>NC_134541.1:51368994-52618994 GCF_050624435.1 Tenrec ecaudatus
CTCCCCCCACCCCCATTTAGGAGATCTCAGAATTGAAGCTGCTTGTTCATGGAGCCAGGCCTAGGACTGTGAGAGGGAGCCAAGCCCTGTCTAGGTTCTCAGGTTCACAATGATCTTAACTGAACCATGAGCTGGAAGCCAAGAATGTGGAATTCCCGTTTGTTTCTTAGAGAAAAGTGTTGGCTTAGGGTTATAGCAATCTTTACTAAACGACAAATCTTGTCCGCTCACAATCTATAAAAGTATGTGTGAATCTGCACATCCCTCCCGACAATGCTTTGAAGGTTTTGCCCTGAGACACTAGACCACTTGTGTTTTGTTGTGTGTGCCACATGATTGGGCTTACGGAATTCTGCTCTTACGAGTTTTATTAGAAAGGGTGTTACATTTTATCAAACGCTTTTTCTACACTCATGCATATGGTCATGGTCTTGTGGGTTTTCTTTGTCATCCCAGTGGACCCCAGGTGACCTCAGGGGGCTTGGACAAAAATCAGCTCCTCTTTCATTCCTGAGGAGGGTGTAAAGCAGGTCACAAAAACATGATTTTATTTTAATCTAAAATTTAACTTGGCAGCCTATATTTTATCTGGTAACCCTATGCTAAGGGTACTGGAGACAAAACAGCTGAAACAAATTACCCAGGATCACAAGAGTATATATTTCAGTATACATTTAGGATTATGTGAGCCAGTCTGGCACGCGCGCGCATGTGTGTGTATGTTTATTCTATTTCATGACAGCAAATGCCCAGCACTATTTCAGTGTTCAAGATGCAGGCATGTGTGTGCGTGTGCGTGTGTGTGTATTCTATTTCATGACAGCAAACACCCAGCACTATTTCAGTGTTCAAGATGCAGACATCTCTTTTTACTTCCTCACATATCTACTTTTTTTCCATTTGCCCCCTGGAATCGTATATCTGGTTAAATCAGATGACATTGCTATTTTGGAAGGTCAAAATAATTGCTATTGCTCAGGCTTCATACAAAAGTGTTCCAAAGGGAAGTGCAATACATGTGGTTGTAGCGACGTATGTTAAAGGATAGGCAGAAATGAATAAAACCAGCATCGCGTCTGATTCATACTCTAAACCAGAGATTTCTTCATCCCTCAGCATGATCAGAACAAGGGCTGAGCAGGCTTTCTGTTTTTATATTTGGAATCAGTTGACATGTAATAAGGCCCTATGGTATCCTCCCCTCTGACCAAAATGAGATCAGTTCCTTTCCCTTGTCTTTCAAGCCCTCATGGCCTCACCATTGTAAGCCACTGTGAAGAGGCTTATAGGGTAAACCTTTGATCGCATCTCAACACGCCCCTTAACTAGTCCCCTGGGTTTCTCTAGGGGCCCTGGTAGTGTAGTGGGGTACACATTGGGCTGCTAACTGGGAAGTTAGCAGTTCAAAACTCCAGAGGCTCTGCAGGAGAAAAATGAGAATTTCTACTCCTGTAAAGAGTTGAGGTCTCAGAAACCCACCGCTGAGGCTCTACTCTGTGATACATGGTTGCTGTGAGTTGGAATCAACGTGATGGCCATGAGTTCACGGGAGCTGTGGGTTCCGTGGGTGCCTCTGCTGCATTTGTCACCAGCATCTCTCTTTCCGCTCTGCAGAATTATCTCCGAGTTGCATTCCAGGATGTCAGCAGTGGCTGCACAGGGAAGACTCTCTTGGTAAGACCTTATATCACCACAGAGGATGTGTGCCAGCTCTGTGCTGAGAAGTTCAAGGTGAGGGACCCTGAGGCGTACAGCCTCTTTCTCTTCGTTGATGAAACTTGGCAGCAGCTGGCGGAAGACACATACCCTCAAAAAATCAAGGCTGAGCTGCATAGCCGACCACAGCCCCACATCTTCCACTTTGTGTACAAACGCATCAAGAACCACCCTTACGGTGTCATCTTCCACAATGGTGAAGAAGACCTCACTACTTCCTAGAAGATAGGAGGGACTGGGCAGCAACATAGCCAAAAGAGGACTGTCGCCTTCAGGCTCGCTGGTACTTCTGCTTGAACAGCTCTGTGGGGACTTTACAGTTCAGGGGCTGTGTCGTGCAGGAGAGCCTGTGGCCAAAGGCATCTTCAAACACCTGGAGACACATTGCCCTGGCAAGGCAGCTGAGGCTCAAGAAGCAGTACAGTACTCACTCTGTGATGGAGAATTGCATTTGATGATTCACGTGTAGACTGTTTACTACCTACCCCAAACCAGATTCTGTGTTGGCTTCCAACACACTCACTCTCTTCCCATCAATTCTGACTTATAGGAACCCTGTGGGACAGATTAGAACCACCCCTGTGGGTTTCCAAGGCTATAAATCTTTACAGAAGTAGAAAGCTTCACCTTTTGCCATGGAGCAGCTAATGGGTTTGAACTGCTAACCATGTGGTTAGCAGCCCAACTGCCAGCCCACTATGCCACCAGGGCTCCTTGGGTTGGCTTAGACATATGTACATAGGTGTTGAGTAAACGTTGTAAGGTGTAAGCTCTCCTCTTGACCTCACTAGCAGGCGTTTGACAAGACTGTCCGATGCAGTGCATCTGGTACGTCTCTCAATTCTGTGGATGATTCCACCCTTTTCCTTTTCTTTTGTACTTTCTCTTTGTTTTCACAAAGAGCCTTTGTGTTTTTATATATTTCATGAAAATTTTTATAACAGTTGCAGGTAAACTGTCAGGATTGATTTTTTAAAAATATTTTTGTAGCTTTCAAATATTCTATAATTATGCATGTGATTTTAACATTTAATATTCAAAATAAATCTTATACTAGATTTGAAAGTATTGCTTCTGGGGAGTCTCTCTTCTGTAACTGGATGTTTGGGTGACTTTGTGGAAAGAGGCTGCTGCGTTTCCTAGAGCAATGTCATACTGACACGGGCCCCAGAGCCTTCACGAGTCAGATCTATTCTTAGCTCATTCGTGCGGCGTTGTGTTATGCCGTTTTGTTTTTTTAACTGATGACACTGAAAATGAGAGAAGTGAATGTAGGTGGAGATTGAGAGAGAATCTCCAGACTCAGAGAAAGGACTGAGGAATACAGCCTGCTGAGTCAGGCTCTGTAGAGGAAGTGGGAAAAGGAGGTCGAAGGAAGCACATAGGCTTCAAATGTGTACTGTAAATTTATAATGACATTTGGCAAAACGTGTCCCATATGTTTTTTGCTGTTGGAAAAAAAAACTTGAAAACCCCATGAGGAAAAAATGTAAATGATAACCCTACCGCACCCACCATCAGTACATAAACAATACCCACCCTCAATAAATCCAGACCCACAGCATCAAATAGTTAGGGCAGAAACCAAGTAATGTGCAATGGGGGCTTTCACTGAGCTAAATAAAATACTGTTGGTGAAAGAGTTTGGAAAGGCACAAAAAAAGTCCATCCGACTTACAGGACTGGATGGGGAAGTCGGATTTGCATGTTTTATGAAACTTGTGGGTGCACAGACTAAGAGGGCCTTCAATGAATGTAACATAGGTAATTACAAAACCATATTATGCTATGTAAAGATGTATCATCATCTCCTTTGGTTGACTTTGTACCTTTCACCTTTTTTAGCCTGGGCTTTGCTGTACATCTAGAATTCTGAGTATATACCATGTATACTTCCTTTTGTAAATGATTTTTTCAGTGGAACTTTGCACATAGTACTTTGTAATATTGTATGATAATCATATGAAAATAATTTTTGAAACATTCCTGAGTCGTTGGTTTTTCCTTTTCGAATCAAGCATATACTGATGCAACACACCCATATACAATACCGCATACATATGAAATCTCAGCCAATGTTTGTGCTTAGAAAATGCATAGAAAATAAACCAAAAGCTCACTCTTTGGGGCCATTTGTGTACTGATATGGGGCATGGAGGTGAAACGCATCTTGAAAAGGGTTGCCAGTGTGTCTAGAATAGTGGTTGGATTTGCTGGACCTGGAATAAGTCACAGCCAGTGTGAACACAGTCAGCTGCGGCTCTGAAGACACCGTTTCCCTACCCCCTTTTCCCTAGTAACACCACGCAGCGCTCTGGCTGGGGTTCAGAGGTTCCCCCCATCAGCAAAGGGCATTACGCATCATCCGAGGCATTGATAACATGGAGAATATCTCTGTGTTTACAACTCATTCTTTGACTTGGCAGCCCTGTTCTTTGTCATCATCAAACATGGCTCTGGAGGAAATTACAAAAGAGAACATTGTTAAGAATTTCTAGCAGCTTAAATTTAGGATTCACAATTTTGAAGATTTACTCTGTGCCCTGAAAAACCCGTCATCCACGAGACACTAGCATCTTGGGTGATTCTCCGGGTTGCAATCCCCGTTCTAAATGCTTTGGTGACACATTGACATTGGTGTTTATTTCTCCTTGGAAGTGGTCTTGGTAGCCTATAAAACCTTAAAACAGATACACATTTTGGAGGAGACCATCACATCACAAAGTAATACTGGAAGATGTTAACGGCAGTTTGGTACCAATTGAGATTTTCCCCCCTCTTACTTCAATCAGATTAAAAGATTACAAGAAGGAAATAATAAAAATATGAAATCTTTCTGAATGAAATACTGTATGTTATGAACAAATTATCTCAGATGTATCGCCCTACAGACTTCTTTCCTTTATGGGGACTGTGAGCCTCCTACTCAGTGAAGAATTAGACCTTCACAAAAATCTGATGGTTGTCGAGGCTGATGTAATAGCATAAACAAGAGCTTAAAATGTAATACATGAAAGCATATATATCTGAAAATTTAAGGCCAATAGAGGGCAGAAGCTCTGGCTCCTTCCCTGCCAGAGCCCAGGTACTTGAGAGCCTGCCTGGCACATCGTAAGTTCTCAGTAAGAACCTGCTGATGAAATGAAAGAAATTATGAGTTCATAAAGGCTTTCAGCCAATTGTTAAGATGAACAATTAAAGATCAGAATGAGAGAGACCTAAATATCAGAATAATAAAAGACAACAGTTCAATGCCTCCAGTCGCCCTCTCTCCCACACCTACAAATTAAGACTCTTATGTTCAACCTTGTTCTTGGGAGTCGGCATGTGCTTGATTGAAGGCAGGCCCAAACATCTCTATGTGAGGCAGCTGTGCAGCCATCTGAGGACCCGAATCGGAAACGTTGAGTGAGCAGAGGAAAACATCACATGACGGCCCCTGGGCCAGCCATCAGGCAATGTTTGCCTGTTAAAATTACAACACATGTGTCTTCACTTTTTCCCCCACGCAGACATTTCTCACTTCTCAAATTGCCAGGAAACAGACTTCGGGGAAGTTTGGAAGGACCAGAAGAAGTGTAAAAATATGCATACTGGGTGGAGGAAGAAAAAAAGTGTATTTCCAAAAATAAAAATAGGGTATAACAGTTGAATGCTGGCCAGAGGAAGGAGTTTATTCAATGCTGTATGCACTGCCAAATAATCCCCCAAGGACACAAGCTGGAAATAGAAACTGAGGTTATGTGGAAGTTACAACTTTATGTCTATAAGAAAACAAGAAAGATAGGAAGCCTCATGAATGCTTTCATTCACAAATGTGGCTTCACCTCCATTGGACATCTTTGGTACCAGCACGACCAGCTACTCTCCAGAACCCAGAGAAATGATTTAGGAAAGACTCGAGAACCCACACCGTGGACTTGCGTAATTTAACTGTCAAGCAATACCATAGTAAAATCCTAAATACCATAAATTTTTCCAACCATCTTAAAAGATAGTAAATTTGTAACGCCCATGTTGTCATTTAGCTAACCCTAAACAACTTGGAAGGTACCCTGGTGGCCCACTGGGTTAAGCATCAGGCTACCAACCTCAAGGTAGGTGGTTCAAACTCATTAGCTGCTCCACAGGAGAAAGATGAGACTGTCTGCTTCTGTAAAGATGTAGCATCTCAAAAACCCAAAGGAGCAGTTCTACTCTGTTCTATAGAGTTGCTATGAATTGGCGTAGACCTGAGAGCAGAGGGCTTGGGCTGAATCAACGTGGAAGGAGCCCTGCTGGTAGAGTGTTTAAGGGCTAGGATGTGAGTTGAAAAATTGGCAGTTAGAGCCACTACCGTTCAGTGAGAGAAAGATGTGGGTAAACCCTGCGGGGCAGTTCTCTAGCCAGCAGGGCACTTTGATACAGAATGTCACATTGATGATTTGGGTTTGCTTTTGGTACTCAATTTGGAAATAAGAAAAAATTCATATAACATTGCAAAACCATAAGCAGATCATAAAGACAGAAAGAAAAGAGAAAAGGATATATATATATATCTTTAGGCATTTGTATATACATTTATATAATATAATAGAGTAATTCTTCAAAGATTGCTTTTTATCATAAAGAATTTAATATTATTAGCTTACTTTTAATATTATTAAATTACTTTATCTCTGATGTCCATGCTTCCAATTTCTTATTAACTCTAAAAAGTATGAAAGGATGTAATAATTTATCAGATTGCAATTTCAGTCAATTATATCTTTCTCATTCTTATTTCTTTTTTTAAGTCTATTGACATATAATTTCATACAGAACAGCATTATGCACCTATGATGAAAGGGGGAAATTTACAACGAAAGGCCGCCAAACCCTCTAATCAACCAGAAGTGAGTACGTAAGTAAACCACTTAGGACTTGGGGAAGCTTCTGGTTTTACTGCTACACAAACAAGGCTTCACAGATTGAAAAGTCCCATTTACCACACAGTTTTAAGTTTTGCTACTTAAAATATAGTCCATGGAGCAGCAGCTTTACCATCTCCTGGGAGCGTGGTGTAATTGCAGAATTGCGAGTCCTCTTCCAGATCTACTGTGTCTGAGTCTGCAAGATCTCCAGATGATGACAATTTGAGAAACATTACTTCGAAACACATTTGGGGGCAATGTCATTTTAATAGCCAATACAAATAAACAAATGTTGGCATGCAGTTGTCATTTTGAAATAAAGAAGGAAGGAAATAGCTTGTGATTCTTTTTTTAAAAAAAAATAACTACAAACGACCTACAGAGATTTTAAATGCAGAGATTGCACTGGATTCTTCTTGCTTTGATAGGGAAAAGAGGCTTGGAGGAAATGGGAACAAAACTGCAAAAGAGGCTGGCATGAGGAAGATAGACTTCATGACCTTGCCAGGGTCATCTTGACTCTCGGGCCGTGTGAGGACAGCCAGCGCTGAGTCGGGAGGTTCTGTCTGGCCCAGCTGCTGTGCTTTCGTCTGCGCAAAAACGCAAGAACAGCATCATGCAGTCTGCATGATTAGTCAACACTGTCAGCACGTGGGGTAGGAAGTGTATGCACTTGTTCGCTCGCTCTTACACGAAAGCTGGCTTCCTTTTAAAGACTAAGGATCTATTAATTATGTAGTTATTTAACTTATTAATTTTGAAAAGTATAAAATGTATTTGGTGACCAAACAATCTTTGGAACAAGGAGTTGCTTTGAAACTATCCAGAGTTGGTTTATTCACATTAGTTCAGCCCCTATGTTTGAGGGCTACAGTGAGTTTTGGTTTTGTTTTATTTTAAGGTTTGAACAGAACGAGTAAGTTTACTGAAGGGATACTTTGGGAAAGAATTCCAAAGGACCTTTAGCTTGTCCAAAAGGCCTAAAGTTAGATTTTTTTAAAAAATCATTTTATTGGGGGCTCGTAAAGTGAGATTTTTAAACAAAGTCACCATAATCATAATTTACAAAGTCAAATATTTCATTTGTGTTGATTGTTCCTCTAACACGCTCTTCGGCTGTATCTTCATATTTCTAAGCGTGTTATACTTCTATTTATTGATTTCTCTTTCCATCGGTAAGTCTATTCAGGTTCAAGTCAGGATAGTCCACTGACTGACGGGTCCCAGGATCGGCAGGCTATGCAACAGAAGATTGAAGAAACCATCAAAGAACAAAAAATCATATCACTGTGAGTGAAGGGGAGTGCTGAGTGGGGACCAAAAGCCCATCTGTAGGCAATTGGACATCCCCTTATGGAATGGTCTCAGGGAGGAGATGTGCCAGCCAGGGTGCAGGGTAGCAACGATGAAATGTTCAACTTTCCTCTAGTTCCTCAATGCTTCCTCCCCCCCCCCCCCCCCCCCCCGCCTATCATGATCCCAATTCTTAACCTTACAAATCTGGCTAGACCCGAGAATGTACACTGGTACAGATAGGAACTGGAAACACAGGGAATCCAGGGTGTATGATCCCTTCAGGGCCAGTGATGAGAGTGGCAATACCAGGAGTGTGGAAAGGGGAAACCGATTACAAGGATCTACATGTGACCTCCGCCTTGGGGGATGGACAACAGAAAAGTTGGTGAAGGGAGACGGACAGAGCAAGATATGACAAAATAATAATTTATAAATTATCAAAGGTTCATGAGGGAGGGGGGAGCAGGGAGGGAGGGGGAAAGGAGCTGATGCCAGGGCCTTTATGTGGAGAGCAAATGTTTTGAGAATGATGAGGGCAATGAATGTATAAATGTGCTTTACACAATTGATGTATGTATGGATTGTGATAAGAGATGTACGAGCCCCCAATAACATGATTTAAAAACAAACAAACAACAACAACAAAAAAAAAGATGGAAGAAACAGACCAGGATGATGTAGCAGAGGCAGCAGGGCTCAGAGGTTGGCGGATACAGAGATCCAAGGTCTACCACATGAATACACCATCAGTGATCTGCTGATGGCTGCAGGGATCAGCAGGTGATGCAACAGTAGATCAAGGAATCAATCGCAAGATCGAACTCCAATAGGAAGCAGATGGTCAAAGAGGATTTGACTCTCCTAGGCCTTTCTCTTACACAAAAACGCTTATGGCATAAAGGAGGTGTCATCAGACTAAATTGATGGGTTGAACTCCTCCCTATCCTTATCCAGGAGTGTCTAATTGACATAATCCTTAAGCATCCCAATGCCATGGAAGGTGAGAATTTAGCCTTTTTGTACCATGACCTCATTTACACAAACATAAACCTGTATTTTTCTTCTCCATCTTCATGAAATGATCACCTAGTGTATAACAGTTTGTATATATTCATGGTTTTATTATTTTGGCAAAGTAAATATTGTTCATCTCTAAAATACAATTTATTGTATATTTGCTTTTTTTATTTTTTTTCTTGAAGTTACTAATTACTTTTTTTTTCTGGCTTGCTTGCTTTTAATGTACCTACCAATAATTCACCCTCAACTTCTCTTCCACAGGTGAGAAAAATTTTCCTAATATGAACAAATAATTTAGCATAATCATTATATCTTTTTTTCGTTGAGATATCCTACCTGGAGCCTCTGTCCTCCTGTTGCATTGTGGGCCAACTGATCCTTAGGAATGTTATTGGGCTGTCTTCCTGGGAAATTTCTTTACCATCCCACAGAGTCAAACCTCTTATTTCCAAGGTCACTTTTCTTCCCTTATTTTGGTGAAGCACATCCTTCAAGAAAACTTGGAGGTGAAAATTTTGAAGACTTGCTTACCAGAACTTGATGATAGTTTGCCTGGGTTGGGGCTTGTGTTAGCAAGTTTCTCTCACAATTTTACAGATTGGAAATAACTTTCCCTTTCTTGACTTTCAGATTTCTGTATTACTATAGAAAAAGTCTGATACATGTTAACATCTCATATTTGTGTGGTTCTTAGTTGCCAAAATAAGCTTTAAGCAAATCGCATCTCACTATACTGATACCCTCACAAAGCCTCCTGCTAGCTTGTCTTCATAGGAGCCCTGGTGACATAGAGGTTGCACCTTGTCAGCAGTTCAAAACACAGCCGTTTGAAGCCAGCTCTGGGGCAGAGAGACAAGGCTTTCTACTCCCACAAAAGTTATCTTCTCAGAAATTCACTAGGAGACTTCTACCCAGTCCATTAGGGTCCTATGAGCCAAAACTCTCTCAGGGCAGGAGAACTTTGCCTCTGGCCTCAGTTACATGACTAACTTTGGTCAATCAGAGAACCATTGAAATGGGCCTATGCGCTGGACTTGCCGCTGTTGCTGTTGTGAACTTCATCACTAGTAAATTCCAAGTTAGCTTCCTGCAAGATGAGAGATTATTAGGGAGAAGTGCCAGCCATCCCAGCTGAAGTTTCAGACACGTAAGTAACGATATGCATTACATGTAAGTAACCTAGACCATACACCCAGCTGGTATCCAGCTCAGACCCAAGATCCACAGAATTGTTGTAAGCCATTATGTTTTGAAGTAATATTTTTATACAGCAACATCAAACAAGTGCACTCCCTTCCACCATCCGAAATCTTTTAGAATCTTCTCTTAAATCTTCTTTTCAAATTTCCTGTGCCATTCCTTGATGTTGAGTTTTTCATCAGTCGGGTTAAAGTCTCAGTTGTCTCTTTTAGCCCTGTAACTCATCTTCTTTGTGCTAAGAAATCTTCTCATGTTTACAAAATATATTCCTTCTCAAGAATATCCTTTTTCTGGAATTCCTAATATTTGAATATGGAACATGCGAGATGAAGCTTTTTTTTTTAATTGGGGTAGGCTTTTAATGCCTCTTCCTGTATCTTTGTTGTATATTTCTGAGATGTTCTTTCAATTATTGGATTTTCTGTTTCTAATAATGTATTTGTAATTTCCAAAATCTTTCTTGAACTTGAATGTACTTTTTATAATTTTTGGTGGGTATTTGGGTTTTATTTTGTTTTATGGATACTATACTATTATTTATAAGTTTTTCCTTATTGATTTTTTTCTTACAATAGTTTGAATGGATGCTAGTTCCATTTTTTGGTTTGCTTTGATTTATTGTTTTGATCACTGTCTTTGGGTGAGAGGCTCTATGCAATATTCAGTGTGTTTGACTATTCATAATTAAATTTAAAATACCACAAAGCTGATTTGAAGTTCTTTATTTGGGGCAGTTTGTGAATGGCTTCTCCCTGGGATGATGTGTTAGACTGCATTCTTTTATTTTCCCAATCATTTTATTGGGGGCTCGTACAATTCTTATCACAATCCATCCATACATCCATTGTGTCAAGCACATTTGTACATTTGTTGCCATCATCATTCTCAAAACATTTGCTTTCTACTTGAGCCCTTAATATCAGATCCTCATTTTCCCCCCTCTCCTCACTTCGCCCTCCCTCATGAACCCTTCAGAGTTCATAAATTACTATTATTTTGCCATATCATAGACTGCCCAACATCTCTGCTCACCCACTTTTATGTTGTCCATCCCCCAGAGAGGAGGTTATATGTAGATCCTTGTAATCGGTTCCCACTTTCTACCTACTTTGAGAAACAAACCAATAATGTTTACATAGACACATATATAGAAAGATATTTGCATCCAGAAAGAGCTAACACACTTGTAGATGTTGGTAAGTTGGGTCCAGTGCAGGCATATGGGGGAAGATGGTAAACTGGCGGTTTCTCCTGACTTATATAGCCATGGAGGCTGATGAACCAGAAAACAGGAAGACCACAGAGTGGCAGATGCAAAGTTGGCTGAATCTAAGATTGGTAGTCCACTGATGGTCCTGGGATTGGCAGGAAATAGGACAAGAAGTCAACAAATGAGGTGCAAGATCCAGATCCAGCAGAATTAAGCTTTCCTACAGCCTCCTTTAAATGGAACAGATCCTGCCAGCCTCCCCTCTATTGCCCCTTTGAATCTGTTGATTCCCTTGTCTCTATCACTCACTTACTGTCACGAAGCCAATTGTGACTCATAGCAAACCTATTGGACAGGATAGCACGGCCCCTGTGGGTTTCTGAGATTGTAACTCTTGGAGATTAGACAGCCTCATTTTTCTCCTGTGGAGAGGCTGCTGGTTTCAATCTGTAGACCTTGAGGTTAGCAATCCCCTGTGTAACTATGATGCCACTGGGGCTCCCATTAGCTGCATAGATTGCCCTAATCTGGGTTTCAGATATAAGGAATCATACAAAACAAGACATAATACAAACAAAAGGCCCAGCAACAAACCTGGAACAATTCCACGTTTAGCAAGAAGGAGTTCGATGACAAGGGTTTAGATTTTAACCTAACGACTGTTGCGGTAATTCACCCCGCATCGTACTGTCTGAAAGCAGGGCCTTTCCCATCTCTGGTCTGTAGTCCACAGGGATTCTTCTGAGGCTTAATCCACATCGGGGACCCTGCAAATTGGTTTTGGGTTTTCTCTTTCACCCACAGCCTTCTGCAAGCTGGGTGTCCCGAATTGAAGCTCTCACACTATTCCCTCCTCTGGGCTTGGTTTTCATTATTTACAATTCTTGAATCATACACGCTGGTGTACTTCTTCCATGTAGACTTAGCCAACACCTCAGATGGCTGCTTGTTTTAAGACGGTTCTTTAAGTCCCCAGCTGCTATTTTATACTTTTTGATATCTGGACACTGTCTGCCCTCTTCGCCGCACATTCTTTCAGCACCCATATCGTTAGTGATCACTTCATGAGGGTAGGTGTGGCGCAGGCTGAGTCCTAAGAACGAATTGTTCTTTGGGGGTACTAGGGTTAAGTGCAGGCTCAAAATCCATTCGTGTATCTATGGTTTATATATGTCGTTGGTTCACTTTAAAGACATCATTATTTTATTAAAAGGCATTATAAAGTATCCGCATGGAACATGTGGTAGTTCTATTGATATTACCATTAATTTAGCCATTGGTATAGAATTTAAAGCACTGTTAAGAAAAAGAGAGTATACATATATAGGAGAGATTTTTAGACCAAATTCATATTATTGATTTGTAAAAATTAGGAACTTAGGTGACTGGACACAATTTATACTTAAAAGAGGGTCGGAGATGGGGCAAAACTTTCATTAATGCACTTTCATAAAGACAAAGAGAGGATGGAAATAGCATATACATTGTGTTCTTGGGTTGCCACTCATTAGGCACTCTGAAGGCAAGAATTTTGAACTGAAATCCAGTGACTTACACATTAATATCCTTAAGATAGTAGTCATCTTCTTCTCTCACTAGGCTATTTCAGCCTTAGGCATATGGGAGTATTTCCATTTTTAAAAATCTGCTAGCAGTATATTTAAGATAAACTTCAGTGTCTCTTAGTTTGGGGAGACCTTCGAGTAAGGATATATGGTAGGAAGTGATTGGTCTTTTCCCGCTCTCCCCGCCTTGGAAACATAGCCAGGTGAGACGAAGCCTTCCTCGTCAGTGCTCTGTAAGATGCACAGGTGAGACTGTGGGATACAGTGATGAGCTCTAGCTAGGCAGGCATACTCCCTCCTTGCCTGGGGAAATGGAATGGAAGAGTCGAGGACCTGAGAACAGGACCTTACCTTTTATTTTTATATAACTGCTTCCTTGGACCTGTTGTCAAGAGTCACCATTCCCTGGAGAGGGATTTCATGCTTGGAAAGAGGGAGAGTTAGTGGAAAAGGGAAGACTTTCAACAAGATGGATCGATAGTGGCTCCCACGATGGGTCTTGGCACAGGAACAATGGCAAGGACCGTGCAGGACTGGGCAGTGTTTCATCCTGTTGTGCACAGGGTCGCTATGGTTTGGAACTGACTTGATGGCACCTAACGACGGTTCTTTTTGGTACAATGACTCTGTGTATTCTTTACATCTTCCTGCATTGTTCAAGATTGTGTTAATGGAATCTTTCAATATTGCAAATCAAGGCTTGAGGTTTTCTTCAGTTCTTTCAGTTTAAGATCTGCTGAGCATGTTCTTCATTTTTGATTTGCTAACTCTACGTCTTTGCACATTTCATTATAATATTTTACTTTGTTTTCTCCAGCTGCCCTTTGAATTTTCTTCAGATCAACCTGAGTTGACGTATGTGCAATGGTCAGTTCCTCGGTCAGCCTCTGGTCTGCTTTGAGCTGCTGATAGTGAGCGTCTCCATCGTCTCTTCCCACAGGTGTAGTCAATTTGACTTCTGTTGATTCCATCTGCAGAGGTCCATGTGTTGTTGGGAAAAGGTACTTGCTATGAATAAATCATTGGCTTTACAAAATTCTATCATGTGATCTCCAGCTTTGTTTCTATCACCAACACTCTATTTTCCAGCTACTGTTCTTCGTTCCTCTTTGTTTCTCACTTTTGAAATCTAATCATCAATAATTATTAACTCATCTTGATTGCATATTTGACCAATTTCAGACTGAAGACATAGATGGAATTCGTCAACTCCTCTGTCCCTGGCTTTTGAGATTGCTGCATAAATCTGAATAATAGTTGTACTGATTGCATTGCCTTGAAGGCAGAGATACAATCCCATCACAGAGCGCATTGTACTTCAATACAGACCTTGACATGCCCTTTCTGAGAATGAATGAAGTCATTCCTTTTTTTTTTTTTGTAATTCAAATGCATTCTTCGTCATGCTTCTTTATTCAATGTCCGTTTTTCACCTTCAGGTGAGGGGAGTGAAAATACTATGAGATAGGTCAGGCACACTCTCTTCCTCACAGTGACATCCTTGCTCTTCAACAAGTCTTCATGCAGCAAATGTGCCATTTGATTTCTTTTTTCTTCTTCTTTTTTTTTTAATTTTAACAATTTATTAGGGGCTCATACAATTCTTATCACAGTTCATACATATACATACATCAATTGTATAAAGCACATCTGTACAGTCTTTGCCCTAATCATTTTTTTCTCCTCTTTTCTTTTTTTACATTTTATTAGGGACTCATACAACTCTTACCACAATCCATACATATACATACATCAATTGTATAAAGCACATCCATACATTCCCTGCCCCAATCATTCTCAAAGCATTTGCTCTCCACTTAAGCCGTTTGCATCAGGTCCTCTTTTTTTCCCCCTTCCTTCCCGCTCCCCCCTCCCTCATGTGCCCTTGGTAATTTATACATCGTTATTTTGTCATATCTTGCCCTATCCGGAGTCTCCCTCCCCCCCCCCTTCTCTGCTGTCCCTCTCCCCGGGAGGAGGTCACATGTGGATCCTTGTAATCAGTTCCCCCTTTCCAACCCACTCACCCTCCACTCTCCCAGCATCGCCCCTCACACCCTTGGTCCTGAAGGTATCATCCACCCTGGATTCCCTGTACCTCCAGCCCTCATATGTACCAGTGTACAACCTCTGCCCTATCCAGCCCTGCAAGGTAGAATTCAGATCATGGTAGTTGGGGGGAGGAAGCATCCAGGATCTGGGGGAAAGCTGTGTTCTTCATCGATACTACATCGCACCCTAATTAACCCATCTCCTCTCCTAAACCCCTCTATGAGGGGATCTCCAGTGGCCGACACTTGGGCCTTGGGTCTCCACTCTGCACTTCCCCCTTCATTCAATATGGTATATATACACACACACACACATATCTTTTTCTTTTTTGCATGATGCCTTATACCTGGTCCCTTTGGCACCTCGTGATCGCACTGGCCGGTGTGCTTCTTCCATGTGGGCTTTTTTGCTTCTGAGCTAGATGGCCGCTTGTTCACCTTCAAGCCTTTAAGACCCCAGACACTATCTCTTTTGATAGCCGGGCACCATCAGCTTTCTTCACCACATTTGCTTATGCATCCATTTGTCTTCAGCGATCCTGTCATGGAGGTGTGCAGCGAATGATATGATTTTTTGTTCTTTGATGCCTGATAACTGATCCCTTCAGGACCACTCGATCACACAGGCTGGTGTGTTCTTCCATGTGGACTTTGTTGTTTCTGAGCTAGATGGCCGCTTGTTTATCTTCAAACCTTTAAGACCCCAGTCACTATCTCTTTTGATAGCCGGGCACCATCAGCTTTCTTCACCACATTTACTTGTTCACACACTTTGACTTCAGCAGTTGTGTCAGGAGAGTGAGCATCATAGAGTTCCAATTTAATAAAAGAAAGTATTCATGCTTTGAGAGAGTGTTTGAGTAGAGGCCCAAGGTCCTTCCGCCACCTTAATACTTAACCTATAAATATAGACACATAGATCTATTTCCCCATCCTCCTATATATATTTGCATGTACATGTCTTTGTCTAGACCTCCATAAATGCCCTTTGACTCCTAGCTCTTTCCTCCATCTCCCTTGACTTTCCTCCTGCCCTACTACCATGCTTCATCACCACCTGGCCTAGAGTATACCTCTTCTCTATGCAACCTTACCCTTGATCATTCCCCACCAGGCCTGCCACTACCCCCCTCTACCATTTTGGGTCCCATGTTGTTCCCTTGTCCCTGTGTTTGTTAACACCACTTCCTTACCCCTCCTACCCCACCACCCCAAGTCCCCCTGGAACTGTCAGTCCCGTTGTTTTTCCTCCAGCCTGTCCTATTCAGACAGACCTGTGGAGACACTAACATGCACAAAAACAAGACAGAGGAAAACAAAGCAACAGTATACAACCAGACAACAAAACAATAAAAACAAACCACTGACAAAGAACAAAACAAAACACTTCCCAAGAGAAAAGCTTGTAGTTAGTTCAGGGATTGTTTGCTGGCCCTTAGGAGCGTTTTCCAGTCCAGTCTGTTGGGGTACCACGCCCTGGCCCCAAAGTCCACTTCCAGCATTCCCTGGGGACCTTGCCACTCATATATAACATTTTAGTGGGGGCTCCTACAACTCTCATAACAATCCACATATCAGTTGTATCAAGCACATTTGTACATATGTTGCCATCATTATTTTCTAGATATTTATTTATTTTTAATCATTTTATTAGGGCCTCATACAACTCTTTTTACAATCCGTACATACATCATTTGTGTCCAGCACATTCGTACATATGTTGCCATCATCATTCTCAAAACACCTGCTTTCTACTTGAGCCCTTGGTATCAGCAACTCATTTTCCCTCCCTCCCTCTGAACCCTTGATAATTTATAAATTATTATTATCTTACCATGTCTTACACCATCCGACGTCTTTCTCACCCAGTTCTCTGCTGTCCGTCCTCCCGGGAGGAGGTTACATGTAGACCTTGTCATCTGTTTCACAGGCTGTCATCTCACAGGCTGGTGTGCATTTTCCATGTGGGTTTTGTTCTTTTTCAGTTAGATGGCCCCTTGTTTATCTTCCAGCCTATGGGACCCCAAATTCTATATATTTTGACAACTGGGCACCATCAACTTTCTTCACTGCACTTGCCCATGCGCCCGCTTTGTCTTTAGCGTTCGTGTCAGGATAGGCTGGTGTGCTTCTTCCTTGTGGGCTTTGTTGTTTCTTAGCTAGATGGCCGCCTGATTGTCTTCAAGCCTTTAAGACCCCAGATGCTATATCATTTGATAGCCGGGCACCATCAGCTTTGTTCACAACTTTTGTTTATGCACCCACTTTGTTCTCAGCAATCTAGTCGGGACAGGCCGGTGTGCTTCTTCCATGTGGATTTTGTTGTCTCTCAGCTAGATGGCTGCTTGTTTATCTCTAGGTCTTTAAGACTTCAGGTGCTATATCTTTTGGTAGCTGGGCACCATCAGCTTTCTTCACCACATTTTCCTGTGCACCCATTGTTATCAGCGATCGTGCCAGACAGGTGAGCATCTCAGACTGCCGAATTTTTAGAACAAAGTATTCTTGTGTTGAGGGAGTACTTGAGCAGGGGCCCACTGTCCATCTGTTTCCTTAATACTAAACCTATAAATATATGCACATAGATCTATTCCCCCCTTGTCATATATAAATATATTTACATCTTTATATGTCTGTATTTAAATCTCTATGACTACCCTTTTCCTCCTAGTTCTTTCCTCTGTTTCTCCGTACTTTCCTCTTGTCCCACTATCATGTTCTGCCTTCATTTGGGCTTTAGGAATTCCTTTTGGTTATATTGCCCTTGATCCAGCCCTGCCAGACCTCCCACACCCTCCTTGAGACTGATTTTGTATCACTTGTTATTCCCTTGTCCCTGAGCTTGTTAACACCTTCTTCCTTTGCCCTCCTCTACCCTCATGCCCCCCCGGAACTGTCATCTGTTGTTCTCTCTTCTGGTTTGTTTATTCTGCCTATCCCTTCCAGTTAGACATGCTATGTACTATCAAAAGATTGAGTACCACGAAGCAACAACAGAAAGTAAAACAATAGCTACAACAACAACAACAATACACACACATACATAAACATATGAATAATTCAGGGTCTGTTTGTTTTCCTTCACGGGTGCTTTCCAGTCAAGTCTGATGGGGTGCCATGCCCTGGCACAGCCTCTGTCCCTGGGGACTTCATTGCTCTGCTTCCCCCGCTGCTCTGCTGCATGCCCCCAGGGGCTGGCTTCGGCGTGGTGAGCTCATGGCGACCACAATTCCCGCTGTGTGTCTCTAGTGTTGTCCCCAATGGTGCTATGGGTCAATGAGGAACGCTCTGTCCCATGGTGGGGCCAGCCCTGTGGTCATCTCTCTGCATTGTTTTTCTGAGCAGGAACATTGTCCTCAGGGCTTAGTGAGCCAGGATGTGCGTCACTCTTTTCTTTTGTTTCGTTGGCTCCTGTGTGCTCTGACCAGACCAGTCATCTTCCCCTCTTCTTGAGCTGTAGCGTCAGGGCTGTCCTCTGAAGTGAATTCTTCTTGTACCGTACACTTAGTTGGTCATGGGGCCGGCCCCTTAGACATTTATTTTCTATTGAGCCCTTGATGGCAGCTCCTCTTCTCCCCACCTCCCACCCTCGTGACCCCTTGATAAATTATAAATTATTATTATTTTCATATCTTACACCAACTGCTGTCTCCCTTCCCCCATGATTTCTGTTGTTCCTCTCCCTCAGAGGTGGGGAGTTATAGTTATGTGTCCATCCTTGTGATCAGTTCCCCCTTCCTCCCCTCCTCTCTGCTACTTTCTCCAAAGTGGGCAGCCAATTCCTTCTTCCTAGTAGTTCTTAGTCTGGAAGCTCCCCTGGAACTTGTTCACTTTGGGTGGCCCTGCTGGCATTTGAAATGCCAGTGACATAGCTTCCAGCATCAAAGCAACACACAAGATACCACAGTAGGACACACAGACAGACATGTAGAATCATGTTGATCACACGATAGAATTTATTGTGCTATGTTAGATACTCTCGTGGGGAATGGCTGCCAAACCATTGAGAACCCTGGTCCAGCTAAGTTGCCAAAAAAATCGACTCATCCCAGATGACCATGTGGAAACCTGGCCATTTCACTGGAGAACTCCAAAATGTGCGTATTTGCGGACCTTTCTCTTGGGTAGACGGTTTCCCCACAAGAAGTGTCAGGGTAAAGTTCAAGGAGTAGCTAGCCTTCTGGGAGCTAAGCAGCCAAGGGCTCATATATTAACTTAGATTTTTTTCTCTCTTTTTCTTTAATTTAAAATTTTAAAATATTTTATTTTAATTGAGTGAAGGTTTACAGAGCAGATCATCAGTTTTAAATTTAATAATTCATGCACACGTTGTTTCATCTCACTAAATGAACTACCATCGCTGCACCATTGCTTATCCTTCTGCCTCCCTGCTTCCCGTTCCTGTCCCTCCTTACTTTCTAACCCTCTGGACTTTTTTCTTGGGCAGATGCGCCCTTTTGATCCCAAATGCTTGATTGCTCTAAGGTACATTAACCTCATGAATGTTACTGTTTCCCTTATGGATCTTTTGGTTAAAAATTGAGCTTTATAGGTGACTAAAGGCCATAGTCTTGGGCATCCCACCGGTTTTCATTTAACTAGTAAGCCTGGGCTCTATGATTTTGAGCTTTGTTCGGCATTTCTTTCTCATTCTAGCCACAAACTTCTCTTGTGGCACTTTCAGAGCAGTTAGTAGTGGTAGTGGTATACCAGTTGTATACAGGCATCATCCACTTCTTGTCATCGCAGAGCTGTGGGGGCTGAGGTTCGTTAGTGCATTGGGCAAATTGTTTCCACTTGTCTTCAATCGACTTACTTATTGTAAATACATCTTTTCACTAGCGCCTCTCACTGTTTGTGTCACATAGTCTCAGAGATATCTTCTTGTCATTGTCAAGGAAGCAAACTTCTCAGCTTCCCCATTTCCTGGGCCTCTTATCCCTGAGGCTCACCAGAATGGGCTTCAGAAGCCAGGTCCACACTGTCTGTTGGCATGCCCTCCCTTCTTCAGGATATTCACTTTCAGCTTTCTCTTACTTGCTAAATCAGCGGTTCTCAACCTGTGGGTCATGACCTTTTTGTGGGTCAAACAACCCTTTAACAGGGGTCACCCAATTCCTAAAAGCAGCAAAATGACAGTGATGAAGTAGTAATGAAAATAATTTTATGGTTGGGGGTCACCACAACATGAAGAACTGTATTAAAGGGTCACGGCATTAGGAAGGTTGAGAACCATTGTGCCAAATGAATTTTCTTTTTTTCTTTAATTTTTTTGACAAAATTAATTTTCTAGCATCCAAAAACTCTGTTGCCAGCTCTCATTGGCTATAGTGTCATCTTCTAATCTTTTTGTTTGTATGGACATAAGCCTTTTTGATTCTATATCATTTTACTGGGGTGTTGGAAGTAGATTTATTCTGCCTGCTTTATTTACTTGAAACCTGTAATCAGCTTTTAATTTAATAGTGAATTTATTTGTACACCTAAATGATACAGCTATTACATTGAGCAGCAGGGTCCATGCATATTTCCTGTCCAGTTGACATTTGTTTACTAGTTTATCTTTTATTATTTTGGTATCAGGCATCTGATAGCTTTTAAAAAACAGTTTTAGTGACATATTGGGTGGGTGGGGGGGTACCAAAGACAACCTGGATTTTTTTTTCAAAGCTATGTATGTACTTTTTTTTTTAACACTTATCACTTTCAAAGAACCCTCCATTACTACATTTATACATTAATACATTTGTGAAATCTGCGATTTCATACTTGCAAACATTTTTCAAACTCACCTGTTTGGATGGCTGAGAGACTCCCTCACTTTGCTCTTCACCTCTTCCCTGCCATCAAATCGCTGTCCTCTTACTTCCCTCTGCATTTTCAGAAACCAAAAGAAGTTGCACAGAGCAGGGTCAGGGCAGTCAGGTGTGTGGGATAAGAGAGGCATGCTCTTTATTGCCCCAAACTGGCACACTGAGATGGCTGCGTGAGCTGGTGCATGATCATGATGGTGAAACCAGTGCCTCATCTGCCACAAATCAGGTTTTTTGGTTGCACACTGTTACACAATCCTTTCAGAACCTCTAAATAGAAAGCTTGATTAATAGTCTGACCTGGTGGAGCGAACTCCATATACACTGAGTCAACATTTTTGTCCGTTCAGGAAGTTGATGGACATCCATCAACTTGAAGTTGTCATCAATCGACATTTCACCTTTTTTTTAACTGAGGAAAACAGTCCTACACTTGAGGTTTTCCCGTACCGCTGGCGTTGTAAGCTGTGTTCAACATCAAGACCGTTTCTGCGGCACTTTTCCTGAGCAAGAGACAAAATTACACAGCCGCATGCTCTTCTCTTAAATCGGGCATTACAGAAACAAGGTTCAAGTGAAACTTCCTACAAAAAACTCACTGTGACCAGCGGGAACCACGGGCGACATCGCTGGGTGCGCTAACTCAGAATAAGCTGCTCACGTCTACCTATCTTGCATTTTGGAGTTTTATTAGCACTTTATCCACATGCCATACAATTTAACTCTAGAACATTTTCTTCTTCCTTATAGTTATTTGTATTCATGTAGTTTTTTCTAACTGTGGCAAAAACAAAACAACACAACACAACGGAACATTCTCCAATGCCCCAACTTCTACTTGTATAATCTGGTGTCTTTGATTATATTCTATTCTCCATGCTTTCAAGCCACTATTCATGCCCTGTTCCAAATTATCCTATCACCATTGACATAAACCCAACGACCCCATGCAACCGCTCTTTCGCCTTCACCTGTGGTAACCATTTGGTCGACTTGGGTTTCTTTCTTTTTTTCTCCATGGTTTTCTTGATGTAGTGTTCATCTATCATATATTTCCATGGTGAAATCACTTTTAAAATGAGTTGTATAATCACAGTCAGTTCTAGTGTTCCCTCCTCACTCCCTGCTTGCTGCCCAAATCCCCACACCCTCCCTTCTTGCATTTCATATACAGAAAGGCATGCACAAAAACAACAAAAGAACACACCACCAGCAACAAAAGAAAAATGAAAAACTTCCATGAAAAATAAAGCAGAAAATATTTCAAATTAGAGCAAATTTTAAAAGGGACAAAAGGGAGAACAAATAATAAGATGTTAAAATTTAACCTAACTGTATCTGCATTAATTCGTTTCCAATGTACGTTGTCTAGTATCAAGAAGGTTCACATCCTTGATCAATAATCAGAGGGGATTGTCCGGAGGCTTAATCCATATGAGGACGCTGCAAACAAATTTTGGGCTTCCACTGTCATGCACAGCCTTCTGAAAGCTGGGTGCTCAAAATTTAAGCTCTGATACCATTCTCTCCTTTGGATTTGATTATTTACAATCCTGGGGTCACACAGGGTGGACATAGCTGATATCTCACTTAGATGGCTGCTTGACTTAAGACCCCAGACTCTATTATTTCCTACAGGCAGGTGTCATCTGATTTCTTCACCATACTCTGCTATAGCACCCATATCTTCAGTGATCTCCTCCTGATCGCAAGTATGGAACAGGGCCATGTCATGAGAATTAATTGTTCTTAGATTAAAGCTATCATTAAGTGTGAGCTCAAATCCATTTGTAGATCTATGAGTTATATATGTCCCGGGTTCACTTTAGAAACATCATTATGATTTTATTGGGGAATATTTTAAATATCCCCATGAGCATATGGCAATTCTATTGATGGTGTCATTAATTTATCCAATGGAATAAAATTGAAAATAGTGTAGAGAAAAAGAAACTGTAATTGTATAGGACAGCTTTTTAGACTGAAATACATGGAGTGTTGATTAGTACAGATTAAAAATTTCAGTGACTGAACAGTAATAGTACATTCATCCAAGTCATTTTATTGTCAAGCACATTGTTTAGGATTTATCAAAATAAGTAAAAATTCTCTGTCTTTTTTGCTTCCCACATAATCTGTAAGAAACAGAACAACAGCAGATGTCAAGCTGTTTGCTTATTTAAAATGTGGGATTTGGGCAATGATACATGTGAATCTCAGTAAGTACTATTTACAGAGAGCACATGATGTTTTATTTTAACAAGCAGGAAGATGTTTAACAATAAAATATGGTAAACACGTGATTTTTCCAATTAAGCAATAAAAGGAATTACAAAACTAAAGTAATAAACAAGAACTTGTATGAGTCATTTTATTGTAGGTTATTGCCAGATTATTAGAATAAAGCATTCTTGTGTTGAGGCATGGCTTGAGCAGAAGCCCCAAAGCTGTCCACTACCTCAGTGCTTTGCCATATAAATATATGTACATAGAGTCAATATTTCTATTTTTATGAATCAATATATTTACATATGTACACACCTATGTTTTTACTTCTAGCCATAGCTTTGCTTCCTAGAACTTTCCCATTTCCTTTTACTTTCTTCCTGCCCCACCTTCACACTTGCCCTTCTTCTGCCTCTTTATAATTCCTCTCAGCTAGATTGCTGTGCCTCCAACATCCCCAGGGTCTCTACTTCCTCCTCATTGCTGATTTAATTCCCTAGTTGTTGCCCTGTCTATGGTGTTGTTTGCTCACCGCTCCTTTCCCCTGGCTCCTCCAACCCCCAAATCCCTCTGGAACCATTGGTACCATTGCTTTCTCCTCAAACTTGCTTCCCATGCCTTTTTTGTATAGGTAGGCAAAAACACCAATAACAGAGACAAAACAAAATATTGAATAACAAGAGGAAAAAAAGATAATAATTGAGGGGGAAAACATACGTAATTTGAGGACTGTCTGCTGACCTTTATGATTATCTCCCCGCTGGTCCTGGGGGAATTCTGGGAACTGCCCCTCCTAGCCTGAAGTCTATTTGGGGGGCTCCTCAGGGGTTTTGTGGCTTGGCTTTGCTCCCATTGCTGATCTGTTAAGTTCCCTTCTTGGTTATCCCCACTGTGGGGGATTCAGACCGGACTAACTCCCCGTGGTATGTCCCCAGTATTGTCCTCTGTTAGGGTATGCTCCAGTGAGGGGACATTCATGTCTCGAGCTGTTGTCGGCCCTATAGCCCTCTCTTTGCTTTAGCAGCTCTGAACAGGAACGTCGTCTTCCGGGCTGGTGTGCTGATATGGGTCTAGACCTGCTCTCTCTTTTTCCGTCTTGATTTGCCTCCATGTGGATGTGTCATGCCACACCCTCTCCCCAACCTGTAGGTTTAGTGTTGTATTATGCAGGTCATACTTCTAGGGATGGGTCAGTGTGGCTCTGCTTGGGGCAGACCCTGTAGTCCACTCTTTCCATGAGTTGTTCCATGTGGTTACCTCGCCCTCAAGATTTGGTGAGCCGTAGTGGGGTCTACATGCACACTCCCAATTCTGTGGAGACACAACCAATACATTGTTTATCTCTTAACTGCTGCTTCCAGGAGCAACAAATGTAGACCTAAGCAAGACCAAAAAAAAAACTGAAAACGTCAGTCTCTTCTCCATTGATCATGATGGTACTTATTCACCCAATTGTCCATTTCAATTCATGGCAACCCCATGTTTGTCAGAATAAAACTATCTGTGCTCTAGATAGGTCATAGCAAGGTCAAGGCTGTGACCTTTCTGAAGTAGATGGCAAACGCCTCTCTTCCCAGGCAACTCTGGATGGGCTCAACCCATCAATTTTCTGGTTAGTAACCTGATGCTTCGCTGTCTGCACCAACCAGGAGTTCTGTTACTTCAATAGGTACAAACAAAAAGCTAATTATAAATTCTCTATTACACGAGTGGTTGGCCCTTAACTCATGACAACCTTGTGCATGAACAAATGCTGTTTGCTTCTATGCTCTCATTATGATTGCTTGTGGACGTGACCATTATGATCCATAATCCTAAAAACAAAAGTAGAGATAAGAACCATCAAAACTTCACAACCAACAAAATTCAAGTCAACATTAGTCCATTCCATATATATATCATAGACTTTGAAATGAGCAGAAAAAGATGACTCAGTGTCATGTCTAGTGTACCCTTCTAGGTTCTCTCTGGATTTTATTGTCTGACATTTTATAAATCTATATACTGTTTTGAGGAGCCCTTATGGTGTAGTGATTATGGATTGGGCTGCTAACCACAAGGTCAGCAGTTCAAAACCACCAACCACTCTGAGGGAGAAATACAAGGCTTTCTACTCCCATAAAGAATCACAGCCCCAGAAACCCACAGGAGCAGTTCTACCCTGTTTTATAGGATCTCTAGAAGTTGGAATGAACTTGATGGCAATGAGTTTTGAAAGTTACGCTGGAGCCTTCGGGTCGTAGTGGGCTATGCATTGAGCTAATTACAAGGTCAGGTGTTCGAACTCACTAGTTTAAAACCACAGGAGAAAGATGAGGATGTATGCTTCTGTGATGATTTCAGGTCATTGACTCAATGACAGTGTTAATTTGGGGGTTTTATAAACTGTTTAAAGTGGATAAATGTTAGTAATTCTAACTATTCTTGCCCATACAGTACAAATGCATTGTTTCCAATAGAAGTATAAATTCAGTTGAGGAGCAATTGATTACTACCAAGCAGATATTGCCTAGATGCACACATCTGTTTATTTATTTTTGTCCTGCAATTTTATTTTCATATAACTCACACATCGGACAATTCAATAATTCAGTCACTTCAATCGGAGTTGTAAAATCAGCACCACAATCAGTTTTAGAACATTTTCTTCATTCTTGTAGTCATCATTATTATTAGCTCCCCATTTCCCCCCAAACTCCCTTGCCATACCCCCAAGTGCAAGGGGAAGCCTGCCTCTAGCACATCATCAAGGGCCCAGTTGGCACAATTGTACAGCGATAATAAGTAAAGATTATGGTAAAGTCATAGAGAGCATGAGAGATAGAAGAGAGATTGAAATAATAGCATCAGAAACATGGTAGCAATGCTCACCTCAGCCTCACTTGGTGGTCCACGTGGAGAGAGAGATAGTTAATGCTTTTATATTCTCTGGGGACATGCAAGCCTCTAATTACAGGTGAAGACATGTGTCACAGGAAAGGGTTGTGCTATAGATAGTACAGTAATGGAAGGGGGTGGTCTAGGGGTATATATCCAATAGGAAGAGGAGGGATTGGGGGTATACATGTGGCAAGATGAGCAGATCCTAGATTCAGGATGGCAGCCTAACTTTGGATGTGATGGAGCCAATTTGACCTGTTCCCTGGCACTATTATCAGTGGGGTGTGAACTCTAGCTACAGGAACCAAATCAGTGATTGCAAGTCTTTAGGGAGAAGTAGTCTATTGTACTTAGCAGCAGGGAGCAGGCCTACCCATGGTGGGACAGTATTCTGGCAGCTGACTGCCTTCAGGGAGGATGTCTCTAAGTATCGGACCTCCCCCATATGCGGGCAAAAAGCACCCTAATGTTTGGCATATCCTTGGGGGAGACAAAGCTGGGGAAATCTCTTTATAATTCCACACCCAGGGAACCATTAATTCAGCTACTATCTCTATATACTTACCTATCTTGGATTTCATATACAGGAACACACTGAAAAATAAATAAATAAACCAACCAAACAACAACAAATCTAACAAGAATGACAAAGTAAAACCTCAATAGAAAATCAGAAAATATTAAAACTAGAACAAAATTTAGTGGACCAAAGGGAGACCTAACGATAGGGTGCTAAATTTTAACCCAACTGCATCTTCACAATCCACTTTCCAAAGCATTCTGCATGTTAACAAGACAAGTCACATCCCTGGTTCATGGCCAGAGGGGACTCATCAAGGGCTTAATGTAAGTGTATGTTCCCTTCATTTTTTAAAAAAATGGAAAGAACTTTAAAATGGGCCTGAGGGGAAGTTGAATGGTCTCACATTTTGACCTGTGTCTTCCTTGACTGACTTTCCAATGCCCTCTGTCGGGTAACAGTGTTACTTACATCCATCGGCCATGGTCCGAGGGGAGTCACCAGAGACTTCATCCATGTGTGGATGCTGCAGATGGATTTTGGTTTGTTCATAGCCTTCTGCTAACCAGGTGTTCACAATTGAAACTGTGATGCCATTCTCTCCTTTAGATTTGGATTATATTATTTATAATCTTTGAATCACAAGAAGGTGAGCTTCTTCCATGTCGATTTAGTTTATGCCTCACTTAGATGATTGCTTGATTGAAAACAAACCTTTAAGACCCCAGACACTATCCTTTCTGACAGCAGGGCACCATCCAGGTTCTTCCTCACTCTTTGCTGTAGCATCCATATTGTCAGGGATCTTTTCATGAGGTGGAGCATCAATCTGGGTCATTTCATAAGAACTCATTGTTCTTCGATTGGGGCTGGAATTAAGTGCAAGTCCAAAATCCATTTATGCATCTATGGTGCATATGTGTTTCTGGCTCATCTTAGAGACATCACTGTCATTTTACGTTAGACAACATTTTCAATCATTCCCCCTGGGGCATCATTTCCATTGCCATCAAGTCAATGCTGATTCGCGGTGACCCTATAGGGCAGGTGGAACTGCCCCTGTGAGTCTTGGAAACTGCAGCTCTGTACAGGATTAGAAAGCCTCATCCTTCTATTACAGAACTGGCAGTGATCCACACATTTCCTTCTAAATTTACGTCAACATCTCTGTTTCTTTGAACCACTTATAACCTTGTAATATTTATATAAAGATTATGCTTCTGGGTCAAGATGACCTAGTGATCACACAGAGAGAGAGAGAAAAGGAGACTAGTCATTACCCATCTTCCTAACCGCCCACCACATGTGAAGTCCACATGTCTGGTCCCCAGGCTGCCCCAACACCCAATTTGTCCCTCAGTAGGTGGGTGCCCCTGGGGGGATGAACACCCAAGTATATGTACATCCCTGGTCTGAGCCCCCTTGGGTATAAAAGGTCCTGACTGGTTAGCTCCCTACAATATAGCGTCCCCTGGAAGTAAGCCCAAAACCCTAAACTGGGAAAGTTCAAACACCACCTGCTGCCTGCCTTAAGATCCCATCTGTCTGCACATTAATTGGTCCACTCCAAGCTGTCCAAAGCAACATCCTGCCCTCTGAGAAGGCACTTGACATCCCTTCCCTCCCCAAGCCACGTAGGAAAGGGCCAGATACAGTCCCCCATGGCCTGTATACTACTGGAGACCAGCATCATCAGAAAGAGTGAGTCCTGCCAGTTCCGAGGAACTACCTGCGGTCTATTCCTTTACCATAGCCAGCCAAAGCTAGCCCCAATCTCCTAGCATTTGGTTCTCTTCACTATCTCAGCCACCCAGAGTTCCAAACAACTAGCCTACAGCACAAACCCACCCTGCCATTCTAAACACCCAAAAGGGCAGAATCACTCACTCCCAGGCACTGCTTCCAACTACTAAAAAAAACTAAAAGCTCTGCTTGACAGTCTTGATCTCTCCCAGGACAGCATTTAGACCCCAGCTATTTTCTTTCTTTCTTTCTCTTGGTGTTTTTTTTCTTTTCTTTTCTCTCCCCTTCTTGAAAACAAACTCTTGTACTATTCCTACAACCCCTTCTTTTTTTTTTTTTTGGTTTTACATTGTTTTAATTTTGCATTTTCCAATGATTTTTTTCAAATATAGGGACTTTCTAAATATATCTATTTAAATTTTGTTTAAATTTTTAAACATTTTATTAGGGACTCATACAACTCATCACATTCCATACATATACATCCATCAATTGTATAAAGCACATCTGTACATTCTTTTCCCTAATCATTTTCAAATCATTTGCTCTCTACTTAAGCCCTTTGCATGAAGTCCCCCCTCTTCCCCTCCCTCCTCGCTTCCCCCTCCCTCATGAGCCCTTGATAATTTATAAATTATTATTTTGTCATATCTTGCCCTATCCGGCGTCTCCCTTCACCCCCTTTCCTGTTGTCCATCCCCAGGGAGAAGGTCACATGTGGATATTTGTAATCGGTTTCCCCTTTCCAACCCACTCACCCTCTACTCTCCCAGCCTTGCCCCTCACACCCCTGGTTCTGAAGGTATCATCCGCCCTGACAACCCCTTCTTAATCCGCACTCTCCACTTGTTGATCTTAAAAATACACATATGCATACATATATGTATATTATTTTCAAGACGATCTTTAAGTTTTCTATATCTGTTATATGTACAGTACATATATTATATACATATGATCTTAAGGTTTTTTAAACTATCTTTTCTTCTTAAATGCATCTATATTTTCCTAACTACATCTACAATCCCCAAGTTAACAATACCCCCACCTTTCAGTTAGCACTGTACTTAGATAGCTGGAGAGGACCTCAGGTGGGTATGCTGGTACAGCCTGGCCCCAGGCCAGCGCCTCCTACCCCAGGGCCATCCAAATAAGGGCACACAGCCCTGCTAGCCCCTCCCCAATTCCTGCTCTGAAACCTCTGTGCCTTGGAAGCTGTGAGCCCCACCCCATTCACACCCACTCAGCCCTGGGCTATGCTGGGAAATTTCTACAGTTTCCTTCAAAGCCTCGCCTCCAGACCACAGCAGAGCAAAAAACAAATTCCAGCTCCCTCAACTCCCCAACCTGGGGGAACCACTCACTCACTCGCAAACGCTGATTCCAACTGCTCACTTTGTGCTGCCAGCAAGGTCCGGAACCTGCTCAAGCCCATTAGACCCTTCTCTAGGGAACACATCTGTAATACATCTTTCTCTCCCACCGCAGCCAAAAGCTCCGGGCAAAGAGCAGAGCCCAGAGAAACAAACACCAAGGGCTCTTCCTTCTCTTGTTTCCTTTCCATCCCTGAAACCAAACAGGCTATGGAATTACCAGAAAAAGCATTCAGGGTGACGCTGATTGCCCATGACAACAGATGAAGAGTGAGTCTGAGGCAAGGAGGGAAAGAGTTTAAAAAGCAAGAAACCTCAACACAAGCCTTACAAAAAACCCTTCTAGCTTTCTGCCAGCGGACGCTGTGGAGGAGGCACGTTAGACACCCCCACACCCCCACTCCAACCCCTGCCCCCCATCCCCCCACCTCCGGTCAGGTCTAAGTCAGCGTGAATAACTGCGGAAACTTTCATCACAGAGTTGAGCTTTGAAACACCAGATGAGAGTGTGGAGCCATTGTGAGCAAAGCCGGACCGCACAGACCATGTGGTCGTGAGAGATCCAGACGGCAAACACTGCAGAGGCTCAGGTTGTCCCTTCCTGAATGCAAGGGCCCCCCAGGGGAACAGAAGAGCCATGGAACCCAGAGGGCTGTGTCCCGAGAAGACTCACCAAGACCGGGTGCCCATTTAATGGCGAAAAAGATCTTTGTGGCGTTCAAGATGACACCGAAGAGCACCACCTACGAGATTATTTGGAGCAATCTGGAAAAATTGAAGTCATTAACATCATCACTGATCCAGGAAGTGGCAGGAAGAGGGGCTTCGCTTTTGTGACTTTTGATGACCATGACTCCGTAGATAAGATTGCCATCGTAAATGCCATACTGGGAATGGCCAGGACTGGGAAGTACAAAAAGCCTGTTGAAACAAGAGATGGCCAGGGCCCCTTCCAGACAAAGAGATTGACGTTGTTCTGGAAAGTTCAGTGGTGGCTGAGAAGGTGGGCTTGGTGGGCAGAGACCACTGGACATGGTGGTAGCTGTGGTGGTGGTGGAAATGGAGGCAGTGGGGATGGTTATAATGGATTTGGTAATGATGGAAGCAATGTTGGAAGTGGCTGAAACTATAATGATTTTGGCAATTATAACAATCAATCTTCCAGTTTTGAACCAATGCAGGGAGGAAACTTTGGAGGTAGAAGCTCTGGCCCTTATGTGGTGGAGGTCAATTCTTTGCCAAAATGACGAAACCAAGTTGGCTATGCTGGTTCAAGCAGTAGCAGCAGCTTTGGCAGTGGCAGAAGATGTTAAATGACTACCAGGAAACACAGCTTAGCAAGAGAGGAGAGCCAGAATGGGGAAATTGATCTATGTGCCTATATTTATAGGTTTAGTATTAAGGTGGCGGAGGACATTGGGCCTCTACTCAAGTACTCCCTCAATGCAAGAATACTTTCATCTATTAAATTGGCATTCTATGATGCTCACCTTCCTGACACAACTGCTGAAGACAAAGCAGGTGAATAAGCAAATGTGGCAAAGAATGCTGATGGTGCCCGGCTATCAAAAGAGATAGTGTCTGGGGTCTTGAAGATAAACAAGTGGCCATCTATCTCAGAAGCAACAAAGCCCACATGGAAGAAGCACATCAGCCTGTGTGATCACGAGGTGTCGAAGGGATCAGGTATAAGGCATCATCAGAACAAAAAAAATCTTGCCATAGTGAAGGGGGAAGTGCAGAGTGGAGACTCAAAGCCCATTTTTGGCCACTGGAGATCCCCTTGCAGAGGAGTCTAGGGGAGGAGATGAGTCAGTCAGGGTGCGATGTAGCATCGATAATGAATATAGCTTTCCTCTAGTTCCTAAATGCTTCTCCCCCCTCCCCCCACACTATCATGGTCCGAATTCTACCTTACAAGTCTGGATAGAGCAGAGGATGTACACTGGTGCAGATAGGAGCTGGAGGCACAGGGAATCCAGGGCAGATGATACCTTGAGGACCAGGGGTGTGAGTGGCGATACTGGGAGAGTAGAGGGTGAGGTGAGTGGGCTGGAAAGAGGGAATGGATTACAAGGATCTACATGTGACCTCCTCCCTGTGGGACGGACAACAGAAAAGGGGGAGAAGGGAAACGTTGGACAGGGCAAGATATGACAAAATAATAATTTATAAATTATCAAGGGCTCATGAGGGAAAGGGGAGCGGGGAGGGAGGGGGAAAAAAGAGGACCTGAGGCAAAGGGCTTAAGTTGAGAGCAAATGCTTTGAAAATGATGAGGGCAAAGAATGTACAGATATGCTTTACTCAATTGATGTATGTATGGATTGTGACAAGAGTTGTATGAGCCCCTAATAAAATGTTTAATAAAGAAAAAAAGAGAGAAATAGGAGAGCCAGAAAAGGGACAGGGAAGCTACAGGTTACAACAGATTTGTGAACTCAGCCAAGCACAGCAGTGACAGGGCCTAGCTGCGACAAAGAAGACATGTTTTAGACAATACTCAAGTGTATGGGCCAAAGTACGTGAGGGTTATATTTGTGACTAATTGTATAACAGGTTATTTAAATCTCTGTTCTGTGGAACGTGTTGCACCCATGCTGTTGATTGCTAAATGTAATAGTCTGATCTAATCTATATAATCAAGGAGGCACACACAGCAGTGGACAAAACAGATGACTGCTGACATACTGAAATTAACATCACTTATGCATATCAAAAGACTATTAAATGAGTAAAATGAGAGCCCACGGATTGGGATTTTTTTTTCTTTTTTTAAAAACATTTTATTAGGGACTCATACAACTCTTATCACAATCCACACATATATCAATTGTGTAAAGCACATCTGTACATTCTTTGCCCTCATCATTTTCAAAGCATTTTCTCTCCACTTAAGACCTTTGCATCAAGTCCTCTTTTTTCCCCTCCCTCCCCGCTTCCCCCTGGGAAGAAATTTTTAACAAGAAGCTAGAAACAGCCCAAGTGCCCAACAGTAGAACAATAGATGAAGAAACTATGGTATGCACAAAATAAAATACTATGTATCCTTTAAAAACTGTAACAGAAGCATGAAACACCTCATGACATGGAAGGACCTGGAAATCATGATGTTGAGTGAAGTTAGTTTATCACAAAGGACAGGTATTTTAATAATCCAACTACTATAACAATAAACACCAAGACATTGTCCGACGTCTGCCCTCAAGTCACATTCATTTCTAACCCAAGCTCCCCCAAAAGAGGGAGACAGCCTGCCCAAGATCGAGGAGCAGTCCATCACCCTGTTTATATGTCCATCTTAAAAAAACGCTTCAGCAGAGAACATTTCACCTCTGCTGGGTCATTCCTACAGGAAGGGGAAAAAGAGAGAAGATCATCCATATGCTGCCATGCACATTGTGAGAAGGTCACATCAAATCACCAGACACTCCAACAAGAATGACAAGGAAGTCTTACTGGAAAGTCGAATCAAGATGGAAGACAGGGAATCCTATGTTTTGGAGTTGATTACATTTCTGTTCGGTAAATGGGAGGACCAACTTCCCATCAGGAAATAACACTTAGCAATAATACTTATATCCGACCTAAAGGGAGAATAAACTTGGTACGATGTCTCTAATCAGACACTTTGGGTCTACTTCCTATCCAGTTCTTTGTGACCCAGGTCATGTGCCATAAACTACTGTGACTTTAGACTTTGTCCCAAATAGCATAACATCCTTCATAGGCCACACCAGACAGTATCGATGTGGAAACCCCACTAAATGACCTGGGCTTTGCTACAAATTCATCTGTATTCTTTGTTCTCAAGATTAATGCTCTCCAGTGTGAGAAGAAATAGGTAACTGTTACCCTACGGCTATGGAGGTCTAGGTCATTGGACTTGGGTTTGGATCCCTGGTATTAGAGGGTACTCAGTGAAAGGAGGCCCAATACCACCATATATTTCCTATTTTAATGCACTCTTTGCTTTATTATAACATGTGTTAATGTGATAGAAATAGTTCTTTCCTTGTAAAGGAAGGTTATTGGAAGTTTTGCCCTGTCACCAATCCTCATCGTTGATGTATGTAGCGTTCAGTCCCAACTTGTGTAATCCAAAGATGACCATAAGGAAATTCAAATATGACAAAGGGAAAAGTATCATAACCTAAATTGTGAACATCCAATTTGTAGAAGGCTATGGAGGACAGTGGGAGCCCAAAACGAATCTGCTGGGTATCTAGTCAGATTAAGCTGCTGACAGATCCTCTCTAGCCACAGGAAAGGGTCTCAAACAGCTTTACTATCAGATAGAGGTCTGGATCAAACTTGTTACTTGGTCAGTTGACCTCCCTCTTGATCCAACTGGAAATTGTTCTAGGTGCAAGTATTTCTTGCTTGTTCTGTGACAAAAATTTCTTCCCTGGCCTTTTAAATACTGATGGTGGTCTTTTCACTCTTACTCATTATTTGTACTTGTATCTTTGTATTATTATTATTTTATACTTACCACTTTATTTTGTTTCTGGGTTTGTTGTTTGTTTCTTTTGGGTTTCCCATTTTGTGAAGCACACAAAGAGTAGATACATAGAGATAATAACTGATGAAAGGGTTTATGGGGGAGGGACGGATGGGGTAGGAGATAGGTGAGAGGATTGGAGGAGCAAATAATGTATGTGGAGGAGGGAGGGAGCATCAGAACATTTTAAAATCAATTTACCATGAAAAAAATAGAATGTCTAAAATTGCGGTAATAATTTTACAACTCTTCTTGCCATTGTATATGTGTATTATGTGTGCATAAAACTGTAAAATTAAAAAGTGCTCAATCATCTAAGAGTTTAACTCGTACAAATGAACAATTCATGGAATGTGGTTCTGAGCAGCTTTATACTTGTATAACTTGCTTCTCTAAACAGGGAGTAAATTCTATACCATTGGGCAAATTAATTATACTATTGATATAATTTCTTTATACCTCAAGGGGATGATTGATAATGATCTCGGTCATAGAATGACAGTGATGACTGAAGTGAACCAGAGACACATATTAACCATGGATGTATGAATAGATTTTGGGTTCGCACTTGATTCTAGCCCTAATCACTTGCTTCTTATGACATGACTCTGATGCTCGCCCCCATGAAGGGATCACTGAAGATATGGTGCCACAGCCCAGTGTGGTGAAGAAAGCAGATGGTGCCTTGCTATCAAAAAGAGTAGCATCTGCAGTCTTAAAGACTTGCCTTCAAACAAGCAACCATTCAAATGAGACGTCAATGAAGTCCACATGGAAGAAGCCCACCAGCCTGTGTGATCCAATGATGACAAATAATAAAAATCAAATATGAAGGAGAGAATGGTATCAAAGCTGAAATTGTGAGCACTACATTTCAAGAAGGCAATGGATGACAGTGGGAACCCAAAATCTACCGACAGGGTCCCCTACATGGTTTAAGACCATAGTTGAGGGATGTGATGAACCTTGCCAGCAGATAGGGAATATTGTAGACGTATCATGGCAGATGGAAGTAGGTTAAAATGTGATACTTGCAACAGGTTGCTAGATTAGGGATAAAATGAGGTTGTCTTCCCAAATACCTGGGCTAGTAAAAATGAGCTGTCCATGCCACAATAAAGGGGTTGGAACAAAATCAGGCACATTAATTTGACACCTAGGGGAAAATCCAAACTGGGTATGCTCAGACTCATATCACCTAGGCCCAGGTGGGAGGTCCACTTGGGCACACAGATTAGGCACTAATGACATGACATCACACAGGTGTGCCTAATCTCAGCCAAGAAGATCAGCCAATACCCTCAACTACGCCTCCCCAGCCAGTGGGGAGGGGAGGGGATAAAAGCAGGCTGTGGACAGGTCTCACTCCCTTCTAGTGTTCGGGTGCACTTTTGTAGGTAGGAAGGTGGGGGTACACCTGCGCCGCCTGGGCGCTGGGGTGCAGGCTCCCTCTCAGACCTCTCTCTTGGCTTCTGGGGATTTCCTGGTTCCACTCTCATGGTTTTGTGCTCCTGCTCTGGTATTCTGTCCATGTGGTTTTCCGAGATCAGTTGTGCTTGCGAACTCCCAGCACGGCTTTGCACGCTTTCCAGATATAGCATGTACTTTTTGAGCTGTAATACCTGGACCTTTCCTTTTGTTGTGGGGGTGGCATGTATATTTTATCAATATATTTATGGATCTCTGTGTAAGGAAATTGAACAATTTCTCAAGGCTATACATTAAATGGATATATTGATAATAAAAATTATATAAATATATTGTATTTTCCATTTCCATCATAAAAATCACTTGGATTTACAAACGTGCTTCTGCTGCGTGAATTCTTTCAGCATTGCAAAGCTTTACGAAGAACCTAGGTATACCAACCCAGAAATCTAACATATTTGGTTGTGACTCTGATTCAAACCAAGGTTACTGCATTGATCTCCCTTTATCAGTGTGAAGGGGGGTGGGAGCACAGAACAGAGACCCAAATCCCATCTGTAGACTATTGGAAATCCCCTTATAAGAGGGTCACAAGGAAGCCAGTCAGAGTGCAGTATAGCACTGACGAGATAGAGAACTTCCGCTAGTTTTTTTAATGCTTATCCCCCCCCTCCCCAAAAAACACACACTATCATAAACCAAATTCTACCTTACAAATCCGGCTAGAGCAGAGCATGTACACTGGTACAGATAGGAACTCACACACAGGGAATCCAGGAGAGAAATCCCTCAGGACCAATAATGACAGTAGCGATACCAAGAGGGGAAGGGGAAGGTGGAGAGAGATCTACATATAAACCCTTCCCAGGGAGACGGACAACAGAGAAGTGGGTGAAGGGAGACAGCAGTTGGTGTAAGACATGAAAAAAAAAAAGATAAATAATTATCAAAGGTTCATGAGGGAGGAAGAGTGGGGGAGGGGAAATGAGCTGATATCAAGGGCTCAAGTAGAAAGAAAATGTTATGAGAATGATGATGGCAACATATGTACAAATGTGCTTGACACAATGGTTGTATGTATGGATTGTGATAAGAGCTATAAGAGCCCCCAATAAGATGATTACAAAAGACAAAGAAACCAGGGCTCTAAACTGTCAAATCAAGAGTACTAATCCCATTAGATGCTTATTTGTCTAATTGGTAACAGTATCCGTAGCTCATCACCCATTTAAAGTGTTACTGTTGCAAAATCATACATGACCTAGCACTTTACATTCATTTCTTTTACCTCTGTACAACTTATTGACATCAGTTATATCTAAGTCATGTTGCACAAATTTCACCCATACTTAATACGACCTTTCTAATTTCTAATTTAAAGCATTATTCTCCCTCTCATCTCTTTCCTACCACCCTTGAGAACCACTAATAAACATTAGTTTGGGTAGATAGATAGATGTAGTAATTGACTCATTTTTCTCAGCACAATGCCTTCCAGGTTCATTATACTGTAATGTGCAGTAATTGACTCATTTTTCTCAACATAATGCCTTCCAGGTTCATTTGTATTGTAATGTGTTTTGGGAACTCATTTTCCTTTATTGCTAAGTAGTTTTCCATTGTATGCATGTAGTACCCTGGTGGGTTGGTGGGTTACTAACAAGGTCAGCAGTTTGAAACCAGCAGCTCCATGGGAGAAAGATGAGGCGTTCAGTCCCATAAACATTTACAGTCACAGAAGAAACCCTCAGGGGGCAATTCTATTCTATTTTGTAGGGTCACTATGAGTCAGCATGGACCCAATGGTCACGAGTTTGGTTTAGGTTTAGAACCATTCATTGATGGCATTTAGGTTGTGAATTGTGTTGCAGTGAACATTGGTGTGCATATATTTGTTCATGTGTTCTTTTTCTAATGTATGAAGATTTTCAAATTGGCATGTATTCACTTTACATTCATATGACAACTATGATTTCATTTCTCCCTGATATAAAATCATCTCTAAAAAGTTCTGCTTGTTTAAATATATGGGAGGAACTACCTGATCTTATTGTGTCTTCTTGGTATATTTGTACATCTTCACATGAATTGTGACTCCTAAGGACTATTACATAAGCCCTCGTGGTATAGAGTCAGAAGTGGCATTCTAACACATGCCCCTATTCAGAGATGAGAATCTTTTACTAGAGGAAGTAGAACTTGAATTTGGTTACCTTTGATCACTGAGCCATCCTGACACCTTGGACTTCAAGTACTTGCTGGTGAAGCACAAAGATTGAAACTTTCAGCATGGATTACAACTCAATGAAAAGAAAACCAAAATCCTCACAACTCTCACCAATGGGTAACATCATGATCAAGGGCGAACAGAATGACGCTGTAATGGATTTCGTCTTACTTGGATCCAAGATCAATGCTAATGAAGCAGCAGTCAGGAGATCAAACGGTGGATTGCTCTGGGCAAATCTGCTGCACAAGAACTCTTTAAAGTGTTGAAAAGCAAGGATATTACTTGTATCTGACCCCAGCCATGGCATTTTCAATCACCTCAAATTCATGTGAAAATTGGACATTGAAGAAGACCAAAGAAGAATCGATGCATTGGAATTATGGTGCTTTCAAAGAAAATTGAAAGTGCATGGATTGCCAAAAGACCAAACAAATGTGTCTTGGAGGAAGTACAGAAAGAATGTTGCTTTGAGGCAAATATACCGAGCCTTTGTCTCACATGCTTTGGACATATTATCAAGACAGACTAGCTCAAAAAAAAAAAAAGACACACTAGCTCTTGGATAAAGTGAGAGACAGTGACAAAGAGGAATACCCTTAGTAAAACAGATTGACACAATGGCTGCAACAATAGACTCAAATGTAAGAAAAATTGGGAGAATGGTGCAGGGCTGCATGATGTTTCATTCTGTTGTAAATATGGTCGCTTTGAGTTGGAACCAATTGATGTCACCTAACAACAGTGGTGTAGTGGGTTAAGCATTGGACTAATAATGGCAAGATTGATGGTTCAAACCAGCAGCTGCTTCACATTGAAATAGGTACAAAGCTAATTATACATACCTTATAATTCTAGTTGTTAACTGTGGTATGAGTTTGGGGGAAGCCAGCCCCCCACCACTAATCACGGGTTCAATAAGCACGATTGTATGGTTGAAATATATAAATATTATATTAAAGTCATGGAGAGCATGAGTGAAAGAAGAGACATTACAATAATGCAGTCAGACACATTTCATGGTAGCATTGCTCACCTCAGCCCTGCTTTGAGGTCCACGTGGAGAGAGGGGGAAGGGAAGGGAAGGAGGCCAAGGGGGAAGGGAAACAGGGCAGGAGAGGGAATTGAGGAGAGAGGGGGGAGAGACCAGCGAGAGAGACCTCTCTCTTGCTAACCCAGGCCTATATACCTTTTGGGGGTGTGCAAGCCCACTGATTACAGGTAAAGACCTATGTCACAGGAAGGGGTTGCACTATCTTACATAGCAGTGAGAGGGGGTGGTCTAGGGAAATACATGCAATAGGAAGAGGAGGGATTGGGGTATACATGTGATAAGATGGGCAGATCCTAGATTTAGGATGGCAGCCTAACCTTGGTCATCCTTGGACGGGTTTGACCTCTCTGGTGTCTCCTACAAGGAAACAGAAAACTACTATCCTTATCAGAAAGGAGTGGACCCTACTTGTTGTGGGATAAACAGTTGCATCTGCTTGCTCTAGATGGCTGATAGCTCTTAGGGAAGAATGACCCCTGATCTACTCCTGATGACCTCCAAGTGTATAGTAATCACAAGCAGCTGAGTCCGGAATATATTTTGGGGAGACAGCTTGGGAGAAATCCTTCTGTTTCCCACAGTTAACTGCTATTTAGTTGCCCTTGACTCATGGCATCCTTGTGCATAAACAAATGATGTTTGATTCAATGCTATCCCAGCCATTGGCTGTACATCTGACCATTATGATCCATAATCCTAATAAATCAAAATCCAAAATAAATGAAACCTATACAAAATTTTACAATCAACAATATTCAAGTCAACATTAGTCCATGCCAGAAAAGTGCTCCTATAAAGATTTACTATGAATTAGGATTGATTCGATAGCTTTTGGCATGGAGTTTTTGCATAAGGGAGCCCTTATTGTTGAAGCTGGAAACATTGCCTAAAGCTAAGTTTGGGTGTTGAGCAATCTATACTAGGCTTATCTACCCCTTTCCCAAACCAAACCAAAATTATTGCCATCCAGTTGACTTTGACTCATAGTGACCCTACAGGACAGGGTAGAATATTATGCCCCAAGGGCTCCTGTACTTCCATAGCAATCTATTTTTCCCTCCTCCTTCAATGTCTGAATTTTCAGGGAATTTCTATAGAAGCCCCTGTGTAACAACTTAGATTCAGTAAAGTTAGGAATATGACTTCTTAAGAAGGTATTGAAGTTGGTTTGATCTTTGCAACCAGTCCCCCAAGACACCATAATAGTTGCATTGTATATGAGTAAGGGGAAAGCATTTTCTTTCTTTTTAAAAAAGATCATTTTACTGGGGGCTCATGCAACTCATCACGATCCATACATATATCCATGTGTCGAGCACATTTGTACATTTGTTGCCATTATCATTTTTAAAACATTTGCTTTCTACTTGAGCCCTTGGTATCAGCTCCTCTTTCCCATCCCCCTCCCTCCCCATTTCCCCCTCCTTCATGAACCCTTGATAATTTATAAATTGTTATTTTGTCCTATCTTACTTACATTGTCCAATGTCTCCCTTTAACCACTTTTCTGTTTTCCATCCCCCAGGGAGGAGGTTATATGTAGATCCTTGTAATCGGTTCCCCCTTTCTATCCTACCTTCCCTCCACCCTCCCAGTATCGCCACTATCAGCACTGGTCCTAAAGGGATCATCTGTCCTGGATTCCCTGTGTTTCCAGTTCCTATCTGTACCAGTGTACATTCTCTGGTCTGGTCAGATTGTAAGGTAGACTTGGGATTATGATAGTTGGGGAGAAGCACTTAAGAACTACAGGAAAGTTGTGTGTTTCATCATTGTTACACTACACCCTGACAGGCTTGTCTTCTCTCCGCAACCCTTCTGTAAGGGAATGTCCAGTTGCCTACAGATGGGCTTTGGGTCCCCAATCTGCACTCCCCTCATTCACAATGATATGATTTTTGTTCTTTGATGCCTGATTCCTTTGACATATCATGATCGCATAGGCTGGTGTGTGTCTTCCATGTGGGCTTTGTTACTTTTGAGCTAGATGGCCGCTTGTTTACCTTCAAGCCTTTAAGACCCCAGACACTATATATTTTGATAACCGGGCACAATCAGCTTTCTTTACCACACTTAGTTATGCACACATTTGTCTTCAGCGGTCGTGTCAGGAAAGTGAGCACCATGGAATGCCAGTTTAATAGGACAAAGTGTTCTTGTACTGAGGGAGTACTTGAGTGGAAATCCAATGTCCATCTGATACCTTAATACTAAATACTTAATATATAAATATAAGCACATATATAAATGTATGCACATAGATTTCCCTATTGTCTTTGTAAATATGTTTACATATGTACATGCCTGTATTGAAACCTCTATAAATGTTCTTTGCCTCCCAGTTCTTTCCTCTATTTCCTTTTACTTTCCTCTTGTCCCACTATCATGTTCAGAGTTCATTTGGGTTTCAGTAAGTGTCTATTCTTCTATTCCTGCTATGCTGCTTGTACTTACCTCAGGGGACTCGTGTTATACCTGTCCTTTTGAGATTGGCTTACCTCACTTAACATGATCCCTTCCAACTCTTCCCATGAAACAATGTGTTTCATGTGATCGCCCGTGCTTTTCAGTGCTGCATAGTACTCCATTGTGTGTATGTGCCAGAGTGGGAAAAGACTTTTTGAAAGGAAGCCCACAGGAACAGTTCTACACTGCATACTTTCACTTTGTGTCAGAATTAACTCCAAGTGAACTTGGAGCTAGTACTTAGCAGATAGCTTGGCATCTCAGAAGATAAGCCCAGCAACCTGCTTCTGAAAAGTCACAGCCCTGACAACCCGGTGGCATCTAGTGCTACTCTACACACCTGGGGTCGTCAGGAGTTGAAACAGACTCAATGGCAACTAACAACTAGCTATGGGTTCTCATCTTATTTCTACGGTAAAGCACTGCCCTGTTCTCTGAATTCTCCTTTTCTGACTGATCTACCACTTCTCCTTGTCCCACGAGGTTCCCCAACTGGTTTTGAGTGCCACTTTTATTTCCTAATCCCTGGGCGTTTATTCTTCCTTCCCATGCGATCACACAATTTACTTTATACAGTCAGAATATGTGGTTTTGAGGTTCTGATACCTTAAACCAGGGGTGTCAGACTGGCAGCCCTTGAGGTAATTTTTATGGCCTGTGATGCTCTGAAATAGAATGAAAATAGAAAAAATTGTTACGAAGAAAATAGCGCTTAGGGGAGATTGAGGCAATACCGTACACACAATTCTTTCGTTAACCCTTTAACTGCTGAAGACGAGTAGACACGTGGTCCAGTGACTTTCCTGGGGCCTGTGGACGTGGATAAACGCGCTGACTCCGTTCCTGCAATGTTTGGAAGCAATACGTCTGCCACGCTCAGTGTCACATAATGTAAACAGATCCCAATAGCGAACAGGTTAAAAATAGCACTCTGAGTTGTGCTGTTATGAATCATACCTAGCGGTAGCGCTAGTTAATATTTTTAGAGGGAAGCCATTGCGATTGTGCATCATGTTTGTCAGCTGTCCAACATTTTGTGTTTTTTATTAGCTAGTTATATTTTCCGGTCACAACCTAAGAGATAAGTGAAAACTAGTAGGAAAGCACTGGCAAGTTTTGGGTAAAAAAGAATAACTTTAGTTTTATAAATACATTACATAAATGTTTAAATAAAAGCCATTATATAGTGTTTGAATGCTCCTATCTATATTCCTGAATCCTCAGTTCAAAATATAAATTTAACCAAATTTGTAAATGTGCTGTGGCCCTCGTGAATCATGCCGGTTGCACCAAATGGGCCGCGTAGTCATTGAGTGTGACCCCCTTGCCTTACACCACCACCTCTTCGGAGGATTGTTTTTCCAGCCTTGGGATCTAGTCAAGGAGCCCTGGTGGTGCAGTGGTTAAGCACTATCCGAAAGCTTGGTGTTCGAATGCACAGACACTCAGATGAAGAAGAATGTGGCTTCCGTACAGGCTTTGGAAACCCTAAGAAATCACTTCTGTCCCGGCAGGATTCCAATGGCAGCGGCGCGTGTGAAACTCCCGCCACTAGGGGCAACAATGTCGCTGTTGAGCAACCTGTGACTCGGAAGTAGTTCCGCAGCTCGGAAGTAGTCCCGTAACCCGGAAGTCGTCGTCTGCCCGCTGGCTATGACTTCCGGTGGAGCGGGGGAGGCGTGGGGAGCCGGCTTGGGCTGCTGGTGCCGCGCCATGACTACGCTGCGAGCTTTCACCTGCGACGACCTGTTTCGCTTCAACAACATGTAAGTGAGGCGCCCCGAGCGGCAGCTCCCCGTCTGCCGGCTCTCGCCCAGCTTTGGGCCGGCGCACGACCGGGGCCCTGACTCAGCTCGGGCACTGGGGCACCGAGTGGGCCGCTCGGGTGCCCAGCTCTCCCGCTTCCCGGCGGTGACTCTCGGCCCGACTTTCTCCTCCCGCTCTGCGACGGGAACGACGCTCTGGGCCAGAGCTAGCTTTTTCTGCGCCGGCAGCTTCGGCAGGGAGCCGCCCTGGAGGCCAGCTGGCAGCCCGGTTAGGCAGTTTGTATGGGAACGAGGGAACACTGGTCCTTGTACCCCACAGCGGCACAGATGTAGTTACTGTAGCTTCGCACCAACGCGTAGAACCTCCCCCCCCATCTCTGTACACCACCACCCCATTCTGGAGTCAAAAGTGGTCGGCAGTGGCTTTCAAGCGCACTTTCTGTAACTGCATCGTCAGAGAAGCTAGTAAAACTGGACTAAGGCCCCATTGTGGAGGGATTTGGATTTGATCCTGTTTTGGTCAAACCAGAAAAGCTATCTCAGGAATCTGGCATTGTTCGGAGTGAATCTTATTTGTAATAAGTTTTATCCTCCCATCTAAGTAAGGTTAAGGTGAATTGCCCCGTGTGATGAAGCATTAGGTGGGAGTGGGTGGAAGGAAACCCAACAAAGGATGTAGACACGAAGGCTGTTTTTCTCAGAGTGGCCCTGACCAGCAGCAATAGCAACACTGGGCGTGTGAGGCAATTAGAGGAGGTAGAAGAGACAAGTGAGTGCATTGGGGGCTTGGCAATGTCCCAAAGTTGATGAATTGGGTTTGGGAGATACAACCTGGGAAGTGACAAGATGGTTTGAAGTATCGAGAATAGACCATGCAAAGCCTCTTGGAGAACTAGGAAAGGACAATATTTTTATGTGAAAATGAATGGTAGAAGAAAAGTAAACATGAACAGTTATAATGTTAGATTTTAAGGAATCATGTGACTTATTAGAAGCCATCTTCCAAATATGCCACTCTTCTAATTCTCACTTTTTCTGATGATGGTACTTTGGTGGAAAATTCTGAGATTCACTGGATTAGGGTGCTGAAATAGGAACGGAAAGATACAATGGATGTAAAAGCATTGCAATTAATTTAGCACATCATTCATCCTTAAGGAGGCTTTGTGGTGTGTGGTGGGTTACAAGTTGGATTGCGCTCTTGTATGATCAGCACTTCGAAACCATCAGCAGCTCCACTGGAGAAAGACTAACTTTTTACTCCTATAAAGAGTTACAGTCTTGGAAACCCACTGGGGGTCGATATGAGTCAGCATTGATAAAATGGTAGTGAGTTGTTTTTGTTTGTTTTTTTTCATTTAGCCTTAGAAATATATTCAAGTTGTACTATACATCTGTGCTGGGGATACAGCAGTGAGTAAACTGACAAAAATTGTTGCCTCAATGAATTTTCATTTTAGAGAGAAACTACATAAGTAAGTAGAAAATAGAAGATTTAATGTTAAATACAAAAGAGAAAATTAAGGCAGGGAAAGTAATTGTGACTCATAGTGACCCAATATGACAGAGTAGAACTGTCGCCGTGGGTTTCTGAGACTGTAAATCTTTCAAAGAAAGGTGATCCAACAGAATGTGCAAATTATACAGCAGTATTATTGGTGTCATATGCAAGTAAAATTTAGCTGATGATCATCCAACAATTGTTGCTGCCAGTAGTTCGGGATAGATAAAGAAGAGGATGTGGAACAAAGTGTATCATTACCAATGTCAGTTGAATTCTTGGCTAATATCAGACAATACCAGAAAGTGTTTATTTTTGTTTCATTGACTGTTTCATTGATTGTGTGAACCATGACAAATAGTTATGAACTTTGAGAAGAATTCCAGAACGCTCATGTGCTCATGTGGAACCTATACATGAATCAAGAGGAAGTTGTGCAAACAGAAGAAGGGGATTTGCATATTTTAATATCGAGAAAGTTGTGTGTTGGGATTGTGTCCATTCACCATACTTTTTCAATATGTATGCTGAACAAATAACTAGAGAAGCTGAATTATATGAAGAAGAATGTGGCATTGGGATCTTAGGAAGTTTTATTAACATTTATGTGTCTGACAACCTTATATGCTGAAGATGAGAAGGACTTGAAGCACTTGCTGATGAAGATCAAGGATTACAGCCTGCAGTATGGATCACAACTCAATGTAAAGAAAGCCAAAATCCTCATAACTGAACCAGTAATTAGCATGATAAACAGAGAAAAGATTGATGTCAAGGATTTTGTCTTACTTAGATTCACATTCAGTGCTAGTGGAAGCAGCAGTCAGGAGATCAAATGACACATTGCATTGGGTAGATTTGCTGTACAGAACCTCTTTCAAGTGTTGAAAAACATGGATGTTACTTTGAGGACTAAGGTGCATCTGTCCCAAGCCATGGTATTTTCAATTTCTTTCTTTTTTTTTGGGCATTGAATTGGGCACTGAATATGAAGATTGAAGAAGAATTGATGCCTTTGAATTATGGAACTGGAGAATAATGTTAAAAGTATTGCCAAAAGAACAAACATTTTCTCGGAAGAATTACGGCAAGAATATTTATTCGAAAGGATGGGGAGCCTTCATTTCATCTACTTTGGACATATTATGACGAGAGACCAAAACCAACCAAACTTACTACCATCACATTTATTCCAGCTCACAGTGACCCTGTAGAACACAGTAGAACTACTCCAGTGGGTTGTTGCCAAACTGTAACTTATTACAGGTCTGGAAAGCCTCATGTTTCTCTTGTGAATGGCTAGTAGTTTAAAACTGCTGGCCACTACACCATTAGGGGTCTTCCAAGAGAGAGCAGTTCCTGGAAAGACATTATTCCTGGTAAAGTTGAGGGGCAGGGAAAAGAGGAAGACCCTTGACAAGAGACTGACACAATGGCTGCAACAGTGGGATCAAACATAACAGTTGTGAGGATGGCACGAGACTAGGCAGTGTTTCATTCTGTTGTACATATGATTGCTATGAACCAGAGTGGACTTAACCTAACAACAAATCTTGAGAGGAGTAGAAAGCCTCATTTTTCTCCTGCAGAGCAGTTGGTGGTTTTGAACTGCTAGCCTTGTAGTTAGCCCAATGTGTCACCCACTAATACATCAGGGCCCCTTTAACACCATATAGTTGATATTTAAAACCACAAGGTGATGGGACTTCAGTAATGGAGTAAGTATAGATAAACTTCAGAAGCTTGAGTATAGTGCCCAGGGCTGCTCGCATGTTGGAAGTCAAAGACAGTAGAGAAGCCATTGAAGGAAACTGGGTGACAGTGAGATGAGGGGAAAGCAGGATGTGAAGAAAGCATTTTCAGTGGAGCTAATAGGAAACTCCAGAGAGCTGTTTCTGGTGAAGTGTTCAGCGTGGTTGTGCTTTTCTCACAGAAGAGAACAGTTACAGGAGCAGGGTCTTAGGTAGTCGAGGGTGGCGTCCACTCGCCAGCACTTTGCCCAGGCTTCCAGAAAGCAAATCAAGAATATGACTGTAGATGCTTGTGGGTACGTGAGTTTGGTGGAAACTTTTTTGTTTCTTTACTGTGAATCTTTTTGTTTCTTCACAGTTATTTTAGGAAATAGGAGACTGCAGAGATCTGAAGGAGAGGGAGGAGCCAATGGGAGAGCTGAAGAGAGATGACAAGATATAAAGTAGTCATCAAGGGTCAGTGGGGAGGCAAGTCCCCACACTGGACTATACCAATTTCTGCTAAGTGTGGCCTAGGAGCATAGGCATTTTGGGGGACCTAAGCATTCTCAGGATTGTTTCAGGGACTCTGCAGTGTTAAGGCTATTTTCATGATACGATTTTTTCCCCCCTTTTCACATAATCATTTTCTTTAGTTTTCCATATATGTGATCTTAGAACAGATTAACTATAGAACCAGATACAGCTGTCTTATATAGTAAGCCTTGCCATTAAAGTGGTTTATAAAACATAATACTCTTGCCACTTAAGTTTTGTTCTGTTTTGGAAAAATTACTGATTTTAAAAAAATTATGCTGACAATAGAATAGGTTTATTTTTAAATGAATCCGTACATTTCAGAATTACCCATAAGCATACGTGTTTTAGGGTCCTCAGTTTAAAAAAATTTTTTTTAAAACAATTTATTAGGGGCTCATACAACTCTTTTTTTTTTTCCCACATTTGGGTTTTTTTAATGTGTTAATGTTTTTGTAGCAATATCTGACTTTTTTTTTTAACCATTTATTGGGGCTCATACAACTCTTATCACAGTTCATACATATACATACATCAATTATATAAAGCACATCTGTACATTCTTTGCCCTAATCATTTTTTTCTCCTCTTTTCTTTTTTTACATTTTATTAGGGACTCATACAACTCTTATCACAATCCATACATATACATACATCAATTGTATAAAGCACATCCATACATTCCCTGCCCCAATCATTCTCAAAGCATTTGCTCTCCACTTAAGCCCTTTGCATCAGGTCCTCTTTTTTTTTCCCCTCCCTCCCCTCTTCCCCCCTCCCTCATGTGCCCTTGGTAATTTATACATCGTTATTTTGTTATATCTTGCCCTATCCAGAGTCTACCTTCCCCCCCTTCTCTGCTGTCCCTCTCCCAGGGAAGAGGTCACATGTGGATCCTTTAATCAGTTCCCCCTTTCCAACCCACTCACCCTCCACTCTCCCAGCATCGCCCCTCACACCCCTGGTCCTGAAGGTATCATCCACCCTGGATTCCCTGTGCCTTCAGCTCCCATATGCACCAGTGTACAGCCTCTGCCCTATCCAGCCCTGCAAGGTAGACTTCGGATCATGGTAGTTGGGGGGAGGAAGCATCCAGGATCTGGGGGAAAGCTGTGTTCTTCGTCGGTACTACCTCGCACCCTGACTGACCCATCTCCTCTCCTAAACCCTTCTATGAGGGGATCTCCATTGGCCGACACTTGGGCCTTGGGTCTCCACTTTGCACTTCCCCCTTCATTTAATGTGGTGTATATATATACATATATACACATATACACATACATACACACATATATATACATACACACATATCTTTTTTTTTTTTTTGCATACCTGGTCCCTTGGCACCTCGTGATCGCACTGGCTGGTGTGCTTCTTCCATGTGGGCTTTGTTGCTTCTGAGCTAGATGGCCGCTAGTTTATCAAGCCTTTAAGACCCCAGACACTATCTCTTTTGATAGCCGGGCACCATCAGCTTTCTTCACCACATTTGCTTATGCACCCATTTGTCTTCAGCGATCCTATCATGGACGTGTGCAGTCAATGATAAGATTTTTTGTTCTTTGATGCCTGGTAACTGATCCCGGGTCCTCAGTTTTTAAGAACCAAAATGTTTGAGGACCTGTTGGACTAGAGAAACGACTGCCAGGACTCATTAGGACCCTGAGTTCCAAGAAGATGGCACAGTGGAGTAAAGTGGAAAAGTTAGGGTCGCTGGTTCGAGAATGGCAAAGGAAAGTGAGGAGCAGAGCCAGCTGGGGTGGGAAGAAGTGATCGGTGTTGCAAACGCTGGTTTGGGGACTGGTGGCGATGGGGCTACTACTCCAACAGCAGTTGGAGATATTTGGCCTCAGAGCCTATTTGGGGAGGTTTCCTTTGAAAAAAACTAATTGAAAGAGTAGGAAAGGGGCACTGGAGAAGTGAGGATATTAACAGTAATGGCAGTTAGGGCAAGAGTTGAGTGGTTCGAGTACCCCTGTTTCGAGGACTGAGTAGAGAAAGATATACTGTCAGGGAAGCCCCAAAGGTAGAGTGGGGAGAGTCCATGGAGTCAGATGGTGGACAGACTGGTTTTTGTGACGTACTAGGTGAGCCAGAAAGTATTGTACTAGGGTTCAGTTCATACATCACTGCCATCAAGTCGGTTCGGACTCATGGATACCCAATGGCAGGCCAGGGTAGATCTGCCCTGTAGGTTCCTGAGACTATCACTCTTCATGGGAATAGAATGCCTCATCTTTCTCCCACAGAGTGGTTGGTAATTTTGAACTGCTGACCTTGCAGTTAGCACCCCAGTGTGTAACCAGGGCTATGCCGCCACGGCTACAAAACATGTCTCTGCTGTTGTTGATGCCTGCAGATAAGTCCTCTCAGCAGTACACTTGTCTTAGTTTGTTGGAGTCACAGGTTGCCACGGGGATCTACTTGGCCAGTTCAATTCAAGGCAGAGAAGTCGGCTCAGAAGGTTATGGCAGCTGTTTTGGGGGACTTCCAAAAAGGGTAATATTAGTAGATTATCATGAAGGACACGGTGTCATAGGATTGATGATAAAGCTTTTAAACTGTTCAAAACTGCAGTGATGAGACAAAGGCCACTAAAGTGGTGCTGATGGAGTTTTGCCTCATCGTGACAAAAGCGCCTGCTTCACTTACTTGTGGTCCGAGGTTAGTCAGGCTGTCCAGCCCTGATCATGCTCCTTCAGACACCCCCCCCCACCCCCTTTGCTAAACTCCATGAAATTTACAAGGAATATGATTTGAGCCCCTCAAGGATGCCAAACCACCATTTGACGTGGTGTCAATGGGAAAAAGAGTGCAGACTTTTTCAGTGAAGAATTAAAAGATGGAAACACTTATTTCAGAAGTGTATAAACTTATATGGAGGATATCTTAAGGAACAAAAGCGTGGCATTTTGAAATTTTTATTTAATAACGGTTGCTGAGTTTGTAGTAATACTTTTTTCCCCTCTTCAGTAGCAATACTTTTTGACTTAATTACATACCCAGGTTGCATTAAGTTTATTGCCTTTTAGAAGATTGAATGTTTTGATGAAGATTTAGTAACTATAAAGAAAAATGCAGTTACACGAAAGTACTTGTTAGATTCCTTTATATCAGTAATAGCTAATATGGCCATTATTAAACTACCTTGCTTGGCTCTGAAATGGAATGAATTTCATATGTATTGTTTGTCTCTTAATTTTACTGGGCTAATTTGTTGTTGTGAACACTACTTACCGTTGACATGTCCTTCTTTCTTTCAGTAACTTGGATCCGCTTACAGAAACTGTATCCTTTCTATAAACAGTTCCATGAAGACCTTTTGAGAATAAATGAAGTGGAAAAAAAGGAACATATAAGTAATTACTAACAGTATTAAAATTGAAGAGGTTTGGAAATATAAACAATATTGAAAGCAACGAAAAAAGTAAAACTGGGACCAAACGAGTTTTCCTAAATCTTTGACAAACTGTTTCTAGACTAACCTATAAATTGGTACCCTTTGACTTTTGGGTTTCTCTCTGCTATCCCATGGATGAACAGTCCCTGAAGTCACTGGTGACTAGATAAGCCACTGCCCCATTCCCGTGGTGGCCTTTTGAGTTCCTCTTCAAGATAGTTGCTATGCTTGGCTGCAGGATGAATAGAAGGGAGAGAAGATACTTTAAAAAAAAATCATTTTATTAGGGGCTCATACAACTCTTACCACAATCCATACATACATCAGTTGTATGAAGCACATTTTTTCATTCATTGCCCTCCTCATTTTCGAAACATTTGCTCTCCACTTAAGCCCCTGGCATCAGCTCTTCATTTTCCCCCTTCCTCCCTTCTCCCCCCTCCCTCATGAACCCTTGATAATTTATAAATTATTTGTTCATATCTTGCAGTGTCCGATGGAGGGAGGATACTTTTAAAGCTCTTTTAAAAGAAGTTCTAGCAACAGGTCTGCAGCTCATAGACTAGCAACTCTATCTTGCCACACCTGGCCAGGCAATGTGCGTCCAGGCAATGTGCCTGGCCTAAAATCGGAGCTTGTTGATAAAGTTAAGAAAGCGGTTTAGGTTACAGGAGTTTCTCATGCTCCCCAATAGAAAAATAGGCAAAGATATGTGAAGTTAGGATACTGTAGATTATGATGCACTAACAACTCCCACAACTTGAGTTGAAAACAAAGTTGGGTTTTTGGCTTATACTCTGTGTTCATGGCAAGTTGATAGAATGGTTCTGTTAATTTAACAAAAAGGGTGTCTAGGAGGCTATTAAGAGTTCATTCTCACCAAACAAAGTCCATGTAGAAATCAACAATTAGTTTTCAATTTGCAATTTTAATCTATAATTGTGGAAACATATCAAGCAACTCTTATTTATTAAGCCCTCAGGGTAAAGCAGGACAAGATTTCACATTATGATGGAAAAGGCCGTGAAAATAAGTGTCAGGTGATGGCAAGTGCTACGCAGAGACTGAGAAGACTGCTCAGTGGACAGACAACAACACGTTGCAGTCCTACTTTCATGCTATGAGGTGGTGATGTCTTCAGTCCACATTTGAGGTTATATGTTCAGGATGTGTATAAAGATAAAACAGGATAAAGTCACAATTTTTGAAGGAAACCTTTTACTGTTCATTATTCACACTCCTTAACATGACTCTAGTATGGGATTCCTTTTTACTTACAATACCTTGCCCATTGGCCAGAGTATTTCATCGTTGCCGAGGCGCCTGGTGGAGAGCTAATGGGTTACAGTAAGTATAGTACCATTAGTACGTTTGGGGGTAGGTGTTTAAGGTTTTAATAACATCGGTTTCATTCTGAGTGTGGACTTGGAAGTACTATGTAATAATAATTCAACAGCTTATATGGCTGTTGTCTAGCATTTAGGCCTTAGGCTAGGCCCAGGGAATACAGCAATGACAGAATCAGTCATTGTCTCAGTCTCGTCTTACATATTCTGTACAGGTGGTTCTCAACCTTCCTAATGCTGCGACCCTTTCATACAGTTCCTCATGTTGTGGTGACCCCCCAACCATAAAGTTATTTTCGTTGTTACTTCATAACTGTAATTTTGCTACTGTTATGAATCAGGCAACCTTGTGAACGGGTCGTTCAACCTCCAAAGGGGTTGCGACCCACAGGTTGAGAACGGCTATTCTATATGAAGGTAAGTAAAAAAAGTTTTGCTGCAAAATCATAGAAAACTATTTAACATGACAAAATGTGAAGCTATTGTTTCTTGGCATATCTTCCATCTAGGTCTATACACGTTTGAAGACGGTATCCTTTCCCCAAGGAATTTTGTGTGCTTCAATATAACATGTCTAAATGTCAGTTTGGGCATCTTCAAGGGACTCAAAATCATGTTCCTTGTAAATGTTTGTAAAGTTTGGGAATAAGTCTCAAAGGGACTAGTTCAGGGCTGGAGGGTGATGGGGTAAGGTTTCCCAACAGAATTAACATAAAACAGGTCATGCTTTCCTCAAAGAATGGGTAGAAATACTGTGATAGAAAAACAAGTTCCCTGCCATTTTCCTAGCATTTGTCTCATCAGTGCAGTTTTGTTTTCTTTAAACTCTTTTATAATATTACTCCTTTGGAATCTCCCCTATATTACCGTAACTGACTGAGCTGACCTTCTGCCTTGAAATGAATTAGCCCTACAGATACCTTTGTATACCACTGTTTTGTTTTTTAGAAAATTCTTTTAATAGTTAAAAGCCTCTTACAGAATCAGTATAAAATAGTAGTTCATACATCTGTATCAGAAATATTTGTTTGAGGTTTTGGCTAAGTGGGTTTGACATCAACAAGAGGTCTTGGACTGTTGGCTCAGAAATGATTCTAGGAAACCTACCCTGTTGTCTGTGGTGCTTATCTCTGATGATACAGCCCATCCTTTAGAAAATAGTGTTTTCCTTCTTTGGAGGCTTTAAGTGAATTTGATAGTGTTCTTAAACACTGCAGCTCCAGTCATTTACTACTACAACATTCATCTGACTGCATCCATTTCAACTTTTCTAAGTTGCTTTAATAACATTAAATCATCCAAATGTTTTTCTCTTTTTTTCAGACGTTTCTCACTACTGCTGAGGTCTGAGTCGTAATTTTTCATGATTCTGTTTCTATGGGAATGAGCTACCCTCAAAAGACTCTTACAGTTGTACAAATTTGACTGGCATCAGTTTTCCCTGCAAAGAAAGCTGTTGGAAATGTAGTGAATTATCTGCTCTGTCATCATTCAACCTTATCACGTTATTTGCCCCCCTCTCCTGCGTGCCATGCTCAGCCTGCTCAGAAAGCCATTGTTTTGGTTGACCCTACCATCCCTAGCTAAGCACCCTAACTAAGCTATGATGAGAGTACTAGAAAATTTGTTCACATGCATGTTGTGATTGTCTGGGTAGACTATATAAACAAATTCATTGACACATGTATAAGAGAGAGTTTTATATAAAGGGTAATTGTACATTAAGAAAACATCCCAGCCCAGTCCTGATCAAATCCCTCAGTCCGGTCTTAGCCTATATGTCAGATACCACCCTAAAGTCCTCATCAGTCACATGAAACACATGCAATGACACCGAATGCAGGACGATCACAGGCCATTGGGTAGAAAGTCTTTGGAGTGGTGTTGTAAGCATCTCAGCGCTGGCAGGGTCTCCACATGGCTTCTCCAGCACCCAGGGCTGCATCAGGGTAGGTTCATGTGGCTTGTCCTCAAGGACGCCTTACAGGAGTCCGCAGAGCAAGAGAGTATCTCCCGTCTCCAAGGAGGACCATCCAGATTTCTCAGAATTATCAGGAGAAAGCCATGCCCACACAGAGGCCTCACTGGCTATGATCTGATTCACGGACTAGACTCCACCCCTCCTTCACTCTTAATCCTAAAATTGACAAACGATTATGTAACCACACACATGTTCAAACCTGTGGTAGCAATACATTTTGACTTAACATGCATTCTTAAAATTTTTATATGATTTAATTGGTATATAATGTGCCAAGTGCACTTTTGGGTAGGGGCTGAATTTTTTATTTTACTAACCAAAAATTTAAGCTACAGATCACGTTAGTCTATATGGCTATCAATAAACACATGAAACATTTAAAAAACATGGTTCTTTCTAGTAAATCATCCCTTTGAAAAAACACACTTTCCCTAAGATTCCTAGAACTAGATTTTTTTTTTTTCTGGTGGAAGCAATCTCTGCTGAGTTCTTCCAAATGGCTTTATTTATACCATAAAAAGTTTTGCAAACCACTACATAAAAACAATGCCCTATGATTAACTAAAGTCACCCTTATTGTTTCCACTAAAACTTGATTATAAAGTCTGTACTTAGGAAAATTTATTAGGGGCTCATACAACTCTTATCACAATCCATACATACATCAATTGTGTAAAGCACATCTGTACATTCTTTGCCCTCATCATTTTCAAAGCATTTGCTCTCCACTTACGCCCTTGGCATCAGCTCATTTTTTTCTCCCTCCCTGCTATCCCCTCCCTCATGAACCCTTGATAATTTATAAGTTATTATTTTGTCATATCTTACACTGTTTGACATCTTCCTTCACCCACTTTTCTGTTGTCCGTTCCCCAGGGAGGTTATACGTAGATTCTTGTAATCCATTCCCCCTTTCCACCCCACCCTTCTACCTTCCCAGTATAGCCACTCACACCAATGGTTCTAAAGGGATCATCTGCCCTGGATTCCGTTTCTAGTTCCTATCTGTACCAGTGTACATCCTCTGGTCTAGCCAGACTTGCAAGGAGGAAATCTGATAATGATTTGGGGGGGAGGGAGGAAGGGGCGACAGGGCAGAGAGAGGAAGCATTTAGGAACTAGAGGAAAGTTGTATATTGCATTGTTGCTACATCGTACTCTGACTGGCTCATCTCCCCATGACCTTTCTGTGAGGGGATCTCCAGTGGCCTACAAATGGGCTTTGGGTCTGCTCTCCGCACTCCCCCCTTCATTCACTATGGTAAGATTCTTTGTTCTGATGCCTGATATACTTTGAAATCTCGTGATCGCACAGTCTGGTATGCTTTTTCCATGTGGGCTTTGTTGCTTCTGAGCTAGACGGCCACTTGTTTAACTTCAAGCCTTTAAGACTCGAGATGCTATCTCTTTTGATAGCTGGACACCGTCAGCTTTCTTCGCCACATTTACTTATGCACCCATTTTTCTTCAGTGATCTAATCATGGAGGTGAGCACACAATGATTTTTTTGTTCTTTGATGCCTGATAACTGATCCCTTCGGCACCTCGTGATCACACAGGCTGGTGTGCTTCTTCTATGTGGGCTTTGTTGCCTCTGAGCTAGATGGCCGCTTGTTTACCTTCAAGCCTTTAAGACCTCAGACACTATATCTTTTGATAGCCGGGCATCATCAGCTTTCTTCACATTTGCTTATTTACCTGCTTTGTCTTCAGCGGTTGTGTCAGGAAGGTGAGCATCATAGAATGTCAATTTAATAGACGAAAGTATTCTTGCATTGAGGGAGTACTTGAGTGGAGGCCCAATGTAATTCTACTACCTTAATACTAAACCTATGAATATATGCACATAGATCTATTCTCCCATCCTCATATATACATATATTTGCATATGTACATGTCTTTAGACCTCTATAAATGCCCTTTGTCTCCCAGCTCTTTCCTCTATTTCCTTTGACTTTCCTCAGCCCCCACCAGAGTTTCAGCAGTTCCTCTTGTTGGTTACATTACCCTTGATCATGCCCTACCAGGCCTCCCACACCCTCCTCACCACAGATTTGGATCACTTGTTCCCTTGTCCCTGGATTTAACACCACTACCTTTCCTCCCAGCAACCCCGTTCCCAGGTCCCCCTGGAACTGTCAGTCCCATTGTTTTTCTCCTCCAGATTGTTCATCCAGCCTATCTTCTTTAAACAGACCTGCGGAGATAATAACATGCACAAAAACAAGACCAAGCAACAGTATACAACAAACCAATGACAAAAACCAAAACAAAACACAAGAAAGAAAAGCTTGTAGTTAGTTCAAGGACTGTTTGTTGCTAGAACTAGGTTTTCATTACATTGCATGTGAAATTCAAATAACAGTACTTGATCATTACCTAGATGGCCTAAATAGCACTTAGATGGAAAACTCCCATTTGTCCCCTTTGTAATAGAAATGTGCTAGTAATTATTACATGTTTATGTTCAAATTACTGTGTTCACTTATTGGGTGCAAATTTTTGTCCGCAGTTATGGGGAAAGCAGAAGGCTCCGTGGCAAGGGAAGAATGGCACGGGCACGTCACAGCGCTGTCTGTTGCTCCAGAATTCCGACGCCTTGGATTGGCAGCTAAACTTATGGAGTTATTAGAAGAAATTTCAGAAAGGTGAGATCCTGCTTTCTATACATTTCATGATTTACATATTCTAATAATTTTCGATGAATATTTCTTGTTTTTTTTTCCCCTTCAAGGTAAATTTCTGTTGTGCTTCAAAGTTAACAGCAATTTTGTTTTCAGCTTACAATAGTCCTCAGAATAATACTGTTAGGTATTGTGTTGTATTATTGTTCTCATTTTGCCACTGAGCAAAATCAAGGCACAGCATGTACCATTTGCCCTAACTTAGCTATTGGTGGAATCTAAGAACATTTCTTAAGATTTTGAAGTGTTCTTGACATGACAAAGGTTCTCAAATTGATGTGTCACTCTAATGTCTCAGTAATTTATTTCAAAGTTGTCTCTGCCAAAAGAAGTTTCTAATAATTAGTCTTAAGCAATTCTGCTTTAGAACAAAACAAGCCTTACTGCCTTCAGTTCAGTCCTCATAGGGCAGGGTAGAACTGCCCCAGTGGGTTTCCAAGACTAAGGTTTTGTGAGAGTAAAAAAAGTCATTTTTCTCCCACTTCTTTTAAACTGCTGACCTTTAAGTTAGCATTCCTATTAGTAACCAGAAATATTTATTTATGGCTTAACAAGCTAATATTTGGGGGAGAAGTTGAATGAGAGAATATTATTTAATTCATAAATAACTGGTTGCCTACTAATGGGATGTTGGGTACACATTTTTATTTGGTACTTAAAAAAAAGACACCATAGCAGTAGCCAAAACTGCCTAAAAATGTTATTTTGTTAAAAGCAATGTAGCAGGATTTGATGTCGAATTTATTAATTAAATAAGTAATTTTCTAGTCTGGTTACTATGTTTTCTTTGAACTTATAACATATCCTATGGTGCCTTGAAGTTGTTGCAGAGTTTGAGAACTTCTAACATCATGCCATTTTTGTACATTCAACACATTCCTGAACGGGGCGTATGGTAATGTTCTTGGCTGCTAACCAGGTTGGAAGTGCAAACTGGGGTGCTTTAGAAACAAGCCTGGTGATCTACATCTTAAACAAAACAAAAAAGCCCTCCCCCAGTCATTGAAAAACCCTATGGAGCACAATTCCACGGACATTCTTAGAGTCACTATAAATTGAATTAACACCACCTCATTATGCATTAAAATGTAATACAGTAATTTTAAAAAAGGACCCTTTCCCAGCTATTAGAAAAGGTATGAGGAAGCTTCAAAAAGTTTATGGGAATATGGAATTAAAACGTAATATAATTTTCCCATGAACTGTTGTTTTGCTTTCCTCTCCACAGATCTAGAAGTCAGCTTGCCTCCAAGGATAGATCTAGACAGGGAAACAATTTGAGAAACCTATCAGGCATATGTGAATTTGTGACCTGCCTCAGAGGAAACACTACAGATCAGTGGTGAAAAGATGAGACTTGGGAAAGGTATCAAAGTTGTTTTTTTTCCCTTCAAATTACTATCTTACCAGATATATAAAACAAATTCCAGATTTGTTAAACCTGACATAAAAAACAAAACTGAAAGATCCTTTGAAGGTAATATGAGAGTCCTTCAGAGTGTTTGTGGAAAAATTAAGTTGATGATGGAATTTTTCCAGTAACTTTTTGAAGCCCCTTTGATAGGTAACTTGTGACTAAGCTGTAGCTTGTTCATCACCACTGCCTCTTATTGCACTCTGTACAGATAGAAGTTATCTATGGTCCTGCTGATCAACATTTTGTTTTTTGCTATTAGAAACTGCTTGTCAGTATTCTTGTCTCATGGAGGCTGAATCTCACAATATGGCAAAGGCAAATCACAAAAGGAAATATAAAGTAGGAATCCATCTAGTTGAGAAAACCTAGGAGCAGCAGCAAATCTATAGCAAAAAGCAAGATTATCACAAGAATCAGGTGTAGAGACCTCCAAATGAGGGAGGGCTGTCAGGATGTGGATGAAAATCTTATAATTATATTTGGGTGGTGACCACACGGGGCCATGCTTAGTAATGTTTTGTTTGCAGTATGCTTATACATATGAATGAAAAAAAAATGTGTGCTATGACTCAGGTAAAATGAGCACATCAGTTATTATGACCAAGCCAGAATATAGAATTGTGACTAAAGAAAAATGATTTTGGGGGGTGTTATTCTTGTGAGAAAACGCTTTTTGAGGGGTCTTGGAATTTTGTGGAAAAATAAAATTGAAAGACAATGGAATTTTCCCAAACTTTTTGAAGCCCCCACATATATTAAAAATAATTATAAATCCTAAGGAATAAAAATTGGTATTATGATATAATTAGATGCTAAATCCTGATTTATTGGTAACAGGGTTAACAAACTGGATTGTCTTATTCTCACATTCCAATATATTCCTTTTTGTTAAATTACAGGAAGGGTGGCTTTTTTGTTGATCTCTTTGTAAGAGTATCTAACCAAGTTGCAGTCAACATGTACAAGCAGTTGGGCTACAGTGTATACAGGACGGTCATAGAATACTACTCCGCCAGCAACGGGGAACCTGATGAGGATGCTTACGGTAAGCCTTCCCTTGGCAGTGCCCTCAAAAAGCTGACACATTGATGTTCACTCTACAGATGGAAATAGCCAAGTATTTTAATAAATGTAAAAGAGTAGCCCTGAAGGATATTTGTTGTTCACAATGTCTTAAATTTGAGTTGGAGTACTTAAATCTAATTTAGTTTCTTATTACAAACATACCAATAGTTCTTATATTAATTAATGAGAGGTTAAATTCTGTAAATAATTGCTACATTCAGGTATGTTGATTTCACTCTGATTCTATCTAAAGAATGTTTGTGAGGAGTGAATTGAAGTCCCTTTGTTTTTACGACTGGCAATCTCTTCTAAATGCAGTTGACCTTTGAGCAGCTCAGGTTTGAAATGGGTGTGCTCGCTTTTATGTGGTTTTTCCTGTGGCTGTTATATTGTTTGAAGTATCTGATTCAAAGGCTGTTTGTGATGCTGATCATCTCCAAGATAACCTGCTCACCCATCTAATGATTAGTAGTATTACAGTGTTTTAATCAGGTACTTGCCAAAACTTGAGCTCACTCAAGAGCAATAGGAAAAAAACCCAAATAGACATGTAAATTTAAACCCATTACTCATAGGTCTACTGGGTGGGAGGTTAGTGCCCAACTCCCAAGTGTTCAATGGTGAAATGTACATTTCTTGTAGAATCTGGGGGTGGTGAAGACAGGGGTTGAAACACTTTATGTTTTACATGTTTTAATATTTGGATACTTATATTAAGTTTGCTTCCCAACAGATATGAGGAAAGCACTATCCAGAGACACAGAGAAGAAATCTATCATACCATTACCTCATCCTGTGAGGCCTGAAGACATTGAATAACCATGGGCAGTGGTTCTTAGGCAGATGCTCCATCCACATAGTTTATGGAAAATACTTTTTATTGGATCCTTTCTCCATTAGGAGAAAACAATCATTTAGGTCTCAAGGACAGCAAGGAATATAAGGTTACTTTATATCTCATTGTTTCCAGTCAGCAATATTATACTTACCAAAGTTGTTCAAAGGAACCCTGGTGGCAGAATGGCTCTGTAAGATGGGCTGCTGCTAACTGCACAGTTGGCGGTTCAAACCTGTACATATTACAGCTTAGAACCCTGTACTGTGGGGCAGATGCACTGCCATATAGGGCCACTCTGAATTGGAATCAAATCAATGTAATAAATTGATCAAAAGGTAGCTGAGACAGGAGACATTCCACTATTTTGATCTGTAATACTCACTGTCAAGAGAAAAACTTGCTTAAATTTTCTTCTAAATACTATGTCTGAGAACCACGGCTGCTTATATTTTTATATTCAACTGTTGATTGAGGTTTTAAAAGCATAGATGAAATGTATAAATATAAGATGTATAGTAAAATATACTGTTTGACCCTACAACTGTTTACTGGAAGTTTGTGATACAAGTTATCTATGGTCCTGCAGATCAACATTTTGTTATTTGCTATTAGAAACTGCTTCTGTCAGTATTCTTGTCTCATGGAGGCTGAATCTCACAATATGGGTTTGTAAGTTCTCTTAAATTATTTTACACTTTAATGTGATTTTACTTAACCTGAGACAATCGTGGCCCACATATGGATGTTTCTTCTTAATTACTTGTTATTTTAGTTAGTCCCTGGTGTTTGTCAAGTCTCATAATACATTGTATACATGTTGCTTTTCTGTATGTAAAGATGCAGAGATTTTTTGAGGGAGGGCACCCAAATCCTTAAGAAAAGTCATGTAACGATTTTAAACTATCCGTCTATTTTCATGTGTAATTTCATCACCTATAATAATTGAAAATATCCAGTGAATGAAAGAGAAAACCCCACAAAGAATGATTTTTATATAAAAGCCTTTACTATTGAAAAGACTTGTTTTGGTAGAGTTGGGGTTGTCATTATGGGTGTGAATTCCATGATTCCCACTAAACTTTCCGCTTTATGCTTACACTTAGTTTCAAAAAAAAACATTCTATTGTTCTCCAGCAATTGAATAACTTTCCTTCATTCCTTTCACACTGGTGCTTATCAGAAACTTTTCATAATTTACATTGAGTACATGAAGTGATTGTTTTTCTTTATGCACACATATAACAGGATAATTGTAAAACGACTCCATGACAAGTTAGGATTTTGACCTGCTTTCATATCATCCCTTGACTTAGTCAAAGGATATTACCATGTGTACTAGAGTATAAGCCGACCTGAATATCAGCCGAGGTACCTAATTTGACCACAAAAACTGCATTAAAAATGTGCTGAAAAACTCTGCTCATACGAGTATATGTGGTAAATTCTTATTTAACTAACAAAACTAACATCGTAGCAGCAGACATTGTGTAGTGAGCACAGATCTACTTCTACCCTTAAGCACTGAATCTTAAAGTTATATTTTAACTAATTCTTCTTGGATGAGTACTCCATTTGCAGGTTTAAAATTGCTTCAGTTCTTTGTATGAAAAGCATTCTTGAAGCCACAGTGCTAAACAGCCTGGGCAACGAACAAAAAGAGAAATGTGCTTGAGAAATACAGGCCAACTAGAAGAAACAGGTACCAGTGTCAGTAAATTCAGACAAATATTTTTGGTTGAGAATGTGAGCGCAGGTATCAGCAAATATTAAATATTTGCTACTTTAATTATTTAACACACCTGTGCTTTTATACATACATATGCTTTGAAACAAGTTTAGTGTGACAAGTGTGATGAGTATATTTTCTCCTGTGGCACACACATTGGGAGTATCAGTAGGAACAATTCCTGTGTAAAATTGGAAGACAATATGGCAGAATTCCTAGAGATTCATAATATCACGTGGCATATCAAAGGTTCAGAAACCTAGCTATTAAAAGACTTGACTCGACTTCCTTATATCAGAATTCCTTACTTATTTAAACATGAGACATAATTTCTCACTGCATGTTATCCTTTTAAAAAAATTAGAGATCAGTTAAGCAATTGATTAAAACCTAACAATTTAAAACATTGTTTAAAAAGACCACTCCCCTCACCTAGGACGATTACAGCTGCCCTCTGCAGAGTAACACATGAGGCTGGGGAAATCCCGCACATCTGCTGCTGCAACGGAACTCACACCTACCCTCCAAGGCCCTTAAGCAGCTGGGGGAAGTCGTGCCTACCCTTTGGAGTGCTCCACTTGGTTGGGGGAGCCTCTGTCCATCCTCCATGGTCCCATCTGCTGTGGTGACTCAGGGCCTAAGGCAGCTCCAACAACTCTCCATCCATGCTGCTGCAGGAACCTCTGCCCCACCTATATGGTGATCTGATCGACTAGCACAATTCCCCCCACCATCCCTGGTGCTCTACACCAAAGCAGGCATACCCACCTGCCCTCTGTGGTACTCTAGTTCCAGCAGGCACCCCAGGCCACACCATGGCTTCCTCTGAGATCATCCAGTGCAGTGCCATCCTTGAGAATCCACAACCACCCAACCAGCATTCTGAGATAACCATCCAACTTGCCCTCCAAATAACAGAACACTGGTTGGCTAGGGAAAGAGTGAAACCACAGGAGGATAAAGCAATAGCTGATCCAACAGTGCAATTAGCTGCAGGCAACTCGAAGAAATTCCTGTAAGTCCGTCCCCCAAAGAGAGAGCCCACCCAGTGCTCTACAACTCTGGAGAATGGCACCAGGCTCCTCTAAAACAACACAATGCTAACAGCAATCAGCCCAACAACGAAAACGGGAGAAACAAAGGGCAATGTCTGCAGTCCTGAACCTAAGGACGCGCATAGAAGAACCACACATGGGTCTGCCACAGAAAAAAATCTTCAGGATGCTTCTTGGAGTCATACAGGATATGAGAGAAATAATACAGAAAAAGAATGAAGTGATAGAGGACACACACCAAAGGGAAATACAAGACTTAAGGGATGAGATAACAAAAGCCAGTAGCAAATTCAGACTTTGCCAACAGATTTGAGGAGACAGCGATCGCACCAGTGACCTAGATAACCAGGCAGATGTCAACAAGTGGGAAAGGCAGTGAAATAAGATAATCAGAGAAGCTGAAGAAAACCTGAGATCCATGTCTGATGCTATGAAGTGAACAACATTAGAATAATTGGACTACCTGAACAAAACACAATGAAGAAGTCAACAACAAAAACGGAATTCTTAAGAGGAAAACTTCCTCAGTTTAATGAATTAAAACCAGGCAACCATTCAGGAGGCCGAAAGAACACCAGCTAGACTGAATCCCAGGAAGTCACCAAGGCATATAACAGTTAAACTAACTTTGAGGAAAAGGAGAAAATCATGAGAGCAGCTAGAAACAACAAACAAGCAGTAACTAACCTATAAGGTACCCACATAAGAATGTGCTCAGACCTATCAGACATGAAGAAGAGAGAGAGTGGAGTAACATATTCCAAAAACGCAGGAAGGAAAATAATGCAAACTCAAGAATATTGTGTCCAGCCAAATTATCTGTCAGGACAGGTGGAGAAGAGTCTTCCCAGACAAAGAAATTCAAATACATTAAAAAACCCACCCCTACAAAGGATCCTTGTTGACCCAGTCTGGGCAGAAGGACAGCACTTAGAGAGCACAAATAAGAGACCACCACATAGCACAACCCCATCAAGAAGGCAACGAAGAAAACAGCCTCCAAGACAGCATTGGCTCAAGGGGGGAGAGAAGGCAAAAATGAAACACACTCATACACACGCTCAACACACTGATAAGAAAGGGAGGTAGGAAAACACCCAACCTAAGAGGTATAAGATGACATCACAGAATCCACAGATAGATGCAATAACCCTGAATCTCAATTGACTGAACTTGGGCATTAAAAGTCACAGGCTAGCAGACTGGCTTAGAAAACACATTCAATTCTATAGTACTATATAAGATTTCCAAAACTGGAAAAATTAGCATTTCGTTTTCCCACAAACTAAAAAACCCCTTCATATAAGAAAGTACCTGGGCATGAATAGCTAATGTAGTACCTAGCCAATGCCAGGTATATTTACTTTCTAATCTAAATTGAGCTGGCAAATTATCAGCCCCATTTCATGATTAAGAAACAGTGATGGTAAAATTACATATTACGAAGTGGCGGAGCTGGACACTAATCTTGTAAAGTGTGACTTTGAAAAGATGTAACCTCACAACTTCCAGAAGGACCCTAAAAAATGTTCTGAAATTAAAGTATGTGCAAAATGTTCCTTAATACATGACACAGACACACAGATAAGGAAAGCTTAGTATCAGGTAAGGAAACACATATGTTAAAAAAGTTCCTTTACTTAGAATTCCCCACCCGTAACTCTCAAGGCATTATGAGGGCATTAATTTTTTTTAAGTAGCTGTCAAAGAATCCAGCCAAGTTATTGCTGGTGAAATAAAACATAGGAACCATAAGCATTTCAAAGTATTAGTTATAGAAACACTGCATTTGTCAATAGGAAAAGTCAGGATTCACTCTCATCAATGTCCTTTTCTAAGTCTTGCTCAGCAGCCTCCTTTTCTTGTTGCTGTTTCTTCCAAAGTTTGGCCATAGCCAGGAGCTTGAGGTTAGGTTGGTTGGCAGCATCTTCTGGAAAGATGTAATCATAGTATTCTTCCCAGCCTGGATCAGACTATAGAAAGAAAATGATTAGAGGGTAGGCTAAGACGTAGCTAAGACAAACACGTTTTGGTTGCAATTTTCAGTGGGAAAACCAGAGTTCAAATCCAACCTTTCTCCATTCCACAGAATAACAAAGTTTACGGAAAAAATAACAACCCGAGTTGAGTGGGAATAAGTAGCTATTGGATTAGTATTTATAACTTACCAGGTGCTAAAAACCCCAACTGAAGAAATTCTAGATATATTAGCATACTTTCTCTTGCTGTTTAAGTGTCACTGAGTTGATTCTGACATATAGCAACACTACACAATGAAGCCTGCCCAGTCCTGTATCATCCTCACAATTGTTCTTGCGTGCTTGAGCCTGTTACTGCAGCCAAAGGGTTAATTCGTCTCGTTGAGGGCCTTCCTCTTTCACTGCTCCTGTACTTTACTGTCTCCAGGAATTAGTCTCTCCTGTCTACCTGTCTAAGATGACCTTTGGTCATCCTTGCTTTTAAGGACTTTGTTCATACTTTTTCCAAAACAGATTTGTCCTTTTAGCAGTCCTTGGTATTTTAAATATTTTCCAGCAGCACAATTCAAATGCAGATACTTCTTTAGTCTTCTTTATTGGATGTCCAATTCTCACATGCATACGAGGCAAGTAAAAATAACACTGCTTGGGTCAGGTATACTTTAATCCTGAAAGTAACACCCTGGCTTTTCAATACACTATCTAAAGAGGTCTTACCCAGACTTAACAATGCAACTCATCTTTTCGCCCCTGGAGCAATGTTTGACAACTTAGGCTTTCCCCCCCCTATTTATCATGTTACCTATTGATTCACTTTTGAGGATTTTGGTCTTCTTTACACTGAACTGTAATCCATACTGAAGACTGAAATCCTTGATCTTTTGCAAATGTTTTAAGTCTTCCTTTCAGTAAGCAAGGTTCTGTCAACTGTAGCTGCAACTCCAATCTTCATATAAGACACCTCTGATTATTTACACAATATTTAGATCGAATAAATACGATGAAAGGATACAACCGTGCTGTACATCCTTCTTGGTTTTAAACCACGCAGTATCCCTTGTTCTCTTTGCAAACGGTGTCTTGAGAGATGTACACGTATCACATGAGCTCAATGAAGTGTTCTGGAATTCCCATTCTTTTCAAGGCCGTCAATAGTTTGTTATGAACCACACATTTGAATGCCTTGGTATGGACAATAAATTAACACAAGTAAACATCTTTTTGGCATTCTGTTTTCAGACAAAATCCACCTGACAACAACAGTATTCCATGTTCCTCTTCTGAATCTGGCCCGAACCACTGTTGAATGATATTCAGTAAAATGTCATTGGCACAGGATATATATAATGTTCTATAGTTGGAGCATTCTGTTGGGTCACTTTTTGGAATGGGTACAAAGATGGATCTTTTCCAGTTTGCCATGTAGTTGCCTTTCAAATTTCCTGACATAAATGAACACGTGCTTTAAGAGCTTCGTCAGCTTGTTGCAACATTTCAATTGGTATTCCATCAATTCTTAGAGCATTGTTTGTGGCTAATTAAGTGCAACCTGACCTTCTGCCTTCAGCACTATTGGTTTTAGCTCATCTGGCACTTCCTGAAATGGTGCAGTATCAACTAGTTCTTTAAGGTAGTCACTGTACCCTTTCCATCTTCATTTGAAGCCCATAGAATCTGAATATTGCAACTCAAGCCTTCAACTTATTCTATAGTTCTTTCAGTGTAAGACATACTGATCATGTTCTCCCCCGCCCCCCAATCATTTCATTAAGGGCTCTTATAATGCTTACTACAATCCATACATCAATTGTACCAAGCATATATACATATGTTCCCATCACTATTTTCTAGACAGTTACTTTCTATTGAGCCCTTGATATCTTGGCTTTCTAATTTTAGGCCTATGCACATTTCATTATAATATTTGGCTGTCTTCTCAATCTGCCGACATTTGTTATTCAGCTTTGATTTAATAATTTCTTCTCTTTGCCCAATGCATCAAATCTGCCTTTTGAAATGTTCTTGAAATTCAGGTGGGAGATAAAAATGAAAGTTGTATTTTGGCTCTTGTGGATTTATTTTAGTTTTCTTCAGCATAATAAATCATATGATTTTCTAACTCAAAATGGCCAATAATAGTCCATATCAACTCATGCCTAGGTTGTCTACCTTTATGACAACTTCCAATTTTCTTAGATTCATATCACCACCTCCAACACTTACTTCACTTCCCAAGCATTGCACTCACTTAGGCCCCACCTTATTCCAGGTGCCTCATTACTTGCTTAATTTACAACAGCCACTGATTGATCTGCTTGTCTCCAGATAAGCCAGAGTCTGCCTGTAGGATAGGCCAGGATGTGAAAGAGATGATGTGTCATGCCATGTGTAAAATATTTCCATGATTTCCATAAAACTGGCCTACAAAGCTTTCTATTAATTGGCATCTAGCTAAAAGTTTGGTTTCATTTTACACTCCAGCTTCCTGCTTAAGGATAGGGATTCTGGAATAAGGATACTATATAGCGAATAAATCACCACAAATAGTGTTTGCCAAGCCTCTCCCACTGGCCACTGCCTCTCCCTGCCTTAAGATTGTACACAGTGCCACTGAAAGTACAATATCCAGGCCATGGGTTTCTTCACTTGCCCTGAAAGGAATAGTTGTAGGAGCGTGTTAGTTCTTACCCCATCATCAGGCTGCACCTTTCTTCTCTTCTTGACTTTCTCGGGCATGAGTTTGTCCACTCTCTCCTTATCAGAGATGGTGCCAAATTCAGCTTCAAAACGCTGCCAAGATTCTAACAACATAAGCCTCTCTTCCTTCTCTTCACAGTTTCGCATGGTTTTGTTCGCCTCTTCATAAATCTGTCTGCATTTAGCTAAACTTCCTTCTTCCCCCGAAGACAACTCAAACTGAGCAAAACTGGTCCATACCTTGAAAAAACGTGTTACAGAACCAAATTAGCCATTCACCCAGAAATTATAAGGCTAATTTCTCACTAATGACATTTGAACACTACTGTGGTATCATAACGTATTCCGTAAAACACACCATATACACTGTTATTTAGGTATCCAAAGTAGTCTTAATGTTTAACCCCCACCCCCACCCCAATCCTGATATTCAACTTCTTTATAAGAGATGTAAACACTGATTTGGTGTAATCTTAACATTCCAAAGTCCTCTCCAAAGTCACAGGTTCTCGTAGGTTTAAAATAATGTTTTAAGTGAATTAAAAACAAAATCAAACAAGATATAGAAACACACTATTTTCTTCATTTGAAACCTGATGATTGTAGCAAAAAGCCTACAAAGCAAGGAATACCTTGACATGTTGGGTTCGTTGAAGTAATCGTCGGTAAAGATTCCGTGTTCTTTCACTTTCTTCCTGCTCAATTTCAAAATCAATATATGATTTCCAAAGCACCTAAGAAGGGTAACATAATATGTCAATCTTGACATTTAGAAAACTAGGGGACCCTATCCAAAGAACATCTTGCCTAACAATTTAAATAGAAGACTTATCAAGTTTTAAAAATAATGCTTTGTGCTTCAGTGAAGGTTTGCCCAGTGGGACAGGTTCTTATCCCACAAGTTGTAAACAAATTGCTTAGCGATACTGGCTACGCTCTAAAACTGTGTGAACATTCTCATCGTTTCCATTATAGCTCTGTTTTCATTGGTCTAGGTTCCCTGGTCCTTTCGCTTCCTATTGCTAGAGTAACTGTTGATAGTTTAGTCTCACAGAGATTATCATTTAAAGGACAGGAGTCTACAACATTTATTGTACAATTAAAGAACAGATAGCAGGTGGATGAAATAAAAAGTACCAGTATTTACAGATTAGATGAATCTTCATTAGGACCCAGGTCTTGCGTTCATTTTGAGATTTTCATTTAATCTTTCAAGTGCTTACTTAACAAGAAGAGTTGAAAAAGTTGTGGGAAGGCTCCCAGGTACTTTTTCTTTTATTTTTTTAAACATTTTATTAGGGACTCATACAACTCTGATCACAATCCATACATATATCAATTGTGTAAAACACATCTGTACATTCTTTGCCCTCATCAATTTCAAAGCATTTGCTCTCCACTTAAGCCCTTTGCATCAAGTCCTCTTTTCCCCCTCCCTCCCCGCTCCCCTTCCCTCATGAGCCCTTGATAATTTATAAATTATTATTTTGTCATATCTTACCCTGTCCGACATCTCCCTTCACCCCCTTTTCTGTTGTCCGTCCCCCAGGCAGGAGGTCACATGTAGCTCCTTGTAATCGGTTCCCTTTCCAACCCACTCACCCTCTACCCTCCCAGTATCACCACTTACACCCCTGGTCCTGAAGGGATCATCCGCCCTGGATTCCCTATGCCTCCAACTCCTATCTGTACCAGTGTACATCCTCTGCTCTATCCAGACTGTACTTTTTTCTTATTACCACATTCAACAGAACTTTGAAGGGCACAGGCCTGGATTAGGTAGTCTGTTCTGCAATCACTTTGCTAGAAATTCCCTATTTTTTTCAGTTAACTCAACATGCATTCACTGAACAGCTGCCCACCCGCTAGTTACTGTCCTGACAGTAAGGCAGCCTTTGAAGCAGGCTGTCTAGTGGATGAACTGATGGTGCCAGTGATGCCTACAAAGCCTGCCCTAACATGTTCAGGAGGATCCAAACCATTTTGCAGTCATATTAGTGCAAGGTTAGCAAAATGGCTGCGCTGAATTTTTTGTTTCTTGAGAAATTCCATTTTCCCCATGATTTTTAAAAAAGTTCTATTATACCAATGGGATGTTTCCAGGTATCGTGACTGGCCAGCGTTTCCAAGAGGGCAGCTCCTGTAACATTCTGGCTTGTCAGAGCCCCTTTAATTGGTCTACCAAAGCAAGACTATGCTGAATCTCACCCTCACTCTCCCTTGTCTGGATGGGGCTGCTTTGCCTTCTCTCCCCATTTCTTTTAGCCAGCCCTGTTTGAAAATTAGAGGTAAGAAGCCAATCACCCTTCATACCCCAAATTATCTTGTGTATCAAACTGGGAAATTACTGCTTTCTAATGATAAGGCTATTAGTATTCCTTTTCACCCACACTATCCTAAAACCCCAAAAGTCCTATTTTTAATAAGTGGAAAAGAACGGAAGTTAATTGGTCTTTATATTCTAACATACATACAGTTAGCTGACCATCAACGTACTATGAGAGAAGCGTCTAAAACAAAGTTATGTTTGGCTTTAGACCCTCACCTCTGGCATGTCCAGGCGAGGCTGGCTGATGGCCAACTCATAGATGGCGCGGGCTCGCTCAATGTCACCAAGGATTGTTTCTAATTCTGCAAATTTAATCCAAGAGGTACAATTTTCGGGTCCAAACTCAAGAAATTTTTCATAAAGCTTCCGGCATCTGTCAAATTCTCGAAGCTGTAACTCCAATTCTATGTAGCCTTTGAATAGTTTGTTCTTTGGACATTTGCCTATGGAAGTTCCCTGGAAAACAAGATGATCAAACCACTGTGATGCATCAATGAATTCAACTTATGCAGAGACAGTGTTGACGTGCCCAACAGACTGGCTGTTGCTGACGAAGTCCTGTCCACCCTGTTCACGCTGGTTCTGAACAAAGGGTCAAAAAACTCTCAATTGACTCAGTTGGCAAGAGGGCCTGTGTTCACTGGTATCTGCTTAGCAAGAAGTAGGATTTCAGAAGAGTTTTTGGAAAATATGTTGGTTTCTACTTGAAGTTTCACAGGACCTCGTAAGGAAAATGTCAGATGTCTAAACTTCTTATAAATAAAATGGTAAGTGAAGGAAACCTGCATGCTACAACTGTCGTGTGCTGTTGAGTCAATTATGACTCACAGTGACCCGAAGAGCAGAGCAGAACTGCTCTACAGGGTCTCCTAGGATGTAATCTTTAAAGCTGTCATCAGTTTGTTAGGTCTTTTCTCCCGTGGCAGCTGCTCTCTCAGCAACTGAGCACTTAACTATCACACCAACAAGGCTGAGGTGCAAGTAGCTATAAGATTCCAACACAGCACTTGTTCCTATTAAAGGGATTTTAGAGCAGCTGTTGAGATGTATTTTAAAGGTGTATTTAAGACAATTTTTCAAAAAATTTTGTAACTAATTTCAGTCTAAAGACCTGACAACTGGTAGTGATGGAAGTTTCTTATGTTGAAGCAGAATATTCATTTGCTCTAGCAAACAAAAATAACTTTGAATCATTATCATCTACTCTTTCCAAAGGTTGTGTTTTCTTTTACTTTCATTAGATTTTACTGTAAGCTTAATTTACTCCTTGGTCATAAGTTTTTGCTTCTTCAGTTTCTTTTGTGCAACTTCCCAGTTTAGGAACAATTTGTTCCTTTCAGTAGGGATCATATTAAAGTGCTAGAGGGAGCTCATGTGTGGGTTTATCAGGCCATGAGCTCTCTAAGTAGAGTGTTTCTTGGGGACCCTGTTCACTGGATGTGCTCAATAAGCAGAGAATCCACATTTAGCCCCCTTTAAGCTCAGCATTCCTCTGTATTTTTAAGCATGTGCAATACAGTGCAGCACTCTTTGGTCCAATGACCTGTGTCCAACCCCAATGTGTGGCCTGGGCACACCTACCTACCAGCTCGTGTCCCCTGACTGGATACGCACAGTTTGCCTGAATTTTAAAATGATACCTCTTTTGCCCCACTTGAGTGACCAATTAAGATGTCAGTCCAATTACCAAAGTAAAAAGGTGCGAAGGCTATGCATTTCCTAACGGGTTCTGGGTTATAAAGGCCTAACATTTCAGTCGCTTTTAAAATAGGAACTGTATAACTTGTTGGCCCTAAGATTTTAAATTCCTTCTCAAAGAACTTAATGATGTATCTTTCTGATCCTTTCTTTACTTACCAATGCGCTTCGGGCAAATGGTAAATTTTTCTGTCTTATTTCAAATTGTGCATACATCACCCACATTTTGGCAAATGTGAACTAGAAGACAAAAGCAGTAAAAAACAAACAACTTTAACAGACTCATGTAAATCCAATTGAATTAAAGTACTTAACTAAAGGTTGCTAGCTATCAGTTTTCCTTAAAGCTTCAGAGGTAGAAAAGATTAGCACTATATTGCACAAGGTTAAAACAATGCAGGCTGACAGTCCTGTGTCCACATGCCCACTACTACTAAACTGCTCGCTACTTGTCCCCCCACACACGGTGTGCTCTGCACGTGTGTCTTCCTCCTATGGTGTCAATTACTCAATCACATGTAATTTGTCCTGTTCATTTTCCAATTAGCATGTTGTCTTTTCAACTGGACTCTTGAGATATTTGCAGAGGAAAACTGCCTATCTTAAGAAAAAAAATTCAAGTAATTTATTTCTTTTCTTATTAATAAGGGACACAGGAAGAACACAATGATTCAACAATGGATCACATCTTGCTACTTACCTTTTCTTTTTTTCAATGCCTAAGCCAAGGAAATATTTAATAAAAATCATTTCGTGAATGATTTAACAAGCAACAAAAGCATGATTTTGGCCAGGCTAGAGGTAACTTTTTGGAACCTACCTACCTTTTTGTGAGGAATTAGTTCCAAAGAGGCTTTATATACTTGTCTTGTTCTCTCAGGATCCTAAGACAGGATGAGAAAACTTCATGAAATATTCAAGTCTACCACAAGTGCTTATTTTAGAAGTTACTAAATCTACTGATAAAAAATACACCCTCAACTGTGAATATGCTTTCACAAGTTGCTGTTTGCATGGTGTACTTTCATTTACGATGAAAACGTAAGAATTACCAAAAACAGTCATCAAACTGAGAGCTCTTTCGTAAAAAAGGCTTTTGACTGATAGCCGAAAGAGATTTTATATTCTCAGGTTAATAGCACAAAATTAATCCCTGTCTGTTAATCTATACACAGCCAATGGTACTTGATCTTTCTTAGAAGAATGTACAATCTGGCCATGAGCCCTCCTTAGGAGAAAACCTAAGGAACTACATATAATTAAACTGAAACAATGGGCTTCAACCTAACAATTCGGAAGATAGTGCAGAACTGGACAGTATTTTATGGCACCTAACAAATAAATTTGGGGACCTAATTCCAGTAAGTCTGGAAACCTACGGTATGTTCGAGGTTCAAAACGTTCTCTGCTGGCATTTAGGACATTTAGCCTATAACACAGGATGCAGTTTAGTTGGATCTGCTTTGGCATCTCCCAAGTATCACTGCAGTAGCTTCCGCAACCCACCCTCCCTCGAGAGTGTTGTCACTCACTTTAGGAAACACAGCTGCTACCAACTGCGGCGGGAACGCAGAACTATGTGATTGGACAGCGGCCTACCAATATTTAAAACGCAATTCTTTTGCCTTAAGGATTGTAAGCATTAGTTATTACCCACAGCAGGTGAGCTGTGAGTACTGGGAGAGAAAGTCTTTAGCAGTGGAATTTCCCCCCATTTTTACCTTTGCCTCCAACTCTTCATAGAGTGCATAATTGATCCAAAGGTAGATATAGCGCTTCCAGTGCCTCTTCTCCTGAATTGGCGGTACGTTGGCAATGGCTCTTTCATAGACTTCTCGTACAGTATCTGCTTCTGCATCACTTTCCACCAAGCGTAAATAATCAAACCATGCGTCATAATTATGTGGATTAGCCTAGAAAGAAAACTAGCTTAACACATAAGAACAAGACCAAAAGCTAACTTTGCTAAACTACACGAGTCCAACGGAGGCATTTGATTGACTTTCGACATTAGAGCAACCTTTCTAGATGTCACAAGATCCTACTTTTAATATGCCATTCCTGAGATTTTATAACAACAAAGAATAACTGTAGGATATAAATGATTAGCCAGGTGTCCCATAGCAAGACCCCTTTCATTTGCAGCCACCATTCCCAAACTAACTACTCAATAATTAGGTGTCTATTCTTACAAAGATATTTGTACATTTACAAAAGTGCACACATTTAAAATTACAATGAAACATATCATGCTTACAATTGTGAAACCTATATTTTAAATTAAGTCATTTTCTTGAACCCATCTTGCTGACCTAACCCCTGTATAAGAATTAGTTCAGTGTGTGGAGACTTCAGACAGCATCATCTTTCTTCTGTGGAGCAGCTGGTGGGTATGAACCATTGGCCCTTGCAATTAGCAACCCAACATTCAAACCACAATGCCATCAGCAAGTTTTAAAAAATCCTAAATGCATCTATCTTAGAATGTGAATCAAAGCAGCACAGTGCTGATAAGGAGCTGAGAACAGAATCAGATCTCTGTTTTTCACTCAGTTAAGGTAAAAAGATGATGAGAAAATAGATTTCTTTGTATTAACCTCTGACTCTGCTGTCAAAAATTTGCCCAAATGGACTCTATATTTATTTTGCTAGTGTATTGCAGGTTCACAGCATTTTCAAAATATATCAATAACTGCTAATTTATTGCTGACGCACATTATCAACTGCATAAACATTGATAGCCCTAACATACTAGTCATTTTACTGTAGTGAGTACTAGTTAACATAGCTTAGTTATCACTGAATAATATTCTATACCAGCACGCACCTTTACTTCTTCTTCATATTGGAATCTTCGTTTGCTCACGATGATATCTTCGATACCCCGTCTATCACCAAACTTCTTCTCAAAGATGGTGTAATTTTTAAAGAGTTCTTGGGCCTCTTGTTTTGAAATTCTGTCCAGGGCATATTTGTAGATCACTCGTACCCTTTCAAACTGAAAATTGGATGATTACTTTCTAAAAAAATATTCTAATTGTAGCCACAACTTGGCAACTAGGACCAACAACTAAAAAGAAACCCATTACCATCAAATCGATTTTGATTCACAGTGATCCTATGAGGACAGAGTAGAACTGTCCCACAGGATTTCCAAAGATCAAGTTGGTATCTTTGAGGCAATCTGTGGTTTGTATTTAAAGACGTTTTTCTCTGAGGATAAGTAAAACAGAATGGAAACAAATGCATCAGTCACAAGAAGTGATCCTTTCTAAGTTGTTTTGCAAGGCAATGGAGCTGCATATACAGGGTACTCACTTCTTTCTGATTTTCTTCAAATTTGGCAAAGGCAACATAGAGATGCTCATCCATATGCTCGTCTCCAAAGAACTCAACAGCTCTCTCATAGACTTTCCGAGCATGGGCAAAATAACCATGCTTTTCTTCAAAGCGAGCATACTTGATCCAGTTCTTAACATCAGGGTGGACAAGGACAAGTACAGAGGAATTAAGGAAACACAACAATACCGGGACAGGTGCCTTAAAATAAAACAAGCCAAACCAGACTAAGAAGCAAACAATATTAAAACAAAAATTTCAGTAATACAAATCACGGCTGTAGGAGACACATTAAACCCCAAATATGAAGAACTACTAAACTATGATCTCTGAGGTCAAGGACTGTGCTTCACTCCTCTCTATCTTCCTCCAGTGCGTACTCAATAGCTCAGTAGTGAGTGTGAACACGAGCTTAGAGCCAACGAAAAATCACCAGTCGTGTGATCTGGGCATGATAAAACAGAGTTGGATAGTTTAAGTGACAAATACTACCAGCCTCAGTGCATTACTGCTTACTTTAAGGCAAAACAAACAAACAAACAAACCCAAAACCAAAGTTCTTAGCACAGCTTCTTGTCTAAAGATTATGCTCAGTAAACAATACCAATCAATTATATGCTCAAGTAAAGGGGACGCCTTTTACTCCCATACACAGTTTTAGTCCTGGGAACCCGCAGGGGGAGTTCCACTCTGGTCTACAGGGTCACTCTGCGTTGGAGTCGACTCGATGGCAGTAACTATTCCACACTCAATAATACTAGTACTTGAAATAAGAAAGAAAAAAATACATGTCACCAAAAAAAGTTTAACTAAAGACAAGAAAAAACTCTTAATTGCCATTTTATTTGTCAAAAGATCTACTTTTAATCTAATGTCCTTGAGGACTAATTTCAAGTAGTCATACTTTCAGATAACAGAGATTAAAAGTATATGTTTTGAATTTACTCTACAGATCCTATCTTTATCACTACCTAGTACAGTGGTTCTCAACCTTCCTCATGCCATGACCCTTTAACACAGTTCCTCATGTTGTGGTGACCTCCGCAACCATAAAATTATTTTCACCTCTACTTCATAACTGTAATTTACCTACTGTTATGAATTGGGCGACCCCTGTGAAAGGGTCGTTTGACCCCCAAAGAGGTCGTGACCCACAGGTTGAGAACCACTGACCTAGTACATCTTGGGCAAGATACGCAATATTAAGTTCCATGATTTCCTTATCTGTAGAATGGAGTAATCCTACATCACAACATCACAAGGTTTTTATGAAGATTAAATGACTGTATTATCTGTCAAATGCTTTAATGCCAGACACAGAGCAAGTGCTACAAGAGCTTATGGTCTCGGAGAGTGGTGGGTGAGTGGGTTGGAAAGGGGGAACTGATTACAAGGATCCACATGTGACCTCCTCCCTGGGAGAGGGATGGCAGAGAAGGGGGGGGGGAGACTCCAGATAGAGCAAGATATGACAAAATATGTATAAATTACCAAGGGCACATGAGGGAGAGGGGAGGGAGAGGAAAAAAAAGAGGACCTGATGCAAAGGGCTTAAGCGGAGAGCAAATACTTTGAGAATGATTGGGGCAGGGAATGTGCGGATATGCTTTATACAATTGATGTATGTATATGTATGGATTGTGGTAAGAGTTGTATGAGCCCCTAATAAAATGTAAAAAAAGAAGAGAAAAAAATAGAAAATGATTAGGGAAAAGAATGTACAGATGTGCTTTATAAAATTGATGTATGTATATGTATGGATTGTGATAAGAGTTGTATGAGTCCCTAATAAAAAGTTAAAAGAAAAAAGAGCTTATGGTAAACCAGTAATATTAAAGGAAGCAGAAATAACTAAAGGAACCCTGGTAGTGCAGTAGGCTAAACACTGAGCTGGGTTAGGCACAGGGTCAGCATTCAAAGTGACCACCAGCTGACAGTAAGCTGTCCACTGCTACAGAGATTTGTAGCCTTGGAATCCGAAGGAGCCGTTCTACCCTGTCCTGGAAAGTTGCTAGGAATCAAAATCGATTCAATGGGAGGGGAGAGGTAATTAAACTCAAAATTAACTGCCACGGAGTCAATTTTGCCTCTCAGTGACACTATATGACAGGGTAGAAATGACCGTGAGTTTCTCAGACAGTAAATTTTTACTATAAAGCCTCAACTTTCTTCTGTGGAGTCCATAGTGGGCTTGAACTGTTGGCCTTGTGGTTAGCAGCCCATTGGGTAACCTACTATGCTACCAGTGCTTCTTGGAGTGCTAATTAAGATATGAAAATTACTTAATCCTTCAGTCCCTAAAAGTGCTGTCCCATGTACCATTTAAACTTCACAATTAGAGCATGGCAAATATTTTAAATCTTGCTTAAATTGTTTAATCTCTAAATATGAGCAAACTTACAGTGAAATGATTTGCTGTGGCCATACCTTCAGCAAGCAGCAAAGCTTTGATTACAACTTCGCGATCATGCAGGTAACTAATATTACCCAGGATCTTAGCTTATTATTTTCTACACAGAACCACACAAATAGATCCAAAGCCTCACTGGAAAAGACTTAAGCACCCCAAATAAAGCCATCAACATTTCAGTGTGAACAATCTATGCCCACGGGAAACTAAGCAGATCAACCTTGCATTCTAGACTTCAGAATTAATGAATCTTGAATTCAGTATTAATGACATTGTTGTCTGATCATTAATGATAATATCTAAGGGGAACAGCAACCTTGTCTAAAGGATATATCTTTCATATATGGAGCGGGCTCGATCTACTTCTTTGTACCTAAGCTCGAAGTTGATGTAAGAGTGCCAGGCCTGCTCCTCAGGCTGCCACTCCATCCAACGCTCAAACACTTGCCGGGCACCAGCAACATTTCCCAACATCTCCTCCATGTAGGTGTACTTGTACCTGTAACGAAATTATTTGAAGGTAGTTGTTAGATGAATTGTGTGTGTGTGTGTGTAGAGGGGGGGGGTTGGGAGCTAAAGATTTTGATAATTTCTAATTCTTCCTTTGTTAAATGTGGAGATGATTTAAATCGTTGTCCTCAAGTTAAATCAAACAATTTTTTTAAGTTTAATCAACTTAATTTCTAAAAATGCCTACTTTTTATATCGACATATAAGTTATACTGACACATAGTTCACATACAATTCAATGATATGAATATATTACAGAGCTGTGCAACATTACCACAATCAATTTTACAAGCAGGGTTTCTTATAGCAAGATATAAATTTGAAAATAGAAGAATTCAAAATATTTTTCCCTTTAACAATTGCTTGTTTGACAAGTTTCTTATGTATAAAAGATTACAATCAAAGTTTTAGTTCTGATTACATAATTAATAAGCACTGATCATGACTTAGGTTACAAGACATTAGAAAGTATTTTTAGTATGTTTAAAGAAAAAGCAGACTGTAAACTTCAATGTACACAATTAACTAAAAGTCCCACAAGGATAGGCAATCTGTCTAGGCTACAAAATCGGTTCTGTATTACATCAGAAACTCACCAAAACTGGTTGACTCGTGGGAGAGTTGTTATGGCCCGGTCCCAGATATTTCGGGCATGATTGACCTGGCGATTCTTCATTTCCATTTCTGCATATTTCAGCCAAAGTGTAATATTTCGGTAGTCTACATCTAAGGCGCGCTCGTATATGGACCGAGCCCTTTGGAAGCAAGATTTGAAGGACATCAAAAGAACGCACAAAACACATAGGGCAGTAAGTCCAAACTTTCTGTTTGTAATCTACAGTTTTCACAGGTGTTTCGAGAAAGGCTCTTGATGTAGAAAGGTAAAAAGATGAGGCTAGTTCTCAAGGGCCTTGCAAAGTCTTATTAAAGATAAAACATGTAATTATAATGTAGTGATAAATGTACACACGAAAGCAGAGCAGAAGAGAAGTTGTCTTAAGGAAAAGAATAAGTAGTAGGTAATTTCAGAATTGAGAACTTGAATGAGTTTATGTTTACCAAGAGAATGGCATGTTCAGGGCTATGTTTGGAGAATGAGGTGAGGCTGGACAATAAGGTCAATTAATAACATCACATTCAGGTTTTATTTATTCTGTTGGCTGCTGCATTTCAGTAGGACACTTAAAAAATCCTCAATGTATAATGCAGATGAAAGTGGGTTTCTCTGGTTGCAGAGGGGATGGTGGTGGTAACACCACCCGCCTATATGGGACCTTTTCTGCTGCCTCCCCTGGTCTACCCTCCTCCACAGTGCCCATGAAGACTACCTGAGAACCTAATGAGTGTATGGAACAAAAATTTAGAATTACTTCCAGGGGTACAATCTTTACTTGTACGGCAATGTTTTCTAATTTTTTATAATTGTTACTGTATGACATATTCAGATACAAAAATTACTCTCAGCAATTTTACCTCTGAATCTCCTTTAGACTTTCTTCCCATTGTGCATACTTTATCCAGTTACTAATAACAGTTCTGTTTTTCCTTATGTTATCTTCAAAAGTCTAGAACAATGCAAACAGGGTCAAACAGAAGCAAACAACCAAAAGTGATATCACCCTTTGCTTATTAATTTGATATTGAGAAGTCATCCTTCTGTTCTTATTTAAAAGAAATGACATTCTGGAATCCGTTAAGAATAAGTAACACATGAAAGAGAACCAGAATCCCTGGAGTTTCTTTAAAGACTTACACATCAACAAAGAGTAAAACATACATAAAATTGGCATAATTTTCTCCCATTGCCTCAGCCAACAAGGCAATAGAAACTATATTTGTTCCTAATAAGAAAATGTTTTTGACTAGTGCCTTCAAGTTGTTTCTGTAATGTCTCAGAATTTCAAGCATAACTTACCCACCAAAAACAGTTAATCAGAACACAGAGCAGTTAAAGGTAACCCCACGCTTTTGGTTGAGAAAGATCAGATCTCAAAGCCTGTTCAGAGCTTCCCATGTCTTAACTGGTAACACTGAATGCAGCACAGATAAGTATAAACGCAGTCTTAGCAAGACACTCTTATTCTTCCAGCTAACTTCAATTTAGCACAAAAATTACCTCAATAATGGCTTTTTCTGTGTACTTTAAAACAGGTAAGAACGCATACTTCTAGCATTCCACAAAGTGCAATTGTCTGGTAACCCAAATTAGTTGATGTGGCTAGAAATCTTAACCTCTTCTTACCTTACAGAATTTCTAACCAATGAGGAACCTTCTACCCTCTGACTTATAGCTTCCTAACAACATTAACAGACTGACAGATCGCACCTACCGACCTTTCTTTTCCTTAGTTTGTAGTCATTCAACTCTTCTTCATCGGTGATCTTCTGCTGGGGTGGCGGGGGGAGGAGCTCAAGTTCTCGTTCCTTAGCCTCCCGTAGCAGTTGCTCAGCAGTTATCTGTACCTCAGCCGGGGCTTTGTTTTTCACCTTTTGAGACAAAAGACATTTCTGTATTTGGCAGATACTCAAGGTTTAAAACACGCACCAACACGGTTGAGTCTGTGACCTTCACGAGATGACGAGAGAAACTGTTCGCAGGACGTGTTCCTATTTCTCTGTGAGGAGGCCGAGTGTCCGGGTGGGCATCTATGTGGGGAAGGATCATGCCCTCGCTCGGCAAAACCCTCTCTCCAAACGAGAGCCATGCGCCGTGCACCGTGCTCGGCGGGACAAGGGCCTGCCCGCCGCGAGGGTCCGCCTTACCTTTTTGTCCCAGACAAACCCCAAACCCAGACGCCATGCCATCGAGTCGGTTCATACGCATGGTGATGCTCCGGGGCAGGGCAGAACGCCGCCGCACGCTTGGGCGACAACGGGAGCAGACAGCCTGTCTCTCTCCCGCCGAGCTGCCGGTGGTTTCGAGCGGGTGGCCACTAGCGTCAAACAACTGGGTCTCTAGGGGCCTCGTCCAGCGCTAAGGACACCAGAGGCTTCGCTGGCGAGAAGCACCGTGCCCCCGCCCCCACCCGCCAGCCCTCCCCGAGGCCGCTGGGGAGCGGCGCTTACTTTGGCTACTTTGGGAATTCGCTGCTTTCCCGCCGCGGTGGAGGCCGCCATGTTTGCGAGAAGGGGCCTCCGGCGACCCCCGAATTTCAAAAGTTGGCTTGAAGAGCGCTCCCCAACTCCTGAAAGCTTTCCGGCAACAAGCAAGCGCCAGACCGGAAGCAGAACTAGCTGGGTTGACCTTTGGCGCTTCCTACGCGACGTGACGTGGGAAACGTCGTTTCCGTGGTAACCGTGTGCGTCCTTTCGGCTGCTGGTAACCGTGTGTGTCCTTTCGAGCGCCTGGTCAAGCTGCTGGTGAAGTCGGTACCGCGGCTTGATAGACACGTGGGTACTGGGTCCAGGGCATGACGGGCTTGTCCTCCTCAGGTCAGACCCCGGGACTGAGGTGACCGTGGATTTGCCAGGCGCCCCTGACAGCTTCGATTCGAACAGCCTAGCGGGCGGGGAAAGACGGGCAGGCGGAATCTCTCTCCCACCATGTCAAACGCCAACCTGTCGCGCCCCCTGGCGGTCCGGCGCCACTTTACAATCTAGGTTTTGTGATCTTGTTTGGGATCTAACAGAAGTTATTTTAAAACCAGATGAAATCAGAAAAAAGAACATCAGCCCAGTGGGACAGGAGAAAAGTGAAGGGAAATAGAGGAAAGAGCTGGGAGGCAAAGGGCATTTATAGAGATCTAGATAAAGACATGTACATATGCAAATATATTTATGTATGAGGATGGGGAAATAGATCTATGTGCATATATTTATAGGCTTAGTATTAAAGTAGCAGAAGGACATTGGGCCTCCCTCAAGTACTCCCTCAAGGCAAGAATACTTTCTATTTTTAAATTGGTATTCTATGATGCTCACCCTCCCGACACAACTGCTGAAGCCAAAGCAGGTGAACAAGAAAATGTGGTGATGAAAGCTGATGGTGTCTGGCTATCAAAAGATATAGTGTCTGGGGTCTTAAAGGCTTGAAGATAAATAAGTGGCCATCTAGCTCAGAAGCAGCAAAGCCCACATGGAAGAACACACCAGCCTGTGTGATCACAAGCTTCCGAAGGGATCAGTTATCAGCCATCAAAGAACAAAAAAATCATATTATTGGGTGCATACCTCCATGATTAGATCGCTGAAGAAAAATGAGTGCATAAGTAAATGTGAAGAAAGCTGACAGTGCCCGGCTATAAAAAGATATAGCATCTGGTGTCTTAAAGGCTTGAAGGTAAGCAAGCGACCATCTAGCTCAGAAGCAACAAAGCCCACATGGAAGAAGCACACCATCCTGTGCTATCACGAGGTGTCGAAGGTATCAGGTATAAGGCATCATCAGAACAAAAATATCTTACCATAGTGAATGAAGGGGGAAGTGCAGAGTGGAGACCCAAAGCCCATTTGTTGGCCACTAGAGATCCCCTTACAGAGGAGTCTAGGGGAGGAGATGATTCAGGGTGCAATGGATGAAATACACAACTTTCCTCTAGTTCCTAAATGCTTCCTCCTCCCCCCTCCCCACTATCATGATCCGAATTCTACCTAGCAAGTCTGGCTAGACCAAAGGATGTACACTGGTACAGATAGGAACTGGAAGCACGGAATCCACGGTGGACGATACATTCAGGACCAGGGGTGTGAGTGGTGATACTGGGAGGGTAGAGGAAGAGTGGGTTGGAAAGAGGGAATTGATTACAAGGATCAACATGTGACCTCCTCCCTGGGAGAAGGACAACAGAAAAGGGGGTGAAGGGAGACATCGGACAGGGAAAGATATGACAAAATAATAATTTATAAATTATCAAGGGCTCATGAGGGAAGGGGGAGCGGGGAGGGAGGGGGAAAAAAGAGGACCCGATGCCAAGGGTTTAAGTGGAGAGCAAATATTTTGAAAATGATGAGGGCAATGAATGTACAGATGTGCTTTACACAATTGATGTACGTATGAATTGTGATAAGAGTTGTATGAGCCCCTAATAAAACGTTAAAAAAAAAGAACATCAGCCACCAGAGTGACTAAAAGTAGCAAGCCACCAAGCCCTGTGGTTAGATAAATTGATGTTTAAATTCTCTGCTACTGTGCCTTATTTAAATCCTTTATCTTCAATTATAAGATGAGTATAATAATTTTACAGAATTAAAAAGAAAATCAATGAAAAATGCCCAGTAATGATATCTGGTTTAAGATTTACCTGTCTTCAAAAATAGAAAAATGTTTTACGAGCAAATAGTTGAGGATTTCGATGCAAGTTTTTTTTTAGTGTTTGCCAAAATATGTTTATAGATTTGTAATTATGTAATTACTTCAAGCACATTTTATCTACCCGATATTTCATTCAAACTGCAGCAATTTGTAACCAACTTGAAACACTTGCCATACTTTGTATCTTGGACATTAAATATCTTTAAGTTGTCTCGCTTTACCAAATTTGATAAATTGAATGAGATTAATAAATTATTAATATAAAAGAAAGATCAGTTCCTGGAAAAGGACATCATGCTGGGTAAATTAGAGCGTCAGTGAAAATGAGGAAGATCCTCAACATGATGAACTGATGTAGTGGCTGCAACAATGGACAAAAACATAGCAATTGTAAGACCCGCGCAAGACCAGACTGTTTCTTTCTTCTGCACATAGGGATAGCCATGTATTGAAACTGACTTGCCGGCTCCTCACAGTACCGAAGAAGTCACCTAGTAAACAAATAACTATTAAAATAAGGTGCTTGATGAGGTCCTTACGTGTGTAGCTATGCTTTGTTGATAAAACAAAATTAATCAATATGACTAATGAAAGTTAATCACCTGTAGTTCCCTCTCATAAATACAGATTCTTAGAATGGTTTACCATCCTTCTATCTTTTGATTTTTATTGTCTGGTATCGTTTCTGTTTGCTATATATACTTGTACCTGCATGCTACCTGTTTCCATCTCAGCAATGTATCTTGCATTCCATTTCTCATTTTAATTTTGTTCTTTTTAGAGAATACAACTTTTACTCTTATTCTTAACTATGTTCTTTGAATGATACCCACTCTCAGTGTTTGTATTGTAGAGTAACAAAGCGTACTCTGTTTAAAACAAAGAAGATTCATTAAAAGCAAAAGGTAGTTTGGACTGGAAACATGGTGTGTGTCACAAAATGGAAACTGAATCTCTGGGAGCAATGATCACAACTGTCTCAAGTTACAGTATGCTGATTGGTGGGCAAGTGCTTGGGAAAGCTGGAGGTGGCACATGTTGCAGAGAGCAGCATAATATGATTAGTTTATGACAGATTCAAGGAACCCTGGAGGTGTAGTGCAAGGACAGCAGTTCGAAAACACCAGCAACTCTGTGGCAGAAAGATGAAGCTTTCGATTCCTATAAAGAGTTAGAGTTTTGGAAACTTATGAGGGCAATTCTGTCTTGTCCCATAGGGTCCGTATGAGTCAGAATTGACTTAGTGCTAGTGAGTTTGGAGTTTGGTATATATATGTGGATATTTGGGATTAGATAATTATAAATATATGTAACTATAGAGGTGGTGTGCAACTGATAGTGACAAGAAGACTATAAAACATTATTTCCTGTAGGTCTCTAGGCAAGCACTTTCTCATAGTTGCTGGTGATCTTGGAAAATATGCTAGCCTCAGGGTCATTCTTCCACATTCTTAGTAGCTGGACCACACAGAGAAGCATGCCCTTAGTGACATGATTAAGTCTATGAAAAGTTTAACTATTAGTAAACTAAAGGCAGAGTTGACAAAATGAAGTCACACAGAAATGTCACAATGAAGTAGGGCAGACAGGAGTAGGGCCTAGCCCAGAACAAGTTGCCCTGGGTCTTCAGGTACTTCAATTTTGGAACCCTTGAACAGTATGAAAATGTCTTTATTTCACCACCTTTTTGTTGTTGTTTTAAACACTGCTGCTTTTATATTTAAGCAATCATTCAGTGGATAAGATATAAGGCACGAAACTGTTTCTCTTGTGGTGCCTCTTTGACTTCCACCATTTTCATGGCTGACAGTATTTCATAGGTGTCTTATTTCTTTCTTAAAAATTGTTTTCAATTGTATTTTGGGGGAGAGCAAAGTATTGTCCTATGTAACAATTTCTACATAAGCTATTCATGCTTGGTAAAATAGAGAGTCAGCAGAAAAGAAGAGCCTCAGCGAGATGATTGACAGTGTCTGCAACATTGTGACGAGAGTGTAGGATGAGGCAATGTTCTGTTCTGCTTACACAGGGTTGTTATTCAACTCAAAGACACCCAACAACAAGACAACTTATTCAGTGACATCAGTTGTGTTTTTCTTAATAGGCAAGGATAGTAGCTACATTTTTCATAATATCCAGGAATGTCAACATTTTTATTACTTCTGTTTTGCTCTGTTTCTATTTATAATTTTAATCTAGTTTCCCTGCCTCTTACCTGCTTATCTTTGCTTTAGGGTAATTGCTGACCATTTGGTCTCATACAAGTGCCTTTTTACAGGAGCACAATACTCCTAGGTTAAATTCTTTATTTTATGAGCCACTCTATTAGGCCTCATGATCGTTTCAGTTTTAAGATTTCAGGAGTATCTCAGGTTAATGGTCTTGGGGAGTCTTTCCGTCTCCATTGTTCAAGTAAGTGGTTACTTTGAAAGAATTTGAGCTCTGTCCCATTCTGTCAGCATACATCTGTTATGACCCTGATCATATATATTGTCAGTAGTTATAGCCAGACATCATCTAGTTTTGATCTCAGGCTAGAGTCTTGTATACTAGTGTCTTCCTTGAGTTCTTGGTTTCTTGTTTTCTTTTTGTGCTAGCTGAGTAGATGCCAAGAGTTGAATTTTACGTAGCCATTCACAAGCCTTTAAGACCCCTGGTGTTACTCACCAAACTAAAAAGTATAACATAAACTTTATTAAATATATATCAATTGACTGAGTTATTCTTCAAGATTGTAGTTCTATGTGCCTTCAAACCCAGGAAATCAAACTCATGAAGGATTTGGTATGTCTAAGAAGTATCTATAATTGCTCCTTATATCTTTTACTTACGTATGAATATATGTATGCACACACACACCTGTATATATGTATAGAGAGAACTATATGAGGATAGTTCAAAAAGTGCATGGAAAAAGGAATTAAAAGAGAATGGAATTTGCCTGTGAGCTTTTTCTACCTCCCTCCTCTGTATGGGTCCAGTCATACTTCAATATCTGTTGGGGATTGATTCCATGAACCCCATGCATTCCCAAATCTTCAGGTGCTCTTATGTAAAAGGTATGGTATTTGCATATAATTGAAATCTTCTCTGTTGTTATTGTTAGGTGCCATCGAGTTGATTCTAACTCATGGCGACTCTGTGTACACCAGAGCGAGACACTGCCCGGTTCCGCGCCGTCCTCACAATTGTTCTTAGGTTTGAGCCCCGTGTTGCAGCCATTGCGCCAATCCATCTCCTCCAGGATCTGCTCTTCCTCACTTCCCTCCACTTTACCAAGCATGATGTCCTTTACCGGGGACTGCTCTCTCCTGACAACATGTCCAAGTATCTGAGAGGAAGTCTCACCGGCTTTCCCGCTAAGGAACATTCTGGCTGCGCTTCTAGACAGATCTGTTTGTTCTTTTGGAAGTCCATGCTACTTCACCATGTCCAGAGTTCATCAAATTTTTTTTGGTCTTCCTTATTCAGTGCCATCTTTCAAATGCATATGAGGCAATTAAAAATAACCATAGCTGGGGCCAGGTGCACCTTAGGCTTCAAAGTAGCCTGCCTGCTTTTCATATCCCTAAACAGGTCTTGTGCAGCAGATTTACCTAATGCACTGGATGGTTTGTCTCTTGACTGCTACTTTCATGAAAATTGATTGTGAATCCAAGCTTGGTGAAATCCTTGACAGCTTCAATCGTTTCCCCGTTTATCATGTTACCTATTTGTCCAGTTGTAAAGATTTTTGTTTTCTTTACATTGAGCTGTAATCCATCCTGAAGATTGTATTCTTTGATCTTCATCAGCACGTGCTCAGTCCTCCTCACTTTCAGCAGGCAAGGTTGTGCCATCTGCTTATTGCAGGCTGTTAATAAAACCTTCCTTCAATCCTAATGCTGTGTTCTTTACATAATCTAGCTTCTTTAATGATTTGCTCAACATACAGATTGAATAAGTAAGGTGAAAGGATACAGCCTTGATGCATGCCTTTCTTAAGTTTAAAAAGTCTGCAGTGTTCCCATCTTCTGTTCCCAAACTGCATCTCGTAGGTTACTTACACCTAATACAATATATATATGCTTTGAAATAATACTTTATGCTCCTTCTTAGCTTTGAGGAATTGCTCTGACATCTTACTAGAATTTTTTTACAAACACAAAGTGCACATGCAACACAAGTAGTGAATGGAGGAGATGCAAAGTGGGCAATGCTCACATGAGTGTAGAAGGATATAGCATGTTATACTTAACACAGCACTTCCTGTGGATTGAGCTAACTGATCAGCGCATGGTAGGTTCAAGTTTTACTTTCTGGATTTTTTTCTGTTTAATATTTTTTATTCATGGTTGGTTGAATCTATAGATGTGAAACTTGCAGATATGGGGGATTACTGTATACATTTGTACATATACTTGATGGGACTTCACAAAACTGTGAAAAATGGAATTAGAACACAGTGCAATTTTCCACAGACCTTTTAATGCCCTCTCATATGTATGCCTATTCACTGTAGAGATGGAAGCACAGATACATTTTTTGGTGGGTTGTTACAAAATTATATATATGTTTTTTTTTCCTGTAAAAATGGCCTGGCCAAGGCATCTGACTTCCTCTAATCTTCTCTGACATCAACCATCTTTCCTGTGGCACTCTCTTATTTCTCTGCTTAGTTCAATAATTCATTGCAGTGGCCACACAAAACTCACAGATAATATTCATGATTATAGGTTTTATTAGGAAAGCAACAGGTTAAAATTCAGGATGAGTAACTACTTGGGATACAGTTCTTCAATCAGGACTTCTCAGCTGTAACTGAAGGCATGCCTTTGTCTGACTCTTGGTCTCTTGGCCTTGAAGTCCCTATGCCTCTGCTCTATTTGAGCACGTGTTACTCAGTGTTTCCAATAAGTGCTCAGAGACACCTCACACAACCAGCAGGCCTCCTGCCCTATGACCCTCCGATGTCTGCTCCGTGGGCCAGGAAGCCTACAATATCATCTTCTACTAGTCGCCTGCTACTGCTAGCTCTGCTGCTGCTAATACTCTGCTGTTGCTTCTTGCCATCTCTCACCATCTCTATTTCCTGGGTTGAGGAGGTTCACAGCACAGGGATCCTAGGTACAAAGGATGCTCAGCTCCCATCTCTTCTTGGTGCTCATGAGGTCCCCCTTTCCACCATTTTGGTGGCTCATTTTAAGCCCTGTGGGATGGCAAGACTGACCAGTTCTCTCATTAAAGTTCCATACATTTTATTTGCATGGTCTCATTCTACAAGTGTGCTATACACCTTATTTACATTATTTACATAGCAAGCTACCCATTTCCTTTGGTGAGTCACTGTCACCTCATTTGAAAAGATGCACCCAGCCCCTTGTAAAGTATAACAAAGACTATAACTGAAAGGACTACATTAAATTCTTCCCTGCATCACACTTACTCTTAACCAAAAATATTTTCCCCTTGTGTATATCTTAGTGACATCATTTACCTTAGTCAAACTGGGTACATGCCATCCATATTTGGTGCTACTTCATCCAAAAATAGCATAATGATTTTCCTACTCATTGCCTCCCCATTCCTGGTAGCCACTAATGAATGCTGATCTTTGTATATCTCTCTATTGTCTTCCTATAAAAGTATGATCATACAGTGTCTTTTTCTGATTGACTTATTATATGAAACATGTCAACCAGCTTGATAAATATTATAATGTGTTATAAGTTTATAATATGTTTTGAGAATCCATCATTATTTTTTATGGATGTATGTATGTGCATGTGTACCCAACAATTTATCTATGCATTTATCTTTGTCTTGCTATTGTTACTAGTACGATAGTGAATGTAGGTATGCCATATGTCTTCTTTTGTCTCTTTCATTACCCCTCTGAGGTACATACAGAAGAGTGGGATTGTGGATCATAAGGTATTTGTCTTTCTAGTTTTTTGAGGAAGTGCCATACCATTTTCCTTAATAGTTTTGCTAGTTCATAATCCTACCAGCACTGGGTAAGGCTTCCAAACACCCCCACATTCTTTGTAGCATTTGTTGTTTTCAGATTTTTCTGAAATCAGTGTTATTTTAAGAAGGATGAATTGGTATTTGTAGGGGCAGACACACATATGAGTGTCCTAGGATGTTTCTGTAGTCAACCTGGACTAACACAAAGGAATATCATTGCTGATATTAGATGGTTCTTGACTTAAAGCAGAGAACACCATAAAGATGTTTACTTATTTTATTGACTATGCAAAGGTATTCAATAGTGTGGGCCATAATAAACTATGCATAACTTTGAGAAGAATGGGAATTCCAGAACACTTCATTGTGCTCATTTGGAACTTGTCCATGGATCAAGAGGCAGTTTGAGGAACAGAACAAAGGAATACTGCATGGTTTAAATTCAAGAAAGGTGTGTGTCAGCTTTGTGTCCTCTCACCATACTTAATCTGTATGCTGAGCAAATAATCAGAGAAACTAGATTAAATGAATAAGAGTGCAGCATCAGGATGGTGATATATATTGATGACCCAACCTTTCTTGCTGAAAGTGAGGAAGAAATGAAGTTCTTGTTGATGAAGACTAAGAACTGCACCCTTCAGCACGTCAGTATTGATGACAACTCCATGTAAAGAAGACCACATTCTTCACAATGGGATCAATAGGTAACATCATGGTAAATGGAGAAAAGATAGAAGTTGTCAAGGATTTTGTCTTGTATCCATCATCACGGTTCATGGAAGTGGCAGTTGAGAAAGCAAAAAATGTGTTGCATTAGGTACATGGGCTGCACAAACCGTTTGAGAGTATTGAAAAGCATGGAGGTTACTTAGAAGACATCGTTCTCCTGACCCAAGCCATAGTGTTCTCCACTGCCTCCTATGCCTGTGAAAGTTGGACACCGAATAAGGAAGACTGAAGGAGAATGGATGCACTTGAATGGTTTTGCTGGAGCAGACTATTGGAAGTGCCATGGACTGCGAAGAGGACAAACCGATCTGTCTTGGAAGAAGTAAAGCCAGAGTGACTCCTCGGACACCATTGGAACCTCGTGTTGGTGGCCTCCCTCTCTGGATGATATGTCTGTGTCTTTGTGTTGTCTTTGTCTCTTTAAATGATTAAAAAGTATGTGAAGCTTATAAAATATTTCTTAAATCAATTGTAATACCAGCAAAATATTTAAAAGATCTGAAAATTATTTATGTACAAGACATCGATGAAAGATCTTTTGATTATTTTAAATTTTTTATCCCCACCTTACGGATTTGTTCTAAATTTACCTTTTCCAAATTCTTTAAAAATGTCTACATTTTGATTGTAAGAAATATGGTTATTGAGTCTATTTTGACTCCTAATCTCATAGGATCGAGTAGTTTTTGGGACTGCAAACCTCAGTGGAAGTGACTAGTTGATCTTTTTGTGAGCAGCCATTTGGCTTGAACTGATGACAGTTCGGTTAGAAGCCCAGTGCTAGACTCATGATGCCATCTGGGCTATTTTTACCTAGGCTGTTATCAAAATAATAGAATTAATCCTTATCATTTGCATGCTCAGCTCAAGCTGAACAAGGTGGAAAAAGTGGGTTTTCCTTCAAGATCTCCTTTTCCTCATATGAAACACATTTTATGATATCTAATGTGTTACTTATAAAAGGTCTAGACATATGCACATAAGAATCTGTCTAAATTGTTTCATTCATGATATTAAAACAATTCATTAGTGAACATGTATCATGAAATCAAAGCAGATCTTTGAAACAGAAAAATATATGCATTTATTTTACCTAATTTATCCCATCCAGAGGTAACCATTAGATTTTTAATACATACTTTGCTTTGAAAGACCTTGTTATAAATAGGTTGTTCTATAGGACACTTGTCAAATGGTTGTCTAGTTAAAGGGCACAAGAGACACTGTTACTGGAAGGGAAAAGAAATGAAACTCAAAACAGATTCCTCTTAAGGTTGAGAGAGAACCCTATAGTGGACTCCCATCCCTGTTTTTAGTCTGATGGCAAAGCTTTTACCTAAAGCAGGGGCCATTTTGGTTAAAAATCAAACCCTCGCTCTCTAAAAAGGCTATGCTTTCCTTCTGATAGTTTTATGAAGATAAACTACTGTACAACTTTCTCAAAACAGCACAAACCACAAAAGTAGCTACATGACTTTAAACTGTTTTACTTAGGATAACTCATTTTAAAATTACTGGGAATATTCTTCAATGGTGGTCATCAATATTCTGAAGGACCTTGGGTAATAAAATGCTAGTTTCTACTGTATAAGCAAAGACTCATTCACTCACTGCCTTGAACTCAAGGACAGCAGAGCCATTCCATTTCACCAGTGAGTAACACACGTCTATCTCCTCACTGTTCTGGGGGAGACTGCCCCAAGGGCACACAGAAATCATGTCTGTAAGAGTGATGCAATGGATGATTTACACACGCACGCGTGCACGCACACACACACATACACACACACACTGCCAATTAACTCGATTCCTGATTCCTACTCATAGCCATTACTCCCTCTGGGTTTGTGAGGTTGTGAATCTTTACAGACGTAGGAAGATTCATCTTTTCTCCTACAGAGTGGCTGTTGGGTTTGAATTAGTGATGTGGTTAGCAGCTTGGAAAATAGAATTACTCCCATCTAAACATCTGAACCAGGACACAAAGCTTCAAAACAGAGCAATTTCACAGGTATTTACTGGGTCATGAAAAGAACTCAATACATCTCCAGAGCCCCCATGATAAATATTATATATATATTTGTCCCCACTACACGTGTGCAAAACAACACGGCATCAGAACTCCCCTCCCCTACGCATAGGAATTACCTCTGTTAAAAGAGTGCTGCCTTTCAGAAGATAGCACTGCATCACACAAACCCGAAAGACACTGCACGAAGGCAGCCAAAGCGTTTGCAAGCAGGACAGAAAGAAAAATCAAACTTACCAATCCACAGTTGAGAAGATGATACACAACACATTTAGCAGAGTTTCGGAAAGCCCTGCAAACGAGGGGTTTAATTCAAGGCTTATCTGTGCAGAGTCTGAGGGGAGGGTCCATAGAAAATTTGGTAAATCACCCTTTCTCTGAAACCCCTCCAACCAAAAAATGACAGCTTCAGAATCCTGATTGACTATGCCATTTGTTTCAGGGTACAAAAGAGACCCTAAATCTCAAATATAATTTAAGGAGAACATTTGTCTTAAAACAGGAAAAGATCAGACAGACAGAGACATCATTCAGATGAGGAAACAGTGCAGGGTATAAAGTCACAGTAAAGGCATTTTTAGTACACGGTCATAAAGCTCTCCAAGGGTTTACAGAGGACTGGAGGCTTACTTGGGATGTAGTAAGTCAAAGGAAACTTGCAGAAACATGATTGGCAGCAGATCAACACATCCCACTTGCAGGAGAGACTATAGAAATAGGGGTGAGACCATGAGTGGGACACATACATTGTGCTAGCCAAAGAGTTGACAAAATTTCTCCAGGGCCTACTGACCAAGGCAATCAGGGTGTGACTTAGGACCGTGGGATCCCCAGTACTCGTCTTCATCAAGTACACACCCAGGTGAGCCTCAAAAGGAGACGCCCCTCTCTGGTCTGCTTAGGATGATGGTGGAAACCCACTTTCTATTGTACGCTGCCTGAGTGCAAGATTGCTCATATTCCTAGTTAATGACCAGAAGGAATTCATTGGAGACTTAGTCCTTGTGGGTACTCTGGTGTTGGGTTTTCACTGTTATCCAAAGCCTTCTGAAAATTTAGTAATCATAATTTAAGCTCTCATATGATCTAATACACATTTTATCTGCTTACATTTTAATAACTGTTTTCTATTTTTCATGTTTCTGGGTTTACTTTCTGGTTAACACTCTGGTAAGGTTGGCAGTTCAAGACTACCTGCAGCTACCATGGAAGAAAGACCTGGAAGTCTATTTCTCAAAGTCGTCTATTGACTATCCTTTGTCACAAAGCTGTGTTATAACACATGGGGTGCACACAAGTTGAAATCAACTTGATAGCAGCTTTTTCCCCCAGCGATTTTTTCTTTTCTCTTGATTTTTCTTTATGATTTTATAGGTTTAATAATTGTAAACATCCATTTTTGTTGGTTTCAGAATCTATTATCTAAGGTTCTTGGAGAGTCTCATACTTCACAGATAGTGCAATTGGGATGGTACACACACAGTAGAATTTGGGTTTGCTAAGGAGGAATGGAAATGGGAAGCAGGGTAGAGATGAGATGGGTAATGCTATATTGTGAGGATAGCAATCAATGACATGAAACAAAAGTTGTTTGAGTTATTGAATGGAAAACATTTACTCTGTAAACCTTCACCCAATTCACAATAAAAAGTAAATGAATTTAGGCTTTTTTTTCGTTCTGCTTTTCTATATAGAACTTTGGGTGGAGAAAGCAAAGTTCTTTGCCAATTCCTTAGGCTAGTGGGTGGAATTTTTCAAATTTCCTCATTCACTGAGGGGCCCACCCCTCTAAATCCCTGGCTTCATGCATGCTTTTACTTTTCGTTCTTTACTTTAAATTAGGCTGATACTCCCATGAAGGAGCTTTAAGTGCTACCCTCTGGGCCTTTGTCAGATCTGAAGACCTGAGCCACTGCTTTTTACATCACTGTCTCCTGTGATGAAGAATGTGCCTTGCTGGTTTTCTTGTTTAAAGCATTTCTCTCTCTCATTATACTTATTTAATTTCCTTCAGAATTTAAATGTATTTATAGCATTAACTTACAATATCATGTTTCACAAACAGATGGACCACTGGTGGGATTCTGGCAGCTGTCTCTGTAGAACTGATATCTAAGTTTTGTTGAGTTCAGCGAACTGGTTGTTAAAGTGACACTTAGAATTAGGGTTTTTTATAAGGTGGGTAGCTGGAACACTGCCCAATGTGGAAATCATCAATTTACATTCCTTACTAATTTTTGATGTTTATTTGCATAACATGATCTAAGCACCCATAGTAATGTTCATTTGATCCATAGGTCTAAAAAATTAGAACTATGCTTGTAATATTTATGTCTTCATTTTTATAAAACTTGTTATATTTTTGATGAAATACTATGTTTTTATTACCTTGCATTTGTTACTTCAATTAAAAATGCATTATGTAAAGAAAAGTATCAAACCAGAGGGTCCCACGCTATCATTCATTTCATAAGATTTTGTGAGTGAATTATGCAATTTCTGAGAGAGTTTAAAGGGCTAAAAATATTGTCATAGCAATTGTTATAAATTTAGTAGAAGCAAAAGGAATTTTTCAAAGATGAACATAATATGCTCAGAGAAGAAAAGTTTCCTGTCTCTAATATATCAAACAACTATTTTCTAACTGCCTACCTTTAAAGCAATGAACTCCTACAGTGAACATACTAAGGATAAATTACACAGCCGATGATGCTCAGATAGAAGTGAAGAATATTACAGGTAAGGACACCAATTTAAGAAGCAGTATAAGAACTTCTTAAATGAGAATAAAAAATCATATCATTGTAAATGAGGATGAGTACAGAGTGGAGACCCAAAGCCTATCTGTAGGCAACTGGACACCCCCTTACAGAAGAGTCGCTGGGAGGAGATGAGCCAGTCAGAGTGCAGTGTAGCAATGATGAAAAATACAACTTTCCTCTAACTCTTAAATGCTTCCTCCCCCCACAATCATGCTCCCAATTCTACCTTACAGATCTGGCTAGACCAGAGGATGTACACTGGTACAGATAGGAACTGGAAACACAGGGAATGCAGGACAGATGATCCCTTCAGGACCAGTGGTGAGAGTGGTGATACTGGGAGGGTGGAGGAAGGTGGAGTAGAAAGGGGGAACTGATTACAAGGATTGACATATAACCTCCTGTGTGGGGCATGGACAACAGAAAAGTGGGTGAAGGGAGACGTCGGACAGTGTAAGATATGACAAAATAATAATTCATAAGTTATCAAGGGTTCATGAGGGAGGGGGGAACGGGAGGGAGGGGGAAAATGAGCTGATATCAAGGGTTCAAGTAGAAAGCAAATGTTTTGAGAATGATGATGGCAACAAATGTACAAATGTACTCAACACAATGGATATATGTATGGATTGTGATAAGAGTTGTACGAGCCCCCAGTAAAATGATTTTAAAAAATCTTAAATAATAGTTATATTGGTCTTTTTGGTCAGCTCTTCAATATTTTCTTATTAATATTTTTAAAATCTTATAATCTGGTTTGTGTATCTCATTGCTCTTATTTAAGTACTAACTTAAATAAGTACATCAATTTTTTACACTTAAAATGGTCATAGGAGCACTAAGCCTCTTATTAAATTATTTGAATACAACCACTGAGTAGGATTCTTATCAGTTTTGCTTCTAAATTAAAACCAAGACCAGAAATGACAATATTTATGGCTATTTTGACAGTATCCTATTGTATTGTGCAATCGAGTAGTGGTTTTTTGCTGTTGAGTGATTATAGTGATCTATTTTCTTATTTTTCTTTCTTTAAAAAATAATTTTATTGGGGCTCTTATATCTCTTATCACAATCCATACATTCATCCAGTGTGTCAAGCACCTTTGCACATATGCCGCCATCATCATTTTCAAAGCATTCTCTTCCCACTTGATATCAGCTCCCCATTTCCCCCCTCCCTCATCTGCTCTCCTTCATGAATCCTTGATAAGTTATAGATTATTATTTTTAAACCTTACATCGTCCTCCATTGCCCCTCACCCACTTTTCCATTATTCATCCCCCTGGGAAGGGTTATAGATTGATCCTTGTGATTGATTCCCCTCTTTCTCCCCCTATGCTTTCCTAATCCTCCTGGTATCTCTACTCTCATTGTTGGCCCTGAGGGGCTTATCTATCCTGGATTCTCTGTTGTAGGCTCTTATCTGTAGCAGTGTGCATGCTCAGGTCTAATCCGATTTGTATGGTAGAATTGAGTTCATGATAGTGGGGTGAAGGAAGCACCAAAGAACTAGAGGAAAGTTGTGTGTTTCATTGGTGCTATCAGCACCCTGACTGGCTCATCTCTTCCTTGTGAGGGAATGTCCATTTGTCTACAGATGGGCTTTGGGTCTCCACTCCATGTGCCCCCATTCACATGGGGTATGATTTTGTTCTGGGTCTTAGGTGCCATCAGGTGCCATACCTGACCCCCTTGACACCTCATGATCACACAGGCTGGTGTACTTCTCCCATTATGTGGGTTTTGTTGCTTCTCAGCTAGATGGCTGCTTGTTTACCTTTAAGATCCCAGATACTATATCTTTTGATAGCTGGGCAACATCTGCTTTCTTCACCACATTTACTTATGCACCCATTTTGTCTTCAGCTATTTCAAGAAGGTAAGCATCACAGAATGCCAGATTGTTAGAACAAAGTGTTCTTGTTTTAAGGGAGTACTTGAGTCGAGGCCCAATGTCCATCTGCAACCTTAATTCTTAAAATATAAATATGTGCACATAGTTCTATTCACCTCTCATTATATGTATTTATTTACATATGTACATGCCTATATTTAGGCCTCTATAAATGTCCTTTGTCTCCTGGTTCTTTCCTCTATTTCCTGTTTCTTTCCTCTTGTTCCACCATCATGTTTGGCCTTTATTCGGATTTAGCAATTCCTTGCTGCTACATTGCCTTTGATTAAACCCCACTAGGCATCCTAAGCCCTTCTCTGCTTTGATTTTAGTTCATTTGTTGTTCCCTTGTCCATGGGTTGGTTCCCCCCACCCCCTCCTTTCTCCCACCTTCCCATATCCCCCCGGGAACCATTGGTCCTGTTCTTTTCATCTCCAAATTATTTATCCCACCTGTCTTATCTAGATAGACATGCAGATACATTAATAACCACAAAAAGCAGGCAAAGCCAAACAAAACAACAAAGGAAGTCAAAACCAACAAAACATCAACAACAACAAAATAACAATAACAAAAAGAAAGCCACTTACAAAAATGGAAAAGCCTATAAATAGTTCATGGTCTGTTTGTTGGCCTCTATGAGTGTTTTCCTGTCCAGTCTGATGGGGTGCCACACTCTGTCTCCAAAGTCTGTTTTTGGTATTCTCTGGGTATTTCGTTACTCTGCTCCCCCTGCTGCTCTGCTGCATGCCCTCAGGGTCTTGCCTCAGCATGATGGGGCCAGACCGTGCACTATTCCTGTATGGTCTCAGTGCTGTCCCCCACAGTGCCTTGTCAGCGAGGGACGCCATGTCCCATGATGGGCCTGGCCCTATCGTTCTCCCCATGCATTGCCTGCTTTGAGAGTTGAACATGTGAGGAGACTCAGATATGAACCAGAAGATTAAGGTAGTCAGGTGTCCATCCATCTCCTTGAGTGCCTTCCTCTTTTTCACTGCCCCTCCATTTTATCAAACATGATGTCCTTTTCTAGGGACTGGTCTCTCTTGCTACTATGACCAAAGTACATGATATAAAGTCTTGCCATCCTTTCTGGCTGTACTTCTTATAAGACAAATCAGTTTGTTCTTCTAGAAGTGTATGGTACTTTCAATATTCTCCACCAACCCAATAGTTAAAATGCACTGATTTTTGTCAGTTTTCCATATTCAATGTTCAACTTTGACATGCATAAGGCACACTTTAGTGCTCCACGTGTCATCTTTGCTTTCCAACACTTTAAACAGGTTGTGTGCAGCTGCAGCAGTTTTACCCAATGTAATACATCGTTTGATTTCTTGATTGCTGCTTTCATGAGCATTGGCTGTGGTTCCAAGCAAGATGAAATCCTTGATAGCTTTATTATTTTCTCAATGTATCATGATGCTATCTATAAGTAAAATTGTGAGGATTTTGATTTTCTTTACACAGGGATGTAACCCATACTGATGGCTCCAATCCTTGATCTTCATCAGCAGGTGCTTGCATGCAGAATTGTATCATCTGCACATTGAATGTTGTTAGTCAGCCCTCCTCCGATCCTTATTCATTTAACCTATCTTCTCCGATTACTTGGTTTGCATAAAGATTTAATATGTATGGTGAAAGGCTACAACCCAGATGCACATCTTTCCTAATTTTAAACCAGGCAGTTTGCCCTTGTTCTGTTTGCACAACTGCCTCTTGATCCTTGTTCCACAAGAGCACAACGAAGTGTGGAATTCTCTTTCTTCTCAAGGCTTTTTATTGGTTTTTATGATCCACATAGTCCATTGGCTTTGCATAGTCAATGAAATTCAAGTAAGCATTTTTCTGATATTCTATGTTTTTAGCCAAGGTCCATCTGGGATCAGCAATGATATTCTTGGTTCTATATCCTCCTCTGAATCTGACACGAACTTTGGCAGTTCCTGCAAATATACTGCTGCAAACATTATTTATTATCTTCAGCAAAATTTTACTTGCATGTGATATCAGTGATATTGTGCTATGATTTGAGTATGCTGTTGGGTTACCTTTTATTTTGAGAATGGGTACAAGTTGGCAAAGTAGTTGTCTCCCAAATTACCTGACACAGATGAATGATTGCTTCCAATGTTTCATCAGCTTGTTGAAACATGTCAATTGGTATTTCATCAATTTCTGGACCCTCATTTTTTGGCTAATACTTTCAGTGTAGCTTGGATTTCTTCCTTCAGTACCATTGGTCCTTGCTCATATGCTACACCTTGAAATGCTTGAAGGATAGCTAATTCTTTTTGCTACAGTGACTATATTCTTTTCATCTTTTTTTGCTTTGTGAATCATTCAATATTTTGCTTATAGAATCTTTCAATATTGCAACTTGAGGCTTGACTTTTTTCTTGTGCTCATTCACTTTAAGATTTGCTGAACATATTCTTCCTTTAGGTCATATTGACAAGTTTACAATGTTAAGCATTCCTATTTGTGAACATGGTATAGTCTTTCATTTATGTGGTCTCTCTTGCCTCCTTTAGTAGCTATTGTCCACCATTACTTTTCTCAGTTTGTCATAATTTGGTAGCTTTTGTATTGCTGTGATGCTGAAGCTCTGTTGCTGATATTTCAAATACCAGCAGGATCATCCATGGTGGACAGGTTTCAACAGAGCTTCTAGACTAAGAACAGGTTATATAGAAGGAATAGGCTGTCTCCATCTCAGGAATTAACTACTGAAAACATTCTGAATAACTGTGGAACATTGTCAAAAACTGTACACCTCATAAATAGAAGCAGAACATTGTTAGATATAGTGCCAGAAGATGAGCCACTTTTGTTTGAAGGCATTCAAAATAGGATTGAGAATGTGCTGCCTTAGCCAAGTAGAGTAAAAAATGATATTAATTAAGGAAGCTTTCAGGACCTCCATTTGCTGATGGTGCATGACTCAAAATTTTAAGAAACAGCTGTAAACATCTATTGATAATTGGAATATGGAATGTATGAAATATGAATCTAGGAAAATTGTAAGTCATCAAAAATGAAATGGAATGCATAAAGATTGGTATTCTAGGTACTAATGAGATGAAATGTACAGGTATTGGTCACTTTGCACCAGATCATCATATAGTTTACTTTGCCAGGCATGGTAAATTCAAGAGTCATGGTTTTAAATTTATCGTCAAAAAAGACATTTCAAGATCTATTTTGCTGGTAAATCCAATTAATACAACTATTATTCAAATTTATACACCAATGACTAAAGCTAGTGATAATGAAACTTAAGTATTCTTCCAATGTCTTCAGTCTGAAATTAATCAAACATACATTGAAGATTAATTAATTATTGGCGATTGGAACTCAAAAGTTACAAAGAGGAAGGAACAGTAGTTGGAAAATATGCCCGTGATGATAGAAATAGAAATGAAGCTGAAGATCACATGGTAGAATTTTGCAGATCAATGATTTCTTCATCTCAAATACCTTTTATCAACTACGTAAAGGATTAGTATACATATGGACCTCTCCAGATGGACTACACAGAAAATAAGTTGACTACATCTTTTAGAGAGATGATAGAAATTTTATGGCATCAGTCAAAATGAGATCATGAGCTGACTATGCAACACATCAATTGCTCATGTCTAAGTAGTTGAAGAAAATGAAGACAAGTCCATGAGAGCCAAAGAATGACCTTGAGTCTATCCTATCTGAATTTTGAGAACGGCTCAAGTATATATTTGTCTAGTTGAACACCCTGATGGCAGAAGACCCGATGAGCTGTGGGATGACATTAAGAACATCATATATGAGTGAAGTAAAAGGTCATTAAAAAGACAGAAAAGGAAAAAAGTTCAAATGATCAAAATGCATGTCAGAAGAGACTCTGAAACTTGCTCTTGATAGAAAAGCTAAAGCAAATGGAAGAACGATGATGTAAAACGATGAAGTGACACAGAACACTTCAAAGAGCAGCTGGAAAAACAACGGAAAGTATTTTGATGGAATGCCCAAAGACCTGGATTTAGAAATGCAAAAGTAAGGACAACTCAGCATCTATCAAGCTATAATATTAAAATATTCCATGTGAAAAATACCAATTGATGCAGGAATCATCAAATGGACAGTTACTGAACCAAAAAGAACTGGTCAACATCCAACCATTTCAAGAGGTAGCATCTGATCAAGAACCAATGGTACTGAACAAATGAGTACTAGCCCCCTAACACCAGCAATTCTATGTCTTGTTCTACCATCTCTTATGAATCTGACCTGAACTGCTGGCAGACCTCTCTCAATGTACTGCTACAACCATTGTTGGGTGATCGTCAGCAAAATTTTACTTGTATGTGATATATTATTCATAATTTGAGCATTCTGTTGGATCACTTCTGCTGGAAGCAGAGAATGCTAGAACTGTGTTTACTTTTCCTTATTGACTGTGTCAAGGCATTTAACTATGTGGATCATACAAATATGGATGGCAGTGAGAAGAATGGGAATCCCCACACTTCTTTGTGTTTACGTGGAACCTGTACATGGACCAAGAAGCAGCGGTTTGAACAAAACAAGTCTGTATGCTTTCAAATCAAAGAAGGTGTCCCTTCACCAGACTTATGCAATTTGTATGCTGAACAGATCTGAGAGGCTGGACTTGGTGAAGCAGAATGCAGCCTCAGGTCTGGAGGGAGACTTACTGACTTCTTTTTTGTGATTTGCAGATGACATGACCTTGCTTACTGAAAGTGAGGAGGGTTTGAAGCACTTGCTGAAGAAGCTCAAGGATGCAGCCTTCTAATTATAGATTAGAAATCAATGTAAAGAGAGCCAAAATCTTTACAACTAGACCTATGGCTAACATCACGATCCACAGGAGATTGAAGTTGGCAGAGATTTCATTTTGCTTATATCCACAATCCATCCTCATGGAAGGAGCAGCCAAGAAATCAAACGAAGCATTGAACTGGGCCAATCTGCGGCACAAGACCTGTTTAAGGGATTTAAAAGAAGGCTGTCACTTTGAGGTCTAAGGTGGGCTAACTCAAGCCATGGATGTTAGATTGGGTCCTCTGGGGGAAGTAAAGCCAGTGGTGCTTTTATTTGAATCCAGAAATTGATTTATGTTGAGAACAAGCTTATGCAGTTGTCCAAGTAGGCAATTCTAGTTTGATTCAAGTTGGGTGTCTTTTAACTGGTGTAGCTGGGGAAACTGATCAAGAGGAAACAGGATGAGGAAGGCATGAAGATGGTGAGAGAATGGTCACCAACTGGTGGATGTAGAATTAAATCAATCTGAGGTTGATTGAATGAATACACTATTGGTAGTCTGCTGATGGTTCCTGGGCTTGGCAGGGGAGACCGAAGAACCCGAGAGAGGATTCAGCTCGAGCAGAAGGCAAAGAGCCAAAGACATCTCAGCTCTGCTTGATCTCTCTCTTATACAAAGGTTATACTCCCAAGGAGGTGTCATCAGTCTGCAACCTGCTAAGTTGGACTCTACCCTGACCTTTACCAGAAGTGTCTAGCAGACATAGAATCTATCACAAACCACCCGTTGTCAGCCTGACACCAGTGCACAACTCTTTACCCATACATAATCTCCAATTATAAAATCATGCTTGCACCCAACGTGATACAGATAGCACACATACAACCAAAACCACACTAAACCCAATTTTATAAGTGAAAGCCCCTCCTTTGTATGTATTGATAAAAACATACAAATAGGAATAACTCAATTAGATTCTTTTCTACAGCTGATCAAATGACCATAGCTGCTGGTCATGGTTCTATGCCTAGTGAGGTAACCCAAACCTTCAATATTAAAGAACCTGGGCTATTCAAAGTAATTTCAGCATGTGGGTACTATAGTTTGCCATTGACTTTTAGCCTACAGGACATGGTATTTTGTGCTCCACTCTCAGTTTCTGTGAGTTTGGAGAATTAGGCCTCACCCTAAGAACTAGGTTTATTTCACAAGTGCTAATGAAACCCTTTCTAAAGCCTGCAGAGGTGAGGGTGTGAATTCACCCAGGTGAAGGCCATTTGTCATCTCCCATAGAGTTCTCTTATCACCCCATGTCTCCCACCCTTAGCACCTGAAGGTTTATGGCTGAGAGCCATTTAGCTACAGCTAATCTGAACACAGTAGGCAGTGAGAACAGGGGACACCATTCATCCACAGAGCCAGCTCACAGGTCCTCACACAAAGCAGAATGGCAAGGGGCTGGGTTGAAATGAGATGCCCAAGATTCTGTTTCTGACAAAGTATGTGTGTCTTGAGGTTAGCAGTGAGCTGCTAACCATAAGGTCAGTGGTACGCCTGTCAGGACTTAAAGTCTTCGAAACCCGAAAGGGAAATTCTACTCACAGGGCTGACAGTAGTTGGAATTGACTTGATAGCAGTGTGTTTGAGGCAGTCACTTCTGCTTGTGAGCCTAGAATTCCTCATCTAACAGATGAGCAGCTTGGTCTGGTGTTTTCCTAGGTCCCTGAACACTAAAATTCTTTGTAAGACTTTGGCAAAATAAAAATAATACAAGGATGGGTGTGTGTTTGTATATATTTATATATATGTATATAACCACTTGTTTATCTGTAAACATGTGGCTATATATAAACACACACATAAACCTTTAGTTGTATATGTATATACACATACATACATAAACATGGTTATATATAAACATGTGGTTTATATATATGTGTATATATATTTGCTATTCTTTTCACTTTAACTCATTAATTTCTGGGGTCTGATAAGTAGAATCATATGACAAACACTGTTGTAATATAATTTATTCTACCTCATAGCCACCCACTAGGACAGAGAACTGCCCGATAGGGTTCCAAGGCTGTCCTTTGTACAAAAGCCTGGGGTTACGGCCACGTTGTTCTTTTACGTTACCCACCTTTCTATTAGCAGCCAAGCACCTCTCAATGCCACACTACCAGGGCTCCTTATACTTCTAATATAAGTTTTAAAATCCTTTTATTTATTGTTAATACAGATGTCTTACTCTAAATAGTTGAATATAATTGCCACACATTTTCCTGGCAGGTCAAATATTTTTTTGCCCTTTAGTAAATCAATGTCCATGGGAAGCAAATGGAGATGGAAATCCTAGGGAAGGTGAACCTAGAGCAGGCTAGTGTTTATGGGAGCCGGGGATGGGCAGTGCAGGAAGACGAGGCTGGGAACAAGCCCACAGCAGGGGCTGCATGTGGAAATGTCCTTGTCCAGAAGCTGGGTAACAGCATGAGTAGTTTACTAGTCGTCATTTGTGTTAATCTGGGTAGACTAGGGAAACAAATTCTTAGACATGTGTATTGGAAAGAGCTTTATATAAAGAGTAATTGTACATTAAGAATCATCCCAGCCCAGTCCAGATCAAATCTGCAAGTCCACTAATAGCCGATATGTCCAGAACCAGTCTGTCATTCCTCTTCAGACTCACGCAACACATGCACTGATGCCGAGTGCAGGAAGATCACAGGCCAGTGGGTAGAAAGTCCTGTGGATCCAGTGGCGGTAGAAGCAACTTAGCACTGGCGTGGGTCTCCACATGACACCTGCAGCTCCAAGGCTCGGGCTTCATCAGCCTAGCTCCAAGTGACTTGTCAACAGGAATGTCTAGAAGGGAGTGTCTGTGTGTTCTGCCTCCAGTGAGCTATTTATCTCCATGGTACCTCCAAGTGAGGTCATCAAGCTGTGACCTGATCGACTGGCTAGACTCCAACCTTCCACAAGTTGACACCAGGTTGTATAACTACCACATCATTTAAAAGGTTTGTATGTTACATAGTCTGTAAGCTGGAGCAAGGAGAGGGAACACGAAGTAAGACACACCACTGAGCAGAGTTCCTTCATACCATAACCTTAATTTCTTATACAAGAGTCAATTCAATGTCTGTTCGGTTATGTTCACCAGAAGCTGTAGGTGATACAATTGAATATGAAACACAAGAAACCTGGGCCTCACAGTGTGCCCATCATCCGGCAGAGGCTGAGTGGGCTGCACGGGAGTGCTTTACAGAGTCCCACGTGGCCAAATTCTTCTTATTTCCATGGAAGCAGATCTATTATAAATGAGTGAACTGAAATGAGAAAACATTGCGTGCCAGCTATTTCAGAAAAACATTTGTGACCCAGCTACTGAGTATGATAAGCCCTGTGACTTTAGGCCTCTGATTGCTTCACTCTTGAGGAACTACTGTTCTGGAACTTACTCTTCCCTAGTAGGTATTTTCTTTTTGTTCCCGTCTGTGTCTGCTTTTCACTGCGCAGGCTCACTTTTGAATAGAAGGATAAAATGCTTTTCTTTGACAGCTGAATGAAGGTGGTGGTGGCAGCACCAGCAGGCGCACATGGCCTGCCTCCCACAGCCCTCCCGCCGCTCCAGCCGCTCATGTTGGTGCAGCAAAGTGAGGCCAAGGTCGTTTCTGTTCCCGAGAGCACTTGTGACAGAGCGTAGCATGTAATATGCATCCCCACCACTCTAGCAGCATGTTTACCACTTGATAGCCAGCAGAAATGTAATCTGCATAATTATTACCAGTCTCTTGGTAAATGAGCTCACAATTGGCAAGTTCTTCCATGTCCTGATTAAATTTGCATCTTGCAAAACGATAGGGAAGGGTACCCTTTGTTGTCTAAAAGCAGAGGGCTTTGCTACTACTTCAAACTGCACCGAAAGCATCCTGACTGATTATCCTCTTCAGTTCTATTTCTCTGCTCTCACAGTGCTGTGTGATTCTGGCATCGTTGTGTTCAGTATCTGTATTTCTGTTTTTAGTTTCCTTGTAAAGCTTGAGGTGAGATTTCTAGTTTTTCTTTTTTGTTTGTTTTTAAAAAACAATTTTATTGGCATATAATTTACATATCGTACAGTTCAATAGTTCAGTCATATTAAGAAGAGGTGTACCATCATCACCACGATCTCTGTCTCTTTCTTCAGCTGCTGTGTTTGTGCAGTCGTCATTCTCCTGAATTCTGTTTCTGGTAATTCCATAGCCTGTTCAGTTTCAGTCATTTCTTTTAGGTCTACGTGTTGTTCACCTATTTGTGTTGGTTTTTCTTTAAACATGTTTTACATAGTCTTATAGATATAAACATAAACATCTGTTATACTTGTTTATATATGTTTACATATAACAGACAGATACATGCATACAGTTATATATGTTTGCTGTTAGGCGTCATCGATTCAGCTCTAACCCATAGCGACCCTTTGCACAAAAGCACAAAACACTGCAAGATCATGCACCATCTGCGCAATGGTTCCTATGCCTGAGTCCATTGATGGACTCAGTATATTATGTTCCACATAATCGAATGCCTTTGCATAGTCAATGAAGCACAATTAGACATCTTTCTTGTATTCTGTGTTTGAACCATGATCCATCTGACATCAGCAATTATATCCCTTGTTCCACATCTTCTTCTGAATCCAGTCTGAATGTCTGGCAGCTCCCTGTCATCATTGCTGCCTCTATGGCTGTTGGATGAGCTTGAGCAAAATTTGACTTGTGTGCGATATCAATGTTATAACTCTATAGTTTGATCATTCTTTTGGGTCACTTTTCTTGGAATTTATACAATTATGGATCTCTTCCAGTCAGCTGGCAAAGTAGCTGTCTCTCTCTCTCTAAAATTATATATAACTATAAAATGATAAGGTTTTATAGTTTTATATATATATATATTAACCTGAACAAAAACCAAAGTCCCTGCCATTGAGTCAATGTTGACTCATAGCAAACCCCTGTGGCTTTAACTGTTTACTGGACCAAAAAGACTGTTTATGGGATTAGAAAGCACTGTATTTCTTTTGTGGAGTGGCTGGTAGTTTCAAACTGTCAATCACATGGATTGCAGCCCTGCATGTAACTATTTGTACCACTAAGGCTCCCTATATAAACACATGGTTATATATAAATACATATAGTTATATATATACCCACATATATGTTTATATGTCCATGTATGTGTGCTTAGACATAGATACATATAACCTTATATATTTATTTATTTCTTTTAAACCTTATATATTTATATATAACATATGTTTATATAATTTCACATATATAAACATAGATATTTATATATACACATATTAAATATATATGGTTATGTATATGACCACACATGAATAGTTATATAGATATATATATAAAGATATATATGGTTATAACCAAATTGGTACCTGCAGTAATATATAAACATATTATTGTTTTATATATATAAAACCATATAGATATGGTTGTCAATCCATATATTGTCATCTTTCCTTATATATGTAACCATATACATTTTTGTATATGACCATGTTTTTATATAGAACTATATATGTTTACATATGTATATATAATAGTAATAAAATGAGAAATTTAAATAAAATCATATATGATCTATAATTTCATTTATATAATGTTCAAAAACGGTAAGAAATAATTTATGATAAAAGTGAGAATGGTAGTTACCTTGCAATAGGAGTTGACTAGGACAGGGCAGTAGGCTATCTTCTAGGGTGCTGGAAATGTTCTATATTGTTCTTAAAGTTCATAGAGTGGTTAAAAATTAATATTCCCTTTTTGATTTCATAGGCTAATAAAATGTTTTAATGGAGAAGGAATGGAGAGGTGAATAAAAATTAGAAAGAAGGAATAGCAAGAAAGGGATAGAGAGAGAGAGAAAAGGACATTGTGCGAATGTGGCTGTGGGCAGTATTTCCCCAAACGTCTTCTAGTCCATTAGACCTTCTGTTGTCCTTATCATGAGAGACTACAGAACTTTTCAAAGCCTTTAGGGGGATTGTGGCTGTTCACGAAGCCCTTGCATACAGCCTTTCCTGCGTTTATTTGGCCAAAGGACTTTTTTATTACACAAGATCTTCCAGGCTTTCTGTCCTCCAGGGCCCCAGTTTAGGGAACACTCTTTGAAAGATGAACATCCATTGAAACTATTTTCTCTGTGACTCTTTATTACATGTAATTGTGGTTGATTAAGTAATAATGAAAAACTTACTGCTACAAAGTCCAAGCCAAATCATAGTGACCCCGTCGGATAGGGTTGGCGTGCCCCGGTGAGTTCCTGAGACCGTAGCTGCTCATGGGAGCAGAAAGCCCTGCTATTCTCCTGTAAAGCTGGCTGGTGGTTTCGGGCTTTGCAGATTGCAGACTGATGAGTAATCACTATGCCACCAGGTCTTCTGATTTAAGAGGACACTAAATTAGTGAATAATTCCTTTCAACGTTTTTCAAGCCTAATGCTAGGAAGATATTTACTTGTGTCTTATTGACTGTGCCAAGGTATTCAGCTGTGTGGATCAGAACAACCTATGACTAACTCTGAGAAGAATGGGGATTCCAGAACACTGCATTGTGCTCATGTGAAACTTGCACATGGATCAAGAGGAAGCTGTGCAAACAAGGGGATAGGGCATGGTTTCGAGTCAGGGAAGGTCCATGGCAGGGTTCTGTCTCGGCACCATAGTTATTCAACCTGTATGCTGTGCAGATGATCAGGGAAACCGATTTCTACGAGGAAGAATGAGGCATCAAGTTTGGAAGAAGACTTATCAAAAACCTGTGAATACAAATGACACAACCTTGCTTGCTGAAAGTGAGGAGGACACGAAGCACAAGCCTGGCGTAAGGCGTAGACCTCAATATAAAGGCAAAATCCTCATAATTGAACCAATAGGGACCGCCGTGATAAACAGAGAAAATGTTGAAGTTGTCAAGGATTTTGTCTTACATGGATCCATAATCAATGGTCATGGAAGCAGCAGTCGAGAGATCAAAAGATACATTGCGGCAGGCAATTCTGCTGCACAAGGTCTCTTTAGAGTACCCGTATATTACTTTCAGGGCTGAGGTGCATCTCACCCAAGCCCTGGTATTCTCCATCGCGTCATATGCATGTGAACGTTTGACGATGAAGAAGGAAAACTGTAGGAGAATTGGTGCATTTGAATTGTGGTGCTGGGGAAGAATATTGAAAGTACCACAATCTGCTAAAAGGACAAACCAATCTGGGAAGAAGTCTGCCCAGAGAGCTCCTTAGAGGCAAGGATAGGGAGACTGTATCTTACATACTTTGGGCATGTTGTCAGGAGAGCCCGGTCCCTAGAGAAGGACATGGTGTGTATGATAAAGCAGAGGGGCAGAGAAAGGAAAGGCCCTCCAAGAGGTGGATGCCCAGTGGCTAAGCCAATGGGCTTGGGCTTAGGACAACTGTGAGGATGGCACGTGATAGGGCAGTGTTTGGTTCTGTTGTGCATGCGGTAAGTATGGTTTGAACGGACTTCATCGTACCGAACAATAACAACATTGGAGAAGGTTTAAAGACCCTTTGCTGGAAACAGTACGGTTGCAGTTTTCTCTAGAGACAAATTCTCAGAAGTTTTATTTTCCTGTTGAGAAGCATGTCAGCTGGTTTGCAGTGATAAACATCACAACTTATTCTCAAGGCAAAGGTGTTGCCCCAGCACTCCAAATGACAGGTGCACTCTAATCAATAGAAATTGAGTTAAGGTCAAATTTTTCCAATAATGTCATCTAACTGGCGTGTCATTTCATATTATTAATATACTGTTTTCACTTTTTACTAGGCTGGAATAAAAATGTCAGTGCTCACGTCTCCACGAGGAAAGACAGAAGTGGTCCATTGCCGAAGAACTGAATCCCAGGATATTTTTTGTATCAAAAACCTCATCAGAAAATTTACCCAGAAGCTGTTTGGGAAGCTTAACATCATCTATCTTTTGTAAGTACATAGTTAAATCAATTCAAAAATATGCATCACGTTTATTACTCATTAGGAAGGGAGCATAGTCTTGTAACATTGTGGGAATTATTGTGAGGACATGGGCACTTTCTACATAGTGAAAAGATGCGTAGCAAGAAAATATATCCTAATGAACTCCTGGGTCAGCCAAATATCTATATTCTGTAACAATATACAAATCAAAAGGGTTTCTTATGAGTTTTGGGTCCAGGGGTTATATAGTACCTTTAATCAGCAGCTAAACCAAACCAGGGGCAACTATGGAGAATATCATCAATTGCTCACATGTAAGTTCAGGATAAAGCTAGAGAAAGAAACAAATCCATAGGAGGAAAAATATGACCATGAGCCTATCCCACCTGAACTTCAAGAACATCTCTTTTAAGAACAGATTTGCTGCATTGAACACTAATGTCAGGAGACCCGATAAGTATGGGAGGACATCAGGACCCTCATTCATGAAGAAAGCCAAAGGCCATAGAAAGGACAGGAAAGGAGAAAAGGTCTAAGTGGATGTCATAAGAGACTCTGAAACTTGCTGCTAATCTAGTGTAGCTAGAGCAAGTGGAAGAAAGGATGAAGCCGAGGAGCTGAATAGAAAATTTCAAATGACTGCTCAGGAGACAAATCCAGACACTACAATGAGATCTGCAAGGACCTAGAAAGAGAGAGCCAAGAGAAGAACACTTTCAGCATTTCTGAAACGGAAAAAAAATCCAGCCTCAAATTGAAATGTTGAAAGATTCTAGAGACAAAATATTGAACGATGCAGGAAGCATCAAGAGAAGACGGAAAGAATACACAGAGTCACTGTATCAGTAAAAACTAGTCAACAGTCCACCATCACCGGAGGTAGCATATGAGCAGACTGCATTGAATACATTAGCCAAAAGAAAGGCTCCAGGAATTGATGAAATACTCACCGACATGTTGCAGAAAGTCAAAGGAGCACTGGAAGCACTCGCTCATCGATGCCAGGAAATTTGGAGGACAGCTACTTGGCTAACTGACTGGAAGACATCCATAGTTGTGCGCATTCCAAAGAAAAGTGACCCAGCAGAATGCTCGAAGTATAGAGTGATATCATTGATATCGCACACAAGTCAAATTTTGCTCAAGCTCATCCAACAGCCATAGAAGCAATATGTTGACAGGGAACTGCCAGACATTCAGGCTGGATTCAGAAGAAGATGTGGAACAAGGGATATCATTGCTGATGTCAGATGGATCGTGGTCCAAACACAGAATACAAGAAAGATGACTAATTGTGCTTCATTGACTATGCAGAGGCATTCGATTATGTGAACCATAATATACTGTGGATACCCTTGAGAAGAATGGGAATTCCAGAGCACTTCCTTGTGCTGATCATGAATGTACATGGATCAAAGGCATTTGTGCAAACAGAACAAGGGAAGGCTGCATGGTTTAAAATCAGGAAAAGTGTGTTCAGTCTGTATGCTGAGAAAATCATCATAGAAACTAGAGTATATGAAGAAGAGTATAGAATCAGGATTGGAGGAGGGTTTATTAACCACCTACAGTATGCAGGTGACACCACCTTTCTTGCTGAAAGTGAGCAGGCATGCATCACTTGATGGATGCTCAAAGATTACAGCCTTCAGTATGGATGACAACTCAATGTAACGAAGACCAAAATCCTCACAACTGGAGCAATAGGTAACATCATGATAAATGGAGAAAAGGTTGACGTTGTTAAGGATTTTGTCTTACTTGCACCCACAACCAATGCTCATGGAAGCAGAAGTCAAGAGGGAAAAGCCATATTGTAATAGGTAAATGTGCTGCACAAGACCTCTTCAGAGTATTGAAGAGCAAGGATGTTACTTTCAGGACTAAGGTATGCCTGTTGTTCTCTGTTGCATCACATGCATGTGAAAGTTGGACATTGAAGAAGGAACACTGTAGAAGAATTGGTGCATTTGAATTATGGTGCTGGAGAAGAATACTGAACGTCTATGGGCTGTTAAAAGGACAAACTGATCTGGGTTGTAAGAAATAAGGCCAGAACAGTGCTTCTTAGAAGCAAGGATGGCAAGACTGTGTCATATGTACTTTGGGCTTATTGTCAAGAGAGACCAGTCTCTGGCGAAGGACATGATGTTTGGTAAAGTGGAAGGGTGGTGAAAAGAGGAAGGCCCTCTATGAGATGGATTGGCACAGTGACTGCATCAATGGGCTCAGGCATAGGAACAATTGTGAGGACTTCAAAGGACTGTGCAGTGTTCCATTCTGTTGTGCATAGGGTCCTTCTGGGTCAGAGTCTCCTTGACGGCACCTAATAACAACAACCACAACGTCTTTAATCAGATTACAGCCCTGTTCCAATATAAGGGGACTTTTTCCTGGGGGGTGACCTGTATTACCTTTTGTATTACGAGTGATTCAAAGATAAGTGTGTAGAAATGGAGAGATCTTAGTCCTACCAAGAAGGAAGAGCCAGGAGCAGAGGATGATTTTTGCATCCAGATCTACGCATGTGCTCAGAGAACCTCCTAGACCCAGGGGACATAGATGTCAAGACTCATGGAGATTCCCAAGAATGGTAGGTCCATGTTGAAAGGAAACATGGGCCATTACCCAGAGCCAGCAGAGAGAGAAAGTCTTCCTCCAGAACGGATGCCCTGGATTTGGACTTCTAGCCTCTTAAATCTCAAATTTAGAGAATAAGTTTGTTAAAGCCATCTACTTGTAAAAAGAAAAGAAAATCCATTTACTTGGTATATTTCTGTTATAGTAGCACTAGAGAAATTAAGATGATTAGTTTCTATCTTATATATAGTAGTAATTATTGGCTACTTGCTTATGTCAGTAGGATTCAGGCATAAGAAAAATGGATCTTACCTAAAACGCCTATTAAATTTTTAGGAAGGAGAAAAAAGTAGCAGATGAGGCATGGGAGATTTCCGGGAGAAGGACCATGAGAACTGAGGACAGAGATTGAACAGGATGGAGATTAGGACCAACATGCAATTTAGCACAATGGACACACAGGAAACTTGGAGCTCTGTTTCATTTACTCTTTAGCCAGTGAGATAATGTGGGCTGGGTTTCATCCAGATTTCATCAAGGATAGTGAACTAAGGTTTGCACGTATGTGGAAAATTCCCTAAGCCAATTCTGTAAATGAGCTATTACTATAATGCTCTAATTTCTGATACTCGACAGCTTGTTAGAATAGAGCTCTGCGGGTTCAAATTTAGTGTATTACAATGAATTTTTAAGTTGTTTTAAAAATATACCTTCTATTTTTCCCCTCTCTCCTTTTCCCCTCCTTCCTTTCATAGTGGTTTTTAGCTGTCTTTTGGATACGTGGTTAAGAGATAGTATGTATAAATTATGCACACAAAGGGATATGCTACAAATCTCATTTTTACTGTCAGCTATTTGGAAATTACAATGCATTTTCCCATTGAACCATAGTTCCTAAGCCAACCCACAAAGGCTTATTTAATCTGGGATGTCTGTGTGACGGAGTATTATGTAAATTGTATAACAGAACCCACCCACCATTACTTTTAAGTTTCCCATGGACACATATACTTCCAGTTCAAGACTGGATTCTAGGAACACCTTTTACTTTCTTGAGAGGATAGTTGCTGCTCTGTCCCTAACTCTTGGTGGAAGTGGTTCCATCTCTTCCTATCCCGCCCCCACTAACTAATGCCATAGCTCCTCCAACCACTGCCGGCGTCGGCGTCGGTTACATGTGCTGGCCCTGCTCTGGGCCATTTCCTCCTGGCTATTTAGAGTGAGGACTCTCAGCGTGGAGTCCTGAGTCAACACTGGAAGCTCTTGGAAACTAGAAGATTAAGAGCTGAGGGGAGCTGCTTCCTGAGTTAAATGAAGGGCACGGTTTATTAAACTACTCTCAAAAATGATGTGCCATTAAGTGGGGAAGAGGAGGTTAAAATAACATAAATTGTGTACTTTCATTTTAAAAAACAACCAAAGTGTATGGTATATGTCTCATGACCCACCATGGTTGACTCACAGTGGTCTGATTCATATGACACCGTAGAACAAAGTAGAACTGCCTCTTTGGATTCTTGAAACTAAGTATCTACAGGATAAGACAGCCTCATTTTTTTCTCATGGAATAGCTTAGTGAGTTTGAACTGCTGACCTTGCTGTCAGCAGCTAAATTTATAATCTACTGTGCCAACAGGGATCCTTCTTTCAATGGACACCACTTAAGAAAAGTCTGGGGAGAGAGAGCTCTCAAAGCACTAGTAGCAATTGTCTCTGCAGGTGGGAGTAAGGGTGATTTTTTTTTCTTCAGGAAATATTTATTTCATATAATTAGTGATTATATTTTATAGTACAATTAGATGTATATACTTCTTACAACCATAAAACTGTTTTCAAAGCATTTATTACATTTGCAGGCTGGACCACTCGTTAGGTTTCTGAATTCAGCCATTAGTCATGATTCTGCATCAAGGCCACCAGTCCATGATTTCAAAGAGTTGTAGATTCTCTCAGGATTTGGAACAAAATCGTCTCTGTATGTGACTATCGTCTCCACATAAAACCTTTCTGAGAGCTCAGGTAGTTCAACCGGCGACACTTCCTTTTGCTTTACTCCATCTTGTTTTTACTCGGCCTACAAAAAACAAGCAGACCAACACAGTGCAGGGGCCCAGTACATAAAGTATGGACAGCTGCCGGTACCAGACCGAGGCCTAGTTGGGACCTAAGGGTGATCTTTCAAATGATTTTGTCTTCTTGTCAGTGAGTATTTCAAAAATGTTTTCCTAATAGAATCGAGTATTCCTTTGGTGACAGAAATGCTCCTGGGTTCTATCTATAGCTTTTTCCTTATTCTCCCAGTGTCTTACTTCCTCTTTCAGTTATATGCTTTCTTATCTCTCCCCGCCCCCACCAAAGGAATAGTTTACTCCTGCCTTCTTTTTTATTTGTTTAATAGTTACTTATTTATTTTTACTCTTGCCTGCTCTAAGGATCCCCAGTGGCTCTGTGGGTTAGGTGTTGGGCTGTTCACCACAACAAGGTGCCAGTTCAAACCCACCAGCCGCTCTTTAAAAGAATGATGGTGCTCTGTTCGTATCAAGATGTACAATCTCGGAAGCCCTATATAGGGTCACTTTGAGTCAGAATCAATTCAATAGCAATGGGTTTGTTTCTTTTTTTTAAAGTAGATATAAGATATATAATATCTTTATAATGAAATGCAATTTAAAAAATAAAAATTTAATTCATAGCACCAAATGCAATTTTAAACATCAAAATTTAAGGGTGGCACCAGGGGCCTGAAAGTTGCTGCCACACCATCCTCCCTTCTCAGGAAGTTTAATCCCACCTCATCCAGTGGCGGTGAGACCCTAATAGCCCAAGGAATAAGAAAACAGCATGTCCTTATCTCCTTTTCATAATCTTATCCTTGGCTGTGGTTTTAACCATTTTCACAGAGAAAAAGCAAATCTTGCGGTTACGCTCTGCAATGACAAGGAGGAGCTCATGGCCCAGGCCACCTTCATGGACTATCCTAACTGGAACATTTCCAGGCAGGATGACTGGGTGTCTGTGTTCCGCGAGCTGGACAGGGAGATCCCATGCACGGTAAGGAGTCACGTTCAGTTCTTATCAGAACATTCCTAGAATTTTAGAAGTAGATCATAATAATGATAGTAATCATTTTATTTAATTATTTTAGAATAGTATTTAATTATTATTAGAATGACTATTTCTGTTTACTTAGAATTATTTTTTATTCATTTTGAAAGGAAGACCTTTGTTTGCATATCATCTTTGGTTGCATTTTGGATTGACAATTTCTAAATCTATGACCAAAAGAATATAGCTCCATGACAGTGCAACTACTAGGTGGGGATGCAAAGTAGTCTGTGAGCAGGAGGACAGAGATGAGAGGACAGGGGAGGTGATAGCCAAGTGAGTCTGTGCTGGCCAGGCCCTGGTGATTCTAACCGTTTCTGCTGGATCTGCTGATGAGGACTGGGCAGCAAATGATTATCAGACGGATCAGAATGCGTGCTTCCCAGGCTTCCACAGGATCGCCCATGCTTTTGGCTTCCAAAAGCATGTTTAAGACCCTAGAGGGATCCCTGTCCTCTACACATCTGTACTCATGTTTAGAACAGAGTCTCAGATTTAGGTCACGCTTTATCTTTTTCAAAGTGCTCACTTGATCTCTTCTATATCTGCATAAATGACAACTTGTTAACTGATTGGATCCAAGATCAGTGGTGCCAAGGAGTCCAATTTTCATAGTTGGTGCCAAGTCCAAGCACTTCCTGCAGGCTGCCTGCCAGAGCCGGCCAATATTTGGTTCCCGTTTCTGTGATAATCCAAACGCTGCACCTTCTGGCAGCACTCTTGCCTGTCAGTGAAAGTCCAACACATCTCCCCAGAGCTCTGATGTTAGACAAAGAGGAACTTTTAATTAGTGCATGGGTGGATTTAAGCACAAGTGTGCACATAGCCCAGCAAATCCACTAGTATTCAGTCAGTCAGCAGTGTCCTCTGTTATCTTTTTCCTCCCCACCCCATGCATTAGGTATCGCTATCAGAAAATTCTCTCAAACTTGGAAATAGGGGGAAAGAAAAGAAAAGGAAATGGTGGTGGCAGGAATTGTACAATTATGCTTGATCTGATTGAATTATGGCTTGTTGTAATATCTATAAGAGCTTCACAATAAAATGATTAAAAATAATAATTAAGAAAAAAGATGAAAAGATTTAAAAAATGATGTCCAGGTCTTCTTTCAGTCCAATGCTTGTCCTCTGATGCTTTTAAGTGACTGCGCTGTTTTATAGCTCTTTAGGAGTAGTGAAGTTGTCGATATTTTAATCTAGTTCAGATACAAGTCTGCATGATTTCTGTCTGGTAGGAGAGACCACTTTAGAGGTCAGTGGTGTAAGGCACTGCAGGCTTTTCAGTGGTTTTGTGTCTAAACAACATCTCTTTCTAACCTTCCTTTATTAAATTACCAGTAAGGTGTTCCTTCCATGCACATTACTGACTGACAAGATGAATAAATTGCTGACATATATTTGTTTTATTTTTGTATGACAGTCTTGATTTTACATTTTTCAAAATTGTCAATTAACGTGCTATTTGCCTTTTGGGAGTGTTTAGACGCATAGATGAAACTCATGATTTTTGAAACGGTGAAAACCTATGGTGGTCGCTGTGAGTTCAAATCTACTTGATGGCAAGTAACAGCCATAGACACGCTCTGTCTCAAAGCACTCCCAGCACAAGCGTGGAGGCTGAGTCACAGGGCTGTGAAGGTAGTGTGCCCAGAGTCACCACGAATGCTGCCCTGAAAAGAAGAAGCACAGGGAGTGCTCTTGTCCTGGCCTGGGTAATGATATTATTCTAAACAGCTATTTCACGTTCAGGCTAGTTCTACACTTTGAAATTTTGCACATAAGCAGAGTTACTGAGTTGAACGGAACTGTATATGGAGTATATAGAACAATTTTGTATTAATGAAAACACTAAAAAACCTGAAGAAGTTATGGGGCAGAGTTATCTAAATGCTGAAAAGATCTGACTCGAAAGTTGTGTACTTTGAGTTTTCCGTTTCCAGGTTTTTAGGATGCCGAGGATAATGCTTGATTCTGACTCTCAGAATGTTGAACAAGGCAAACCCTTGTATTCCTAATGTGACACTTGCCTTCCACCCCTCAAATTCCAAAGAGAATCTTTTGTCTCATTCCTTGTTAGGCCTTTCGCTGTAGACTCGAGGGCCTGGAAGACGGGTGTTGGTCTTTTACTAGCAGACATACCCCTGAGGACAGAACGAGAATCTCACTGCCCGTAGGCCCTTCCTTGAGCTTAGCTGGGGGTGAACCAGGCCAAGGACCAGGTGCTCATACTCACTGACAGTGTTTCCTTTACTATTTCTTTTTTTCTTTTTGAAAGATCCTTTTTATTGGGGGCTCTTTCAGCTCTTATACAACCCATACATCAATTGTATCATGCATATTTGTACATATGTTGCCATCCCTTAAATAGAGGGAAGGAAGGCAGCTGTCAGTGGGAATGCTCAGATGCTGTCTGAGCATCTCAGGACTTGAACATAAACTATCAGCCACCCAAAAAAGCCTGGCAGCTATTTCTTTATGGTTACTCTAACCCTCTACCGCATTGGTCTGACCCAGACAAAGACCAAGTCAGCCTTTACATTGTGTTCTCTTCTCTGCAGCCTCTGAACACACTGTTCATGCACCTTTTTGTGGCTGTAGATGAATACTCCATTGGCTGCTGCAAAGAGATTATCCGGTGAGTGATGGGCCTTGCACACGACAGGGTCTGTGGGACTTCCCGGGAGTGGCAACTGAGACCAAAGAGACAGGATGAGCATGTTTGAAATGGTTTTTTGTTTTAAGTTTTGGGTTTTTCTAGGGGGTTTTCTGGAAAAAACAGAAAACCTGCTAGACACATTCTAAGAGAGCTGTGATACTTTGTTTTAAGTTATATGCAATTCTCTGAGATATGGAATTTGCTTATAATTCTTGGCCATATGAACACATTCATTTTGAATCACATGACCTTTCTGAAAGAAGGTAATCTGTCTCTTTGAATCTGAAATCTTTTCAGTCCACACCTTTAACTGGCTGTCACTTAGGGCAAATAGGTCAACAGTGCAGTTAGGTTTTTTTGTTTTGTTTTGGGTTTTAAGGAATTTCCAGGTCACAACTCTGGCTATTTCTTAAAATGACTTCTCTCAATTATTACTATAAACGTTTATTGACACTGCAGAAGGATCTGGAATAATATGATTTGTTGAAACATGATCTGTAGGACTACCAAGCGAGGGCAATATTCCTTGACCAGCCTGCATAGACATGTGGGGCAGTGACCTCTGCTTTCAACTTACTGTGGAATGTCACACCAGACCATCCAGATGCCAGGTCAAAGGTTAACTATTAGCAGAATTCTGGTGTGCTAACTGAACCTGGCGCCCTTTGTTCTCTGCCACTATGGGAAAGATAGAAAGGGGGATGTTTGGAATTCAAGAAATTGCCTTCAAGACGGTCTTGCCTTTGTGGCTAAAGGAGCAAGGAGCCTGTGTATGTGAGGGGTACCTGACTTTTTGAGAACATCGTTTGTTTCCATAAGATGCCAGTTTGTTATGAACACTTGTCTGCTGTGTTTCCCTGACCAGGTCCGTGTTTAAGGCAGTGCCAGAGCTCCACTTCATATTCCTCATAGTGCCGTCCTACATGAGCTTAGGTGAGGCTGCTTAACCATCTCACAGGTCAGACACTTGAACCGGACTTGTGGGAGTGGGACATAGACTGGTATTAATGTTTTATGTGCTTGTTTGATTTTAGCAATTAAATGCAATGCTAAATGGAAGTTGTACTTTGATGTGAAGTCTTGAAGTTATCATTTGCTAAAACTAGGCCATTTTTTTTAATCTCTGTGATTTAGGCTCAACTCTAATAACTGTTTTTGACCAAGTGGGGAACGTCCCATGCCTGACGTTCGAGGAGGACTTTGGTGTGCACATATGTCACAGGCAAAGCCATTACCCCCAGCTGCACATTCGTGAAGCCAGGTAAGGGCAGAGTGGGGCTTTTGGTACTTAATGTTCAGAAGGATAAGTTGCCAGTTCCTGCTATAACTATTTAAAGTGTGGATTAGATTGTTGCACAGTTCTTGTAGCTTTGTTTCACATGAGGATGTTCACCAAAAGCCCAAACCCATCTCACTGCCATCAGTCAGTCCTGCCCCTGTAAGACAGGCTGGAACTATCCCTGTGGCCTCTCGGACAGTAATTCCTTATGAGAGTAGAAAGTCTCGTCTCTCTCACACCGAGCAATCGGTGATGTCCAGCTGCCGCCCTGGTGGTTGGCAACCCAGCATGTCATGAGTAAGCCATGAAAGCGCCGTAAATAGGTCCCCAGACCCCCCTTAATTATCTAGTTTTCAGGACAAGATATCAGAAGATAGGCATCTGAGGCCAGGTGACGGGCAAAGTTCCCCACTTCACCTGAAAGCACTATGTGTGGTTGTCTGAAAGCACAGGATACTTGTTTGCACACTCAGTAAAATAACTGCTTCACATAAAGTAACGACTTTGTTTATTTAGTTTTCTAGTGCAAAACACCCATTTCCCCCCCTGACACTTTAGGAAGGAGGACTGCAAAGAGGGCTTTTCCAATGGAAACCTTTACCATAAATGCCACACATAAGTGCCTGAAGTCCAGCATCCTCCGTGTGGACATGAAGATGAGAAGATCCACGGAGACTTCATCACTGTCTCCATTCCATGATCTCTCCTCCACTGGGGCCTTGCTACTCATGGAATCCGAGCAGATTTGGGGCTGCTTCAATCAGCACAGCATACAGGAAGGATGCTCTGTGATTTCTGAGCTGAGTTGTGAGAGGACTGCATCATCTGCCTGGTTCTCTTGGGACACTTGCTACAGAGGGAATGGATCTTGTAGAGAATATGACTGCCCTAAGCCCCTGCAGGTCCCCATGCCAATAGCCCCAGTTGGATTTCTAGTGAGAGTCAGCTTCAAATGTAGTCATGCAAGTGATCCAGGATGGATGTCCAGGGAAGCAGCCTCATATACTTGTAGTACCAGCTGGTATCTGTCTGCAACACATATGAGACTCCAATGGAAAATAAAATGGGTGCTTTCATTTGATGGAGAAAATAAAGGTTGGATGAAAATGAATGAAAGTTATCTTGTGAGATTTTGAATCTTAGCGAGAATGGCACTTTCCTCACTGAAGACAAATATAAGTTTAGATTTTCAGTAGAAAGTTGGAAGTACAGGTCCAGAGAGACGTTGGGTTATTGATAAGTATTTGTTAGTTGTGGTTTTGTATATGAGCAATGAGATCATGAGAATGTAGAACATTGACTAGTGTAGGAAGCAATCACAAAGGTAACACAGAATTTTGAAAGATGGAATGGAACTCTGAAGGACTAAGAGATGGCGGTTGGGTCAAGCCATTTGGGCAACAGCAAGAGACCGTTTGGTTTGGCAATTAAAATAATCACAAATTAGATGAATAAAATTCATAAAACTTCTGGACAAATGCCCCTAAACGTCATATTACCAACCGAGAAGAAAAGAGATAATATCACAGAATAATATGAACTCTTCTAAAACATCATTCAATAAGGAAAACTGAAGAAGAATCAACGCATTGGATTTGTGGTGCTGGTGGAGAGTATTGAAGATACCGTGGGTTGCTAAAAGAGTAGACAGATCTGTCATGGAGGAAGTACAACCAGAGTGTTCCTTATAAGCAAAGATGGCGAGACTTTGTCTCGTGTGCTTTGAACATGTTATCAGGAGAGAACAGTCCCTGGAAAAGGACAGTGTGTTACGTGTTAGTAAAGTAGAGGAGCAGCTAAAAAGAGGAAGCCCCTCTGCTAGGTGGATGGACGCAGCGGCCGCCACAGCAGACTCAAACACAAGAACATTGGGGGAGATGGTGCAGGACTGGGCCATGTTTCACTCTGTTGTACAGAGGGTCGCTCTGAGTCAGAACGGACTTGATGGACCGAACAAAACAAACCAACAAATTAAAGGGTAGATGAAATAGACCCATTCCTTGGAAAGACAAGCTACAATAACTCATTTTAAAAATGAAGAACCTGGAGAACTCTGTATCTAATAAAGACAGAGTCACAGAGGAACTTTGGACGAGTGGGAGGGTGGTCTACTGCCGTCTACGTCCCTATTCTGATTTACCCCTCTCCCCTTTTCCCCTTTCAAGAGTTCAGTGTTCCAGGAACCCCCTTTCCAGAACTCAAAGTCTCAATAAATTAATGAACATTATATTGGATCTTTCTATCTTTCTGAATTATAATTTATAGTAGAGACTTCTGACAAATACCAAATCACCTAAAAGGAGATCTCTTTTATTTTTGTAGTGTACGGCTTGATTCCAACTTCAGTTAACTTCAGTAGGGAGAGGAATTCTAGCCAACAACTCAACTTCTGTGAGAGTTCAAAGAAATGGTGCATTATTGGATAATTACAAAAATTATCAGTAAAAAATTGGAGTCAAAAGTTACAAATAAGCAAATAGTGTTAATTCATAGAAGTGCTTTAGCAGTTCCATCAGGCAAGCTTTGGGCTGCTATCCACAAGGTTGGTGGTTCGAACTGACCAGTGGCTCCATGAGAGAAAGATGAGGCTGTCTGCTCCTGCACAGATTTAGAGCCTTAGAAACTCTGCAGGGTTGCTTCTGATTGGAATGGACTTGATGGAAGTGGGTTGTTTGTTTAGTTCACAGAGAAGAAACAAATCACATGAAAATTGACAGGGCCGACAACTGAATTTGTAGAACCAAGGAAAATGAAAACGAGTCTTTTTTTCAGAAAGCAGACAAAAGGTGTCATTATACCACACACATACCCATGGCCACCGAGTCATTTCCAACTCAGAGTTATTCTATATAAGGTTTCTGAGACTGTAACTCTTTTTGAGAGCTGTTAGCCGCATCTTTCTCCCACAGAGCAGTTGATGAGTTTGAACTACTGACCTTGCAAGTAGCAGCCCAACATCTAATCCGCATAGTCACCAAGACCCCTTAAAAATGTCATTACAGGCTTTTTTTTTTCTTTTTCTGTATTCCTATTCTTGATTTGGAGGCTTTATTTCTTTTAGCTTATTTGCTATTTAATGTTTTCCTAAGTAAGGAAATGAGAGAATGATGGGGCAGTTCTACTCTCTTATGGGTCAATATAAGTCGGAATCAACTCAATGGCAGTGAGTTTGGAATTTTTTAGGAAGTAAAGAAAAATCAAAACAAAAAGAGTTCAAACCTTTAAACTCTTGCATCCCACTATGAGCTGGGTAATTGCCTAGTCCCCTTGTTCATGTCTTGTCTAGATCACGAAGACCCTTTGGTTCCTCCCTGCCTACTCAGTAACCTCGATCACTTAGTAAGTAGTGCCTTACTTCTGACCCCTTGGTGTCTGTTCTTGCCCCTTCTTTGAAGGCCAGAGTTAGGCAGTAGAAGTTCAATTGCAGAGTGAAACGAATGAGCGGTAAGAACGTCAAGACAAGGGGATCTCACCAATCCCTGCTCTTTCTAGACATTTCGTGCTGAAGGAAAGTGGAAAAGGAGTAGACAGAAGCTTATCTGCAGCTATTAACCCTTATACAAACAATGTAACATGGTCCCTCTTTTGCCTATGTGGACACTGTAATTGGCATAGTCAGATCTTTAGCTTATGTCTAAAAAATAATCACCAAGGAGTAGAATAAACTTAGATAAAACTATTCACCTAATTTGGTACAAGAGGGAAAAAACAATACATAGGAAAAAAAGACTTACCTTTATTTTTACTAATAGCTAAATGCTCACATTTGAATTCACTTTTTATAAAATGCTTTTGATTATGCTATAAATTGTAACGTGAGCCAAGGCATTCTGAACAAAGAGAATTTTGTGAGTGATCTCTTACACCGTGCAATCCTTATTCCAGATGATGAAGCTTCAATTACTAGTGCCATAGTGGGAAAATATGCCTACTGACTCTTGAAGAAATCTCATTCTTTAAAAAGTGTTTTCTTGTAAAAGCATTCATAAGTCGGCTTTTTCAATTGTATGAGACTTTTCCATAACTTAATCTCTTACAATCTTGCAAGAACTTCAATAAAATTTCTATTTATTTATCTCTTTTTCATTATAAAATCTCTCTTCCTTTTCTGCCATTTATTAATTGATTTGGGGATGATTTCACTTAATAAAATGGTGGCATATTCTCAAGTTGGAAAAAACTTAAACTAAAATGATCTATTCTTTCATCTTTATATGTGAGTATATATGTAAATACAAACATGCATATTTACAGATAAACAATGCACAGTGTTTACATACTACATATATACAAGCACACACATTATATGTATGTGTACCAGTCATGCTCAGATGTTCAAATAATTGTATTTTTCACCGAATATAGCAGCTCTGCATCTTTCTAGGTCTTTTTAATGGCTACATGGTATTCCAATGTGTGACTCTAATACAATTTATGTAAACGTTCCTGATTTATGGATATTTAGGTTGCTTTCAATAACAAATAATGCTATGAAAATCAGCCCTGTGCATATATCTTCAAGTACTTACCTTATTTTCCCTTTAGTATAGAGTCTTATAAGTAGAACTTATGAGTGCTAATATTAAAATGTTAAAACAGGTGCTACAAAATACTTGTTCAGTTATGCCAATTTAGATGTCAAGGAATATTGCGTCCAGTATTAACCTCACCCCTAACACCAACAATGCTGTGTGTTCTCTGTTATTAAAATCTTTACCAGTCTGATAGGCCAAAACTAGAAATATTTTTTGTTTTAAATTACATCCATCTAAATACTAGTTGGATGGAGTGTCATTTTAAATCAGTGCTACTGTTGGTATGTGCCATCGAGCCAGTCCCAACTCAACAGAACAAAACATTGCCTGGTCTTGTACCAGCCTCAGAATCCTTCCTATGCTTGAGCCCAATGCTGCTACTATTGTGCAGTATGAAAAGGATAAAATACTTGAGCTTAAAGTAATGTCCAGTTTAGGAACTATCAACACTTTACACAATAGGACCAAGATGTATCTTTTTTTAAAACATTTTATTAGGGGCTCATACAACTCTTATCACAATCCATACCTATACATACATCAATTGTATAAAGCACATCATAGCATTATTTATTGCCCTCATCATTTTCAAAGCATTTGCTTTCCACTTAAGCCCTTTGCATCAGGTCCTCTTTTTACCCCCTCCCTCCCCGCTCCCCCCTCTCTCATGAGCCCTTGATAATTTATAGATTGTTGTTTTGTCATATCTTTCCCTATCTGGAGTCTCCCTTCATCCCCTTTTCTGCCATCCATCTCCCAGGGAGGAGGTCACATTTAGATCCTTATAATCGGTTCCCCCTTTCCAACCCACTCACCCTCTACTCTCCCAGTATTGCCCCTCACACCCCTGGTCCTGAAGGTATCATCCACCCTGGACTCCCTGTGCCTCCAGCTCCTATATGCACCAGTGTACAACCTCTGTTCTATCCAGTCTTGAAAGGTAGAATTCGGATCATGGTAGTTGGGGGGAGGAAGCATCCAGGATCTGGGGGAAAGCTGTATTCTTCATCGGTACTACATCGCACCCTGACTGACTCATCTCCTCCCCTAAACCCCTCTGTGAGGGGCTCTCCAGTGGCCGACAAATGGGCTTTGGGTCTCCACTCTGCACTTCCCCCTTCATTCAATATGGTGTATATATTTTTTTGGATGATGCCTTTTACCTGGTCCCTTTGGTACCTCGTGATCGCACAGGTTGGTGTGCTTCTTCCATGTGGGTTTTGTTGCTTCGGAACTAGATGGCTGCTTGTTCACCTTCAAGCCTTTAAGACCCCAGACACTATCTCTTTTGATAGCCGGGCACCATCAGTTTTCTTTGCCAAGATGTATCTTGAGGTGTGATTTAAAATGTTTACAAGGCATACAATTTTTAGGGTTGGGACATGGTTTACAGGTGAGAGTGTTGCTTTTTCCAAAACCTTTTCTTAAAATTTAGGCAGTTTGCCCTATTTGGCTATTGGGAATTGTCATTGTGTAAGCAGTGTTAAAGCTTCAAGGCTTTAAACATGTATATTTAAAAAGGCATTGTATTAATAGAGCACATACATATATTTTCTCCATATATGTTTGTTCTCTTGCTGAAACTGGCATGAACAAAGGCCACCATGTAAACAATACCCATTTCTTTTCCTCTGCAGTAAAACGACAGCTTGGCTGATTTCCGACCTAATGCTCTACTTCTCCCTGTGGATGCAGGGCACACAGTTCAGGGCCTTGCTCAAAGCCAGAATTTGGGAAGTTTCGGGCTGTGGTTTTATGTCCCACTCTCATCTTGTCCTTCCTACCCCCTCCCTTGAATTTCTAAATTTCCTTAGAAAACTTGAGTGCTGTCGACTGTCATAACCTTCACGTGTTAAAGTACTGGGCCGGGAGGTCATGTTCTTTCAGCCTCCGTAGTTACAAGATAAGCTAGCTTTGCGCATAGAAAATCTGAGCAGCAAATCACAAAGAAGTGTCTTTAGAGACAATCCTGATGGCCAAGGGGGACGACAGTGGTCCCTTTGTAAGAGAAGAAAGCAGGCTCATAAAAAGACAGTTCAATATATGCTAATGAAATTTGTAGGAAATGATGATAGTTGGCATTCTTTGTTTTCAGAAGGTGAAAATTTTAGAAAGCTCTCTCTTTGGGAAATGTGGAAAAAACAATATGTACACTCCCATAGAATTTCTAATAGGAAACAAATGTGGTGAATAAAAAAACCAATATTAGAAAAACAAAATTTATTTCTCCAAACTCAAATGACTTTTAGATTGCCTCATTTGTCCCACTTCCCTGGTTTACTTTTTATAACTGCCTCATCAGTAGTTATTTGCACTGATAACTATTGGTGACGAAGACAGTTCATAAGACACTAAACCAGTGAAGGGTTTGGGCATATCATTATCCTCTAGCCCTTTACCTAGCTGCATACAGTATTCAGAACCAGCAAATTAATGTTGTAACCCCCTCCCTTCATTGATTTACTCAGGTGGAAAATTATAGCTACAATCAGTCCCTCTATTTAGACACTAATTAATGAAGCTGCTATTCTGTATTGTGCAGAATACTAACAGTAATGCAAACTTGCCCTTGGACATACTTTGGAAGCATAGAGTGGCGATTAATTAATCTCTGGTGGTAGATTGCATATGTTCAGATTTAGATACTTTTGGAATGGCCTTTTTCAAGAGACAGAGAGAGAGAGAGAGAGAGAGAGAGAGAGAGAGAGAGAGAGAGAGAGAGAGAGAGAGAGAGAGAGAGAGAGAGAAAAGCCTTCCTTTTTCTAGTCCTCTTGTGAGAGGGGAGCACTTGGCTCAGGAAAACCATTCAGGCTATAATAACGAGAGATTTCTTTAACAGAAATAGAAATTATTTTGCTGTTTACAATAGCTAACCAAATGGGGTCAACAGTATTGGTTTGTGAAATGTATAAAATACTTATGATTTTAAAACATTAGATTAGGACTTTTAAAATTCTAACTTTTCAGGTATTTATTTTTATGAATTTATCTTTATATATTGTATCAATTTTTATTAAATATTTGATAATCATGTGCTTTTGATAAATACATTTATGTGGATTAAAAACATCTATTTAAAATTAATTTATGAGCACTTTTATAAACAGAGACATTCTGACATTAACTATAGCTATCCTAAAAGATTTTTTTTTAGGGGATAGAGCAGCTCCAGAATCCTATCATGTGTCTTCATGAATCCTGATCAGTGACCTAGCCGATAATAGAAATTAGCTACAACTTAAACAGGGGAAATGTTTGGCAAGATTGACTTTTGACTCAGGAATTTGAATTATAAATTATGTGTGCTTTCAAGTAACTTAAAGAATATGGGAAATAGGAGTTTTTAAGATCTGAATACCTTTTAAAATAACGAGATTTTTCAAGAAGTAGGAGCTAAATGGCACTGAAGTCTATTTAGAAGTTCTAAGAAGGAATCTATCGTTCAGAAATGATGGGTTTGGTTTTTCTCAAAGAAGACCACTAGAGGTCAGAAGAGATCTTGGAAAGATCTGCTTTGTGGTAAGAACATGATAATGCTAACTGTTCATGTGTGTAGAAGTAGTAGTAGTAGTAATAATAAGTAGTAGTAGTAGTAGTAGTAGTAATAATAATAATTATAAAAGATCTTCTTGGCCCTAACTGTAGGTGCTCCTACCCCATATTGAGACAATGGTTGTAATAAAAGACTAGCGTGCTCAGGACAAGCTGTGTTCTTTATTTTTGTTGCTAGGTGTTATGGAGTCAGTTCCCACCCACAGGGGACCTTATACACAACGCAACACTGCCCCGCTCCATCCTCACAACTGTTCCCATGCCTGAGGCCACTGTTGCAGCCACTGTGTCCGTCCATCTCCTTTAGGGTCGTCCTCGTTCCCCCCCCCCCCCCACCTCCGCTTTGCCAAGCATGATGTCCTTCTCTAGGAACTGCTCTGTCCTGACAATATATCCAGAGTATGGAAGACAAGTTTGCACTCTATGCTCATACTTCTTCCAAGATCAATCAGGTCCCCTTTCAGCACTCCATGATACTTTAAATATTCTTCACCAGTAGCACAATTCAGTTCGCCCATTCTTCTTTCTTCTTCCTTATTCAGTGCCTAACTTTCACATGCATCTAAGTCAATGGACAATACCTTGGACCAGGTGCACCTTAGTCCTCAAAGTAACCTCCTTGCTTCTCAGTAAGCTGAAGAGGTCTTGGGCAGCAGAGCTACCGAATGGAACTCATCTTTTACTACTACTTTTTTTTTTTTTAGTATGCCCAGAAACCTTTAATGAAGTAGGCTGGCCACTCCCATAAAAAAGATCACCGAGGCTGCAGAGACCACAGCCACAGGGACAGTGTGGGCAGCTCAGTCCCTCCGCAAGGGCAGAGTTTCCTCCCGGATGCCCTCCCGGGTGACGATGCAGATGCGCAGGGCGTCCCCCGTATACACGTCTCGCTCAGCAGCAGAGATGAAGGCATCCCGCACCAGGCGCAGCGCCCTGTCCAAGGACAGGGGGACGTGCTCCACGTTCTGCATGTTCTTAAATCCAACCTGGTTGTCAAGCAGCGGTTGCAGCATGGCACTGGCTGAGCCCCCAGCCTTAAAGGAGTCTCTCTGGTAGGATCCCACTGGGTCAAAGCTGTACACGGCGCCTTTCCCTTCCTCATCGAGCCCGCCGATGATGTTGTAGACGTAGTAGGGGAATAAGCGGCGTGAGTAGAGGATGGTGGAGAGCATGGCAGCGATGGCCCCAGTGGTCATGGCCTTGTTGTTGGAGTGCTTGTACATCTTTAGTCTTGCTTCAATGATCTTCGTCAGCGTGAAACAATCGCCATGGAAACCGCTGCACCCAATGACCGTCTTGTCTGTTAGTTTATAACATTTGGGGCTGTCCCGGGTGTGAATTGAGAATCCTTCGCTCAACCGAGTGTCAGAAGCAACAATTGAAAAGTCTTCTCCAGCAATTGCCAGTACGGTGCCGCCGTTGAAGGCGTAGGGCGAGAAGCGCTGCTGCGAGGGCCCCGCGGTGCAGGAAGGCTCCATCCACAGATCGCGGCCGGCGCCGGGAGCGTAGCTAGCGAGGACATCATCGCGCTGCTGAGCCTCCTGCTGTCTCACGGCGAGATCTGCTGTCTCACGGCGAGATCATCTTTTACTTCTTTATTGCGGCTTCCAGGAGCATTGATTGAGGATCCTTGCAAAACAAAATACCCCTATATCTTCAACCTCTTCTCCATTTATCATGATGTTACCTTTTACTCCAGCTGTGAGGATTTGGGTTTGCTTTACACTGAGTGGTCATTCATACTGAAGGCTGCAATTGATCTTCATCAGTAAATGCTTCTCACAGCAAGCAAGGTGGTGTCATCTACATATCTCAGGTTGTTAATAAGCCTTCCTCCAATCCTGATGCCACATTCCTCTTCATATAACCCAGCTTCTTTGATTATTTGCTCAGCACATAGATTGAACAAGTATAGTGAGAGGATACAGTCCTGATGCACACATTCCCCGATTTTAAGCCATGTAATATTCCCTTGTTGTATTTTCACAACTGCCTCTTGATCCATGTACAAATTCCTCATGAGTACAATGAAGTGTTCTACAATTTCCATTATTCTCAAGGATATCAATGGTTTGTTATGATTCACCCAGTCACATGCCTTTGCATAGTCCATAAAACACAAGTAAACATCTCTCTGGTATTCTCTGCTTTTAGCCAATATCCATTTGACATCAGCAATCATAGACCTTGTTCTGCATCCTCTTCTGAATCTGGCCTGGAATTTAGGAAATTCCCTGTCAATGTACTGCTACAACTGTTGTATTGATTAAGTAAAATTGTACTTGTGTGTTATATTCATGATTTTGTTCTATAGTTTGAGTATTCTGTTGGGCCCTCTTTCTTTTGAATGTGTAGTTATGCATCCCTTCCAGTCTTCTTCTTTTTTCTCAACTTTCTAAATTCATTTTATTTTTAAAGTGATTTTGGAAGCTACCTATTAAAGTGTTTCAATATGAATTCTGTCTGGAGTTACATCACCAACGGAAACACAGCTGTGATAAAAGCAAGAAATCAACTAATGCAATTCAGACTTGTTCCTGCAGGAAAGTCACAGACGAATACAAATCATATATATATACATACATACATACATATGTATATAAATCTGGATTAGTAAATGTGATCTTTTTAAAAATTAAATACTTTTATCAGGGGCTCTTACATCTATTATCACAATTATACATTCATCCATTGTGTCAATCACATTTGCACGTATGCTGCCAACATCTTTTTCAAAGCATTTTCTTTCTACTAGAGCCCTTAATATCAGCTCCTCATTTTTACTCCTCCTTCCCTCCCCTGCCTGCCCTCCTCCATGAACCCTTGGTAAGTTATAGATTATTATTTTCATATCTTACATCATCTGTCACCCTTCACCTACTTTTCCATTGTTTGTTACCCTGGCAGGGGGTTATATGTTGATCCTTGTGATCAATTCCACCTTTCTACCCCACCTTCCCCTAATCCTTCTGTTATCTCTATTCTCATTGTTGGTCCTGAGAGTTTATCTATCCTGGATTCCCTGTGTTGAGGGCTCTTTTCTGTAGCAGTGTGCATGTTCTGGTCTAATCTGATTTGTGAGGTAGAATTAAGGTCATAATAGTAGGGGGAAGGAAGCATTAAAGAACTAGAGGAAAGTTGTGTGTTTCAAGGGTGCGATACTGAACCTTGACTGGCTAGTTTCTGCCCTGTGACCCCTCTGTTAGGGGCTGTCCAATTGTCTACATATGGGCTTTGGATTTCCACTCCATACCACCCCCACCCCCACCATTCTCATTGGGTATGATTTTGTTCTAGGTCTTAGATGCCTGATCCCCAATTCCATTGACACCTCATGATCACACAGGCTGATGTGCTTCTTCCATATGGACTTTGTTGCTTCTCAGCTAGATGGTCGCTTCAAACCTTTAAGACCCCAGGTGCTATATCTTTCGATAGCCAGGCACCATCAGTTTTTTTCACATTTGCTTATGCACCTATTTTGTCTTCAGCACTTATGTCAGGAAGGTGAGCATCACAGAATGCCAGATTATTAGAACAAAGTGTTCTTGTGTTGAGGGAGTACTTGAATCGAGGCCCAATGTCCATCTGCAACCTTAATTCTTAACATGTAGATAAGTACATAGTTCTATTCCCCTTTAGTTATATATAAATATATTTACATATATACATACCTATATCTATACCTCTATAAATGCCCTTTGCCTCCTGGTTCTTTCCTCTGTTTACTTTCACTTTCTTCTTGTCCCACCATCATGTTTGGCCTTCATTCGGGTCTAGCAATGCCTTGCTGCTATACTGCCCTTGATCAAGCCCCACGAGACATCCCACACCTTTTCTTCTGTTGATTTTAGTTCCCTTGTTGTTCTCTTGTCCTTGGGCTGGTTCCCCCTTCTTCCTATCTCTCACCTCCCCCTATCATGTGTCCCCCTGGGACCATCAGTCCCCTTCTTTTCATCTTTGAATAGTTTATCCTGCCTATCTTATCTAGATATACATGCAGATACATTAAAAAGCACAAAAACCAGGCAAAGCCAAACAAAACAACAAAAGAAGTCAAAACCAACAAAATAATAACACATAAAAAAAACCCCAAAACAAAATAACAACAAAAGAAAGTCACTGACAAAAATGGAAAAGTCTATAAATAGTTCAAGGTCTGTTTGTTGCCCTGATGGGGTGCCACACTCTGCCTCCCAAGCCTGTTTTTGGTACTCCCCGGGGGGGGGGGGGTTCCTCACTTAGCTCCCCTTGCTGCTCTCCTTCTGAATAGCTGTCTTTCCTGGCATAAACAAGTGAGGGCTTCCAGTGCTTCATCAGCTTGTTGAAACATTTTAATGGGTATTTAATCAATGCCTGGAACCTTGTTATTGGCTACTACATTCAGTACAGCTTGAACGTCTGCCTTCAGTACCATTGGTTCTTGATCATGTTTTACTTCCTGAAATGGTTGAATATCACCTAATTCTTTTTGGTACATGGATGCTGTGTATTCTTTCCATCTTCTCTTAATGTGTCCTGCATCAGTCAATATTTTGCCCATAGAATCTTTCCCTATTGAAACTTGAGGCCCTTTCCCCTTTAATTCACTGACAAACTCACTGTCTTTTTTTTAAAAAAACATTTTTCTGGGGGATCTTACAAATGTTATAACAATCTGCACATACATTATATCACACAGACATATATGTACAATTGTTGGAATAAAAAATTCCTAAGCATGATCTTTCTTCTTGAGCCCTTTGATATCAGCTTCTCTTTTTTTCCCTCCCTTCCCCACCCTGCAACACTTGTGAACCCTTTATGTATTATGTATTGTTATTATTATTTATATATATCTTACACCACCCATTTTATCCCTTCCCCTACTATCCTGGTATTTGTCCCCCTCTAGTGGGGTTATTCTACTGTCCATTGCTGTCTATTCCACCTCTCCCTGTTCCTGCCCCTTCCCTTCTCCTACACTCCTGGAAGTGTTACTCCCATTTACTGATTCTGAGGGGTTTGTCTTTCCTGAATACTGTATATTGAAAACTTTCGTCCGTGCTACAGTATGGACATCAGTTTAGCAGGTTTTGTGAGATAGGACTGAGTGGGGGTGGGGGGAGGATTAGAGAACCAGAGGAGTGTTGTGTATTTTGTTGGTTCTAAACTGCCTCCTGGATGGATTTTCCTCTCTGTGCAGCCCCTCTGCTTAGTAACATCCACTTATCCACGGATGGGCTCTGGGTCTCCACCTTGGCCCTTCGCCTCAGTGAGGTTGTTTATTCTTAAACTTCTGATGCTGGTGCCTGTGGACACCTTCTGATCACACAGGCTGGTGAGCTCCTTCCACTTATTGCTCCCCGGCTAGATGGCCGCTTGTTTGAGTTCAAGAATTTAAGACCCAAGATGCTATATCTTTTAATAGCCAGCACCATTTGTTTTCTTCACCTCATTAGTTTATGTACCCAGTTTGTCTTCAGCAATTGTGTCCGGATAGTAGCCAATGCCCAGTGCCACATTATTAGAACAAAGTGTTCTTGTGTTGAGGGAATACTTAAGTAGAAGCCCAGAGTATGTTGACTGCCACAATGTATTTCTATATAAATATATGTACATAGAACAATACCCCTATTTTATGCATTAAAATGTTTATATATGTACACATATGTTTGTTTTTAAATTAATTTTCATTTTATTTTAAAAGTCATTTTATTGGGGGCTCATATAACTCTTATCACAATGTATACATACATCCATTGTGTCAAGGGCATTTGTACATTTGTTGCCATCATCATTCTCAAAACGTTTGCTTTCCACTTGAGCCCTTGGTGGTATCAGCTACTCACTTTTTCTCCTCCCTTCCCCACACTTCCTCTCTCACAAACCCTTGATAATTTATAAATTATTATTATTTTTCATGTCTTACACTGACCTATGTCTTCTTTCACTCACTTTTCTGTTGGTTGTCCCCCAGGGAGGGGGTTATAGGTAGATCATTGTGATCAGCTCCCCCTTTCTCTCCCACCTTCCCTTTCCTCTCCTGGTATTGCTACTCTCATTATTGGTCCTGAGGGGTTTATCTGTCCTGGATTCCATTTTTCCAGCTCTTATCTGTACCAGCTTACTTCCTCTGGTCTAGCCAGTTTGTAAGGTAGAATTGGGATCATGATAGTGGAGGGGAGGAAGAATGAAAGAATTAGAGGAAAGTTGTATGTTTAATTGGTGCTATACTGCTCCCTGACTGCCTTGTGACCCTTCTGTAAGGGGATGTGCAGTTGCCTACAGATGGGCTTTATATCTCCACTCTGCACCCCCCCTCATTCACAATAATACGACTTTTTGTTCTTTGATGCCTGATACCTGATTCCTTAGACACCTGGTTATCATACAGGCTGGTGAGCTTTGTTGCTTCTGAGATAGATAGCTGCTTGTTTATCTTCAAGCCTTTAAGACCCCAGATGCTATATATTTTGATAGCTAGGCACTATCAACTTTCTTCACCACATTTGTTTATGCACTTGCTTTGTCTTCAGTGATTATGTCATGAAGGTGAACATCATGGAATGCCAGGTTAATAGAACAAAATGTTCTTGCATCTAGGTAGTATTTGAGTAGAGTCCCAATGTTCATTTGCTACCTTAATACTAAACTTATAAATATATGTACATAGTTCTATTTCCCCATTGTCATATATATATTTACATATGTACATGCCTATATTTAGACCTCTATAAATGCCCTTTGCCTCCTAGTTCTTTCCTCTATTTCCTTTCCTTTTGTCCCACTATCATGTTCAGCCTTCATTTGGGCTTCAGTAATTCCTCTCAGTTACATTACCCTTGATCAAGTCCTACCAGGTCTCCTACACCCTCCTCACCATCAATTTTAGATACACTTGTTGTTCCCTTGTCCCTTGTCCCTTGTGAACACCCACTTCCTTTCCCCTGCCTTACCCTCTCCCATGTCCACCAGTACCATCTGTCCTGTTTTTTTCTCCTCCAGATTGTTTATCCCACCTATCTTGTCTAAATAGACCTGCAGAAATGATAATATGCACAAAAGCAAGACAGAGAAAACCAAAGTAACAAAAGAAAACAAAACAACTACCGCCACAAAAAAACAATGACAAAAAGAAAAGCCTATAAATAGTTCAAGGTCTGTTTATTGACCTTTAGGAGTGTTTTCTGGTTGAATCTGATGATGTGCCATGCGTTGGCCCCAAAGTCTATATTTGGTATTTCCTGGGGACTTCATTGCTCTGCTCCCCTTGCTGTTCTGCTACATGCCCTTAGTGTTTTGACCTGGTGTAGTGGGGTCAGATCGGGTGCAATTCCTGCACTGTCTCCAGTATTGTCGTGTTCCCTGTAATGCTATGGGTCAGTGAGGGACATCGTGTCTCAGGAATATTGTCCTTAAAGCTTGGTAGGCCAGGATGTGCTCCACTCTCTCTTCCTCCCTCTTCATTTGCTCCTGTGTGCTCTGATCAGAGATGTCCCTCTCCCTGAGCTGTAGCTTCAGTGCTGTCCTCTGAAGTGAATTCTTCAGGGGGGAAGGGGGTTGTTCACGTAGTTGGGATTGGGGTTGACCCTACATCTATGTTTGTATCTCTGTAAATAGTTTTGTTTCCTAGTTCTTTCCTCCATTTGCTTTTACCTTCTTCCTGTTCCACTGTCATGTTCAGCCCTCATTTGCCTCTCAATAATTCCTCACAGCTAGATTGCAGCTGCTCCACCACTGCCAGGAACTCTGGATCCCCTTTGCTGCCTATTTTAAATCCCTAGTTGTCCTCCCATCGGTCCCATTGCTTTCTCTTTGGGCTTAGTTCTAATGCCTATCTTAAATAAATAGACAAAACAGATACAATGAAGACAAAATGCCAATCAACTAACAGACTAACAGCCAACTACAACAGCAGCAAGAAAGAAAGAAGGAAAATCACAACCCTATACATAGTTCTAGGTTGTCAGCTGACCTTTAGGACTATCTCCCCACCAGCCTGGTGGACTACAGGCGCCGCCCCTCCGAGACTGAAGTCTATTTTCAAGATTCTTCAGGGGCTTCGTGACTTTGCTCCTATTGGTGGTCTATTGTATTTTCTTCTTGTTCCACCCAACTGTGGGGGGATCAGACTGGACTCACTCCCCATGTTGTGTCCCCAATATTGTCCTCTGTAGCAATATGTTCCACTGAATGGGCATTATGTCTTAAAGCTCACTACCTTTTGTTCTGTTCTGCCATTCTTTTTCTTCCTATCCCCATAAACAGTTACAGTCTTGGGAACCCACAGGAGGTTAGTACACCCTCAATGGTAGTGAAAGAGGGTGTGTTGTGTTATGCAGGGTTCTCTAGAGAAACAAAACCAGGACACTTATGATTACAGATAGATGGATAGATACAGCATGAAGGAATATAACAGCTAATTAGTCCACACAGCAGCACAGAGGGCTCAGTTCATTTCACCTCTATGGAACAGTTAATATACTGAAGTCCTTCAACTCATGAGGGCTGCTGGGTCCAAGGTCAAGGAAATAGACAGCTGAGTCTTCACTATGGCAATGCAGGCAGTCTGGCCACAGGCAGCAAGCAGCAGGGCAGATCACTAATAGTAACTCAGGAGCTTAGTGAAGCAGGCCTGTATGGGATATTGAACTCAAGCAATGCAAGACAACAGGATCCAACAGCCTCAAGCTCAAGTGATATATACACCAGCAGTGGTGAAGCAGGTCTCAAAGAAACCTCAAGCTCTAGTGATACAACCCATGGGTTAGCTATCCCACAGGTAGTGTCGCTCACAAGTTGAGGCAGAGAACTAGCTAGAGCAGCTACATGCTGGTGTGATCATCAGAGAGCAAGAAAAAGAGGGGCGGGCTTGCTGAGCCATTTATCTCTTTGCCCTCCAATTAAACTGCAACCTTATTAATCTCACATGTTCCTATTGGCCAGGTTGGCACAATAAACCTACCTATCACAGAGTATACATGTTTACCTTAATAAGCACCCCATTTCCCCCTCCTAGACCTATTTTGACCAGAAGATCTAGAGGAATGTTGCTTTTCACTTAACAGAATTATGTCATTTCCATTGTATTTTATGTTGATGAACTACATCCTTCCAAAGTCGTCATCACTGTGATGCTCTGTGTCACATAAACGTGGTGCCCATTGCATCACAATATGAAGCAGCACTCCTCTATCAGCCCTGGCTGGTCAGCCTCCTACACCTAGCCACCTTCAAGTGAGTTAGTCAGTGAAGGGTTTTCAGAGCCGGATGTTTTGTTTCTGTGGGACTGGACTTTATTATATGCCATTTGGATCACAAGAGGTTGATGTCATCCTTTCTCATTAGCACTTGGGGCTGATGCTAAATCATAAGTGGTCAATTACCCCAATTATGCATTTAGCGAAACAAGTTCTCTTTTGTCCATTTTGGAGAATGGCTTAAGGGAGAGACTCTTTAGAACTCCAAGATTTGCTGTTTTTCTTTTCCCCAGAAGCATTAAAACTGAGGCCCGGTTATAGATAACAATTGAATAGGCTATTGAGGGCTTAACGATTAGGCTAATAGCCCCCTTGGAGTGTTGTTGTTATTGTTGTTGTTGTTAGGAGTTGTCAAGTCTGCTCTGACTCCGTGTCAAACTGCAGGAAACACTGCCATGCCTTGCCCATCCTCACAGCTGCTGTTATGTTGGAGCTCATTGTTGTGGGCACTGTGTTAATTTATCTCATCAAGGACGTTTGTCATTTTGGCTGCCCCTCTACCAAGTACAGTGTCCTTTTCCATGCATGGTCTCTCTTGATAACATGCCCAAAGTGTGTAAGCTGAAGCCTTGAGATTCTTACTTCTAAGGAGAATTCTGGGTGTACTTTTTCTAAGACTGATTTGTTTGTTCCGGCACATGGTACTTCACATATTCTTCACCAATACTATAATTCAAATCCATTGATTCTTATTCATTCTTCTTTATTCAAAGTCCAGCTTTCAGACGAGGTGCATGGCTTGGGTCAGATGCACTTCGTTCCTCAAAATGACACCCTTGCCCTTCAATACTTTAAAGCAGTCTCGTGCAGTAGCTTTGCTCGGTGCGATCCATTGTTTGATTTCTTGACTGCTGCTTCCATGACCAATGGCTGTAGATCCAAGCAAGATGAAATCCTTGAAACATTCTATCTTTTTGCTGGTGATGGTGATGTTACCTATTGATCGGGTTGTGAAAACTTTGCTTTTCATTTCATTGAGTTGCAACCCATATTAAGGCTGCAATCCTTGATCTTCATCAGCAAGTGACTCAAGTCTTCCTCAATTTTCAGCAAGCCAGGGTGGTGGGTAAGAAGCCTTCCTCCAATCCTGATTCCATATTCTTCTTCATATAGTCTCCCTTCTCAGGTTATCTGCTCGGCACACAGACTGAATACTATGGTGAAAGGATACTACCCTGACTCACAGCTTTCCTGATTTTAAGCTGTGCAATAATCCCTTGTCTTACTCAAACTACTGCCTCTTGACCCATGGACAGGTTCTACAAGAGCGCAATGAAACGCTCTTTTCAATGATACCTATAATTTGTCACGATACACACAGTGAATGCTTTTGCATCGTCAGTAAAACACAACTAAATACTTTTTTCTGGTATTCTTTGTTTTCAGTCAAGATACAGTTGACACCAGCAACAATATCCCTTGTGCCATCTCCTCTTCTGAATCCAATTTTAATTTCTGGCAGCTCCTTGATGGTGTACTGCTATTGAATGATCTTCAGCAAAGAGTTACTTGCGTGTGATATTGATGATATTGTTCAACATTTTCTGCATTCTGTTTGATCATTTTTCTTTGTAATAGACACAAATATACATCAGTGTGGTTGATGAGCTAGGCAGCTACCTTCCAAATTTCTTGGTTTGCTTCCTTCTGTACCTGCGAGCCTCCAGAGTGATTTTTCTATACATATAGTAATATTTTTGTGTCCATTACATAAATTAAACCCCCATGGTACACAGCAGATTTTGGAGTTTCCTATGTGGTTACTATCCTAATCCATTTACAATAATTGATATTGAATTATCGCCCCATTATTTAAAATGATAATAAATATCTCTTAGTAAATGTTACACAGTCAATTGCATTTGGCAAAATATTTCAAAATTAATTTGTTGAATATTCTTTTCCAGAATAACTAGCCCCTCCTTTAGCAGCTCTTAACTGACAGAAGCAGGCCCCAGATGCAGGCAGCTCACTCCCCAGTACAGGTTCTACACTGTGCTGACCCTGCTATCCTCCACTCTTTCAAATCGGGGTTGTTAAGAGCAGCACAGCCTTGGGTGCATTTATCATGGAGTTTCAGTACACCTAGTCACAGAGGCCGCAGAGAGCTGTCAGTGTGACACACAGACACAGAAACAGGGGAAAGTGGTAAAGGATTCCTTCTAAAAAGAGTGTAGAGCTGAGATCGCTTGCAAAATGATGATATCAAAGGCAGCAATTCCCATTCCCCATTGATAAAGCTCAGTTGGCATTTGTTTCAGGGCACTTGTTTTAGACTTAACACCAAATAATTCTCTCATGCCTAGAAAGGTAAAATGAGAGTATTGGTGGCATTGACATCATCACCAGGCATACAGTCTTAAAAAAAAAAAATCCCATTGCCCATATAAGGATCCTCTGCTGCCTTTCTTCCATAGTAGAATGGTTGACAAGTTAACAATAAAATCTAACCTGGAGAGTTATATCAACTTTTGTCTCCTATTGTCATAGGAGCCTTGGTGGTGTAGTTGTTACTTGTTGGGCTGCAAACCTCAAGGTCAGCAGCTCAAAACCACCAGCCGTTCTGTGGGAGACAGAACTTTCTATTCCTATAGACAGAGCCATGGAAACACACAGGGGCAGTTCTGTTCTGTCCTACAGGCTTACCATGAGTTGGCATTGACTTGCTGGCCGTGAGTTTTTGAGTTCTCCCATTGTCCCCATCTGTGCATGTTTTAAATATTTTTTATGCTATCATGTACTGACTAGCTCTCTCCTTAGTTCTGATGTTTGATGGAGACCTGCTTTTTCAAATCAACATTTCTTCATCACGGTGTTTATTGTTCTCCATGAAAGCTAACATGATTCTAACAGTTGTGTCTGTGTCAGTGGAGGTAACGTGTTCATCCTGCAAAGGAGGAGGAGAATTTTACCCTGAATCCCTTGGGTTGTTCAGTTTGAAGATTTTCGATTTAGGGACTTGTTCTAGCAGAGACCGCATGAATGTGGCAGGTCCAGCTGGATGATCGTGGGATGTGCTGGTCCTGGAGCCGCAGTTTGTACTCTCCACGCTATAGGTTTGCATACGCTTCCCTTTACCGTTCATGCTCAGTGTCAGCTTGGCTGGACCATGATTCTCAGTGGTTTGACAGACACTGTGTAATCACTTTCCATTTTGGAATTTGATGTAAGCCATCATTCATTTGAAAGAGGAACTTCCATGGGGGGTGTGGCCTGTTGCCAGTGTATAAATAGATATTCTGACAAAGCTTATTCTTTCTTGATTATGCGTTCTACTTGTTATCTGACCTCTGGAGCCAATGGAAAATTGGTGCCAAGACCCCTGGAGAGCTTCAGGATCTTCCAGACGCACAGATGTTGAAATGAGCCGAGGCCTTTCTCCTAAAATGCGAGCTGACAGAGAGAGAATGGCTTCTCTCAGGATTGGCACCCCAATTCAGATTTCCTATCTCTGCATTATTAGAGAATAGCTTTCTACTTGTTAAAGCCATCCATTTATGGTATTTTTGTTATCAAACAAAAAAAAAACCATACTCATTACCCTAATGTCAATTCCTACTCATAACGACCATACAGGACAGGGTAGAACTGCCCCCTGTGGGTTTCTGAGACAGTAACCCTATAGGAGTAGAAAGTCTTGCTTTCTTCTGAGAGGTGGCTGGTAGTTTCAAACTGCTGACCTGGTGGTTAGCAGCCCAACTTGTAACCACTCCACAAACTAAGACAGAATAGAAATTAAATAAAGGGGGGAATAAAAAAATTAGTTGCCAAATCAAATATGCTAGAAAACAATACAAGTCCAAACCATTTAAAAAATAAAAATGTAGAGGAAAAGAGCAAGAATGCCCAGAGAGGTACAATAGAACACCAAATTCAACCAAGGATGTCCTAAAAAGAATGAAGGCTGTTTTTTTATGTTCAGAGTGCGGAGTCTAAGGGACAGCACCACCGCGCTGCAGTAAATCTGTCTTTCCTCCTGCATTCCACTTGTCTTCTGGTCAAATTGACAGGTGGATGTCTCCAGGAGGGTAAGCCAATACCTTCAAACCAGCATTAGAAGTTTAGAGATATCTCAGGAATAGAGGTTGGATAAATCCTGATCCAAAGGAGGAAACTTTAGGAATGAAACTTTAAATTCTTAATGGGATTCAGACTTACTAGATTCACTGAGACTGAAGGCATCCCAAATCTATTTCCTGGAAATAACTTTTGACCTCTCACCTAAACCCTATAAAACCATATTAAGCAACAATCCATCTAAATTAGCAAGGACTATCTATTTTGAGATTTATGCCCTGTTGAGGGATTACATATATGAGGTCAAAATGATATGATGGTGGAACAATAGAAGCAGAAATAGTGAGAATGGTGATGTAATGTGAAGAATGTTAGTCATTGACAATGAACTGTATACGTACAACTCACCGAGTGAGTATTTGCTTTGACATGTGTTTTTCCGCCAAAAATAAGAAAAAAGAAAATAACAAAATTAAAAAGGTGGTGTATCATGGCCAGCAACTGAGAAATGCCTAAGTAAAATAAAAGTATTGTAGCAGTTCTGAGACACTTCACAGATAATATAACGTGGACATTTCCAAAAGGGATTTTTAGCAGGCAACTATTTTTTTGGGCACAATTATTTTTGAGTGAGGAAGGGACTACTGTGGACTATTATCGGAGAAAGATTTTCCTTGAAGCACATATGAGAAATGGGGTTCCAACTTGATGTTCTTTGCCTCACAACAAATCCTCCGCTTTCTACACCCAGACAGTCTAAGCATGTTCTCTCTGCTTGGAAGGTTCTGGTTTCAGGTCTAGGAATAGATGCCTTCTCTCCTCGTCACTCCAGTCCCAGTTTGGGGACCCATAAAAGGGTTCTTCTAGAGCACCCAGCCTTGCCATTCTCCATGCCCTAGCACTTACACTAGTTTACATGTTTGCAGTGATGTATTTTTTAGGTTTTTATTGTCTGACTCTCCATTAAAATACAGGTTCATGCCATGAGAGTGCTGTAGGCTCACCAGCGTTCAGATAAGGGTCTGAGGTAAAATAGGTACAAATGAAGGAGCAAATAAATGAATGAACAGTGAACTCATGTCTTTCCATTAAACAGAGTCGAAGATCACGATGATCTCATGCCAATATTTATGCGCCATGACACGATCCTAAGAGAAATCTACGGCGAGTACTTCCTGGCCGAACTAATAGAAGCCCAAGATGAAGAGAACCATGCTGTTGTGTGTGAGGTTGGTGATTAAGTGAGCTGCAGATGTGCTTAATGGAAGAAGTGAGAGAAGGGCCTGTAGCCCTGGCCTTCACCCTTGGAATTACCACATCCCTGATCTGCTCTTCCACATGGTCCACCAGGCCAGCTCTTCAATGGGGCACAGCCCTTACATGTCCCCTATGGAACTCCAGGCTGTAGGCTTCCTTTCATGATGTCCTTTCAAACGCCCAAGTTCCTTGCCCTATCCCTAGAGTAGTAAGGACTAAAGATGAGGGTAGAAATAGCCTCTAGGGGCAAGGAAGTATACTTTTCTGAGGGTTCCAAGATCTCACAAATTAGCATCTTACTGATGATATAATCTACAAAGTGATTGATTTTTAATTTTTGTATTCTGAATAATTTCACACTAATAGAAAAGCAACCAGACACCCAAAAATTTAATATCTTGCTACATTTTCTTTATCATTGTATATATTCTACATACGTGTTTTTCTGAACTGAGACTGTTATATTTGCCCCTTTACTTCTAAGTTCTTCAGTGTATACTTCCTAAAAACAAGGACATTCCAATACATAACTGTAGTACAATCCATACAATCCTATCGCCTAATAGAACATATTGATATTTTTCTTATAGTCCCTATAATGTCCTTCATAAGAGAAGTAGTGAAAAAATTTTTATATTCTTGAGTCAGCCCTCCTAGGTCTTTGTTTCAGGTTTAAGAGTTGATTCAGGTTGTATATGATTAAACTCTGTTAGATAGGTGACTTATATTGAAAAATTTGGAAAATGTGTATTAAATTTGGGATTTACAAGGAGCAGAGCTGATTAGAGGTTTGGTTAGTAGTTTAAACTTTAGAATACTAAGTTGCAATTAAAAAGTTAATAAACAAGAATTACCGCTTTTCTAGAAATATCACCTGAAATTCTGGGTGTTCTGCATAATTGAAAATGCACAAATCCGTGGGATACAACACAGTGTTTTAGACCAATTGGCAGACTGAAAAATAAATAGAGATTCCCACTCATCAGTTTGTTGTACTAAGATGACTTGTATGTTGCTGTGGTGCTTGAAGCTGTACCATCGGGATTTCAAATACCAGTAAGGTCCACTGTGGTGAGCAGGTTTCAGCAGAGCCTCCGGATTGCACAAGTCCCTTTTCATGCATTAAAGAGAAAAGATGTCACTTTGATGTGTGCCTGACCCATTTTGATCTTCACAGGAAAAACAAGAACAACCACAAAACTTGGCGTTTATCATCAAAAACACCTATGTGGTAGGAGGCTAGATCTATAACTTAGAAGCCAGATCACAGCTGGGAGTAAAGTAAAATAAAATGTTTATTAAACCAATTAATTTTTTCAGGATACACCCCCCCCCACACAAAGATGCATTTCAATGCTCCATAAAATTCATATTGAAAATCAGAGTTTCCCCAAAAGATTAGTTATTGGAAAGAAACTCAAGTTACAAAGCAGATACTTCCACAGAACATTCCTGCTCTGTTGTAGAGTATAATTGTGAACTTTCATGAGTTGTTACAACTCTGAATGAATGACGGGAGTATAACAGGTGGTGGAATTGGAGAACGTTACATTTTTGTTCCTAATGGCAAAACACATTTTCTCATTTTCATCAGAATGTGTGATCCAGGCTATTTGAAATCAAATTCCAAACATAATGAACCATTAGCATAATAACTAATTACTAACAGGGGTCATAAATAATACATTCTTATCATGTACATGCAGCTCACCATGAAGCCAGCAAAAGATATTCCAGGCCATTGAAGTTTCATTATAGCAGTGCGGCTATGGACTAGATGGGCATCTCCTGTGAACAAAGATGGATGCCAGTTTTTCCTGTGGAGAGAGAGGCTGGCCCTTCCACTGCACATATGGCAGATGGATTGGCTAATCAGCCTCTGCTGAATCCTGGGCTTAAAAGCACAGAGAGACAGACAATTGTGACTATGCAGTCTTTGTTTACAAGTGCATCTAAGACAAACAATCACTTGTTATTTGGGAAAAAATAAAATGTTTACTTTTGGGTTTTTATTAAAGTGTCAAGTGCTTCACAAAACAGCTGTGTAAATTCAGCTTTTAACCAAAGTATCATTTGGATGGCTTATAACGAAAAATATATAAATGGAAATTTTAATTTAAAAAAATTACTCTTGTATTTCAGCATTAAGGAAAAACGAAGAGCCACACATTTCTTTTTCAAAAACATGTTTGTGAAATAATAGTTTCATCCTAATTTAATATTTTAAATGATCTGAGTGAAAGTTTACAGAACAAATTGGTTTTCCATTCGACAAATCACACACATTTTGGTCTGTGTCATTGATGGCAATCCTCACAATGTCACTTCTCTTTGTACTTCCTTCCTTTCTATCCGCTTCCATTTCTCCTTTCTGAGGTTTATTCTTTCTGAGGTTTATTCTTGGGGGATACTGCTATTTTGATCTCATAGGGTTGATAGTTCCAAGGAGTTCCCACCTCCTTTGTGTTATATATTTCATCGTATAGACCTATTGTTTGACTGAGCCACCAGGGTGAGTTCAATTGCAGGCCTGAAGGCTGATCATAGTCTTGGGTACTCCGCAAGTCCCTACTAGATTACAAAGACTGGTCTTTTTTTTTTTTTTTTTGTATGCTTCTGAGTTTCGGTCCACATTTTTCTCCCACACTATCCAGGATACTAAATTGTGATCTCTTTGAGAGTGGTCAGCACTCAAATTGGTACTGGGCACCATCAGCTCCTCTGGGGTCAGGGTATTGGAGGCTGAGGTTCCAGTGGTCCATTAGTTCTTTGAACTGATTTGTCTTTGCTTTCACTCTTCTACGTTCTGGGTGGGAAGAGACCAGAGGTTCCTTAGATGGCTGATGACAAGCTTTTAAGGCCCCAGTGATGCCTTATCAGAGGAGGTTGTACAACATTGCCTTTGTGGATCACAATATGTCAATTGACTTCCATGATCACAGTGATGCTTTCCTTCAAGATCTTGGGTTTTGGCTAAGTTTTTTATAACTTTTCCCCATGCTTGCTCTACTGTATGAGAAAGCTTCAAAAAGTCCAGATTTTCTATGAAATTTTTAAGTCTGTATGCATACATGGACATATTTATACCACATAAAATATGTAGGTATAAATATCATCTGCCAAAACTTTTATGTCATTATGAACCTACCTATATCTGTTTATCTTGACTGTTTGCTATGTATATGATACTCATAGTTTAAATGTTCTTAGTGACAATGTAGGATTATGTATGTAATTGTTTAAGTGGGCTTCAAAAATTCATTAAAAAAATCCATTGTTTTTAATTCCATTTTTACATGAACTCTTAATGCCCCATTTATTTTCCTTTTTTGTCTATAGCTCTTATACATTTCTCCATGGCTTACTTTTTATTTTTGACACTTCATTGTGATTTAGGTGGGGATTTACATGTATCATTTTTTCCCAATAATTTTAACAATTTATCAACCCCCCATAGCTTGCCCTGTCCCCCAGCCTTTCCCCCCTCTGTCGCCCTCTTGTAGAATACCACCTTCCCCTTCATTAACGCCTGTCTACCCTCTATCCTACTATTTTCCATTCCCTCTCTACCCCTCTCACTCCTGATAACGTCCAGGTCTGTTTCTTTTATTATGAAAACCTTTATCTTAATTTGTATGTACAAAAGTGGTCTCAAACATTATTTGTCTTTTTGTGATTGGCTAACTTCCTTGGCTTAATGTCTTCCAAATTCATCTATGTGACGAAGTTTCACTGTTTCGTCTTTATTCTTTAGCAATGCATCTTACTCCACTGTATGCATGTACCAAAGTTTTCTCTTCTTACCCTAACAATTTAGAAATGCTAAATTGTTTCTACTTTCTGGCTGTTGTGACTAGTGCTTCAATGAGCACAAGTGTGTATATGCTCATGTTTGGTTCCTTGTGTCCTTAGGACACACACCGAGTGAAGGGATCGCTCTGTCCTTTGGCATTTCTATTCCCAGTTGCTTGGGAACGTGCCGTACTGCTTTCCTCAGAGGTTGTGCTGTTTCACAGCCCTACTAGCAGTGTGCAAGTGTCCCAGTGTCCCTAAAGCCTCTCCAGCTTGTCTTCTTTTCTGTTTTCTTTAAAACGTTGCTGTCAATACTTGTGTGAGGTGATAGCTCATAGTTACTTTGATTAGCATTTCTCAACTAGCTAATGAATGTAAGCATTTCTTCATATGTTCGTTGGCCACTTGAATGTCTTCTTTGGTGAACTCTTTTTAAAAATTTAATAAATCTTTTTATTGGGGCTCATACAACTCTTATCACAATCCATACATACATCAATTGAGTAAAGCACCCTTATACATTCGTTGCTCCCGTCATTCTCAAAATTCGCCTTCCACTTGGGTTCCTGGAATCAGCTCGTTTTCCTTTTTTCCCTCCCCCTCCCTCCCCGCTCCCCCCTTCCCCCTGAACCCTTAATAATTTATAAATGATTATTTTATCTATCTTACACTGCCCAGCGTCTCCCCTCACCCACCTTCCCATTGCCCATCTCCCAGAGAGGAGGTTACACATAGATCTCCAAGATCGGTTCTCCCTTTCTACACCCCCTTCCCTCCTGGTGTCGCCACTCCCACCGCGGGTGTTGAGGGGTTTGTCCGTCCTAGATTCCCTGTGTTTCCAGATCCCTACTGCACCGCTGTACATCCTCTGGTCTAACCAGGTTCGCAAGGTAGAATTGGGGTCATGATAATTGGGAGGGGAGGAAGCGTTCAGGAACTAGAGGAAGGTTTTGAGTTTCCTTGTTGCTACACTGAACCCTGAGTGAGTCATCTCCTCCCCACTACCCCTCTCTTTGGTGAGCTCTTTAGGCCCTATGCCTAGTTAAGAATTCGATGATTCATCTTTATTCTTTAGGTGTTGCAGTTTTGTATAGATTTTAAAGATCAGTCCTTTTCCACTGTTATTTTCTCTCAGACTATGGATTTTCTTTGTACTCTTTTGATGATTTTTGATGTCCAAAAGTGTTTTATTTTTAGAGGGTGTCAGTGATCTGTTTTATCTTCTGCTGTACATGTGTTTTTTCATTGTTTTATAGTGTGTTTATGGACCCTTAAGCTTTCCTTTTTCCTTATTTTCATTGACTATCTTTATAGTTATAGAATTTACATTTAGCTCTTTAATCAACCTTGAGTTCATCTTTTTATATGGAATGAGGCATGGGTCCTGTTTCATTCTTCTGCAAATGGAAGTTCACTTTTGCCAACACCATTTTTTAGATACTATCTCTTCCCCATTTTATGTATTTCAGCCATATGTAAAAAAGAAAAATCAGTTGTCTCATGAAAATCCATGGCCAACATCATGCTTGATAGGGAAAAACTGAAAATATTTCCCTTGGAAACAGGAACCAGACAAAGATGCCCTCTACCACGAATCTTATTCCACATTGGGCTGGAAGTCCTAGTCAACAAACATCAAGGGAATACAACTGGGCGAAGAAGAAGTAAAACTCTCACTGTTTGCTGATGATAAGATTTAATATGTAGAAAATCCCAGACCCCACCAAAGGATTGTTGGAAACAATTGAGGGATTTGGTACCATGGTGGGAAATAAGGTTAACCAGAAGAAATCAATTGGGGTCTTGTTTAATAGCCCTGAAAAAGACATCAAGGAAACAATACCATTTATAATAGCCAAACAAAAGCTAAAACACTTAGGAATAAACCTAACTAAAGAAAAAAACAAAACACCTGTACAAAGAAACTTACAGAACACTATTAGAAGAAACCAAATGAGACCTAAATAAGTGGAAAAATATCCTGTATTCATATATTTTGAAAATGTCAATACTACCCAAAACAATCTATAAATACACCACAATTCCAATCTAAATCCGAATTAATTCTTTAAAGAAATGGAAAATCTCATTACCAATTTCATATAGAGAAGCAAGAGACCTAGGATAAGCAAAGAAGTCCTTAAAATGAAAACAGTTAGAGGTTTCACACTACCCAAGCTATTACACAGCCACAGTAGTCAAAACTGCCTGCTACTGGTACAATGATAGATACATAGACCAATGGATCAGAATAGAGAACCCAGAAATGAAGGTACCCATCTAGATGGAAAGGATTTTTTAAAAAGGGCTAAAAGCATTAAATAGGAAAGAGATGGCATCTTCAACAAATAGTGCTTGCAAAATTGGATCTGAAAATGAACCCATACTTTGTCCCATGCACAAAAACAAACTCAAGATGGACCAGAGACCTAAATAATATTAAACCCAGAATTATGAGGATCATCAGTGAGAAAACGGACAAACTCAAGGGCCCTGTTGCAGTGCCTACACCTAGTCCCAAACCTGATAAAGAAAGCACAGACATTCAAGTACAAATTCGATGGCTGAGACCGACTAAAATTAAGACACTGATGCACATCAAAAAAACTTCATCAAAAGTATAAAAAGAGAACGCATAGGCTCTGAAAAATACTTCAGCAATGACAGAATGGACAAGAGACTAACTACAAAAACGACAGAATTCTGTAATACCTCAATAAGAAAAACGAAACAAAAAATCCAATTAAATAAAAATTAATATATGATAGGGATATAGGTCTATGTACATATATTTATATGTTGAGTATTAAGGTAGCAGGCAACTTTGGGCCTCTACCCAAGTCCACCCTCAATACAAAAATGCTTTGTGCCCATAAGCTGGCATTTTGTGATTCTTACTTTCCTGACGTAATCGCTGAAGACAAAGTGGATGCATAAACAAATGTGGTGAAGAAAGTTGATGGTGCACGGTTATTACAAAATATAGCATTTGGGGTCTTGAAGGCTTGAAGTTAAACAAGTGGGCATCTAGCAGGGAAGCAACAAAGCCCACATGGACGAAGCACACCAGACTGTGTGTTCACAAGGTGTTGATGGGATCAGGTAGGTATCAGCCATCAGAAGACCCAAAACAAACAATCATATTGATGCAAATGAGGGGTGTGTGAGTGGAGATCCAAAGCCCTTCTACAGATAATTGGACATCCCCTCACAGAAGGGTCACGAGGAAGGGACAAGTCAGCCAAGTACAGTACAGCACCAACGAAACATATAACATTTCTCTAGTTATTTAATGCTTTCTCCCTCCCCCCCTACTATCCTGACCCTAGTTCTACCTTACAAATCCAGCTTGACCGGAGCATGTACACTGGTACAGACAAGAACTCTCGACATATGGAATCCAGGACAGATAAACCCCTCAGTAAAAATTTGAGGGTAAGGGGAAGATGGCGGAAGAAGGGGAATAAAGGGAAAACACAGGATGGACGTATAACCCTCCACCGCCATCCCCAGGGGGATGAGCAACAGAAACATGAGTGAAGGGAGATAGCAGATGGCTTAAGATATGAAAATAATGATAATTTTCAAGGGTTCATGAGGGTGGGAGGGTGAGGAAGGGAGGGAAAAAGAGAATCTGATAGAAGGGCTCAAGTAGAAAGAAAATGTTTTGAAAAGGATGATGGCAACCTATGTACAAATGTGTTCGATAGACTTGTTATATGGATTGTTATAAGAGCTGTAAGAGCCCCAATAAAATTATTTATTTTACATATGAGCCCCTAATAAATTGTTTAAAGAAAGAAAGAAAAAATTATTTATTTTACAAAATCCAATGAAAAAGTGGACAATAGATGGAAAAAAATAGCTCAGCAAAATGACACTCCAATGAGGGTGCCCAATAAATGGCCACTCAAGACTACCATGTATTTTGCTATTTTCATCTCATACTCTTTTCTTTCTTTTTTTTAACATGTCTTACTTCATCTGACAAGACATCTGGTAGCATGTAGTAGTTACTCATTGAGCGTTAACTGCAAAGTCAGCAGTGTGAAATCCCCAGTCACTCCATGGGATAAAGACAGGTCTTTCTACTCCTGTAAAGAGTTCCAGTCTCAGAAACCCAGAGGGGCAGTTCTACCCTGCCTTACAGGGTCATTATGAGTTGGCATCAGCTCGATGGCAGCAAGTTCTTTGAGCCCATCAAGCTTAGTTCTGCTGTTGTTAATGAGTGTTATTCAAAGTTTTGCCCAATCTGCAACTCTTACTTTTTGCATAAATAATGTTTAATCACTTAAGTTTTTAATCGGTACAGGTCAACACTTCCTGTATTTTAGTCTAAAAATATGTCATCCATGTATGCTTTCCGTTACTCAACAGTATTTTCAATTCTATACCTTTGGCTAAGTTAAGGATGCTATCAATAGAATTAATATATGCCCTATGGGGATTATTTATAATTTTCCTTAATAAAATGACAACGCTGTCTCTAAAGTGGACCAGGGGCATATATAAACCATAGATATATGAATGGATTTTCAGATAACACTTAATTGCAGCCCTAATCCAAGAAAAATAATTTCTTGTGACATTGCCTTATGTGGTACTTGCCGTCATGAAGTGCACCAACTATGGGTGAAAGCCCAAATCTGTTTTCAGGAGCCCCGTATGGATTACGTTTCTGGTGAATCCTCTCTGACCATTGGCCAGGGAGCTGAATAGCCTGGCTATCAGACAAAGTGCATTGGAAAGTGGATTAGTACAGATGTAATCTAAGATTTGACACCTTCTCATTTGTTCTCTTTGACCCTTTAAAAAAATCATTTTATTAGGAGCTCATACAACTCTTATCACAATCCATACCTACATCAATTGTGTAAAGCACATCTGTACATTCATTGTCCTCATCATTCTCAAAGCATTTGCTCTCCACTTAAGCCCTTGGCATCAGGTCCTCTTTTTTCCCCCCCTCCCTCCCCGCTCCCCCTCCCTCATGAGCCCTTGATAATTTATAAATTATTATTTTGTCATATCTTGCCCTGTCCGATGTCTCCCTTCACCCCCTTTTCTGTTGTCTGTTTTAAATTTGTTTTAGTTTGCATCATTTTCTGCTTTCTTTTCGATTGAGGTTTTTCTAGGATTTATTTTGTCATTGTTGAAGGTTTTTTTGTTTGTGTATATTTTTCTTTAATGAAATCAAGGGTTAATAAAACTATAGAAACAGTAACTGGTTTAATAGTTTCTTAGGGCAATGGCAGGGAGGGTTAGGGAGAAATAGGGAGCTAGTAATAATGAAGACAAGAATGAAGAAAATATTCTAAAATTGGTTGTAGTGGTGATTTCACAACTCTTTTAAATTTGTTTGAATCATTTAATTGTATGATAGGTGAATTATATGCCAAGAAATATGTTAAAATAATTTAAAAATCAATTTTCTGATTATAGATGGATGAAGTTATTTCTAGGTTCTTTATTCTGTTCCACTGGTTTTTATGCCCATCATTGCACCAGGATCAAGCTATTTTAACTACCATGACTATGTACTAGGTTTTGCAGTCTCCCTATCTTCCTTTGCCCTGATGGCAGTTTGCAGATTTCACCACTTTTTCTTCTTCTTTTGTTGGTATATTTTATTTCCCTTCACTCAAAGTAATATGTCTCTTAATTATTTTTACTCCTGTTGCCTCCCATCCCTAGAAACCATCAAAGAAATTTTCTCTCAATGTGCAAACTTTTTCTTGACATTTTAGTAATAGAGGACAAAGACAATATCTGTCCTTAAAAACAAAACAACACTTTTTCATTGTAAAATAGGTGAAGGTTTACTGGCAGATCATCAGTTTAACACTCATACATAGTTTAACTTATTCATTGCAATTCCTTTAAAGTAACATTATTTATCACACTTACTGTTTGTCTTGTTTCCATTCTTCTTTTCTTAACCCTTATGAACTTTGATCATTAATAAATGCGGCCCTTTGATCCAGTCCAAAAAGTGATGCAAGAGAATGCAGAAACTGTCCAGCAATATCATTACTATCAAATGCAAATAAAGTTTTGTTGAAGATTATTCAACAGCTGTTGCAATACAAGGACAGTGAGCTGTCAGAAATTCAGGCTGGTGTCAGAAGTGGAGGTGGAAAAAGCATCTCATTACTAATGTCAGACAGTTCTTGGCTGCATGCAGAGAATACTACAAATATGCTTACATGTGTTTATTGACTTACAAAGGAATTCAACTGTGTGGATCATAGCGAACCGTGGATAGATTGAGAAGAGTGGGAATTCCTGAATACTTCATTGTGCTTATGTGGAACATCACATGGATAAGGAGGCAGTCACTGGATAGAACAAGGGGATACTGCATAGTTTAAAATCAAGAAAGGTATGCCTCAGGGTGGCATTCTTTCACCATACATATTCAATCTGTATGCTGAGCAGATAATCCAAGAAGCTGGGCTACATGAAGAAGAACGCAGCATCAGGAGTGGAGGAAGACTGATTAGCAACCCGATGATGCAGATAGACAACCTTGCATCTGGAGGTGAGGAGGACTTGAAGGACTTTAGGATAAAGATCAAGAATCTCACCCTTTACTATGATTACAACTCAATCTAAAGAAGACCACATCCTCACAACTGGACCGATGATAAAGGGAGAAAAGTGTGGAGCAGCCGGGGATCTCATCTTGCTTGCATACACAATCAGTGCTCGTGAATGCAGCATCCACGAAATCAAATGATGTACAGTAATGGACAAATGTGATGTGCAAGACCTCTTTAAAGTGTTGAAGAGCAAGGATGTTACTTTGAGGACTAAGTTGCGCCTGACCCAAGCCATGGTATTTTCAATTGCCTCCTATGCATGTGAAAGTTGTACATTGCTTATGGATAATTTTAAACAAATATAGTGAAGAAAATGCATACCATGGACTGCCAGAAGAACAAACAAATTTGTCTTGGAAGAAGTACAGCCAGGATGTTCCTTGGAAGTTAGAAATGTTAACATTGCCTGGAAAAGGCCATCATGCTTGCTGAAGTAGAAGGGCAGCAAAAACGAGGAAGACTCCATGAGATGGACTGACTTAGTAGTTGCAGTGATGGGCTCAAACATAAGAACAATTGTGGGAATCATACCCCAAACAGTATGGTGTCTCTATGAATCAGATCCAACTCAACAGCACCTAACAAGAACAACAGTGGCTATTGGTGGCAAGCAATTATTGTTTTATTATTAATAAATCATTTTATTGGGGACTCTTACAGCCTTTAAAAAATAATTTTACTCAAGGCTCATACAGCTTCTATCACAATCCACCATGCATCCATTGTGTCAAGCACATTTGTTGCCATAATCATTCTCAAAACATTTTCTTTCTATTTGGGCCCTTGATATTGACTCTTCATTTTTTTCCCTCCTTCCTCTGCCCACCCTCCCCATGAACCCTTGACAATTTATAAATTATTATTTTTTTCATGTCTTATCTTGACTGATGTCTTCCTTCACCCAAATTTCTGTTGTCTGTCCCCATGGGAGGGGGTTATAGGTAGGTCATTGTGATTGGTTCCCTCTTTCTCCCTCGACCTTCCCCTTACCCTCCTGGTATCACTACTCTCATTAGTCCTTAGGGGTTTATCTATCCTGGATTTCTTGTGTTGCAAGCTCTTATCTGTACCAGGGTACATGCTCAGGTGAAGCCAAATTTGTAAGGTAGAATTGGGGTCATGATAATGGGGGAAGGAAGCATTAAAGAACTAGAAGAAAGTTGTATATATCATTGGTGTTATACTGCACCCTGACTGGCTCATCTCTTCCATGTGACCTTTCTGTAAGGGGATGTCCAATTGTCTACAGATGGATTTTGGGTCTCCACTTTGCATTCCCCCTCATTCACACTGATAGGATATTTTTTTCTGGGTCTTTGATGCCCGATACTGGATCCCATTGATACCTCATGATCACACTGGCTGTTGTGCTTCTTTCATGTGGACTTTGTTGCTTCTCAGCTAGATAGCCACTTGCTTTTCTTCAAGCCTTTAAAATCCCAGATGCTATATCTTTTGATAGCTGGGCACCATCAGTTTTCTTCAACACATTTGCTTAAGCACGCATTTTGTCTTCAGCGATCGTGTCTAGAAGGTGAGCATCATGGAATAATGGCAAGCCTTTTTTTTTTTTAACATTTTATTAGGGACTCATACAACTCTGATCACAATCCATACATACATAAATTGTATAAAACACATTTGTACGTTCTTTGCCCTCATCAATTTCAAAGCATTTGCTCTCCATGTAAGCTCTTTGCATCAGATCCTCTTTTTTATTTTCCCCTCCCTCCCCGCTCCTCCCTCCCTCATGAGCCCTTGATAATTTAGAAATTATTATTTTGTCATATCTTACCCTGTCCCACGTCTCCCTTCACCCCCCTTTCTGTTGTCCATCCCCCAGGGAGGAGGTCACATGTAAATCCTTGTAATCGGTTCCCTCTTTCCAACCCACTCACCCTCTACCCTCCCAGTATCGCCACTCACACCTCTGGTCCTGAAGGTATCATCCACCCTGGATTCCCTGTGCCTCCAGCTCCTATCTGCACCAGTGTACATCCTCTACTCTATCCATACTTGCAAGGTAGAATTCGGATCATGATAGTTGGGGGGGGGGGAGGGGAGGAAGCATTTAGGAACTGGAGAAAAGCTGTATTCTTCATTGGTGCTACATCGCACCCTGACCGACTCATCTCCTCCCCTAGACCCCTCTGTGACAAATGGGCTTTGGGTCTCCACTCTGCACTGCCCCCTTCATTCACTATGGTATGATTTTTTTTTCTGATGGTGCCTTATACCTGATCCCTTCAACACCTTGTGATTGCACTGGCTGGTGTGCTTCTTCCTTGCTTTTGAGCTAGATGGCCGCTTGTTTACCTTCAAGCCTTTAAGACCCCAGACACTATCTCTTTTGATAGCCGGGCACCATCAGCTTTCTTCGCCACATTTGCTTATGTACCCATTTGTCCTCGGTGGTCGTTTCATGGAGGTGTGCAGCCAATGATATGACTTTTTGTTCTTTGATGTCTGATAACTGATCCCTTCGGAACTACGTGATCACACAGACTGGTGTTTTCTTCCATGTGGGCTTTGTTGCTTCTGAGCTAGATGGCTGCTTGTTTATCTTCAAGCCTTTAAGACCCCAGATGCGATCTCTTTTGATAGCCAGGCACCATCAGCTTTCTTCACCACATTTGCTTACTCACCCGCTTTGGCTTCAGCGGTTGTGTCAGGAAGGTGAGCATCACAGAATGGCAAGCAATTCTTAATGTAAGTTGACCTCTTGAATTTTTTTGTGGTGAAATATCTCTACCTGTCTTTCAATAGGATTTCTTTTTTGTGTTGAGATTTTTTGTTCAATCACTTCATTGGGGGCTCGTACAACTCTTGGCACAATCTATACATCCATCCATCCATTGTGTACTTTTGTACATTTGTTTCTCTCCTCACTCTCAAAACATTTACTTTCTACTTGAGCCCTTGATATCAGCTTCACATTTTCCCCTCCCTTCTCACTCCCTCTCTCCCATTAACCCTTGATAATTTATAAATTATTATTATTTTTTCATATCTTCCACCATCCAATGTCTCCCTTCACCCCCTTCTCTGCTGTCTGTCTCCCAGGGAGGAGCTTACATGTAGATCCTTGCAATCTGTTCCCCGTTTCTCCCTCCCCTTCCATCCACCCTCCCCGAATCACCACTTTCACCACTGGTCCTGAGGGGTTCATTTGTCTTGGATTACCTGTGTTTCTAGTTCCTATCTGTACCAGTTGACATCATCTGGTCCAGTCGGATTTGTAAGGTAGAATTGGGATCATGATAGTGGGATGGAGGAAGTATTCAATCCCCTTGCAGAAGGGCCATGGGGAGGAGGCGAGCCAGTCAGGGTGCAATGTAGCAATGATAAAACATAAAATTTTCCTCTTGAATGTCTTGAGGTTTTTAACTTTGTATACATTTTAAAATTAGTTTCTTTTCTGATATGTTGTTGCCAAATATTTTCTTTATTGGTAGCTTCTTTTTTTTAGTCTGTCAGAGAAATGTTTTGATATGCATACGTATCTAATATTTAGAATATCCTAGTTACCTTCTGCTATTTGTATATTTGGGGCTATTTTTGATAGCATATTTATGCCATAGTTATTACACATTGGGCTGCCAACCTCAGGATCAGCAGTTTAAAACCACTAGCCACTCAGTGGAAGAAAGATGAAGTCACCTCCTTCCATAAGAAGTTAGTCTCAAAAAAACCCATAGGAGCAGTTCTAGTCTGTTCCGTTGGGCAGAATCTACTCGACAGCAGTGAGTTTGAGTGAGATGTATTTCTTTGATAATTTTTATTGTTTTAGGTTTTACAATTAGATCTTTTTCCCACCTTGAGTTTTTTTATATGGTAGGAGGTACAGTTCTTATTTAGTTTTTCTTCATAATATCTATTTTGTCAAAGAAACTACCGATCATTAATTATTATAGTTTGGTTCTCTATTTCAGAGATTGATCAGATGGATACTGACTGATGGGCAAGTTTACTGAGAATTGTGCCTGGTAGAGGGTAGGAAAGTAGATTGCCTGTGTAAGGAGAACACATGTTAAGTTCCACTAGTTTTTCCTAAAGAACTCTTTGGCATCATTCCAATATCCCAAACCACCTCTGAGATTACCCAGGGTCATAGTTCATTGAACATTTTTGGGAGCATTTTTATGTATCACACGTTGTACAAAACACTAGAGCTACTAAAAAAAGGGGGTACTTATTCATCCCTTACAATATCTCAAAATGACACCCAATATGTGTCCATGCAAGTTTTATGAGGAGAACGAATTTTAGATCTGATGTAGTAATGAGGTGTTTTCTGTTTCAGGTGGAAGGCATAGCTGTTGGGTTCATGAGTGTCTGCTCAAGAGTGAACATGGAACTACTGCACGAGTGCTTTGACTTGAAGCCTTTCCACGGACTCTGCAACCCACACCCTGATGATGTCCTGGAGCCACCACAAAGTAAAGGTGCAGTGACTATTGCAGGAACACATTAATAGGTTAAACCCATCGTTTATATACAACTCTGCTTTTTTGTAGGTGACTGAACAAAGGAAACTGTCTATACTGTGTTCTCCAATCACTTTTAAGGAGTAATTTCTAAGGTTAATTTCATTCTTGTGAAAAATGTGCATGAACCTGGGTAGTCAAATATGCAAGGTGTAGTTAGCCAGAGTGTGCGAGGCGGTTTAAGATTTCCTAATTTCAGGATGTATTAGCTAGTTCATTGTTTGAAACCCACTCTCATGAAGTTGATTCTGACCTATAGTAACCCTATAAAGATTTTTTGAGTATGGAAATCTTTATTGGAACAGATTGGCTCATCTTTCTTGTACATCTCAGTCTCGTACCTTAAAGTGCTCTTTCAGGATTGTACTTGCACGTATACATGAGCACGCGCGCGCGCACACACACACACACACACAAATCCTAAGTATACTTGTGGATTTTCAATTCAAGAATTCAAAATGCTCTAAATACCTTTGTGTTTTAAAATCAAAGGTATTTAGAACATTTTGAATTCTTAGATGAACTGTTGTTTCCCTTTACTTTTGTGTTTGTCTTTGATGAATGATTATATAATATTAGTATATTGAAAATAACCATTGTTAAATTGTCCAACTTATTTCTAGACATATGATTGATTATTCCAACACAGGATGAGTTCAGTTACAGGCCTTAAGAATTGCTGAGGTTCATGATCTTGGAGTCCCACAAGTCCCCCTCAGACCAGGGAGTCTGGTCTCATTTGTGATTTTGAGGGTTTTCCCCACATTTTTCTCTCGCTCTAACTAGGGCCTTCTAATGGGATACTTTTCTGGGTAGTTGGTAGTAGCATCTGGACACCATCTAGTTATTCCTAGTTTCAGGAACATGAAACTGATGCTTGTACAATCGATTTGTCCATTGGACTGTTTCCACATATATTTTGATTTTCAGCATTATTCATTCCCTCAAATGGAGATCAAAAATTGTACTTTAGATGGTTGCTCACAAGCTCAAAGCTCGGATCAGTTTTACATTCAACGATTCATACACAGTTGTTTATGTCATAGCTTGCAAGCCTTACCATGTAACACTGCTTACCCCACTCCGCCATTTCCCTTTCCCATTTCTCATTCTTTCCTAGGCCTTCTGAACTTTGTCCTAGGATAAATGGTGTTCTTCTGATCTCAAATGGTTCATTATTCTAATGTGTTCATACCTCTCTAGCACTATTTTTCGTATTATAGACCTATTATTTGGCTGAAAATTGAGCCATGGGGGTGAGTTAATTTCCAGAACTGCAGGGTCACTAAAGGCCATTACCTCATAGGGGTTCCTCTCGAAGGAACATTTTTGTGGCTCATTTTTCCTCATTTATAAAATGAATAAAAATAGTATGTACTCTAAAGAGTTGTTGGGAGGAGTAAATAAAAAACTCACTGATGGGTATTGGACTGTTTCAACTTCTGGCAATTGTGAATTGTGCTACAGTGAATGTGGGAGAGCATATCTCTTATTTCTTTGGGGTCTGTGCCCAGCAAAGGTATTAGTAGGTTGTGTAGTATTTCTATTTCCAGGTGTGTTAAGTGGTACCACATATCTTTCCACAATAGTTGTACATATTTAGAAGTCTACCAGTGGTGTGTAAGAGTTCCAGTCTCGTGCACCCTCTCCAGCATTTGTTGTTCTCTGTTGTTTTTTTTTTAACTGGGCTATCATGTGTGTATAAGGTGATATCTCGTTGTTTTTATTTACATCAACCTGATGTCAAGTGATCACGAGCATTTTCTCACATATTTGTTCATCCTGCAAGTGTCAGTAGAAGAACGGAGAAAGAAACTCTGGTACATACACATGTGGAACATTATACACCCCTAAAAGACAGCAATGGCATTCTGAAATACCTCATCCCATGGCTTCACCTGGAAGCCATGATGTGAAGTGAAGTTAGTCAATCACAAAAGGACAAACATTGTATGGATCTTACTATAAGGATAAACATCAAGATGAAGGCAGGCTTCTGCTCTCAGGTAATATCTTCTATTCTGATCTCCCAAGCAATGAGGTAGAGAGTCTAATTAGTGCCCATGAACCATATCTCACCCCCTTTATGTATCCATCTTAGAAAGCACCTCGACAGAGGAGAGCTCACCTCAATTGGGGTGAGTTTTCCAGCATGTAGAGCAGCAGGAGAAGATCCTTCAGCTGCTGCCACTACAACACAGGGCTAAGGTCACCTTTGGTATCAGCTCCTCTTTTATACCCTCCCTCCCCCAGTCTTTGACCCACGTGAATCCTTGATCGATTACATATTGTTATTATTACTTCATATCTTAGATAATCTGTTATCTCCTTTTACCCACACGCTTTGCTATCGCACCCATATAGTCAGCAATGTCTTTCTTCATAAGGGTGAGAATCAAGCAGGACCATGTCATAAGAACTAATTAAGTAAGGGCCCCAAATCCATCCATATATCTACTATTGATCTACGTCCTTGGTTCACTTTAGAGACATCATTATCATTTTATAGTAGAGAACATTATAAATCATCCCCCTAGGGCATAAGGTAATTCTGTTGATAGTATCATTAATTAATCCAATGGTATAGATTTTAGAACACTTTTGAGGAAAGGAAGTTATACAAATATAGGCTACCTTCAGACCACAATGCATGAATTGTTGATTTGTACAGATTAAACTCTTATTTGACTGAACACTATTTACACAAACACTGGAGGTTGGTGCTAGGGAAAAATTTTCCACATTCATTCCCTAAAGTAGAACCATGACTACCAGATTAATACATATCATAGGAAGCAAGTGGGTCATTAAAAGAGTGGATATATAATAGTCCCAAGCCACCTTTCACTGGGCGTTCTCAAAGCAAGGCTCTGAACCAAAGTCAACAATAGCCAATTCCATAACCTTGGGGTTATAGTCATATACTTCACACACTAAGGTGTTTCGGTCTTAGGTTCAAGGGATTATGTTGGTTCCTTAAATCTGCTACAGGTTTGTTTGAGGTAAAGTCCCGTTCATTTAGTGGAGTTTACACATCGAATCCTCTGGTGTAGCCTATGACGGATGTTGTGTGCCTCAAAAAGACAGAATCTAGAAGCCCAGTAGTCAATTTTACATAGCCTGGGTCACCCAGGGCTGGATAGAAACTAGGTCCAAAGTATCCAATTAGGACCATAGTAATGGGTGTATTCTCCCCTTGGATTCTATATAAATATTATTAAGAAGTTTTTCAGGATAGTAGATTGCTCCCCCCAGTTACCCACATTCTCTGAGACATACATATCCCCATACCCCCGTCGACTTGAATTTCCAGTAAGATTTACTTATCACTCTTTTGTTAAGTGCTAACGTCAAGTAGAAAGAAAATGTTTTGGAAATGTTGATGGCAACATATATACAAGTGTGCTTGATACAGTTGAATTATGGATTGTTATAAGATCTTTGAGACCCCAGTAAAATGATTAATAATAACAAAAGAAAACTTTTTATGAATACTAGTTGTTACTACCAAAAGAAGAAGAAGAAAAGAAACCAGATGGTGCCCGGCTATCAAAAAAGAATTGTGTCTGATATCTTAAAGACTTGTCTTCAAGCAAGCAGCCTTGTAAGTGAGGCATCAACTAAATCAGCATGGAAGAAGTACACCAACCTGTGTGATCCAAGGATTATAAATAATAAATCCACATCTGAAGGAAGGAATGATATCAGAGCTTAAATTGTGAACACTTGGTTTTAAGAGGCTAGGGATGGCAGTAGAAACCCCAAATCTATTTTCAAGGTTCCCACATGTAGTAAGTCTCTGGTGAATCCCCTATGATCACAGTCAAGGAAGATGAATAGCTTTGTTATCAAACAGAAAGCATTGTCAAGTTAGTTATAGAAGATGTAGTTAGGTTAAAATGTAATATCTTTCAATTTGGTCTCCCTTTTGACCTGTTTTAAAGTTATAATATTTTCTGCTTTCTTTTGGATTGAGGTTTTACTATGTTTTGCTTAGTCATTATTGTTGTTTCGTTTGTTTGCTTGCTTGCTTCTTGTTTGTGCTTTCTACGATTTTCATGTATGGAATCAAGATGGATAGATTTTCAGATTGTCTAGGGGTGTGGCGGGAGAAGGTGGCAGGAAATGAGCTAATAACAACGAGTCCAAGAAGAAAATACTCTGAAATTTATTATGGTGATGATTGCACAAATCTTAATATGATTGAGTAATTTAATTGATTGTTATGTGAGGTATATGTTAGGTATACGAAAAAATGGAATCCATGCAAAGTGCATAGCTTAGTGCCAGGAACAGAGGTCTTGAATAATTTACGTGGCCTTTGCCAACTTGTTTATTTATTTTTCAGCTACTGATCTTGTTAATCACAAGTTAAAGATCTTTTCCTTATTGCATTGTGTTCCTTCCCACATCGATACTAGGAGAGTGTGCACTCTCCTCCTGCTCCATCACCTGAGACGCCAGCCTGCCACGCAGTACTTCTGTCTCTCTGATCTTAGTCACCTGGAGCTAGGTCAGATAGTAGAAGTTAAAAGATACTGTCCTTCCAACTTCCAAAAAGTCCAGCAACATCCACAAGTTTTGGGAGTCTATAGGAACACCGCAGGCTTTTGACCTGCTGGCTACTGATTTGGGGTTTTCACACACTCTCTTCAGGATATCAGCTCCAAGCTTTGAGGCCTACCTTCATCTCCCTTGCTTTCACCTGCTAGCTCCTTTGGGTTTATAATTCACCGGAGTTGTTCACAGCACTCACACCAAGTATTAGCCTGTGGTTTTATCATGCCCAAAGGTTGTAAATCAGGGTGAGCATAAGAAAGACTCAAGGGCAAGGTGTAAGAAAGATTTCAATACAGAGCTTCTGTTCCCCAAGAGGGTACATCATTCTCCTTCGCCAACCAGGAAGCAGTGTGTTTGTGTATCCAGAGTTTTTATGGGTGGGTTTGACTGAGCCCTTGTTGGAGATTCATGATAGACTGAATCACGCCTCCTGATGTTAGTTGATATACACTACTAGATACGTTTTCCAGATCTAGCCAGTCCCCGATCTTTAGTACAGATCTTCAGATGAGGTCTGGAGGCTTTCAATAAAAGCACATAGATAATCCTAGGGTTACTACACAGGAACCAAGGACAGAAGACAAAGTGATTTTCTATTGTCACATAAAATGCACTGCCATCAGCCCTTTCTGATTCACAGTGACACTGTAGGACAGAGTAGAACAGCCTCATTGAGTTTCCGAGGCTGTAAATCTTTACGGGAGCAAAACACCTCATCTTTCTCTCGTGGAGCAGCTAGTGGATTCAAAATGCTAACCTTGTTAGCAGTCCAACATGTAATCCATTACACCACTAGGGATCCTTACCACGTGCTGTTGTTAGGTGCCATCGAGTCAGTTCTGATAACAGAACGAACCACTACCTGGTCCTGTGGCATCCTCACAACTGTTTCTGTGCTTGAGCCCATTGTTGCAGCCACTGTGTCAGTCCATCTCCTCGAGGGTCATCCTCTTTGTCACTGCCCCTTTACTTTACCAAGCACGATGTCTTTCTTCAGGGCCTGGTTTCTCCTGACATGTCTGTCCCAAGAATATAAGACAAAAGTTTGCCACCCTGGCCTCTAAAAAACATGCTGGCTGTACTTCTTTCACGACAGATTGGTTTGTCCATTGTTTTTTTTTTCTTCTCTATCACCACCATTCAAATGCACAGATTCGTCTTTGGTCTACCTTATGTAGCGTCCAACTTTCATATGCATATGAGGCAACTGAAAAATACCACCGCTTGGGTCAGGTGCCGCTTAATTCTCAGGCACACTTTCTCATGTACTGGAGAATGAAATTCCAATTTAAAACTGATCTCAGGACTTAAAAACACACAGAATCACTATAATTTTGATAAGTGAAAGACCATATCAAGAGATAAGGAATTTAAAAGGGTTTCTACTTCTTTTTCTGTTTTTAATTTAAAAGCAGTTGGTCTAGGACAGCATGGCAAGTAAAGAAAATAGGAAAACTTCTCTTGTTATGTTCTGTGTCTTGTTTATTTTTTAAAAAGTCAGTTTCAGGTTCACTACTACAAAGATAACTCTTTAAGAAAATTTCACCAGGGAACTAATATTGTAGATTTCCAAAGAACTCGGGATGGATTCACAAACAATCCACAGCTCATTATATCCAAAAAAAGAGTCAGCAACACATTTTGCTGCTATCTTCTCATACACAACAAAGAATGAGGCTCAGGAGAAAATTCTAAATGCACTGTGATCTTCTGTTATCTTTTATTCTGATGAAAGTCTCATGTTAAAGGAACTATAATTTCTTTAAAATACATACCAAAATTCTTGTTTAAAATGAGCACACATCATTATGCCTAATGCCTCAGACTTTGTTTAGTGCTTTTTTTCAAAGAACTTCCATGCATATTATCTCATTTTACCCTCATAGCTTGATGTAGCAGAGCTAGCATTGGTAGTGTTTTCTCCATTTTGTACCTGCTAAACTAATCCAAAAGAGGCCTAGTATCATGGTGGTCCAAGGGCTTAGCTGTTAAACAAATATTAGTGATTCTAACCCACCATCTGCTCCATGGGAGAAAGCTGTGTCACATTTCTCTTGTAAAGGTTGCAGTCAGAAGCCAGCTATCCCATAAGTATTGAATAATCAGTAGGTGGACAATCATTGACTTACTACATCAATGCCTCTTATGCTGTAATAATATATTATTCTGACAACCTGTGAGTGACACTTTCAGTGAATACTGGTGTAAGATTTCCCTGACAACCAACTTCCATTGTTTGTATAAATAGTGCCCAGCCATTAAAGGGTTTATTCTGTACAATGTGAGAATGCAGGTATTGCGATAGGGAGTTGGCCTAATTTGATTCAATGTCCCTCTTCCAACTGTGTTTTAAAAATTAGTACCAGGGACTAATCAATGACAACAATTACAGAAGATCTTTATTTAGACTCTCTTCCATAAATAAACGAGGAGGTCTCTAAAGGGAGCCAAAGGCAGATTATAAAAAAGACAAGACAAGACGTAGATCCAGGAATGGGGCTTGGGCCTGCAGTGATGCCTAGCCAAGTCAAGAACAGTTAGTTCTAAGGACATTGCCCTGCTCCATCGATACTGTCTCTCAGGAAGGGAACACAGAAGATTATAACAAGGTATATAGTGTACTTTTTCATTATATTAATATAGACTTTACTTTAGTATTATAACAAAGTATGGTGAAGAAAATAGATGGTGCCCAGGTATCAAATAAAATAGCATTTGTGGTCCTAAAGGCTTGTTTCTAAGCAAGCAGCCATATAAGTGAAATGTCAAATAAGTCCTCATGGAAGAAGCACCCCAACATCAGTGACCAAAGGATTGCAAATCATATAATCCGATGCTTAAAGAGGAAATAGTATCAGAGCCCAAATTGTGAGATTTTGGTTTGCAGAAGTCTATGTGGGAGCCCACATTTGTGAGTTCTATAGAGGTAATAAGTTTCTGGTGAATTCCCCTCTATATACGATGGAGGTTTGGGAAAACAGACTACATTGGAGAAATGACTATAGGAGATCAAAGTGAGAAAAGTGATTGAACAGTTAAAACCTTAGCAGGTGATTCTCCACACCCCATCCCCACCCCCGCCCATACATGTTGGGCCTGAACTGGTTTCAACATATTCTGTGTTTGTTTTTTCTCTTCATGTTGGGATTTAGCTCTGTATTTTGTCAATGGCGGTACTCTCTTGAATTTTGGTTGTCTGTTTTTCTGTTTTTTTTTTGGTATATGAAACCCAAGATTAATGAAGCTATAGAGACAACAAGTAGAATAAGGGTCGCTTGAGGTTTTGTGGGGGAGGGGAGCTGATATCAAGGAGTTCAAGAAGGAAGAGAATGATTTGAAACTGGTTGTGGCAGCAATAGTGCAATACTGCTTGATGCGACTGGACTATGGAATGATATGATATATGTATTCCCTCCCAATCCAAAGGGTATTTAAAAAAAATACAGTCTTGGAACACAATTCTTTTGCATCTTGTAGTGTCTCTATTTGTTGGCAATTGGTTTAAATTCATCCAAGGTTTTATAGCTAATCAGTAGCTAACCCAAAACCCACATCCAGATTTTTCTGCCTTGCATGCAAGGTGATTTTTTTTATTACATCAATAAGGTGACTTTAAAAATTTTGAGTTACCTTGATGAAACTCCAGCTATGTTTTTTCACTTTAACAAATTATGCAATGAGTTGTCACTTTAATCAGCTCTTATCTGTACCCATGTACATGCTCTGGTCAAGCCAGATTTGTGAGGTAGAATTGTGGTTATGATAGTTTGGGGAGGAAGCATTGAAGAACTAGTGGAAAGTTTTATGTTTCAACGTTGCTATACTACACCCTGGTTGGCTAGTCTCCTCCCCTTGACCCTTTTGTAAGGGGATGTACAGTTGCCTACAGATGAGTTTTGGGTCTCCATGATGTACTCTCCCTCATTTACAGTGATATGATTTTTTTAAAATTCTGGCTCTTTGATGCCTGATACCTGATCCTATCGACACCTCATGATCACATAGTCTGGTGTGCTTCTTCCTTGTGGGCTTTGTTGCTTCTCAGGTAGATGGCCACTTGTTTTTCTTCAAGCCTTTAAGACCCCAGACACTATGTCTTTTGATAGCCAGGCACCATCAGTTTTCTTCCCCACATATGCTTATGCACCCATTTTGTCTTCAGCAAATGTGTCGGGAAGGTGATCACCATGGAATGCCAGGTTATTAGAACAAAGTGTTCTTGCATCCAGGGATTACTTGAGCAGAGGCCCAATTTCCATCTGCCACCTTAATACTAAGCCTATAAATATATGTATATAGATATATTTCCCTAGCATAAATAAATATATTTACATATGTATATGCTTGTATTTAGACCTCTATAAATGTTCTTTGCCTCCTAGTTCTTTCCTCTATTTCCTTTTACTTTCCTCTTGTCCCATTATCATCTTGAAACCCAACTTCATTTGGGTTTCAATAATTCCTCTTGGTTACATTGCAATTGATCAAGCCCTATCAGGTCTCTTTACCCCTTCCTCACCACCAGTTTTAGATCACTTGTTCCCTTGTCCCTGTTAACACCCACTTCCTTTCCCCAGCCTCACCCTCTCCTTTCCCCCTGGAACCGTTGGTCCCACTGTTTTCTTATCTGGATTGTTTATCCCCCTGCCTTATCTAGGTAGACCCGAGGAAACAATAATAAGCACCAAAATAAGATAGAGCCAAACAAAGAAACAAAACAACAACAACCAAAAATAACAGCAAAAAAAGAGAAAAGCCTATAAATAGCTCAAGGTCTGTTTGTTGACCTTTAGGAGTGTTTTCCAGTCCTTCTGATGGGGTGCCATGCTCTGGTCTCAAAGTCTATTTTTGGTATTCCCCAAGGACTTCCTCGCTCTGCTCCCCTTGCTGTTCTGTTGCATGCCCTTAGTCTTATGCCTTGGTGTGGTGGGATGAGATCGGACACAATTTCCACACTGTGTTTCCAGTGTTGTCCCCTGTAGCGCTATAGGTCAGTGAGGGACGTTGTGTCTAATGGGGGGGTTGGCTCTATGGTCCTCTCTGTGCATTGGCTGCTCGGGGCTGGAATATCATCCTTAGGGTTTGGTGGGCCAGGATGTGTTCAACTCTCTCTCCCTTCCCCTTCGTTTGCTCCTGTGTGCTCTGATCAGACGTGTCCCTCTCCATGAGCTATAGCTTCAGGGCTATCCTCTGAAGTGAATTCTTCTCAGGGAAGAGGGGGTTGTTCACGTAGTTGGGATTTGGACTGTCTCCTCAGACTACTCTATTGGCTCCCTGCTTTGTGCCATTATGTTAGATTCATATCTTGATGGTCCCTTTTCCCCCTCCTACAAAGATATAAACAACACCCTCCCTTTGGGTAGGTTAATGCCCTGTTCCCCTGCTACCCATGTTTCCTCCCCCCCCCCCCGCTCTCCTTTTAAGTTGGCTATGATACATATCCCTGAGTGTGGTCTGGCCCCTGCCATAGTACCTGGACCGTACCCCAGAAATGTATGTACACAGTAGCTCTTTCCCTATTCCCCCTTTGCATTTGAAGCTTACCTCAGGGGACTCATGTTGTACTTGTCCTTTTGTGCTTGGCTTACTTTGCTTAAAATAATTTCCTCCAGTTCATCCCATGTGGCAATGTCCTTCACTGCTTTTTAGGGATGTGTATTACTCCATTGTATGTATGTACCACCGTTTTTAAATCCATTCGTCTGTTGATGGAAATTTGGGTTGTTTCCAACTCCTTGCAATTGTGAACTGTGCCGTGATGAACATTGGAGCCCAGATGTCTGGCCATGGTTTGTTTCTTGCCTCTTCTGGGTATGTGCCAAGTAGGGGGAATTGCTGGGTCATAGGGTAGCTTAATTTTCATCTGTTTTAGAAATCACCAAATTGATTTCCATAGTAGCTGTACACACCTACAGGTCTGTCAGCCATGGATGAGAGTTCCTATCTCACCACAGCCCCTCCAAAACTTGTTACTTTATGATTTTTTGAATTGGGCTATCTTTGAGGGTGTTAGGTGGTATCTCATAGTTGTTTTAATTTGCATTTCTCATCTGTGTAGTCTGTGATGTCATCTTATGCCTTTTGTGTTGTGTGTTTTCCTACCTTCCTTCCTTATTTGTGGGCTGTGCGCGCGCGTGATTCCTTCTTTCTTCTTTCCGACATTGAGCCAATACTTTCCTGGGGCCTCTTTTATTTTCGTTGACCTCTGGGTGGAGTTCTATGTAGCAATCTTTTATTTGTGCTTGATGAGTGCTGTTCTTCTGCCTATACTGGGTCAGCAAGGATATTTTATAGGGCTGGGTTTCTTTTAATGTATTCTTTATGTTTTTCCTTGTCCGGGAAAATGTTTACTTCTCCATCAATCTTGATAGATAATTTGGCTGGATAGAGTATTCTTGGGTTTGCATTATTTTCCTTCAGTTTTCAGAATATGCTATGCCACTCTCTTCTTTATAGTGTCTTCTGATAGGTCTGAGCATGTTCTTATTTGATTGCCTTCATAGGCAACTTTTTTCCCTACCTGGTCTTATGATTTTCTCCTTTTCCTCAATGTTGGATATTATATACCTTGGTGACTTTTTCTTGGGATTTATTCTAGCTGGTGTTCTTTCAGCTTCCTGAAATGTTTCCTGATTTAATTTTATTAAGCTGAGGAAATTTTCCTCTAAGAATTCCCTTGCTATTTTTGCCATCGACTTCTTTGTTGTATCTTGTTCTGGTAATCCAATTATTCTGATGTTGTTCCTCTTCATAGCATCAGACAGAGCTCTCAGGTTTTCTTCAGCTTCTCTGATTACCGTATATACTCGTGTATAAGCCAAGTTAAAAAAAAATTATTTTATTGGAGGCTCGTACAATTCTTATCACGATCCATACATACATCCATTATGTCAAGCACATATGTACATTTGCTGCCATCATAATTCTCAAAATATTTGAATTCTATTTGAGCCCTTAATATCGGCTGCTCATTTTCCCCATCCCTTCCCACTCCTCCCTACCTCATGAACCCTTCATAATTCATAAATTATTATTATTTTTTCATATATTACACTGTCTGACCTCTTCCCCCACCTTCTTCTCTGCTCTCCCTCCCACATGGAGGAGGCTATATGTAGATTCTTGTAACCAGTTCCCCCTTTCTACATTCTCTCCAACCTCCAGGTATCGCCACTCTCACCACTGGTCCTGGAGGAGTCACCTGTCCTAGATTCCCTGTGCTTCCTATGGCTCTCTGTACTAATGTACATCCTCTGGTCTAGCCAGATTTGTATGGTAGAATTGGGATCATGATAGTGGGGGTGGGGCGGGTAGGAAGGATTTAAGGACTAGAGGAAAGTTATATGTTTCATAGTTGCTACCTGGCACCCTGCCTGATTCATCTCCTCCCCACAACCCTTCAGTAAGGGGTGTCTTGTTGGCTAACATTGGGCTTTGAGTCTACTGTGCACTCACTTACATTTTCAATGATATGATTTTTTGTTCCTTGATGTATAAGCCAAGTTTTACAGAACAATTTTTATGCAGTTTTTGTGGTAAAATTAGGTGTCTCAGCTGATATTTGGGATGGCTTATACTCGAGTATATACTGTATCTTATTTGACCCCCACCCCACCCCCAACACACATTTGTTGAGGTCTGTTTGGTTGTCCTGTAGTTTACTGGCACCATTCTCTGCTTCCTGCAGTTGTTGGCCATGTCTGTGAATTTGCTACTGGGTTTTGTTACCTCATCCCTTAGCTCTTCTATTTCCCTTTGGTTCAAGGCCTATATCTCCTCTATCATTTCACCTTTCTCTCTATTGCTTCCCTAATATCCTGTGTGACTCTAAGCAGATTCTGAAGATTTATTTCTGTGGGAGTCAATGTCTGCCTTTTCTATGACTGCCATTAGGTCAGGGTCCTCCTCTGATATTGGATTCCCCGCCCCCTCTCTTTTTGGTGTTGAAGTTGTTGAGGCAGCTTGCTGCTTCCTTTTTGATTTATTGGAACTAAGTTCTATTTTCCCAGGAGTCAAAGAGCCCTGGGCTTGCTCTCTTTGGGAGGTTGGTATTGAAGCTCTGTAGGCTGCCAAAAGGGGTTGAGCTTCACCTTTGCCCAGTGGGGTTTCCCTCTCACCCTAGCCTATAACAAGTCTGTTGTTTGTAGGGCAGGTTGAGTGGCCCTCTCAGGAGGCAGTTTCTGAGGTCAGTCTGCATTGCATTCCACAAATCTCAGCCCTCCAAAGGGCTGTTTGCAGCTGTGTGTGCCGTGATCTGAAGGAACGTACTGGCCTGGGCACAGGAGCATGCAGCTCAGGGAATGGGTGTGTGGGGTATGGGTCCCTTGCTCCTGGCTCAAGACAGCCAGCTGAGTCTGTTAGAGGGGTGGGAAAGGAAGGAAAGAAAGTGCTGGTCTTGGAGGAGGGATCCACTAATGGGCAGTGGGGGTGCCCTTGTTGTTTGGGATATCAAACTATAGCTACACTGGTCTCTGCTGGGTGGGTGGTGCTTGGGATACTGCGGCTGGCCAAGATGCAGTGCTCCAAATCAGTACAGTGACTGGGGCTGGACCAGTTCCTGTGGGTGCAGGATAATTAACCGACTGTCTCAGGAATTAACCAACAGCTTTGGAACCCCTATTCAGTCCCTAGATCTCCAAACTCACCCATCTCTGTGGATATCTGGTGTGAGCTGCCTACTTATCACCATCTTGTCAAGCTCCCCTGTTAATGTTTTGTTTTTTGTTTTTTTTGGGTGATGCTGGTCTTACTTTATAAAATTTCTTTCTTTAAATCTTCCTTGTCTGGAAATACCTTTATTTTCCCCTCCTAATTGCAGGACAATTTTGCTGGAAATAGTAATCATGATTGGCTGGGGTTTTGTTTTTTGTTTGTTTTCTTCTTTCTTTCACAATTTTATATAAGTCAGTCTACTTGCTTACTTAGCTTCTTCTGAGAAGTCTGAGCTTATTCTCCTGCGTTTGCCTTTGTAAGTTACTGTTCTTTTTTGCCCTGGCTGCACTAAGGCTTCTCCCTTTTCCTTGCAATTGGAGAGTTTAACTACACTGTGTCATAATGTTTTTCTTTTGCCCCTGTCGGTTTGGCACTCCCTTGACTTCTTGAACAGTTATTTTCTCCTCCTTTCTGATTCTGGGGAAAATTCCCCCCACAATTTCTCATTTTCTCTCTAAATTGTTTTGTTTTGTTCTTCTTGTTTGAGATTCCAGTGAAATGTAGGCTGTGTCTCTTCATAGAGACCCACATCATTTTCAGGCTTTCTTTGAGTTCCTTTGATTCTTTTGTTGTTTTGTTGGTTGTAAGCAGAGGAATTGCCTTTGAGTTTATGGATTAAGTTTTCCTTTTCTTCTGTATTATTATCAAGGTATTTTACCATGTTATCAAATTCTGTTATCTTATTGTTTATTTTGTGATATCATTTTTTGGTTTATGAGTTAGTTTTTCAATCCCTTCCACTGTTCTCATGAACACTATTCATACCTTTTGAACGCATATAAACATGATTTTTCTGGATTCTATTTCTATTCAATCCAGGGCCCCTTTTATCTGAGTACTCCATTGAGTTTGAGTTTAATGCACACATACCAGGAAGGTTCACATGCCCAGCAGTTGAATATTCTTTTCAGGGACAATAAAATAGACCCAAACAAAATTTCCCCCAGATAGCCCCATCACTGGCCATGCTGGGTATTCAAGTTTTGTTTTGTTAGCTCCACCATCACAATACAAAGTTTGGGTTCAAAATTAAGAGTACAATTTTCTTGATTATGCATAAGGCAAACTAGGGCACAGCTTGTCCTTCCATGGTTATATTGGCTTCACCATGCTTAATAGTTAAAATTTAAATACATAAAAACAAGCATAAAGCAAAACTAGTATTTGTCATATAGGGCAGGGTCAGCTAGGGAGCATTAATCGCTATTTTTTAAAAAAATCATGTAATATTTGGGCCTGTAAATATCATTATGCACCTGAGGCTACCTTACAAAATCTTTGTAGAAATTGATGTGCTCCTTGGCAGGGAGGGATTTTATTTTATAAAACAGAATTCTGGGGCCTTTTCAAAAGAATAACTTGTGTAGCGCTTGGCACCATTCCATCCAGGAAAGATAGTTCTTATTTTTTGTGTACACTTAAAATAAGAATTTTACAACAAGCACACATAAAATATATCAACATTGCCTTTACCTAAAAAAACAAACAAAACAGAAAACACTTGTCATGAAGTGCCTTTTATGTCCTATTTAAGTACCATTTAATTTTATTACGCAGTTATTTTTGCCATATTGACCATGAGGAATCATTTAAATTCTCTTTTCACCAAGATGTTCAGACCTATCAAGTATGGGTGACCTACTCAGGTATTGTGACCTTAGGTGTCTTTTGAACCTTTGGCCTTTTAGGAATTGGTTTTCTTGTATTCCTGGAGTCACCTTCAGTTAAAAAAAAATAGCTTAATAAGGATAGTGATGGAGCCTTCGTGGCATTGTCTAGTAAGTGTTGGACTTCTAACCACAAGGTTAGGGGTTCTAACTTACCAGCTGCTTTTCTAGAGAAAGATGATGCTGTCTGCTTCCCTAAAGAGGTATAGCCTAAAACACCCTATATAGGGTTTTTAATTATTATTTGGTTGAAATTTATTATTAGTTAAAATGTATTTTATTATTTTTAGTTGAAATATATTTGATGGCAGTTGGTAGTTGTCTTCTCAAGCCCTAGGGGAGAAAGACAATCTGTAAATAGTGTCCCAGAGACCCTAACCTGGAGCCATTCTGAGATATATCATTTTACTATATTCAGAGGCTTACAGATCAGGAGAAGCATCACTGCTTCTAATAGTGAGCAATGGGCTGGAGAAAAAAAATTTCTACTCAGTGGGTGTATGTGGGGGGATGCTCAATCTAGGGCTCCCTTAACTACTGGTAGTGCCCTGGGTCAGGAGTAAATGGATTACCAAGACCATTTGAAGCCATCCACTTTATGCTGCCAATAGATTAAAAACTCCTGCAACTCAGTAAAAGGGAAGAGAACAGAGAGCATTCATAATGCCTCTGGCTGAGCAGTGGTGTCCTGGATTTCTGTGGGGAAGGGTATCATTCGGGTGGGCCCTAGGACACAGGAATGTCTGATTAGTCAATAAAAAATGTAAGCACGGGTTTACTTGTGCTTATTTACTCTTCTAGTGGTCATGCATTAGGCTGCTAATTGTAAGGTCAGCAGTTATAAACGACACTAATTGTTCCAAGAGAGAAGAAGTAGGCTTTATATTCCTGTGTAAAGAATCTCAGGCCTGGACATCCACAGGGCAGTTGCACCCTGTTCTGTAGGGTCTCTATGAGTAGGAATTGACTCTATGGCAGTGAGTTGGGTTTTGGTTTAAATGAACAGTTTCACTATTTCTTGATCACATTGAACCTTCTGCTTCTAAACTAGCATCTACTTATCTTCCAACTGTTAGTAAAATTTAGGCTCTTTTCTTCCCAAAGAAAGATTCAACTTTGGAAGACATGGAGAATCACAAGAGAATTTTATTAAGAATCTCCTAAGAAGGAAGAAAACCTTCCCAGCCATCATGGCTGCTCTTGGTATTTCTTACATCCTACCTGCATATGCAGGTTTGTAAGCCTGTGCTCACAAGAGAATCTTGAGAAAGGGGCTCCTGGAAATATGGTTCCAAGCTGTTGCATGAACGCTGTATATGCTTTGTCCAAATCGCCACCTTCACTTTCCTGTTGAAATTTCCCCTTGAGAGACTTCATGCACATAATTCTTTATGGGATCGAGGACATGTGTCTCTCCTTCTGCAGCTACTTCCTGATTATATGGAGGGTAGAGTACCCTCTCTCTGCCTGTGTAAGAATAAGTCTCTCAGAGTCAATTCTGTATTAAGGGAAGCAGGCTTTTTTCAGATGAGTATGGTGGACTTGAGACTTTGGTCATTCATAGGCCTGGGCTTGTTCATAGTCAGAAGTGTAGGTTTTCTCAGGATCAATTGAGTCTTCTCTTTCTGAAAATTCCAATAGTCACACACAAAGATTGTCTTAGGGGAAATTCCTTATTAACATGAGACAAAGAAATGAGAGGTGAAGAATGGATTGGAACTCATCAGTACTATGTTGAAGAACAATACTAAAAGCACATAATACTATATGTTTCTCTTCTAATTAATTCTTAAAGATTATTCATTTAACTTTTATTATATAAATAATCAGGAAGGGGTTGGTTGGTCTAACGGGCTGAAATGAAAAGACAAAGAGAGATGACTTATTTTTTCTACATGTCCTAGCTCTAAGGACACTTTTAGGCCATACCATCTAATTTGTGTGTGTGTGTGTGTGCATGCGCTTGTGTCTGTGTGCATCTCTTTTTCTGTAAGCACTGTTGCTCCCTGAGTTTTCTGGGATTTGCCCTGGCCATCGTGTAGTTTAGTGGTTAGAAATACATTTAGATATAGTGCTGAAGATGGCTTTTGGGATAATTCAAACCATACCATGGAGGCAAGGCTATGCATGCAGGCTGCAACTTCTTGCATAAGAAGTGCTTTTCAGCTGTTGGCACTGACTCATGTATTCACAACACTGGTCGTTAACCTGGGCCAAAGAGGGCAGCCACAGCAGGCTATTTACACTCACAGTGGCAGCATTCCACTGGATCACATCTTGTCTGTCATCATCTGGAAACTTCGGAGTGTTTAACAGAGCCTATGTTCATCACCTTGGTCCAAGCCGTTTTCCCCCTCTACTACATGTGAGTTTCACTACATGTGAAACATAAAACTATAAAGAGAATGCATATAGATTTATGACTCTCCCTTGTAAAGCTATGGAACCCTGGTGGCATCATTGTTCCACCTTGGGCTGTGAACAGCATGATCAACAGTTCAAAACCACCAGCCACTTTGTGGGAGAAAGGTGGAGTTTTCTACTCTTGTAGATTTACAATCCCAGAAACTCACAGGGACAATCATACACCCTGTCCTACAGGGTCATTATGAGTCAGCTGCAACTCAATATCAGTGAGTTTTTTTTAGAGTTTTCTTATAAAGTTAACCTACATCATGTGTTTATACATGATGATGGCTACTCAAGTAAGCCTAATGAGTGTGTATCTATGTGACCCATTGTCTCATTCTGTGTATGTCCATTTTGGTTGAAAATTTTTGTTAAATGACTCAGCAAATTTATAAAGCAAAAGTTTGTCTGTAGGTGACAAAACTTAATATTGCCATGGTTAAGTCATAGTGAAACCTCACTTACAGCCATAGAGCCAATTCTGACTCATAGTGATCCTATATGATAGGGTAGAACTGCCCCTGTGAATTTCTGAGACCGTGACTTTGTAGGAATAGAAAGCCTTGCATTTCTTCAATAGCAAAATGCATATGTAAATATATATGTGACTTAAGTGGGAAATTCACAAACTAATGCAAAGGCAAAGAAGGTTAATTAAAAGTCAGAAGGAATGTCAGACCAAATGAAATAAATATGTACAATGCTTAAAAGTTTCAGATAACATCAAACTTAGATCATTAAACTTATTTTTCAGTTCCATGATTGAGAAACAGCTGGAGAAAGAGAACTTGATATGTTTTCTCAGATTACTTCTACAAGTTGAATATACTTAATATGATAATTAACATTTAAAAACATCGATCCCATTGTTTTTGTAGAAGAGAGTATGATAATTATGTAACATTTTGTGAAAAATTTGAAAGTCCAGTATTATAAATTAAGAACTACATGATACAGGCAGACTGTCTCAAACCCAAAAGCAAACCTACTGCCAATAAGTTGATTCTGATGCATAGCGATCCTATAGGAAAGGGTAGACTGTCACTTTTTATGGGAGTAGGAAGCCTCATCTTTCTCCTATGGTGACGTGTGTGGCTTTGCAGTTAGCAGCTGAACCTTTGTCTTTGCAGTAAGAAGTGCAATGGGTGACCACTGCTCCACCAGGGTGCTGTCAATAAGCAAGTTTGCTATCCGCGGCTAGAATATGAATTGTCTGATCTGTGAATTGTCTGACCTGAGGAGCCTCTTGAGCTTCAGTGCCCTTGATCAAGCAAATTAGCAGATTCATCAGCATTTTTCTCTTTGATGAATAAATTCACCAAAAATTAATCGAATGTTATAAATATTTTTTAAATTCCCCATTGTTTTAAATAGTTCTTATAGTAACCATTTAAGCATAAAAAAATAACATTCTGTTTAGCAGACCTGAGATAGAGACATCTTTTTCTTTAAACTAGTATGTGAATATCCAACTTGGAGATCTTGATCCTAAAGACATATATGAATAATTTCATTTGCTCCTTTTAATATTAAAGCAGTTTTATTCAAAAGCATGCACATGTTATAAAATCAAAGTTGAGCTTTTGAAGAAAGCATATCCATAGGTGCTTCATCTAATTATCATCTTGAAGTAAAACATGTTCTTACCAACAGTTTGTTTTAGAAGGCTTTGTTATACCAATTAAAATAAATTGTGCATCCTTTAGAAGGGCGGTTTTTGAAAAAACATAAAGCCGTTTGTTAACAGAGGAAGGAAGAAACTGTAAAATGTTTTTAAAGTTAGGAAAGAGTTCCAAAACGAGGATTATTTCCCCTGAGGAGGTTTCAATGTGCCATGCTAATGGGCGCCTTCTTGGGTAAAAGGGTGTGTGTGTGTGTTAGAAATTAAGCAGCCTATACTCCACGCCTGCTTTTCTCTACATCAATGGGATATAGTCAACTAAATCCATTTTAAAACACTCAAATCCAATGTTCTCTTCTCACTTCAGACTCACAACATTCTCAATACAGGGCAAAAGAACAGAAAAACTTTTAAAATTTAAAAAAAGTTGAAGGAAACAGCTTAGCTATCAAGATCAAGACAAACCCCGAAGAAAGCCGGTCTCTCACATACAAGAAAAGATCCATCCTAATCAGACATTACAGAAGCTGGTTAGGGAACGATTTCAAATCCTGTATAATAGATAGATAGATTGACCCCAACCCAAAAGAGAAGTCAAATTCTCTAGCAAGGTTCTCTCACCTCTGGGATTTGACCAGCCTCTTACTGCGGAGGTCTACAAGATGCAGAATTGTAAGGGATTCTGGCATCTGCTCATCTTCTTGTCTGGGTAAGACTCTGGTTCAATTCCATCACCATGGTGAAGAGCGGTACACTTTTAGTCCAGTACTCTCATTTTTCTCGTTTGATTCACCAGAAATGTACCAGAGTTTGTTCTTGTCTCTCCAAACGAAAGATTTACTTTGGGAAGACGTAGGGTATTACATGATTAAGAAACTTCTAAATAGGAAGAAAAAAACCTTCCCAGCCAGCATGACAGGACTCAGTCTATCTTACTTCTTGCCTACATATACCTTTAAAAAAAATCATCGTATTGGGGGCTTATGCAACTCTTATCACAATATACACCTTTTAAACCTTCTCTCATAAGAGATTCTTGGGAAACTTCCTCTGGTGGGGTACTTCTGCCAGGGGTAGCAAGGAGTTCTGGGAAATGTAGTCCCAAGATATTGCATGGACTCCACACATGCTCTATCCCAATCTCCTCCTTTGCTTCGTTACCCTGTGTCATAACTACATAGCATATTTCCAAAGGCTTGTTTCAAATTTATAATCCTTGGTGGGAACAGAGTACCCAATGAGCCAGGTAAGCACATGCTTACTAACCTTCCATGAACATATTTACTATTCTTCACTACCAATGTGATGAAATCCATGTGAAATTGTTCACTACAGATTAGTAATTCCGCACAAGCAAGCCTGTTTTTACCTTGCTTATTGGGTAACCCACTCTGCCTTCAGGAGACTCTCACGCTCAGATCCCACCCACATAACGTGCTCTCACTATCCCCTCTGTGGAGCACTTTCCCAATACCTGTAGTTTAACCCGCCTGCTTCAAACTATGTCGAGTCCCTATAAATGTATTACTCTTGTTTCTGCTGTTTCTTTGTACATTTCAGTTTTTAATAGCATCAAGTAACCTCTTTGAGGTGTTTTCTGGTACAGTTTTAGACTCCAGGAAAAACGGACTCTAGAAAGGAAACTCCAGACTTGTCAGGGAAGCTGACCCCTTACTCTCCTGCTCCCCACTTTCCCTAACCCTATTTTATTAGGAGTTAGTCTAGATATCATATTATTCCATAGTGCAATCCAACCCTGTTTAAAAATTTAACAAAACCCGTTGCTGATATTTTCATTTTCATTCAAAGCAGCACAACAAATGATAGGCAGCCGTTTAAGAATCTATTCTTCTTGTGGACCACAGGACGGCTAGGAACCAGGGTTTGCCTTTCTGTTTTATCATGGCAATACTACTTCAGGGTGTGCCTGAGTCAATCCCTCTAAGAGTAGGGTTCATCTCACAGTGAGAAAAATACAAATGACCTTTTACATAAGGTTCTTAGATCTTTGAAAGAAATGTGGCTTAATTTATATTCATTATGATCATTGTGAGCTGTGATTATTTTCTCTGTAGGAGATGTTTCTTTTGCCCATGCTTATAACCATAGTAGAAGGTATTTAGTGAATTTCAAGGGTCCATTTGACTGTAAAACAATCTCTTACAGTATATTCACATATAAATTATCCTTTTATTGGTTTACTCTGGTGATGCTCTTTCATCTTGGAGTAGATTCCTGTTTGTTGTTGTTTTTCATTTCCAAACGGGAAGCTGAATAATAATAATGAAAGATTATCCAAAAATACATGTTTCAAATACTGTTGATATGCTACTTGTATGGCAGTGTAATTACAGTAATTTGACTATTCCGCTATACGGAGTCAGGAGTTAGTTGCTAGAAATCAGTGATAGGGGTGATTCAAGGGATTTTCATCACAACTGGTTGTTTGATCCTGCTGACTTTTCTTTTGAAAATCAATTGCGTGTGGCGAACACTTTGTATTCCCCTTGACTAAATTGGCTGTCAGTGGGCTGCACCATTGTATTGGGATCACTGTGAGTTCTCTGTCTGCCCATGTTTACACATTGTTTTTGATGAACCTTTAAAATATCATGAACCAAATTTAATTCAAGGAAAGCGACTAAGGAAGCAATTACTAAAAATTACAGTTTATGTACATGGAAACAAATAAAGGAAAATTCATTCATTCTGAAGCCTACCATGAAGCCAGTTATTTTTCTACTGGGTTGTAAGCTTTTTACCCGCTGCACATTGCTGGGCTATTAGGATTTTTTAGATCTCCAAGAGAATATAACCTTGCTTAGCAGAAAATCTGGAAAACGCATCATGGAAACTGGATCTAACTTCAGAGTCACCCTTGATAACCTTCCCATTTCCCTCCTACGTTATAGATGCATTCATGGCGTCTCTTTCTTTTGAGTCAACTTTAGGAAATAAGATATTTTTAAAAGGGATTAAAAATAAAACAAACCTGACCTCACTGCCATGGACTCAGTTCTAACTCTGTATTTGAAAAAAAGGGGAGGGGGAGGACTTGTAAACTTATAGTATAGACTATTCCATATTACCTGAAACCTTGCTTTCTTAATTAGTAAATTATATAAAGATAAATGTTCGGGGAAAAAAAGAATATTCACAAGATCGAATCATAATTTTTTTCCAGCTGCCTGTCAGTTAGTTGGACTGTGGTGACCTCCCTGGTGTTGTGATGCTGGAACCTATGTCACCAGTTGTTACAAGAATTAGGTTCTTGTCCTTTTTCCTATTTGTTCTAGTCTGAGACACTTAGGTCAAGCTTTCTAATTCATGCGCGTGCGTATGTACATCTCTCTTTCTATAAGCACAGTATCTCTTCTTGCCTTTTCTAGGATTAGTCTTGGCCACCTGTATAGTTTAGTAGTTAGAAAATGTATATATAAATAGTACTAAAGATGGCTTTTGGACTGATTAAAGGAGTAGGGTGTAGAGGGCTCTATTTTAAGGCTCTAGCATTCTTCGGAACCAGAGAATTCTGGTTTCTAGCACTGACGCACACGCTTACTCCTCTTCAGTAAAGGTTGGGGGTAGCACACTGATAGCCTGGCCTTAGCTGGCCCTTGAGATGTTGGCCTGGCAGGCTCTTTAAACTAGCAATGCCGGTTTTCTACTTGATACCATCTTGCATTCACCAGGTTCCCATCAAATACCTCCTAGTACCTCTGAGGTAGAGCTTATGCTTTTCCCCATTGTCCAACCTGCCCCTTTTCTACACGCAAGGCAGCAGTGACAGGTAATATTGTGGCAATAATTTCTTTGAGAAGAATTAATACCAGACTATTCCCAAGGAGTTGGAGGTTAATGATATTCCAAATGTCCATCTCTTCCAAGATGCGATTCTCCATTTTCCTCCTATGGCTTCCTTGAGTCTTCATCCTTGTTGAATCTGCCTGCCACGCAAATAGTTAGCAAAGCTGAATTATGTGAAGATGAATGTGACATCAGGATTGGAGGAAGGCTTATTAAGAACCTGTAATATGCAAATGATATAGCCTTGCTTGTTGAAAGTGAGGAGCAGTGAAATAAAGGATTGCAGCCTTTGGTGTGGATTTCAACTCATAATTCTCAAAGAAGGCCCAAATTCTCATAACTTTACCAATAGGTAGTGTCATGATAAATGGAGAAAAGATTGAGGTAGTCAAGGATTTCTTCTTATCTGGATCCATAATCAATGCTCATGATAGCAGCAGTCAGGAGATCAAAAGACACCTCACATTGGGTAAATCTGCTGCACAATACCTCTTCAAAGTGTTGAAATCAAGAATGTTACTTTGAGGACTAAGGCTTGCCTGACTCAAGCTAGGGTAATTTTTATTTCTTCATATGCATGTGAAAGTTGTGCATTTAATAAGGAAGACTGAAGAATTGACTCATTTGAATTGTGGTGCTGGTGAAGAATACTGAAAGTACCATGGACTGTCCAGACGATTCATAGACCAGTCTTGGAATAAGTGCTTCTTAGAGGCAAGGATGGTGAGACTTTGTCATGAGAGACTAGACCCTGGAGAAAGGCAGCATACTTGGTAAAGTAGAGGCATTATGAAAAAGAGGAAGGACCTCATTTAGATGGATTGACCTAGTGCCTGCGACAGTGGGCTGCAACGTGAAAATCATTGTGAGGGTGGTGCAGAACGGCCAGTGCTTCATTCTGTCGTCCAGAGGGCCGCTGTGACTTGGAACCGACTTGCTGGCACCTATCAACCTCCCTTGAGTCTATTCCTTCATGTTCCTGGGTTCTGCGATGCACTGCCACATTCCACAGAGACTCGTGAACTGTTGAAGAAATGGCTAACGGAGAGAAAGAAAGATTTACTTTTGGAAGATGCAAAACATCACAAGAGAATTTTATGTAGGGGCTCCTAGGAGGAAAAAAGCGTTACCAGTATTTCCTGTCTCCCAGATACCCAGCCACCCTCACACATCGAGCTTCTTGAAAGGTTCTTATAGGCACAAGAGGAGCCCTGGTGGGATAGTAGCATGGCCGCTTCCCAGGAGGAAGCTGGGGCTTTCTACTCCTGTACAGTTACTGTCTCAGAAACTTGCAAGGGCAGGTCCACACTCTCCTAGAGGGTCCTTGACTCAGCATCCACTTGATGGAAGTGAGTTTGGGGGCACAAGATTATCGGGAACTTTCATCAAGGTAGCAAAGGGAATTTCAGTAATGGCCAGAAATGCTGTCCTGGTCTCTGTGCATGCTCTCAGTCTCAACCTTCGCTCCCTCACCCTGCCTCACCAGCATTTCAAATATCAGCACCATCACCAATGGTAAACAGGTTTTAGTGGATTTCCAGACTGAAAATGAGTAAGAAAAATGAAAAGACAGTCCACTTCTGAGAGATTAGCCATGAAGAACCTTATGAACAGCAGCAGAAACCGTTTAATATGATGCTAGAAGATGGGCTCCTCAAGTCAGGAAATACTGAAAATAAGAGAGCTGCATCTTCCGAGTAGAGTTGGTTATAGTGATAGATGGAACAAAGCTTTCTGGACTTTGATTTGCTGATGGAGCGGATTGTAATATGAGGAGAAATAGTTCCAAAGATCCATTATTAATTAGAATGCCAAAAGTACTAATCTAGGAAAATTTAAAGTAATCAAAAATGAAATGGAGAACATAAAGATTGATATCCTAGTTATTACTGAGCTAAAATGGGCTCAAATGGATCATTTTGAGTTAGATAATCAAATAGTCCTACTATGCCAAAAATAAACTTGAGAGAAATGACATCACATTTATCATCAAAAGGAACCATTCAGGACACATCTTGAAGTACAATGCCACATGTGATAGGATAATATGTATAAGCCTAACAAGTTAATACAAGCTAATGCAACTATTATTCAAATTTGTGCACCAACTACTAAAGCCAGTGATGAAGAGGTAGAATACTACTAACTCTTTCAATGTGAAATTGAGCAAGCAATCAAGACACATTTTAAAATAATTATTGACAATTGGAATAGGAAAGTGGGAGCCATCAAGAAAGGATCCATAGCTGGAAAATATTGCGATAGTGATCGAGAAGAAGATGGGGAGTTTGCATGAGAAAGTTGTAGAAGATCAATGACTTATTCACTGCAAATATACTTTTGTTCAACAATGTAAAACGCAACTATGCATGTGGACTTTGACAGACGGAATGCAGAGACATCCAATAAGCTCTATCTGGGGAAAGAGGGTGGAGAAGTGCCATACCAGGAGCCAAAGTGATGTCAGAGACCAGGAATGGAACAGACCATCAATGGTTTATTTGTGAGATCACATGGAAACTGAAGAAGATAGTCCACAAGACTCAAAATATGACCTTGGATATATTTCATTTGGATTTGCAGAGAGCATTGAAGGAACTTAATTTACACATTGAACATTAATGAGCAGAGACCAGGCTAGTTGTTCAATGGCACCAAGAACATCATACACAAAGAAAGTAAAAGGTAATTAAAAAGATAGGGAAGGAAGCAAATAGCAAAATGGGTGTCAGAGGAGACGCTGAATGTTGCTCTTGAACATAGAGTAGCCAAAGTGACTAGAAGAAGTTATCAAGTAAAATTTCTCAACAGAAAATTTTAAAGGTAGCCCAAGAAGATGATGCCTTATAATGAAATATACAAAAACTTGGAGTTAGGAAGTCAAAAGGGAAGAACACACCGTATATCTCAAGCTGAAAGAACTGAAGAAAAAAATCAATAGAATGTAGTATAGAAGAATTCTTTTAAAAAATCATTTTATTGGGGCCTCGTACAATTCTTATCACAATCCATACATTCATCCATTGTGTCAAGCACATATGTACATTTGTTGCCATCATCATTCTCAAAACATTTGCCTTCTACTTGAGCCCTTGATATCAGCTGCTCGTTTTCCCCCTCCCTCCCCACTCCCTCATGAACCCTTCATAATTCATAAATTATTATTATTTTGTCATATGTTACACTGTCTGATGTCTCCCCCAGCCTTCTTCTCTGTTGTCCATACTCCGGGAAGGAGGATATACATAGATTCTTGTAATCGGTTCCCCCTTTCCATCTCACATTCCCTCCACCCTCCAGGCATCACCACTCTCACCACTGGTCCTGAAGTGGTCATCTGTCCTGGATTCCCTATGTTTCCAGTTGCTATCTGTACCAGTGTACATCCTCTGGTCTAGCCAGATTTGTAAGATAGAATTGGGATCATGATAGTGGGGGAGAGGAAGCATTTAATATAGGAGAATTCTATGAACAAAATACTGAAGGATGCAGGAGGCATCTCAGTGTTTTTCAAACAGGATAATGCCTAGTGGAGAGGTGCTCGAATGATCCAGCGAAATGATCTGCAACAGGAAATATGTATATATATTCCTAGAGAATGGTCTGAAAAAGAAAGTTTTTAATAGCCTGATGAGCACCAAGTAATTTTTTTTTTCTTTCTGAAAAGCGGACTAATAAATGAAGGTAAGCCAGGTGGCAGTTACCATTGCAGGGAAGGTTGATTGGACCTCTTGGTGCTGAAAATGTTTTCAGTATTCATTAGGGTTGTGGTTACATTGCTGTGGACATACGTAGAGTCACTGAGCTGTGCGCATCACTCCATGAATATCTCAATATAAAGTAAAACCCAAAGCCAACCAGTTACTTTTGAGTCAATTCCTACTCATGTTGACTCCATGTGTGTCAGAATAGAATTATGTTCCACAAGGTTTTGAATAACTGATATTTTAGAAGTAGATTGTCAGGCCTTTCTTCAAAGCACCTTTGGATTCATTTAAACCTCCAACCTTCCCATTAGTATCCAAGCATTAACCATTAACATAACACACCCATGACCCCCAAACCCACTGCTAGTGTCATTGTGAGGGCACTGGAAGCTCCATATCAACTATCTGGATAGTTTTACAGTTGCAGGACATAGCCAGGAGCTAGAGATATGGTATTTTTTATTATCCTGAAGGATGTCACTTCAGAAGAGAATCTCTAGCTCCTATGAACTCTCTCTCCTGAGACTCCCTTAGTACGCTGCTTGCAATTCCTTCTAAATTCAGAACCTCTTCTGTTATGCCCTTCTGAGCACCTAATTTTTCTCTTGCAGTGTCATTCTATTTGATTTTTAAGTCAGGACTAGAGCACAGTATCTGGTGACTTGATTTGAGAGGTGTCTGTAGTGATCACTGCTGAGGTGGGTACTGGAGGGTCACAGGAAGAGAGGTGGCAGCAGAGAGGATGCTGGCTGTCCTGGTAATGAGAAGATTAAAGTAAAAGGCAGAGCAGCATTCCCACACTGGCATCAGTGGCTTAGTTGCTTTGATCCAGCTTTGCTTCCTCTGGCATTATAGCAGCGGTGTAGAGGAGGGGCGGCTGTTGGGCAGAGCATCTGAGGGCTGTTCCAAGCGGATGCTCAGAGGCCGAGAATTGACCTGATGGGTCCAGCATCTTCTCAAGCAGAGCGGGTACTGGGCTAGCTAGAAAGGCAGCAGCACAGACTCTTCTTGTAGTGAAAGACATCCTCTGCAGCCTTGGAGTGTTTCACAAATCCAGAGAAAGAAAATGAAAGAAAAACAGAAGAAAGAGCAAGGAGGACTTTTTATGCAAAATGAGGGTTAAAGTACTCAAGGAGACCCTGGCTGTTGACTTTTCGTACTGTATCATGTTGATAATATGGCACAACATGTATCATGTTTCGTACTGTATCGTGTTGATGATATGGCACAACATGTATCATGTTTCGTACTGTATCGTGTTGATGATATGGCACAACATGTATCATGTTGTACTGTATCGTGTTGATGATATGGCACAACATGTATCATGTTGATGATATGGCACAACATGTATCATGTTTCGTACTGTGTCATGTTGATGATATGGCACATGTATCATGTTTCGTACTGTGTCATGTTGATGATATGGCACATGTATCATGTTTCGTACTGTATCATGTTGATGATATGGCACAACAAAAGTGCTCAGCCCCAGTTCTTTTTGCTCAGAAAATAGAACAATACAAATAGTGCCCACCATTCACTCCATTTGCCATCATCTAGATGCCACCACAGTATTTTCAAACAAGGAGGAAGCAGCCTGAGTGCAAATCCTTGGTGTGTGGGACACTGAGATAGCTAACTGTCTGCAAGCCCCCCCCCCCACTCCTGTGTTTATGTCTTTTCAAAGCTTACCCCCAGGAAGCGTTTTGATCAGTTGATTGTAAACTTCTCAGGGTCTGCTGTAGAAGGACCACATTGCGTAGTAACAGTCACGGCCAAGGAACTCTTGAGTACCAGGCCCCAGATCTGCGCACATCATTTTATAGCCACGATTCTATAGGAGGCAGGACGGTCTTATCTCGGTTATAAAGACACAGCAACTGGGCTGCTAAGAGCCCTCTGAACGTGTCCAGTGCCTTCTGTCAGCACCAGACTGGGGTGGGCTTCACAGGGCTGCTTCTCTCACTTCCTGTATGGCCTTCTGAAATGTCCCCTTCACATAGGCTGCGGTTTAAAGCTCATTCTCCTGCTGTCTGATTTCTTGTCATTGCGCAGATCCTTATCATTCTGTTTTCTGCCTTTATTCTGTTCTTTCTCTCAAAGATGCTGATCGGAGGAGTAGCAGTCAAGCTTCCAGTAAAACCACTGAGGATCATCGGGTATCTCTCTTCCATGACATCATGGAAGGCATCCAGGTACCAGAATCACTTACCCACACCTAACATGGAGTGGTGGGCTGGGGACAACTTGTGATGTCATGTACTTCTTTGGTGCTGAGAGCATTACAGAAACAGCCTAACACCTTATGCAAACGATGTCTCACAGGCTTTAAGGTTAGGGAGCCCAGTGGGTCCAGAAGGAAACAAGTATGCTAAAGATTCACAAGAGCCCAGAAGTTCATCTTTGATTTTGTCCACACCCTTCCCCTGACTCCAGGAGGCTGAGAAAGCTGCTCATCATAAAGCTACCTAAGATTTCATACTTTCTGAAAAGACAGACACACTGCACACATTTTCAAATGAAACCCTGTTTGCTTTCCTGCGTGGTTGACCCCAAAAAACTAAAGAAGCTCCAACCACAACTCCTGGAGGCCTCCCTCAGCAGGAACCCTGCCCCCTCATGCAGTAAACAGAGAGCACTATGCGTGCTTTGTTGCCATTCTGACCGGCACAGATAAGGGATAAACCCACAGCAAAGGAATCTCAAATCAGCCACATTTTAGGTTTAAGAAGATTTGGTGGATGGTCCAGGACTCTGAGCATACTTCCATCTCTGGCAAATTCTGACCGCTAACAGTTTCCCAGTCAGGCAAGGGTATACAAGGACTGGGCTCTGGGTGTCACATGGTCCTACAAGGCCTCAGGGTACGCCCTTGTGTCTTCAGGAACAAAGAACTTTAGGTTGGCTTTTCCTCAGAAGGCCTCCACAGGGAGGTTGAACAGAAACGGAAAGAACAGGCTTCCTTCTAGGGTAGTTTGGTTAGCCTGATCCTAAATCAACCCTGTGTCTGGCCAGAATTATAAGGCCTTTCTTACCATACAGCTCCTTCAGCTTCTGGAGCTGGGCCCAGGATCCATTCCTCAACCCAGAATGAGGCTGGTACAGTGCTGTTCCCTTCAGTCCTCCAAGCTCCTCTCCTGTACTCATTTTCACCTTGGCACAAAACAGACCAAAAAACCAAAAATTAGCCCTTTTGACTATCAGGTCATGCAAAGAACATCTTGGGAAGAAGGTGTAGGAGAAAGGTGTTTTAGCTGTAGGCCACCTGGATTTTCTGCACTGATGTTCACATCATCTCCGTATTCTAATCTACAATTCCACACAAGAATTTCAAGTGCTCATTGTACTCTGCAAGGGGATCAGATGCCCACAAAGTCAGGTACTCCACTAAATGCTGAAGGTCCCTATATACCAAAACCCAGCCCTGCCCTTCAAGAAGGCTACAGAATGGTGAACGAGAAGAGAGGCCCAAATTCCGTACGTGGAATGAAGAATGGAAAGCATCTCAGAGCAGGCAACTAAAAGAACACCTGGACTTTCAAAAGCATAGTGTATGGCCTGGATTAGCTTGAGGGGATGAACGCATGACTGATTCCATAAACAAGACAAAACGAATGGTTAGAGAAGCTTCTTTCACTTCTGGCAAAGATAACAGAGACTGGAATTTGCTTCCAGTTAAAAAAAAAAAGCCAAATATATGACACAATGGTTTTGAAGACACTGCTCACCAGGCTACAAAGGACTGCAATGCCTGAGACTGCAGAGTTTCCAGAGCATCACATAGTGAGGGCGAAACTGGTAAGAGCCCTGGGAATGGCTCAAGTCGAGGAGTCAGATCTTTAAATCCAGGGAGACTGGAGTCACTAATGTTTACAGGACAGAGAAGAGATGTGAGCGGAGAGTCGGTGGTGCCACTAACGTTCGTGTTACTCAGTACAGTAACTTATGGTGTCACACCTTCCCCCTCCACGGGCTTTCTCCCATACCAGGCCATAACAAATCCTTAGTAATATTTGTTATCAATTTTAATCCTAGAAGGTCTGACAAATATGATTGTAAATTTATGAATTATACGTCTTAGCATATTGCAATATTAACAATGACATTATTCTGTAAAAGCTTTCTACATTGAATTACATTACTCATTACAGCATTTTTAGTAACTGAGCAGAAGCCTTTACATTGTTTTCCTTCCTTTTTTTAAATCATTACTTCATTCTAAAAGACTTGATTGATATAGGATCACAAATACTACTTACCACAATATTGTAGCTAAAACACCAGAAAATTGGGCAAAATCAATAATAGCAACAAAATCAACAGCATGTACCTTTTTGTACCAATGAAAGCTTGTGATTCAAACAGGTAATGGTAATTGAGTATCAATGACAATTCTGATTATCGTAGCTCAACAGAAGATTCAAAAAGTAAATTAGCATTTAGCAGAGACCTTGGTACATGTAAAGTGGGTATATAAGATTGTCTTGTTGATGTTGTTTAACTGCAGGGATGTTTTGATTAAAAATATTAACACGTTTCTACGGAAACACTATAAAAATTTATAGACAGTCCGACATTCTCATACACCCCTAGTGATATCACTGAAGAAAACACGCAGAGGGAGAGGATTTAGAGATCAACAGAAGACACTGGAGTATTCAGCCGAGTACTGATCAGTGTACCTGGGTGAAGCCAGACAGAGGGACGAATCACCCCACGCCAGTGCCTAGTGCTTTTCTAAGGCCAGAAGTAGTGTCTGTCTCACCAGCCAAACTGGAAAACCTCTTGATTCACAGTCAGTGGGGAGCATGCAGGATAGTCTTGCCTTACCAGTGAGGAATAATTAATTCTAAACAGAATATTTCTGCAGTTCTAATAAATCTCTGAACCAAGCTGTTTCCAAGTACCTTAACTAAGTCTCAGAATAAAGCCCCAGAGTATTTTTTTATGGATTATAGAATTATTCAACATTCATTTAGGTAAACTTTATGTTTGGAATCCAATAAAAAACACCAGGAATTTTTAAAACTAGATTTACATAATCTGTAAGGTGAAGATAAATTAATTAATTGAAACCAACCCTAATCAGAGAAAGATGTTAGAATTAGTAGACAAGAGCATTCAAATGGTTATAATAAATACCCCATGTATTTCAAAAGGTGAGTAGAGTATTTTAAAAGACCCCAATCCAAAATTCAATGACTAAAAACTTTAGTGTATGAGATGAAAGTTATGCACTGGATATGATTAATGACAAATTATATATTGCAGAAAAAAAGAAAAGTGAACAGAGAAAAAATGAGAATTTAGAAAGAGAAAAAGAATCAGTGTACCAGTAAGTTGTGGTACAGTAACTTCATGCACCTAATATATGTGTAATTGGAGTCCACAAAGAAGATAAGAGAAAGCCAGTGACAGAAAATTTTTGAAGAAACAATGATTGAAATTTTCCAAATTTGATTAAATTCACAGATGTAAGAATCTCACTTTATTCCAAGACACAAGAAATATAATAAAATTATGTAAAATTGTGTCAAAGTCATATAGCAGAAGTATTTAGAAAATTGAATCCAGCTACATATAAAAAAGAGTACTATATCATGCATGACTAAATGGGAATATCTTGGGAGTGCAAGATTGATATAATATGTGAAACTCAGTTGATGTCATTCACCCTATTACAAATTTTAAAAGGAAAGCTATGTATCGATGCGCGTGAGTGATGGTTCTGCTGAAGAAAATTGTAAGTTCCACGGACTGTCCACAGAACAAACAGATCTGTCTTGGAAGAAATATGGCCAGATTGCTTCTTAGAGGCAAGGACAGTGAGACTTTGTCTCACATATTTTTGGACATGTTGTCAGAAGAACCAGTCACTGGGGAAGGACATCATGCTGGGTAGAGTGGAGGGGCAGGGAAAGAGAGGAAGTCCCTTATAAAGATGATGGACACCGCGGCTCTCACAAGGGTCTCAAGCACAGGAAACATTATGAAAATAGTGCGGAGCTGGGCAGTGTTTCCTTCGCTTATGCTTAGGGTCACTGTGGGCCAGACACAACTCAGTGCCACTTAACAGCAACAGATATTTATCTCAGATGCAGAGAAAACATTTGAAAATTCAACATTTATCCTTTAGAAAACTGAATAGAACATTCTCAATTTAATAAAGCTTGTGTATGGAAAACCTTAATAGTAAAAAACAGAATGTCCCCCACTTCGGTCAGAATAAGACAAGACCATCTGCTTTCACCACTTCCATTCAGAATGGTATTGGTGGTTCCAGTCTGCTCCAAAAGGCACTCGCATTGGAAAGGACTTATTAAAACCATCTTTTGTTCACAAATCGCATGATTGCTTGTGTAGAAAATCTGATAGAATTTATTTTTAAAAGCTACCGTAACTAATAAGATAATTTAACATGATTACTAAGTGTATACAAATTTTCTATTGAAAAATATGTTGTATCTCTATATAGTGTAAATGAACCCAGCCCCAAACTAAACTCACTGCCATTGGGTTGATTCTGATTCATAGGACAGAGTAGGACTACCCCTTTGGGTTTCTGAGATTAAAGCTTTTTATGAAAACAGAAAACCTCCTTTCTCCCAGGAGCCACCGATAGATTCAAACTGCTAGCCCTGTGGTTAGCAGCCCAGTAGTAACCCATATAGACTACCAAGGTTTCTTACCAATGGGCAGCAATGGGAAGGTGAGCTGTCTGTCATTTGCAATAGCCGTGTGCGTGAAATAGAAGCAACATCTGCAGAGACTGTAGGAGGCATCAGCCTGGGGCCACAACGCGTATCTGTCTGTATTTGTCCTCATAACAACCTGACCTGTAGAGACTGCTGTCATCCCTTTTCAGAGATAAGGAAACGGAAGCTGTGTGACTTTCCGAGTTAGAATTTGAACATAGTCCATTAGATTCAGAATCTGGCCTAAAACCACTCTTGTGTTGGTGAATTCTGTCTTATGACTCTTTTAGGAACAATTTGCTGAAGAAGTCTTGACTGAGGAACCTCAATCAACAGTGCAAAGTATATATGGCAGTGACCTGGAGGTAAGGCGTGAGCAGAGCCCTTGCATGCTCCCGATTGACTTCACAGAGTTTCAGCTGGCCAGCTCACTCTGCAGGCTTTTCTTCAACGTTCTAGAAGGCCTTCTCCCCAGACTTTCTCCTGATGCACCTGGCTTCCAGTGTGAATAATCCTTATCCCACATCCCCTGGACAGCTTGTAACTAAGCTATATTTTGTACATCAATGTTTTTGCAACAAATTTAGTAAGTATAATTTTCTCTGTGTCTCATGGCCCAAAGAGAAAATCATTTTGGAGGTAAAAAACATAAATTTATCCAACTATGTATGTTATGTGCACACTCGTATGCTCTTACATGCATCTATACCTACATGTATCATTCAAATACATTTCAAGGTCCAGGATCTGCTCACTCCTGGTACAGATTCACACCAAGGGGTTGTGTCTTAGAATGAATCATTTTCCTCTCAATCATCGCATCCTCCCTGTCTCCGAGAAGAGCACAGACAGAGCTCAGTAGGGACATCAAGGGCTGCACCACTGAGTGCTTCCTGGCTTCCCCATCATGACCAAACGTAGACCCGAAACACCAGGATAGCCCAGGACCCAAAAATTATTGAATTGCAATGAAAAGCTCTTAGGGCAAAGGTATTTTGTTTACAGAATTAATATGTATACAAATATTACCATGTTCTAATGTCTATTCAGTGTTATAGTTAAAATATGGGTCCTGTGACAAAGGTCCACTGAAACCATTTGTTTCCTGGGTTTCAATAAGAACTTTAACCAGTTTATAAATTTTGAGCATTTTACTAAGGATATCTCTTTAAAATTGGGTCCATTTCAGGATAGGTTTTCTAGGCGAGACATTCACGCTTGTCCTGATATAAGGCAGGGATGATTGAATGCCCTTAAAGTGGAGAAAATGAATATGATTTTTCAGTTGGCTCTTAATCTCTTCATGCTTTAAGCACCACCACCTCCTCCACCACTCACAACAACAAACCCCCTCACTGCTGTTGAGTCAATTCTGAGTCACTGGGACCTGACAGGGCAGAGCAGGACTTCCCAGACCTGCAGATCTTCCAAGAGCAGATTGCCTCATCTTTCTCGCAAGGAGGGGCTGGTGGGTCCAAACCGTTGAATTTTCAGTTATCAGCCCCGACTGTTCTATCACCCACTTCTTGTTCTAGGACACAGACAAACTCAGCAAAGTTTCCATTACTGAGGAAGAAGAATACGAGGTCAGTGGAGAGAGTTCTGAATCTGTTGGACCGCACAAGGACATGAGCAACTTCCGCCCCATCTACAGGGGAGCACCGACTGCTTTTTGTATTCAGCTGTTTTGTATTGATGAAAAACATGAAGCCAGGCAAGTTCTGACAAGGGTTTCTATCATGCCAGGACTTCCTTAGGGCAGTGTCGGCATGACCTTTTTTATCTTGCAGAGCCAACAGTTTCCAAACCTGGATACATGTTATAATCTCCCTGGGAGTGTTTTTAAAACTATTCCTAAATATTCTGCACTGTAATTTTTGGGTATGTCTCACAGAACTGGGTATGGGAATTGTGAGGGGCTGGCTCTTCCTTAGCTCTAAAGTTTGCATTTTGTGGGGACTTCAGAATTAGTAACAACTTTTTTGGTGTCTTTGATTCCCAGGGACAAAAAATTAAACCCAAACTGGTTTTCAAAACATGCAGCCTTCCCTCACATCACTGAGGAAAAGTCCAGTAGTGATTTTAAATGGGATGTAATTCAGGCCTTAGATGACCATGGCCATTTCTCTGTCCATCTCTGTCTGTCCTCTTTGCTGTTGGTTCCATTTTCAAAGGTATGTTCCCCTCCTGGGGCCAGAACAGCACCCAGATTTTGCACACTTCACCAGTTTAGCTTGATTTAGTGAGAAGGACAATCTGCCTTGGGCCCCAATTTACCCAGACTCCCATTGAACCTGATTGGACTGTGTGCTGGTTCCTGAGCCAGCAGCTGGGGTCAGGCAGTGCCATGTGTCAGCTGGCTCATTCATCTAAGCTTTGTGCTTTACCTGGATCTCACCTGGCTTGGAGTCTCCCCTAACACAAATTCTAAAAGTGGAGCAATGGTGTACTAAACAATCACCCAGTGTAGCAGCTGAAAAGAAGAGACATGGATGTTGGACGGCCAACCAGGCTACTCATTCTACATCCTGTTCCTCCACGTACCCTCATGTTCATGCTCATTGTCCCAGGCAATCTGGATATGAGTATTTTTAAAGTACTCAGCATTTATAAGCTGGTTAAAACAAATTCTTATTGAAATCCAGGATACAAATTGTTTCAGTTGACCTTTGTTATAGGATCCTAGAATCTACATGTAATATAGGCACTTACTTTACTCCACATTTTCAACAGAACAATCTTGACAAGAAGAAAGAGTGACTATGTTAGACAAGGTTCTTTAGAGAAACAAAACCAGAACACTAATAATTATATATATATTAGATATATCTATAACATAAGAATAAACAGTTAATTTAATTATAAAGCAGTACAAATGACTCAGTGCAACTCACTCCCATGAGACAGTTGTGAGATACTGGCAGTCCTTCAAGTAGAGCATATAAATGAAAACACATGGAGTCAAATTGTATCTGATATATCATACCTGAACAAAGGAAATATATGCAATAATCACATACAAAGAAAATACATTGACAATTACAAATCTCGCTTTTGCCATTGAACACGTGGTTGTAATTAATACTACTCATTCTGTATTATTTTTGCCCTTAGCAAGCACCTCAGCTGGCTATGTTTTTTTGCTTGGTGGGGTGACCCAGACCTTCATTCCTGAGGGTCTGGATCATTATATATCCTGTCAGGATTGGGTTGCTGTAACTTACCATTTACTTTAATAACAGGGCATGGTAACACTAAGAGTCAGCCAATGGGATCTCCTGGATTCCAGACATATTCTTCTTTACCTCCATTATGTAGCACCAGTCCAATTTCTCCTTGGTAATCAGGATCAATCACACCACTTAGTACAGTGACACCCTTCCTGACCTGTTGATTCAAAGGCATGAAAAGCCCAAAGTGGCCAGGGGGCATTCTCAGCTGCCAGTTCAGTGGAATCCGTCCCGTGTTTCCAGGTGGGAGAGTTCCTTCCTTTGGGACCAGGACCTCCAGGCCTGAGGAACACAGGGTTGCTGAGACAGGAAGCAAAAAACGCTGCAAGGGGATCACTAGGAGTAATAGCGAGTGGTTCCACTCCAACTTCTACCCCTTGGTTCCTGGACCCATGAATTCGGGCTGTTGGAGACACAGCACAATATATTGGCCGCTGGCTTAGAGTGTATACAGCTTCTTTAGAGAACATCCCCAAGGAGAAGCCACATGGACCTACCCTGATGCAGCCCTGGGTGCTGGAGCAGCCATGTGGAGACCCCTGCCAGCACTGAGATGCTTACACGCTCACTGATTCAGGTTTCTTCCTGCAGTCGGCATCATTGTATGTGTTCTGTGAGATGGAAGAGGACTTTGTAGATTGGTGTTGGACATATGGGTTAATGTTGAACTTGTGTTAGGCTAAAATTTTCAAGTATCTGAACACTGAAGAACTGATTATCTGTTAGCTAATTCTTTCAGAAAGGAAGGGATGAATCATGTCAATAACTTGAATATCTTTTGTATTAGCTATGGAATGTGCAGAAATTATGAATTGCACTAATATTGTGCTAGTAATAAACATATTTTATTGTCATCATATGAAGCTATGATCCTCATAATATCAAATTCTGGCTGATGGTTGACTAATAGCTACCAAAGGGGGAAAGAGGGATAAAAATTTTGAAAGATAGGCTACTACACTCAACCAATAACAATGTTTCTATCATTTTACAGGTCACTGGACTTTATGAATTTTGTTTTCAATCTTTTTCCTGTAAGTACACCTTGAATATCGAATATTATAATTTGTTTGTTAATTGGAGAAATTTGTTATTGTTAGGTGTCATCAAGTCAGTCCCAATCTATTTCAACAAAACAAAACATTGTCAGGTCCTTTGCTGTCTTTGCAATAAGTAAATACCTCTATGTTCAAGCCCACGGCTCCAGCCAGGTGTTCGGCCATCTCGTAAATGGGCTTCCTCTTTTTGCTGACCCTCCATGTTACCAAGCCTGGAGCCCTTCTCCAGGGACTGGTCCATCCTGATAGCACGTCCAAATACTCCTCGCCCTCACTTCACTTCGAGAAGGGATTGTTGGTTCTTCTAGTAGTCCATGGGACCGTCAGAATTCTTCACCACCCCACTGTAATTCAAATCCATCAGTTGTTCTCTAGTCTTCCTCATTCATTGTCCAGCTCTCCAATGCAAATGAGGCAATTGGTTTAGCACAGTACAATATCATATTCACTGTCTGAACATTTATAGTGCAGTCCTGTTGCAATTTGAACTGCTTCTGTACTCTGAGGATGTCTCAAATAGCATGTTTCAAACAAACAAACAAACAAACAAACAAAACTCACTGCCATTGAGCCGAGGCCAACTCATAGCAACCCTCTGGACAGAGTAGAATTGCCCGTGTGATTTTCCGAACCTGTAACTCTTTATGGAAGTATGAAATTCCATCTTTCTCCCGAGGAGCAGCTGGTGGTTTTGAACTGCTGACCTTGCAGTTAGCAGCCCATTGTGTAATTCCTCAGATAATTCTCAGGAATTCTCCAGTTTTGCTATTTTAAAAAACTCCTTTACATTGCATGCATTTAAAAGAAATGTATATATGTAGCTTTGTTGTTTCTGGTCATCCATTCAATTCCAACTCATAACAACCCTGTACGACTGGGTGGAACTTCCACAGTAGGATTTTCTAGGTTCTAAGCTTTTCAGGAGGAGCCCTGGTAGCGTAGTGGTAATGTATTTGGCTGTGATCAGCAGTTCCAGACCACCATCCGCTCCTCTGGAGAAAGGCAGGGCTTTGTCATGAACAGTTTACAGACTTGGGAATTCATAGAGGAAGTTCTACCTTGTCCTGGAAGGGTCCCCATCAGTCCGTGTAGACTCAATGGCAGTGAGCTTACTTTGCAGTTTGCTTTATTTTCCCTTAGTAACAGAGGCTGGTGGATTGGAACCATGGACTTTCTGGTTAGCAGTTGAAGACTTAATCACTGTGCTTTTATGCTTAACTCTTATGCAGTTTTACGAGTGAATAAAATTATATTAAAAAGAATGTCAGCAGTTTGCACTAAAGGGAATTAGGGTGTTGTATTGCTTTATAACTTATATTGACCTAAAGTATTCTAAAACCCACCCTATTGCTTTTGTGAAGAGAGCTGCTCACACACCAGCCACTCCTTGGAAGACAACCTCCAAGGGGATACCCACACCCCTCCAAAGGAATTTTTTTATCAAAGTCACGTATTTAATCTTTTTCCCCAAAGCAACCTTATCACCCTCAAAGTACTCTCCATTCCACTTAATACATTTGTCAAATCTGTGATTCCATTCTTGGAAACATTTTTCATACTTATCTGGATGGTTAACAGCACCTCTTTCGTTTGTTTGTTTTTTTCTTTACTTCCTCTTTGTCATCAATTTGTTGTCCTTTCATGTCCCTCTTCATTCTCATAAACAAAAAGAAGTGGCAAGCTGCGAGGTCAGGTAAGTAAGGTGTGTGGGGCAAGAGAGGCATGCTGTTTTTGCCAAACATTGATGCACTGAGATGGATGCATGACAGGTGCATTTTTGTGTTGGGAAAACCAGTCCCTCATCTGCCACAAATCAGGTCTTTTTTTAGTCACACACTGTTAAACAATCTTTTCAGAACCTCTAAATAGAAAGCTTGATTAACAGTCTGACCTGCTGGAATGAACTCCAAATGCACTATAAGTCGACATTTTTGTCCATTTGGGAAGTTGACAGACATCCAGAATGAGGTTTGTCATCAATCAACAATTCGCCTTTTTTTTAAACCTGAGAAAACCACTCATAGAGTTGAGTTTTTCCCATCGTGCTATCCTTGTATGCTGTGTTCAACATCACATTTTCTGCGGCATTTTTCTTGAGCAGGAAACAAAATTTCACAGCTGCCAGCTGCTCTTTAGATTGATCATCAGAAAAATGGGGTTCAAGTGAAACTAATTTCATGAAAAAATTGACTGGTACCAGAGAGAACTTTCCCAGGCGACGTCACTGGGTGCACTAACTCAGAGCAACTTGCTCAATGTGCACCCAGTGGGGAAAATACGTGTTGTGATAGCTCTGCTCTGCCCAGCACAATTCTGGTTTTTTGTACCTCTTATATATGGTGTGTGTGAATTGAAATAGATGCCTTGGCAGTGGGTATTGCTTTTTTGAGGGCTGGGAGGTCGGGACATGTAAATGATTCTATGGTTGGTCTTTCCCTGTGATTCCTGGTGCCTGAGAGCCTGATGTGGAGTCTGATGTGCCCAGGCATGTTTGATGAGTAGGCTGGAGCAAGCACCTGTGCTAGGCAAGGGTCCCTGTGCTAGGCAAGGGTGCTTTCTCCTTTTCCTCTTTTCATAGTTCATCGGGACAGAGATGCCAACCACATTCTGACTACTTTGTTAGAGGGAAGAAAGCAGGGGAGGGCACCAACACAGGGACAAAATGGGTTTCTGTAGAGCTTGCTTTTCCACAGTGGGCCCATCAGCTAAGTAAAATCAACGACTGTACTTCTTCTGTTGACTAATTGAAATTTGTTCTTTTTACTTTATTCTTTTTATATTTTATTCCCTTTATTCTCTTTATACTGAGGCAAAAATAAATATGGCTTGATTATATTGACTTAAACTGTGAGACCACAGACTATATTTCCTAATTTTGTTAAAATAATTAAGCCTTGCAATAATGCTCCTCATCATGATTTTATTGAATTAATTTTAAGGCATTTTGAAGCTCATAAAGCAATGTAGCATGTCATGAATATAGGATATACAAAGCCAGCTTTCTTGAAAGATGCCCCGCAGACTTTTCATTAACTTTATGTCGTTACTATTTTGAAGTCCTTGTAAACACTAATCTTTAGCATTACAAAAGTAATGCTAATTTAAAAAAGGTAAAAGATCTATTTACATTTCAGCTCCATTTCTTTTCATTTCAGAGTATAGGGAGAGGCAGGAACAAAATACCTCCATTACTTTGTCCTTAATCCTTCAAATCCAAGTTAAAGCAGCTCATTATATCAGTCTCCCCGTCCCAGAGAGAGCTTGCCATGTCTTGGCACCAGTGCTTGCCATTCAGCAACTTGACTCCAGCGTTCCCTCTGTCCCGAGTGTTCTTCTTTGGGTTCCACAAATGTCCCAGGAGTTTTGGGTTAGCACAAGTAATACCTTTACAGGGTTCATAAGGAGGCTAAGTCCCAGGGGGACAAATTAGCTCTTCTTAGAGCAGGCTGCTTCTACAAGGACCTTCTGCAAGGAAGGTGAGGCAGGCTTGGGTTGCACCGCTAGCCCAGAGCAGCACCACCGTTCGTTAGTCTGTCGGAAACAGCCCCAGCCACGGGAGTGATTCCGTATGTTCGAGCCATAGGTACACATGGAGAGAGAAGCTGGTGAAGCCAATTTTAATGACATACTCTATTTAAATTCAAATCACTGCCATCCAGCAGATTCCCATTTTATAGGGCAGAGCGGAACTGCTCCTTTTATTCCACCCAAGAATCCCAAATAGAGTTATTTCAATGTGAGATCAATATGAGAAGTGATTAATGATCCAGTTTACATTCTTTATTCATACTAATTCTCTAAAATCCCCCATGCATTTTTTTATTTTCTGTATCTTTAATCTATATTTAGATTTCATAAAATTGGCAATTGATAGATTCATAATCCCAAGTTGTTCCAAACATATGTAAAACTTTCCCAATAACTAAACCAAGTGAATTGAGCTAAGATGAAGTGAATGAGCCCTAGTGGCACTGTGGGTTCAGCCATCCGGCTGCTCCCACACAACACGTAGTTCAAACCCACCAGCACTCCTCAGGAGAAGATGAAGCTGTCTGCTTCTGTTAAGATTTACAGTGTCAGAAATCCTACATTAGATTTCTGTAAATATGAATCGGCTCCACGGCAGTAGGTTTGGGGTTAAGTTTAAATAGAATTAGAAGTTTATTTCCCCAGGTGCAGTAATCTCGCGTGATGAGTGGCTACCATATTGGCCAACACAAGGACTAGAAGTAATTGTTGAGGATGTGGGATCCTCTGCTAACTAAACCTTCTGCTGGGGTTTCCATCCTCCCTTGTGTCTGTTCTCCCCATTGGGCTTGTCACATTATGGTAAAGCACACAGATGTCCCTTTCTGTGTAATCACAGGATTTAAAACCAGAAAGGACCTGCTGTGCTATCCTCTCACCTCTTAAAGAAGAGATTGGGCTAGTTTAAGATCACATAGTAGACAAAGGGTTTGTGGTAGGATGCTACGCTGCCTCATTTACTCAGGGATTCATACAATATCCTTAAATTAAAAAACCCACTTAAGCAAAAGAGCTATGATGAATGGATCCCATTGTTCCTAAGAATCATTTATTCTGGTTTCAGACAAACATACAAATATTTCTATATATTTGCAGTTTCTTATTCCTGCAAATTTCATGTGGTTAATCTCCAATTTACAGAAAAATTTAATTTGAATATCCTTTCCTTAAGCAACATATTTTCCCTACCTTCCTTAGTGTTTTATAGCAAGAATTTGTGTGCAATGCTTATCTGAAAAATGGCTTTTAATTCTTTCTCCATGTGTCTCTGTTTATTAAAATTCCAGGATAAGAACTTTTGCATAATTTCTCTGCCTCATCTCACCCCTGAGTTTGTCCTTATCCAGAACTTTGTGCGAATTATTCCCTTCAATAACTGTTCCCTCCATCAGGATCTCTATGTCTTCCATCGAGCTGGACTGCTCAGGTCAGTATTCTCGTGTGTGGTCAAAAGCCAGCCCAGGGTGTTTAAAACTGAGAGAGCAAGGAGTAATAGTAGTGTTTTCTATTGAATAGTCTATTTTAAAAATTAATTGTCTTATTTCTAGAAGGCTTAATCAAGATATTTTAGCTAATGCTAGATATTAAAACATAATGTAACCCCATAGTAGTAAAACAATGTCATGTTGAAAAAAATCTGTAAGTAGAACAATGTGATACAATGAAATGCATATGTATTACACGCACAAATATGAAAAAGTTTGCATCACAACAGGGGGATTTGGGAACAAAAATAAAAGTAGAAATTTTCTTGTTAGTCTATTGTAAAATAAATTCCAGTGTTGATTGAAGTATTAAATCTAAATATTGAAAACATAAAACTTAAGAAAATAAGTATGTACCAAGTTCAAGAATACAATGGTGAACAACATATAGACCTGGTCCTGCCCTTGTAAATCTTATTAATACACCTATACACAAGGAGCATAGCCACATATGGGCTGTGTTATTATAAAAATGAGTCATATGGAGATTTGGCCAAATCAGAGAATGTTTTCCTGAAGAAATAAGGTTGAATGTGATCCAGGAATATGAGTGAAGATTAATCTTTATTGTGTTTCAGGTGGGAGGTCTTTTAAAACATAAAACTAATGGAAGACAAATACTTTTTTATTACATAAAATGTTGAACTATTGTAATTAAGTACAATTGTATTATTAAGTAAAAATACTTTTTAAAATATGCAGACAAACACATTGTTGTTGAGTTCAATTCTGACTCACGGTAACCCTACAGGAGAAAGTAGAACTGCCCCATAGTATTTCCCACTATGTAAATCTGTCCAGAACCCAATTGCCTCATCTTTCTTTTGTGACACGGTTAGTGGAATTGAACTACTGACCTTTTAGTTAGCATCCCAATGCCTAACCCAATGCCAGAAAAAAACTTGATATACTGACTATATAAAGAGTTTTTAATAATCAACAAGGGTATTCCTTATTGAATATGAAATAAAAACTAACAGAAAGCCTATCTAGACTATATATGAATAAATACAAATAATTAACACATATTTGAAAATATGCTACTTTAAAGGAAACCAAAGCAAGAATGATTACTTGGCAAGAATTCATATCAATGATATATCATTTGTTGATACATTTATAAGTTAAATTGATAAGTTATTTGTGAATAAATTTATAAAATACTTGTGAATAATTTATTATCAGTAAAATTAACATTAATACTGTTCAAGAAAAGATTGACATCAAGATCTCATTTTACTGGGCTCTATAGTCCATGCTTGTGAAAGCAGCAGCCAAGAAACCAAATGACTTATTACATTGGGCAACTCTACTTCAAAAAATCCATTTTACTGTATCAAAGGGCAAAGATACCGCTCTGAGAACTGAGATGTTCTTAACCCAACCCGTGATGTTTTCAGGAGCCTTATATGCAAGCCAAGGCTGGGAAATGAATAGGAAAGGGCGCAGAATTTGAATTATGGTATTAGGGAAGAATATTCAAAGTATCCTGGACTGCCTGAGAACTAAGCAAATCTGTTTTGGACGAGGAACCGCCAAAATACGCCTTCAAAGCGAGGATACTTTTGATATCTCATCTGACGGGGCCAGTTCCTGGGGAAAGACATTCTGCTTGATAAAGTGTCAGGTCAGCAAACGGAGGACGCCTCCAGGAAAGGACTGACCTAGTGCGTGCTGCAGCAGCGTGCGGCTGTCTCGTTATTTCAGCTGGTTCTGTGGCGATGTCGCGTTTCAGTTCTCATTCACATCACAGGCTTGCTATTCTTTTCCTTTGATAGGTTTGCCGGTGGCTTATCTAGTCTGGTGGATTTTTCTATTGTTTTAAAATTTTATGCTTAATTTATTTCTGCTCTACCCTTTATTTCTTTTCTTTTTCTAGTGTCTGAGGCTTTGTTTTGTGGGCCCTGTTCTAATTGTTGTGGTTGATGTGTTAAGGTGTTTAATTTTTTCCCTTTATGATATGTGCACTTGCTGCTATAAACTGCCCTCTAAGTACTGGGTTTTGCCATACCCAAGGTATTTTGGTATGATGTATTTTTGTTCTCATTTGCTTAAACCATTTAAAAATATTTTTTAGTTCTTCAATTCCCCAATGTTTTTTGGTGAGGAGTGGAGATTATTTTATGGGGGGGGGGGGTCTTACAGCTCTTATAACAATCCATACATCAATTGTATCAAGCATATTTGTACATATGTGGCCATCATCAATCTTTAACCATTTACTTTCTGTTTGAGCCCTTGGTATCAGCTTCTCTTTTTCCCCTCCTCCCACCCTCCCAACCTTGATAAATTATAAATTATTATTTGAAGTCCTGGATTCTGTATGTCGAGAGCTCTTATTTGTACCCAGTGTACATGCTCTGGTCTAGATTTGCAATGTAGAACTGGGTTCAGGATAGTGAGGGGGAGGAAGCACTGAAGAAGTAGAGAAATGTTGTATGTTTCGTGAGGGCTATACTGCTTGCTGGCTGGCTCGTCCCTTCCTTGTGACCCTTCTGAGAGGGTATGTTCAATTGCGCGCAGATGGGCTTTGGGTCTCTACTCTGACCGCCTTTGTTCACATCGATAGGATTACTTGTTTGGGGTCTTCTGATGCCTGATACCTGATTCTGTTGACACCTCATGATTACAGACAGCTATACTTCTTCCATGTGGGCTTTGTTGTTTCCCAGCTAGATGGCCACTTGTTTATCTTCAAGTCTTTAAGACCCCAGATGCGATATCTCTTAATATCTGAGCACCATCAGCTTTCTTCACCACATTTGCTTAGGCACCCATTTTTACTTCAGTGATCATGTCAGGAAGGCAAGCATCACAGAATGCTGACTTAGTAGGACAAAGTGTTCTTGCATTGAGGGAGTATTTGAGTAGAGACCCATTGTCCATCTCCTACCTTAGTACTTAATGTATAAATATATGTACATCGACCTGTATCCCTATAATTATATATTAATCTATTTACATATGTAGGAACCTATATTTAGACCTCTATAAATGTCTTTTACCTTCTAGTTCTCATGATAGGGCCAGTCCTATGGTCACCCAGTGGTTTTTTTTAATAATCATTTTATTGGGGCTCATATAACTCTTACCACAATCCATGCATACATCAATTGTGTCAAGCACATTTGTACATTCGTTGCCCTGATCATTCTCAAAATATTTGCATTCCACTTAAGCTCTTGGTATAAGCTCCTCACCCCGCCCCCATCCTCCCTCCCTCATGAACCCTTGAAAATTTAGAAATTATTATTATTTTGTCATGTCTTACACTGTCCAATGTCTCCCTTCACCCACTTTTCTGTTTTCCGTGCCCCAGGGAGGTTATGTGTAGATCTTTATAATTGGTTCTCCCCCAGTGGTTTTCAAGGGAATTGTTTTTAATTTCCATGTAATTGGTTTTTTAGAAATGATCATATTTGAGCCGTAGTTTCATTGGGTGTCGGATTTTTGTTTGGCATGTTTTTCTTTGAACATTTTCAGTATATCAATCCACTGACTTGTTGCCTGCATGGTTTCCATAGAAAAATCTGAAACCAATAAGTTGAACTTCAGAGATGATTCCCTCCCCCTGCCCCACCCCCCATCCCCTCACTTTCAGGAATCTTTTTTTTTTCTCCAATGTTAGAAAGTTTGATAATGTCAATAGTGATGTTCTTTTGGAATCCCTTCTGTTTGGGGTTCTCTGGTTTTATTGGATAGTTATTTTCTACCATTATATTAAATACCTCCTTTAATATTTCCTCACCTATTTCCTCTGTAATTAATCTTTCTTCTTTCTATTCTGGGTGTTTATCAAATATAAGTTGTTCCTTTTAAAAGTGTCCTATAGAATTGTTAGGCTTTCTTCAGGGGTTATTTTGTCTCTGGCTCTTGAGGTCTGGTTGCATCAGGGTAGGTCCACGAGGCTTCTCCAGGTTTTAGGACGTAGCACCATGTATCTTGTAAGTAGAGTGTCTCCAAAGGAGTGAGGGGAGAAAGCGTGTCACCCTCCTCCAAGGAGGAAAATCCAGGATTTCCCAGAATTCTTAGGAGAAGGCCATGCTCACACAGAGGCCTCATTGGCCATGATCCGAATGACAGACTAGACTCCACCTTTCACTCTTAATCCTCTCAAGTCCCAAATTGACACTAGATTATGTAACTACTACATACTCATAAAAACATCACTGGAGAACCCAGCCTAACATACCTCAGATGACTTCTTTTTTAATAATTAAATCATTTTATTGGGGGCTTGTACAACTCATCACATTCCACACATACATCCATTGTGTCAAGCACTTTTGTACATTTGCTTCCCTCATCATTCTCAAAACATTTGCTTTTTACTTGAGCCCTTGGTATCAGTACCTCATTACCCCCCCCCCCATGAACCCTTGATAATTTATAAATTATTATTATTTTGTCATATCTTACACTGTGTGACGTCTCCCTTCACCCACTTCTCTGCTGTCCAGATCCCTGATACTTATTTCTATTGTTTATATTCTTTCAAAATGTTATCCAGTTTTATTATTTTAGTGTTTTCCTTCTAAATTTCTATTTGGAGTTGTTAAATTATTTCTAGTTTTTCACTTATTTCATTAGATTGACCTCATAGTGTTTCTTGAGTTCCTCCATCTTCCTTTTTATTTCTTTTCATTTTTCTGTATTTCTCTTTTTTTGCAATCATTTTACTAGGGGATCATATAACTCTTATCACAGTCCATATACATCAATTGTGTAAAGCACATTTGTACATTCATTGTCCTCATCGTTCTTAAAACATTTGCTCTCCAGTTAAGCCCCTGGAATCAGCTCCTCATTTTCCCCCCTCCTTCCCCACTTCCCCTTCCCTCATGAACCCTTGATAATTTTTTAAAATCATTGTATTAGGGGCTTATACAACTCTTATCACAATCCATACATACCCTTGATAATTTACAAATTATTATTTTATCATATCTTGCACTGTCCGACGTCTCGCTTCACCCACTTTTCTGTTGTCTGTCCCCCAGGGAGGAGGTCACATGTACATCCTTGCAATCAGTTCCCCCTTTCCAACACACCCTCCCTCCACCCTCCCGGTATTGCCACTCTCACCACTGGTCCTGAAGGGATCATCTGCCCTGGATTCCCTGTGTTTCCAGTTCCTATCTGTACCAGTGTACATCCTCTGGTGTAACCAGATTTGTAAGGTAGAATCGGGATCATAATAGTGGATGGGGATGGAGCATTTAGGAACTAGAGGAAAGTTGTATGCTTTATCGTTGCTGCATCACGCCCTGACTGGATCGTCTCTACCCTGGACCCTTCTGTAAGGGATGTCCAGTGGTCTACAAATGAACTTTGGGTCTCCACTACGCACTTCCCCCCTCATTCACAATGATATGATTTTTTTGTTCTGATGATGCCTGATCCCTGATCCCTTCGACACCTTGTGGTCACACAGGCTGGTGTGCTTCTTCCATGTGGGCCTTGTTGCTTCTGAGCTAGATGGCTGCTTGTTTACCTTCAAGCCTTTAAGATCCCAGAGGCTATATCTTTTGATAGCTGGGCACCATCAGTTTTCTTTACCACATTTGCTTATGCACCCGCTTTGTCTTCAGCGATTGTGTCAGGTAGGTGAGCATCATAGAATGCCAATTTAATAGAACAAAGTATTCTTGTAATGAAGGAGTACTTGAGTCGAGGCCCAATATCCATCTGCTACCTTAATCCTAAACCTATAAATATATGCACATAGATCTATTTCCCCATCCTCATATATAAATATATTTACATATGTACATGCCTTTATTTAGACCTCTATAAATGCCCTTTTCCTCCTAGCTCTTTCCTCTATTTCCTCTGACTTTACTCTTGTCTCACTATCACGCTTAGTCTTCCTTTTTCTGTATTTTTATCAATTTTTTTAACCAATTGTTTAAGCAGCTAAAGATAATCATTCTAAACTCATGGGAGATCTGATGTGGTCATCTCTCTGTCTACATCTGTATGTATTCCAATCAACTGAGCTACTTTATCTTGTCTCTGGATGTGACAGAGATTGCTGCCTATTGAGACATAGTGTTTTGTTTATATTTGTCTGCAACCACACTGATATTAGCTCATATGTCCGATACCAATCTATAAATTCCTCTTCAGACTCATGCAACACATGCAATGATGCTGGATACAGGAAGCTCACAGGTGAGTGAGTGGAAAGTCTTGCGGTACCAGTCCCAGTGGAAGCATCTCAGCGCTGGCAGGAGTCTCCACATGGCTTCTTCAGCTCCAAGGCTCTAGCGTAGCTTCATGTGTCTTCGCAACAGGAATGTCTCACAGGGTGTATATCTGTGTCCCACCTCCAGTGAGCTGTTTATCTCTGTGGCACCTCCAAATGAGGTCATCAAGCTGTGACCTGATTGACAGGCTAGACTCCACCCCTCCGCATGTTGACACAAGATTATGTAACTACCACCCCATGTTTCCTCCTTTTGGTTTGTTAACTCTAGTTCTTTACACATTCATTATAATGCTTAATATTTGACCCATCCATTGAAATTTTGTGTTCCTGTTCTTTATTTCTTTTGTCTGCCCTACCGACTCTGTGCTTAACAGTAAATATCAGTCTGTTTTGGCACACAGTTTAGCCTGTTCTATGTATTCAACAATCAACAAACCAACCCAGAGATGGAGAGAAGAGAATGTCCTAGATACTGCCCACTCTCCCACCACACGATATTCTCTGACTCTCTCTGTCAGAGCAAGGTCCAGAGTCTATCTGCATGTGGACAGACAGACAGGAAGGTGATATCGCTTTGAATCCTGGGTCCGAGGAGAGATACTCAAATGCTCCTGTGCTAATTCTCCCCCTGACACAGGCCCACCTGCACTCCTCCAGGGCTGCCTCATCCCCTTGGTGGTCTGGGGAAGTTTGTCACAGATGAGTTCCTAAGCGTTCCAGCTGGAGTAGAGGGGAAACAAAAAAGAAGGCGGCCCTCAACAAGATGGATTCACACAATGGCTGCGGCAATGAACTCAAACATTGGAGCAATTATGGGGATGGCACAGGTTGGGCGGTGCTTTGTTCTGTTGTAAATAAGGTTGCTGTGAGTCAGGTGGCACCAATTCGATAGCACCTAACAACAATAGCACCCTAACAACAATAGCACCCTCTTTGTTGCAGAATCTAACTACAAAAGGGGTGATTGGAGTCCGGGGTGGCAAAGACTAAGTACCAAAAGGTCACTGCCATCGAGCCAGTGCCAACTTTTGCTGTTAGCACTGGCCAACAACAAGATGAAATGCTACTCAGTCCTGGGCCAGCTTTATAATCCTTGAACTGCTAGAGTCCCATTGTGGCAGCCACTGTGTCCATCCGTCTCATCGAGGTCTTCCTCTCGTCGCCCACCCTCCACTTTCCTGAACATGCTTAATTGTTAAGGGGCTGATCTTTTCTAAAAACATGTCCAAAGTCTCTGAGATTACGTCTCCAGCCTCACATTTCAGGAGCATTCTGGCGGCACTTCTCCCGAGACAGATTTGTTTGTTCTGGCAGTCCATGGTATTTTCAGTATTCTTCACAAACACCATGCATCAGTCCTTCTTTGGTCTTCTTTATTCATTGTCCAACATGCATATGAGACAATTGAAACACCAAGACTAAATCGTTATGAAACAGGTAGCTTCATCTTTCTCCTGAGTAATGGATGGAGGTTTGGGTTGCTGATCTTGCTGTTAGCGGGCCAAAACTTAGACGTCAGGGAGGAGCATTTAACTACCCAAGTCAGGGCAAGTGAGGCTACTGTAATTGGCATCAAAGTCAAAGTAGCAACCCACATGGTAACTCTTTGTATTCCTGCTTACTGTTTTAGTATTTCCTCCATCGTTCAAGTCTTTGTTCATAGAATTTCTAAGTATTGAAACTTAAACTTGAATTTTCTTTTCAGGTTTTTCTGCTGAAAATATACCAGCCATGGTTTTTCCCTTTTAGTTTGTTAATTCTGTATGTTAACATGCTTTATTATAATGCTTTATATTTGACCAATCCTTTGAAATTAGCTGTTCATTAAAAAAAATTATTTCATTTATTTGCTCTAGCCACTCTGTGCTTAAAAGTTTAGTTTTTATCTGTTTTGTCATATATTTTAGTCTTTTTACCATTTTAATAATTTTTTGCTTTCTTTGTGTATCATGTTCTTGATGTCATTTCATCACTATTAACTGTTCCTATTTTTGGTTGTTAGTATTTCATGCATTAAATTTATTCATTTACTTACATATATACATCTGTGTTTATTTATTTTGTTTTAATTTAAAACTAGATCCCAGTAACAATGTAATACCAATAGCTGGTTACTATGCTAAGAAAAATAAAATGTGAAAAAGAATTTGCTTTAAACTGCCTCCTCCTCCAACAAATTACCAAATTATTAATAATACACTGCCTATTGATTTGCTGCCACGCCACACAACACTGTGATAAAGTCATGCCAAATCAATAGACAGTCCTAAAAAAAGTGATAAAGGAAACAAACTGGAAAGTCAAGTCAAGATTGGGGGGAGGAGAACATGTATGTTTCAGAGGAGCTGTTTACAATTATATTTGGTGGGTAAAAAGGGAGAACCAAGTTCCCATTGGGAAAAATGCTGAAAAATACTTATAGAGAACCCAGGGGGAGAATAAGTCTCATTTTAAGTTCCTAATTAGACACTTTTGACTGAGTTTTTATCCAGCCTCTGGTGACCCAGGCTGTGTGCTATTAACTACTGCGACTTTAGAAGCTGTCCTTTAAAAGAGCACATCCTTCATAGGCCTCCCCAGTAAGGCTCAATGTGGAAACCCCACTGAATGAACTGGGCTTTACCTCAAACTCACCTGTAGCCCTTGGACTTAAGACTGAAACGCCCTGTGTGAGAAGAAACAAATGACTGCCACCGCATGGCTCTGACATTGCACCTGCTAGACTTTGGCTCAGACCTCTTACTTTGAGGGTGCTCAATGAAAGGTGGCCCATGACCATGATATATGTACTATTTTAGTGTCCTCCTTTCTTTACTATGACATGTATTAATCTCATAAGCTTGGTTCTTCCTTTGTGAATGAATATTATTAGAAAATGTTCCCCATCACAATTCCCATTGTTAATGTAATTAGTGCTTAATCATTTAAGAGTTTAATCTGTACAAATTAACAATTTATGGAATGCTGTTCAGAGCCAGTCTACACTGGTATAGTTTCCTTTTGTCAACAGTGTGTTAAATTCTATGCCATTGGGTAAATTAGTGATACTAACAATAGAATTACCTTAAGCCCCAGGGGATGGTTGGCAATATTTCGCTATCATAAAATGATAATAAGTCTTTTAAAGTGAACTAAAGAAATATATAAACCATAGATATGTGAATGAATTTTGGACTCACACTTAATTCCAGTTCCAATCTAAGAGCAATTAATTCATTTGGCATGGCCCTGCTTTATGCTTGCCCTCATGAAGGGTCACCAGAGGTATGGGTGTTACAGAAAAGTGTTGAAGAAAATGTTGCCTGGATATCAAAAAGACTAGCATCAGCTGATACCAAGGGCTCAGGTAGAAAGAAAATGCTTTGAAAATGACGATGGCAACATATGTACAAATGTGCTTGGCACAATGGATGTATGTATGGATTGGGATAAGAGTTGTATGAGCCCCAATAAAATTATTCATATATAAAAAAGAATAGCATCTTGGGTCTTATAGGCTTATCTTCAACAAGCAGTCACCTAAGTGCGGTATCAACTAAGTCCACATGGAAGAAGTACACCACTGTGTGTGATTGAAGGATGATAAGTAATACAATCCAAATCTGATGGAATGGTATCAGAGCCCAAGTTGTGAACACCAATTTGCAGAAAGCGATGGATGGCAGTGGGAGTCCCAAATCCATTTTCAGCCTCCTTGTGAGGATTAAGCCTACGGTCAACCCCCTTGTGACCATAGTCAAGTGTAGTGGATAGCCTTGTAATCTGGATTATGGAAAATTATATTAGGCTAAAATGGAATGCCCGATCATTTGATTACCCTTCTGACTCATGTAAGTTTGTTCTAGTTGTTTAAATTTCTGTTTGTTATTTTTTCCTCTATTCAGGTTTGTTCTCTCATTTATTTTGTTATTTTTCTTGGTCTTTGAATAAAATTCATACTTTTGTCCATTTTTTCCCCAGTATATGAAATCCAGGATAGGTAACCCAATAAAGATAGAAACTGGATTAATGGCTTATCGGGGATCTGAGAGAGGAGGTTGAAGAAAGTAGGGAGCTAAGACTGAGTACAAGAACGAAGAAAATGCTCTAGAACTGATCATGGTGAAAATTATACAACTCCTTTTAATATGGCTGAATGATGGAAGTGTTTGCTATATGAATTATATGTCGATAAAACTATTTACAAAAATCATGCCCTTCCAACTCCTATTTGTCTTTGAACACATTTTGAGGTTTTAGATGTGGTTTTTGAAGACATGTTAAAGACTTTTAAAAGTACATGTGTTTGCATACTATTAGAGTATTTCTAAATATTTAAATCAGCTCTACATCTCTCAAAATATTCACAAATTAAATAAACGACTATGAAAAATTAATTTCTAGTGGTGACAACACTTTGAGGAGTTCCTTTTCTGTAATTCCAGGATGATTTCACATTAGCAACCCAGTCTTTAAAACATTGTTATATTACATTGCATGAAATAATACAGCAGAAAGTCAAAGAGAAAGTTCTATCAACAACCACTGAATGTTTAAAAGAAGTTAATAAAATTGTAGTCTCTTCATTACTGGAATGGATATCAAATGGGGCAAGTCAAGTATTTTTTTTGGTTAAAATTTTTTCTAGGGAAGTAAGGGTGTGCTATTTTTCTAATCCAACTAGTACACTTTAAAACATATAAAATGATGCTGTTTTTAAAAAGAGACCCTTAAATCACCATGAGTCGTAGGATCATGTTTCTTGAATTGTGTAATAGCTTCTACATGGCATCAAGAACTAATATGTACCCAGCACGGAAACGCTCAGTATAATTAGAGTATCCCCAGCACTGGAGCAACAAAAACACTCGAAAATCTTCCTTAATTCTATGCTCAGAAGCTGTCCTGCCCCTAAGTGATGTTATCTTTTCATTACTTACCCTGGGTGATTAATGCTACACACACACACACACACACACACACACACACACACACACACACACACACACACACACACCTGCTACCAAACGAATTCTGACCCAAGCAACCCTTTAGGACAGAGTAGAACTGCCCATAGAGTTAGCTGACAAGTTCTTACCTGCTGTGTCACCAGGGCTTCTTGCCAGTCCAAATGCTCTTTCAAAACCCTACACCAAACTTACTTACTTTTAATATTCATGAGTATTCTTTACAGAGTAATACAATACATTGCACATTATATGTATGTCCTTTTTCTAATACTTTCAAGAAGAGATTTTTTTAAGCTAAAGATAAATAAAAATGAACTGATTGGGCTGCATTAATCCTTCATTTTTCCTATGTCCCGGGTTCCCTTAAATTATAGGCTCATGTTCATAAAAAATTCTATACCGAATTCCTCTTCTGGAATATGACATTTTGCATCCAATGTAAAGAACAGATAAAGCTCCCAATTTTAATACAACACCAATAAAACTGCCAGTATCAAATTTTTATTTTACGGGAGTCCAAGCTTACTTGACAGAAACTAGCAACAAACAAAATGTTATAAAAATGCCATAACTACTGGTAAGAATCCAGTGTGGGTTAGCTATATGCAGAATTCATAACAAAAGAAAAATGTAGGCCCCACGAGGAACCTGGGGACACAGTGGTTATGCCTTGGGTTGCTAACTGCATGGTCAGCGATTCCAAACCACCAGCCATTGTGTAGGAGAAAGATGGGGCTTTCTACTCCGGCAGAGTTACAGTCTCAGAAACTCACAGAAACTTTGGTGAAGAGTTACGGTCTCAGAAACTCACCGTTGTACTCTGTTCTGTAGTGTCACTATGAATCAGCATCAATGCGATGGCAGTGAGTTTGATTTGGAGTTTTTGTTGGAATGGGGAAGACAGTCTCACCTTTCTACGGGCCCACAGCATCACTTCCTGAGAAGTAGGATCATCCTTATGCATGCAACCTCTGCCTGTGGTACCTAGATGGGAGATGAGCAAAGAGGGTCCCACTGAGGTGCTTGCTTAAGGTGGGGACTGTCACTGACTAACTTTACCCAGAGACACCGTGGCACGTGTGCCTGCTTTGACTGTCCCCCACCCCCCAACACACACATGTGCCAGGAACTCACTGGGAATGGAGGGTGCTGGCGAAATGTGTACCTCCTCTGGTCAATGGCACTTGGAACAGCATATTGGGGCTCAGGGCACTAGAAGAGGGAACTGGTGGCTCAGAATCCATCATGGAGAGAGGGTAAGAAGTAAGGCACTAGAAGAGGGAACTGGTGGCTCAGAATCCATCATGGAGAGAGGGTAAGAAGTAAGCCTCTCTCACTGCCATCGCATAAGTGATGACTCACAGCAAGCCCCTGTGGGTTTCTGAGACTGTTTATGGGAGTAGAAAGCCCAGTCTTTCTCCCTTGGAGGTGCTGGTGGTTTCTGTCAATCACACAAATCGCAGTCCAACGTGTAACCACTACACCAGGTTCCATACACCGTACACATGTCATTATTTTATCAGTATTCAATTCAACAGTCACAATGAAAGACAAAAGCATAAGAATTTTAAGATAAAGACCCCAGACTATTAAACTCCATGCATGACGTCCTTCAAAGTGACTCAGAAACCAATCCTCAAACAAAATACTCACAAACTCATTCTTAAGTTGGTGCCAACTCATAGCGACCCTATAAACTCCTGTGAGTTTCCAACACTTCACTCTTGACAGGAGTAGAAAGTCCCATCTTTCTCCCAGGGAGCAGCTCGTGGTTTCGAACTGCTGGTCTCTCAGTTAGCAGCATGTAATCACTACACCACCAGGAGTACTTCTGGCAGCTTTAGTTCAGGGTAATTTCTGCACACCAGCCTAATTTTGAAATATGGAGAATTTGACTCTGTATGAAATAAATATGAAACGAAACATGGTGCTACACAATTCAAATTAAATCTACATGAAGTATAATTTTATGCTGTGTCTTGTCAATAGTGGTATCAATTTTTACTTTATTATTTACTCTGTTTTATGAGTTTTTTAGAATACATTAGCTACCTTAATAATGAATCAAAGCTTGATGTTATGTAAAAGTACTTGATATTCTTTTACATCAGTATGTTGTTCTTGTTAGGTGCTGTTGAGTAGCTTCCAACTCACAGAACCCTATGTAAAACAGAAAAAAACAGTGTTGAACAAACTCCATAATTCTTCTTATGTGTGAGCCCATTGCTGCAGCCCCTGTGTGAGTCCAGGCTGTCGAGTGCAATGCTATTCTTTGTTGCCCTCTGCTTTACCAAGCATGGTGTCCCAGGGACTGGTCTCTTCTGACAACATGTCCAAAGTCGCACCATCTTTGCCTTTATGAAACATATATGTATGATATGTTACAATGCTCCAATGGCGGAGGAGGAAGAAGATGTGTTTTATTACTTTAACCTCAAAATTAATCCTTATTTCTTATTCAGGTCCATTAATATACGATTGGCCACTTACGCGGACACTCCTGGTATTGAAAACCTCATCACTACCCTCATTCTGAGTGAAAGGATATTGCATGATTTGGACCAATATAACACAGCTCACAGAGATTCTGTAAGTACCTGCTCAGACAAAACTGGTGTCCTCTCCTCATAATACGGTACCATATAACTCATAAAAGACACAAGAATCACACGAGACACGAGGGAGATAGGGGTCAGAAAATGACAGCCACAGGAGGAAAACAGGAAGTGGGTTTTAAGGGATTGAGGATATCTTCCACAGTGGTGCAGTGGTGGTACCCAAGGGGCTTGTTAGATATTCTAAATTATTATCATGGCCATGAAAAATGTGGGCTTGACCCAGACAGCTGTTACATAACAGGATTAATCTTTGTCCTTGAATAGAAAAATATAATGATTTTTAGGGAATCGTGTCTCAGAAATCCCGGGTATCTGGTGCCTCGCTCAGTCACATTGGGTGTCAGACATAGGGAAAACTCCCTACGGACCCCACTGGATGGTGAGTATGGTCACCTGGTCAGCCTGTCTTGGGGAGCAGGCTGTGTCCACCAGTTGAAAAGGGTGGGGAAGATCCTGTACGGCAGATATTGGATTCCCTTTAATGTATAATAATGCATGTGCCATGGCAAAAGGCAGATGAGCTCTGTTTCCTTAAGGATCATGCCAATTAATTTAACCAGACATGCAGCTATGCATGTAGTTAGAGCCATGTTTCATTTTTTTCTTTAAAAACTTTTAAGTTTTACTAATATATAATTCACACATCATACAATTCAATAATTTGAACATATTAAAAAATAAATTGTGCAATCATCACCACAATTAACTTTGGGACATTTCTTCTTGCTTGTACTCATTATTAATTCTCCATTTCCCCACAACCTCCCGTGGCATACCTCAAGAAACCCTTAACCCACTTATCATCTCTATAAATGTGCATATTCTAAATTTCACATAAAGAAAAGCATACAAAAGCAAAACCAAACCAAAATAAGCTCCCCAAAACAATAAAATAAAGCAGAGAAAAATCCAAGTTGAAAAAAATAACAGAAAATAAGAAAAACTAAAACAGATTTTAAACTAGTCAAACAAGAGAAGAAATGTTAAGGTTTTTTAAAAAAGAAATGCTAAGGTTTCATCTATCTTCTGTAAACAGAGTGCTCAAAATTTAAGCTCTAATACTATTCCCTCCTCCACTCTTGGATTTTGATGTTTACAATCAGTGGATCACACAGTCTGGTGAGCTTCCTCTGGGTCAAGTTAGCCATCCTCTCACTTAGATGGCTGCTTGTTTTAAGATAGAAACCTCTAAGACCTGAGACACTATTCTTTCTGACTTCTGATAGCTGGCCTATCAGATTCTTTCCACACTTGGTTATAGCACCCATATCTTCAGTGATAGTGAGGGCAGTTATTGAGTAGCTTGAGAATGTATTGTTCTTAGAATGTATTGATCAATATGTCTATGATTTTATATGTCTCAGGTTTACTTTAGAGACATCAATATTCTTTTATTGGGAACAATATAAATTATCACCAGGGGAATATGGTAATTCTATTGATAATATAATTAATTTAGTCAAAAGCATAGAATTGAAAAGACTGTGGAGAAAAAAAGTAGACATATAAAGGACAGCTTTTTAAAGCAAAATACGTGTATCGTTGAATTACACAAAAACTCAAGTGACTGGATGCTACTTACAGGAACAACGAGGGTTTCAGATAGAAAACTTTTAAATAACTCTGATTCACAAAGGCAGAACCATGCCTGCTAGATTAAGAATTAGAAATGAAAAGGGTGACAACCCAACTGAGTCAAATGAAATAAGAATAATAATGTCTTACTATGAAATTACTACTGCATCACTACACATGACATAATACATTACTACACATTATAACTCCAGCAAAATAAAAAACCTAAACAAAATGAGAAATTTTCTAGGAATACATCATCTACCCAAATTAACAGAGACATTATTTTTCTAATAAAAATAGAAGAAATACATCAGGTCATTAAAAAACTTCCTAACAAAAAATTTCCAGTGCCAGTTAGCTTCACCAAGGGATTCTATGAAGCTTCAGGGAAGAGCATATACCAGACTACATGAAAATATGGAAAAAGACAGCAAATCCCAAAATCAATATATGAAGGAGCATAACTCTGATACCAAACTAGGTAGAGATACTGCAAAGATAGAAAACCACATACCAATATCCTTTATGAAAACACATGCAAAAATTTTCAACAAAATCTTGGCTTATGGAATCCAACAAAATATAAAAAAATCTCACACCTTGATCAAATGGGATTCATACCAGATACACAAAGATGATTAAACATTAGGGAAATAATCAATGTAATCCATCATATAAACAAAACAAAATAAGAACCACCTGATCATATCAGTCAATGCAGAAAAACCATTTGACAACAGCCAACTTCTATTTCTGATGAAAATTCAACAAAAATAGCACTAGAGGGGAAATTTATTAACCCAATAAAGGCCATATCTGAAAAGCCAATGGGCGACATCTTGTTCAACAGGGGGAAATGAAAGCACTGCTGCTGTGAATAGGAACCAAGAAGAGCCATCACTTACCACCTGTCCTTAATGCTGTGCTGGAAATCAGCCACCCATCAGACAACATAGTGAAATCACAGGAATCCAGATTGTCAAAGACGTAAAACTCCCACTCTTTGAGGATTGTATGACTTTAAATGTAGAAAACTGCAAAGGTTCCCCCAAAAGATTATTGGACACATTGGAAAGATTTGGCAATTTGGCAGGATACAAAGATTAACACACAAAAATTAATTGGATTCCTATACATTAAAGAAGAGAGCTCTGACAAAGGAATGACGAAAATAATGCCATTTATAATAACCACCAAAATATAAAATATTATTAATAAACCAAACCATAGAAACAAAAGACTTATACAAGAAAAACTACACAACACGATTACAAGAAACCAAAAGAGACCTCCACAAATGGAAGAATACTCTATGTTCATGGATGGAAGGCTTAATACTGTGAAAATGCCAAAGAAACCTATAAATACAATACAAACCTGATCCATATCCCAATTCCATTTTTAAAAGAAATGAAATAACAGCTTACTAATTTTATGTGGAGAAGTAACAGACCCCAAATAAAAAAGGAGCTTCTAATGAACAAGATAGAAGGTCTCTGACTACTCAGCCTGAAAAGCTAATAAATACATCACCACAGTAGTCAGCATAGCCTATCACTGGGACGATGAGAGCTATAGAGACCAATGTAACGCACAGAAAACCCATAAAAAGTTATTCACCTGCAGGAATCTGACCTCACCCCATAGAAAAAATTAACTCAAGATGAGTCAAAGACATAAACATAAATTCCAGAACTATAAAGATTATTAATGAGAAAACAAACCGTAAGGGCCCTATTGCAGGGTTTAGGCATACTATCAAACACAATGAAAGAAGCACACCAACAAAAAAGATGACTGGGGCCTATTAACAATAAAACACTGTGAATCAAAATACTTCATTAAAAGAACAAAAAGAGAACCCTTTTGGTTCTCTTGCACTGTTTCACACAGGCTGTGAAAACCTTTAGCAAAGACACAATGGACAAGGGGCTAAACTCTAAGAGCTAGAGAAAACCACAATACTTCAATAAGATAAAAAAAGCAATCCAATTTAATGTGAGCAAATAACATGAACCAAAAGACAGTTAATAAAAAATGACATGCAAATGGCTAACACATGAATGAAAAAATATTCATAATCATTAGTCCACCGGGAGTTGCAAATCAAAGCAATAATAAGATCACCTTACACCGACAATGACAGACCAATTATAAAACCCAGAACCCACCAAATTCTGGAGACGTTGTGAAGATATGGGAACTCTCCTTCACTGCTAGGGTTTCTGTAAATCTGTACAGCCCTGTGGAAAGCAAAGTGAAGATACCTCAGACAACTGGAATAGAAATGCCATAAAATCTTGTAATATCTCTGCTGGGTAAATAACTTACAGAAGTAAGAGCCATAACACAAATAGACCCATGCAGTCCCATGCTTAATCATAAAGCAAGAATTTGGAAGCTGCCCAAATGTCTGACAACTGAAGAATAGATAAACTTTTGGGAAATACACACACTAGAATGCTATATATTGCTTAAAAAAAAAAGATACAACCATAAAACGCCTCCTGGCATGGATGTACCTAGAGAACATTATACTGTGTGAAGTTAGTTAATCGAGAAGGACAAATATTGTACGAGACCACCATGATACGGATAAAGACCAAGACAAAGACTGCATACCAAAGGGAGCAGACTTTAGCAGTTCCTGAGGGAAGGACAAGGGTGAGAAAATAAACAGTGGTCTTGAAGGTTGACGGGTTTGGGCTTAGTTGAAAGAGCAGATGGAGTCCCAGAAGAGAGAAAAGAAAAATCATGAGAGGGGTTGTGGAAGAGAATACAGGGCAGGGGCAGGGGGAGGTTGAGCTGTTGAATGAGAAGTAAATTACCCTCATCTAATTCACAATAAAAAAAAATTCAGTTAAAAATATCTCACAAAACTTAAAAAAGACTACTTGTTGAATTTTGGTGGAATATCAAAGAAGAATATCCATAATTATCTGAAAAGATGATTTGCATTTTTCTCCCTTTTCCAACCATTTGACTTTGTGAACATAGATTTTCGTCATGTTTCAACTAAAAAACATTTTGCAACGGACTTAATGCAGAGATAGAGCTGACAATAGAGGTGTCTTCTAATAATCCAGGCAGCAAAACAAATTGCAAATATATTAAATAAATGAATTGTTTTAAAATTTTTAAAAATAGTTATATACATTAAAATACAATGCATTTTTATTTTAAAATGAATGAGAAACCAATATTTTAAAATGGTCTCAGTTTTATTTTGTAGTAAGCTGGTATCTGCAAGGTCAGTGGTGGCTCTGTAGGAGAAAAGGAGAAAGCTGAGGCTGTCTGCTCCCATAAAGATTTAAAGTCTTGGAAATCTGAAGGGGCAGCTCTACTCTGTCCTAGAGGGTCGCTATGAGTTATAATAGACTTAGGGCAGTGGGCTTATTGTGCACATTACAGAATCTTTGGTTAAATGATTGCACAATGGTTAAATGATTATAGCCAAAAGATTGGTCATATGAGCTTTCCAGCTACTCTACTCTTCAGGAGAAAAATGTAGCATCTGCTTCCATAAATATTTACAGCTTTGGAAACCCCGTCTTCTCTGTCTTACAGGGTTAGTGTGCATTAGAATGCCTCAGTGACAATGTTTGTGTGTGTGTCTCTTTCTGTGTGTGTGTGTTTAGATGGGAGTGTACAATAAGCCAAGCTCTTTGAAGTCTAATGTGTAAAGGGATCTTGTGTTCACATCATTGAGAACCACTGATGCAGAGTCAAAGAGATTGGGCTCTGAATTATAGATCTAACCCTTACCACTTGGATCTTGAGCAAGTTTCTCAGCTGCAAGAGTATAAACTGTATATAATAACAGTATTTACCTCCTAAGATTGTTGTAATGATGAAACAAAATGAACACAGGGAGGATATTTAACTTGATACTTATCTTACAATAAGTGCCTGATGGACATTGGTGCTATCATTGTTACTATGAGCTCATGGTTAAAATCCATTACTGACTGTTTATAAAAACATCAATACTGTTGTTTTAAAGAATCTTTAAGTGTGTGTTTATCTTTTTTAGGATGGAACACCACTGCAGGTATTTGTAGCCGAAGTAGCAGAACAAATAGTTGGCATTGCAGTGGTGAGAAATGAAATGGTAAATTGTGAAAAATATATTAATTTCATTTTTATTTTCATAAAGATTATATTTATTTTTAATGATCATATATACCATGATACATCCACGTGTTAGGCTTGGTTGTCTAGAGAAACAACTCCAGTGACACTCATCTATGTTTAAGGAAAAGCTTCATTTCAAGAAGGCACCCCAGTGCAATCCAACTCAAGCCCATCAGTCTGCGGCTAGTCAGTCCCCTCTCCAAACTCACATAGCTGCAGGCTGGTGAGGCAGACAAGTGAAGCAGGAAGCAAGACGATCACAGGCCAGTGGGGGCAAAGTTGCATGGATATAGGTCAGTTGAAACATGGCAGAGCACCAACGTCTCTCGGGGTCAGGCTGGCAGCTCACATGCGTCCTAGACTAGAGGCAGGCAGAGTTCCAGCAGGCAGGAAGCTGGAGTGGTAGAAAGGAATACTCTCTGTTCATCTGTTCCTTATGGAAAGGATTATGACATCAGCGAGGTGTCATCAGGTGGTGACGGCATTGGCAAGGTGGACTCCACTCCTAGCCAGGAGTGTCTAGTTGACATACTCTCCAACTGCCACAATAGAGTTAATCACAATTTCTAAACAAATAGTTCAATAACATTAGCTCCATATTTCACATTGTGTCACCCTTATCACTGTCTCTACCCATGTTGTTTCATGATCATTAAATCAAGCTCTATCTCCTTAAAGTTCTCACCTGCACTTTAGATTAACACGTGTCCTTTTAAATGCACATAGATAATTCTTTTTTGTAAAAAACATTTTATTGAGAGCGAATACAAGTATTATATCATTCCATAGTTCACTCACATCAAGCAGTATTATACAGTTGTTTCAAACATTCTTTTCTTTTCTGAACTTCTTGATACCAGCTCCCTTTTAACACCCTCCCTACTGTAACTCTCCCCCCGCTGCCCCCCCCGAAACCCTTATTCTGCTTGCTGTCCCTATAGGTTGATCAATCATAGGTTTCATTTACTGAAAATCAGAAAAACACATAACAAAAATCAAGAGGCGGGACTCCCCCCAATGATATAACACATCTGGATAAATCCCAATATGAGCAAACAAAAAAATATAGAAAATGTTGAAAAAGATCAGGCCTAATGTGTGCATCCAAGGGGGATCAACTGACAAGGTTTTAACCATTTAAGTCATGTTTATCACTTTAATCTTCTATAGTCATCTCTCCAACGCACTCTGTTTAGTAACCACTTTCCTTCCATCCCTCTATTATGGACAGAGGGAAATCACAGGAGGCTTGTCCTATGTAGCTCCCACAAATGTGTCTGGGGCTCCCACCGTCATTCATCGCCGTCTATAAGCCACATTCTCACAATTTAGGCTTTGATATTATTCCTTCCTTTGACTTCAGATTATATGATCTACAATCCTCCGGTGACTGGTGTTGGTGCGCTTCTTCCATGTGGACTTAGTTGATATCACATAGACAATTCTTTATGAGAGTGCTGTGCTCAAGGGTATCACTCTTCTGTCAGTTTGTTTGTTGTGCTGTGATGACTTTTGTGTTGCCGTGATTCTGGAAGTGTTGCCACTGGTATTTCAAATAGTAGCACATCACCTCTGGTGGGCAAGTTTAAGTGAAACCTCTAGACTGACAGACTAGAAAGAAGGATATAAATGGCTCCTGAAACTTGCTGCTTTACCAATGAAAATATTATGAATAACAGTGGAACATTGATCATATGCCTTCAGAGGAGGTCTTCAGTTTGGAAGGCCTTCTAAATACGACTTAATAAGAGTGGCCTCCTCAGAGTACAGTTGACCTTAATTATACATGTGAAGTAAAGCTATCAGGACCTTCATTTGACTCAAAATGAAAAGAAATAGTTGTAAATATCCATTGATCATTGCAACATAGAATGTATGAAGTGTGAATCTAGTAGCTGGAAGTTGTCAAAAATTAAATGGAATGCATAAAAATGATATATTAAGATTGGTTAAGAAATTCTGGTGGCATAGTAGATTATGAGTTGCTCTGATAACCCCAAGGTCAGTGGTTCAAAACCACCTGCTCCACGGGAGAAACATGAGCCTTTTTCTCCTGTGAGTATTTACAACCTTGCCTGTTGAAAGTGAGGAGTAATTAGAGTACTTGCTAATGAAGATCAAGGATTGTAGCCTTCAGTATGGATTATAATTCAACATAAGGAAGACCAAACGCTTCACAATTGAACCAATAGGTTACATCATGATAGTTGGAGAAAAGGTTGAAGCTGTCAAGGATTTTTTTCTTACTTGCTTCCACAATCAATGCTCATGGAAGCAGCTTCCAGGAGATCAAAAGATATATTGCATTAGGTAAATCTGCTGCACAAAACCTTTTTAGATTATCGAAGAGCAAGGATGTTACTTTTAGGACTAAGGTGCACTTGACCCAAGTCATGGAATTGTCCATTGCATCATATGCATGTGAAAGTTGGGCATTGAATAAGGAAGACCATAGAAGAATCAATGTATTTGAATTGTGGTGCTGGAGAAGAATATTGGAAGTACTATGGGCTGGTAATGGACAAATTGATCTATATTGGAAGAAGTAAGGTCAGAATCCTCCTTAGAGGTAAGCATGACAAGACTTGGGCTTACATACTTCGGGCATGTTGTCAGGAGAGACCAGTCACTAGAGGAGGACATCATGTTTGGTGAAGTGGTGGGGCAGTGAGAAAGAGGAAGGCCCTGGACAAGATGGATTAACACAGTGGCTACATCAGTGGGCTCAGGTATAGAAACAATTGCGAGGATGACACAAGACCATGCAGTGTTTCATTCTCTTCTGCATAGCATCCCTGTGGATCAAAGGCAACTCAATGGCACCTAATGACAACAACAATTTATAGGTTCACAAACTCAGGGACAGTTCTATCCTGTTACTAAAAGTCACTAAGAGTCAGAAGTGATTCAGTGGGAGAAATTAATGAGCTGAAATGGATTGGTATTGGTCATTAGGAATCAGACAATGATATCATCTATTATGTCAGAAAGGCAAATTGAAGAATAATGGCAGCACTTTCACGATCAAAATGAACATTTCAAGATATATTTTGAAATGTAATATTGTCAGTGATAGGCTAATATTCATACACCTACAAATTTATTCAAATTTATGCAGCTACCATTAATGCCAAAGTGAAGAAATAGAAGAATTTTTTACTAACTTCTGTCGTAAGATATTGATCATGCAATCAAGATGTGCTGATAATTACTGGTGATTGGAATGTGAAAGTTGGAAACAAGGCGAGGAAATATAGTCTTTGTGATAGAGAAAAATCTGGAGATCAATTGATAAATTTTGCAAGACTAGTGACTTATTCATTGCAAATACCTTTTACAGTAACATTCATGATGACCATGGACTTTGGCAGATGGAATACACAGGAAAAAATCCACTAAATCTGTGGCAAGAGCCAATTGAAAAGCTGCTGGAGTACATCCTATACTAAATTTAGAGACCATCTCGAGTAGATTTGATACACTGAACAATAGACAAGTTGTAGGCCGACATCAAAGACCTCCTTTTCCAAGAAAGTAAAAGATCATTAAAAAGGTAGGAAAGAAAGAAAAGACCAAAATGGATGTCAGAAAAGATTCTGAAACTTGCTCTTGAATGTAAAATAGCTAAAGCAAATACAAGAAATGATATTGTACAGGGACTAAACAGAAGATTTCAAAAGACATTTTAAGAAGACAAAGTATTTTGATGCATTGTGAAAAGACTTGGAGATAGAAACCAAAATAAAAATACACTCAGCATTTCATAAACTGAAAGAGTTAAAGAAATAAATCAACCTTTAAGTTGCCATATTAAAGGATTCTCTAGGCAGAATATGGAATGTAAAAGGAAGCATCAAAGAATATAGAAGGAAGAGGCTTCCAGCAAGATGGTGGACTCTATAAAACATGCTGCACAGACCCTTTCCAACAAAGATTTGAGAGAGTGATACAGACGACAATCATGAGTACTGGACCTCAAAGGAAAGGATTGTTAAGAGTACTCTGTTATATGGCGTTGCCTTGATAAACAACACTGCCCTGGGACCAGCACAGGGCACAGTATTGAGTGATGACTGGAGGTATGGATCCTTCCTTGCACAACATCCTGGTGACCTGAGGAATGGCCAACCTCCACCTCCACACACCCAACAACTGGCTGCACGCTCCTGTGTACTGCCGAGGCTGTTGAATACAGACTGAGAGAAGGAGCCGATTGGAAGTGGCCTGCATGGGGCATCACCTTGATAATCTCTGCCTGCCTAGGAACAGCATAAGTGCCCATCTGTGGGTGACACTGAGAAAGAAGTCGCTTGTTTTGGCAGGGTCCACACCCTCTCCCCTCCACACCTATCTTGTCTCACCTAATTGGACAATTGTCCCAGCACAATCCAGCCACACATGTACCTTCAAAAACTACATCTACTGTAAAAGGGCTACTATACATTCTGGTACCATCTTATCGACAAATCACAGTCATTTAAATGAGAAATTAAAAAGTGCATATACTTAGAAGCTCTTTTAAAGAAAACAAACAAATAAACCTAAAACAAAAACGAAAGCTCACTACCATTGAGTTGATAGTTGATCCCAACTCATTGTGACCTACAACACCACCCTAGTGTCCTGGATGTAACAGAAATTTCAATTCACATGAAGAAACAAGATAGAGTGGCACAAAAAAGTCATAAATGTACAGAGCCAAATTTACAAAGCCAACCTTTTGGAGGAGGAAAAGACAATGGAATGATAAGATAAGGAATTCTGGGGGTGGGGGTGGGGATAATAAAGGCCCGTGGAGACTTTGAATGGATTGAGAGAAAGATCAAGAAAGCTACACACAAAATATATAGGTTGGAGGGGTTCAGAAATTTATTTTTGAAGAATTCAGGAAAACACTAAAAGACAATCTGACATAAAAACCAAAACTATACAAAAACAGCCAATAGAGACTCAGAAGATTAATATTAATATTTCTGTTATAGATAACGCATTTAAAGAACAAAGGAATATAATTTAATCAATGAGAGGCTAAATTAGTGAGCTTGCATATACAATTCTTAATACTAATCTGCTTGAAGAACAATTTAAAAGGAACAAAAAATTCAAAGAAAACCTAAGAATTAGGGGAGACACTATCAAAAGCAGTAACACTGTGATAGAAATTCCAAAAATGGAAAAAATGAAAAACCAAAAATATAAAAATACAGAAAAAATTTTGGGGTTATTGGAAGAAAAGAACTCTGAACACTTCTGTTTTAGTAAAGAATGCTGTAGCAATTTTGCTGAAGATTGCACTGAAACTTTAGATTTCTTTGGGTAGTGTCTTAGTTTTCTAGTGCTGACTGTCGGGTAGGTGGCGGGCTGCTAACCATAAGATTGGCAATTGAAACCCACCAGCCACACTCTGTAGGGGGAAGATGAGGCTCTCTGCTCCCCAAATAATTACAGTCTCAGAAGCTCTATGTAAAGTCATTATGAATAGCGTCGTTAAAGCAAATGAAGAAAGGATGAAGTCTAGGAGCTGAAGAGAACATTTAAAATGGCAGCTCAAGAAGACAATTCAAATAGTATAATAAAATGTACAAGGACCTGGAATTAGAAAACCAAAAGGGACGAACATGATCAGCATATCTGAAACTAAACGAACTCAAGAAAAAAATTCAATCTTCTAATTGCAATTGTGAAAGATTCTATGGGCAAAATATTGAACGATGCAGAAAGCATCAAGAGAAGATGAAGGAAATACAGTCACTGCGCCAGAAAGAACTAGCCAACAGTCCACCCTCTCGGGAGGTAGCATCTGAGCAAGAACCAAGGACGTTCAGACTGCACTGAATGCTCCACGAATCGACAGATTACCCATTGAAATGGTTCAGCAAGCTGAAGAAGCACTGGAAGCACTTACTCTTCTGTGCCAGGAAATCTGGAAGACAGATATTTGGCCAACTGACTAGAAGAGATTCGAATTTGTGCCTATTCCAATGTAAGGAAGACCAAACTCCTCACAACTTGGCCAATAAGTAACCTCATGATACATGGAGGAAAGGTTGAAGTTGTCAAGGATTTTGTCTGCTTGGATCCACAAGCCATGCTCTTGGAAGCAGCAGTCAAGAGATCCATAGAAGTATTTCATTAGGTAAATCTGATGCACAAGACCCTTTTAGAGTATTGAGCAGCTGGGATGTTCCTTCGAGGACTAAGGTGTGCTTAATCCAAGTCATAGAACTGTCCATTGCATCCTATGCATGTGAAAGTTGGGTACTGAATAAGGAAGACTAGAGGAATTGATGCATTTGAACCGTGGTGCTGTAGAAGAATATTGAAAGTACTGTGGACTGCTGAAAGGACAAACCAGTCTGTATTGGAAGAAATAAGACCAAAGATGGCAAGACTTGGGCTTACATATTTTTAAAAGTGGGGTTCAGCCCCTCAGGGTCAGTGGTGAGAGTGGCGATATTGAAAGGGTGGAGGGAGGGTGAGGAAGAAAGGTGAAACTGATGACAAGGTCTACATGTAACCTCCTTCCTGGGGGATGGACAGCGGAGAAGTGGGTCAGGGAGACATCGGATGGTGTAAGATATGATAAAATAATAATTATTTATAAATTATCAAGGGTTCAGGGGGAGGGGGAGGGAGTAAGAGGGGAAAAATGAGGAGCTGATACCAAGGGCTCAAGTAGAAAGCAGGTGTTTTGAGAATGATGATGGCAACATATGTATGAATGTGCTGGACACAAATGATGTATGCATGGATTGTGCAAAGAGTTGTATGAGCCCCTAATAAAATGATTTTTTAAAAAGTGGGGTTCAGGACAGAGCCCAGTACCCTGATTCTAATTTCAGGACTCCTCCTCCCAGTCTCCTTCACTTTACTTCCCAATTTTCTGGTCTGGCAGCAGGAGCTCATGGCAGGTAGTTCTATAGAGAAGTTGGCATTTAATCTTATTGGGCACTCTTCGAAGGTGACATTTTGCTTTCCTTGTGCTACCCTCAAAATTTTCTCTTTGTCCTTTGTTCTTAAAAATTTGATTGCTTGTGTCTGCCTCACTGAATTTCTTTTCGAATTTATGCTACATGGAGTTCGTTGTGCTTCATAGATGGGAGAATTCCAATCGTTCATAATGTTTGGGAAGTTTTTTATTTGTTCAAAAATTATTTCTGTGCCTCCCTCTGTTTCTTCCCATATAATGTTCATGTTATTCTTTTTAATGATGTCCACATGTCTCTTTGGCTTTATTAATTTTTCTTCATTCTTTATTTCCTGTTTGTTTTCAGACGAGACCCTGTGTTCAAGTTTGCTGGCCTTCTCTGTCATTTTAAGTTCTACTCTCTGTTGTCCGTGGTTTTGTTCATTTTTCGACTTTAAGTTCCATAACCTCTAATTCTCATATTATTAAAGATTCTTATCTTTTCGTTCCAATTTTTGTTGCATTGCTTTTCTGATTTCTTTTAGATCTTTTTCTGTGTTTTCTTTAATCACTGAGCATTTTTAGTTTTAAGACTTTAAAATCTTTGTTGGATACGTCCATTATTTGTTCTTCCTCCAGGATTGTTTCTGATCATTCCTTTGTGCATTGTTTTCTCTATCCTTTATTGGCCTTCAGTATGTTTTAGAACTGTAGTCTATAGGACATCATGATTTCTTTATTTATGCTTTAGTACATAGGTTTCCAAACTTTTTGGCCTACTGCTCCCTTTTCAAGGGGAAAAAAAATTACTCCGCAAATTCTTAGCAATTAAAAAATGTTTATATACTACAGTCTATAATCAACAATAAAATGTACGTATCTGCTTTTGCAGCCACCTGAGTTGTTCCAGAACCCCCAGTGGGGTAGCATCACCCATTTCAGGAAACACTGCCATAGTAGGTCAGTAAGGTAGCTTCTTCCCCTATTATTTAGAATGCTATTCTTGTTCAATGCTTCTTCCAGGACTTCACAGGATCTTCTCTCCTAAACTGCAGTCAAGCCCTGGACAGGTTGCTCACATATACTTTCTGTATTATTTCAAACTTACCTTTCTGTATTTGAGTACTTATGGGATTGGGGTGAGTCAGGCACATTCGAGTGTTGAACTGTGAGTGTGAGAGGTGCTGACTAGGGAGAAGCCCATCTGCTGCAGGTCAAGCCAGTACAGCACAGCACAGGGTGCTGTACTGGTGCAGGGCTGGGATCGTGCACTCAGCGCATAGATGGAGGCAGGGTGGAGTGTTGAGTGCTGCGACAGCCACTGGTGCTGTACTGGTTTGGAGAAGGGGAGCTGTAGTAGCTTCCCAGGCCTGGTGGCCCCATCCTATGTTTTCCACATGCGGGGTCAAGGATGATGGATTCATTTGTCTAACAATAGGGAGCAATTGCTGTCTTGACACCAGGTCAATTACAGGGACTCAAGGAGCTTCACTTTTTTAGCATCCCTGGATTAAGACACAAAATCAAAAAATATTTAACAACCCTCCAAAGACAAGTAATCTTAGCAAGTAACTTTCAGAAAATGTAATTTCTAATTAGAAATAATTGAACACATTTACTATAGCAGCTAAAGTAATTTTTGAAAGATATCTATCACCAAAATGCATGCAATTTGTATAAAACGTGCCACATTCTCTTCCCCTTTCTTAGGATATTGAGTACATACGATCCCATTACAACATTGAAGACTTCATCTACTTCAGTCACCACCAGCGGGAGGAACATGGGCATTTGCATCACTTTGCCTTGAACCCCATTTTCCGGCACTACACCAAGTTTTTTCTGAAGGAGATTCTTCGTTTAAGCTTGAAGTCCTGCCTGTACTATCCCATCTACCCACCCTACAAGAGAAGGAAGGTAAATGACTGGTGATTTATAGGATCCTCCACTCCCTAATATTTACAGTGTACTGCTGCCTGAGCTACATGTCATTCCTTCTTCCCAGGGCAGTTTTATTTATCACGTAGATCTGAATTTTAATTCCCCCCTTTTTTATACTATAGTGAAACTCCAGAAGGATTTGAATACATGAAAGAATCAGCACAAATTTAATATAAGGAGTGCAATGTGCTGACTTTTCGTTGTTGACTATGCAATATAGAAAGCTATGAATGCTGTAAACTGCAAAATTAAATGATTTCATGAAGTGTATTACTTTAACTCAGTGCCAAAGTATCCTACCATGTGATTTTATACAGAGAATATTTTAGTAATGAACCCATAAAATAAAACAATCCTCTTTGAAAAGATGGTTCTATCAGAACATTTCAAGTGAGCACTAATAATACCCCCACTAATTTGATGATGGTTTCACATTTGTAGCCTTTATGTAGTAAATACCAGGGTGCCTCTGTGTAATAACTGCTCATATGTGTATGGAGTAATAATCTACAAAAATCACCTGTATTATGTATGTATATATGTTATGTAGATGTGCACGCACAAACAATAAGTTCTTTATTTGAATTCCATGTCCATTATCCTGCTTTAGTTTTCTTTGTATCAATTTTCACTATCTAAAATTATATTTTACCACACAGAGAGAGGTTTCTATTTTATTCATAACTATATGCCCAATGCTAAAACAGCTGCTGACAGCACTAGTCCTCTACCCTGTGCAGCGTCAAGGACCGATGATATCCAACCACTAGACGACATGGAAGATATCCATCCCATCATACCCATTAATAACCTAAAACTTACTCATATTCTTTCTTAATTCTTTAACACTGCCACATTTCTCCTTCATTATTATAAATGAACAAAATAGATATTTAAATAAATGTATTTACTAACAATAAATAAAACAATATAAGTATATTTGAAGCATATGTATATAAGAAATTTTGCCAATATAGTTAATTTAACAATAACCTTTTCAAGGAGTACAGGGGGATGAGGAAGATAGAAAAATGACCCTGAAAAAGATTTTTATGTGATATGGTAGGGAATCAAGAAAATAATTTTTACTATCAAAATATAGTATTATGGCCATGATAATAGTCCTAGTTAAAAAGACAGAAAGGAAAATATTTTTTTCTCGAAAATCCAGCCCTGCACAATTTTGTTTTCCTTTGCATTTGGCCAATTACCAACTTTGTGACCTTCAGGATGCAATATTAAATTCTGAGTATTTATGCATGGTATTGCTTGTACATGCTGGTTTCGTAGAAAGTCTATTTGCACTCATAAGGCTAAAACTGTCTTAGGCAGTCTATTGGCTGCTTATAAACCCTATCGGTTATTATAATTGGATATAGAAACACATTTGCTAGATTTCCTCTTAGTTTTCAGTTTTGGGGTTTTAAAATTTTTTTATTTACACATATACATTTAAAAAAGTGTAAGAAGTACAAAATAATTTGGGCAAAAATTCCCTAATTCTGCTATAAGTTCCCAAGTGAGTTAAAGTGATTAATGGCTTGAACTGAGTGATCTCCCCAGTATAAAAAGCGGAGCCCTAGGTAGATAGCCTAGGTTCTGTTTTTTGTTTGTAAAATTAGAATGAAATGCAATGGTGAAGAGTTTTAGAAATCCCTTTTAGAAGTTCTTAGAAATTCCTTGAACTATTTCAGAACATCAAATATGGTATATCTAGACCATCTTATTTTTAAGTTCACCTACAGCTTAGTTTTACTTTCATTTATTTCAAGCTTAAATCTAATACATGCATCAATACAAGTTTGGATTTCATAATTTAACTTTTGAGGTTTCAATGGCTACAATACTTTTCAGTTGGTTTCACTCAAAGCGCTAAGATTTTTATAAATGTAAAAGAAACAAAGATAATTGTTTCTGCCAAGATTTAATAGTTAGATAAAATTAATATTTAAAGCAGGAAGCATGAAAGATACGATGGAAGGAATACACAGAGCCGATGTGGCGCATGATCAAGAACTGATGATATTAGCTTCCTGTAAAAGATGATACCTTAGGTGCACCACACCACCTCCTCTACAAAGATATTGAGGGGAAATCTGTTTACCTAAATCTCTGGGAAACGGGAAATAACAGAGAACATTTGAAAGTGGCAGTCACACCAGAGGATCAAGAGGAGCAGTGAGCTTGGCTAGTTAACCACAAGCCCAGCAGCCCCTCCCACAGTTGGGGTACTTGTAGCCCCTGCCCTGAAGTGAACAGAGGGATGCTCAGTCTTCAATCTGGTTCACAAAGAGGGGCAGTTACAGGGGCAGTTACATGCCTCCCTCCACACCCGGGGGGCAGACTTGAAAAAACAACACAGGTCCACCATGAGGGGGCAGTGCACGGAGCCGAGTCATACCAGGTCCTCCGCAGGCTTCAGGGGAAACAGCTGCATGGAGGTGGAGGCTGCAATCCACTTCTCACCCCCAGCTCCTGCACAGCTCCAGCAGAGGCTCGGAGGCTGAAAGACAGGCTTTCCCCCTCTTCTTCTTTTTCATATTTTCTCCCTTCTTTTTGTGTCTCCCTGCCACCTCCTTCTCCTTTTACCTTCTGACGTTTGGCCTGACACAGAGGGAAGGACTGTGCCTGGTACCCACAAGCCCAGGTGGCTATGGAGGTCAGCCTCAGGAAGAAGACCTTGAGAGACTGGAACTCCCATACACTGCTGGCTGGACTGTAGACCTGTGCACCTACTGTGGCAAGCAGTGTGGTGCTTCCTTAAATAACCGGGAACAGAGATAGCATATGAGCAAGCAATCCTGTACTTGGTAAATACCCTACAGTGGGGGGAAAACAAAAGAAATTTTTTTTTTGTCAAGAGTCATTTAGATATTTATAACATCATTCATGGGCCATACTGGTCAAATGTTTTGCTATAATGTGATGACTGTAGCGGCTTTCTTTGGTGAGGAGGTGTGTGATGTTAACTGGCATGGATAATTTTGTGGTTCTCATGTACAGTCCACAGACTGGGCATTCCCCACACCCCTCAGTGAGATAAAAGCCATAGAACGAACAGATATGTGCACACCAGTGCTTACGGCAGCACTGTTTATAATAGCAAGATGAGGGAAACCACCAAAATGCCTGTCAGCTGAAGAATGGGTAAATACACGCCGGAACATGTGCGCAACGATGCTTGCACGTCCCTGCAGAGTAATGATGCAATGGTGCGACATCGCATGATTCACCTGGAGCACCGCATGCTGAGTAGAGTTTGTCAGCACAAAAAGACGAACATGGCACGAGACAATTGTTATAAAATAAAACATCAAGATAAAGTGTTTTTATGCCAAAAGGAAAAGACTGACTGTCACGAGGGAGGGAAGCGAGAGGCAGGGAAGGAAGAGCAGCAATAGGCTGTAGGGCACAGACGCGGGAGAAGATAAGAGGGGAAGAGGCGGAGAGACCGGGCAAATTATTGGCCAGGAGGGAGAAAGCTATAATGATTGGCAAAGTAAAGATTAGAGCAAAGGTAGAAAACTCTCAGTGAAGTAGACGGACACAGAGACTTTAACAAAGGCTCAAAAATAGCAACCAATAAATGGTGCAGGGCAGAGCAATGCTGTCCTGTTGTACATAAGGGCCCCAGTAGCCTGATGGCAATTAACAACAATACTGAAAATATTTTACCTCAACATGGCTTATTGTAGTTCATTTCAAAAAGGATAAATGCTGATCATAATATTATTAGTGTATTACATTAAATGCATTATTTAATACAAATAAAAGAGTAAAAATTGAATGATCCAATCACACTCCACCCCTCACACAAGCTCACACATTTTCTGATTTTATGCTGTTGTTTTTAAACGTTTATTTCACCAACCGAAATTTCTGTGGGTAAACCATCACGAGGATCTTCACATTTGCACTAAGCTGCCCTGTGGATGACATTTTTATCTACGTGTCTTCTTAAGGCAGCACACGCCAAGCAAGCAAAGGTTAACAGGACGCAGAGAGCGCAGCGTAATGGGGTCAAGTCGAGCTGATTCATGATCACCGTGGAGAAGATAGCCTCCTGGGGAAAATACTTGTACTGAAAAATCCCATAAACCAAACCACTTGTTTATCTGTCATTCCCACAGAGATAGTAATGTAATTACTCTTGTAATTATCTTCATTAGTGTCAGGCATTATCTGCAATTCATTCCTCAGCTCCAAGAGTGTGTTTGTTTACTTGCTAATTTTTTTTCTTCTCTCCGATTTGGCTGAGTTCAGGATTTTGTATTTACAAAGCTGCAGGCAGACATCTGCGCGCTGCTGCTCTGACATTCTCGCCCCTAAAATACAGATTGCTGTCTTTCAGCTCCAGAATCCCTACGCCCACTCCCTGACATCTGCCCTTCATTACTTGGTTCCCGTGCGACCACGACGACAGATTGTCTATCCTCTGGAAAAGCTTGGCATGAATGCTCCATCAAAGGAGGTCTCCAAGGATCTGGTGGGTAGCGGGCAGCAGCAGGCAGGGAGGCGCAGTGCCAGCTCTCGCGGGCTTGGCAGATGGGGTGGCAGCACTGTCTTTGTGGAACAGGCTGCTTCTTAATTACAGGGAACCTGGCTCATGCTCTTACAAGCAGCACCCTGCGCACGCGCCACACAGCCCTCCCCCTCAAATGGTTATTTCACAGTAAAACTAAACACAGTAGCCACATGACCCTACAGGCAACATTACACACACGACACTGCATGTGGCTGCTGCGCCCCCTGAAAAACAGCCTGGAGTCAAGCTCTGAACAAGTGAGCCTGTTTGTCTTCCCTTCCCGTCGTCAGGAACAGATTGTTGTTGTCTCTTTTGTTTTTGTTTGTTTGTTTTTGTTTTGTTTGACTTTCTGTACATGAAACCCAGGATAGGTAATCTGCAGAGACAGTAATTGGATTAATAGTTTCCTAGGGTCATGGCAACAGAGGTTGGGGGTAAAGGGAGGAGGAGCTAACAACGTGTATAAGAAGAAAATGTCCTACAATTCATTGTGATGGTGATTGTGCAGCTTTTTCTAATAGGATTGGATGATTGAATCGTATGATATGTAAATTATAGGTCAATAAAACAAAAAAGGAAAAAAGCAAACAAAAGAAGACATGTGAGTAGCTAAAATTTTATATGTATCAAAAAAGGGTGCGAATTCTATCTAGAAATCAGTTAGAGTTGAGCTTTAATGGAGGCATTAAAGTTTAAAAAATGGAATATGAACTAAAAAGAGCAGATTACCCTTTGATCTTCTCCAAAGGCCGAGAAGCGATGGATGTTTTACTTTCAAGGAATTGGAGGCCCACTCCTACTTTGGACCATCTGACAAGGCAGCTAGAGCTGGCTACAGCTGGGATGCTTAGGTGCTGAGTTTAAGCCGGGCTTGTTGAACCCCTCTGCAGGGACTTAGTTAAACAGAGCACATCGTGTAGGGTGACAGGGCTTGCTGACATTAAAGGGAGTGGCACTTCTACTCGCAGAATAAGAAAAGGAACTTCAACAGAACACAAACTTCATTTTACATGTGTATGCACGTGACTGTAGTCACGCAGTCATTTTTAATAGCTGACTGTGAGAACATAGTTTTTAAAAAGTGACTTACAAGTAGCCTTGTAGTTTTGTATGTACTTCTACTTATAAAGCTAAAAAGAAACCAAAAAGAGCAAGCTCTCCATGGGCCAACATCTGACCCTTATGAGAAAAAGGAGAGTGGAAAGTCTCTTTGCTTAGCCAAGGTCTCCAAATAAACCCCCAATCCCTCTGCCTTTAAAAGGGACCTCATTCCACGCTCTTGCCAGGCCCTATTTCATAGAAAGTCCCCAGAGGAGGTGATTTCAACCTGGATTCTATTTTAACTGATGCGACTTTAAAAGTCCCAAATTTACTTGTAAAATAAAATTTTGTTTTCTAATATGTTGTAAATTTATATCTGAGTGTAGACTAAACACAAATAACTATCCTCTCCCACCACCCGCACTCACCTCCTAGAAGTCCTTAATATGGATATAGAAAATATCTATCATATGAGGGAGTACCCCTCAAGAAACTGGGAAAAAGCTCCTTTGGGCAGAGCTTTCATAGTACCCATTTTTCTTGCTAGGTGCACATTGAGCATTGCTCTGAGTTAGTGCACCCAGTGGCATCGCCTGGGAAGGTTCTCAGTGGTCACAGTCAATTTTTTTGTGGAAGCAGCTTTACTTGAACCTCGTTTTATTTGTTTTGTTTTTGTCATGGCTGATTTAAGAGAACAGTGTGTGGCTGTGAAATTTTGTTTCCTGTTTGGGTGAAAATGCTATAGAAACTTGTGATGTTGAACACAGCTTATAAGGATACTGCTATGGGAAAAATGCAAGAGTATGAGTGGTTTCCTACTTTCAAAAAAGGTGCAATGTTGATTGATGACAAACCTCATTTTATCATCTTTTCAAATGGACAAAAATGTCCAGTTATAGTGCATTTGGTGTTTGTTCCATCAGGTCAGACTGTTAATCAAACTTTCTATTTGGAGTTTCTAAAAAGATTGCATAACAGTGTGCAGCAAATGGGGCTTTTTTCTGACAGATGGGGGACTGGTTTTGCCACCACACCAATGTACCTGCTTATGCAGCCATCTCAGAGCACCAGTTTTTTGGCACAAAACCAGCATGCCTCTCTTGTCCCATGCACCTTACTCAACTGACCTCGTTCTGTGTGACTTCTTTTTGTTTCCATGAATGCAGAGGGACATGAAAGGACAATTTGATGATGTAGAGGAAGTGAAGAAAAAAAAATGAGGGAGATGTTGTCAGCCATCCAAACAGATGAGTTTGAAAAATGTTTCCAAGAATGGAATTGTAGATTTGACATATGTACTGGTATTAAGTGTAATGGAGAGTACTTTGAAGGTGATAAGGTTGTTAAGTTAAAAAAAAAAGTAAATACCTAGCGTTGGGGGTTGGGGGGAGGAATTCCCTTTGAGCAGGGATATCCCATTACATACAAAAGGAGAATCCTGCAGAGCAGGGTTTCTCAAATGTGGCTGTGAAGATGGACCATTTATTATTATTATTGTTATTATTATTAATGTACAATCCATCACATATTGATAACTTTGCTAAAAAGCAAATTATTTTTTAAAAAGTTAAAAACAGATATAATTTAAGTCCAATTACTTTATTACTGGACTTAGCAGCATAGAATTACTCTGTCAGCTTGCTATAAAAGCTCCTGAATGTTTCTCCCCCATGTCTGTATTTATATCTTCACGGACCAATACTAGTTGGTGGATAGACACCTTTCCCAGATCACAGTTGAGTGCTACTTGAACTACCCCAAACCCAACCCACCACCATTGAGTGTACCCTGCTTCAATAATCTTCCATTTCTGGCCAACTTTGCTTCTCTACCCATTTTCCCTTCCACCCGTATTACTTTGAAGTAAGCCCTATACTCTTCATTTCACCTGTAGATCTCAGGGCCCACAGAATGACAAGTAACTTCTATTCTGAAAATAAGAGCTACCCGAGTCCTGCTGAAGAGTGTTTGGGAGACACCAGCAGGTGGTCTGTTTGAAGAGAGCTACTGAGGAAGACCTCTGCCTTTGGTAGGACCCACACAGTTAGTGCAAACACAGAGTCTTGGTGTCACTGAGCACAGCTTACTGAGAGGCATGCCGGTTCAAGAAGTGAACGTGGGTAACTGCTCATGTTCCTCCCAGACACTACTCTGCAGCTGAAGTAACAGACCAGGGTCAGGGTGAGTCAGGTTGCTCTTTTGTGACTGTGCTGAAGCACCCTCAGGTGTGGCTGGGCCAGGAGAAGCCCTTCTATCTCAGTGGATGTGTGACTGGGGTGCCTTCAGCCAGGGAGCAGTACCATGGATATCAAGACTTCTCCCCTGGGAGCTTTCAGAGCTGGAGGACTTTGAGATGAGCTGGAGCTGGAGCTCCAGAGGGGACAATGTCCAAAGAAAATGTCTTATTTCATTAAAATGGTTCATGAAATAAACCATACTAAGCGAAATAACCTTACTGCCCAAAGTGGTATGATTTGAAATCATGACTGAAACGTAGCAACTTTTTCAATGGTCATCTCCCCCTGCCGTGTCCCACCAGAGCCCTGTTTTGTTCAAGCTGATGTAGAAAAGGGTTGTTTAAATCCAGATTTAAGAGAACGATCTCCAGAGAAATCTTAAAAGTTTGGGGGAGGTTCAAATACTGAATTATATTTAGTTAATATCCTTTCCCTCTTTTTTACAAGTTAACTGACTTTAGTGTCTTAGACTTTCTGAGACTATTTCAAATATAATTTTTGGGGAGAAATAGTCATATGCAGTGCTGTTTTAGCAGATTAAGTTGAACTGAACAAGGCTAAGTAATTGTCTTTGGAGGCTGACTGACTCTACTATCCCTTTCAAACCACGTCTCTCTCCCAAGCCCAGTGTTTCATGAGCTTCATGAACCACTTGGCTCTCTCAGCACATCCCTGCTTTTCTTTTACCAAAAACTTGCTTTTCACACCTTCTATTCTATTTAAACGATCATTGCCCAAATGGGGAAAAGTTGAGGTATTTTGCTTCCATAGATATTTAGCGCCTCGGAAACCAACAGGGCACTTCTCCTCTTTCCAATAGGATAACATGAGGCAGATGTGACTCAGTGGCAGTGAGTCTGTTTTTTTTCTGAGTTTAGACAGACCATCCTTACCCTTGCTTTCACCGAGGAAGCCAATCTTCAAAGGAATTGATCACTCCAGGCATGATTAATGGGATAGGAATTGTTTCATCCGAGTGGACTGCCAATTTTAACCTGGCACAAGTCAGGAGTGACTGAAATTCATCTCTGCATGGAAGGAAATATACCCCACCCCTCTCCTCACCCCAAGACTGCCTGACTCAATGATAAAGGTCCCTGCCACAATATTGCCCCCATTGTTTCTACACACTAACAGCCCAGCCAGCAGTGGGATTAAAATAATTTAATCACTGGCTCACTGGCCTAATGAACTTTGCATGTATATATATATACACCAAAGGTAGCTTATTATTTTAAACAGGTAAAAATTAAATAACAACTATAAAAGAGGTATAGGGAACTAGATTATGTTGCCTTTGTTTAAAGCTGCCTAGAATCCTGGGAGATGTCACAGAAAAAAAGGTCCCTGCTGTTTCAGAGACCCTGAAAAAAAATGAAGGGATTTCACAGAACTAAAGATCAAGCATCTGAGAAAGAAGTTTGCCCAGAAGATGCTTCAAAAAGCAAGGAGAAAGCTTATTCACAAGAAAGCTAAACACGGTCACAAGGAATACAGGCAGATGTACGGAACTGAAAATGGAATGGCTCACTGGCAAGAAAAGCTGCCAACTTCTGTATACCCGGAGAATACCAGACCCAGGCTGGTGTCTGTCATCAGGATCAGAGCTATCAGTGGTGTGACCCCCACAGGTTCAAAAAGTGTTGCAGCTTTTTCGCCTTTGCCAGATTTTCAATGGCACCTTTATTAAGCTTAACAAGGCTTCAGTGAACATGCTAAGGATTTTTGAACTACATTGCATAAAGGTACCCAAACCTGAAGTCAGTGAATGAATTGATCTACAAGTGTGGTTACGGCAATGACACTTTGATTGCACTATCTCTTGGTAACTATGGCACAATGTGCATGGAGGACCTGATTCAGGGTATCTACACTGTTGGGAAATGCTTCAAAGAAGCTAATAATTTCTTGTGACCCTTTAAATTATCTTCTCCACGAGGTGGGATGAAGGAAAACACCACCCATTTTGTAGAAGGCGTAGATGCTGGCAACAGGGAAGCCCAGGTCAACAGGCTTATTAGAAGGATGAACTAAAGTGTCTGCCATGATTCTTTTTATAATCTGCTCAGTTAGTAAAGCAGTAACTGCTTTCAAGTGGAAAAACTAAAAGAACTAGATTATGTTCCAAAAGTTTTACAATTTTAATGAGAAATTATTTTTGACAAAACAATAAAGCTATTATTTTAAATAGTTTCATAATGCTTCTTGATTGACACCCTCACTCATCGCATTCTTCCCTTCTAACTCGCTGTGTGATTTATCCTTAACTATCTTTGCGCTGTAGGAATAAGCTTCCTTTAGAGCTGTGGTCTCAGCCCTCTTCATGCCGTGACGCTTTAATACAGTTCCTCATGTTGTGGTGACACCCCCCCAACAATTATAAAATTATTTTTGTTGCTACTTCATAACTGTAATTTTGCTACTGTTATGAATCAGGCAACCCCTGTGAAAGGGTTGTTTAACCCTCAAAGGGGACGCGCGCGTAACCCACAGATTGAGAACCACTGCTTTAGAGCTAGGCAATGGTCATTGTGTTTGATAGATAGGAAACAGGCAAATTCTCTTCTCTGAACATATGTTCATCTTTGAAAAACCCCTTCCCATTTCTACTAAGCTTACAGCAACTGTTCCAACAATACTCTTAGCTTTTTGAACAGTTTCAATAATTGCATGATTCACTCATATGTTCTCATGAGAATTCGGTTCATACGTAACACAGGCTAAAACCAATGACGGTGTGTCTGTCACCCTCTGGCTCTTTGGCACTTCTACTCTTTACGTGTTTGTTTACTGAAGTAACAAATGCAAGGGAATAGAAAAGTGGCAAGTGTTATGTAATGAATAAATAAACATTACAAGCATATTTCAGTCTGTATTTTTTATACCCATGGAACGAGTCAACATTACTGTAGGCGGTTAGAATATATTCTTGCCACAGGAGAGCATTAAAAGAGTACGCAATGTAAATCTGTGATTTCTTCACTGGGCAGTTACCCAGCCACCCACCTTAGAGACGACTCTTATTTCAAGTGACGTTGGAACAACTGGTTCACCGAAGTCAACAAAAAACTAGATTTTAGTTCTGCTGAACCAGTGCAAACTGGCTGAATCTCCCCACTGAGCCTCTCCTACATCAAGCCATAAGAGAAGACCTGGGACAACATGAATGTTTCCCATCACACATGAATACTTGTGTAGTAATTTCTTTCATAATAATTAATACAAGACTAGTTCCAAGAAGTTGGAAGTTGAATATGTCCCAGATGTCCAACTCTTCCAAAATGCTACTCAGCTCCATTTCCCCACTCCTCCTCCCTTGAGTATATTTCCTCATGTCCCTGGGACTGTGAGCCCACAGAAGAAACTCAGGAAATTGAGGGAACGATGCACGCAGTGGTGCGTGTTGTTCAGTCCCAAACCCGAGGATCCAGCAGAGGCAAGCTGGAAGCAAAGCATCCGAAAGGCACAGCAGGTGTTCTTGCTTCTGCCCAGCTCAGGACAGTATAGGTCTGGCCCTCCAGGTGAGGCACCCGAGTGAGATTGGATGGCGGCCCTGCTGTATAGACAAGGAAAACAAAGGGTGCAGCCTGGTTCACGCCCTGTACTGAAGTGGGGTCTTAGAGATGCTCAGTCCACAGCCTCCTCCAGGCACCTCTCAGTCTCATCCCACTCCATCCATTAGTAGAGAGGATGCCCTCTAAAATGGAACCATAGTCCCAGGCATATAAAGCCCAGAACCGTAATATATAAGGAACTTTTGCCAGAAGGGCCACATTAATTGGCCATAACTCAGCTGTCCATCACACATACAGAAGTAGGCTCCAACGGTTTGTAATAATATCTTCACACTTGACTGATAGGAGTTCACAGCTGAGAGCGAGGGCTTTTTCCTGGTCACATGGATTTTCTTCCTAGCACTAATGAGCCATCTTGGCCTGTGCATTTACATTCTGGGAAGGATTTTATTGCACAAATGGACACAGCCTACCTGCATGAGTAGGATAATTAGTACGACACTCCAAAATTAGCTGAATTGATTGATTGTCTAATTCCTTTAAACAAACACTGCCCAGTCCTGCTCCACCCTCAAAATGAACACCTATGTCGCAGCTCACTGTTGCAGCTACTGGTCATCTTATTAGAGTATTAATGTGGGACTGGTCGATTAAACTTACCAAACCGGATTCAGAAGAGGGGCCAGCACTGACCACCTCGATAGCAAGATCACAGTCCCAGGAGAAAAGTTATTTAGAGTGTCATCAGATCCATGTTTGTGAAATGTAGGGAGTAAAGTGCTTGTGGCTGAGCCATTGTTCCAACACTCTGATTTTAAAGGGTGATTACTTGTCACACTTGTGGCTCTATGAGCTGCCGTGAGTCAATTCCAATACACGATGACCCTATTTGTCATGCTACATTATAGGAAATCTGCTCTGGATTAAACAAACTCCTTTCTTATCTCTCGGTTCAGTATTAAAAGATTTCTACAATAACCATTTCAGTCACTTTAGTTCATCTTGTTTTATAGTGTTCTTAAGACTTAGTGTGACCTCATTTCTCTCTCACTTTCTAGGTTCACATTTTTTCAGGGGCAAAAGCAACCTATCATTCTCCCTGATAAATCATAGTTTCAGGGTGATCAATGCCTGCTGTTTTCTTGTGGTTATTTACTAGTGGGGGTCTATTTAAATCTCTCTTAATGAATACTTTGGGGACCTGCATTTGGATTCTGTGCATTTGGTTTCTTCACATTTCCTTCTTTGTTCTCCTACAAAGAAAAATGACGGTTTGTTTACCCACCACCCCCCTCTTAGAGCTAAGTGCTGCCCCATTTTTTCCTGGTTTGTGATCTCGCAGAAAGATGTCGCTCACTGGCATTCAGTTACCCTCTGAATCGCTCCTTTTCATCTTGGGCGTTCTTCCTTAGTCCGGCTGTAATTACCATCTGATGGACTGTTACTGGATACTGTTTCACTCGTACATCTGCCACCCTAGGAAATTGTATTATCCTCCCAGCACCTGCTAGATTTTCCCCAGCTTAATTTTTCCCCATCCCTTCTTTGACTTCATAACTTTCACTGTGCATGTTAGAGGCGTCTCTTGGTTGTGTGTGTGTGTGTGTGTTAGATGTAGCTCTTTAGCGTCTTTTAAGTAGAGATTTTTAAGAAGGCAAACCCATATTTCTAAACATCATATAGAATTTATTTTGACTGGTGTGGCCATGGTAATATTTTGTTGAAATTAACCGACTTTAAATCACCACTGCAAGTCAAGTTTGAATTTTGAAACCCACACTCAGCCATTCCCTAGACATATATGCTACTACAGAAAAATGCATGTTCTTCTGTAAAGGGAACCCTTTTCTGTGATATTCCCAGGAAACTTATATAAGTTCCTTCATGAGGAGTTTTCTGATTGTTTTGTTTTAAAATATGATGAGTTCTAGAGTTTTTTCTTTCCAATTCTCTGTGCACTATTATATAAGGGGGTTCCCATCCCCCCAAACTGGAAACTGCACTTTTCCTGCTAGGCGAGCATCAAGCAACTCACCCTGACTTCGTGCACCCAGTGGTGTTGCATGGGAAGGTTCTTTCTGGTCACAGTGAATTTTTTCGTGAAAGCAGTTTCACTGGAACCTCATTTTTTATGATGGCCGATTTAAGAGGACAGAGTGCAGCTGTGAGATTTCTTTTCCTGCTTGGGAAAAATGCCACAGAAACTGTTGTGGTGTTGAACATAGCTTACAATAACAGCAGCAGCATGTGTACAAGTGGTTTTCTCATTTCAAAAAAAGTGAATTGTTGATTGATGACAAACTTTGTTCTGCGTGTACATTAACTTCCCAAATGGGTGAAATGTTAACTCATTTGCAATGCATTTGAAATTTCCTCCACCAGGTCAGACTGTTAATCAAGCTTGCTATCTGGAGGTTCTGAAAAGATTGCGTAACAGTGTGCAACAAAAAAGGCCTGATATTTGGCAGATGGGGAGCTGGTTTTGCCACCATGCCGATGCACCTGCTCACACAGCCATCTCCGTGCACCAGTTTTTGGCAAAATCAGCATAACTCTCTTGCCCTGTGCACCTTGCATATCTGACCTTGCTCTGTGTGACTTCTTTTTGTTTCCGTGAATGCAGAGGGACAGACGTGAAAGGACAGCAATTTGACTATATAAAAGAGGTGAAGAAAAAAACAAGGGAGATTCTGTCAGCTATCCAAACAGATGTGTTTGAAAATTGTTTCAAAAATAGAATTGCAGGCTTGATAACTGTATTAAGTGTAATGGATAGTACTTTGAAGGTGATAAGGTTGCTTTGTAAAAAAAAATTAAAATACATAGCTCTGAAAGAAAATTCCAGGGGTTTTTTTTGGGGGGGTACTCCCTCATATGCATTATAGTCAATGATTATAAATCAGCAGTACATGAAATGATTATAATGTTTCCTTCTTATTTACAATATGGCAATAACAACAGCAGCCAGAAACCCACAATTACTTCTGCTAATCGTGTGCACAGAGTTTATGGAGTCTCTAACTGAATCCTCACATCAGCACTTGTCAATGCTTACTACTATTATTATCCTTGGAATCCTTGAGTGCTGCACATAGGTACTCAACTACTAAATGAGAGTTTGTTGGTTCGAACCCACCCCAAGACATCTTATGAAGTCTGCTTCCTAAAACCCACACCCTTAGCAGCCTTATAGAACCGTTTTACTCTGCACACAAAGAGGTGCCATGGGTTAGAGTCACTCTGACAGGAACCCCTGCACCAATATCCTTCTCCATGCTCCTATGAGCAAATAGGCTTGGAAGGGTAAACGGTCTGAGTAAGGGATAATAATATATTGGAAAAGGTCCAACCCAGAGAGTTGGGTGTCAAAAATGTACTCTGAACCACTGCAACCTGGACTTTCTTATGTCAAATACTGAATTCCTGTGGTCACAGCTTCCACTGTAAGAAACCAAGCCACAGAAATGGAAGAGGTCTTGGAATTGACACTGTGTTCTCTGGCAACAGTTACTTCAAACCAAAAGTTGACCCCTAGAAATTGGCTTTCCTTCACTGCAGTTTAGACTTTCTTCTTGGTTGAATCATCCACTCGTGGGCGTAATGCGCCACCAACCTGACCAGCTGGGCCCAGAGGGTAAGCCTCAGATATGGGAGCTAGGTTGGCGTGTTGGGGTGGTTGGAGACACCATCTAATCCAAGCTGTCTATAATTCTCTCTTTGTGTTGTATTAGCTCAAAATAACAAATTTTTGGAAATTATCGTGGTAGCTACTGAAGAAGGATGAGAAAAATCCTGATTCCACATGCAGGTCACTTTACAGATTTCCCAAAATCCAGTTTCATGTTGTGAGTGGATTTACAGTGTGCTTAGAAAATATTCAAGTGAATGGCTGATTATTTATTTGGCAGCTGGGAGTTGTAGGGAGGATGTGAGTCAGTGACAAGATCAACAAGCCTGGAAATTTCTTTAGAAATTGGGCTGAGATAGAGTGGCAAAATGAGGCCTTTAGCATGTGATAAGAAAATTGGGTCAAATAAAATTACTTCCTAACATTCCATTTTATCTCAAAGTATTCTTACAGCTCATCCTTGTTTTCTAGAATAGATATTATAGAATGACCTCTATTTTCTCTCTTTCATAACGTTATACATAAAAAAACAAAAACCAACTCACTGCCATGGAGTCAATGCTGAATCTTAGTGACCCCTTGTGTGTGTCTGAGACTGTACCAGTTTATGGGCGTAGAAAACCCCATCTTTCTTCTGAGGAGTTGATGGTGGTTTCAAATTGTTGATGACGCGGATCACAGCCCATCTTGTAACCACGACACCACCAGAGGCTTAATTAGATATGATTCATCTACCACACAATTCAATGGGTTTTTTTAGCATATTCATAGGGTTGTGCAGCCACTACCACATCTAATTTTAGGACATTTCATTGCCAAAAAGGGAACCTTGTACGATTAGCAGTCACCGCATGCCTCTACTTATCTCCAGTCCTCAAAACAAAAACCAAACCCACTGTCAGGGAGTTGATGTTTGACTCATAGTGACCCTATAAAAGATTTCCAAGGCTTTAAATCTCTGCAGAAGCAGACAGCCTTTTCTTTCTTCTGTAGAGAGACGGGTGGGTTTGAACCTCATACCTTGGAATTAGTAGCCCGATGCTTGTCCGACAGTGCAACCACTAATCTGCTTTCTGTCTCTGCAGATTTACCTATTCTGATGAATTCACACTTTATACCAGTGGAATCATGAATACGTGACCTTTTCCTCTGTCTTCTTTTGCTTAGCATATTGTTTTCAGGGTCCGGCTCTAGTGTAGCCTGTATCAGTAGTTTAGTCCTTGTATTGTTGAGTGCTATTCTGCTGTAGTCTCTTAGATGGGGCAAATGGTTACTGCAGTCAGTTGCTCACAGAACGATTTGAGGCTCAAGTCTACTGGTCTTCTTAGAAGGAAGACCAAGAATTTGCTTCGAAAACATCAGCCATTGAAAACCCCGTGGAGCGGTTCTGCTGTGATACACAAGAGATCACCGTGGGTTGGAATCAATTCCACAGCAACTTGTACGACTCTGCTGTCTGGATATATTGCATTTTATTTATCCAGTCACCAGTCAATCAATATTTGGGGTTTTTTTTCAACTTTTGGTTATTGTTAATGATACTGCTCTGAACATTTGTGTATAGGTTTTTGTATGGATATCTATTTTCATTTCTCTTGAGTATATACCGAGAAGTGGAAATTCTGGGTCAAATATTACCTTCATGTTTCGCGTATTGAGGTCTTGCTAGTCTTTCCCACAGCAGCTGCACCATTTGACTTCCACTCTGTCCTAGATCAGAGTCAGCTTTCCCACTGCAGTGGTGATGGTCAGCTCCAACACCGTGGGTGGGTGATGACCTAACTGTTATTTCAGTTCCAAGAGCCTGCCCACCACTTGTCCGTATTTGACAGCTCACTGCTCCTGAAAACTAGGCTTCAGTGCTTCTGAAAGCAGCGAGTTCGCAAGTCAAATCTTTCCTCTCCCTTGCCCCTCTGACTCACCGCCTCCTGTGGCCCCACATGCAGCCGACCATTTAGGAGACAAGAGCAGAGAGGTATCACCCATTGAAACCACAGGAAGACAATGGAGGCTTTCTGGTTTTTAAAACAGGCAGCATGCTCTTTAGTTCTGCCGACCTTCAGCAGCGCCGTTTCCCTCAAAAAGAGCCGCACAGCTTCTAACAGGAAATAAAATCCTGAGTTCCCTAGATGCTCACTGGATTCTTACCATGCCCCAGAGGAGAAAAAATGCATTCTGTTCCTCGAAGAGCCAGGGTAATGAATGCCACAGAGGCCCAGAAGTGCCTCTGGATGCTTCAGACTGTGGAAGGCATGACTGAACAGCTCCAGGTGGAATGGACGGACCTGACCTCTCAGCAGGATCTGGCTTTCCCATCAAAGTGGCAGCTTCAGATCTGCCAGCAGGGAGGAGAGGAAAGACATCCCACATGAGCTTCCTTTTGTGTATTTTAAAGTAGCTGGGATGGAACATGACCAAGGGAATCATTAGCACGACAAATGCTAAGTAAAAAAATTACATCTTTCTGCCTTGATTAAAAAACACATGTCATTAGAAAAGCTGCACATACTTACGGTGGAAAGCTTAGGGGAAAACAACAAAGAAAAAAATCAATACAACTTGCAGACTTCTCTAACTATGGTTTATCTTTGTTATTATTATGGTATGTGAGGTCTTAATAAGCATAGTGTTCTGAAACATGCTTTCCCACTTGTCACATTAATATATTTACTTTATTAAATATGCTAAAATGTCTTGAAAAAAAAAAACAGCTGCAGAAGTCTCCTGAACTAATCACCCCTCATCCTCACTGAGGGCCCTCTCTGTGCCAGGGATTATGTCATGGGTCCTTCCAGTTTATCTCAGTGCTCACAGAAGTCTGCATGTCGTTTTCCCATTTTGTAGTGGGTCGACTGGGGCCTGGAGAGCTGGAGCATGAATGAGTGGGCCTTGTGGAAACAGTTGTGGAGTCTCTTGGTGTCTGTTTCTTGGTCTCTTGGTGTTTCTCGTGACCCCATCAGTTTGCTTATTAGAACTCATTTTCCCATAAGCCCTCATCACACCTGGGACAGATCTTTGACTCTACTGGTCAGTTTTAGATAATTAAAGTTGTTTGGGTGGCTTCTAATTGCAAAACATGATCTTCATTCCATCAGCTGCCCTCTCTCAGAGCGTAACAATCAAATTCAATTCTCATTCAAAGGTTAGACCAATTCAAGAAAAAGGAGTTTGTCTCCTCCCTCAGGAAGCTTCTAGAGGGTTGCTGTGGGTAGAGATCAACCAACAGCCATGAGCTGGTATGCTTTGATCAGAGCTGTCAGTATTACCCTCTAACAATGGCACAAGGTGTCATCTGTCCACACTCACTACAAGTATGTGCAGTTGTTTTTGTTACTGCCATTGTTTATAGTCATTGTTTTGTCTAATTTTCTGGTATTTAGCTATGGTAAGTATCATTAGTGAAACTTTTTTGAGAATCAAGTAGTAAATAAAGGGAAAGGAGAGAAAAGTTTACAAAACTTCTGTTCAGTTTCTAACAATATTGTAACTGAAAATGTTGTAGCTTCATGGAGACAGATTTTTCCATTAAAATTTGTTGTCAGTATTCATCTAATGTAAGAACCACTGTTGGAGCACCACACCCTGGCCCCAAAGTCCACCTTCAGCATTCCCCGGGGACCTCGCCGCTCCATTCCTTGCTGTTTTGTTGCACCCCCTTAGTGTTTTGCCTTGGTGTGGCAGGATCTGATCAGGTGCAATTCCCACATTATGTCTCTAGTATTGTCCCCTATAGGGATATGGGTCAATGAGGGGCGTAATGTCTCATAGTGGAGCCGGCCATGTGGTCCTCTCTGTGGACTGGCTGCTCTAATTGGGAACATTGTCCTCATGGCTGGTGGAACAGGATGTTCTTGACTCTCTCCTCCTCCCTCCCCACCCCCACCCCCTCTTCATCTGCTCCTGTGTGCTCCGATCAGATATGTCCCTCTTCTGGAGCTGTAGATTCAATGCTGTCCTTTGAAATAAATTCTACTGGGGGGAAGGGCAGGTGTCCACGTAGTATTGGGATTGGGTCCGGCCCCCCAGACTTCTCCTCTGGTTCCCTACTCCACGCCGGTATGTTGCATTCACGTCAGGGAGCACCGGGTTCAAGTCTGGGCCCTCTTTCCCTGAGGATACACAAACAATTCCCTCCCCTTGGGTGGGTTAGTGTCCTGTGCCCCTGCTACCCTTTTATTTATTATTATTATTATTTTCTTTCCCCACCTCCTTTGTAGTTGTCTACCATGTGTTTCCCTGTATTTGGTCTGGTCCCTGCCATATTACCTGATCCTCACCCCAGGAATGTTTGTATACCGTAGCTTTTTCCCTATGCCCCTTTTGCCTTTTTTTTTTTTCAAAGCTTACCTCTTTAAGTCAATGCTATCTTGAGAGGTTTGTTTTCTCTTTTTTTTCTCTCTGGGTGAGGTTGTTCTATGTGGTGGTCTCTTATTTATGCCTGGTAAGTGTTGTTCTTCTGCCTATAATGGGTTGGCAAGGATCTTTTGTAGGGCTGGGTTTCTTCTAATGAATTCTTTGAGTTTTTCCTTGTCTGGGAAGTCTCTTACTTCTCCATCTATCTTGATAGATAATTTGGCTGGGTAGAGTATTCTTGGGTTTGCATTGTTTTCCTTCAATTTTTTGAGAATGTTACTCCACTCTCACCTCTTCTTCATAGTTTCTGCTGATAGGTCTGAGCATATTCTTATTTAGGAACCTTTATATGTGATTGCTTGTTTTTCCCTAGCTGCTCTCATGATTTTCTCCTTTTCCTCAAAGTTGGATAATTTAACTATTATGTGCATTGGTGACTTCTTCTTGAGACCCAGTCTAGATGGTGTTCTTTCAACCTTCTGAATGGTTACCTAGTTTTCATTCGTTAAGCTGGGAAGTTTTCTTCCAAGAATTCTCTCACTATTATTGCAGATGACTTCTTTGTTGTGTCTTCCTCCGGTAAGCCAATAATTCTAATGTTGTTCCACTTCATAGCATCAAACATAGCTCTTAAGTTTTCTTCAGCTTCCCTCATGATCTCCACAAGTCTGACTAAATAAGATAGGCTGAATGAACAATTGGAGGAGAAAACAATGGGACTGACAGTTCCACGGGGACATGGGAGAGGGGGAGGTGGGGGAAAAGGTAGTGGTGTTAATAAACCCAGGGACAGGGAACAATAAGCGGTCCAAATTGGTGGTGAGGAGGGTGTGGGAGGCCTGGTTGGGCATGATCAAGGCTAATGTAACTAAGAGGAATTGCTCAAACCCTGATGGGGACTGAGCATGATAGTGGGACAAGAGGGAAGTCAAAGGAAATAAAAGAAAGAACTGAGCATGATAATGGGACAGGAGGGAAGTCAAAGGAAATAGAGGAAAGAGCTGGGAGCAAAGGGCATTTATAGAGGTCTAGATAAAGACATATACATATGCAAATATATTATGGGGATGGGGAAATAGATCTATGTGCATATATTTATAGGTTTAGTATTAAGGTAGCAGAAGGATGTTGGGTCTCCACTCAAGTACTCCCTCAGTGCAAGAATACGTTCTTCTATTAAATTGGCATTCTATGATGTTCACCTTCCCAACACAACTGCTGAAGACAAAGAGTGTGAACAACCAAATGTGGTGAAGAAAGCTGATGGTGCCTGGCTATCAAAAGATATAGTGTCTGGGGTCTTCAAGGCTTGAAGGTAAATAAGCGGCCATCTGGCTCAGAAGCAATAAAGCCCACATGGAAGAAGCACACCAACCTGTCAAAGAGATCAGGTATCAGGCATCATCAGAACAAAAAATCTTACCATAGTGAATGAGCGGGGCAGAGCAGAGTGGAGACCCAAAGCCCATTTGGAGGCCACTGGACATCCCCTTACAGAAGGGTCTTGGGGAGAAGACGAGCCAGTCAGGGTGCGATGTAGCAACCTTGAAAAATACCACTTTCCTCTAGTTCCTAAATGCTTCCTCCCCCTCCTCCCTGCTACTGTCATGATCCGAAACCTACCATGCAAGTCTGAATAGACCACAGGATGTACACTGGTACAGATAGGAACTGGAAACACAGGGAATCCAGGGCGGATGATCCCCTCAGGACCAGTAGTGTGTGTGGCAATACTGGGAGGGCATAAGAAGGGTGGGTTGGAAAGGAGGAACTAATTTCAAGGATCTACATGTGACCTCCTTCCTGGGAGACAGACAACAGAAAAGTGGGTGAAGGGAGACGTGGGACAGAGCAAGATATGACAAAATAATAATTTTTAAATTATCAAGGGTTCATGAAGGAGGGGGAAGTGGGGAGGGAAGGGGAAAAATGAGGAGCTAATTCCAGGGGCTTAAGTGGAGAGCAAATGTTTTGGGAATGATGAGGGCAACGAATATACAAATGTGCTTTACACCATTGATGTATGTACGGATTGTGGTAAGAGTTGTATGAGTCCCTAATAAAATGATTTTTAAAAAAGAACTGCTAAATTTAAGCAATTTAGATTGTTTAAATGCTCACAACCTTCTTGAGGTTTCTGCATGGTCTGGTCTGTGCAGGAGGTACATGGAGATAAGGGTGACTCCATGAGTTACCATGCAAGGTGACATCCAGAAACACTTGTGGTAACACTGGGTTAGACTTCTCCCCTGCCTTCTACCCCTTGACTTTGTGTGGGGAACCCATAGCCGGGGAAGGGAAGCCTAGGCTTCCTTTTTCTTCCTCTTATTTATCTTCTTTAGGAGTTCTGGTGTTGCAGTGTGTTAAGCATTGAACTGTTAACTGCCAGGTTGCTGGCTTATACCCACCAGTTGTTTCTCAGGAGCTCTATGAAGCTATCTGCCCCCATAACAGTTTACAGACCTGGAAACCCTATAGGCAGTTCAACTCTGTCGTCTGTGGTCACTATGAGCCAGAATCAGCTTGATGGCAGCATACTTATTTACCTTCTATTTCTATTCTTTCTGAAATTGGAGCCAGGACAGGACAGGAGGAGGCAAGTTTGTCCTTACCTGATATTGCCATAAGATGACTCCTTGCTCTGGTGGACAGTCTTCTTCCCTCCTGGCATGTGTGCAGAGCTACTTTTGAGATTCCTAAAGTTTGAGCAAGGTCATTTGTAGCCCTGTAGGCAAGACACACCTTCACCTTCTAGATCTGAGTTCCATTGGTCCCTGAGATGGGCCTAGTGGGGAAAATCTTTGATAAAAGCTCATGATCAAGTAACTCTTCCTTGCAGACCACCTTCCCCTCTACCCTGCTAGCGGAGCTGCCTGCCTATTGCACCCTACTTACGTCCAGTGTGTTCACTACTATATGGGACTCATGCCATCATCTGAGAATCTCCCAAGTCCCTTCTTTGTGAGTTGAGGTGAATGAGGAACTATAAAGAAAAAATCTCCCTTTACCATTCTCTCAACCCTTTCATACCCTTCTTGTGAATGAGAGGTTTGCCTAATTCACAAGACCTCTTTAAAATGTAGATCCGTGCTTGTCTACCCATTCGCTGCTTCAAGATGTAGCATCCATATCTTTTATAGCCTCAGATATATTAAATGACATTAACTTTCTCATGCCCATACAACTGCTAAGTCATAACTCTTGGAACAGAATAGTCTGACTCTGGGTGTTATGATTCAGCACTATAGCTCATTTGGTTTTTTAAATCTTGATACAAAATTTTATCATAATAGCATAAACAATTCTACTATTGTTGGTTTCCATCTACAAGGCTTTCCTTGGCTGATTTTCAGAAGTACATTGGCAGGTCTTCTTCCTTGTCTGTTAGTCTAGTTAATTCCACTGAAACATATCCATATGGGGGACCATAGGGTTACTTGAAATATCAGGGCAGAGCTTCCAGAATCATAGCAACACATAAGCCACCACGGTATGACAAACTGTTCCATTGTACATATTGTCACCCATTAGTCGGGGCCATCTAATGGAATCTAATGACAACAGCTATTGTTTGAACACACTCTTGATGATTTCCTCTGAATGTTGTGCTTAGGTGCCATTGAGTCTGTCCCAGCTTAAAGCGACCCTGTGCACAGAAGAATGAAACAGCCCAGCCCGGGCGCCTTCCTCACAATTGTTCTTATGGTTTGTTTGCTTCTTAGATCATTGTTGCAATCACTGTGTCAATCCATTTTGGCAAAGGCCTTTCTATTTTTTTGCTCTCCTTTCCACTTTACCTGCTAATATGTCCTTCCCCAGGGACTGGTCTCTCACAATAACATGTGTGAAGTACTTATGATGAAGTTTCACCATCCTTGTCACTAAGGAGCATTCTGAGTGTGCTTTTTCAAAGATAGACTTATTTGTTCTTCTGGAAGTCCATTGTATTTTCACTATAGTCTACCAACACCAGAGTTCAAATGCATTAATTTTTCTTTGGTCTTCCTTAGTGAATGTCAAATTTTCACATGCATATGGGGCAATGGAAAATACCATGGCTTGGGTCAGGCAAGTGAATATAGTCCTTAAAGTAACAGCCTCAATTTTCAACACTCTAAAGAGGTCTTGGATAGCAGATTTACCTAATGTAATCCATCATTTGATCTCCTGATTCTTGCTTTCATGACCATTGATCCAAGCAAGATGAACTCCTTGACAACTTCCATCTTTTCTCCATTTCTTGTGATGTTACCTACTGGTCTAGTTGTGATGAATTTGGTCTGCTTTATAGTGAGTTGTAATCTATTCTGAACACTGTTAACCTTGATCTTTATTAACAAGTGCTTCAAGTACTCCTCCCTTTCAACAACCAAGGTTGTACAGTCTGCATGTTGAAGGTTGTTAATAAGCTTTCCCCTAATCATGATACCATATTCTATTTTATATAATCCCGTTTCTCTGATTATTTGCTCCACATACAGATTGAATAAATATGGTAAGGGAATACAACCCAGGATCACACCTTTCCTGATTTTAAACCATGTTCTGTTTGCACAACTGCCTCTTGGCCAATGTACAGGTTCCACATGAGTTCAATGTAGTGTTCTGAAATTATTTTTCTTAAGACTATCCATACTTTGTTATGATCCACACAGTCGAATGCCTTGTTATAATCAATGAAACACAAGGAAACATTTTCTAGTATTCTCTGCTTTTAGCCAAGATTCATCTGACATCAATGTTATCCCTTATTCCACTTCCTCTTCTGAATCCAGCCTGAACCTCTGGCAGCTCCCAGTCCATTGTTGGGTGATCTTCAGCAAAATTTTACTTGCATGTGATATCAATGACATTGTTCTATAATTTGAACATTGTGTTGAGTCACCTTTCTTTGAATGGGTACAAATATGGATCTCTTCCAGTTACTTGCTCAATGACCTGTCTTCCGAAATTCCTGGCATAGACAAGCGAGTGTTTCCAGTGCTTTGTTTGCTTGCTGAAATATTTCATTTGGTACCCAGAGCCTTGTTTTGGCTAACACAACTATTATTCAAATTAATGCCCCAACCATTGAACCTGGTGATGCAGAAATTGAAGAATTCTACCAAAGTGTTCAGTCTGCACTTGATTAAAACATCCAATCAAAATGTATTGATAATTATTGGTAATTGGAAAGCAAAAGTTGGAAACAAAGAAGAAGGAACAGTAGTTGGAAAATATGGCCTTCGTGATAGAACCCAAGATGGAGATCACATGATAGAACTTTTCAAGATCAATGACTTCTTCCTAGCCAATACCTGTTTTCAACAACACAAAAGCCAACTATTCATGTGGACTTCTCCAGATGGAATATACAGAAATCAAATTGAATACATCTGTGGGAAGATATATTGAAGAAGCTAAACATCAGCAGTTAAAACCAGGCTAAAGACTGAAAAGACTATCAACTAATCATATGTACATCCAGGTTGAAGTTGAAGACAGTGAAAATAAGTCAACATACAACCCTAAGTATGACTCACCGAATTTCAAGAACATGTCAAGAACAGATTTGCTACATTAAACACTAATGGCAGAAGACTTGATGAGCAAGAATATCATTCATGAAAGAAGCGAAGGTCATTTCAAAGGCATAAAATAAAGGAACTGTGAGTGTGGATGTCAGAGGGACTCAGAGGCATGCTTTTCAACCATCGAGGAGCTCAGACAAACAGAAGAAATGATGGAATTGAAGAGCTGAACAGAACATTTCAAAGGGCAGATGGAGAAGACAATGTCAGATATCATATTATAATTCAATATGCAAAAACGTAGAGTCAAGAAACAACACACGGAAGAACATTCTCAGAATATCTTGAAAGAACTCATGAAAAAATTCAAGCTCAAGGTACACTATTGAAAGGTTCTATTGACAAAATACTGCTTGCATGAAGCAGTAAGCATCTGTGGAAGGTGGACAGAAGTCTGTACCACAAAGAGTTAGTCAACATTCATCCATGTCAGGAGGTAGCATGGACACAAGAACCAATGGCACTGAGGAGGAAATCCAAGCTGTGTCACTTTGAAGAAATCCCTAGAAATGGTATTGCTAGGTTCAAGTCAAAACTACTATCTCGTTCCGAAAATAACAAGAAGGCCTTTCTTCTATGGTGCCTCTGTGGATGCTTACCACCACCCTTTTGGTGAGCAGCTGAGCACGTTAGCCATGCACAAATCCCTTTGGTGGGGGCAGTAAGTAGACTGGTATGCTTGGCACCAGTCGGTGGTAGATGCTAACAAGGTGAAATAAAATGATTGCCGTTAAATCTAATCCAAATAATAGTTACCCTAAAGGATAGACTAGAATCATCTCAGAAGGTTTCCAGGGCTGTAGTCATTATTGAAAATGACTATTTCTCCCGTGAAATAGTCAGTGGGCTTGAACCAACCAACCTTTTAGTTAAAAGTCGTATGCTTTAACTACTGTCACCAGGACTCCAGAAGAAATCAATGAAGATCTAATTTGATGGAGCAGAAGGTGGTGCGTAGACCAGGAGGAAGGGATTGACTGTGTTTCTTCCTCTGTATCCTCCGCCACCCAAATCTGCTTAGGGGATTCTCTGGCACCTGTCTTAAAGGCCAGTCACTCACAAGGCACACTTTACTCCACGCCCAAAAGAGGCAGCATTGACTCTCTTCATTCTTACATCATCCTTCGCTCATTCCCTGCCATTGAGTTTTTTGACTCATAACTGCCCTACAGGACAGACTAGAACTTACTCCTTAGGGTTCCTGAACCTGGAGATCTTGGTTATTTTAAAATAATTTAATGTTAAAAGTATATAAGATGCAATGAAACATTTCAATTTATGTTCTTAAACATTTCTTTTCATTTTACCCTTCCACCACTGACTCAAAATGCAGCTAGAAATGCCTGTTGTAGCAAAACAATTTCTAGAAAATAACAGCTGTGTACTGAGATAAGAATTTAGAATTTTACATGACTAGGTGCTACGAAAGACATTTTTGTCTAGATAGCAGTTGGGGTCCCAGGAATTCCTAGGAGAGGCAATGCGTCTGTTCAAAAGAAGATGACAAAGTAACTGCTGTTTTGAAGGCTCTGCTTACCAGATGTGTAGAATATAGAAATTTATGTACTATTAAATAATTCTTTATAATATACTCAAGAATAAGCAATGTATAAACCTGTTTACCTTCTCACCATCTGGGTGCATTTTGTCACCCATCTGTTTCATGTAATTATCAATAAAAAGAAAGAATATGTGACATAATTAATCAGAAAAAACAGACCTACACTGCAGACTAAATGCGACATGGATCTGGTGAATTATGTTTTGTTTCTCTCCATTCATTGTTGATTTTTTTTCTCTCCTTTTTTTCTGTTTCACAGTTGCTTTCAGGCTGCCAGGTTGTATTGCACCCTTCATGAGAGTTATTCCCAGAGCTTCTAACCAGTTCATTCTGGGTCAAACCCCTGATGAGAATTTGCCTTCCTTCTTGGATTTACAAAACCAGACTCTATATTTTAACAATCTCTCCTGCATAAGAATCACTCACCTGGGAATTCTGTTAAACTATCTATTCTGGTTAAAAAAAAACCAAAACCAAAACCTTGGTGGCATAGTAGGTTATGTGGTGGGCTGCTAACCACTAGGTCAGCATTTCAATGTCACTAGTTGTTCCTAGGGAGACAAATGGGGCTCTACTACCTTAAAGAGTTACAGTCTCTGAAACCCACAGGGGAAGTTCTATCTTGCCCTTTGGGGTTTTATGAGTTTGAATCTGCTCAATAGCAATGAGTTTGCCATTGCTGTGTGTGTGTGTGTGTGTGTGTGTGTGTGTGTGTGTGTGAAGAGCTAGTTCACAGCAGGGGATGGACCCAGGATGTACCTGTTAAAACTCTCCTGTCTCTGCCCTGGCATTCTTGCCTTCTCTCTCTCTCACATGCACACATGAATACACATACCTGTGAGTGTGTGGACCTACCCCGCTTTAGAGTGATTGTGCGTAATCCTCTTGATGCTCGTCATTAATTCATTACCTTTTGGAAATCCCCAAGAGTTATTTCCAGAATGTGTAATGTAACAGCTAAAACTCTAGGAAACTTTTAGTTAATTAGTAGCAGATGGAGACGACAGTGTGTGTGCCCCCACCCTTGCATAGAGAAACTGCTTTAGAAAAATTCCCTAGCCTGGTGCATTTGTTTTAACATCAAGACTCCATAATATTTGTTATTTCATAATAGGATAACAATCCCAGTAGATTGATTTAATGTCTAAATAATCCTGATAGTCACTGGAGAAGGGTCATGGGAACTTTGCAGGGATAGAGGTGAAAGTTGGATGACTGGTTCACATCATTGTGCCTCAACCAGCCTTAAGATAAAAACAAAACAAAACCAGAAACCACATTCACTGCCATTGAGTCAATTTTGATTCACAGCAGCTCTATAAGACAGAGTAGAACTGCTGCATGGGTTTTGAACAGAATATAACTTCCCTGTGGTTTCTACTGTAGGTTTTACTAGGGTAGAAAGCAGCTTCTTTCTCCCAAGGAGTGGCTGGTGGTTTCCAACTGCTGACCTTGCGGTTATCAGTCCAATGAGTAATCACTGTGTCACCAGTGCTGAAGGTACAGAAAGAGGAGGATAATCCCTTTCGACAAGAGTCACTTTTAGTGTTGAAGGCATGATAGCTACATACTTCCTTCAGCTGATTCAAAAATGGACCCAGAAGACACGCAGGGCTCACTTGTAGGTCTCCTGCCAGAGTGTGTAGACCATCCTCCAATTTTCTCCATCAGAAAGAGAATTTCATCTGCTGCCTACTTAAGATGTACATGGGGGCGTAGCTGGAGGAGAGAGGAATTCTCAGCATGTCGCAGACCCTTAAAGCTATAATGTTCTCTACAAAAATGATGGTGTCTCTAAGGTGAACCAGAGACTTATTATATAAATTATAGATATATTAATGGATTTGGGGCTCCTGCTTAATTCTAGTCACAATACAAGAACAATTAGTTCTTATGACCTGACTCTTCTTGGTGCTCACTCTCATGAGAAGGTCACTGAAGATAGGAGTTCTATAGAAAAGGGTGGCAAAGAAACTAGATTGTTCCTGGCCACTGGAAAGAGATATTAAAGATTGTCCTGAAAAAAGCAGTCATATAAGGGAGGCGTCACTAGGTCTACATGGAAGAAGCACACCACCCTGTGTGATCCAAGGATTGTGAATAATAAAATCCAAATCTGAAGGAGGGAATAGTATCCGAGCTTAAACAGTGAACACCTGGTTTGCAGAATACTGTGAATGACAGTGGAGGGCCAAAATCCATTTGTAGGGTTCCCACATGGATTAAGTTTTCAGTGAATTCCTCTGATCTTAGTTGAAGTATGTGATCGCCTTTTATCAGAAGCCAGAGATCATTGTAAAGTCAATTATGGAATACGTAGTCAGAATAAGATGTAATATCATTTCATCTCCATTTTGACCCATTTTAAAGTTGTTTCAGTGTTCTTCTTAAACAGTGAAAGAGGCATACGTGTGGATTAAACCTCTTGTGAAGCCCCTCTGGCCTAAACCAAGGGTGTGAATAGTCTTGTTATCATGCAGGGTGCATTGGAAACGGATTCATTGCAAATGCAGTTAGGTTAAAATTTAACAACTTGTTGTGTGAGCTCCCTTTTGACACATTTTTAATTTTTTCTAATTTTTAATACTTTCTGCATACATTTTGATTGGGCTTTTCTCAGTTTTACTTTGTTAATGTTGTTCCCCCCCCCTTCGGTCTCTTGTTGTTGCTTTTGTCTGTTTGTCTGTATCCAAGATAGGCAAATCTATAGAGATAGTAACTGGATTAATGTTTTCTTGAGGATATGACAAGGGAAACTGAGGGGAAATGAGCAGCTAAAAACTGTGAATACGAGAAAGAAGGAAATATTCTAAAATTAATCACGGTGATGATTGTGCAAATTATCTTTTTAATATGATAGAACCACTGAATTGTATGATATGTGAATTATATGCCAGTTTAACTATTTAAAAAACTATAAACACAACACAGTATATATTTACAAATTCATATTCATTGCAGGATTATTCAAAATAGTATAAAGGTACTGAAAACCTGATAGTCCACCAACAGATGCATGGAAAGGCAAACTATGGTGTATACACACAATGGAATTCTATGTCACATTAAAGAATAATGAATAAATCCCTGAAGCATCTCATATTCCAGATTAACCTAGTGACATTATGCTAAGTAAAATTAGTTAATCACAAATATTGTAGGAGACCACTATTTTTAAAAGTCAAGAAAAATTTTACACACAAGAAGAAACATTCTTTGATGGGTACCAAGGATGGGAAAGGATGGAGGGGAAACCAGTCACTAGAAAGTAGAATGTATTCATTTGAGTGTCAGGAAAGACAATATACAATAAAAGAGTGATCGTCATGACATTACTGAAGCAAAGGAAAACACTGAGAGGTGCACAAGGGTAGATAAATTACAATCCTGCAATACTGGTAATGGCATACAACAATCTATGAATGGATACAGAGCCAGATATGCAGGATTAACAGATATGAGTAGGGGAACTATACCCATGAGCATATACAAGTTTGGCAGAAAATATCTTTTCATGCATATTTATATGTTCTGTAAACATATCCATGTATGTAGCAGAATAAGTAGTATGATAAGTTATGGAAAATTATGAAATCTTCTTAGCCATCACCAGATACCTTGAGAAAATGAATCACTGGACTCAGGGCCATAGGACCACCATCTTGGGGACAACTAAGCCAATTGGCATAACATCGTTTACAAAGACAGTGTCTACACCTTCCTCGGTGGAGTGTGACTAGGGTCTGAAAAGCTATTCAGCGGCCATCTAAAGTGCAGCCATGTATCCCTTTCCATCTGGAGGACAGGGTGAAGAAAAACAGATTCAAGGAAACAAGTACTCCAAGAGACTGATGGACCACACAATGCACAGTCAAAAGAATTAGATGGTACCTGGCTACCACTACTGACTATTCAGAATAAGACTAAAAAAGCATAGAAGGTCCTGGGCAGAATGAGAGGGAAAAAGATACAAACTATAGACTCATTGATTCCAACTCACAATGCTCCTATAGAGCTGAGCGGAGGTGCATAGAACTTCTCCATAGGGTTGCCTAGACCTTCAACCTTTCTCCCTTAGAGCAGCATTTGGGGTCTGAATGTGAATCCCAATGTTAACTCACCACAGCACCTGTTCTCTTTCTTCAACTATTCCTCATTGCCACAGACTCCCTTCTGATTAATAGATTTCTGAGATTGTAAATCTTTTTGAGAGTAAACAGTCTCATCTTTCTCGTGGGTTTGAACCACTGATTTTGTGGTTAGCAGCCCGACACTATAGAAGCTTTTAAAACAAATCCTACTAAGGAAATAAACCTTCTTCACAAACTGAGATGGAAATCTCTAATGCAAACATTTTTTTTAAAAAAAAGAGCTTCTCTCTAGGATTGTTTTAATTCCCCTCACAAAACATCGGGCTTACCCTGTTTCCTCTGGTTATTGCTGTGTCCTTAGCACAGCTTCTCCAGAACCAAGGAGTTTGATCCTAAGGCCTTGCTTCCAGTTCTGTCTGCGGACTCTCCTGCTTGTTGAAGAGTTGACATAAGGGAAGTCTTTGTTTCCTCACCTTTATTTACCAAATTTAGTACGAAAATGAAGACCTGATCTGCTTTAGGTTTGTATCTGGTCTTAGGAATCAAATGGGTTATGGATAGCACCAGTTCCAAATCCCAAACCCACTGTCTTGGAGTAGATTCCAACTCATAGCAATGCTATAAGGCACAGGAGAACTGCCCTTAGGGTTTCCAAGACTGTAAATCTTAACAGGTGCAGAATGCCCACATCTTTTCCTTGGGAAGTGGCTGGTGAGTTTGAGCATCTAGCCACACCAACCCTCACCCTATCGTGTTTTAAACTGTTATTTCCATACATTCTTTTCTTAAATGAATAGATCCATGAGAAGTGTACAGGAGAAAAGCATTAGTCATGCAACGGGAAGTACTTTTGGAAGGCAGCTCTGCTCCCCACTATAGCACCAATGCTGGGAAGTTAGTTTGAAGGAATGAATTATGGGGACAGATGTGGCAAGACCATTAGAGGGATTTGGTTGGTTTTGACCTATTGTCTTAATCCAAAGTTAAAATTATTTCATTTTAATTTCACAGCCACAACTGACTTAGACATTAAGGGTTTTAAAGCTAACACTACTATTCGATTTCTAAAGAAACTTTCCTTTATCATTTCTAGTTTTAAAAAGTGGATACAGAACACTTTCATTATATATGTTTGAGCATTTCTTTAGTAACAAAAAGATGTAGTGTTTTTCAAGTGCAAGTTACTATAGAAGAACTATTTATATATTTAAAAATAATACTCAACTAAAATGTAGCATTTAAATCTTGCATTCCATATAGAATCATATGAAACCATCAAGCCTAGATCAAAATGACTTTCTCAGACCCTCAGATGTGGCATTAATTTTTTAAGTGGTAACTGTTGCTTAAGATACCATTTTGTTGGTGTGGTAAATGTTTAATGATTTGGAAGTACATGCATGGCTTAAAATCCATTATTTATTGTACCTTCACTTCCTGGGTAAAAGCGATGATTTTATAGCCCCGCAAATACATTTATACCAATCTAACGAGTGATAATAAATATCCTAACTGTAAATGTCAATGGATTTCATGTTCTGCTTCCTTTACATCTTGTTGGGAAACTGATTATGACATCGTTATGGGAGGCGTACAAAGTGTCGTTAACGCTAGGCTGGGACTGTTTTCCCTCTGGCTGGTGCATGTGAGAAATTAAAAGCATGGCGACCTAGCTCCGCAGTGTAACTGGTGTCAGTGGTGCACAGGTGTTAATGGCAGCACAATATGCTCAGTTATCCCCTTCCACCTCATTAACAAGAACTCTGGGGGAGGTATTTTGTTTTGTTTTTGCATTAATTCAATGATGATAACGGAGATGTTGCTTTCTTTTCAAGGGTAAAAAATTTAGAGCACTAAAATGAATAGCTAGGGGATTTAAAAAAATAGTTTGCGTTTGAAAATATCCAGAATGAACAAAAGGGAGCAATTTATTTTCCCAGAGATTCTTGCTTGACTTTTAATTTGGAGTCTCAGCCACCCTGAGAACCAGGCTTGTCACCATTTCACAGCAGTAGCTCCTGGAAAAGAGCAAGCCAGCCCCCTCCCCACCTTCAGGTGTAACAAGGCTGGTTGTGTTGGTTAACTACGGCAATGTTGTTGTTAGTGCTTTTGTTGCTTTTCAAAACTTCAGATATTTAAAATATATACTGTTTAGGAACTTTCTTCCGAGAGTGTAAAATTAGTGTGTCTTAAAAGTTCTAACAAAGCCATCAGGAATTGCTTCAACAATTGAGAAGAAAAAAGTAGAAATTTTCTATACCTAATTCTTTCATACAATGGACAGTTTTTTCTCTCTCTTGTGCATCAATTAAATTTTAGCTAGGACTATTATCTTTATTGTCCCTGACTGAAACTAGCCTTACATGTTTTATTAACATGTATCTATACTTTTGTGAAGTGGCAACGCCTATATACTGTATTTCAGCTTTCTCCTGTGGAGGTTTTTGCTTAACTCTCAACCAAGCTCCCTTGTCAATTCAATTCAAAACGAAGCTGGATTTGTTACAGTACTTTCTCCAAAACCTTTACTTTTGTTCTTATTTGATTCTTACCAAGTCCCTTTGAACTATTTTTTTAGCCTTAAAAAATTCTATTGGAATTTTCAGGTCAGGAAGGCTTATTTTTTCAAAATAATCATTGTGAATCTTTTGGTGTGTAGAATTTTAGAGCCATGAAACCAATGCTTGTGTTGACATTAAAGATATGCTTAGTTCCTTAAAATTAAGTTAAACATACTGAGATGTCAACAAAAATAATGAGCCTAATTATTTGAAATATTAAAAGTGTGCATGAAGGTGCACTTTAGAAATTAAACATATGGTCATATTATTATCTTTCTCATGGGACTTTTAAAGCTATGATTAAAATGTTCAGAAATGAAAACAGGAGAAAGCAAGAGGGGAAAGTTATACCTGTAGGATAGTGCTCACCTGGATGAACGTTCTCAGGAGAAGTTTCTCTTCCATAGTTGCCGTCTTCTAGCAAATGAATCAGAGGCCAGGACCAGGAGTGCAAACATCCATTTATTTTTCTGAGCTAATCAAACCGTTTATTCCTGGGCAACGTTAAAGTTCTAATGTTATCCTGTGCATGGAGATTTACTAAGTAGTATTAACCTGTGGAAATAGTGGCATGAGCACAGTTGGGCATCCCTTCCTCTTCCAGCTTTCTTCCTGTGCCAAGCCTTCTCTTTTCAGTTTATTCTCAGAATATGTATCCAAAGAGACGACTGTCTCAGATGGATGTGCTACCCTTCCCGAGTCTTACACCTGTATTTCCTTCCCATTCAAAAAACTATGCTCTCTCTTCTCCCCTTTGAAGTTCTCGTTGAAGTCCCTGAGTCCAATTCAACAGTAACTTTCTCCAAGAAGCCTTATCTAACTTCCCCTGCCATCTTCAAACAGCCAGACTTCACCTGAGTCCAGAAGAATTGCTCAGCTGAGCAAAGCCTCAATTGCTGACCCACAGAATCAAGATGGAAATCATAGGTTCCAAACTTATTTGACCTACTGCTCCCTTTACAGAAAGAACAATTATTCACTACACTCAGGACATTGAGACACTTTGACAGCTGCCCACCACCCAGCATAAAGTGTAGGTAACTGCCTTTGCAGCCCCCCTGGATTGTTCAAGCGCGCCCTTTGGGACATACTGACCTAAACGAATGCTTGTTATTTTAATCCACTACTTTTTGAGATGATTTGTTACACAGCAATCATGATGTTATACTCAGCCTTTGTCACATTGCTTATAGGTCTGTCTCTTGACCAAATCCTGTCCTTCCTCTCAGGAGCACGCTGACCTTACTGCTTCCAATACAGATCGGTTTGTCCTCTCAGTAGTCCATGGTACTTTTGGTGTTCTCCTCCAGCTCCACAATGCAAATGCATTGATTCTTCTATAGTCTTCTTTATTCACTGTCCAACTTTCACATGCATATAATGCAATGGAGGATACTGTGGCTTGGGTCAGCAATGAGATCCCCTGTCCATGTCCTTTTCTGAATCTGCCCTGAACTTCTGGCAGTTCCTTGTCAATGTACTGCAGAATACCATTGGAGGAGTATCTACTAAATTGAGATGTCTGTGGGACTGTAATTGATATGTGTGGGTTTGTTGTTGTGTGGTTTTTTTGTTTTATTTGTTGTGTTTTTGTTGTTGTTGTTGGTTCTCTATGTCTGTGTTGTTTCCGAGACTGCTTTCAGTCTGTTGACTTCTGCGTAATGATATCCTGTATGTTGCTCTCAAGTCTGTTGACTGTTAATGTTAATTCTCTGTCCAAAGTGTTCCCGTTAGCATTTTTTGTAATGCTGATCTTGTTTTTACACATTTCTTTAATTTCTCCTGTCTGGAATAGTCTTATTTCTCCCTCCTATTTGAGGGATGGTTTTGATGGACATAAGATTTTTCTTTGGCATAACAATCTGTGGATTATCAAGGGCTCATGAGGGAGGGGAGGGAGGGGGTAAAAAGAGGACCTGATGCAGAGGGCTTAAGTGGAGAGCAAATGCTTTGAGAGTGATTAGGGCAAAGAATGTACGGATGTGCTTTATACAATTGATGTATGTATATGTGTGGATTGTGATAAGAGTTGTATGAGCCCCTAATAAAATGTAAAAAGAGAAAAGAAAATGATTAGGGCAAAGAATGTACAGATGTGCTTTATACAATTGATGTATGTATATGCATGGATTGTGATAGGAGTTGTATGAGCCCCTAATAAAATGTTTAAAAATTTTTAAAAAATGATTAGGGCAAAGAATGTATGGATGTGCTTTATACAATTGATGTATGTATATGTATGGATTGTGACAAGAGTTGTATGAGCCTCTAATAAAATGTAAAAAAAAAGATTCTTCTTTGGCATTTGGGGGCTTTTTGTTTGTGTGCTTCAGGATTTTACATATGCCTCTCCAATATCTTCCTACCTGCATGGTTTCTGCTGAGAAGTCTGGTGTTCCCTTGTAGGTGACTTTTACTTCCCCCTAATTGTTCTCAGCATTCTCTTCTTTTCCTTGCAATTGGAGAATTTGACTTTGATGGGTTACAGTGTTTTATTTGGGACTACATCCTGCTTGGCGTTCTCTCATTTTCTTGAATAGCGATTTTCTCATCTTCTTTGGTCTTAGGAAGGTTTTCTTCCACAATTGTTTTGAATTGTTTTCCTTGTAGGGACATAGATTGTTCCTCTGGATAGTTTCCCACCCGATTCTCAGACTTACTTCAGATTCCCTTGCTCTTTTTGACTATGGTTTCTCCAGTTGGTTATACTTGAGGGACATCTTTGAGGTCACTAATGCAGCTTTATATTTCATTGATTTAAATCTTTGCTTTTACCTTGTTGTCTAGTTCTGTTATCTGATTTATCTCCTAGAATTCTAATTGGTGTAGAGTTTAAAATTTTTTTCTATTAATCCCTAGAACAATTTCTCCCCCTGCTGAGAGTACCTGAAAGCATTCTTCAGAATTCTATTTTTGTTAGTTCTATTGTCTTTTCTTAATATTTCTTTAGATCTGGGTTTTGTTTAGTTGTGTCTGCCTGTTTTTCTTGTTGTTTTGTTTTTGTGTACACACACAAAATCAGTGCACCAATTCACTGCTCTTTCAATCACATTAGAGTGCAGCTGTTCATGTTGGGTGGGCTGCTGAGCCATGTGGGGGTAGTTGACTAGTAAGTGGTGCTGAAAAGAAATATACATAAACCACAAAATAAAAGGAGTGAGGAGGGAGAAAGAAGAGGAAAGGAAAAAGAGAAGAGGAGAGAGGAAGGAAAAAAGAAGGAAGGGTAAAAAGATAGAAAATAAAATGGGATTTTAGGAAGCAGAAAAAAAGAAAAAGGGAGCAGCTACTCATTAGAGGGGGAGGCAGGAAAGAAAAAGAAATAGAATGGTCTGTTTGGGTTGATTCTTTCTTTGGTCCCAGAGCTTTGTAGTTGTAGTCAGAAAGAGTTAGGTGAGTCACTGGAGTTGTACCCTGAGTTGGCCCCTAATGGTCCCTGTAATGCAGATCACTCTGAAGACTCCTTACTGGCATTGTCAGGGGACTGTGCTGGGTCCTAGTTTGGGGCTCTGGGAAGAGGGGTATGGGAAGACAGAGTAGAGGCCTGGAGGTTAGTGCCATGGAAGTTTACTCTCTAGGTGGATTATTGATTCTTCTTGGGTTGACCAGAGGCCTAGGTGCTAGACTCCCAGAAGTTTGCTCTTTAGAATAGTTTCTAGTGTTGTGTGGGTTGAGCAGAAGCCTGGAAACTGGTACCAGAGAAGTACTAGCCTGGTTGCTGGTACTGTGTGGGTGAGCATAGGTCCAAATGTCGGCATTGTGGAGGTCTGTTTTTGAGCCTGGTCATTCAAGTCACGAGGACCCCAGAAGTTTGGTTGGCTAGGAGCCAGGGGCCAGGGCAGGAAAGTACTGGACATCTTTCACAAGAGTCAGTCCCCTCCTCTCTTCAACCTTTGTGAGGTTAGGATTTTGATCCACTTATCTTTAAAGTCATTATTGAAGAGCTTAGGCTGTCATGTCCTTCATTTTGGTCAATTTTGTCTTGGTTGCTGTAGAAAGGTGACGTTTTGCCAGTTTTCAGCTGGTCATCTTGCTCCAGAGTTGAGTATTAAAATTGGATGGTATAATTTCAGTCATCAGGATACTGAATAGGTAATTCCAATGCTTTCAGAATCATCCTGTTGCCTTCTCCACTGACAAGTTAGATGGACTTTATAGCTATAATATCATTTCATCCACATATTTTCCTCCCTGATTCTTCATCTAGTTAGGAAAATGAACCTGGGGCAAATTAATTCTTTGATGCATACTTTTAAGCTACTTCTATAGGAATAAAGGCAGATTCTGATCTGCTTGCAGATGTCAAATGCAAATATTTTAAATCCTCTGGGTAAATATCAACTGTAGGCCACATTTTCTACCCTTTATTGCAGTGTTTCCTAAAATGTAAGAGGATAGTTTGAAGTTATCTTTCATTAAGCAGATAGTATTCAGATAAATTATCTCTACGCCTTCTACATAACCCTCCTGAACAATGCAACTATTCTTGTTAAAAAAACAACTTAAGAGACTAAATCTATAATAGATTAGTTAATATAGTCCCCCCAAATTTTGCCTATGTAATACATTTATAGTCTAATTTCATGTCAAAAATTCTTTATATTTTATACATGAAAGGTACTTTTTGTCCTTGGGGACCTACATGAAAGTGCTACTATTTCAGCAGAACATGTTCTTAAACATATGAACTATACCTTCCCATCAATTTTGAATTTGAGTGCTTCCAAAACTTTTTAGGCCACTTCCCCATTTTATCTCATAACAAGTGATTCTTTTAAGGATATATGGAATTGAAAACGATAAGGTAGCTAGATATTATGTCAGTGATTCTTTTTAAAGAGATACATATGTAGCATACTGGTAATATATTCTGTTAGAGCCAATCAAATCAGAAAGTTGATTTTGTAAAGTGTTATTGTGATAGTTATATAATTTCATGTGAACTTGAAGATATATAAAAGTGTAGGGGTGAAGTTTAGCCTGTCAGTCATAAGGAGGGCCCTGGCAACCACTTCTCTCTCTGCCTTCATCTTTCCTGTTGGCTGACCCTGGATGCTGCCAGAGCCCTGACTGCATGCACTGCAATTGGATCCACATACCTCTATGCCCACTTACCTGTGATATTCTTGCACTCTGCATCACTGCTTATGAGTACATGTGTTTGAGAAGGACCTATGGGCTAGTGTTGGACTTAAGTACTTGAGTTGGACTGGGTCAGGATGTTTTCCTGACATATAATTACTTCTTGCTATAAAGATTTCTTACACATATATGAGTATCACTGAATTTGTTTCTCTAGTCATCCTGCGCTAACACAATTATCCATGTTAATCATAAATTTATTTCATTCATGTATTTTTCTGTGTGCTCATGCCAAAGAAATGGTTTCTCTAGTTTGTGACTGACATCATATTTAAAACAATACATAGCGTTCCAAGTGGCAGAAGCATAAATGTTAATAATTGCATGTTTCAGAAACTCAGGAGACAATTTTTTTATTAACCATTTTATTGTGGGCCATTACAAATTGTAATCCATCATTCAATTGTACTAAGCACACTTGAACATATGTTGCCATCAACTTGAGCCCTTAGTATCAGCTCCTCTTTTTACCCCTCCATCCCCTACCTTCCCACCCTTGAGAATCCTTGATCAACTATATATTATTATTATTGTTATTTTGTATCTTATACTGTCAGTTGGGCTCCCTTCACCCACATTTATGTTATTCATCCCCCTTGGGGTATGGCTATATAGCCACCTGTGATGGGTTCCCCATTCTCCCCTTTCCCCCCCGCTCCCCACCATCCCCCTACTGATATCACTACTCCCACTATTGTTCCTGAGTGGTTTATCTGTCCTGAAGTCCACATGTTGAGATCTCTTATCTGTACCAACGTGCATACTCTGGTCTAGCCAGATTTGTAAGGTGGAGCTGGGTCATGGTAGTGTGTGTGTGGGAAGCATTCAGAAGCTAGAGGAATGATGTGTGTTTTGTCGGTGATATACTGCACACTATTTGAAACGTTCCTTCCTTGTAACTCTTGGGGGCGCGGGGATGTCCAGTTGTCTACAGATGGACTTTGAGTCTCTACTCTAACCCCCATTGTTCACATAGAATAATTGTTTTGGATCTTTGGATACCTGATGCCGGATCCTGTTGACACCTCATGATCTTACAGGCTGGTGTGCTTCTACCATGTGGGCTTATTTGCTTCCCTGCTAGATGGCTGCTTGTTTAACCTCCAGTCTTTAAGACCCCAGATGCTATATCTTTTGATAGCAGGCACCATCCACTTTCTTCACCACATTTGCTTGTGCACCCATTTTGTAGGAGACAATTTTAAATACTTGATCCAAAGAAGCATACAGGGTTATCTTGGTACACATACTATTGTGCCCTGTAGTGTGGATCAGTGAATTTCAGTGTCTCTGAAAAGTCAGCAGTGGATCTTCCTTGCCAACATTTGTGGGTTGTATAAGGAAGATAGTGATTTTTATAATTAAGTAGTTTATTTATTTTTAAGTTTCACTGACATGCAGTTCACATATTTCAATGGTTCAGTTACAACCATGAGAGTTGTGCAACCATCACCGGTGTCAGTTTCAGGATATTTCTTATTCCGTGTACTCACTGTTGCCAGCTCTCCATTTCCCACCAACCTCCCCTTGTCTTGTCCCTTTGAGATGATTAACCCAGCTGCTGTCTCTGTTGGTTTAGCTACCCTGGGTTTCATACGCAGAAAAAGACACCAAATCAAAACAAAACACAGGCAAATGGCCCAACAACAATCACAGAGTGAAACACAGGAACTACTCAATAAAAGAAGCAGCAGAAAATATTAAAATCTGGAACAAGTGTATATATTGGCTCAAAAAGAGATCAAATGGTAAGGAATCACATTTTGACCAACTAGAACTGCACTAATCCATTGTAAAAATATTCCATCTGATAACCAGGCTTTTTCCATTCCTGGTCTGTAGTCAGAGTGGATTTATTAGAAACTGCCTGGGGAACTGTGGGGATGATAGTAAATGAGGTGTCCAGAATTTAAGTTTAAGTATACTCTTCCCTCTTCTGTGTTTGGGTTTTATATTTGCAATTCTTGGATCACATAGGTTGGTCTGTATCCTCCATGTAGACTTAGCTGACACCTCACTTAGATGACTGCTTGTTTTAAGACAAGCCTTTAAGACCGCAGATACTAACCTTTCTGATACACAGATACCACGTGCTTTCTTCGCCACACTTTGTTATAGCACCCGTATGTCCAGTGACCGCTTCATGGGGGCAGTTATTAAGCAGAGGCATAGCATTAAAAATAGTTGTTCTTAGATTATGCCTAAAATTAAGTTCAAGCTCAAAATCCATTCATAGTGTTTTTAATAATTATATGAAATACATGTTTAGTACCATTATCTAATTGAAAATAAGTGAATTAATCCCCTTAATTTATCAAATGTAAGGGACCTCAATTATAAGATATATTCATGTTTTATGTCCTATTACAACAACAGCAACAAAAAAGTGGCCAATTAAGCTGTGACACAATGCCTTAATGAGAGTCCTGAATAGCATGTTAATCAGTCAATCAGTCTTATTATATTGAATTTGCTATTCATCTTTTTAGAAAAATGGGGTAATTTATGTTTTCTTTAATTGCATTGTTTACTTTGTGATGTGTCTCAGTAACAGAATGTAGTAGTGCTTCCTGTAATTGTAGATGTGTGTCTTCCTTTATTGGCGCCTGTAAATACTGGATTTCTGTCATTCTTCCAATGACTAATCTTTATAGTCATCCTTCTATTGACTAAATTTTCTTTACTAATACCAAATTTGCATCCTGCTGTTTGGTTTCTTGCCCTTTGTGGATACACAATAAGTGTTCGTTTCAATACCAAATTATATCATGATTTTGGGAAGCCCTGGTGTTGCCGTGGTTATTCATTGGGCTGGGGTCCACATGGTCAGCAGTTCAAAACTACCAGTGTCTTCGAGGGAGAAAGCTGGGGGTTTTCTGCTCCCAGAAATAGTCTGAGAGACCCACACATAGAGAGTCAGCAGCAACTCCATGGCAGTGATTTTAATTTTTGAAGACATTGTCAGCAGCACTTAAACTCAACACATGCTGTCCACATAATACACACACAGAACTCTCTTAACATGATTACTCTATGAACTGCGTGGTCCAATCTCCCATACACAAAAATGACAATTAACTCACTATTCCATCACACATCTGTTAGTTTGTGTATCGCTGTGATGCTGGAAGTTAAGTCACTGGTGTTTCTTTCTTTTAAAAGACATTGAGTCAGCGTTATGATCAGACTACTACATTTAGCAATTAACCACATGAGCCATATAAATAAACACATTAAAACCCTTTGTTGAAATACTTTCCACAGAACAGAAAGTAAAATAACCTGTTATGCAATTACAAATACAGTCGTCAAATTCTTTTGCCCATACACAAGAGTCCTGTCTGCCACATGCCCTCTTTGCAGCAGCTAGGCCCTGCCACTGCTGTGTTTGGCTGAGTTCACAAATCTCTTGTAACCTGTAGCTTCCCTGTCACTTCCCTGGCTCTCCTCTCTTGCTAAGCTTTGTTTCCCGGCAGGCATTTAACATCTTCTGCCACTGCCACAACTGCTGCTTCTGCTTGCACCAGCCTAGTCACCTTGGTTTCATTATTTGGCACAGCATTTCTTTCCACCACCATAAGGGCCAGAACTTTGACCTCCAGATTCCTCCCTTTATCTGTTCAAATCTGGAAGATTGATGGTTGTAATTGCCAAAATCATTGTAGCTTTTGTCACCTCCAACATTGCTTACATCATCATCACATCCATTATAAGCACCCCCACCGCCACCGTATCCACCACTGCCACAGTGCTACCAAAGCCACCCTATCCACTGGAATTGCTGCGCTGACCAAAGTTCTCATTCCCACCGAAACTGCCTTCTCAGCCACCACCAGAGTTTCCAGAACAGCTTAGACCTCTTTGGCAGGAAGTGGCACTGGTCATTTCTTGCTTTGACGAGGCTGTCCTTACTTTGCAGTCGTACTATTCGGTATGGTATTGCTGAATGACAGTATCATCTATGGACTCATGGTAATCAAAAGTCACAAGAGCAAAGTGCTTCTTGCCACTGCCTCAGTCGGTCATGATTTCAATTACTTCAGTTTCCCATATCGCTCCAAAGAATCTTGTAAGTGGTGCTCTTCAGCGTCTTCTTTGATGCCACAGATAAATATATTTTTTACAGTTAAATGGGCACCTGGTCTTTGAGAGTCTTCTCGTGAGACAGCCCGCTTTGGTGCTACAACTCTGCCATCTACCTTGTGTGGCTGTACATTCATGGCTGCAGCCACAGTAGAGTAAGGAGCAAACCCCAAGCCTCTGAAGCGTTTGGTGATCGGATCTCTCATGACCACAGTCTGTGAGTTTCCTCCATTGTTCAGAATGGCTCCACAGACTCTTAGCTGTTGTTTTGAAGCTCAACCCTCTGAAGAAGATTTTCTGCAGCTGTTTGAGTTCTTTAGGAGACTCTGACTTAGACATGATGGTGGTGGGGTGCACCCTAATGATGCGCCCTCACTGGCATTCAAAGCAAAAAGCAGCCTGTTATTGTATTTCAAATACTAGCAGGATCACCCGAAGTGAACAGATTTCAGCGGAGCTTCCAGACGAAGAACAAAATATGCAGAGGGAATTGGCTTTACACTTTGAAGGAAGTAGTCAAAAAACATTATGCATAGCATAGAAATATTGTCAGACACTGAAGACCTTATGACTAGAAGTAGAACATTGTTCAAGAGCATGTCAAAGGATGAGCCCCTTGGGTTGGAAGGTCATCAAAATGTGACTGCTGAAGAGCTGTGTTCTCAAAGCAGAATTGACAATGATGATGGGAATGGAGGAGGGTCGGTGTGAGTGGAGCCTTCAGGATCGCCATTTGTTGGTGGGGCACAACTCGGGGTACGAAGAAAGAGCTGCAAAATCTACAAATAATCAGAACATGGAATATACAAAGTATGAACCTAGGAAATTGGAAATAGACTAATATTAGCCCTTTAAATCAGAAACTGATATGATTTAATATTCCAGGAATTATCTAATCATAAGGAAATGGTATTACATTCACTATCAAAAAGGAGATTTCAAGATTTACTTGAATTACAATGTTGTCTGTGATAGGATAATATCTATCAGCTTTCAAGGAAATCCAACCAACTATTTTTCAAATTTATGCACCAACCACTAATGCTAGTAATGAAGAAATTAAAGAATTCTACTAACATCTTCAGTCTGAAATTGATCAAACATGCATTGATAAATATTGACAAATGGAATTCAAAAGTTGGAAACAACAACAAAAAGGCGACAGTTGTTTGAAAATATGGTCTTGGTGATAGAACCGAAGCTGGAGATTGCATGATAGAATTTTTAAAAATCAAGGAAGCAAATCCCTTTCTTTCAACACCAGCAAGCGACAGTTACACACATGGGCTTTTCCAGGTGGAATATACAGAAATTGAATAGACTACATCTATGGGATGAGACACTGGAAAGTATCAATAGCAGCAGCTAAAACCAAGCCCGGGACTGACTGTGGACCAGACTACCAATTACTCATATGCATGTTCAGGTTGAATAAAGCTGAAGAAAATGAAAACAAGTCCACAATATAACCTTGAGTCTATCCCACCTGAATTTTGAGAATATTTCAAGAGCATATTTGCTGCATTAAATACTAGTGACAGGAGATCTGATGAGCAATGAAGACAGCAAACAGTCATTAAAAGGGGAACAAAGAAAAGGATCAAAGGGGATGTCTGAAGAGACTCTGAATCTTGCTCTTAACTGTAGAGGAGTTAAGGCATATGGAAGAAATAATGAAGTCAAAGAGCTGAAAAGAAAGTTTCAAAGTGCAGCATAAGACAGAGTAAAATATTACAATAAAGTGTGCACATTCCTAGCAGTGGAAGTCTAAAAAAGAAGGACATGCTCAAGCCTATTTGAAATGGAAAAATTCAAGCTCCAGTACAATATTGAAAGATTCAATGGGGAAAATGTTCAATGCTACAAGAAGCACCCAAACCAGATGTAAAAATACCGAGTTACTCTACCAAAAAGAAAAGGAAGAAATGTAAATGCTATCGAAAACAGTAGTCCAAAAAACACGTTTCCTGGAATTGATAGAATACCAACTGAAATATTTCAGCAAGTTAAAGAAGCACTAGAAGTACTCAATTATCTATACCAGGAAATTTGGAAAACAACTACTTGGCCAAGGGACTGGAAGAGATCCATATTTGTGCCCATTCCAAAGAGAGGTGACCCAACAGAGTGCTTAAGTTATAGAACAGTATCATTAATATCACATGCAAGTACAATTTTACTTAAGATCATCCAAAACTGGCTGCAAAGTATATGACAGAGAGCTGCTAGAGTTTCAGGCTGGATTCTGAAGAGGAAGTGCTGAAAGGGATAGCATTGCTGATGTCAGCTAAAAGCAGAGACCACCAGAAATGTTTATTTGTGTTTTATTGACTATCCAAGGCATTTGACTGTGTGGGTCATATCAAACTATGGATAACCTTGAGACAAATGGACTTTCAGATGTTCTGCATCACTGGAATGAATCTGACTTGGTCTTGATGAATTATTCCTTATATATATATTTTTTATTCTATTGGCCAATATTTTGTTAAGGACTTTTGAATCTATGTTCATTAGTGATATCAGTTTGTAGTTCACCATTCTTGTGGGATCCTGGCCTGCTTCAGGTATCAGTGTTCATAGAAAGATTTGGGGAGTTTGCTGTCCTTTTCTATACAATACAAACTCTGGGAGAGTTTGTGTAGGATTGGTGTCAGTTTTCCCTGAATGCTTGGTGGAATTCACCTGTGAAACCATTTGGCCTGGGGGATTTTGTTAGTCATTAGTCCCTTGATAATCTTATCTATTTCTTCTATTGCTATGGGTCTGTTGAGGTTTTTTACATCCATCTGGGATAATCTAGGGAGGGATTGTTTTTTCAAGAACTTGCCCATGTCTTCCAAGTTATTGAATTCATTGGGGCACAGGATTTCATAGTACTATGTAATTAACCCCTTAATTAATTTAAGTAATTTCCACTGTTTCAAGTAGGTTCCCCGTTTCATCCCTCATTCTTACTATTGTTTTTTGTTCCTTCCTTTCTTTGGTTAGATTTGCCAATGGTCTATCGATTATGTTAATCCTTTGAAAGAACCAGTACTTTTTTTCCTGCATTGATTGTTTGTAGTTTTCTTTTGTTTCCACTTGCCTATCTCTGCCTTGATTTTTATTATTTCTTTTCTTTAGTAGTAGTAGTCTGTTGACTCTGCTCTAATTTCTGGAGGCTTTGTGAAAGCATATCAATTATAAGTCTCTTCCTTTTTCATGTGTGAATTTATTGCTATCTAGCTTCCTCTGACAACTGATTTTACTGTTACCCAAAGGTTTTGATAGTCTGTATTCTCATTCTCGGTTTGGTTTCTAAAAACTTCCTAATTTCATCTCTGATCTGGGCCAGTACAAGCTCATCTTGCAGTGGAGAGTTATTCAACCTCCAATTATTTTCCCTTGTTTTCTTAGCCATCCATTTGTTGATTTCCAGCCTTCTTGCATACTAGTCTGAGAGGGAATTCTGAGTGATCTATATGTGCTTGAATTTACTTATTTTCGACTTGTGTCCCCACATGTGGTCTATCTTCGAGTTTGTGTCATGTGTGCTTAAAAAGAATGTGAATTTTTTACATGAAAAATATCTATTAGGTCAAGTTGCCTAATTGTAGACTTTAGTTCTTGCTGCAACTTCCTTGTTAGGTGTCTTTCCCTGTCATCTATCTTTTTTGGAGAGGGTTGTATTAAAGTCACCTACTATGATTGTCAATCCTGTGATTTCTTTTTTCCTTTTGGAGCATTTGATTGACAAATGTTGTAGGTCTCTCATTGGACGTGTATATATTTATTAAGTTCACTGGTTCTTGTACTACTGAGCCCCTTATCTCTTGTTATGGCTTGCACCTTGAGATCAGTTTTGTCAGATTAGGATTGCAACTCTTGCTTTCTTAGAATTTCCATTTGCTTGGTATATTTCTTGCTAACCTAGAATTCTCTACCTATTTTTGTCTGCAGGCTTGAGACATGTCTCTTGTAGACAACAGATCAATGGGTTGTCTGTTAGTCTCTGTCTTTTAATGGGTGAGTTCAATCCATTGATTTTCAGATTAATTATATCCATCCATGGACTCTGTGATATCATCTTGTACCTTTTGTTTTGGGTATTTACTTACCTCCCTTCATGTCAGTGCATTGTGTTTGTGGGGGCGGGGGTGCGGGGTGTTCATTCTTGCCTTTTCAACATTGAGCTAATATTATCTTTGGGGATGTTTTAGATGTGTTGACCCTTGGGTGGAGTTGCTCTATATGATGGTCTCCTATTTGTGTTTGGTGCTTGTTATTCTTCTGACCACTATGGGTTGGTTAGAATTTTTTATAGCGCTGGATTTCTTTTAGAGTATTCTTGGAGTTTTTCTTTGTCCAGGAAGACTCTTACTTCTCCATTTATCTTGATCAATAGTTTGATCAGCGTGATACTTAAGGTTTATTGTGCCAACCTGGTCAATAAACATGTGAGATTAATTGAAGGGTGGAGAGATAAAGGGCTTGGTGAGCCTCGCCTTTTAGGACTCTCACTCTCTGATGCTTGGACCGGGGTGCAGCTGCCTTAGCTAGTTCCTGCTTTAGCTTGCAAGGCTCACTTCCTGCGAGGCATCCCTGAGTAGAAGCCACAGGGACCTACCCTGATGCAGCCCTGGGTGCTGGAGAAGCCGTGTAGAGATCCCTGCAAGTGCTGGGATGCTTACATGCTCACTGATTCAGCTTTCCTCCTGCAGTCGGAATCATTGCATGTGTTTTGTGAATTTGAGCAGGACTCTGTAGATTGGTGTTGGACATATTTGCTAATGTCAGACTTATGGTCTTAGACTGGACTGGGTTGAGATGTTTAATGTACACTTACCATTTATATAACACTCTCACACAAAATATAAGTGTCTATGAAATTTGTTTCTCTGTTCTACCCAGACTAACACAATAGGATACAGGATTCTTGGGTTGGCATAGTTCTCATTCCACTTTTTGAAGACATTACTCCACTCTCTCTTCTTCATGTTGTCTGCTGATGGGTCTGAACATAACTTTTTTTTACTATTACAAAAGTTCATTGAACAAAAGAATTGAACATGAAAAATGTTCATAGTCTCATTTTTGCACTGTAGTAAAAACAGGTCCTCTGGAAAGTGGGGTGCAGAGAAGCAACTGATGTAGACTGTTGAACATAGCTAGTATCCATGCTCCAAGGCTTCTAACATGATGATACTATTGCCTCTTATCACCACCATTCCAATATTGTTCTGTTGTCCACTAGTTGCCACCTCCACACATTCATCTACCACAGGATTCATAAAGGGATCAAATTCCCGAAGCATCCCTTGGACATGCCTGCCAGAATTTAATTTCACTGATAACTTCTTGCCCATAATTTTTTTCTACTTGGGCGGATGAGCTTTGCTCATTGTGTCTTCCCTGGAGGTTCAAAGTTACCTTCTGAACATATTCTTGAGTGTTTTTATAGGTTACTGACTTTTTCCCCCCCTAGATACTCTTATGATTTTTTCCTTTTCCTCAAAATTGGATGGTTTTACTATTATGTGCCTTGGCGACTTCTTCCTGGGATTCAGTCCAGATTGTGTGCTCTCTGCTTCCTTAATGGTTATCTGATCTCATTCATGAAGCTGGGGATGTTTTCTTTTAAGAAAACTACTTTTGCAGTTGATTCTTGATTGTGTCTTGTTCTGGTAATCCAATTATTCAAATATTGTTCCTCTTCATAGCATCAGACATTGTCTTAGGTTTTCTTCAGCTTCTTTGATTAACTTGTTGGACTGTCTTTCTCATATTTTGGAGTCTGCCTGATTGTCCTCAAGGTCACTGGTATGGTTCTCCACTTCTAGTTTAACTCTTGTATTTCCTTTTGGTGTTTATCCCTTGTCTCGTGTATTTCCCTTTATTACATGGCCTTTATCCCTTCTGTCGTTTTATTCTTTTTCTGAATTGCTTTCCTCATATCATGTGTAGCTTCAAGAAGCATACTGAAGATTTCTTTGTGTGGTAGATCAGTGTCTGCTTCTTCTATGCATGCCATTAGGTTCAAGACTTCCTTTGACATGGAATTTTATTTCTCTTGTGTTTTTCATTCAACTTGTTGGGACTAGTTGTCTACATGTCATTTTAGAGGAACTTGGCACCATTTTCCAGAGAGTCAAAGAGCACTGGGAGCTCTCTTTGGGGAGGCTTGTAGAAATATTGCTGTGGACTGCCTGTAGCCAACAACACTTGGGGCTTGGGCTACTGCTTCATTCAAGTGGGATTTCACTCTCCCTAGCCAACCTGGATTGTTATTTGGAAAGTAAGTTGGATGACCCTCTCAAAAGATGCTGGTTGGATTGTTGCAGGCTGTTCAGGTGGACATGGCAATAAGCTGGTTGACTGCATGGGAAGCCATGGCGGAATGGCCCATAGCATTGTGGACTGCCTCAGAGGGTAGGCCAGGGTGTCTGCTGTGGTATGGTGCACCTTGGAGGGTGGGCTGGGTTGCCCTAAGTGGTGGGGAGAGTCTTGGAGTTTGTGGGGTTCCCACAGTGGTGTGGAGTGCTCAGATGCCTCCAGCACTTTAGTCGGTACTTGCCGAGGAGTGTGGGTTGAGGTCCCCCAGTCGAATGGAATGCCATGTAGGGTGGATAGAGTTGCCCTAGATGATGGGGAGCACCCTGGAGGCTGACTGTGGTGGGAGAAAAAAAACCAAAAACCTAAGCCAGCCATGACTGTGGGAGAAAGTAGGAAGAGAAAGTAAAAGGAGAGAAGAAAAAAAAAAGGGAAAGAAAGCCCCAAATCATGGGGATGGAGGAATTTAAACACATCCCAAAAGCTGTAGCAGCTATAGTGGTGTTGAAGTAAAGCCCTTGGTCTGGCCTAGGTAGCCTGGCACCAGCCACAACTGTGACGGGGCTAAAGCTAAGCCACAGTCGGTTGCTGCAGTGGTAAGCCAAAAACTCACAACTCTTTAAAAGCTAGTGGATCTGAGTCTACTGATCTTTATGATGCTCCTCCTGTGACCTGGAAGAGTAGAGTATCCCTCTTAGTGCTCTCCTGGGTTGATTTCAGTGGTGTCACTATGGTGTGATTTACTCAGTTACCATCTTGCCTGGCACCCCCTTCTTGTTTTCTTACATGCACTGAAAATGCCGGTTGTTTCTGAGATATGGTCTTGTTTTAATATTTGTCTCTATTTGTTGGTAAGCTGGTGTTTGAGTGGATAATACTTCCTGCACATTAGTTTCAGCAGTTGAAATTTTAATGTTGGCTGAGATAAGTGAAAATCATCTATTCCAATGAAGGAATTGATGACAAACAAAAGTTGGTTACTATGTTCTGTCAAAGTCCAAGTCTCAGGGTTGTCTTCTGTGATTGCCCGGAAGTATAGACCGATGACTGAAACAGCCAGCTTTCAAGATCAGTTAGCCCAGAAGGAAGGGAGAAGATAACTTTCAAGAAGTTACAATCATCATAGACCCATTTCTGTCTCAATGGAGGAATGGGAGATTTCATTTTTCTTTAAGTCACATGTCAGAGCAGACCTCAGGTTAAAGTGCCCTCTACTAACAGAGAACTGATGTGTGGGCTGTGGCTTTTTAGACCTAAACAAACAAGGAAGCATCAGTTTTTCTTATGCCAATTTCCTTTGTATGGGTTCTGTCAGCTTTGCCCTCCTCTAGGTATATGAAGGAAATGGTACCACTCTCCTCTGCAGGAGTATATTTCTCAGGACCTGGTGGGTATGAGAAGCCAGGAAGCTCTCGCTCTATCTATCTATCTATCTATCTATCTATCTATCTATCTATCTATCTATCTATCTATCTTTCCCCTCTCCTTCTCCTTCCTTATATCCCTCTCTCTCTCCTTCCCCCTCTTAGTCCAGCAGACTGGAGTATTGGGGATGGGGTTGCCTGAGGATTCATCACTTTTCCAAGGATCCCTGCGAAAGCTTCCTCCATCTGAATTGCCAGACTATAGCTCACTTAGATTTCTCTTGTACCTGGGAGATCCAGAAATAAGATTTCTTATTCTTCTCAACTTTTTGAAACCTTTGCTTACAGTGCATCTGGCTATGTGTCTATGTTTTTCCAGAAATCCTGTATTTAGAGTTTCATGTTATCTATAGCCAATCCCAAATCTGATTGATTCAGTGGTACTTTTTATTAAAAGAAGAATTCAATTTAATCAGGAGCACACCAGAAAAATCTATTCAGATGGTATGGTTTGTCTTGGATAACGTAAAAGATGCAAAGGAATTAAAGGCCTGATAATTATTTAACAAAATAACGTTTTAATGGGTAGTTGTTTTCATTAGGTGCCATTGAGCAATCATTCATTCATAGTAACTATGAGCAACAGAACTAAGCATTGTCCAGCCTTGTGATATTCTCACAATGAAAATGTTTGATTCCATTGTTGCAGTCATTGGGTCAATCCATCTCCCTGATGGTCTTCCTCTTTTTTTCTGTTCTTCTATTTTACCAAGCATGATAAAGTTGATCTTTTGTAAGAACTAGTCTCTCCTGATAATATATCCAAACTATGTAAGACAAAGTCTCACCATCCTGGTTTCTAAGGAGCATTCTCGTGATTCTTCTTCCATGACAGATTTGTTTGTTCTCCTGCCAGTTTGCAGTATGCTCAATATTCTTTACCAACACCATAATGCGAGTGCATTAATTATTCTATAGTCTTCCTTAGTGTCTGAATTTCACATGCACATGAAAACCAAAATTGCTGCCATCAAGTCAAGCCAGCTGATTCATAGCAACTCGATAGACAGAGCAGGACTGCCCCTTGGGTTTCTGAGACTGTAACTCTTTACGGGAGTAGAGAGCCTCATATATCTTCCAAGGATCAACTTGTGGTTTTGAACTGCTAACCAGCAGGGCTCCTTGAGGAGATTGAAAATACCATTATTTCAGTCGGGCTCACCTTAGTCTTCAAAGTCACATCCTTGAACCTTAACATGTTAAAGCATTCTTATAGGTAGTAATACTAATAATTATTCCATGACAACATTAGTGCTTCATTCAATTAAAAGATATTTTGCAGTGTCTCTTATGTGCCTTGTGGAATGGATGGAATATTCTAGTGCAGCAAATACATACAAAAATAGAGACATGGTTGTAGAGCTAAAAATTGAGCTCATTGTTTTGTCTTTTAAGATGTTTTCTTCAGAGATTTGCCTTTCATATTGCAGATGGGGAGGATACAATTTTATCTTGTCTAACATCTTTTCCAGAAGAGCTCAAAGTATTTGTAGACTTAAAAAAAAAAAAGGAATCATTCCTATGTTTGCCTGGTTAAGATGGCAGAGTTTTGTGCAAATTACCTCGTGCCTCTTTGTTATACAATTTTGAATATACTCTCTGCAGTGTTAAGGAAATAAGTCAGATTATGTCCTTGAGTGTTTATCACTCTCAGATGATGCCAAAGGCAGGCAGTCCATGTTTTTCTGAGTTGCTAGGGTTACTGAAAATGTCAGGGAGTCACCCTTCCACCAGTCGAGAGGAAAGCAATAGGCAACTTCGGTACAATCCACTTTAAAACCGCATCTTCTCAACAGACTTTTCATGTACTTCCAGGTGCCATCCTTTAAACTGTTCTAATACTTTTAGTAGAAAAATGTTGTTGTTTTTTTAAAAAGCATCTCTGTGGAATTTTCCAACTGATGGGTTCTTTTTTAAGTGTTGAAGTCTAAGTAGTGGAATTATTTACCCCAAAGAGGTCAAATTGTGAAATTTGAAGCTGACACTAATAAAATTCATAGAATTGCCATAAAATCATCATTTAAAAAATCAAATTGTGTAAACAGGGAACATCTAAAAGGGTGAACAGAGAATTGAAAAGTATAAGAACATTATATTTATAAAGCAAAAGTAGGCTTATTAAGGATCTCAGGAGTGCTTTCCCTAATGGACTCAGATCTCTTCATCTTCCATTCCCTTGCATGACAGAGCTCACTTTGAAGTCCTCGTAAGCTTTTTGTAACAAGTATATACATATACACACACATACACACATGGATGTGTAGCTGAAAATGGAGCTCTTGTTTTGCTCTTTTAAAATATATTTTTCAAAGGTATGCCTTTCATAATGCAGATGGGAGAGAAATGGTACCATTTTACCTTGTTTAATATCTTTGCCAAAAGATCTCAAAGGACTTGTAGACTTAAAAAAAATCAATAGTTCCTATATTGCCTATTCAAGGTGACAAAGGTTTATGCAATTTAATTTCATTTTACACCTGAGGAAATTGGTATTTAAGGAAAAGAGGCTCAACATTTAAACAAGTAACAAAATTAAAAGAACCAGTAGGCTAATGATGCTCTCTAATGACCCCCAAGGTTCGTTGTCTCCTCCAAAAGAATTGGTGTCATTAGAAAAGCCTCACCATGACACTGTCATATTCCATTTTGGTTCTAACCTTACATTTATCTCATTTGGAATTAAGAAAATGCTAACATGGTTTAGCCTTGTTAGGAAATTTGGGGGCTAAGCTTGATGGGAGGGAAGGATGAAAGATGTGGAGGGAATTAGACCAAAAAAGCCAATTTTGATTACTTTCTAGTTTACTGGTCTATTTGTAGGTTTAGTAATTTCTGATTTTGAACCTATTTCTAAAGTTGAATTTCAGGAATCTTTTTCATTCATTCTAACTTAATGGAAGTGTAAACGAGAAACCAAATCATATGTGAAACAGATAAAATTACATTTTGACTAATTTTTTTCATGCATGCATCCAGTATAGTTAAAAACATAAACTCCAAAGGTCTTTGATAAATGTATGTGAATCATGGCACAAATTCAATTGTGCACGATGTCAGCATTTTTATTTAATAAGTTAAAGTAGTATTATGTAGTTCAGTTTATAACAAAATCATCCATTTAGTTATTTAAGTAACTGGGAAATAAATAATTAAAATAATTTTAAATTAATAGGAATATTTCAACACCTTGTTCAAAAAGCTCCTTCAATGCAATATTGAAGAATTTATTCCTTTATCATTTATTCAATGCCCCGAAACATGTGGTTGGAATGGTTCAGCTAAAACAATACACAAAGCAAACAAAAATCTCAAAGACTGAAGACACCGTTACTGACCTCAAGGATATAGCAGTCATAGTTGGAAAAATGTAGAAAAATCACATGAATTACTAAAAACAATAATAAAAAACCTCTTCCAATGATTCAATGGCTCACAGTTAACAGAAACTCATAACTAAATAGATAAAAAATAAATTGCCTATGTTTATTTCTTGTTTTCTCTTCTCATCCTCTTTCACTTCCCACTTGACTTTTATTGTCTGTTTTCCACAACAACCTGCATCCTTCCATCCCCACAAACTCAGCCCCAGAATTCCCTGACAAGGCTATCCCATATTAGCATTCTCTTCTTTCTTATTTTGGGGGAGGAATTGTGATTGCATTATATATTCATTATGAGAGGCAATGTTAATTCTAAGGAACACTCTTTTAGACTTAAAAGGTCTTCTTATATACCCTGATATACAGTCAATTCCTTTTCATGGGATTACATATTTTTCCTACATTTTAAATCATCCCTTTGTCTAAAATGCTAGCTTAGTTTTATTTTTAAAATATAGAATCAGAAAAGCCTAGAAAGGATATTAAATGTAAGTGTCTTATTTTTCACCATTATTGTCACTGGTACTGTATTTACATAATTGGCTTACAGAGTTTCCTCTATCTTATATTTAAATAACTTATTAAATTAAGGCATGCTTAATTTTTATCTATAAAATGCAATTCTACTTTGTTGCTGGTTGTTGTCTTTTAAGTCATTTCCAATTCATGGTGACCCTCTGTGTAATAGAACAAAACCTGGCCCAACCTTGTGTCCCTCTCACATTATGGTAGGTGTATTAGACTGTGCTTTCTAGAAATGGAAAACCAATGATACTTGTATATGTACGTATATACAAAGAAATTTATATGAAGAAATGGCTCACACAATTGTAGAAGTGGGTAATTCGGTCTGTTCAAGTCTGTGGGTCAGATGTGAACTGAAGGCGTCTCTTGACTCCACAGCTGCTAGGGCTGATACAAAGGAAGCGAGAAGATAAAGCAGACATGCTGTCACCTGGTGGATTTGAGATCAGCCTAATGAATCTATGATCACCAGTTCACTGGTCCCTCCTAGGATTGGCAAACAAGATAACAGGAGGTTGACGAACCAGAGGCAGGATCCAAATCCAGCAGTAGAAGTGAGTTAGCTTATACACACAGTCAGTTTACACTAAGACAAGTCCACCTCCCTCAATTGCAGCAAGACTGCGACCAGATTAAGGAGGTCTATTCTCCCCACAACTGCTTGGCTGCTGCCGAGAATCCCAGAATGGAGTTGACTCCACTGTGTTAGATGATGTCACGGGAGAATGCTGGCCCACCCAAGGTGACATAAACGAGAGCTATGGCATCACTGCAGCCAATTCTTGCAGCCACCACATCTTACTGAAGGCTTTTCTCATTTTTGCTGACCACCTATTTACCAGTGACAATGTCCTTTTTCCCTAGTGATTGTTTGGTCTTTCCTAATAATGCGTTCAAAGTCAGCAAATTGAAATCTTGCTTTTAAGAAACAGTCTCTTTGTTCATTCATCTAAAACTGGTGTATACAGTATATTCAATATTTTTTACCAATGTCACAGTTTGAATGCATTCTTCTTCTATCTTTTTTTCCCTTTTTATCCACCTTTCACATGTATGTGAGGTAATTGAAAAGACTGGTTTTTCATTTTGCCTTATAAGGAAAACTGATCCCCAAGCAAAAGGATTTCAAATCAACAAGACTTTGGGATAGGACCAGGACTGGAGAGGACATGTTCAGACTAAGAAAAGGAAGATGTTGGCTTGACTCGGAGAATCTTCTATACATCTCATTTTCTCTCCATGGAAACCCATAGTATGAGGAAGCATAAAGAACAGAAGCAAAAGGTAGCCTCGTTTTAATTCTTTAACGAGACAGACAGCCTTGACAGATTTGGGGGAGATGTTTAAGAACCATCTATCCTAATGCATAGGAAAGGCGAACTTTGAATAAGGAAGACCCAAGAGGGATCCATCATCTGAATCGTGGTGCTGGAGAATTGTATTGAAAGTACCATTGACTGCCAAAACGTTGACAAGTCTGCCTCGGGTGAAGTGTGGCTAGAACGCTCCTTGGAGGCAAAGGATGGTGAGACTTTGTAATCTCACGTACTTTTGACATGTTGTTGGAAAGGGCCAGTCCCTGGAGACGGACATCGTGCTTGGAAGTAGAGGGGCAGCAAATATGAGGAAGGCCCTCAAGGATTCAGAGTGGCTGCAACCATGGGCTCAAACACAGGAGCAATGGTGAGGATGGCCTAGGACCCGGAAGTGTTTTGTTGTGGTGCTATACATAGGATCTCTATGGGTCAGCGCCTAACAACAACTCCCTCATCAAATAAAATGGGCTTTTTCCATGCCAGGAGAAATAATCATACCTAATGATGAACACGTTTTTACTTAAAACCTGGCCACAAGATTGAATTTATGGTAAATCATTGTGCCACCTGATCACTCTTCTAAGATACCCTCCATCTCTGGTTCTGATCTGTGCACACAACGCTTGATGCCTTGAGGGTACATTGTCTATTTAGCAGTTTAAAAGGCGGTTTCTGAGGCTTGGCAGCTGTTAGTGTTAAAGCTATTGTATAGAGAAACAAAAAGCCACTTTGTCTGTTCCCGGGGGCACCTTTGTATCATTGATATAGGAGCCATTTGATAAATTATACAGGGCATGATTCTTTACCAGGAAATTTCATTACTGCCCATGTTCTCCCCGAAAGCAGAACTTAATGTCCAAACACACATATCTCCTTATGGAACGAATCTTGAGTTCAGACCTCTGTTAAGATGCTTGCATTTTATTTATTGATTTATATTATTTTTTAGATGCTTGCCTTTTAAATCCATTCTTTAGACCCACGATTAGATGCCATTATACTAACGCATGGAGAGGTTTTCTCCCTGCCTTCCTATAAATTGGCAACCTAAGCTTGGCTGGAATAAATTTGTTGTCAGTCTGGTTGCGCTGAAATTAATTAGAGTGAAGCATGCAGCAGCACCCACGTGCTCCTCGTATCAACGTGCTGTCGAAAGGCTTCCCTCACGAACCTATCCTGAAAAGTTTTCATAGGGTGGATCAGAGCTAGTTTATTTGAAGAGCATATTATTTTTCACTCAAAGCGTTTATCTTTTATTTTCATTTAGAAAGTGTGTATCGTTTTAGGAAGCATTCAGTTGCATATAAAAGAAACAACTGGTCCAAACAACCAAGAGAATGAGGTTGGCAGGATTATTTTTACCGGATTAGCGTCCCTCCCTGGGTGTCTGTCTTTGGCTGTGTAATTTCGTAGTATTATCTCTAGAGGCCAGTGTATTTCCCCATTCATGGATGTTTGATTTAGTCACATAACTTGCGTCAGCCAATGTTCTGGGTCCAGGATTAAGAAGTGTTGCTTAGTTCTATTCACTCCTTTACAATTCTTTCACCACCATCATCATCATCATCTTCCTCCTCATCAGAACATGGCCCTGCTAGTCTGTTGGACAAAAATAAAGTGAGAATTATGTGAAGCAGGTGTATATTTTAGTGTACAAAAGAAATCCTCAATCCTTTAATATAATTTAAGGAGAACATTTATTAAGTCTTGAACAGGACCAAGAGAAGATACATTGTCCAGATGAGGGAGATCACTAACACAAGATCATAATGACTTCCCAGTGTTGACAGAGAATCAGAGACTTAAATAGGACACAAGACGGCAAAATAAATCATCATAAAGTCCTAATTAGAGGCGCACGCCACAGATACAAGTGAAACTACAGAGACAGGAGCGGGAATAGGATAGGGACATGTACACGAGTTTACGAGATTGGTCGTAAGCTTCAACCCCTCTGACAAGGCCCTCAGGATGTGACTCATGACCAAGGCACACTAGTCTAGCATCCTAATTTCCATTTAAGGGACAGGCAGGCAAGTCCTCAAGGGCTATACCATTTACCAGAGTTGGGGGGGGGGGCGGGAGAGGGACAACACACAAGGTAATCCACTCTCCAAAGCACTCTGCCTGAGGGCAAAGCTGTTCATTATTGCCAGCTAGTGGTCAGAAGAGATTTGATGGAGGCCTAAATTGATGTGGAGACTCATAAATGAATTTAGGGCTTCTGTGTAGCCTCCAGTCATTTGCAAAATAAGTGCTCAGGAATTTAAAATCTAATACATGTAGAAGATACAGTTTGGATCCAACTGAGATCAACCTACTTTCAGCTGTTATATAGTTAGTAGCATAAATAAGAATAAATAATAGTATTGTTTTAAGCCAGTGAGCTGTGGGGAGGTTTGTTACATAGCACTACATTAATGTATTTGTAGTGTATTAAAGCTTCAATTATGAAGTTCTTGGTTTGTGGAAGGTTGCAGTTTACAGTGCAAGCTCTAACTCCATTGTGAGCCCTGACAAAAATTATGCCTCCATTTGAGTTCATTTTGACCATTTACCCCCAAGGTGACCAACTCTGCCCTTAGCCAGTGTCTTTCTAGATTGTAGTTAGCCTAGGAGAGCCTTCAATGATTTATAGGCATGCGGTCACCTGGAAGATGGGTACCAAGGCCACACAGTCAAGAACCATGCCCTGGTCTTGAAGTGGCTGATGGGCCCCAGAAACTAGCCTGTACATTTTGCTAATCCCAATCATGGTCCTTTCCCTGTAATTGTAGCCCAACCTATGACAGTGGTGCATCGATAGACTGCCAATCATAGTTTTGTGACAATATCCTTTGTTCTCTATCGTCTGTAATTAGCTAGATGCCTGTCAATCCTGTTTGGATGCCACTCTGGTGGCATATTGATGGTTCTGTTATGTGGTTGATTTTTTTTGGTCCTGTTAACAGTTTAATAAAAGTGTTTCTATAATATCATTACAATTTGATGTCTTCTTTCATTTAGAACAGCACTGAATATCTATTCCTTATATAAGGGGGCTACAAAAAGTTCATGGAAAAATTAATTAAAAGAAAACTGAATTTTTTCATCAACTTTCTGAATACCTCTTGTATAATTGAGGAGGTGGAATGGACTTCAGATAAGATTTGAATGGAATTCCTACTCTGTGATCCTGTAGGAGTTTTATCCCATATTGGTCTTAATGATATGGACACTGTAACTCTTTCAGGCATCACATCTACACCCCACACCAGCCAGGAAGAAAAAAATGAAGAGAGATTTTTTTTTCTCCAAATACCATCTAAAATCTGGACCCTACTCTGATTAGAATATCTTAGGTCACATGTCTATCATGGGCCAAACATTGATCAAGAATGTGGGATTATGTAAATTGGTTATGGCAATTAGAGTCCCCTCCTAAAATAGGAGTGCATTTAATCTCTTCCTAAATCTATGCTGTGTTTCCTTAAAAGTGGAATTTGGAGTGAACAGATGCTGGAGAACACCTGCAGCACTAACTGTGGAGAGATTCTAAGTTTTACAAACTCTCTTTTAAATTTATGTTAATGCATTTAATGATTCAAGGCAGTTTTTTTGTTCCATAGTGATGGATTAACTAGGACTAGGGACACAGATCTGGTCAATGGCCACACTCATTATCTTTAAGGCATTGGAATGGAGAGTGCCACAATCTAAGTCCTGTGGGAACTCAGCTTGATGTAAGGCTTGGTTGGAATGTGTACCTCTTGTGTCTCAGAATCTTAAGAAAATGAAAATTAGGTTTGGCCTACTATAATTTAGATCTCTGCCCTACAGGATGAGTTTATACTGATGTAATAAGAATTTTCTACATGGACTCACTAGCAAGAATGTCATTCTACATGTATTCATCTTGTAGGCTTGGCTCTGCCTTAGTTAATGAATTTTATTGAAAGTTTTGCCTAATCACCAACTCTTATTGTTTGGGTAAATAGTATCCAGTCACTTAAGAGTTTAATCTGAATAAGTCAACAATTCACATATTGTGCTTTGAAGCCAGTCTATACTTGTATAATTTCCTTTCTCAATAGTGTTTTCGATTCTATATCATGGGCTAAGTTAATGACTACATCAATAGAATTATCTTATACCCAGGAGTGTTATTTATAATGTTCTCTACCATAAAATGCGAATCCTGTCTTTAAAATGAGCCAGAGACATATATAAACCGTAGATATATGAGTGGTTTTGGGTTCACACTTAATTCTAGCACAAATCTAAGAACAATTTGTTCTCTGACATGGGAAGACTGCTCACCCACATTAAGGGGTCACTGTAGATATAGGTGCTCCAGCAACGTGCGGTGAAGAAACCAGTTGGTGGCCAGCTGTTAGAAAGAATAGTGCCTGGGGACTGAAAGGCTTATCTTCAGACAGCCATCTAAGTGAGGTATCACATGGAAAAAGTACATCAGCCTGTGTGATCCAAGGACAATAAATAATAAAACGCAAATCTGAAAGAGGGAGTAGTGTCAGAGTTTAATTGTGAATACTTGATTTGCAGAAGGATATGAATGGCAAAAAAAAATCCATTTGTAGTGTTGAGACATGGATTGAGCCTCTGACCGTAGTTGAAGGATGTAAGGAGCCTTGAGGTCATACAGAGAGCATATATAAAATCAATCATGGGAGATACAGTCAGGTTAAAATATAACACCCTATCATTTGATCTCCCTCTTGATCTATTTTAAAGTTGTTTCCATTTTTAATATTGTCTGGTTTTTCTTTGATTGAGGTTTTTCTATATGTTGACTAGTTATAGTTGTTGAAGTTTTGTTTTCTTTGCATGATTTTGTATGATTGTGTTTTCTTTTGTATGACTTCTGTATGTGAAATCCAGGATAGGTAGATCTACAGAGACAGTAACTGGATAGGAGCGGGGCAGAGGAGGATGGGAAAAGGGGCGCTAACAGCAATGAGTATGAAAAGAAATGTTCTGCAATTGATTGTGGTGATGATTGAACAAGTCTTCTTAATATTATTGCATGATTCATTTGTGTATGTAAAGTATATGCAAATGAAAGTTGTTTATTTTTAAAAGAATGTTATTCCACTGAATTCTGGCCTCTGCTATTTTTTATGAGAGGTTAGCTGTCATTCTTGCTATTGTCCAGATACATAGTAAACACTCAGTAAAAACATATTGTTGAATTTAAAAACATAAATAATATCTTCTGTCTCTTGGTGTAACATTCTCTTGAGAGTACTCCACCATCTCTTAGTACATTAACTGGAAAGAAGGAAATCAACCAGGTAATTTTTGCAGATCGAGTATAAAGTGCTTACTTAATTAATCTCCGTGCTTCTCAGAACTCTTAATGATTCTAATATAGCTGAATGGTTGAACTACCATTCCATTTAACACATTTTCTTGTTTTTAAATAAACATTTATTATTCAGAAAAGTATTGAGTGTAAGCGATGGAGAACTTAATGTAAGGGACGCAAATTTTAATGTAAAAGGTGAAGGGCATACTTTGGGCCTTTCACAAAACTACAAATTCTCAGGGAGAAGGTTTTCTATCTCTTGTAGAATTAAATGATTATCTTCTGTAATAATTAAGGGTCTCATTCTTTATGTTTGAACAAAGACAAAACTGAATACAAACCAAAAATTTTGATGTGATACAACCTTAGCATGTCCCTATATACTTGCATTAATTTCTTGGAAATACCTTCCCATACTTCTCTCCATAGTTGTACATTGGTATTATTATGTTTTATTTATTTGTAATATCTTAATAAAGCAATTACCCTTATTTGCTGATTTGAGGGTTTCAAACTTAGTTTCATTTCCCTTTCTCATTTTCTTTCTTCTTCTTTTCAGTTGAGTTATGCTCTGAACCATACAAACAGAAAATTAACATTGGAACCTAAAATAACTGTCAATGCTAAGATCGTTGTGGTTGGAGCATCCAATGTTGGAATTTCCTTCCTAGAGACATTGGTATTTTGGTGAGTTGTTTTCACTTTATGCAAAGGGAAATGGGACCCTTCTTTTTTTTTTATGAATCTTTGGTGGCCTAATGGGTTAAGTTTTTGGTAGTTAACCACAGGATTCACAGTTCAAATCTGCCAGCGGCTCCATGAAGAAAGATGAGGCTACTTTTAAAGATTATAGCAGCGGTTCTCAACCTGTGGGCCATGACCCCTTTGGGGGTCAAGCGACCCTTTCACAGAGGTTGCCTAATACCATTAGAAAACACATAAATATTTCACAATATATAATTATGTATTGTTTTGCGATTAACCACTATGCTTTAGTAATGCTTAATTATGTTCAATTTGTAACAGTGAAATACATTTTGCATATCAGATATTTACATTATAATTCATAACAGTAGCAAAATGACAGTTATCAGGAAGGTTGAGAACCACTGATTTATAGCATTGAAAGCCCTGTGGAGAAGTTCTACTCTGGCTTATAGAGTCACTGGAGTAGAATTGACTTGACGGCAGTGAGTTTGGTTATGTGGGTTTCTCTTTCTACACAGTTAGTAGATCGCTCAAGAGAACAGACTGGATTTTGTTTGCCACTACCTGCCCCCACCCCCCCAAAAAAAACCTTTCTTAAATGGATTAATAAATTAATGGAATATTCTAGACTAGAGGTTGACATACTACAAACCAAGCCAAATCTGGCTTGCCATCTGTTTTATTAATAAAGTCTTTCCTGGGGCCTAATCATGCTCATTTACCTATGCATTGTTTATGGCTATTTGTAAGCTAAAACAACAAAATTAATTAGCTACAACAGAGACCCGATGGCCTGCAATGTCTAGGATGTGTACTAGCTTTCCTTTTCCATAGAAAGTTTGATGATGCTCTTCTATACTAATGTTTTCCTGACGAGTCAGATTATAAAAATCACCTGCAGCATCTGTTGAAGATGTATATAGATAGAATTGGAAACCCCGGGGGAACCTAGGAATGTGGATTTTAGCAAGTGCACCGTGGAATTGGGCATGTTTAAACTTAATTTTTACTTTATACCCATATATAAACATCAGGAAATCTTTCCAGTGCACCCACACCCAGCACTTTGGATACCAGTGAATTGGGTAGATTCCTTCAGGGAAATTGAGGCCTGCCACCCCCCGTTAGACATTAGCTTTCACATTACCCTTAAAGCAGCTCCACTGGGGAAACCCTTGGCTTTCTACTTCCATAAACAGTTAGTCTCAGAAACCCATAGGGGGTCGCTATGATTCAGCATCAACTCAACGGTAGTAAGTTTTTGTTGTTGTTGTTTAAACATTAAATCAGATGTCCTTTCAGAGCTTAACTTCCTGATAGGCAATACCCAAGGATTTCCATTGTCCCCATCTCTCCATCAGCTCAGCTCTTTGACAAAAGGAGCCTTGGGTGAGAATTCAAGAAGTTCAATATACTTAATTAATTAATCAATATAATTAATTTTAAGAGAATACTTTCTTGCACTTTTGGTGCAAGTTTACGCAGCAGTTGAGGTTCTCATTTAACGCTTCTACACAAATTATTCCGTGATAAGGGCCACGTCCTTCAGAGTAAGAGTGTGTGGACATCCTCATTATTTTCATTCTCGTTGCTCTGGTTTTCTGCCCCTAACATATGAATCTTTGTTTCAAATGAATTGTATACCTTTGGTCTCATCTAGGTAACTTTGTGACAAAGGTACAGTATTACAGGTGATATTCATTATTTTGTGGTCCTATCTATTTTTTAATCAGGAGCTTTAACTCTAAGGCGTTCCTTTCAGTTCAAGATTTGAAAAATATATCAGGGAAATAGTTGTGGCGAGTCCTCCAGTTCAGTCTTTTTATAGATTATGAGACTGACGTGCTACATCCTGTGCTGAGGCACCTAGCAGTCTTCTTTCCTTGTTGCTTTTGTTTATTTTTCAAAGAATTTGAGACTCTATTCCACATTTTACTCCCATCCTATCAAAGCCCACTATTGTGCCCATAATTCAAAGTACCAATCAGTGTAGCCAGGTAACGTCTGGTTTTTCTGGTTTCAGGAATGATGGGGCTGTGGCTTCTTCTTTGACCCTGTGGTTTCCTTCTTTCTTTATTGTTCTGGATGAGCAGAGACCAGGAGTGACCGTGTCTCTCCAGTAGCTACCTTCCAGTGTTAAGACCCTAGAAACCACCCAGCCAACTAGGATGAACGATATTATGCCAATGAATTGAGATGTTCCATGAGACTATGCTCCGAATCTTTCAGATCTAGAAAACCAAAACTATACGGTGTATTATGTCTAAGAAGTATCCATAATTGAGCCCGTATGTGCTTTATTATATAGATGAGCATATGTATTTACAGTCACATAGATGCATATTCCCGTGTATGGATAAGCTAAAAAAACTATTGCTACAAAAACCTAGAAACATTTAACAAAACATCAATTTTTCTTTACACATACTTCATCTAGGTCTATATACTTCTGAAAGTGTTTCTATCTCTTTAAACCTTCCCGAAAGAATTCTGTGCCATTCCATTTAGCCCATAATATCAAAAGAGCAATTGTTGCTCTCTTTAGGCCCTAACGTTTGGGGACTCAAATTGTGATCCTTTAAAAATAGTCTTTGGGATGAAAGAAAAAGAAGCTGGAAGTAGCCTCGGTGCAATTGTCCTGAGCTTTTCCTCAGCAATGCAGTCTTCTTTTCTGAAAGCTTGGCACTGAGCTCCCAGAGTTGCCCCGTGACCTTCAAGATAATCTGTCACGATCCAGAGTTGTCATTATAGCCTCTGAGCTGCCCTCCGCCTTGAGTGGAACTGGCCCTGCAGAAGGTGCCATTTTCATTATGAAGGCACCCTAACATGACTGAGACACGTACTTCTGAAAGAACGTATCTGCAGTTGACCACGGATCGCAGAAACAGATTTAAGCAAATTTTGTTTAAAAGAAACCAATGCATATATGAACTGCAACCATGATAATAACACTTTTAAAATATACCCTCATGTAGATTTACAGATACACATCCATACACGTATATGCATATATGCACACACATACAAACCCAACCAAAACCAAACTCTCTGTCATCTGGCCCATTCTTAGCCCGTAGGACAAAGTACGCCTGCCCCTTTATGTGTCTAAAACTTGACATCTTCACAGGAACAAACAGCCTTAGTTTATTCCCATCGAGTTTGAATGGCTGACCCCGTGATCAGTAAGTAGCTCAGTACATAGTCCTCTGCACCAGCAGAGCTCCTTGTACATATATTTTCAGATTGTTTAGAATTGTTTCAAAATTAAATGTGCCACACCCTTCTTCAATAGCTTCCTATATCTTGTGTACACTTTGGTGACATTGTTTACCTTTATTCTTTTTTCTTTCTTTTGTCGTCTTAAAGTTATTTGAAAAGATCCTGTGTTAGGAACCATTGTCGTGGTAAGCCCCGGGAGTGTATTGGCTGTGCGTTTGGCCGTAATCCACGTGATGGGCAATTCCAAACTACCAGCAGCTCCGTGGGAGAAAGACTGGGCTTTCTACTCCAGTAGACAATTACGGTCTCAGAAATCCAGGGGGATTTGCAATGAGGCAACAATGATTCCATGTCAGTGGGTTTGGGTTAGTGGTTGTTGTAAGTTGCTCCCAACTCAGAGTGACCCCATGTGAGAGTAGAAGGGCCTTATAAGGACATGCCACCATGTTTTTCCCACAATGAGCCACTAGCAGGGTACAAATCACCTTTTGGTTTAAAAGCTGAGTTTTTAACTCTTGTGTCATCAAGAGTCCTTTAGGGAGCATAACCCAAACCCAAACCCACTGCCTGTGAGTGAATTCCAACTTACAGCGACTCTATATCAGGTTTCTGAGACTGTAAATCTTCATAGGAGCAGATCGTCTCATCTTTCTCCCACAGACGGCTGGTGGGTTTGAACAGTCAACCTTGAGGTCAGTGTCCAACACTTGTCAAATAGTATCGTTTGAACTAAAACAGTCTAGTCTTTTCCAAATATCTTGATCACATGAGAAATGAGTCACCATTCCAAATGACAGGAAGCAAAAGGTAAATAGGAGATGGGGAAAAGGCCCCACAATAATTCCTCTGGAAGCCAGCAATGTTGTCAGCTTGAGGAAGATGGAGTGGAGTTCTGTGAGGGGTTGGGTAAGGAAAGGGATGGAGAAAATGACCCCCACAAGTATTTACACCTGGTTAACATATGGACAAGCTAACCCCGAATGCTTATTTTGCTCATTTAACATCACATTAACCAAGTAAAAAAGGAAATTTTATTTCACTTTCTAGCCAATTTGTTCAATTGTCTACCAGTATCCTTAGTTATCAAGAAATAAATTGCATGTCATTATTGAAGTTAGCAACAGAGCTCAGATGCTGTAAATATTGTCGTCAGTTTTATAGCAATAGTTCCTGGCAAGAATGAAATAATGAGAAGTATCTAAGAATATTCATTTTATGGTGTATGCCACTCTGCAGTTCTACTTGTTCTGGTGGATCTTGTTATCTAAAACTTGTAAACATCAAGTTTTATACAACAGTGCTTTTAGTGATAAATTATCATAGTGGAATTGTGAACCCATAGCAGTCAAAACATGTTCATGAATAGGTCTTAAATCTTAATTTAACTAAAAAAGTTTTATGCGCTCAATTATTATATTTTGTTTTAAATGATCACATGAAAATATATATGTAACTTTCTTCTTGTAAAATCAACTTAAGTTTAATACAGACAAGTATAAAGTTTTATATAACTAATTAGTTGATTAAATTCCCAATCAGACATTTAAAAAATATTTTAAAGTACTCATAATTCACTCTCATTGTTACACAGATACTGTGGAATAAAAATAGACTGGTGTCAGTTTACAGACTTTTAATCCTTAAGACAGGAAATAGTTTTCTCATTATTTTCTCTAATTATTTTAAATTGGCTATCACCATAGTAACTCACTGCATAACTTACCAGGTTAAGTTAAATTCAATTTTATAAGTGAGTTGAGCTCAAATGAAATTGAAGAAATACAGTTTTCACCCACCCATGACCACAAAGAAAAATCAAATCTATATTTTGAAGCAGGATGTAGAAAAGTACCTCTTCAGCTCTTTCACCGCATATTAAACTTGTGGTTCCTGGAAAATCCATTTGCATCGCAGGCTAGCCACACTTTTTTCTCTGTAGAAACTCTGGCAATCTTGTCATTTTGTAAGACAATAGACAACTCTTTGTATGCAAAAATCCCTTTTAGTCTCCTCATCACAGAACACCACAAGCAGCCTCGGCTGATTCAGATATTATGTCCCATCCTTCTATCTCCAAGCACTAACGTGCTATGGGGACAGTAAAATGACTTGTAAAACTTTCTCAACTATTATGCTAGAATGCAAGCTCCATGGAAGTGGGGAATTTTCCAAGGGGGTTTGGGCTGTCTACTTTTTTCCCAGTGCAACATCATGTCTGGTCCTCAGCTGCTACTCATTCACGGTGATCCTCACAGGCGAACCTTCTTTTGGTTCTCAACCAAAGTCATCAGTGCATCTTCTGCTCGTTCTCTTAAGAGCGGAGCCTCTTGAGCCTCAATTGCCTGGGGATGTGTCACAAGTGTTTCTTCAGGATGCTTACCAGCAGCTCTCCCTGTCTTCCTGGTCCAGGCAACTTCCCCCTCTTGCAGCTCCAACTCTTTCCAATTTCTGTCACCCTCCCCGGGGGCCTTGGGCTGGCTGGTGACGAGGGTGAGCGACAGGGCAGTTTGAAGTAAAGGAAGGGATGCAATTCAGTTAATATGGAGTAAGAATCCTCTGTAGTAAGAATCGGGACCGAGCAGGTGAAGGACAGCAGGGGTAGAAGTAGGGATGAAGAATCTGGAAGGAAAACCACCAGTGCATTTTCTAATATGGAAACGTAATTCCAGCAGGAAGGGCAGACCGCAAGACATGGAGCTGTGAACTGTGCATGTTTATGATACCCAAGAAATCAAGTGGGGCTTGAGTTACTTTGAAAGGACCCTGGTGAGTTGGCTTCATTGAGCCGCCCTCACGTTTTGGTGCAGGGTCCTTGCTTGGAGCAGCGTGCTAGATATACTCGGCCCTTCTTCACGTCAAACTTCTTTAGAATCCAACCGCTGGGAAAAGCCAGGGAACACTTACGTTCAGCTGTGAGTCTGTCTCTGTGGCCCAGTCGCTGTTCCCTTGTTTGTGCTGAGGGAGCATCCACTCAGGTCATCCCAGCTTGCACGCAATCCACAGGGCTACCCTCGGGAGGACGCCCCAAGGACACTAAGAGGCCCTACGTGACCGCTGCCCTTTGAGCAACTGAGCTTTTCAATGATGGAAGAAAGCACTTTTCCCCCAAACGGGAGAGCTCGTATCACAAAATGTGCAGTGAGTTGCCATTAAGTTGATTTCCCACTCATGGTGACGCCAAGTGAGCAGCGTAGAATTTCTGCAGAGGGCTTTAAGGGCTGTGGCCTGTCAGAAAGCATTTCCTCAGGGGTTTGAACCATTGGCTAAGAGTTGAGTACTTAACCCCTTGCACCACCCAGGGACTCCCTGCAAAACTTAGAAAGTCCTATCTCCCAGTCACTTTGTATACCAATATGAGCCCTCCCAAACTCTCCAAAGGAAGGACTTAGAGTGTTTCAGCCTCTCCACAAAGAGTCAAATCCATTTGGGGAAAGAAATACAGAAAATGATATATTTAAAAAGTCCAAGAATCAGGTCTTTGAATTTCCTTTGTATTTTACCTCGTTGCTCCAGGTGTAGTCCATGGGCCAGCAGGATCAAATTCCCTGGGGTCTTGTTAGAAATTCCAGGCCCCACCCAGTCAGTGTCCTACGGAGTCCTATTTTTTATGAATTCTGCTGAAAAAAAGATTCTTTATTTGTCTTCTCTGGGTCACGGACTTAATGTGTAGTTTCAGCAAGTGGGCCACTGTGTTTCTGCATATCGTTTGATTGACTCTTGATTATGGGCCGTTCCTTTTAGCTCATTGCTTTTTAAATTCTTTCTAATTCAATTTCTGATATGAAAAATTTCAGGAAGAGAGCAAGCAGCACTGGAAAAATTCATAAATGAGCTGTGGCATGACATCACTGAAAGCGTCCTGGACAGCGCAGGTGACTGGACAGCATGGGTGACTGGACAGCATGGGTGACTGGACAGCACGGGCAACGAGAGAGACATCTCTCAGCCCACTGGTGGGGCTGCAGAGTCCAGGCAGCCACCCTTCTCCCTGTCCACAGAACTGACCAATTAATCTATCCCAGGGATTACGTCTCAGCTTTCTAACTAGACGATAGAGCCTCATCTGCCTCCGTCTCTCAAGGTAACTAAGGTTGGACATAATAGTGTCTTCTTTAAAAGCTCAACGGTGGCGGATGGCGTAGGGCCTGTTAGCCAGCCGCGTAGCGCAGTGAAAGACCCTGCCCAGCTGTGCAGTTGGCAGCAGCCATGGGAGCACTTGTGGCTTAATTAGGTTTTTTTATCTTTACATTTGTCTGAAGACATCTGAAGCCTTCAGTGTGGCCTGTCACTAATTAGGTGACTAATTAAATAGTTAACACTTTTGATCTAAGAACAAAACTCTAGTGAACAGGTTGGAGATGGCCCTTGTTCTAGACTATTGATACTCGCCATATGAACGGGAGGATTGTGTTCTTCCTGATTGTCCTTTTTGTACAAGGTAAGCGCAGCAAGATGCCAGGTCTGCCGCACAGGCAGTGCGGTACAGGACATGTCACCATCGTGCCTGGGGAACAGACAGCAGAGCATGGCAGAGATAAGCAGGCGGGTCACATCTTGTCATATTGCTGTGTTGGCATCACAATAGACCTGCCAGAGACTGATACAGAAGCCAGTCTGCCGGTGGGGGTAGGGGGGTGCAGTTATGGGTCAGACCCAGCTTTCCTGGGCAGAATGTCTTGACATTCTGCCATGTGAAAATAATGACCTGTAGCTCTCCCTGGTGTTTGCTTGTCACACTTTGGTTTTTGAATCAGAGTCTAGTATTTAAATGCATTTGGTGTTAAATAAAAGTATCTTCATTTACTGAAATTACCAATCTGGCTTATTTCGGTGTAATTTTTCTTATCCCGATATACCCACTTTAGAAAGAATTGAAATGAAAAGAAAAGCAAGCCTATTTGAAAATTAGACCTTTTGCTGTTATTGTCAGTTACTGTTGAGTCATCTCCGCCGATCCTATGTGCTTCCCAGGCATCCCCTGTCTTCAGCATAACTGCTATGTCTGAGCGCATTGGTGTGGCCACTGTATATTTCCAGTCCTTTCCACCCTACAGGGCTCATCTTTCAGCATTATACCAGATAATATTCCATTGTAACCAATAGGGTTTCATTAGATAACCATCAAAGTGTAGTTCACCAGGTCCTTCCTCCTAGTCTGTCTTGATCTGGGACTCCCACCCTGAGTCACTCACTGGTATTTGAAACACTGGTAGTATAGCTTCCCAGCAGTTAAACAACACCACATTAAGACCAATCAACAGAAGCCCTTTTGGTTATCAGCTCATTGTGATTTTTTTTTCTGATTCTCTGGAGTTAAATCCGTTACGTAGGTAATGATGACCCAACTGACTCCATTTCCATGTCACACAAAGCACAACCTGGTGGCACAGGACGGGTCCCATGCACACCTGTGTATTCTTTATTGTCCATTACCAGACTATTTGCAAAATCATAGGTAATTTTGATATCTGTCTTGGTGTGAGATCCTTTAAAAGCTAAAAACAAAGACTTTGAGTGCAAGTAGTTTATTTGAAAATGAAGCCAAAGGGTCATGACCCACAGGTTGAGAACCACTGTGTAAAGGAACATTACTTTTTTTTGGTAAAGGAACATTTCTATAGTGTTTTATGTGTCACAATGCAGTGGAATGACTAGATCAGCAGTTCTCAAACTGGGTTGCGACCCCTTTTGGGGTCGAATGAACCCTTCATAGGGGTTGCTCAAGACCATCGGAACACACATATTTCTGATGGTCTTAGGAACCAAGGCACTGCTCCTCTGTCTCCAGGCAGGTCAGCCCCATATGGCTACCTGGTGTGAAGACTGTCACCCATGCTACACCATGCTTTCATTTATTTGTAATTAGAAATAAATATTTCACAATATATAATTACATATTGCTTTTGTGATTAATCACTATGCTTTAATTATGTTCAATTTGTAACAATGAAAGTATATCCTGAATATCAGATAGTTACATGATTCACAACAGTAGCAAAATGACAGTGATGAAGTAGCAATGAAAGTAATTTTATGGTTGGGGGGCCACCACAGCATGAGGAGCTGCAGTAAAGGGTCGCGGCATCAGGAAGGTGGGGAACCACTGGACTGGATAGCAGCAGTGGATTAAACCTGTAGTTATGATCCCATTTGGGAACAGGTTGTTTGTGTGTTAATGGGACAGGATTAGTGTAGGATGTGTTTTGAATCAATCTCTTTTGTGTTATATAGGGATTAAAGAAGCCATTGAATACACAAAGATGTAGTAACGAGACAGATGTCAAAATACATGGAGATCCTTAAGGAATCAGGAATCCTAAACTGAATAGATAAGGACCTTCCTCAGAACCTACAGAGAGAAAATCTTCCCCTAGCGCCAGCTTCATGAATAAAGCCACCCATTGATGATATTACCGTTGTAGCAGCACTAGGTGACTAGGACATCCGAGAACCTGTCCAAATGCAGATATTCAGATCATACCTAGTAAGGGTTAGATCAGAAACTCAAATGATAAGGGCCCATGAATCTATGCTTTAATAAGCACTTGAGGGCCTCTCACTCAAATTAGAAAGCCACTGAGCTAGAGATGAGTGGAGAGAGTCACGGACTGGCATTACTGGAAAAATCCAACATCATTGAACCTCACTTTATTCACCTATACGTGAACCTCAGAATCCTTCCTCCTAAAAGGGTGTGTGATAGTCTGGGTACTTTGGGGAAACAAATCCACAGAAACTTGTGTATAAGAGAGAGTTTTATATGAAGGGTAAGTGCACATCAAGAAAACATCCCAACCCAGTGCTGCCCAAGCCCACAAGTCCAACATTAACCACATGTCCGGCACCAATCTACAAAGTCTTCTTCCATCTCACAAAATACACACTGTGATGCCAACTGTAGGAGGAAAGTCAAGTCAGTGAAAGTGTAAGCATCTCAGTGCTGGCAGGGTCTCCACACGGCTGCTCCAGCACCCAGGGCTGCATCGAGGTAGGTCCATGTGGCTTCTCCTCAGGGATGTCTTGCAGGAAGTGAGCCTTGCCAGCTGAGGCATAGAACTGCTAAGGCAGCTGCACCCTGGTGCGACCATCACAAAGCAAGAGACCAGAGAACTAGAAAGGCGAGGTTCACTGAGCCATTTGTCCCTCTGCCCTTTGATTAGCCCCACATATGTTTGTCGGCCAAGTTTGCACAATAAACTAACTACTTCAGGATGTATGGGTTAGGTTGGATAATTTCTAGCAAAATACCTAGTACTCAATATTTAAGACTGATACCACCCACTAAGTAAAACTGCATATCTAGATCCTTAGACTTGACTTTCAAATGAAGGAAATTACTGGGGAGATAAGCTCCCCATTTCAAAAGCTCTTCTCTTTCCTATGGATTAGGGGCAAACCAGAGTCCTTTCCTGCCATTATCTGCCGTTAGCTTCTTGGGACTGTCCCTAGGAGTTTGGTGAAAATGACTTCCATCTCTGTTTTAACCATCAGGAAGAGTCATCAAGCAGTAACACATTCTGTGATATTTCTGTTTTGCAAAATTGTATGACTCTAGAGAAACCTCGAGCTGGGGGACTGTTCAGCACTTTTCACTGTCTACCCAAATTTAGGGATTATTTAGCTATTTCATGGGTAAGAGGCCTCAATGCTCACTTAAGTAAATGTGTCTTAGGCTTTTTCCTGGAATTTGGATTCTTGGTTGTGGTAGTTATATAATCTATTGTCAATTTGAGAGGATTAAGAGTGAAGGGGTGGAGTTTGGCCTGTCAATTAGGTTCCAGCTTGATGACCTCATTTGGAGATACTAAGGAAATAATAGCTCACTGGAGGGTGGGACATTCTTATTGACATTCTTATTGACAAGCCACATGGAGACAGGCTGATAGCAGCCAGAGCTTCGGAGCTGAAGGAACCATGTGGAGACCCCTGCCAGCACTGAGATGCCTCTACCGCCACTGGATCCACAAGACTTTGCACCCACTGGCCTGTGATCTTCCTATATTTGGTGTCATTGCATATGTTTTGGTAGTCTGAGGAGTAATTTATTTATTGGTTTTGGACATATGGGCTAATATTAGACTTATGGACTTGATCTAGATTGGGCTGGGATGTTTTCTCAATGTTCAATTATTCTTGCATAGGAAGCTCTTTCTTATACACATATGAGTGTCTATGAATTTGTTTCTATAGTCTACCCAGACTAACACCTTGGCAAACCTTAATTTTGACATGCTTTGGGACCTTTATTCTACTAGTTTCATTTATCATCTAGTCTTAAAGGTTCTGGATGCAATCCCTATACCAAGACCTGGAGTTCTGCTACACTTTTTAGAACCACCCAAGAATTCATTTTCTTTTTAAAATGATAAGAATTTCACTCTTTACTCAGGTCTCTCAAGTATTCAATGGGATCATAATACTTTATGCATAAAAGCTTACATGAAATTTTACCCTCTATCCTTGGGCACCCAAAGCATCTCATATCCCTACAATCCTGATTCTCAAAGGGTCATCTGAGGCCAACTAGCATTAGCATCACTGGAGACCTTGCCAGAAGAAAAAATTCCCAGGCCCTCAACCCAAACGAAATGCATCAGGCTTTGTGAAGGTGGGCTCCAGCAATCTATGTTTTAACAAATCTCCTCCAGGTCCCCAGGCCACCAGGGCAATGCCATCTTGGCCTTGCCATTCCATACATCTCATATGCAGCCTGCCTCCTGAGAAAGCAAAAGCCATCTTACCTATGCAGCCCAGCCCCTGTATCCTCAACTCCGCCAGTCACTTTCTTCTATGCAGAACGAGGGTTAAGGCTGGAGCACCCACCATAAGATTTGTTTATCCCTAAGCAAACAAGTGTCAACAAGGCCACAGAGGGAATAAGGAGGTACAATATAACATTTGATATTGAGGAGCGAGAAGGAGACAAAGCCCACAAAGAACCTGGTGTGGAAGTTCATGGGAGTATGGAAGTCTTCCCGGTGGAGAGATTGGATGCAGGCACCTGCCTGGCAAAGAGAGACCAGGCAAAGTCTGTTCCTGCATCAGTGGCTTCAGAGACTGTGCTGTATCTCCAATGAATTCTGAAGATAACGTCTCTCAAAGGATAAATTACTAGTGATGGAAAGATTTAAAAATTGCTTTGGATTTTCCTTTTCATTGACAAAATGTTGGTGGAGAAAAAAATGTAATAAATCTCTTTCCTAGACACCAGAACTAATGCTGAGTAAATCCTGTGAAAGTTTCAGACTCAACAATTCTCTACATCAGAACCACTAGCATTTGCAGGTGTGTGTGTGTGTGTGTGTGTGTGCGCGCGCGCGCGCAAATAGTTCCTTGACCTCCTTTCTAGGAGTTTCAACTCAATATTTGGTCAGTCCCAGGAATATGTATTTTTAACAGGTTTCTCAGGTGATTTTGAAATGCAGCTGTGTTTCAAAACTGTTTGTATCGACATACCTTAAAATGGGCAGCTTATCTATAAGCAAACCTATTTTTCTTTAAATATTCATTGTGACTCACCTGTTTTTATGGGCTTTTGTTTCAAACTACATTTTCTAATTCTCAACAAACCATACAACTTCTAAGTTACATCATTAACTTTAGGACTTACCAGAACATCTGTAATCCCTAACAATATAGGCTGAAGTCATTACCCCACATTCACATGCTGATTTACATGTTCCTTACATACTATTTTGGACCTCCAAAAAATTTCCCTATGAGTCAGAACTTTCCCTGTGGGTTTCCAAGAGAACACTCTTTCTGGGACTAGAAAGCCTCATTTATCTCCCACTGAGAAACTGGTGGTTTTGAATGGTTGACCTTGTGGTAGGGCCAACCTAGTGGGCCCTTAATTTGGATCGAGTGGGAAGTATTTCACAAAGCTCTGTGTTTAGACTATAACTATTAAGCATCAGGCCCAAGAAGAGATATCTGTCACCCATGAAGAAACCTGGTGTTAATAAACTCTTTCAAGCAGCTAGCTGTTTGCCCTACATGAGAAACCCTTCCTCATCCTCCCTCACTCAAATTCTCTCACCGCTTTTGAATCCCCATACATTTTCCTTATTGCAACCTTTTGAAATGGATTGATTTTTGTCTTCTATTTTGGCATCTCTATATGCAAGGGCTTTCTGGTTCATCTTTTGATCAATAAAATAAGCCTATCCCCAAATTATAAATGTATAACATTTTCATTTCACATGTACTGTTTGTGGATGAGAGTACCTTCATTACTTCCCCTAAATTAGAAAGCAAAATTCAATTTCATTTTAGTTGGTTTTGCCAGAACTCTCAAATTTTAGTTTCATTCTTTCGATGCACATTTCAGCCGTTGCACTCATTTTTATTTTGTAAGAGTTTATCTTTTGCTATGTTCAGAGATAGGTATGTTTTTCATCTGAAATCTTAAATCATCAAACCCCCCCTGAAGCTGCTTACTATGGCATCACCATTCCCTTGCTAGGCTCCTGGGAATACACAGAATATCAAGACCACTTGCGGAAGATGCTTTTGAGCTTTTTGCCGCATGCCGTTTTAGTTTCAGATCCCCAGCAAGGTTCCATATTTGGGGAACAGGCTTCCTTTGCCCTGTGACACAAGCCTGGACTTTTGGCAGGCTTAAAGGATGTACTCTGTTTGTTTTGACCTCTCCATCCTAATAATAGGCGAGCTCCAGTCCACCACCCACAATGGAGCCACGTGAGATGAAAAGAATGGGGAAGTAGGCTCAGGGCGAGAGCTTGAACCTCTTCATATCCACATGCACGTGAGCGCATTGGTGAGTCAGTGAAAGAATGCTCTCCTCCCATGCGGGACACACCGCCTGCTTCCTAGACCACCCACTGTGGGTGCAGCCATCACCTACCTGTGTCCCTGAAAGCTTGCATGTTAAACAAGGTCAGCGCCACTTCTAGACGAAGATGGACTAGGAAAGAGGACAGGCGCCTTCCTTTCGAAGCTCATGTGATTGCAACAGTCTGCTCTCCATCACGCATGGGAACAGTCAACGGCTCTCTTGGGAGCTGGCCCCATGGCCGCCGTCAACATCCTGAAGCAAACTGCACACCTTTCTCAAGGAGTCTTTGACCCCATTTCTTTTTGGAGTCCTCTGTCCGGCTTCCCTTAAAGCTTGGAGTTTGCCATTACCAACAGCGTTGTGGTCATGGGCAGCTGTCATGCTGTTTTCACTAATAGAATAACATTCAATAAAGGGCTTGGGCCATATAAAAGGGAGACGATGCCAAGAAGTCCAGGAAGAAAAAGAATGTTTGGAAGCAAAAGGCTGTGGTAGCAATTCTGCAATACTGATTGACATGATTGACTCCCAATTTAATATTTGTTAATAATAAAAATTTTAATTATGTTTTGTGATAGAAACAAAATTTAGCAGAGTTAAATTATTTTTCAAGGAAGAGCTGGTAGATTCTCTTAATCTGTTCTATACATAAAATAAATGTGTTTTTGTCTTATTTTAATTTTAATAGTGAGAGTTCACACAGCTTGCAACTTTCAGCCTCCATCAGTAGCATTTCATTCTTTTGTGGCATTACATGGTATCATTATTTTGGGGCATTACATGGTATTACTGAGACTGATTTAAATATGAATTATGCTTTACCTGGTAAAATATGCAGTGAGGTTAAGTATCTATCCAAGATAGAATGTCATTTGAAAATATGTTAGTCCCTGTTTTGAACAATCCAGAAAGCAGAGGTCTGACAAAATTAAATGGAAACATTTAGACCCATGTGGGATAATTATTTTCTTTCTATATTATCCATTTGTTCAAGTAAAGACATTAAGGGATGCAGTTAATTAAATCACTTGCATTGGCTGCCTTTCACTACCCATCCCCCAAAGGAAGCAGTAAAAAATTATATAACAAATTAAACATGATGAGTGATCATATGGTCAGTTGACAAGTTTCTGACACCCAGAGTGATAAACAACATGAAAAGTTTTATGTGTCTTTTATCATGTACACATTAATTGGCTTTGTGACCCTCCTTATTCGAAGGATAGGACAGACCTACTTTTGTAGCTATCCTCCCAAAGTGTGGAAAGAAATCCAGTACTGATTTCCCTGGATACTCTAATCCGTGCCTGCTTTACAAGTATCTTTGAGCTGTTCCTCCCTTTGTCGCCACAGCAACGCGAGATCCCCACTGGAATTGTTTGCTGTGAAAATGCAGGTGTCCTTAATATTGCATTGGCTTGTGCATTTACCTCGAACTTTCCCTCCCGTCTCCACAATGTGGTGACCTCTGACTTGGGAGTAGGGAGCTCACAGTGATGCTGGACTTTGTTCATATCGATCCAATCGCACTGTTTAAACATAGTCGTGGCTTTTTCCTGAGGTTTTGCTGATCCTGACATTTTTTTTTTTGGTAAATCATTTTATTGAGGGCTCATACAACTCTTATCACAATCCATACATCCATCCATTGCGTCAAACATATTTGTACACATGTTGCCATCATCATTCTCAAAGCATTTTCTTTCTACTTGAGCCCTTGGTACCAGCTCCTCATTTTCCCATCCCTCTCTTACTCTCCCTCCCTCACGGACCCTTGATAATTTATAAATTATTATTATTTTTCATGTCTTACACTGTCCAGTGTCTCCCTTCACCCACTTATCTGTTGTATGTCCCCCCAGGGAGGGGGTTCTATGTAGATCCTTGTGATCAGTTTCGTTCTAATGAATGCTCAAGCACAAGATGCACCTTGTGACCCAGTGTTCTATACCAAGAGGCACTTGTAATATTCTCAGATAATTAAATGGCAGGTAGTATGAATGGTTAGCAATTGACTACTAGTCAAAATGTTGGTTATTTGAACCCATCCAGTGGCATCTCAGAAGAAAGACCTGGTAACCGGCTTCTTAAAGGTCTCAGTCTTGAAAACCTTAGGGAACGGTTCTACTGTGCACAGATGGGGTCTCTGTGAGTTGGAATTATCTTGAGAAAACTACAGAATGACATAGGGCATGCTTGTTAGAACTAATATGCCCTTGGAATTAAATTGACAGCTCAAAAGAGCTGTAATATGTAAATATGTAAGATTAAGGTCATGGTAAATGTGAAGTCCAGCGAGCTTTGTAACAGATGAATGAGAAGGAACCAATCTGGCTAGACAGTAGCATGTACACTGTTACACATACGAGCTCTTGACATACAAAATCCAGGACAGATAAACCCCTCAGGAACAGTAATGGGAGTAGTGATACCACGGGGTTAGGGGGAAGGAGGGGAGAAGGAGGAATCCATCAAATGATCATTATATAACCACCACCCCTGGGGGGGACTAACAACAGAAACATGGGTAAAGGGAGACAGTGGTTGCTGTAAGATATGAAAATAATAATAATTTATAAATTATCAAGGGTTCATGAGGGAGAGAGGTGGGGGAGGGATGAAAAATGAGGGGATGATACTAAGGGCTCATGTGGAAAGAAAATATTTTGAAAAGGATGATGGCAACATATGTACAAATGTGCTTGACACAATGGATGTATGGCTTGTTATAAGAGCTGTAAGAACTCCCAATAAAATGATTTAAAAAGACAAACAAAGAGAACTTCAAGATCGTGTTACTTGGGATAGCATGCTGTATGACTATGGCTCCTCTGGGCTCCCTGACTCCAGATCCCACTATTTCCTCTCATCCTGCACCTGCAGAGGATTGGTGATAGCATCTTGTCCCTAGATAGCCCCTTACTGTTCTCTATTGCTTAGCTCACATCTTTGTAAATGGTGCCTTTCTACCCTTTGTGTTCTGCCTGTGCCCTGAGTACCGCCCCCTGAGTCCACATGAATGGCCACCTTCAGCATCCATTGTGCCCTGTTTCCTTGATAACAGAACGCTGAGCAGTGTGCGAACAGCATTTTCTAGTCTGTCTTAATTAAAAAAAATTTTTGAGGGTTGGTACAGCTCTTATCACAATCCATATATCCATCCATTGTGTCAAGCACATTTGTACATATGTTGCCATCATCAATTTCTTTTCAAAACATTTTCTTTCCACTTGAGCCCTTGGTACCAGCTCCTCATTTTTCTCTCCCTTCTCCACCTTCCTGGCCCTTTGATAAATTATAAATGATTATTATTTTCATATCTTATGCCTTCTGCTGCCTCTGGTCACCCTCAGCGGAGGTGGGGAGGTTATACATTGATCATTGTGATCGGTTCCCCCTTTCTCCCCATTTCACCTCACCTTCCCCCTCCCCTCATGGTATCCTACTCCATTGTTCCTGAGGGGTTTATCTGTCCTGGATTCTGTGTGTCAGGAACTCTTATCTGTACCAGTGCACACACTCTGGTCGAGCCAATTTGCAAGGTCGAACTGGGTTCATGATAGTGTGTGTGTGTGTGCAAATTAAAGAACTAGAGGAATGTTGTGTGTTTCGTTGATTCTATACCGCACCCTGGCTGTCTCGTCCCATCCAAACAAACCACCATTGATGCGAACAAGGGGGATCAGAGTGGAGACCTAAAGCCCATCTATATAAAACTGGACATCTCCCAGAAGGCAGCGCTTCCTAGTCTTTCCTCTTTCCTTCTGCCTTTAGTGCAGTCCTAAAGAAGAGCAGATGCTGCACATGCGCCCTGTTGACGCCATCGCCCCCCCCCCCCGCCCCCCGTAGCAGCAATAGACTCGTTTACTTCTGGTTTCCTTAAGTAGAGACGTAGGCAAAATTAGAAATGAGAAAGGACTTTGAAGAGAAGGCAGGGATAACGGAGAGATGCCTCTCTTCCGAATCACGGGGTCAGAGTGACAGCAAGAAATAAATGACACTCTGTGGCTATATCTGGAGGCGACGAAAGGGAACAAGACGTGGTGGCCTAATAAACCCCCCAACCAACGCCATGGCTCTACACATAGTGACAGTAAGGGATATAGCAGAACTGCCCGTTGGGTTTCCGAGGCAGACCATCTTCATGGGAGCGGGCCGCCTCATCTTTCTCCTTTGGCTTGGCTGAGGATTCCCAGCTGCTGACCTGGCAGTTCACAGCCCAACTGAGAACCCACTGCGCCACCAGGGCTCCTTGCTTGCCTGGTGACCAATTTCTCCTTGCTCTGGGCTCGCTCTGAGAATGCACTCCACTGCATCTAACAGCCACTCAGGTTGGGGGTGGGGTCAGAAATGAGGAAAGGGCATGGCCGGGGTAGTGATAAGGGTGAAGGTGGAGAACTTGATGTTTGAAGTAAACGGCTAGAGCAGCGAACGTACTAGAACAGCCACAAGGAGGAATGCAAAAGGAACAAAGAACAGGCCTGAAAAGCTGGTCCCTCTAAGTATATAAATGTGGAAATGTTGCCCCTGCCATTCCAGTCTCGCTGCTTTATTATTACAGACTACATACTGATAATAAAAATTACTTTCAAACATGTCTCCTTTGCACTATCGCCCAATTTCTGATAATGCAATGTGGTATATCGTCAGTTTATAAGCTGTTTGATCCATGTTAATATGTACTTCAAATTCAGTACTAAAAAGGTTGTTTTTGTAGTAAAAAGGTATGCCGGGTTTTATTATGACCTTCTATTCACAGAAGTGTCAAAAGTACCCTTATCTGACTCTGTGGCATTAGTACAACAGAATGCACACTTCAATCACATAGGGTCCAAAGCCACAAACAAAAATCCAACTCTATGTGTAACTATAAGCCTATACTATTATAATTATTATAAAAACAGAAACATCAAACGCATTATTACCGGGAGGCCTATTTCAATTCATAGCAACCCTAAGGGCAGAGTCAACCTGTCCTTTAGGATTTCCTAAGCTATGGCACAGTGATTAAGCACTTGGCTCCTGAGAGGTCAGTGATTTGAGTCCACCTGCTGCTCTGCAGGAGGAAAATGTGGCCGCCTGAATCCATAAAAAGGCACAGCCCCTGAAGCCTTGCTCTGTCAGTTCTCCTCTGTCCTCCAGAGTCGCCATGAATTGGAATCAACTCACAATTAGGGAGGCACATTGCCACATCTTTCTCCGGTGAAGCAGCTGGTGAGTTTGAACTGCGGACCTTTGAGTTACCAGGAGAGTACTTAAGCTCAATGCCACCAGGGTTCCTATTATTATTATTAAACTATAACAAATCAAAAGCCTCACCACTATCTGCAGACCTGCAGCCATAAGTTAAAAACAACAACAACAAAACAGCCCTCACTACTAGCAAGTTGACGCTAACTCACAGTGACCCCACAGGACAGAATAGAAATGCCCATGTAGGTTTTTGAGACTGTAAACCATTATAGGAGTAGAAAATCTCATCATTCTCCTGGCAGCCATAAGTCGCCAGCGTTAATTGTGACCTTTATATTATTCGAGTATTTAGAATGTTTTTGTATCAATTAGGTCTATCCTTTATTTTGAGGGCAATTTGTATTTTCTGTGAACAATTTTCTTTCTTTGTAAAAAATTACTTTTATTGGGGGCTCTTACATCTCTTATCACAAGCCATACATTCATCCAGTGTGCCAAGCGCATTTGCACATATGCCGCCATCATCATTTTCAAAGCATTCTCTTCCCACTTGAGCCCCTGATATAAGTTCCCCATTTCTTCCCCCTCCCTCCCTGCCCTTTCTCACAAACCCTTGATAAGTTATAGATTATTATTTTCATATCTTACATTGTCCTCCATCACCCCCACACTCCCTTTTCCATTATTTATCCCCCTAAGGGGGTTATAGGTTGATCCTTGTGATCGATTCCCCCTTTCTTCCCCCACCCTCTCCTAATCCTCCTGGTAGATCTATCCTTAAATGACACACATCTTTAGAACTTAGAACAAAACTTTTCATAATAAAATATCAGCTGCTGTTGAATTTATTGCATGGCCAATATGTGCCATCATCCAGTCTTCTGCTTTTAATGGTACTTAACATCGTGTTAGTAAATTTATAGCATTTTCATATTTGCAAAATTTCCAACCTACTCATGGGAAAGGAAGGCAAGTGTTTTCCTTTAACATGGGAAAGGCTTTCTTTCTTTTCATTTGGTTGGTTTAAGGGGAGGCCCAAACGGAGCATTTCAGAAAAAAATCACTCCTGTCAACTTGGACTCGTGCAAAGACTCATACACTCTCTTGACTCTAAACCAGAGGGTCTATTTGAGGCTGAGATATTGCAATGTTTAAGGGAAAGCACAGAGTGAGCTTTAAGCTTCTATGATTTCTGTGGCAAGCTCCATTCATATGTCTTCGGTATGCAGTACACAGTCACTAGCTACCATGGTTCAAAGGGGCAATGCGGGTGAGTCGGAGAGTTCCACTTGGGATTGAAGCACATGACTTTCATGTCTGGGCCTGCTGCTTATGACGTTAAACAATTTACCATTCTTGACCGTGATTTTTTTATGCATGAAACAAAGATCATTAAAACCTGGCCCTGCCCCATTATAAATTTTCTTGAAGATTAATCTCTATGATTTTGTCTGTAAAAGTGCCTTGGTTCTTAGAATGCCTGACACAAATGCTAGGCAGTGTAGCTCTTACAGACAATCCTCTAGAAATTTCTCTTAGCTGATGCTTTGATAGACTGATTTGAGTAAATATGTGTCTAAAAGTAATAAAGCCAGTGTTGATTGGTCAGAATTAGATAATCTTTGGGTTTCTCTCAACAACTAGAAGCTTACAGGATTGTATAGGCAATGATGAGATGAAAAGGTGTTTCTATACATGTGGCCTTAGGCAAGTCACATTACCTCAATTTCCACATAATAAAATCAGATGATGATAATGCTTGTGGGGGACTAAGGGCAAGTATAACATGCAAAGTGGCCGATTATAAGTCAACAGCAAACTTCTGTTGTGGTGGGGAGGATGGCCAGTAGTTTCTTGACCTGCACAGCCCATTTGTGTGCAGCTCTTACCTCCTCGCCGTGACAGTGAAGCCAAGTGTTGAGAGTTTGAGTCTACATACAACCGACTGAAACTTTGCTCTGTTCCGCACCGTTGTCACAGTTGTTCTTTGTTGTTTGAGCCCTCGTTGCGGCCACCGTGTCAATCCATGTAATTGACCATCTTCTTTTTCTGCCACCCCTCTACTCTACCAAGGATGATGGTGGGGAACACTTTGCCAGGAGTAGTCTCTCTTGATTCCATGTCCAAAGCATGTGACACAAAGCCTTGTCATCTTACTTATAAGAAATATTATGGCTGTACCTCGTCCAACACAGATTTGTTTGTTCTTTTGGCAGTTCTTTCAATATTATTAAGCAACACCATAATTCAAATGCATTAGTGAATTGTGTTGGGCTGCTAACCCTAAGGTCAGTGGCTCATGTCCATCATCCGCTTCATGGGAGAAAGGCGAGGCTTTCTGTCCTGTAAATTTTCCATTAGCTTATACTAAATTTATTTCCCTCCAAATCTGGGGGGGTTTATTTTACTTTAAGAAAAAATTTAAAGTTAAACTGTGTGTATCATTATACAGCGTGTAGTTTCTGGAAATATCAGCATTTACCAGTTCCAGTGAAATCTCCCTTCTCTCATTTAAGTGGCTGGTCATATTTAACATTTTGTGAAAAAAAAAAGTTTCTAGTTCAAAGAAAAATTCAACAGTTTTATAGAACATGAAATGAGATTAAATGAATTACAATAAACTTCCACTGAATAGTGCTTAATCTCTTTTTGCTTTGTTTTTTCCCTATTTTGTTCTTCTTAGTCCACACCTGAAGTTTAATAATCTCACCCTGATTTCAACCCATGGACTTCCTGGAAAGAACTTTCTGGCCACTGACCAAAGAAGTTTTTTAGCAAGCGAGTATGAATTCTGTTTGCTTTTTCATTCTGAGGCTGAAATATCCTAGTTTGTATGCAGTTGTTTTTAAGCTAAATGTGAGGGGGCTTTAACCTATTCGTGGAAAATGAATGAGAAGACAAGTTAATACTGGAAAAAGGAGACAGTGAGCTTTTCTGATAGAGTTTAGGATCTTTGCAAAGGATTAGCTTTTGTTCCTTGATTGTAAAATGTGTGTGATAAGCCAGTCTTGCTGAGCTTTTTGTTGTTGCCATGACAATTAGTCCTGGTCACCAGGAAAAAAAAATGGTGCCCTAGCCAGTTGTACTACAGAAACCCTCTACAACAAAAATGGGAGAAAATCAATATGGAGGAAAACCTAGCTCTGAATCTCTGGGAAGAAAGAGGAAAGCTGAGTGAACCAAATTCCCATTTGCTTCCTATTTACAAAGTAAATGCAACCAAGGCATCCTGGGGCTAAGAGCGCAGGCAGGGGGAAGGGCAGCATCACAGCACACCTTGAGACTGGTACAGCCGGGACTGGGCCATCCAGAGTAGGCTTGGACTTTATGTTTTCTTTGTTTTCTAAACAGAAGATCCACGGCGAAGGTGACAGCTAGGAAGTAGCACTTAGGGTGTGGGCAGCCACCTCCACTTTCTGCTAACTATGGCAGAAGGGAACGAGATACAGGCTACCAGAGTCAAGTGCAGTTTAAAAACAAAAGAAAACAGCAGCGTTTGAGGATTGGGGCTTAAAAAACACAAAATAAAACACCACAGCAGAGCAATACTAGACAGGCAGGACCCACACATTTGTGTGCTCTGAGGCTGCAGTGGCTGCTAAAAAGACCCACTGTAGGCCAATGGAAGCTGGCAGTGCCCCGGGGTTACCAAGGCTGGCTTGGGAATATTTTTCTTTCTGTCTTTCTTTTTCTTTTTTCTTCTTCTTTTGTCTCTACCTTTTGCTTTCAGCTCCTGCCTTCAGCCTGGAACATTCTTTTCTCCTTCTTTTTCTTCTTGTTTTTGTTCTTGTCGTCCTCCTTGTTGTTGTTGTTGTTGTTCTCTCTCTCTCTCTCTCTCTCTCTCTCTCTCTCTCTCTCTTTCTTTGTTTTGTGTCATTCCTGTCTTGCTCCACCTGATGGAAACAACCAGTCCCATGTGACCCAGCTACCCTTACATTGCCAAAGTTGAATCTAGGCTACAAGGTCCTACATGCACTCTAGTACCAACTGATCAACAACCAAGCATAAGTTTAAAAGCACCACAGTGTTTTGGAGACAGATAATTGCAGTTCATATGAGGAAACATGGCAGGATGGCACAGACAAGTGATCAATGTACAGAGCCAAAAGACTTCCCTGAAGATTATAAGACTTTGAAATGACTGGAAATGGAAATCTGAAGAATAATTTTTAGGTATGTTCAACAGATGTGAAAAAAGATCACAAATAGTGATGGGGAAAAGGGAGAAAACCATAGAAGAATTCAGGAAAACTCTACAAGAGAATGTCACTAAATAAATGAAATATTGAAAAGCATACAAAAACACCAAATAGAAATCTAGATGACACATACCAAGATAATAGAAATAAATAGTATATATTGAGAAGGAATAAACTAGAATTAAGCAATGAAAAGCTAAATTAGTGAACTTGACAAAGATTCTCTGAATACCACACTAGGAGAAGAATGATCTGTAAAAATATCAAAAAGAAATATGAGAAAAGCCTTAGAATTACGTGATACAGTATCAAGAGAAATAACATACATATGATGAGATTTTCAGAACAGGAAGAAACAAACCACAGAGAACAAATGACTGTTAGAAGAAGAAAACTTCCCTCCTTCATGACAAAGGAGACATAATAATTAAGAAGCATATATAACCCCACTCAGGGTAGAATCAAAAAGACAATCACCACAGAAAATCATAAACAAGCTTCCCAAAATTAAAAATAAGGAAAGAATTCTGAGAGCAGATCAGAAAAAAATGTACCTACAAAAGAGAAACAAGAAACAATAAGACTAAGATAAAAATTTTTAGGAGAAATCATAGGAAAGAAGGCAATAGATGACATATATAAAATTCTGAAAGAATAAAAATTGCCAACCAAGGATTTTATGTCCAGCAAAATTTCCCAGAAAATATGAAGAGAAATGAAGTCATTTCTAAATAGAGGGAAATTAAAGGCATATATAAAAACAAAACCAGTTTTAAAAAACAAAATTTAAAAAACTAAGAAAAATTCTTCAGATGGAATCAGCAACAATAGACATCAATCTAAGATCAACACACAAGACAGCACCATTCAATAGTTAATAAAATCATAGTAATAAAGAATGTAAAGCACATTAATAAGACTGAAAATAGGGAACCAGAGATGTCAATCTGAAATGAAGATAATTAAAAATCAAAAAGAGGTAAGCTGTTAAAACAAAACCTTTAAGTGGAGAGGAAGTAGATTTCAAGAGAGAGAAGATTGTGTTAAACTAGGAAATGAATTAATAAATATTAAGGTAATCTGAAAGAAAATGGCTAGGGTTGATCAAGATAAAAGTGAGGAAAGTCATGAAGACCAAGTAAGACAATAAAAAGAAAAAAGTGAAAGAGAAACCACAAACAAATGAACTCTGCACAGAGAATTATGGAACAAAGAAAACAACACCACACACAACACACACACACACACATCACACCAGAACAGAACAAAAGTTTAGCAATAAATGCATACCTATCAATAATAACACTAAAAAGACAGAGAGTAGAAGAATTATACTCATTAATATGCTACTTACATGAAACACACTTTAGATAACAAAGACAAAAGAATAACAAAACCAAAGAATAGAAAAATATATCAAGTTAATGGAAATTTTTAAAAAGTGGGAGTGGCTATCTTAATCTCCGGTAAAATAGATTCCAAAACCAAATCCACTATGAGACACAGAAGAGCATTATATACTAATTAGAGGAACAATTGAACAAGAAGACAGGCATTATAAATATTTATGCATCCAAATAAAGACCATCACAATACATTATTTAAACCTCTATAAATTTAAAAAGAAACACAGCACTACAATAGCAGGACTTTATCACACCACTCTCCAGGAAGGTCAGAGCAACTTCAAAGAAATTCAACGTAGACACCAAAGAACGAAACAACACAATTAATCAACTTGACCTGTTAGGCATATAAAGAACTCTATGCCCAACAACAAAACAGTGTATATTCTTTTAAAGATCACATGGAACATTCCCAGAGTAGCCCATAGGTTAGGTCACAAAGTAAGCCTTAATACTTACCTAAACATTAATAAAATGCAAACCATCTTCTCAGATCATAATACTATAAAATTAGAAACAGGCAATAGGAATATAAAGGATGAAAATCAAATAGATTGATATTGAATAGCACCCTGCTTATAAAACACTGGGTAATTGAAGATAAAAAAATAAAATAAGAGGCAAGGGACATCTTAAAGGCTTGAAGATAAACAAGCGGCCATCTAGCTCAGAAGCAACAAATTCCACATGGAAGAACACACCAGCCTGTGTGATCGAGTGGTCCCGAAGGGATCAGTGATCAGGCATCAAAGAACAAAAAATCATATCATTGACTGCACACCTCCATGATAGGATCGCTGAAGACAAATGGGTGCATAAGCAAATGTGGTGAAGAAAGCTGATGGTGCCTGGCTATCAAAAGAGATAGTGTCTGGGGTCTTAAAGGCTTGAAGGCGAACAAGCGGCCATCTAGCTCAGAAGCAAAAAAGCCCACATGGAAGAAGCACACCGGCCAGTGCGATCACGAGGTGCCAAAAGGACCAGGTATAAGGCATCATGCAAAAAAAAAAGATATGTGTGTATATGTATATATATGTGTGTGTATGTATGTGTATATATGTGTGTGTGTGTATACATACCATATTGAATGAAGGGGGAAATGCAGAGTGGAGACCCAAGGTCCAAGTGTCGGCCAATGGAGATCCCCTCATAGAGAGGTTTAGGAGAGGAGATGGGTTAATTAGGGTGCGAGGTAGTACCGATGAAGAACACAGCTTTCCCCCAGATCCTGGATGCTTCCTCCCCCCAACTACCATGATCCGAATTCTACCTTGCAGGGCTGGATAGGACAGAGGCTGTACACTGGTACATATGAGGGCTGGAGGCACAGGAAATCCAGGGTGGATGATACCTTCAGGACCAAGGGTGTGAGGGACGATGCTGGGCGAGTGGAGGGTGAGTGGGTTGGAAAGGGGGAACTGATTACAAGGATCCACATGTGACCTCTTCCCTGGGAGAGGGACAGCAGAGAAGGGGGGAAGGGAGACTCCGGATAGGGCAAGATGTGACAAAATAACGATGTATAAATTACCAAGGGCACATGGGGGAGGGGGGAGCGGGGAGGGAGGGGAAAAAAAAAGAGGACCTGATGCAAAAGGCTTGAGTGGAGAGCAAATGCTTTGAGAATGATTAGGGCAGGGAATGTATGGATGTGCTTTATACAATTGATGTATGTATACGTATGGATTGTGATAAGAGTTGTATGAGTCCCTAATAAAATGTAAAAAAAGAAAAGAGGAGAAAAAAAAGAAAATGATTAGGGCAAAGAATGTACAGATGTGCTTTATACAATTGATGTACGTATATGTATGGACTGTGATAAGAGTTGTATGAGCCCCTAATAAATTGTTTTTAAAAAATAAAATAACTAAAAAAAAAGAAACAAGTAAGAATGAAAATATAACATAGCAAAACAAATGGGACTCAACTAAAGCAAAATATATAGTAATAAATTCACACTTAAAAATATAAGAAGCATAATAAACATCTTAGAACAACATCTCCAACAAATAACAGAACAAGAACAGCCAAATAAACTCACAGCCGAAGCTGCTTGAGAAGTCCCTGGGGCTGAGTCAAAGGAACATATACGGGGCCCAGGATTCCAGTTCTTCAAACAAACAATGGTGTGAGTTTAACGGGATTAACAACAATAGCAGCTCATCTAGTCAGGCAAGCCAACAAGGAATCTTTGCTGGGGAGCACTGCAGAAGAGAAAGCAGTCGTGCAGCAGTGGTTGGAATACAGGGTCAGTCAGGTAGATGGACACTCCAATAAAGACGACATCTGCATTCTGCTGAAGGAACTTAATTCTTATCTTGAAGACAAAGTCTACCTTACGGGCTATAACTTTACCTTAGCTGATATTCTGTTATACTATGGACTGCACCACTTTATAGTTGAGCTGCCGGTTCAAGAGAAGGAGAAATATCTGAATGTGTCTCGCTGGTTTGGCCACATTCAGCACCACCCAGGGATCAAGCAGCATCTGTCTAGTGTTGTCTTCATCAAGAACAGACTGTATACCAGTTCCCATTAGAAGCTTCCCAGGCCCCACAGAAGAGTTATTAACACGTTTCAAGTGAAAAATGCATTCTGGACCAGAGGACTAGCATAAACTGATAGTCATTATTTGTTGACGGGAGCTAAATTTTAAAAGTGTACACTTCTGTTAGAATGTTTTGTTTGTTCTTTGGTTGGCATTTTGCAATTTTTTAAATGTAAAAACTTGTCAAAATCAAGTCATAAATTATCGTGACTTATAGGTGAAATTTTAATAAAAGTTGCAAATCAGTGGCTTAATCCATAAGGAAAAACAATGTTTTCCATGGGTGATGTATTTGGCTATTAGTTCACCTCTCTTTTGTATTTTAAAATTCATTTTTCCCCAATGGACATTTAGCTAGTTTGTTTATTATCATCTATAATAAATTGTGCCAAGGAAAGGGAAGAAAGATGGACTTGTTTTAAAATATTTATGTGAGCTAGTAAATGTGGTTAAAATAAATAAATAAGTAATAAACTCACAGCCACTGAGAAACAGAAATAATAAATATTAAAGCTGATGTAAATAAATTCCAAACTGAAAAAAAACCCATAGAATTGACAAGACAAGAAGCTGATATTTTGAAAAACTTAAAACTGACAAATTAGTGGAAAATCTAAAAAAGGGAAAGAAAATGAAAATATAATGAATAACTAATGTATTGGGTGTCATCACAACAGAGCCAAATGAAAAAAATCACACAATACTATGAAATACTGCATTCCCAATAAATTTGAAAACCTATAAGAAGTGGATAAATTGTTTAAAACCTTCCTGAGTTAAAGTTTATTGTGCCAACCTGGCCGATAAACAGATGTGGGGTTAATTGAAGGGCAGAGAAATAAATGGCTCAGTGACCCTCGCCTTTTCTAGTTCTCGAGTCCCTTGCTTTCTGATGGCCGGACCAGAGTGCAGATGCCTTAGCCAGTTCCCTGCTTCAGCTGGCAAGGCTCACTTCCTGCAAGACATCCCTGAGGAGAAGCCACATGGACCTACCCTGCTGCAGCACTGGGTGCTGGAGCAGCTGTGTGGAGACCCCTGCCAGCGCTGAGATGCTTACACGTTCACTGATCTGGCTTTTCTCCTGCACGTGGTATCATTGCACGTATTTTGTGAGATGGTCAAGGACTTTGTGGAATGATGTTGGACATATGGGCTAATGTTGGACTTCTGGGCTTGGGAAGCACTGGGTTGGGATGTTTTCTTGATGTGCACTTACCCTTTATATAAAACTCTCTTATACGTATGCGTTTCTGTGGATTGATTTCTCTAAAGTACTCAGACTAAAAAACCGCCTAAGCTAATAGGGACAAAAGTAGATATTTTTAACAAAAGAAGGAAATCTATCAGGTCTTTTTAAAATTCCAAACAAAAAAAGTTCAGGATGAGATGATTTCACCAACTAATTCAACAAAACATTCTATAGAGAAAAGTTACCATCACTTCTATACAAACTGTTCCAAAACATAGAAAAGGATGGCAAACTCCCAAATTTGTTTCATGAAGGAAGCATAACCTTGGTACCAGAATCAATCACCAGAATATAAGATTACAGACCAATATCCCTTAACATAAATGAAAAATTTTCAACCAAATCCTAGCCAATAGAATCCAACAATTATTTTTTAATTATGATCCAGTGGGATCCATACCAGGTATGCAATGATGGTTAATATTAGAAAAACGGTCAATGTAATCCACCATATATAAATAAGAGGAAAAAAGCTATATGATCATATCAATCAGTGCAGGACGGGGCATTTGACCAAATATCCACACCAATTTCTGACTAAAAAAAAAAATCACTCTTTCAGGTTCCAACTCATGGCGACCCTGAATTTCCCCCATGGGTTTCAAGACTGTCACGCTTTATGGGAAGAGAAAGCCATGTCTTTCTTCCTCAGAGAAGCTAATGGTTTCAAACCTCGGACTTAGTGATCAGCATAACTACACCACCACCGGAGCGTCCTCTGATAAAACTCAACCAAACAGGAATAGGAGTGAAATTCCTTAACATCACGTATATACAAAATCACTCAATGGAGAGGAATTTGAAGCCTTCTTCTTGTAAATGAGAAGCAGACAGGATGCCCTTTGTCACTACTCCTATTCAATTTTGTACTGGAAGTCTGACCCAGAGCTATTAGACCACAAAAATTAATCAAAGGGATTTAATTTGGTCAAAAAAAACAAAAAAAACAAGCAATACTGTATATACAGATCTGACTCTAAACATACAAAATTCCCCAGATTTGACAAGATCAATGGTAGAATGAGTGAAAAATATTTGGCAATAATGAAGGGTACAAGACAAACACGAAGCAATGGGGTTCCTGTATACCAAGAGAGCTCTGAAAGGGAAATAAGACCAACCTATTATAACAGCCTTATTTTTCAGCATTTATGTACATAACATTCATTGTTCGAAAGGACATTCCAAATCAATCATGAAGTACAATGCTGTTGTGATAAGATTATATCTATCTACTTTCAAGGAAATCCAATCAATTTAACTATTAGTGAAATTTAAACACCCATTACAAAAGCTAGTGATGAAGAAGTTAAAGAACTCTACCAGTCACCTCAGCTGGAAATTGATGAAAATGCATTTATAATTATTGACCATTGGAATGCCAAACTTGGAAACAAAAAAGAAAGAACAATGATGGGTTCAGGCAGAGGAACAATTGTAATGATGGGCAGGACCATACAGTGTCTCGTTCTGTTGTTCATAGGATCGCTATGGGTTGTAGCCAATTCGACAGCAGCCAACAAAAAGCTGCTAAGTTTGGTCCTTGGGTGCTGGCTGTTTTCTTCAACTCCACCTAAACAGAGTAGGGTTTTGTAGGTGTTGCTGCCTGCATGAAGGTGCGCCTGACCCAAGCCATGGTATTCTCCATTGCCTCATACGCACGTGAAATTTGGACTTCGAATAAGGAATACCAAAGAAGAATTTGATGCATTTGAATTATGGTACAGGAGAAGAATATAGAATATAGAAAGTACCATGGACGGCTTATAGGTATAGTGGTTATCTGTTGGGTTGAAATCCACATTGTCGGCAGTTCGAAACCACCAGCGGCTCCATGGGAGAAAGATTTTCTCTTCCTGAAAACAGTTACCGTCTTGGAAACCCACAGGGGGTCACTAGTAGTTAGCGTTGACTCGATGGCAGTGAGTATGAACTGCTCAAGGACAAACCTGCTTGGGAGAAGTAAGGCCAGAATGCTCCTTAGAGGCAAGAGTGGCAAGTCTTTGTCTTGCGTACCTTGAAAATAATGTCACTAAAGACCAGCCTCTGGAGAAGGACATCGTGCTTGGTAAAGTGGAAGGACAGCAAAGGAGGGGCAAGCCCTCACCGAGATTGAGTGGCATAGTGGGCATATCATTGGACTCAGGCATAGGAACAATTGTGAGGATGGCACAGGGTCATGCAGTGTTCCGTTCTCTTGTGCATTGGGTCACTTTTGGGTGAAGCCAACTTGATGGCCCTTGACAACAGGTGGGTGCACAAATGGGGGCTTTGGACACTTCCTGGGATCCATGGGAACTGGAGTGTTTGCGTCAACCCACAAACACCTCACTGGTGTTAGTGTTTATGTTTGCCTCACTCAGCTTTTATTTATTTTGTTTCGCTCAGAGCTTATTTCACCCCTTCAACATCCCGTGTTTCTCCTCTGTATCTGTTGTATCCTGTCTTTGTTGAAGAGTGAGCGTGTGGTATGTCTGCCTAAGTTAACATGTCTACCAGAAGTCTATTTCTGTCTTTTAAAGGAAGTTCTATCCCATTTTCCCGTGCTTGTACCACTTTACAATTCCACTAAAGTATATAAGAGTTTCAGAGTGCCAATATGAGTCAGAATTGACTCATGACATTATTTTGTTTTCATATTTTACAATTGTTTTTCATTTTCGTATGCTTTTATGAATTTTTTTCTTCATTGTTTTTGTTGTGTTGTGTTGTTAGGTGCCATTGAGTCTGTTCTGATTTGTAGTTACCCTACGCAAAACACAAAACGCTGCCCAGGCCTGCACCATCCTCACAAGGGTGCCCCTTGCGGAAGCCACTTGGGTAGTCACTCTCAAATAGCTCTTTTTTGTTAGACTATTGATGCCTATGAACTCTACTTAGGAAGTAATTTTGGAAAATATTACTTGTCAGATACCATTCACTCAGCTGTGACCCATAGTGACCCTGTGCACAACAGGATGAAACACTGCACAGTCCCGTGCCGTCCCCACAGTAGTTTCTCTGCCTGAGCCCTCCGATGCGCCACTATGTCAATCCATCCAATTGAGCATCTTCCTCTGTTTTGCCTCCCTTCCATTTACCAAACATGATGCCCTTCTCCAGGGACTGTTGACTGTTCTCTCCTGACAATTTGTGTTTGGAAAATATTGCTCACCACACGCAATAGCTACCACCCTAGGTGGTACAAATGGTTAATGTAGTTGACTGCTAACAAAAAGTTTGGAGGATTGAGTGCCTCAGAATAAAAGCCTGACAATATACTTCTTTTTAAAAAAAAGTTATTGAGCACACTGCGCAATACAGTTCTACTCTGACACACCATGGGTCACTATGAGTCATAATCAATTTGATGGCAGCTAGGTCTTTAAGGAAAAATGGATATTGATATGCACAGTGATATTTTAAATTGAGAACTGTTCAGCACAGGGAAAAACTATTGAAGCAAGTACCCCACCATTTTCAGTACCTCTTTTGCTTTGAATAAAAGTTCCTGGCATTACCAACACAATGACATTATCACTACCACTATCTTGTCATAAAAATAGCATTATCTTAGCCTTCCCCAAATTTCTCTTAAGAGCTGTTATCTTTGAGCAAAGATTAATTCCCTGTGCATGAGTCTATTTAATTTTTCTCTATCATGGCCAACTCACAATACTATTCCTATTGTGCAAAGGACTCTGGAACAAATAAGGATAATATTTTTATGAACGTCTCTTAGCTTTGTATGGGATCAGTAGAGTTTCTGTTTTCCTATAAAGCTATCAAAAATATATTTAAAGGAGAATTTCATCTCAGTATCTATTAGTTATTTTCTCATGACTGAGACACTATCTAATTTTCTTTTCTTATTAAGCAGAATTTTCTTGTTTTTAAGCGTTGTTTCACAGAGAGATAAAAAGCCCAGAGCTCCATTCTCTTTACAGCTCTTGTATCAGGTCTAATGTGCATCTATTACTAGAATTCTCATTGTGTGGCAAGAGCAGGCGCATGAGGGATCAAAAATAAAAAATGCACTCCCATTACCACTTCAGGATTCTGTTTGCCCCCAAGGAGAGTAAACAGGATTATCTCTCATTATTATTATTACTTTTGAGTAATATCCTTCACATATGCATCCTGTTGGACAAAGCAGCAGCTCGTACATGTTCCTGTTCATTTCTGACAATGATAGAGGCATGTAGGGAAGGCTAATTATCCCGTTCTGCGAGGTGAGGAAACTAAGTGTCACAGGGCACGGAGCACCCCTGGGATCCACTGCAGCAAACACTAACTACAGCATGATTCGTTTTATTTAAATTGACCATTCATTGAAATGACAGTATTTTCTTGTTACCTACCCTCTCTCCCTATCCCTCTGGTCTCCCCTTACCTTTCTTTTTTTAATTTAATTTAATTTTTTTCCCCTTAACTTTCAAAGTCTGCGTCTTTTGGCGTAAAAGCCATTTTTTCCTGTTTTTTTTTAATCATAGTGGTATAATACAGTCTTTATGATATTGATAAACTTTGCTGAGTATAATGCCTTCCAAATTTGTCCATGTCATGAGATATTTGACAGATTCATTATTGTCTTTTAGAGATTCATAATATTTCATGGTAATTTAGCAGAGCTTATTTATACATTTCTCCACAGGTGGGCATTATGGTTGTTTCAGTCTTTTAGCTGTTATGACCAGTGCTGTGATCAACGTGGGTATGCATATACCATATATACTTGAGTATAAGCCGACCTGAATATCAGCTGAAGCACCTAATTTTACCACAAAAACTGTATAAAATATATGTTGGAAAACTTGGCTTATACTTGAATATATAGGGTATCTGTTCTTGTTCTACTCTTTATTTCTTTGGGGGTATATACTGAATAGAGAGATTGCTGGTTCTTGGTATTTTTATTCTAATTTGTTTAAGTAATCATCATACAGTTTTCTATACTAGCTATAAAAATTTTCAGTTCCATCAGCAATGTCAGAGTGTTCCAATCTCTCCCCATCCTTTCCAGCATTTATTTTCAGAGTTTTTAAAATTTTGCTATCAGTGCTAGAGTGAAGTGATAGCTCATTGTTTTGATTTACATTTCTTATAGTTAATGATTTCAAGTATTTCTTCTTAAGAGTGTTGGCTGCCTAAATGTCATCTTTGGTGAATTGTCTATGGATGTTTTTGCTCATGTTTTTTAGATTATTAAGGTGTTTTGAAAATTAGATTATTGAGACATTTCCGTTTTCTGTAAATTTAGAGTAGCCTTTTATCTGATACATCATTAGCAATGTTTCTTCCAATTCTTCTCCTTTAGTTTATCTTTTGTAAAGAAGATTTTTATTTTTTTATGTTAGGTAGTGTGCTCATGCCTTATACTACGACCCTTAAATTTATCCCAATTTTTTCATTAACGAGTTTCATAGTTATAGGGTTTATATTTAAGTCTTTAATCCGTCTTGAGTTGTATTTCTATATGGTATGAGATATGGATTCTGTTTCATTCTTTTGTAGGTGGAGCTCCAAAATTTTCAATACCATTTGTTTATAGACTCGCTCTTCCCTATTCAATGTGTTTTAGTCTGCTATCAAAAATTGGGTGTCTGGTTTTATTTCTGTTTATAAAATTATGACCTGTAGGCTTACATATCTATTGTTCTACCACTACCAAACTGTCTTGATTACCATGACTGTATAATTGACTTTGAAACCCAGGATCGAGACACCTCCTGTTTTGTTTTTGGTTTTTAATATATTTGCTTATCCTGGATTCCTTTAGTCTCCAAACAAAGTTGGGGATTAATTTTTCCATTTTTTTGAATAATTGTGCTGGGGTTTGGATAGGAATTGGGTTGTATTTATAAATTGTTTTCAGAAATATAGACTTGTTCACTATATTAACTCTTCCTGTCCATGAACATGACACATTGCCCCATGTTTAAGTCTCTCTGGGTTTATTGTTGTGCTGTTTTGTAGTTTTCTTTATATAAATCTTTAGTTTCTCTGATTAGGTTTGTTCCTAAGTATTTTATCTTTTGAATGGTTATTGTAAATGCTATTATTGTAAAAATTTTGTAAAAATATTATTTTCCAGGGTTCCTTCCTTAATATACAAGAATCCTATTGATTGATATATTTGATCTTGTAGGTTGCCATGTTGGTAAAATATTCAATTAGTTTCAGAGGTTTTTTTTAAAATGGAATCTTTAGAGTTTTCTCTTTGTAAAATATATTATCTGTAAACAGCATTTTGCTTCCTCTTTGCTGATTTGGATGCCTTTAACTTTGTTTTGTTATATAATAGCTCTGGCTAAACCTTCCAGGAATATACTAAATAAGTATGGTAATAAAGGGAATTCCTGTCTGGTTCCCTTTTAGAGGGGAATGCTTTCCATTGAGTAAAGGGCTGGTGGCTGGTTTTCCATATATGGTCTTTATTATATTGAGAATTTTCTTTTATATTCATATTTGATTACTTTATCAAAAATGGGTGTTGGATTTTGTTTAATGCCTTTCCTGCATCAATTGATATAATCATATGATTCTTTTGTTTTATTTATATAGTGGATTACATTGATTGATTCTAATATCCCACTATCCTTGCATATCTGACATAAATTGTTTTTAATTATTTTTTGAATTCTACTAGCTAAGAAATTTGATGAATATTGTAGCAAATATGTTAATAAGAGATATTGGTCTAAGTTTTCTTTTATGGTGATGTCTTTTTTTCTTAACAGTTTTACTGGCGCTTCATCCACAGGTCATACAATTCAAGTATTCCATCATATAAAGAAGAGTTGAACAAGGGGGGTAGGAGCAGAGATCCAAAACCCATCTCTAGACAATGGACATCCCTTCACAGAAGGGTCACAAAGAAGGAATGAGTCAACCAGGGCTCAGTATAGCACTGATGAAACACATTATTTTTCTGGTTCCTTGAGGCTTCCTCATCCCCCACTATCGTGACCCCAATCCTGCCTTTCCCTGAAGACTAGACCAGATCATGTACACAGGCACAGATAAGAGATAAGAAGAGCTCACAACACACAGAATCCAGGAACAGGACTGGGAGTAACAATACCAGGAGGGTAGGGGGAAGGTGGGGAGAGAAGGTGGAGAAGTGGGAATCAATCACAATGGTCTTCCCAGGGGGAGGAACAACAAAAACCATGGGGAAAGGGACACAGCAGTTGGTGTAAAATAAGAAAATAATAATAATAATTTATCAAGGGATTATGAGGGTGGAAGCTGGGAGGGAGGGAAAAAGAGGAGCTCATACCAAGGGCTCAAATAGAAAGTCATGGTGAGAAAATAATTATGGCAACATATATACAAATATGCTTGATACAATTGTATGGATTGTTATAAGAACTGTAAAAGTCCCCAGTAAAATGATCTTTTAATTAAAAAAAATAAGAGTGTATAATTATCTAAGGTGATGTCCTTGCCTGATTTGGCTATCAGGGTTATACTTGCTTCTTCCTTTTTTTTGTGCTTTTTATATTATTATTTTTTTAAATCTTTTTATTGGGGCTCATAAGGCTCTTGTCACAATCTGTACATACAACAATTGAGCAAAGCACCCTTATACATTCGTTGCACTCGTCATTCTCATAATTCACCTTCCACTTGGGTTCCTGAAATCAGCTCGGTTTCTCTTTTTTCCCCCATCCCCCTCCCTCCCCGATCCCACCCCTGGTCCCTTGATAGTTTATAAATAATTATTATATCTTATCTTACACTCCCCAGCATCTCCCCTCACCCACCTCCCCATTGCCCATCTCCCAGAGAGGAGGTTACACATAGATCTCCGAGATCGGTTCTCCCTTTCTACAAGCCCTTCCCTCCTGGTGTCGCCACTCCCACCGTTGGTGTTGAGGGGTTCGTCTGTCCTAGATTCCCTGTGCCTCCAGATCCCCACTGCACCGCTGTACATCCTCTGGTATAACCAGGTCCGCAAGACAAGGTAGAATTGGGGTCATGATGATTGGGAGGGGAGGAAGCATTCAGGAACTAGAGGAAGGTTTTGAGTTTCATTGTTGCTACACTGAACCCTGAGTGGCCCATCTCCTCCTCACTACCCCTCTGGAAGGGGTGTCCAGCTGTCTACAGGTGGGCATTGGGTCCCCATCACGCACTCCCCCTCTTTCATGGTGATGTGATTCTCACCACCACCCCACCTTTGTTGTTAGAGACCTGGTCTCCTCTGTCCTTCACGGTCACCTATGTTGGTGTGCTGCTTCCGTGTGGGCTCGGTTGCTTCTGGGCTAGATGGCCGCTTGTTTGCTTTCAAGCCTTTAAGTCCCCAGATGCTATATCTCTCAGTAGCCGGGCACCATCCGCCTTCCTCACCACACTTGCTTGTGCACACTTTCGTCTTCAGCGATTATGTGAGGAAGGTGATCACACAATGATTGTTTTTGTTCCTTTGTATCTGCTACATGGTCCATTCAACACCTTGTATTCGCTTAGGCCGTGTGCTTCTTCTCTGTGGGCTTTGTTGCTTCTGAGCTAGATGGCCACTTATTTGCCTTCAAGCCTTTAAGACCCCAGATGCTATATCTTTTTGATAGCCGGGTACCATCCGCTTTCTTCACCACATTTGCTTACACACACATCTGTCTTCAGTGATCATGTCGGGAAGATGGGTATCCTGCAATGACTGTTTAGCAGGGCGAGGTGCTATTGTATTGGGGGATTATGCATGAGGAGGCCCAATGTCCATCTGCTACCCTACTACTGAACCTATAAATATATGCATATAAATCTATTGCCCCCATAATCATAAATATATTTACATATGTACATGTCTGTATTTAGGCTTCTCTGTATGCACTTTGCCTCCTACTCCTTTCCTCTATTTCCTTTCGCTTTCCTCCCGACCCATTATCATGTTTAGCCTTCATTCTGGATTCAGTAATTCCTCTCAGTTACCTTGCTCTTGGTCACTCCCTTCCAGTCCTCCCCTCCCTCCTCTGGTTTTAAACCACTCGCTGTTCCCTTGTCCCTGTGTTGGGCGACACCTCCTCCCTTCCCCTACCTCCCACGCTCTTATGTCCCTCCAGGACTGTTGGTCCTGTTGTTTTCTTCTCTCATTATTTGTCCAGCCTATCTTGTCTAGGTGGACCTGCTGACATAGTAATATGTGCATACAAATGCATATGACTTTGCGCCCAAGTGGCCCATAAGAACATGGCTTTGACAGAAGCAACATCGACACGCTGATAAGCAGAAAAGCCACTAACATACAAAATTTACAAGGTAAAAAACAAAACAAATTAAAAAAAGACTAAACAAAAAGACAGCAAATATTAAAAGAAAAATTGCTAGTAGTTCAAGGTCAGTTCGTTGGCCTTTAGGAGTGTTTTCTAGGTGTAGCTTGTGAGGCGCCACGTCCTGGCCCGGAAGACCATCCTTTATACTCCCTCGGGATCCCTTTGCTCTGCTTCCTCCACTGCTCCATTGCACGCCCCCAGTGTTTGCCTCATTGTGGCGGGGTCAGCTCAGTCGCACATCCCCCATTGTGTCTCAGGTGCTGTCCCGTGTAGGGCCATGTGTTGGTGCAGGATGTCGCATCTCGTAGTGTGGTTCTTGCTTCTTCCTTAAGTGAGTTTGGTAGTATGTTCAGTTATTGCTTTAATCAATTATATATCTATATATCTTCTTTCAGGGTGGCTATTACTTTGACATCTATTTTATCAGACATTAAGATTGTTATAACTTTTTTTACTACTGCTACCTTCATATGTTTTTTCTGATCTTTTGATATTTAGTCTGTTTTTGTCTTTGTCTGGCATGATTCTTTTTGAAAAGGATCATGCAGCCTAAATCTTAATGAAAGACCTTAGACTCAGCTTTCAGAAAATGGTCATCGACAATCCATTTGTATAAGGTTAAACCTTTCCAAAATGTTCTGAAACAACCTTCACAAAGCTCTTTAAACAATCTTAAATTCACAAGAAGCATGCTATTCTCACATGACAGCAGAATGTTCACACGCAAATGAAACTCAGAAAATGTAATTTCCCTAATCGTCATCTTCTCTAAACCAAATGGATTTTGTCATTTTGCCATGAATCCGTACACCAATTCTAACAATCTGTTGTTTTTTTGAGAAATATTCTAGGATTTTTACCCTAGCCTTTGGGAATCTTCAATAGTGTCATTTTCTTCTGTCTCATTTCCTCTCAGTCCATGGTCAATATAGCAATTCAACCGCTGAAATGCAACCACCATGAGACAGAAGCAGAGCAAAGGGTGTGTATATAAAATAACACACAGAGATGAGCTAATCTAACAGACTAATTTAGCTCTAATGGAATGTCAGTTTGTGATTACATTTTTATAAGAAAAAGCATCTTCCTGTGACTACTGGTAAATTGACAGTGAGAACATAGACTCAACCCACTAAGGGACTTGAACCATTTCACTAGGCATCTATTTAATTCCTGCTGTCTGCTGCTCACCTATCACTGATGGACTTTTCTCTCTTTGCAGCCATTGTTTTAATGATAAAGACTATGCACTGATGTCACTTTGCTCCTGGGTGAATGTTGTGGTTGGTAGGATGACCAGCATAGACCGAGCAGCCAAGCAAGTCTTGGTTTCCCAGGAAGAAATCGTTCTCTATGACCACCTCATCCTCTGTACGGGCCAGCAGTACCAGGTAGGGCTGAGCAGCAGTTCCAGGGGTGATGATTTGTATGGGGCAAAAATGATGTTCCTGGGGAGCATGGTCTCCGGGTATAGGGTATTGTTTTTCTACCCCACTTTGCATTTATCAGTGTTCTCTTCAGGGCCTGCACACATCACCAGACGTGTGTTCGCAGACTCTCACAGAAACCTATTCCAAGAGAAACATTCTGCTCAAGAATAAAAAACACAGCACATTGGCTAAATGTCATTCGCTAAGCTGTTGTTCAAAAGTCTAACACGTATTATTCACCATCAAGATCCAGACATAGCCATGCCCGGGCCTACATTTATAGTAAATTAATTTATGCTTCAAGAGGCTGACGTTTGGCAGTGGTGATTGGCACACGCAAAAAGTATGTCAAATATGTGCACCTTCTGTCAGCCTTTATTATATTTGGTCTCTCAACTGATTTCATGATTACCTAGTGACCATACTTTTCATTTTGATTAAATTCTCCAGTTACACCTGAATGAAATGTTTTTGGGTCCAATGGAAGCTGTTAAATTTTTAGAAGAGCAGGTGTTTTATCTTCTTAAATTGCAGTACACATTTGAGTTTTATATGTGTCACTAACTAGGTGTGTCTTTAGTGAGAGAGGCTTAATTTTAATTCAAGAGGGGGTACTCTAATTATATTTTTAATGCCCAAACGTGTGGATTTTGTTACTGATGAATGTGATTTTTTTTCCTGATAACAATCACAAAGAAGTTAAAATGAACTAGGACCACCCCCGAGTTCCACACTGCCAGGTGTCATCTAGTACGTATCGTAATTAGTCACCACCCTTGTGTCAGTTTACCATACTGCAGTGGCGTGCATTTTGTTGGGATGACAGAAGCTATGCCACCAGTATCTAAAATACCAGCAGGGTTGCACCTAACAGGGTTCAGCAGACTAAAATTAGGAAGAAAGGACTGATGACCAAACCTAGCAATCAAACAATGAAAATGTTGCAGATCACAATATAACATTGTTCTTCTCGCTTGCTTGACCATTCTTCGTGAGGCTATCAATAGATGGCCAAGTGAGGTAGAGGAAGAACATAGATGGGATGGGTTGACACAGGAGCTGCAATGATGACCTGAAGATGCCAGTGATGGAGAGGAGGGTGCATGGTCAGGAAACAGTTTGCTCTCGTCTACATAAGGTCCCCATGGGTTGGCGTATTATTTTGGGTGTTGCCCTAGAATATGCTCTGCAACTCTGGGCATCATTCTACCAACATTCTCAGCCTTTACTGTTTCATAAAACCCACCTGGGGGCATTTTGACATGTATACTTACAGGAGCCTAGTCCTTGCCCCAGACCTGAGAGAAGTTCATCAGTATTTTTGTACAAAGCTTCAAGATGTTCTAAATCGAGACTGAGAAACATTGACTTGAATTTTTTTTACAAACATTTTTATTTACTCCTCAAAAAATTTTATGAAGGAGGTACTATTCTTTTTTTTCTTCTTTTTTTACATTTTATTAGGGGCTCATACAACTCTTATCACAATCCATACATATACATACATCAATTGTATAAAGCACATCCATACATTCCCTGCCCCAATCATTCTCAAGGCATTTGCTCTCCACTTAAGCCCCTTGCATCAGGTCCTCTTTTTTTTCCCCCTCCCTCCCCATTCCCCCCTCCCTCAGGTGCCCTTGGTAATTTATACATTGTTATTTTGTCATATCTTGCCCTATCCGGAGTCTCCCTTCCCCCCTTCTCTGCTGTCCCTCTCCCAGGGAAAAGGTCACATGTGGATCCTTGTAATCAGTTCCCCCTTTCCAACCCACTCACCCTCCACTCTCCCAGCATCGCCCCTCACACCCTTGGTCCTGAAGGTATCATCCACCCTGGATTCCCTGTACCTCCAGCCCTCATATGTACCAGTGTACAGCCTCTGTCCTATCCAGCCCTGCAAGGTAGAATTCGGATCATGGTAGTTGGGGGGAGGAAGCATCCAGGATCTGGGGGGAAGCTGTGTTCTTCAGACTTGAATTTTTACCATAAATCCATCATCTTTACTTTTAACATTTCATAAATCTTGTACAGGTCCACACAAAGCACAGATTCTGATTAGTAGATCTGGGATGGGACCTGAGATGCTGTATTTCTAATCATCTTTTAGGAAATCACTAGTTCTGGACTATGCTCGAGTTAATTAGGGCCTGTCTAACTCAGGAAAATGAGATTTAAAAATCATATATTTGACAATTGTGTAGAATGTGGGAGAATTTTGCCTGTCTTTAAAAAAAAACAACCTGTACTATTCTCTTTTTTTTTCTTTTCTTTTTATAATCAAGTTCTTAATTGGGAGAAAATTATTTTTTCTGTTTAAAGAAAAGAAAATGTTTGGAAGGGTTATCTTAACTTGGATATTTAAGTGTTAATCTTACTTTTTAAAACATTGAACCCTAAGAAAACACCATGTTCCCCATCAGCTATCCTCCCTACCTTCCCTGTGGGTTTCCACTTTGACCTAGACGACAGATTCTGGGGGAGCCAGCCAAGTGCCAGAGGCTCGGGCGTCTGTGTCTAGCAGCCCCTGCAGCTTTTGTCTGTGGCATATTATGCACTTGCTCTTTGGACGATGGGAAAAATGAAATGAAGACATGCGAAAAGAAGTTTCCATTTAAATATTCCAGAAGGATATAAACGTTGAAGGTGTAAGGAATGACCCACCACTTGTCTGTCGGTTTTTCACACTGCGAGGGCTGGTGTGTTGCTGTGAGGCTGGAAGCTTTGTGACTGGAATTTTAAGTGCCAGAGTTGTCACAGAAAGTAAACAGGCTTCAGCAGAACTTCCAGACTAAGAAAAGACTAAGAAGAAGGAATTGGCTTCCCACTTTTTAGGAAGTAGCTGCTAAAAACCTTATGTATAGCATGGAAAGATAGTCAGATACTGAAAGCCTAATGGGTGAGCGGGGAACATTGTCAGAGATAGTGCCAGATGATGGGGCCCTTGGATTGGAAAGCGCTAGAAATGTGATTGATAAGGAAGCCGCTTTCTCAAGTTAGCGATGACCATCATGAAGTGAGTGGTGTAAAGATTGTGGGAGTAGAACTTCAGGACCTTCATGTGCTAATGGACACAACTCAAGGTTAGAAGAAAAAGCTGTAAAACTCTCATAACTGGATTCTTGGAATGTGCAAAGTACGAATATAGGAAAATTGTGGAAGTCATCACAATGGAATGGAACATATAAGGATGAACACCCTAGACATTAATGAGCTGAAATAGATCGGTATTGGCCATTTTTAATCAGAAAACCATATGGTTTGCTATGCCTAGAATGTCATAGTCAAGAGGCATGACATTGCATTCATTTTCAGAAAGGCATTTCAAGATCTATTTCAAGTACAGTGTTGTCTGTGGTAAGATTATAGCTATCCACATTAAAGGAAATTCAGTCAATACAGCTTTTTAAAAATTATTGTAATTTAAAAAATGGATTGTAATTGGGTTACAATCCATACATTGTTACAGTCCATACATTGCTTGCATCAGGCATGTTTGTACATATGTTGCCTGTTTATTTGCAGGCATTTAATTTCTATGAACCCTTGCTAAACAGCTCCTCATCCCCCCCCTTTCCCTCTACCCCCATACTCCTTGGTAGATTATAGATTATTATTTTTTTAATATCTTACACCAACTGCTCTCCCTTCCCTTGTGTTTTCTGTTGTTCTTTCCCCCTGGAGAGAGGTATATAGTTAGTTATGTGTCGATCATTGTGATCAATTCCCCTCCCCACTCTTCCTTCCCCTCCCCATTTTATCCTTACCCGTATGGTATTGCTATTCCCACTCTTGTTCCTAGATTCCATGTGTACATGCTCTGGTCTAGTCTGAATTGAGCAGCAGCACTGGGGTCATGATAGTGGGCGGTGAGGAAGCCTAAAGGAACCAGAGGAATATAGTGTGTTTCATTGATGCTTTACTGCACCCTGGTTGACTCATCCCTTCCCTGTGGCCCCTCTGTGGGGGAACTGTTCCATTGCCTATAGATGGGCTTTGGGTCTCTGTTCCACACACACACACCCTCGTTCTCCACAATATGTTTTTGTTTATTTGTTTGTTATGTGTCTTCTGATGCTATTACCTGGTCTGATGACTCCTCATTATCTCACTGATGGTGTGCTTCTTCCATCTGGACTTGTGGCTTCTCTGCTGAATGACCCCTTGTTTAACTTCAAGCTTTTAAGACCCCAGATGCTATATCCTTTAATAGCCGGGCACCATCTTCTTCACCACATTTGCTTATGCACTTGTTTTGTCTTCAGCAATTGTGTTAGGAGGGTGAGCATCTCAGACGCCAATTTGTTAGAAGAAAGTGTTCTTGTATTGAGGGAGGGTATGAGCAGAGGCTCCAAGTGCATCCGCTACCACAGCGTTTTGCTCCTATATCATAATATCTGGGTAGAGGTACAGGGAGTTGGGAGGAGGTTAGACCAAACCCAAGGAGGTACATGTAGTTCCAACACAAAGAAGTGGAATTCTGGGGAGGGGAGAAGGAGAAAAAAAGTGGGGGGGGGATGGAGATGATGATGGTTGCGGGGTGGGGATCAGGGCACTAACTCACCCAGGGGGAGAGTGTTGGAGAGTATTGGAGAGTCTCCACAGAATTGGTAGTGGTCATGCAGACCCTACCACGGTGCACCAAACAATGAGGGAAATGTGGCCACGTGAAGGATCACAGGAAATGAGCCAGCTACAGGGCTGGCCCCAAATAGAGCCGATCCAACCCCATCCCTAAAAATATGGGTGACAAAGAGCTCCACTAAACCAACAGGTTGGGAGAGGGGCCAGCATGCCATGCCCACACAGAAGCCGACCCAGAAGGAAGAAGAGAAAGGGACAGTCGGTCTGGACCCTGCTGGCACACCAGGCCTAGAAGATGACGTCCCTGCAGGGAGCAGCTGGCACACAGAGGGGTCTGTGGGGCTGACAACAGCTCGTGCTATGTTATCCCCTTCCTGGAGCAGACTGGGACAGAGGACAGTGGGGAGGTTTTGCAGTCTAAACCCCCCTTGTGGGGCAAACCAAGAAGGGATTATAACAGTTTAGCAACTGAAGCAAAGCAAAACTACGAAGTCCCTGAAGAGCCCCCAGAATGGACTTCCGACTGGGAGGAGAAGATCCCCATAGCCAGGGGGGAGATAGTCGTGAAGGTCAGTGAACAGGCCTGGAATTATGTACATGTATTCGGCAATGCAGCTATTTTTCAATTTTATGCAGGGTGGTAGTTGCATAGTTTGGTGTCAATTTGTGGCTTGAGAGGATTAAGAGTGAAGAGGTAGAGTATAGTCTGTCAATCAGGTCATAGCTAATAGGCTATGTGGCATGACCTTCTCCTGAGAATTCTGGGAATTCCTGTATTTCCTCCTCGGAGGTGGGACAGACTCTCTGCTCACCCCCTTGGAGATTCTCTACTGACAAGGCTTACACCCTGAGAGACACTCTACTGACCAGACAAATGTCACTACGCTGACAGAACCCATGCCCTGGGAACTGGAGGAGCCACGTGGAAAGCCCTGCCTGTGCTGAGATGCTTCTACCACCACTGGATCCCAAAGGCTTTGGATCCACTGGCCTGTAATCGTCCTGCATTAGGCATCATTGCATATACCTGGTGAGTCTGAAGAGGACTTACAGTTTGGTAGGGGACATATGGACTAATATTGAACTTATGGACTTGATCAGGATGGGGCTGGGATGTTTTCTCAATATCCAATTGTTTGTGGATATAAACCTCTTTCTTGTACACATATGTATTTGTATGGATTTGTTCCTTGGGTCTCCGCAGACTAACACATGCACCAACCACTAATGCTAGTGATAAATAAGTTGAAGAATTTTACTAATGTCCTCAGTCTGCTATCAATCAAGTATACAATCAAGATGCATTGTTCATTATTGGTGATCCAAATGCAAAAGTTGGAAACAAAGAGGAAGGGCTGGTAGTTGGAAAATATGGTCTTGGTGATAGAAGCGAAGCTGAAATCCACATGGTAGAATTGTGTAAGATCAATGACTTGATCCTAGCAAATAACCTTTTTACAATAACACAAACAGTAACCATACACTGGGACTTCTGCAGATGGGATGCACAGAAATCAAATGGACTACATCTACAGAAAGAGACATTGGAGGCCAGGGGCTGGCTGGAGAACAGAGCACCAATTACTCATATGTAAGCTCAAATTCAAGCTGGAGGAAATGAGAGCAAGTCCACAAGAGAGAAAATGCAACCTGAGGACATGTCACCTTAAATTTGAGAACATCTCAAGAACATACTTACATCATTGAACACATGCAACAGTAGGCATGATGAGCTGTGGGAAGACTTTAAGCACATCACTCATGCAGGAAACAAAACATCCGTTACAGAAAAGATCAAAATGGATGTCAGAACAGACTCTGAAACTTGATCTTAAGCCTAGAATAACTAAGGGAAATGAAATAAATGAAGTTCAAGAGCTGAGTGGAAAATTTCAAAGGGACAGTTTTACTCTGCCCTATAGGGTCAATAAGAGTCAGCATTGACTTGTTGATAGTTGGAAGTAATGCCCCAGTTGATGGATAATGTTCTCTAACATAAAATCACAATGATACTTCTAAGTTGAACCATAGATACACGAATGGATTTGGGGCTTGTTCTTAATTCTAGCCACAATCAAAGAACATTAGTTCTTATGACATGGTCCTTCTTGATGCTTGACTTGGTGAAGAGATTAATGAAGAGATGCTTGCTATAGCAAAGTGTGGTGAAGGCACTATATTATGCCTGATTATCAAAAAGAATAGTGTCTGGGGTCTTCGAACAAGCAGCCATCTAAGTGAGGCATCAGCTAAGTCCACATGGAAGAAGCACACCAGCCTGTGTGACCCACGGCTTGTAAAGAACATAACCCAAATGTAAAGGAGGGAGTGGCATTCGCGCTCAAATTGGGAACACCTGGTTTGCAGAAGGTTACAGACGACAGTGGAATCACAATATCCATCTCCAGGGTCCACAGACAGATTTAGTCTCCACCAAATCCCCTCTGATCGTAGTTGAGGGATGCGACTAGCCGGTCATCAGACTGAGAGCCTTGTAAAGTTGATTAATGCAGATGAATTAGGTCAAAATGTAGTATCTTATCATTTGATCTCCCTTTAGGCCCATTTAAAAGTTAATTCAGGTTTGTTTGTTTGTTTAAAGTGAATGGAAATCCATGTGGATTAAGCCCTCAGGGAAATTCCCTTTGACCATGGACCAGGGATGTGAGTGGCCTTGCTAACATGCAGAAGGCATTGGAAAGTGGATTTCCAATCCTATCATTTCACCCTACTTACGACTCACTTAAATTTCTTCTAGTTTTTAATATTTTCTGCTTTCTTTTTGATTGAGGTTTATTTGTTTAGCTTTGTTATACTTGTTAGGTTTTGTTGTTGTTTGTTTTTTAATGTTTTGCTGTATGTGAAATCCAGGATAGGTAAATCTACAGTATAGGTAAATCTACAGATACAGTGACTTAATTAATGGTTCCTTGGGAGTATGGCACAGGAGTTTGGGAGGAAATGGGTAGCTAATAATGAGGAGTGAATAAAAAAAGTCCTAAAATTGATTATGATGATGTTAGTATAAATTTTTTTGATGTGATTGAAATATTGAATTGTAAGATATGTGAATGTGCAAATAAATATTTGGGGGGAAGAAGAGAAAGTGACATTTTAAAGGGCATCTTGAGAAATCTTGAGAAGTTAAAGTATTATGTCCAAAGAAGATAAATATCCAAAGACCTAGAGTTAGAAAATCAAAAAGGAAAAATTCAGCATATCTTAAACTAAAATAACTCAAGAAAAAAATGTTGCTTCGAGTTGCATGACTGAAAGAGTCACTGGGCAAAACAGTGAATGATATATGAAGTATCCAAAGAAGATGGAAAGAATGCACTGAGGCACTATACCCAAAAGATCTACTCCACATTCCACTATGTCATCAGTTAGCATATGAGCAAGAACCAGTGGTACTGAAGGAAGAAGTTCAAGGCTCACTGAAAGCATTTGTCAAAAACAAGGCTCCAGGAATTTTTGGAATATTAATTGAAATGTTTTAACAAACTAATAAAGCACTGGAAGCAGTTACTCATCTGTGCTAGGAAATTTGGAAGACAGCTCCTTGGCTTCCTAACTGGAAAAGATCCATATCTGTACCCATTCCAAAGATAGGTGACCCACCAGAATCTGAAAATTACAGAACAACATCACTGATATTACATGCAATTAAAATTTCGCTGAAGAACCTCCAACAACTGTTACTGCAGTAGACTGACAGGATGCTGCCAGAAGTTCAGTCCGTTTTAAAAGAAGACTTGGAACCAGAGGTATTTTTGCTAATATCAGGTGGATCTTGGCTGTACGCAGTGAATACTAGAAAGATGCTTACTTGTGTTTCAATTATTACACAAAAGAATTCCGCCGTGTGGATGATAACAAACTCTGGGTAGTCTCGAGAAGAATGGGAATTCCAGAAAACTTCGTTGTGCTCAAGTGGAATTTGCACAGAAATTAAGAAGCACTTGTTCAAATAGCACAAGGCAATACTGCATGTTTTAACATCAAGATGGGTGTACATCAGGGTTGTATCTTCTCACCATACTTATTCAGTCTGCATAATGAGCAAATAATCAGAGAAGTTGCGTTATATGATGAAGAAGGTGGCATCTGGACTGGAGGATTTGAAGCACTTGCTGATGAGCATCAAAGATTGCAACTTTCAGGATGGACTGCAACTCAATATCAAGAACACCCAAACCTTCACAACCGTACCAATAAGTGACGTCATGATAAATGGAGAAAAGATTTAAGGCAGTGGTTCTCAACCTTCCTAATGACCCTTTAATACAGTTCCTCTTGTTGTGGTGCTTAAACTCAAAGCAATTTCTGTATTATAAACTATAGTTACAACCCTGAACCTGCACTAGAATCTTTTAAATGATATGTATCACTCTAAAATATTATGTAATATGTTAATATATAAATAATCTTAATATTGATCTTATAGGACGGAGTAGAACTGCCCTATAGAGTTTCTAAGGCTGCAAATATTTAGGGAAGCAGACTGACCCATCTTTCTCCGGTGAAATGGTTACTAGACATGAATGGTCAACTTTTCAATTAGCAGCTCAGTGCTTAACTACTGTGCCACTAGGGCTCCTCGTATCACTTAAGATTTGTTTTCTCAGAAAATCCGCGCATGAAGTAAAATGTTAAATTGGGCTGCATAAAGGTGCTGATCTCTTTTTCAATTTTATCTGCTTCCCTCTTGAGTTGATAGAGAATCTTTTCGGTCCATAGTTGAAGCTTTTCTGTTGATGGTTTTTAGTAATCCTCTGCTCCCCCACTACTCCAAATAATATGTTTATAGAATCTCGCCCCATTAGTCTGACAACTTCATACTATCATACTAGCTTCAGACTTCAGTACCAACTTACTATTGATACCTTTAATTTCCATTCCAACTCTTGTATAATTTTTTATTCTTTTTATTGTCAAGCACAGACTGGTCCTAGGACCCACTCTGAGTTCACTTACAAATGTCCCTGAAACACTCCCATGACCGGTGGGAAATATAGAAATTGCTGTGGAAAATTGTGACGGTTTCAGTTGATCCTCACTTTCCTACCATGTTTATCAATGCCCTTGGCAAGTGTCTTCTGTCATTAGCTCATGGAGCAGAAGAACCACAAGCTGAGCTCCTTCCAAATACCTAACCCACAAAATTGTGAGAAGTAATTAAGTGTTTATTACTTAAACTGCCAAGTTTGGGCATGAAGCTGCTGGAACATGGTGACATCACAGAAAGGAACAATTTTGGATAAATTAAGATAAAGATTATACTTTTGAAAAGAGGCAGAATTTGCAGCGTACATACAAAATATATGAAATCATTTATCATCCTCAGTAGTAGTTGATCAGCCTCTTTCTGAAGTGAGAGCTGATGTCATTGAAGAGCAGAGGCTGAACTGAGAAGGATACAGGAATAGATGAAACATATGATGGATGAATGATGGAAGATTGGAATTAAATCCCTATCAGAAACAAAACTGCTACTTTTGTTACAAAGTTAATGATGTTAAAGACAAAGTAAAAAAAAATACATGGCAAAAACTCTCCAACAGCAGGAACAAAAGTTTAAAAGAATATGCTTGATGCAAGAGAAAGATCGTTTTTCCTAAACAAGAGACTCGAGCAATGGGACTGAAGACAATGATTAAAGATATGAAAGTCAGGGGAGCAATAAGTGATCCAAAATCAGTAGCAAGGAGGGTGTGAGTGGCCTGGTAGGGATTCAGCAAGGGTCAGGTAACCGAGATCAATTACTAAAACCCCAATGAAGGCTGAACATGATAGTGGGACAAGAGGAAAGTAAAAGGAAATAGAGGGAAGAACTAGGTGACAAAGGGTATTTACAGAGGTCCAAAGACTGGAATGTACATATGTAAATATATTTATATGAGTGTGGGGAAACAGATTGATGCACATATATTTAGAGGTTTAGTATTAGGGCAGCAGATGGACATTGAGCCTCCACTCAAGTACGTACTCAATGCAAGAACACTTTGTTCTAATAAATTGGCATTCCAGGATGCACACCTTCCCAACACTATTGCTGAAGAAAAATGTGTGCACGAGCAAATGTGGTGAAGAAAGCTGATGGTGTCTGGTTACCAAAAGATACAGTGTCTGCAGTCTTAAAGGCTTGAAGATAAACAAGCGGCCATCTAGTTGAGAAGCATCAAAACCGACATGGAAGAAGCACACCAGCTTGGCTGACCACGAGGTGTAGAAGAGACCAGTTGTCAGACATCAAAGAGGCTTATCCTCATGTCTTGGGGCACATTTGAGAAAGGGAGTGAAAAGCTGAGGCCCACTCAAAGATTCAAAGGTACTTAGCTGTCCAACCTGGAGGATGCAGACACAGGGTCACAGGATGCTATCCTCAGATGTGGGACATATTTTCATGTAGAAAATTAATTAAATTGGTGTATCCAGACAGTAGGTTTAGGACAAAAAGAGAAAGATAACACATTGCTTCCAAAGAAAGAGTTTTGTGCTAGTTTAAAAGTCTATCCTGAAAGGAAACTGTCTGATTGTCTGGCCGAGGACATACTGAGGAGGCTCTGCTGTCATGAGAACCTCATCAGGGTGGTAAGAATACCTCGCATGTTGAGTTTTTGCCATGTGCTGGACATGAGTTAACTGATCTTATCCTTGCAGTAACTCTGAGGTAGGTGCTAATTTTGTAGATGAGGGAAAAGAGATGCAAAGAGAGTCAGGTATTTTTTCCAAGGTCACATGGCTAGGAAGCGATAGGCTAGGACTTGAACCTACAGCATGACTTACTGAACACACGCAATGATATCAAAATGTTACCGTGATATTGCTCAATAAATAGTATTGCCAGTAAGAAAAATTTACCTCCACAATGTTAGGTAAAGTAAATGACCGTTGTTTATAGAGTTTTTCCTTTTGAATAAATGCTCTTTATTATAGTCCCTGCATGGGCAAAGGTCATCCAGCTTTAAAAATTGATTTCATTTTTTAATTTGTTTAACTCACTTTGAAAGAGAAGTAAATATGTCATAGAAAATACCTACCAAGGTTTTACACGTTCTATTACTGAAGAATATGATCCAAGTTCCCTAAATGTCACTGAGCTTTAGAAAAGGCTCACTCATCCAACACCAGCCCAAACTCACAGAAGTCCAGCGTGACAAGACATTTTTTAGGAAAAAGAATTATTCTGCACCCCTAACAGTCTCTCCTATGCCTACCATGGAATAGTTGGCCCATCATTTCTGTCGTAATATTCCTGCCTGAACATCCATGGACCTTATGCAATGACTATTCAAGAATAAATAGCTAGAAGAGGTCTTCTAGCAGAAACTCCAAGTTGTCTTTAGATCTTTACCAGTTCTCATGTCATCTCTGACTCACGGTGAACCCATGGATGTTGTCAGGGTAACATTGTACTCACTGGATTATCACTGGCTACTTTTTCTAAAGTAGATCATCAGGCCTATCTTTCCAGATGCTTTTGGGTGAACTCAAACTTCAACCTTTAAAAAAACAATATTGGGGGGGATCTCTTACAGATAGGATAATATTTCATAATTTGAATAGACCAAGTATAACTGTACAGTTGTTACCACCATCAGTTTCCAAACATTTTCTTTCTTCTTGAGCTCTATGATATCAGCTTCCCTTTACCCCTTCCCTCCACCACCCGACCACTCATGAACTTGTATTCTTCTTATTATATATTCTTATTATTATTATGGGGATTTTTGTTTTTGCTTTGCTGAATCTTAGCCCATCCAATATATGCATTTACCTACAATTCTGTTATTTGCTCCCCTCAATGGGAGTTTCTTTACCACTTTTGCTTATGCATCCATTTTGTCTTCAGATAGCATGTCTGGAAGGAAGTGATTATTGTATGGTGTCATATTACTAGAATAGATGGTTCTTGTCCTTAGGTTAAAATTTAAGTAGAGGTCCAAAGGCCATCTGCTTCCTTGTTGTATTTACAAAACTATACATATATAGACAGATATACCTATATATATTGTCATGTATACATATCTATATTTTACATATATAATTTTAATTTATTTTTTTCTACTTAATTTTTTCTTTCCTCTGCCCTACTGTCGTGTTTACCCATCATTCACCTCTCAGTAATTCCTCTTAGATACATTTAAGTTGATCAAACACTACCAGGAACACTACACCCTCATCACCATCAATTTTAGAACCCTTGCTATTCCCCTGTCCCTGTCATTATTGGCTCACCTCTCACTTCCCCCCTGCCTCCTCCCCTCCTGTGCACCACACCCCAACCTGGAATCATTGGTATGTTTCTATCTCCATAGATCACCTAGACTACCTATCTTGTGTAGATACACACACACACACACACACACACACACACACACCATGCAAATAGTCCCAAGTTTGACAAGGACTCTGACACAGAGGAGATGACTATCTCTCTGTTAAACAGTGAGAAGGACAAGTTGTAATCATCAGCCCAGTCCCCTTTCTTCCAGGGTTCCATATCCTGGATCACTAACCTAACAGCCCTTATACCCTTTTAGTTCTCAGCATTCCTGTCCCAAAGGCATGCTTCCTACAGATCCCCGTTGCTCTTCTTGCAGTCAGGGATGGAGCCGTCTAATCTCCCCCACAAACCATCTACACCATTAGCCGTTTATTGTGGCCCCTTCTGAGTAACCCCCAACCAGTACAGATGAGGTGCCAAGTGCTGGTCCCCACCTGAGTCAAAACTCTACAATGGAGATTCCTCAGGGACCTGTGACTACTCCCATTGCACTCTGTTGCCCTCTCCTCTTAGTTCACCCCATGTGCATGTTCAGGGCTGTCCTCTGTAGCACTGTCACCTAGGGAGGGAACATCATGTTTAGAGCAGAGGCTGTCTCTGCAGTCCTCTTTGTGAATGAGCTGCTCTGAGCAGGAACATTGCCCTCCAGGATTGGTGTACCAGCATGAGGCCTACTCCCTCCCCCTCTCTTTCCTATAGAGACATAAAGAATTCCTTTGGTAGATTAGTGCCCTGGTCCCCTATTGCCCTCTTATCCCCTGCCCCCCATGGGTCTTAAAGGCATTTGGGGGGGGGTGTTTCAGCATAGATGTTATTTGTATCTTAAATTTTTTTTTCTTTTGATGACTTATGAATCACTGGGTTTGGTTTAGTTCATGCCAGAGTATCTGGTCCTCAGCCAGGGAATTGTGTGTTATATGATTTTTCCCTTACACCAATTCTGCTGTTTGAACTTATCTCAGTGGACTCATGTTGTGTTTGACCTTTTGTGCTTGGTTACCTTCACTCCACATAATAGTCTCCAACTCTTTCCATGAGATGAGATATTTCATCTTTTCATCCCTGTTTTTTAGGGATACATAGTACTCCACTGTGTGTTTATACCAGAGGTTTTTAATTCCTTCATCTATTGATGGAAATTTCGACTGTTTCCAGTCTTTTTGATTGTGAGCTGTACTTAAACTCCAGCCTTTTGGTTAGCAGTCAGCACAGTAACCATTTGCATCGCACAGGGACTCCACCTGTCTCTTCTCTTTAACTTCTGCATAGTCTCTACTCAGCAGCCACATTAAAACTGGAGATGCAAAGGAGTGACGCACAGCAAACTCGGGGCAGGGTACTGTTTTATTTGACCTTCATTACAGTGTTTGTTTGAATTTGAATCAAAACAATCAAAGTCAGGGACCTACATAAAAATCCGGATATCTGGCCTTTCTTGAGAAATGAGATGATCTGACCCACAGAACTCATCCTATTTCTGACACCAGCAGGGTAACACTGACATCTCACATCATCTTGTTCGAAGAGGTTGGTTCTCTGTCACTGGAACCTTGAAAGCAAGGGCCAGTGTCCCTCCTCATTCCTTTTTGTGATTTCCCTGTTGTTTTATTTGTATGGAAAAGCACTCTCACTTGTTTCTGTGTCAGCATGAAAGGACTCCTAGTCTGGGAGAGCTCTCTTTCAAGAAGAGAGAGATAGCATGCTCATATTTCCTTGACAAATGAAGAAAAAAATCAGTATGGTTCACAATTCAGTCATCTTCCATCTTTTTTGGGGGGGCGGGGGCTACACCTTCCAGCCCCTTGAATCGTAACTCCTGATATAATTGCTTCTGTGGTGTATTGTTTTGTTTGTTTGTTTTTTTACCAAAAAATCCCGACGCAGATGCTCTTCCAGAGCCTGGCCACATTTAGAACAAGGGTGAGGCCTCAGTTCCCTTTCCTGGATCCCGGCAACCTTTTGATGACCACCGTCATGATCCAGGGCAGTAGACAGCCCTGGGTTAGCAAGGCTACCTCCAAAGAACATGGCGCCTCTCTGTCCTAGTTCCTTTTCTCTTGGGACATTTGCCCATGGAGTCCGGCCACTGTGTTGTGAGGAAGCCCAGGCTACATGGAAGTCCACATGTGGGTGTTCTGGCCAATAACCCTAGCCAACATTAGAGTCGACAGCATCAAGTACTTGAAATGCGAGGACCATTTGAATCTTTCCCATCAAGGCATGTGGCATTGGGTAACTGAACAAACTTTCCCCACCTTGCCCTGGCTAAATTACTGGCCTACAGAATCTGTAAACCTCACAAATGTAATTTTACACTAATTCATTTTTAGATAATTTGTTATACAGCTTTTGATACCAGATCAACTACTTCTGAGAACGACCTCTGAGAGCTCATTCTACTGATGTTTTGTTTTTTCAATAAATGCTGATTAATTGTATCTGGAGACCAAAAAACAATAACCTATCACTGGACATTGCTCAGTTTACATTTTGCATTTTGTTTATTTGTTTTACTGTGTCAGCAGTTCAGCTATGATTATTGAAATGTGCATTTTCTGTCACATCCTCAGGTCCCATGCCCTACAGGGGCTGATATTAGTCAACTCCTGACCAACAGAGAGATTCCCAGCAGTGGGAAACAGTGGTACACCGACATAGTTCCCTGCAATCTTTTCACTCTCAATGATGAGGAAGATTGCTCGAAGGCCCTGGCTTGGATTAAAAGCAGTTCCATCACTACAGAAGGTAAGACTGTTGTTAGCTGTGCATCTTTTCAGAATAGCATTTTAAAAATAATGAGTCTCATTCTTCATCTAATTCAAGTACATAATTAGTGCCTAATTCATTCCAACAAAACCATTCATCTGTCATGCTTTGTTTTCCAGATTAATTTGCAACTTGTTGTCATTTTTGGATAGCCAGCATTTTTGCTGGGGTAAAGAAAAAGGCTTGAGATGGTTTAATTATCTGTAATTATTTTATTACATAAAATGAATATCCAAAGAGCAAAGTATAACTAAAATCATTAACTAATTAAAGAATAATTTAATAAGCACACATGTTTAGCAATTGTATGGCAAAGATGTTTCCTTTTGTGGAGCTGGAAAGATCTCTGAAGGAAAGCAGCGGTCGGCGGCATCAGGGCTCCGCTCTTCCTCCTGCAGTCTCTCTTGGTATTGCCTGTGCAGACAAACACACACCTTTGATCGCAAGCTACTCTTTGAATAAAAACGCCTAAGTAAAAAGAGGTCTTTCATACAAAGACCTATGCCATTTGAAAGGGTTTTCTCACTCATCTTTTTAGTTACTGTTAAAATTTTGTTGAGACAGTTTGCATAGTAAAACAAAAAGGATGAGGCTTGGCTACATATTTGTCTTTCATTGAAATCTAGTCATATTTGAAAGATGACTAACTCAGTATTTTAATCACCACACAAGGAAAGCCAGTGACCTGGTCAAATTACACAGCCACCATCTGGCAAAGCGGGAATTCTAATGGAGCCCTTTGATTCTGTTCAGAGATGTAAAAATCACTAGGTGCCTAGAAAGGAAGAATCAGAAAGTGTAAAATTAGAACATTAATTTTATTTAAAATATGTGGGGTACCCCCAACAAAACCAAAATCTTTTAAAATTATGTTTTTAATTTTTTTGCAAAACAACCATATCACCTTCAAAGCACTCTCCATTACTCTTAATACATTTGTCAAATCTGTAATTCCATTCTTGAAAACATTATTCAAACTCATCTGTTTGGATGGCTGACAGCACCTCCCTCGTTGTTTTCTTCACCTCTTCTACTCCCATCGTCAAATCGCTGCCCTCCCTCGGTATTTGCAGAAACAAAAAGAAGTCACAAGGAGTGAGGTCAGGTGAGTAAGTTGCATGGGGCAAGAGAGGCATGCTGGTTCCCCCCCATCAACCCCCCAAAGTGGCACATGGAGATGGCTGCGTGAGCAAGAGCATTGCCGTGGTGGCAAAAACAGTCCCCATAGGCCACAAACCAGGCCTTTTTGGTTGCACGCTGTGACGTAATCTTTTCAGAACTTAAGAGAAAACTCGATTAAGAGTTCTGGTGGAATGAGCCCCACATGCGCTGTCCTTTTCACATCAATGAAGCTTTTCCCCATTTGGGGGTGGTAACCCCTCATATTTGTTTAGACAAGAGTTCATTGATATTGCTAAAGTTTTACAATTGTTGTTTAGATTTTTGGTGAAAGATTTAGATATCAGATAAAATTTTTGTGATAGCCACTCAAAAGATACTTAGGAATAAACCTAACCAAAGGAACAAGACTGCTAAAGAAAACAGAGAACAGTACTATAAGAAACCAAAAGAGACCTACATAAATGGAAACTAGTCTATGTTTACAGATAGGAAGACTTAACATTGTGAAAATGTTAATAGTAACCCAAAACTCACTGCCATCAAATTGATGTAGACTCATAGCGACCCTATAGGACAGGGTAGAACTGTCCCATGGGTTTCTGAGACTAACTCTTTAAGCAATATATAAATACAATGTAATTATGATCCAGATCCCAAATGCATAGTTTAAAGAAATGTAAAAACTAATTACTAATTTTATATGGAGAGGGAAGCGACCTAGGATAAGAAAAGAACTTCTTAAGAAGAACAATGTAGGAGTCCACTCACTTCCTGACCTAAAAACCTATTTCACAGCCCAAGTAGTCAGAACAGCATGGTACTGGTACAGTGATAGATACATAGACCAATTGAACGGAATAGTGAATTCAGAAATAAATTGTTCTTCACCTACAAAAAACTGTTTTTCAACAAATGATCAAAAAACATGACATGAGAAGGAGATGGTCTCTTCAACAAATGCTGCTGGCAAAATTAGATCTCGACGTGCAGAAAAATAAAGCAGGACCCACACCCCATCCCATACACAAAGACGATGCCACGTGCTTGCTTCCGCAGCACAACAGGACCCACACCCCATCCCATACACAAAGACGATGCCAAGTGCTTGCTTCGGCAGCACATACACCCAAAATAATTTCAAGACATCTTGGATGGACTTAAATGTAAACTGCAGAGCAATAAAGATCATCAAGAAAATCAGAAGGAACTGAAGGAGTCCGTTGCAGGGCATAGATGCAGTATCAAATACAATGAAAGAAACAGCAGGGAAGACAAAATAGATGACTGGAACCTACTGAAAATAAGACACTTATGTGCATCAAAAGACGTCACCAAGAGGATAAAAAGGAGCAAAGATGGGGGGAAGTTGGGGGGCAGCAACACAATGGAGAAGGGACAAATCTCTACAGTCTATAGAGAACTAAAACACCTCAATAAGAAAAAGAAGACTAATCAAATGAAAAATCTGGGCAAAGGACATGAACAGACTGAAGATGGCAACCAAGTGGCCAATGCCTCTATGAAAAAATGCTCATGATCACTAGTCACCTTGGGAGATGAAAATCAAAACAATGATGAAATTCCATTTTATACAGAAAGTGACAGCTAAATTTAAAAAGAAATACTGGAGAAGGTGCAGAGAGATTGGAATCCTCATACATTGCTGGTGGGACTGTAAATATGTACAACTATTGTAGAAAGTTAGTTACATGGCAATGCCTCAAACAACCGAAGAAAGAAATTCCTTAAGATTCAACGAACCATCTGTTGGGTGTATGCCCTAAAAGTAGACATCATAGCGCGAACAGACACATCCACACCCATGTTCACGGTATCACTGCTCAAGTAGCAAGAAGACGGGAACAGCCTAAATATTCACCTGAGCAGAAGAAACAGATGGGAAAACTTTGAGACAGACTTCCAAATCAGGACGGCAAACTGAAAGCACACACAGACAGATCGCTCTACAAAAACCAGGGGGGAATCAGCCTGAAGGAAAGGTGGCCTGTGACTTCAGAGAACAATTTGAAATCTATGCAAATCAAAACCTCTACATTCCAGAGGCTGCAGGAGCCAGCAGAGATGAGGCAAGAAGGGACCGCCCACTATCGAAGTGCACAGGGCTCTCCCGGCAGCTGTTGGAACCTCACTCTGGATTGCTGGCCCCTGCTAGGCAGATCCACTCCTCACATGGCCCCACATCACAGGGGCAGGCCTGGCACAGTTCTGTGCAGCAGGTCCCACCTGACCAGCCCCTGACTTCCCCAGGAGTGCTCCTAGTGTGACACCCATCTCACTGTAGCTCACCCACCCACTTGCTGAGTACAGTTACAGAACATCTGGGCCAAGGAAAAATCCAAACAGACAGAACCTTGCTTTGTGTTTACTTCTTTTTTTGTCACTGTAAAAGCCGTTGCCCCCAATTTTCTTTCTTTTTTTCCTTTTAAACAACCTTTTTCTTTCTCTTTTTTTTCATTTTCCTATTCATTCATTTAAGGCCAACACCACATGAAAAAAAAATGCTCAAAATTGCTAGTCACCCTAGAGATTTAAATAAAAGAAATTGTGAAATACCACCTTGCACCAACAATGACAGTCAAGTTAGAAACCAACCAACCAAACAAACAGAACATGACAAATGCTGGAGAGCATTCGGAGAGGTTGGAACCCTCGTACACTGCTTGTGGGACTGTAAACAGGTCTGACCACTGTGGCAAGTGGCATGATGCCACCTCCAACAGCTAGGAGTGGAAATACCATATAATCCAGCAACCCCTCTGCTGTGTATCTGTCCTAATGAAGTAAGAGTCATAGCAGGAGCAGACGTATGCACACTCATGTTCATTGTAGCACACCTCACGAGAGAAAGGCAAATGCCCAGCAGTAGAGGAGTGGATAAAGGAACTGTTTTGCATGCACACAGTGGAATAAGATGCATCCCAGAAAACAGTTAGGAAATCATGAAGCTCCTAATGACATGGATGGGCCTGGAGAATATTATGCCCTGTGAAATTAGCCAATCATAACAGGGTAAAATTATATGAGATCACTTTGGCATTGGGGGAGGGGTGCAACCCAAAATAACGACTTTCATACCAAAGGGTGTATACTATAGATATATTGCCAAAAGAGGGTTGATTATGGAGGGAAGCTAAATCAAGACACCAGATGGTTGATGGGCGTTGACTTAGGTGAGGGGGAAGAAAGTAATCCACAAAACGAGGAAGAGAAATCAAGGAGTGGGGGAAGGGGAGACTATAGCAGAGAGTTTGATTAGTGTTTCAAACTGTTGAATGCAAAGTTAGTGATCTGAAATGTAAACTCTCGCCTAATTTTCAATAAAAAGTTGATTAAAAAGAAACATTAGCATACTTACAATGGAATACTGTACACTGTTCAAAACAACAACCCTACCCCCCAAAATAAAACCGTGATGAGACCACAAAGCACCTCATAGCATGGATCAATGGAAAAGATTATGCAAAATGAAATTAGTCACTCACAAAAGGACAGATATATCAGAGTCGAAATGAACTTCAGAGTAACAAGTGTTTTAAGTTATATTAAGTTATATTTAGGAAAAATCAAGACAAAGATCTCAAGCCAACTGGAACAGACTTGGAGCTTACCACGGTGGGGAGGCGAAGAGGCGAAGATGAAGCCATAGCTGTTGTCTTGAGTGAAGGGGAAAGACAGTAATCCAATAGCAGGAGAAGATAAATCAAAGGAGGGGGTTATGGTGACATAGCACGTAAGATGCTGAATGCAAAATTGATTACCCAAAATGCAAAACCCCTCATCTAATTCACAGTATATATATTTTAAAGTTGCTAAAATACTACATAAAAATGAAAAAAATAGATCAAATTGCAGGTAATATACTGCTGACTTTAATTTGCTACCTCATACATTATTTGCAAATGAATTCAGAAATAAGATTGACCAGTAGTTTTCTTTCTTATACTCCTTTTGTTTGTTTTTTATTTTTTCATAATGAGATGCTAACCTTACTAAGAGTTTTCAAAAGATTTCCATAGTTTGGAATGACCTAAAATACACTGTGTAACCTGAAGGATAAACAAGAGTCACTTGTGAAGAACCATATGAACATGGAACCTTTGGGTAGAAGTAGGCTTTAAACTTTGTTACAAATATTTTCATATTTGCCTCAGAATGGGACTGTATATTTTCAGTTTTGCATTTACGTGTTTAAACCTGTCAGTACTTTGCTGATCCTTCCATCACTGCTCCATGCCCTACATGTATGTAAGGAATGCTCTAATTTACGAGGTGGCAAACTTATCTATACAAAGCCAGGTAGTAAATATTTCAGTCTTGTGAGGCATACAGTGTCGGTATGACTAACTGACTTTGCCACTGTAGCAAGAAAGCAGCACATAAACAAATAGCTGTGACTATCTATCTTCCAGTGGAATTTTAGTTATAAAGGTATGTGATGAACTGTAGTTTGCATAAAACTGCTTTTATCCAAAGAATAGTAGCAAATCATTTTCATTCTGTCAAGCCCAATTCTCAAAATTATACTTAAAACACTTGTTACTGTGAAGTTCATTTTGACCCTGTTATCTTTACGAATGTAGCCTGCCACATCTTTCTCCCATTGAGCAGCTGGTGGGTTTTAAACTGCTGACCTCTCTGTCCGCAGAATAATGTAGGGTACTCACTCAGCTCACCATGCTATAGAAACCTACTCATATCCCAAAGCCAAGAAACAACAACAGGTAGCCTTCCAGGGCCAGGTAGCACAGAGCACATTCCACGATGTCCTCTCAGATTCCCTGGGCTTTCCAGGCACTACAAAATGTGAAACAGGGAGCAGGATTCTTGAAGAAATCCACATTTTGTACAAAGTCACCCTATGGTCTGTTAAGAAACAGTCTGTGGATGTAATCCTTGAGTTTCATTACTGAGCTTTCAGCAGCCTTTCTAACCGTGGAAAACGTAGAACTGCATTTTGGAAAGGAAATGGTTATTGCAATATTGTTTCTGAAGTAACCTCGTAGTTTGTGGTCCTCTAGATCATGTCCTTGGACATCACAGCTCTGCCGTGTCTCTGTGGTCCTTTGTGCTTAGCAAGGTGCCTGATAGGTAGCAGAAGTTTCATAAATGTTTTCGTAAATGTAAATGAAGGCAATTCCGAATGCAAGCCACCCCATCACCACCATGGAGAGTTTTTTTCAAGATGTTTTGTACTCAACCAAGCTAGGAAATGGATGGCTAGTTGAGATATAAACAGAAAGACCCTTAGGTACAATGGCTACTGGCCAGAGTAGCATGGCCCTTTAGGGTCCCCAAGACTGTAAATCTTTATGAGACCTTGTAGTCAGCAGCCTGATATGTATTGAGGCAGTTAGCTCAGGTTATGAAGTCAGACACCAGGATTAAAACCCTGCATCTTTACTTGCCCTCTGTGCCTCTGAGCTTAGAATATCTTCAGCATATAAGTTGCTATGAGGAGTAAATGAAATCATGAGATATCAGGTGTCATATTCAGAACAGTGGCTGTTAGTCCTATTACTTATACTACTACAAAACACAAGGCATTTCAGTCCACCCTAAACACCCCAGAATGTATCAGCTCCACAATCACAGCAGTAGCAGAGCCGGAGATAACTGCCCCTTCACAAAAGTGGGGGATTCGTGTGTATTCCGGGTGTTGGGAGAAGCCTGTGGACTGTGAACGATGGAGAACACTCCCCAAGAAAGGAGGCCTTGAGCTCAGCTTCAAAAGAGAACCAGGCAAGCACAAGAGTCAGAGGCTGTCCTTTTAGAGTGTACAAGACAATGTATACCAGACAGTGTACAAGACAATGGACCAACAACTCCCGCTAGGCAAAGGACTGAAGGAAAACCACCAGAGAAGAGAAAGCAGGCGAAGTGCCAAGCCAAAGTCAGAGTCCAGCTGTTTGCTGAACTTGGAGAAACAACAAAAGTATATGATCTAGAGGGCAGTTTGCACAAACCAAATTTCAGGAAGGGGAATCTTCGTCCCATAGCACAGACTCCAGTAGAGAATGTACTTGAATGCGAAAGAATGGGTGAGAAAGGATGCTTCATCCTCGGGGCCCTATTAGCACTGCTAGATTATTTCCAGTCTCAGGACTGGGGTTTTTAAAGCTAAAAGTCTGGTAAGTTATGGAAACCAAGAAACAGGGCTATATTCTTGCCCCATGGAAAGGTAGAATGGGCTATCCTACACCATTGCACAACCTGCAGACTTGACCTTCACTTCACGCACCTCAATAGATCCAGAAGGAATGTGGACATTCCTCATAGCTCTTTACTTCTGCTCCCAAAGTTTTAAGCTCCCCGTTTCTAAGGAGTCGACATTAGGACACTGTGAGGGGAGAAGCAGAGGCCAGGAAGTCTCCTCTTTCCTCGTTTATTATGATCATGGCTTTCTGGATGTGAGGTCAGGTCTTATTCCCTGAGAATAGTCAAGCATCATCCTAAAAGGACAAGTGGATTCTGGGTAGCCAAAATAGTAGGTGCTCCCCAGCAGGAGGGTGTCTCCTCTGAGTTTCTACGGACAGATACCATCTCAGTGCATGAATGTGAGCACATTCCGTTTCATCATACCTTCCTCCGCTTCCAAATGAAGAAACAAGCATTTTGTGAAGGAATTAGATGACAAAGCCATTTCCTAGGTTTCAGTGTCAGATGAGTTTGTGGATGGAAATCATAGATGATTTACTGTCAGATGGGCTTGATGCAGAGAACCGCTGACGTTCTGGGGGCCGATGCTGCTTTCAACTTCAAACAAAACCTGAGTGTTCAGCCTGGGGTCTTCCGAGAGTCCCAATAACCAAGTACTTTCTAACAGTTTATGGCATTATTTGAAACTAATTGTTATTCATCTGTTATTACCTCTGAATTTCTGTGAAAATTAAAAACAGACATAAAGTTAAAAAAACAACAATGAAAATCTGCCTTGATTGCCTGAAGTGGATCAGTTATATTTGTCTTTAGCTAAATAAAGTTACTAAAAGCATTTTGTAGGAAAAGTATAACATTAAAACTGTAGTGTATGAATTACTGAAAAAAAACTTAATTTTGTTATATCTAATATTTTCTGCCCTTCATACTGGCAGAATGAATTGGGACAGCTCTGGCTCATATCTGAGAAATCTTAGGCTTTGATTTACAAAAACAAAACAAGCATTCTCTGGTCTACATTTGGGCATAAGTTAAGGTTTCTTTCATAATTTTATTAATACCCTATCATAAAATTATTTTCTTCTTAGGCTATTAGTTGAAGATATTTATCTAGAAAAAAATGTCAGAGTATGTTATTAAGTAATGTATGACATGCCCATCTGTCTGAAACCAGACTCCCAGCATCTCTGCCTTGCTAAACCACTTACCCTTTGTGTCCAAGAGATCATTAGTCATCCTCTTTGTGCTTAGTTTCCTGAAGATAATAAGAAAGCCCATCTATATTCTGAGGTTGTGAGGACATACAAAGGTGCTTCAAAAAGTTCATGGAAAAATTACATGATCTTTTGTTTGCTTGTTTGTTTGAGATGAACTCGTTTGTCACTAAAGACTCCTAGTCCATTTCAGCTTTACTTTTCCTCCTGTTTTATTAGATACTCAGGCTACTATTAGGTTTGGAGGCTAAGGAATCTGGAGGGATTTTTTGTTTTGTTTTTAAAGTCACATACTGTATAGATTTACACTGCCCATTTTAAGAAACGAAATCAATAACAATATCCTGTTAAAACCTTCATATGATTCTTCTCCCCCCCCCACATCCTCCCTCCCTCCTCAGTATCCTGTAATTATAAATAATCACATTATTTATGTATGTATATATACTTACAGTATAATATAATTATAAATAATCACACTATTTATTTATTTATTTCACATTATCTTACCATTCCATTTTTCCACAAAATTTTAGAAGCACACTGACATAAGCAGTCCTGGTGGCATGGTGATTATAAGTTGGGTTGCCATCCACATGTTCAGCAGTTTGAAGCCATCAGCAGGTCCCCAGGAGAAAGACTGGGTCTTATACTCCTGTAAACAGTTACAGTCTCAGAAACCCACAGGGGGTTTCTGCACTGACTCAATGGCATTGAGTTTGGTTTTAGGTTTGGTATGACACATGACATATAACTACTATAGATCTTTTTTGGTGGAAAAAGAAAATATAGTTCTCTATTAAAATACAATGGAATAGAAATAATGTACACAGAAACAGTATCAGATAATCTACATAAGTATATAACTTTGGGGGTTAGGCTTTAAATACATAATAACTGACATGTTAATTCAAATTATTTTCTGTATGCATAATTTCTAAATTTATTCCTTATACACTTGGGGAAATTCTTGTCTTCCTTTTGCTTCACATGTTCTGTTTGGAGGATCCTTCTTCATCTTTACAGTATTGAGCATAGTACCATGGCACAAAGGATACTTCCAGCCCATTAAAATTAAAGCACTCAATTCACCAGAATCAAATGCCTTTTTGCTACTGAAAATAATATTTTTAATGTTGTTCCAAGAGTTGTCACTATTCATCTTTGTATAGTCCTAACTTGCTTGAACGTTCACTTATATTTTCAACAAGTGTGTAGCAAAAGCATAAAGATTTCCTTTATACGAGGGGTACCCAAAACCCCCCAGAAAAGCTCTGATGGGTGGAGCTATCATAGTATGCATTTTTCACACTAGACGAGCATCAAGCAACTCATGCTGAGTTAGTGCACCTAGTGGTGTCACCTGGGAAGGTTTTCTTGGGTCACAATGAATATTTTCATAAAAGCTGTTTTGCTGGAATCTCATTTTTTTTCTGATGAAGAACTTTAAAAAAATCATTTTATTGGGGGCTCGTAGAATTCTTATCACAATCCATACATACCTCCATTGTGTCAAGCACAATTGTACATGTGTTGCCATCATCATTCTCAAAACTTTCTACTTGAGCCTTTGGTATCAGCTCCTCATTTTCCCCCTCCTTCCCTGCTGCTCCCTCCACCATGAACCTTTGATAATTTATAAATTATTATTTTGTTATATCTTTCACTATCTAACGTCTTCCTTCACCCACTTTTCTGCTGTCCATCCCCCAGGGAGGAGGTTATATGTAGATCCTTGTAATCTGTTCCCTCTTTCTCCCTCACCTTCCCTCTACCCTCCCGGTATCACCACTTCCACCACTGGTCCTGAGGGGTTCATCTGTCCTGGATTCCCTGTGTTTCCAGTTCCTATCTGTACCAGTGCACATCCTCCTGTCCAGCCAGATTTGTAAGGTAGAATTGGGATCATGATAATGGGGGCTGGGGGGAGAGGAGGAAGCATTCAAGAACTGGAGGAAAATTGTATGTTTCATCATGCTACACTGCACCTTGACTGGCTCATCTCCTCCCTGCAGTCCTTCTGCAAAGGGATGCTCAATTATCCACAGATGGGCCCTGGGTCCCCACTCTGCACTCCCCTCATTCACAATGTTATGGTTCTTTTTTTCATCTTTGATGCCTGATACCTGATCCCTTTGATGCCTTGTGATCTCATAGGCTGATGTGCTTCTTCCATGTGGGCTTTGTTGCTTCTAAGTTAGATAGCCGCCTGTTTATCTCCAAGCCTTTAAGACCCCAAACAGAATATCTTTTGGTACCCGGGCACCATCAGCTTTCTTCACCACATTTTCTTGTGCACCCATTGTCTTCAGTGATCATGCCAGGAAGGTGAGCATCTCAGACTGCCGAATTGTTAGAACAAAGTGGAACCCCCTTTTTTTGTGATGCTGATGTAAGAGAACAGCTTGAGGCTGTGAAATTTTGTTTCCTGCTCAGGAAAAATGCTGCAGAAACTGTTGTGATGTTGAACACCGCTGACAAGGTCAACACTCTGGGAAAGAACTCAAGTATATGAGTGGTTTTCTCATTTCAAAACAGGTGAAATGTCAATTGATGACAAACCTCATTCTGGATGTCTGTCAACTTCCCAAGTATACAAAAATGTCGACTGTACATTTGGAGTTCTTTCTACCAGGTCAGACTGTTCATCAAGCTTTCTGTTTAGATGTTCTGAAAAGATTGCGTGACAGTGTGCAGCAAAAGAGGCCTGATTTGTGGCAGGCAGGGGACTGGTTTTGCTACCATGACAATGCACCTGCTCACGCTGCCATCTCAGTGTGCCAGTGTCTGTCAAAAATCAACTCACCTTTCTTGCCCCACACAATTTATTCACCTGACCGTGCTCTGTGCAACTTCTTTTGGTTTCTGCCAATGAAGAAGGACATGAAAGGACAGCAATTTGATGACATAGAAGAAGTGAAGGAAAAAATGAAGGCAGTGCTGTCAGCCATCCAAACAGATGAGTTTGAAAAATGTTTCCAAGAATGGAATCGCACATTTGACAAATGTATTAAGTGTAATAGAGAGTAATTAGAAGGTGATAAGATTGTTTTGTTTTTAAAAAATGTAAATACATAGCTTTTGGGGGTGTTCCATTTTTCTGTATTCCCTCTTATTTATGGCAAATTTTAAATTGGCAAGTCACAACACATCTGCAATTTGCAGTGTGGAATGGATAATTTTTGAAATATTGATTGTAATTTCCCTTTCCCCGCTTGAGCCATCCACACTCAAGCTGCACTTTCAGAAGCATCCTTTAACATAAAGACTACTGCGTTAGTAACCGAGAAAATGACACGACTCCTTTTCGTCACCTTAGATTTCACACTGTTACCTTTTTACCCAGGCTTTCTCTGGAGATCTCTTTCCAATTGTGATCGAGTCTTAAAGATGAATAATTTATCCCCCCAAAAGAAGCTATGATATTTGTCTTCCATGAAAACTGAGGTAGTTAGTTTATTGTGCCAACCTGGCTGATAAACACATGTGGGCATAATTGAGGGTCGGAGGGATAAATGGCTCAGTGAACCTAGCCTTTCGAGTTCTCAGGTCTCTTGCTTTGTGATGGTCAGACCAGGGTGCAGCTGCCTTAGCCAGTTCCCTGATTCAGCTGGCAAGGTTCACTTCTTGCAAGACATCCCTGAGGAGAAGCCACATTGTATTGTATTCTAATCCATAATGGAGGACCTAATCTTTGGTTTGCATCAGTAAGTGCATCAAGCACTCTTCATTGTCATTCAGTAAGGTTGTGTCATCTGTGTATTGTAGGTAATGAATGAGCCTTTATCCAATCCAGATGCCACATTCTCCTTCACATAGTCCAATTATGCTCAGCATAAAGATTATATAAATATAATGAAATGACACAAACCTAAAACATTCTTTTCTGACTTTTAAATTATGCAAAATCTCTGTATTCATACAGGTTCCATATAAGTACAATTACATGATCTGGAATTCTCATTCTTCATAGGATATCCATGGTTTTGATTGATCCACCCAGCCAAATGCTTTTTCACAGTTAATAAAACACAAGTTAACATCTTTTTGGTGTTCTATGCTTTCAGCCTAGATCCATCTGATGTCAGTAATTTTAATTTTATGTCCTCTTTGGAATCTGACTCCAATTTCTAGAAGCTTCTTGTCTAGGTACTGCTGCAACTATTTTAAATTTATCTTCTGCCAGACTTAATGTTAATGTGATATTAATTATAGTGTTTGACAATTTTTGCATTCTGTTAGAGCACCTCTCTTTGGAATGGATACAAACATGAGCCTTTCCAGTGAATTAGCCAGGTTCCAGATTTCTTGGCATAGACTAGTGAGTGCTTCTTGGGTTGCACTTGTTTATTGAAACATTTCCATTGGTATCCTGTCAATTCCTGGAGCCTTGTTTTTCACTAATGTCATTAGTGCAGCTTAGATTCCTTCCTCCACTGCCATCATTTCTGGATCATATGATTCCTCATGAAATAATTGAAAATGGTCCAATTCTCTCAATGGCAGTAACAATGTGTTTCTTCCATCTCGTTCAGTGCTTCCTGAGTCATTCAATATTTTGTCCATAGAAACCTTCAATATTTCATCTTGAGACTTGAATATTTTATTCACTTTCTTTCAGCTTTAAAAACGCTGAGTGTGTTTTCTTTTGACTTTCTGGTAGTGTGCACATACATTGTTTAAATTTATCCTTAACTACATGATGTTTGGTAGTTTGTTACACCATTTGTCTGACAGTTTGTCACACTGTGATGGCTTGTATGCTACTGTGATGAAGATAGATATGTCACTGGTATTTCCTATGCCAGCAGGCTTATCCGAAGTCAGCAAGTTTCAGTGGAACTTCCAGACTAAGAAGAAACAATGAATATGATTATGGGGGAAATAGACCTACGTGCATATATTTATAGGTTCAGTAGTAGGGTAGCAGGTGGACATTGGGCCTCCTTATGCACACTCCCTCAATACAATAGCACCTTGCTTAGCTAAACGATCATTCCATGATACCCACCTTCCCAACATGATCACTGAAGACAGACGTGTACTTAAGCAAATGTGGTGAAGAAAGCTGATGGTGCCCGGCTATAAAAAAGATATGGCAACTGGGGTCTTAAAGACTTGAAGGCAAACCAGCGGCCATTTAGCTCAGAAGCAACAAAGCCCACAGAGAAGAAGCACACAGCCTAAGTGAACATGAGGCATTGAAGGGATCAGGTAGCAGACACCAAAGAACAAAAACCATCATTGTGTGATCACCTTCCCCACATAAATGCTGAAGATGAATGTGTGCCTAATTAAGTGTGGTGAAGAAGACTGATAGTGCCCGGCTATTGAGAGATATAGTGTCTGGGAACTTAAAGGCTTGAAAGTAAACAAGTGGCCATCTAGCCTAGAAGCAACAAAGCCCACATGGAAGCAGCACACCAACATGTGTGATCATGAAGGGTCAAGGGGACCAGGTTTCAAGCAACAAAGGCAGGGAAAAAGAAATCATATCATCGTGAATGAGGGGAGTGCGTGATGGGGACCCAATGCCATCTGTAGACAACTGGACATCCCCTGCAGAGGGGTATTGGGGAGGAGATGAGTCACTCAGGGTTCAGTGTAGCAACAATGAAACTCAAAACCTTCCTCTAGTTCTTGAAAGCTTCCTACCACCACCACCCCCAATTATCATGATCACAATTCTACCTTGCAGACCTGGTTAGACCAGAGGATGCACAGTGGTGCAGTAGGGATCTGGAAACACGGGGAATCTAGGACAGATGAACCCTTCAGGTCCAGTGGTGAGAGCGGTATACCAGGAGGGTGGAGGGAAGGTGGGGTAGAAAAAGGTAACTGATTACAAGGATCTACATATAACCTCCTCTCTGGAGGTTGGTCAACAGAAAAGTTGGTGAAAGGAGATATTGGACAGTGTAAGATATGACAAAATAATAATGACCTGTAAATTAACAAGGATTCATGAGGGAGGGGGGCATGGGAAGAGAGGGGAAAATTGAGGAGCTGATGCCAGGGACTCAAGTGGAAAGCAGATGCTTTGAGAATGATGATGGCAACAAATGTGAAAATGTACTTGACACAATGAATGTATGCATGGATTGTGATAAGCATTGTACGAGCCCCCAATAAAATGATTTTTTTTAAGATACGATGAAAACTCAATATAAGCAGCAAAAACCAGACCAGGGGCCAACTGTGGAACAGACCATGAATTACTCATATGTAAGTTCAAGATAAATCTAAAGACCTTGAGTCTATCCGACCTGATTTTCAATAGCATATTCAACACATTACACAGTTATGATAGAAGACCTGATGAGCTCTGAGAAGACATCAAGACTGTCGTTCGTAAAGAAAGCAATGGGTGATCAAAAAAGTCAGGAAAGCAAGAAAAGATCAACGTGCATGTCAGAAGAGTCTCTGAAACCCACTAATAACTGTAGAGCAGCTAAAGCAAATGGAAAAAAGAATTAATAGAAAGTTTCAAATGGCAGCTTGAGAAGACACAACTAAATTATAACAAAATGTGCAAGGATCTAGAACAGTGGTTCTCAACCTTCCCAATGCCATGGCCCTTTAATACAGTTCCTCATGTTGAGGTGACCCCAACCATAAAATTATTTTCGTTTCTACTTCATAACTGCAATTTTGCTCCTGTTATGAATCGGGCGACCCCTCTGAAAAGGTCGTTTGCCCCCCCCCAAAGGGGTCACGACCCCAAGGTTGAGAACCACTCATCTACAACTATAAAATCAAAATGGAATAACATACTCATATCTGAAACTAAAAGAAATCAGGAAAAAATTCAAGCTTCGGGTTTCAACCTTGAAAGATTCTATAGACAAAATATTGAATGAGGAATTATCAAGAGAAGATGGAAAGAATTTACAAAGTCACTGTACCAAAAATAGCTAGTGTGAATTCAATCATTTCAAGAGGTAGCATATGAGCAAGAACCAATGGTGCTAAAGGAAGAAGTTCAAACTTCACTGAATGTAATAGCCAAAAATAAGGCTCCAGGAATTGATGGAATACCCATTGAAATGTTTCAGCAAGCTGAAGAAGCACTGGAGCACTCATTTATCTAAGGCAGAAAACTTGGAAGACAGCTACTTGGCCAACTGACTGGAAGAGATGCATATTTGTGCCCATTCCAAAGAAAGGGGACCCAACAGAATTCTTAAGATCTTCCAACAACAGTTGCAGCAGTATATTGACAAGGAACTGACAGAACTTCGGGCCAGATTCAGAAGCGGATGTGAACACAGGATATCATTTCTATTATCAGATGGATCTCGACTCAGAGAATATCAGAAAGGTGTTTACTTATGTTTTATTGACTACACAAAGACACTCAACTATGTGGACCATAATAATAAACTATGGATAACCTTGAGAAGAATGGGAATTCCAGAATACTTTATTATGCTGATGAGGAACTTGTACATTGATCAAGAGACAGTTGTGAGAACAGAACAAGGGCATACTTCATATTTTAAAATCAGGAAGTTATGTCTCAGGGTTGTATCCACTCACTGTACCTGTTCAATCTATATGCTAAGGAAATCATTAGAGAAGATGGATTATATGGAGAAGAATGTGGCATCAGGATTGGAGGAAGGGTTATTAATAATTTGTGATACGTGATGACACACCTTTCTTGCTGAAAGTGATGAAGACTTGAAGCACTTGCTGATGAAGATCAAGAATTGAAGTCTTCAGTATGGATTACAACTAAAGGTAAGGAAGATAAAAATCCTCACAGCTGGACCCATAGGTAACATCATGAGAAATGGCGAAAAGGCAGAAGTTGTAAAGGAATTTGTCTTGCTTTGATCCATAATGAACGCTCCTGGGAGCAGACGTCAAGAGATCAAAAGATGTATTGGATTAGATAAATCTGCTGTGCAAGACCTCTTTAGAATTTTGAAGAGCAAGGATGTTACTTTGAGGACTAAGGTGCCCCTGACTCGTGCCACAGTACTCTCCATTGCATCATACGTATGTGAAAGTTGGACACTGAATTCAAGGAAAGCTAGAAGAATGGACGCACTTGAATTGTCCTGGAGAAGAATGTTAAAGGTAACATGGACTGCTAAAAAGACAAGCACATCTGTGTTGGAAGATGTAAAGCTAGAGTATCCTTAGAGGCAAGGATGGCAAGACTTTGTCTTCTATATTTGGGACATATTGTCAGGAGAGACCCCGAGAAAGGCATCATGTTTGGTAAAGTGGAAGGACAGTAAAAATGAGGAGGGCCCTCAACAAGATGGATGGACACAGTGGCTCCATCGACGGGCTCAGGCATGGGAAAGAAAGGGAGGATGGCACAGGACCGTGCGTGTTTGTTCTGTTGTGTCCAGGGCCACTAATGGTCAGAGCCAACCTGATGGCACCTGAAAACAACCGTTTGTTTAAACATTTACGAAATCTGAGCACATTTCAAGAATTCTGTATAATACACGGGCTCCTCAGGCATCTGTGCAGATACCAGGCAGTCCTGTGTCAATGGTACTTGCCTCCATGGTATTGCGTGTATCTTATCCGATGTCCTCCTCTTAGACAAAGCCAACGTGCTGCCTCCCTTTTTGCTGTCATTACTCACTTACCACACAGCAGCCGTACTCCGGGGAGTCACTTTACATCATCTCCTTTTAAGTTCACTCGTCCTTTCAACTCTCACCCAGGAAGAGAGGAAAACCTGTTTCTCTGAAACTTGATCTAACTTCCTGTGTTCTCCATTTTTCCTCCAAATTTTTTACTTAGCTATAGCAATGTGATAGCTATATATAGCCAACATATAAAAAGCAGTGACGTCGTTTCATCTAACAACATACCACATTGAAGGTCGAAATCCGTGACCTTCATCAGCAAGTACTTGTATTCCTTCTCACCTTCTTCATTTTCAACGTTCTATTAGCGGCTCAGACAACTCTGATCACAGTCCACGCATACACATACATCAACTGTATAAAGCACGTCTGTACAGTCCCTGCCCTCATCATTTTCAAGGCATTTGCTCTCCACTTAAGCCCTTTGCATCAGGTCCTCTTTTTTCCCCTCCCTCTCTGCTCCCCCCTCCCTCAAGAGCCCTTGATAATTTATAGATTATTGTTTTGTCATATCTTGCCCTATCCGGCGTCTCCCTTCACCCCCTTTTCTGTTGTCCGTCCCCCAGGGAGGAGGTCACATGTAGATCCTTGTAATCGGTTCCCTCTTTCCAACCCACTCACCCTCTACTCTCCCAGTATCGCCCCTCACACCCCTGGTCCTGAAGGTATCGTCCACCCTGGATTCCCTGTGTTTCCAGTTCCTATCTGCACCATTGTACATCCTCTGATCTAGCCAGACTTGCAAGCCAGCAAAGTGGTGTTATCTGCTGTACTAGTCTGGATCCATCAGAGAAACAAATCCACAGAAACTCATATATATAAGAGAGAGTTTTCTATAAAGGGTAAGTGCACATCAAGAAAACATCCCAACTCAGTGCAGCCCAAGCCCACAAGTCCAACATTAGCCCATATGTTTGACACCAATCCGCAAAGAAGTCCTCCATCTCACAAAACAGATGCAATGAGGCCCACTTCAGGAAGAAAGCAGAGTCAGTGAATATGTAAGCATCTCAGTGCTGGCAGGGGTCTCCACATGGGTGCTCCAGCACCCAGGGCTGCATCAGGCTAGGTCCATGTGGCTTCTCCTCAGGGATGTCTTGCAGTAAGTGAGCCTTGCCAGCTAAAGGAGGGAACTGGCTAAGGCAGCTGCAGCCTGGCCCAACCATCAGAAAGCAAGAGACCTGAGAACTCGAAAGGTGAGGCTCTCGGAGCCATCTATCCCTCCGCCCTTCAATTAACCCCACAGGTGTTTATCAGCCAGGTTGGCACAATAAACTAACTACCTCATCTTCATACTGTAGGTTGTTAATAGGACTCTTTCTCCAATCCTGATACCACATTTTTCTTCATATAATCCAACTACTCTGATTATTTGATCAGCATACAGATTGAATGTGTACTGTGAAAGGATAAAAGCCTGAGGCACACTTCCTAATTTTAAACCATGCAGTATCTACTTACTTTGTTCCCGCAACTGCTTCTTGATCCATGTACAAGTTCCATATAAGCACGGTGTTCTGGGATTCCCACTCTTCTTGAAGATATGCATAGGTTGTTATGGTCCACCCAATAGAATGCCTTAGCATAGCCAATAAAACACAAGTCAACATTTTTCTGTTATTCTCTGATTTTAGCCAAGGTCCATCTGACATCATCAATAACATTCCTTGTTCCATATACTTTTCTGAATCTAGCCTGAACCTCTGGCAGCTCCTTGTCAATGTATATCTGCAACTGTTGGTGGATGATTCACAGCAAAATTATACTTACACATGATATCAGTGATATTCTATATTTGAGCATTCTGTTGGGTCACCTTTCTTTGGAGTGGCTATCGATATGGATCTCTTCCAGTCACTTGGCCAGTTAACTGTCCTTCAATTTTTTTAATGTAAAAAAGTAAGTGCTTCCTGTGCTTCTTCAGCTTGTTGAAACAGTTCAGTTGGTATTCCATCAATTCCGGGAGCCTTGTTTTTTGGTTAATTCAGTGCAGCTTGAAGTTCTTCCTTCAGTACCATTGGTTCTTGATTATATGTTACTTTTATGTCAACCTTTTTTTGTAGTGACTGTATATTCTTTCCATCATCGTTTTGATGCTTCCTGCATCATTCAATATTTTTTCCATAGCATCTTCCAATATTTTAATCAAGGCTTGACTTTTTTCTTGAGTTCTTTCCGTCTAAGCTAGCCAAGCATGTTCTTCCTTTTTGGTTTTCTAATTTTAGATAATTAAATTTCATTGTAATACCTTACTTTGTCTTCTCCGATTTCCTTTTGAATTTCCCTGCTCAGCTTGTTGACTTGATCATTTTTCCCAATTGCCTAGGCTACTCTATGATTAAGAGCAAGTGTCAGAATCTCTTCTGACACCCACTTTGATCTTTCCCTTCTTTCTTGTCTTTTTAATACCCTTTTGTTTTCTTCATGAATGGTGTTCTCCATGTCATCCCACAGCTCATCAGGTTTCTGCCATTAGCATACTATACATCAACTGTGTTCTTGAAATGTTCTCAACAATGAGGTGGGTTAGACTCAAGGTCATATTTTGGCTCAAGTGGACTTGTTTTAATTTTCTATATCTTTAGTCGGTGGTCTGTCAACAGTCACTTCCTAGCTACTAAAATTGAACTGCTTCCCAATTCTACCTTGCAAATCTGGCTAGACCAGAGGATGTACATTGGTACAGATAGCAACCGGAAACACAGGGAATCCAGGACAGATGACTCCTCCAGAACCAGTGGTGAGAGTGGCAATGCCTGGAGGGTGGAGAGAATGCGGGGTAGAAAGGGGGAACTGATTACAGGAATCTGCATATAGCCTCCTCCCTGGGGGATGGACAGCAGAGAAGAGGGCAGGGGGAGACATCAGACAGTGTAATATCTGACAAAATAATAATAATATATGAATGATGAAGGGTTCATGAGGTAGGGGGTAGTAGGGAGGGAGTGGGAAAATGAGGAGCCGATATTAAGGGCTCAAGTAGAAGGCAAATGTTTTGAGATTGATGATGGCAACAAATGCACATATGTTCTTGACACAATGGATGTATGTATGAATTATGATAAGAATTATACGAGCCCCAATAAAATGATTAAAAATTAAATAAAAAAATAAAATTGAATTGCTTCATAGTTTCTTGCTATAGCTTAGTCTATTTGATTTTTGTGTATTACATCTAGAGAAATCAAGAAGTATTTGCTACGTAGCTGTCGTTGTGCTTGGAAATTCTATTGTGCAATCTCCAGCTTTATTTCTATCACCAGACCCATATTTTCCAATCTGTTCCTTCCTCTTTCTTTCCAGTTTTTGCATTTCAATCATCAATAATTATCAATGCATTTTTATTGCATGTTTTATGTATTTCAGACTGAAGAATTCTGCAACTTCTTCACCACTACCTTTAGTGCTTGGTGCATAAATTTGAATAATAGTTGTAATGATTGGATTTCCACAAATGTAGATAGATAATAATCTTATCACAGATAGCATTGTACTTCAAGATAGATCTTGCAATATCCTTTGTGATGGTGCCTGCAATGCCTTTTCTCTTGATTGTGCCACTCCTGGGATAGTAAATCAAATGGTTTTCTGACTCCAAATGGCCAATCCCAGTCCAGTCCACATCAGCTCACTAATGCATAGAATGTTGACTTTTGTGCATTCCATTTTATTTTTTACAATTCTTCGATTCATATTTCATTCATTCTAAGTTCCAATTATTAATTGATGTTTGTAGCTGTTTCTTCCCATTTTGCAATCTGCTCCATCAGCAAATGAAGGTCCTGGTGACATTCCGCCCATAGGTCTTACTCCATCCACACCATTATAATGGACTACTTTGAGAAGGCGGCTGTTCCTCACTGAGATTTTGAATGTCTTCTGACTTAAGAACTCATCTTCTGGCACTATCTCTGACCTCGCTCTACATCTTTTATGAGGTTTTCAGTGTCTGGCAATGTTTTAGTTTGGTCCAGAAGGTTTTCAGTGACTAATTCTTAAAACGTGGACAGCCTATTATTTCTCCATGTCTGTTCTTAGTCTAGATTTTAAGGAAAAACCAAAGAAGAATCAATGCATTTGATTATGGTGCTGATGAAGAATATTGAAAACCTCATTTTTTCTCCCACAGAAATGGTTTTAATCTGCTGACTTTACAGTTTGCCGTTCAACACATAGCCCACTACATCACCAGGGATTACTTAGCTCGGTCAGCGAGGTCTGGGTGGGCGTTGCAGAAAATGCTGTGGAAAGGGCCCCTCGTAGTCAGAAATGGTTAAAAGCAAGTGCCGTAGGAATCCTCACATGCCAGACCTCCAACTCATGGGCTTCTTCTAAAGAATCTTTGATCAAAATACTGAGTATGAGAAACCAGGCACCATCAGTTCTTCAGGATACCATTGTTGTTAGGTGCCACTAAGTTGATGCTAATCCATAGCGACCCTGTATACACAATGGAACAAAACACTGCTCAGTCCTTCGTGAAGGTGACGTTTTCCATCGCCATAAATAAAAACTTACTGATTCCCAAGCAATGGTTCCCTCCTTACTCTCTTTCCTCCTCCTGATAGTTATTAATAAACTGGTCTCTATACATTTTTCAAGTTTGTCAGCTTATATAAAATGTTTACCTTGTGATTGAATTCTTTCCCTCAGCATAGTGTCTCAAAGGTTTATCCATGTTGTAACATGCAACAGGACTTCGGTTCTCTTTAAGGTTACTTACATTGTGCGCATGGACCAGCTTCTGTTTCTTCGTTCATCCTTGGTGGATGGTTGTGCTCTTCCTCTATGTTGGCTAGTGTAAATACGATGGCAATGACCGCTGGAGTGGGTCTGTTTGCACTGCTACCTTTCAGTACCTTGTTACCTGCCTAGACGTGGGGTTGCTGTGTCAAATGGCAGTTCTCTTTTTAAGTTTTTGAGAAACTGCCACATTGTTTTTCACAATGCTTCACTCTTTTTCATTCCCATCGGCAATACATAAGGATTCCGATTTCCCCACATAGTTACCAACCAGTTCTCATCCAGAGTTGCTTAAAAAAAATAAAAATAGCGATTGGATGAAAGTGAAAGAGCCAAGTTGTACTGTGGTTGATCAAGCAAGGAACAAGCCCCCTGAATGAAGGGTTGGCAGTGTTACACGAGTACACCAGGTAGTAATTTGAGGCAAGTGTGAGTATTTAACAGATTTTCAAGAAATGAGCATGAACCTATATTAGAACAGGGTTATGAATCGTTGACAGAAAGTGGCATGTTTCACTTCTAGCTTCTAAATGTTGTCTGATTTAATCTGGTGACGTCTTTTTGGAGATTTTTATTGTTTGATCAAACATCTTTTGATCTGGGGTCAACTGTAAGTTGGGACATGTCCTTTCTGTCCATGTGCAGCAGGCCAAATCTGGTTATAGCAAATACTTCATTGCTGTGGTGGGATACGTTTCTAGGAGAAAGGGACCCAGAGGAAAGAAGTTATCAGGAGGGAAAGACCAGGTTCATTATAGACTAATTTAAAGGTAATGGAATTTTCCCATACACTTTCTGAAGCTCCCTTGTATGTTTCATAGGGTTTTTAAAGAGTGATTTAAGTACACCACAAGCCTTTTCTCCCAATACACTTCTGGATGGACTAGTCACTAGAACCTCCAACTCCAAACTTTTGGTTAACAACTGTGCATGTTAACCATTTACAAAGTAGCATATAATACACTCTACTCAGTAATGTTATGCTTGTTTTTATAACTGATGAAATTTGTAGAATAGCACATTGGACTATTCTGTAGCTTTCTTGAGGAGTATAAATGTATAGTTTGGGCTGTCATAAAAATGTTCTTCCCCTTCATTTGCTCCCATGTGCTCTGATCAGACATGTCCCTCTCCCGGAGCTGTAGCTTCAGTGCTGTCCTCTGAAGTGAATTCTTCTGCGGGGAGGAGTGGCGGGGAGGCAGCTGAGAGAATGGACCAATCCTGGCCCACCAAGCCCGCTCAGAGCAGTCAAAGCACAGAGAAGACCCTAGGGCCGGCCCCACTACGAGACACGACGTCCCTTACTGACCCGGAGCGCTATGGGGACAACACTGGAGAGACAGTGTGGGAATTGTACTCCATCTGACCCCACCACACTGAGGCAAACACTAAGAGCATGCAACAGAACAGCAAGGGGAGCAGAGCAAGGAATCTCCAGGAAATATAAAAAATAGACTGTGGGGCCAGGGTGTGGCACCCCATCAGACTCCACTGGAAAACACTCCTAAAGGGCAACAAACAGACCTTGGACTATTTACAGGCTTTTCTTTTATTGTTGTTGTTTTATTTTATTTTGTTGCTTTGTTTTGCTCTGTCTTGATTTTGGTGCATATTATTATCTCTGCAGGTCTATCTGGTTATGATGAGCTGGATAAACAATCTGGGGGAGAAAACAACGGGACTGATGGTTGTGGGGAGACATGGAAAAGGGGAAGCCAGGGGAAAGAAAGTGGGTGTTAATAACCCCAGGGACAAGGGAATAACAAGTGATCCAAAATCAATGGTGAGGAGGGTGTAGGAGACCTGGTAGGGAAATGTAACCTACAGGAATTATTAAAACCCAAATGAAGGCTGAACATGATAGGGGGATAAGAGGAAAGTTAAATGAAATAGAGGAAAGACCTAGGAGGCAAAGGGCATTTATAGAGGTTTAAATACAGGCATGCACATATGTAAATATATTTATATATGACAATGGAGAAATAGATCTATGTGCATATATTTCTAGGTTTAGTATTGGGCCTCTACTCAAGTACTCCCTCAATGCAAGAATACTTTGTTCTATTAAACTGGCATTCCATGATGCTCACCTTCCCGACATGATCGCTGAAGACAAAGTGGGTGCATAAGCAAATGTGGTGAAGAACGCTGATGGTGCCTGGATATCAAAAAATAGAGCATCTGGGGTCTTAAAGGCTTGAAGATAAACAAGCACTATCTAGCTGAGAAGCAACAAAGCCCACATGGAAGAAGCACACCAGCCCGTGTGATCATGAGGTGTTGATAAGATCAGGTATCGGGCAGCAAAGAAAAAAAATCATATCATTGTGAATGAGGAGGAGTACAGAGTGGAGACCAGAAGCCCATCTGTAGGCAACTGGACATCCCCTTACAGAGGGTTGCAGGGAGGAAATAAACCAGTCAGGGTGCAGTGTAGCACTGATGAAACATACGACTTTCCTCTAGTTCTTTAATATTTCATCCCCGCCCCCATTGTCATGATCCCAGTTCTACCTTAGAAATCCGGTTAGACCAGAGGATGTACACTGGTACAGATCAGAGCTGGAAACACAGGGAATCCAGGACAGATAAATCCTTCAGGACCAATAATGAGAGTAGAGATACCTGAAGGGTAAGGGGAAGTTGAGGGAGAGGGGGCACCAATCACAGTGATCTACCTTTAACCCCCTCCCAGGGGGTTGGACAAACAGAAAAGTGGGTGAAGGATACATCGGACAGTGTAGACATGAAAAAAATAATAATTTAAATATTATCAAGGGTTCGTGATGGAGAGGGAGGGAGGGGTAAAAATGAGGAGCTGATACCAAGGGCTCAAGTAGAAAGAAAATGTTTTGAGAATGACGATGGCAACAAATGTACAAATGTGCTTGACACAATGGATGGATTGATGGATGGATTGTGATAAGAGTTGTAGAAGCTCCCAATAAAATGAGTTTTTAAAAACTATTCTTATCTGGGCAATATCTTTCAGGATTAGTTTGTCCACCCCTCTGGTTAGCCATTGATTCTTTACATTCTAAATATTATATTTTGAATCTCTATAATATCATCTATTGAAAAACAGAAGATTCTAGTCTTTAATTATCAGAAAAGATTTTTTTCTTAAAATCAACCCAGTTCAATATTTAAACATTAAAATATCATCAGTTATATCATGTGAATTAACATTCTTAATGATTTTTTCTTTTTAAAAGGGACCTTGTACCGATAGCAAACTACAGTATATTTTTAATGTAGCAAATAAGAAACAATATAGATGCAAGGTTTTATGTGGACATAAATTAATGCCCTACTTCTGTGCGTGAAGTACTTGACTACTTTGCGGGATGTTTTGTGCCAATTCTTTCTAAATTATCTTGATCACTGTTGCTAGGTAACACCACTGCTTTTCCAGCAGCAGAAAAATAGAGTTACAGGGAGCAATTCCCCATGATTAGCATTTGGCTAATGAAGTGTTTTAAAAACTGTTTGCCTTAGCATTTTGGGTTCTTTTCTAGGGAATATCATTGTCTATGGGAATACAATAGACACTTACACCACAGTGGAAATGCTCTTAAGCCTTGGCGTGACAGGCTCCAACATCCACCTCGTGCAGCCTCCGGCCACTTCCACCATCACCTGTATTAACAACTACTCAGTGAGAAGCGCAGTGGAAGATGCACTCAGCGAAGCGAAAGTCACCATCTACCAGGAAGCTCTCCTGGCACAGTGGAATGACGGCCAGTACCCAGACCCCATCAGATGCGCCAGCTTCACCACGCCCACGAAACCTTTCAGACTCCAGTGCTCGGTGAGTACCCTGCGCGCAACACGAGTGGTCTCTGAACTGCACTCACTGAGCGAGAAGGTAGGAAGACAGTCATCTGTCAGGGACTTAGGGGTCTGAAGAGATACTGGGAGTGGATTTATAATCACAAATTTTGGTTTTGCTTTCTGTTTAATTTCTCTGTTGCAGGGTAACAAACCACCCCAAGCTTAATGATATAAAACAACAGTAAATTATTGTTGATATCGCTTTTGGTTTGGGAGGTGGATAAGGCTTACGTGGGAAGTTATGGAAGTACGTGGGGTGTGGGGCTCTCCCATGAAGTTGCACTTAGATAGTGACTATAACTGGAGTCATCCAGAAGGCCGCTGACTCTCACATCTGGTTGTCGACACTGGGCAATTTGGGCCAGACTACTTAGACAATGACACTGAGAGGAGAGGAGAGGAGAGGAGAGGAGAGGAGAAAAGAAGAAGAAGAAGAAGAGGAGGAAGAGGAGGAGGAGGAGGAGGAGGAGGAGGAGGAGGAGGAGGAGGAGGAGGAGGAGGAAGAAGAAGAAGAAGAAGAAGAAGAAGAAGAAGAAAAGAAGAAGAAGAAGAAGAAGAAGAAGAAGAAGAAGAAGAAGAAGAGAGAAGAAGAGTACAGGTGACAGGTAGGAACTATGTGACTTCTGTGACTTAGCTTCCAAAGTCAAGAAGTCTCATTTACACTACATTGTATGTCTTCATTAGAGACAAGTCACTGAGCCAGCCTATATTCAAAAGGACTGGAATTAGACTCCGCTTGAAAACCCTATGGGGACATTTTACTCTGTTCTATTGTGTTGCTCTGAGACAGGATCAAGGTGAAGGGAGTTTGCCAGGTGCCTAAAGCCACGCTACATGCTTGTAGTACATTCTATCATGACCTCAAATTTTCATAGATTCATATATCATACATTTCTCATGGCAGTTAATAATGAATTCTTGCAGATGTTTCTTCTAGTTTTAAATCATGCCCAACAGCAAGCTAATGCCCTGAAATCTTTATTATATCCACATCATAATGGTCGACTACTTTGAGAGGGCAGCTCTTCCTCAATCAGATTTCGAGTGCCTGCCAATGACAGGGACTCGTCTTCTGGCACTCTCTCTAACAACCTCCTGCTGGTTCTCATAAAGGTTCCTCTGCCAAATCTGGCAGAAGTGTAAAGACTTGACACTGTATCTGACGAAGCTCTACTACTATTCATACGGTTTTCAGTGATTGAATTCACAGAAATGGATGGCCGTGACCTTGCTCATAGTCTCCTCTTAGGCTGCAAGCTCCACTGGAACTCGTTCACCTTGAGTGACCTGCTGGCATTTGAAATACTGACGACATAGCTTCCAGCATTGCAGCAACACACAGCCTCCCAGATCAACACTGACAGCGTCGTCTATTGTCCTTCTACACAATGGAGTTTGATTTGCCCACATGTTTTAAGTTCCTCTAAAACTATTTTCTTGAGGAATCTATAATTTTCTAGATTTGTCCATTTCTGTAATGTCTTTTTGGGGTTTTTCATTATATTGACCTCATAAAATAAGTTTGTAGTGCCTCTTCTATTTTCTGAGAAAGTTTATGGAAGATTGGTATTACTTTTTAATTGAAGGTTTGATAGAATTAATCAGTGAAACATCTAGGCCTGGAATTTATATTGTGGGAAAGTTTTTCATAATGAATTCAATTTCTTTAATAGATATGGAGTTATTGAGATTTTAATTTCCTCTAAGGTCAACTTTAGTAAGTTGTATTGTTTCAAGAACTTTATTTCATTTAAATTGGTCAGAGTTGTTTATTTATTCTGTTAGTATCTTTTTAATGTTTGAGATTTGTAATATTTATCCTGCTTTTATTTCTTATAGCAATATATTGTGTTTATTCATACTCTTTTTTTAAATTCTTTTTCTCTGTCAATTTTTTAGATTTTTTTTTCAGGAAATCAGTCTTCGGATTTGTCCATTTTTCTACTAATTGTCAGTTTTCTCTTTCATTGATTTCTCTCTTATTTATTTTCTTCTTTATGCTTATTTTTAAATTATTTGCTCTTCTTTTTCCAATTTCTTACAATGGAACTTTAAGTCACTGAATTACAACATTTAAAGTTGTAAACTTTTCTTGAATTTTCATTATTATTCAGTTCAATATACTGTGTTTTTTAATCATTTGTGTGATTTATTCTTTGATACATAGATTATCTAGACGTGTGTTGTTTAATTTAAAATATTTGAGCTTTTCCTATATGTTTTTTATTGTATTTTTTATGCTCAGAGAACATCTTTGAAATTTATTGTGATTTGTTTTACGGGTAAGCATATGAATTCTCATTGTGAATATATAAAAAATATATCTGTACTCTTCATAGGTGTAGTATTACCTAATACTGAATCCAAAGTGATTAATAATGACATTTAGATCTTTATTGTCTTCACTGATATTTTTGTCTGTTGATATCAACTGAAAAAGCTCTGGTGGCCTTCAGCAGTTTGAGACCACCAGCTGCTCCACAAAAGAAAGATGCGACTTTCTACTCCCATAAAGAGTTAGTCAGAAACTCACAGGAGCAGTTCTACCCTGTCCGGTAGGGTCGCTTTGAGTCAGCATCAACTCAATTGGTATTGAATTATTTGTTTTATCAATTGCTGAGAGAGATATAAAATATCATACTATCGTTATGAAATTGTCATTCTCTCTTTTATTCTGTTCATTTTTGTGACTCTATCTCTCCTGAGACTCTGTTGTTAATCAAGTATTTCTAAATATTGTATATCACCAATGAATTTTGTCTTTATCTTTATGAAATATTCCTCTTTGTCTCTAATAACATCCCTTATCTTAAAATTCATTTTACATAACATTAATATTGTAGTTTCACCTATCTTTATAATCCACATTTGTGTTGTGTATTTCCCCCATTCGTTTACTTCTACTTATCTGTGCCTTTCGAGTTAACGTGTGTCTCTTGTAGCCATCATAAGGAAATTGTATTAGTATTTTATTGGTGTGTAGCAAATTACCATAAACTTAGCAGCCATAAAAGCACTTTTCTAGTAGCTCAAAGTTTACGCATCAGAATTCCAGACACAGAACAAATAAGTAACTACATAGCTCAGGCATGACTGTCTGCTCAAGGTCTCTCAGTGCCAAATGTTGTCCCGGCTTTGTTGTCGTCTGGTGCTTGGTGACCTCTTCCCATCTCTTATGGGTTCCTGGCAGTTGTTGAACTCAGGTCCCTGTTTCCTTTCTGGCTCTCAGTCAAAAATTATTCACTGTCCTTGTCACATGGCCCTTTCCATCTTCAAGGGGATAATGGAGAATTGCCCCCACATTGAATCCCTCTCATTCTTTGAATTTCCTTTAAGATTAGGTCAGATCTTCCTTTAAATACCCTCTGCCATATAATACATTCACATCTTGGGTGTGCCTATCATAGATTCCTATTTCATAGCCACATTTTAGGGGAGGGGAGAGAATGTTGGTAGTCTCATAGAATTCTAATTACCACATTTTTATATCCTTTATGACTATTTCTGCCTGTAAATTGGAATGTTTTTACATTCATATTTAATGTAATTATCTATATGGTTACATTTAGGTCTACCATTTTATGTTTTTTCCTGTTTGTCCTCTCTGCTTTTCATTTTTTCTGTTCTGTATTAATTGAATTACTAGAATGCGTTTTTAGTATTTCATTTTAATGTCTCTGCTTTGTTGTTGTTGTCGTATCCTATTTGTGTTATCTAAGTGTTTGTAGTTGGACTCTAAATTACAATATGGGAAATCCCCAGGTTACAATCAAGTTCCTTTCTTAAAGATGTCTTTAAAGCAGTTCGACATATATATTGGAATAGTAACTGTCAGCTAAGGCGCCCTGGCAGCACGGTGGTTGTACACTATGGAGCTGCTAACTCCAAGGCTGGCAATTTGAATCCACCCGTCACTCCACAGGATACAGGTGAGGCTTTCTGATCTTGCTGGGATTTACAGCCTCAGAAATCCAAAATGGGCAACTCTATCCTGCCTTAAAGCATTGCTGTGAGTTAGAATTGACCTGACAGCAGTGAGTTTGGCACTGTTACTAATAACATCAGTTAGTCTTAGATAGTGTACCCTTCCATACATAAAAGGCACTAAAGAACCAGAGGATGCACAGCGGTGCAGCAGGGATCTGGAAACACAGGGAATCTAGGATGGATGGACCCCTCAGGACCAGCGGTGAGAGGGGCGACACCAGGAGGGAAGGGGGTGTAGAAAGGGAGAACTGATCTCTGGGATCTACGTGTAACCTCCTCTCTGGGGGATGGGCAACGGGAAGGTGGGTGAGGGAAGACGCCAGGCAGTGTAAGATAAGATAAAATAATAATTTATAAATGATTAAGGGTTCATGAGGGAGGGTCCGCGGGGAGGGAGGAGAAGGGAAAAAAAGGAAAATGAGCTGATTCCAGGAACCCAAGTAGAAGGTGAATTTTGAGAATGAAGAGGGCAATGAATGTATAAGCGTGCTTTACTCAATTGATATATGTATGGATTGTGATAAGAGTTGTATGAGCCCCAATAAAATGATTTATTAAATTTTTAAAAAGCACTAAAGAAATACTTCCAGAAAAAGTAAAACATCTTTAAAATAACAATAAAGTAATAACAACAATGTTTTAAAACACATTAAAAAATCATTTTATTGGGGGCTCATACAACTCATCACAATCCATCCATTGTATCAAGCACATTTGTACATTTGTTACCATCAGCATTTTCAAGACATTTTCTTTCTACTTGAGCCCTTGGTATCAGCTTCTCCTTTTCCCCTTCCCTTCCCCACCCTCCCTCCCTCCCTCCCTCATAAACCCTTGATAATTTATAAATTATTATTATTTTCAGGCCTTACAGTGGCTGATGCCTCCCTTCATCCATTTTCTGTTGTCCCCTGGGAAGGTGTTTATAGGTAGATCATTGTAATTGGTTCCCCCTTTCTGTCCCCACATTCCCCTTACTCTCCAGGTATTGCTACTCCCATTATTGGGCCTGAGGGGTTTATATGTCCTGGATTTCCTGTGTTGCAAGCTCTTATCTGTACCAGTGTACATTCTCTGGTCTAGCTGGACTTGTAAAGTAGAATTGGAATCATGATAGTGGAAGGGAGGTGGGGTGGAAGAAGCATTAAAGAACTACAGGGAAGTTGTATGTTTCATCGGTGCTATGCTGCTGCCTGAATGGCTCGTCTCCTCCCGCAACTCTTCTGTAAGGGGATGTCCCGTTGTCTACAGATGGGCTTTGGGCCTCCACACCACACTCCCCCTCATTCCCAATGATATGATTTCTTTTTCTGGGTCTTTGATGCCTGATACCTGATCCTATCAATACCTAATGATCACACAGGCTGGTGTGCTTCTTCCATGTGGGCTTTGTTGCTTCTGAGCTAGATGGGTGCTTGTTTATCTTCAAGCCTTTAAGACCCCAGATGCTATATCTTTTGATATCCGAGTACCATCAGCTTTCTTCACCACCTTTCCTTATGCACGTGCTTTGTCTTCAGTGATCATGTCGGGAAGGTGAGCATCATGGAATGCCAGTTTAATAGAACAAAGTATTCTTGCATTGAGGGAGTACTTGAGTGGAGGCCTAATGTCCATATGCTACCTTAATACTAAAACCTATAAATATATATACTTAGATCTATTTACCCCTCATCATATATAAATATGTACATGCCTGTATTTAGACCGCTATAAATGCCCTTTACTTCCTAGCTCTTTCCTCTATTTTCTTCTACTTTCCTCTTGTCTCCCTATCAGGCTCAGCCTTCATTTGGGTTTCAGCAATTCCTCTCAGTTACATTGCCCTTGATCAAGTCCTACCAGGCCTCCTACACCCTTCTCACAATCAATTTTAGATCACTTGTTCCCTTGTTCCTAGGTTATTAACACCCGCTTCCTTTCCCCCACCTCCCCCTCTCCCGTGCCCCAACCCCCATCCATCGGTCCTGTTGTCTTCTCGTCCAGATTGTTTATCCTGCCTATCTTATCTGGATAGACCTGCAGAGACAATAATATGCACAAAAATAAGAGCAAAACAAAGCAACAAAAGAAAACAACAAAACAATGACCAAAAAAAAGCCTGTAAATAATTCAAGGTCTGTTTGTTGGCCTTTAGGAGTGTTTTGTGGTCAAGTCTGATGGGGTGTCACGCCCTGGCCCCAAAGTCTATCTTTGATATTTCCCGGGGACTTCATTGCTCTGCTCCCCTTTCTGTTCTGTTGTGCACCCTTAGTGTTCGCCTTGGTGTGGTGGGGTCAGATTGGGCACAATTCCTGCACTCTACCATTGTCCTCCGTAGTGCTGTGTGTCAGTGAGGGAAGTTGTCTGGTGGTGGGGTCAGCCCTATGGTCCTCTCTGTGCACTGACTGCTCTGAGCAGGAATATCTTCCTCAGGGCTTGGTGGGCCAGGATGTGCTCAACTCTCTCTCCCTCCCTCTTTGTTTGCTCCTGTGTGCTCTGATCAGATATGCCTTCAGTGGTAGCCTCGGAAGAGACAGCACTGAAGTAACTTTTGTTTTAAAGTCATATATCTGTTTTAGAATTTAAGAAAAATTATCTTTTGTATTTATCCGGATATTTTCTTCTCTCGCTCTCCTTTCCTATTTTTCTTTTTCTTTTCTGAAGGCCTATATTTTTCTCTGATATAATTTCCCTTACTGTACCATTTCTCTCTTTTTAAATTTTAACTTTTATTGACATATAATTCCCATACCATACAATTTAATGCTTTAAACATATTTTGGCATGTTATATAACCATCACCACAATCCGTTTTAGAACATCCTTCTTTGTTGTACTCATTTTTAGCTCCCTATTTCCCCATAACCTTCCCTGCCATGTTGCCACTGGTGTTGTTATTGTTGTACGCTATTGAGTCAGTTCTAACCTATAGCAGTTTTATGAACAGCAGAATAAAACACTGCCAGTTCCTACACCATCCTCACAATTGTTCCTACTCTTGAGCCCATTGTTGCAGCCACTATGTCCATCCATCCCAATGAGGGTCTTCTTCTTTTTCACTGCCTCTCTAGCAAACTTGATGTCCTTCTCCAAGGTTAGCCTTTCCTGACAGCATGTCCAAAGTAGGTAAGACCAATCCTTGACATCTTTGCTTCTAAGGAGCATCTGGCCAGACTTCTTCCAATACAGATGTATTGTCCTTTTAGTAGTCCATAATACTTTAAATGTTCTCCACCAGCACCACAATTCAAATGCATACATTCTTTTTCTGTCTTTTTGTTCAGTGTCCTACTTTCATATACACGTGAAGTAGTGGAAAATACCATGGCTTGGATCAGGTGCACCTTAGTTCTCAAAGTAACATCCTTGCTTTCCAATACTCTAAAGTGGTCTTGTGCAGCAGATTTTACCTAATGCAACTCATCTTGTGTTATATCCCTGCCATAACACTAAGAAATGATTCATCTGTTCACTGTGTCTGTAGATTTACCTCTCCTAGGTTTTATGTAAAGAAAAAAATAAAACCGACAACAAAACAAAAAGTACAGAGAATTCTCAATCTAAAACAGAAAATAGTAAAAACTAGACAAATTTAAAATAAGTCAAAAGGGAAAACAAATGATACGGTGTTAATTTTTTACTTAAATAGAGCTGCTTCATCTCACTTTCCAACGCACATTGTTTGATAGCAAGACTACTCACATACTTGCTCAATGGTCAGAGGGGACTCACTGGCAGATTAATCCATATGGAAATGTATTTGGGGCCTTTACTATCATCAATAATCTTCTGCAAACTGAATACCTAGAGTTTAAGATCTAATACAATTCCCTCATCCAGTTTTGATTTTATTATTCATAATCCTTATGAATAAGTCTAGCTAGTGTGATTCTTCCATGTGCATTTAGTTGACTTAGATGGCTGCTTGTTTTAAGACAAGGCTTTCAGAATCCATATGCTATCCTTTCTGAGACCTAAGCACCATTTAATTTCTTTGTCACACTTTACTGTTTCCCCCTATATTTTCAGTGGTCTCTGCATGAGGGGATAGATGCAATAGGGCCACATCATAAGAACTAATTATTTATAAATTAGAGTTTACAATTAAGTGAAAGCTCAAAATTCATTCATATAGCCAGATCCACTTTAGAGAAAGCATTATCATTTTGTGGGGGGATATTATAAATAATCCTTATGGGGCATATAGTAATTCTATTAATGGTATCCTTGATTTAACCAATAGTATAGGATTTTAAATGCTATTGAGAAAAGAAAAGTATACATGCATAAGATGGCATTTTGGACTAAAATACATGAATTGTTGATTTGTACAAATTAAAAACTTAAATGACTTGAACACTTTTTTCACAAACAAATAAAGGTTGCAGATAGGGCAAAATTTTCGATAAATCTTATTCCCTAAGGCAGATCTATTCCTGCTGGACATGTTATTAAAAAGAAAAGCAAGTGTGAAAATATATGGTAGTCTTAAATTGTCAATTATTTAGCACCCCTTAAGCAGGAGATTTGAACCAAAGTCCAAGGACTTCCAAATCCACAACCTTGGAATAATAGTCATCTGCTTCTTCTCAAACTAGGGCAGTGGTTCTCAACCTTCCTAATGCTGCGACCCTTTAATACAGTTCCTTAGCTTGTGGTGACCCCCAACCATAAAATTATTTTTGTTGCTACTTTATAACTGTAATTTTGCTACTGTTATGAATAGAGCGACCCCTTGAAACAGTCATTCGACCCCCAAAGAGGTCACAGCCCACAGGTTGAGAACTGCTACACGAGGTGTTTCAACCTTAAAAACCAATGGGGTATTTCATTTCCTTTAATCTGTTATAGTGTGTTTGAGGTAAAATCCAGTGGGGCTTCTAAATCATAATCCTTATGGAATGGCAAATGAAGAATGCGCTGCACCTTCAAAGTACAAAATCGAAAATCTCAGTAGTCATAGAATAGAAACTAGGTAAAAAATGGCAGAGTAGGAACATAATACAGCGTGTATTTTCCATTTTGGGAGAGTGAGGGTCTAGCTAAGTAAGGTCAAGCATTTTTCCTAATGGCAGCTTGCCCCCCTGGTTGACCCCCCAGCAGAAGTGAAATCACCTTCTCTGAGACAGACACCCCCCCACACACACACACACACTTCTAGCCTTGAAATGTGGTTGTCATTTCGAGGTGCACAGCTTCCTTCATAGGCCACACCAGAGGTATACGATTTGGAAACACCACTAAGTGAACTGTACTTTATACATGGTGCATTTTCCCATTAGGGGGGTGGGGGTTCTATATAAGTAACATTAAACATTTCCCAATGGCTTGTTTTCCCTCCTGTCTGTACCATTTCTTATATTGAAGATCTTCTGGTAACAAATTCTCTTAATTCTTTAACTGAAAACACCTTAATTTTGCCTTAATTCTGCACCCAAATCTTAGGGTTGAGATTGTTTTATGGATAATTCTAAAATTAAAAATTTTTATTGTGAATTGGCTTATAGAGCATATCAGTGTGCAAGTCATACACATTGTATTTCATCTCACTGAAATCCCCAATGTAGAATCACTTATCCACTTCCTTCGTAGGTTTCCTATCGCCATTTCTTGTTCTTTCTTAACTCTGCTGAGCTTTTCTTCCGGGATAAATTCTGCCCCTTTAATTTATTCTAAGGCACTTACCTCCCTAGTGTTTTGCTCCTCTTATAGATTTGTCTGTTGTTTGGCTGAAAATTGAGCCCTAGGGATGAGCTTATTTTCACACCTGAAGAGTCACCAAAGACCATCGTTTTCTGGGTGCCATCAATCTCTGACCAGTCAACTTTGTGGGTTTTTCAAATGATTTTGAGTTATGTTTCACATTGTTCTCCCATTCTATTAAGGGCCTTCTAATGTGATCCTTTTCGGAGCAGTCTGTAATGACAGTCAAGACCATCTAGTTCTTCTAGTCTCGTGTTTGTGGATATTGATGTCCCAGTGTCCATTAGTCCATTGTACTAATTGTTTCCACGTGTATTTTGATTTCCATTTTTTTCCTTTCCTTGGGACAAGGAGAGGCCAATAGTCACACCTGTTGCACACTCACAAGCTTTTAAAACCCTAGACATTACCCAACAAAGTAGAGTATAGAGCATTGTTTTTGTAAACTACCAGATGCCCATTGATGATGATGGTGTCCACAAAGTTCGTGGTCTTGAGACCCCAGGCCCAGCAGACTCAGTACCTCAAGATCTTTAGTTATGTCTCAAAAGCTTTCCTAGATTTTCCCTGTATACTTTACCATGTTCATGGATATATTTAAAGCAAAAGGTAAAAACCCATGTACAAATATTTTCTGTCAAGTCTATATATATCTATATATAAGAGGGTTACCCCTTGCCCCCAAAACAGATCCTTTTTTCAAAGCTGTGTTTAAATTTTTTACAAAACAACCTTCAAAGTACTCTCCATGATACTTGAGACATTTGTCAAACCTGCGATTCCATTCTTGGAAACACTTTTCAAACTCATCTGTTCGGATGGCTGACAGCACCTCCTGTATTTCTTTCTTCACCTTTTCTGTGTTGTCAAGCCATTGTCTTTTCATGTCCCTCTCATTTGCTGAAACAAAAAGAGGTCACACAGAGTGAGATCAGGTGAGTAAAAGGTGTGTGGGGCAAGAGAGGCATGCTGGGTTGGTTTTTTTTTTTTTTTTGCCCCAAACTGGCACACTGAGATGTATGAGTGAACAGGTGCATTGTTGTTGTGCATTGTTTAGTATTGTTCTGGCAAAATCAATCCCCTGTCTGCCAAAAATCAGGTCTTTTTTGTCACACACTGTTAAGCAATCTTCCAAACTTTTAAATAGAAAGCTTGATTAACAGTCTGACTTGGTGGAACAAACCCCAAATGCACTATCCCCCTCACATCAAAAAACCAAAGCACCGTCTTGATCTTTGATTTCACTCGACAAGCTTTTGGGGGGGCGAGGTGACAATGGCATCTTGCCCATAGTGTTGTCCTTGCAAGCTGTGTTCAGCATCGCAACAGTTTCTGAGGCATTTTTCCTGAGCAGGAAACAACATTTCACAGCCTCACACTGTACTCTTAAATCTCAGTCATCACAAAAAAAAAGAGGTTCAAATGAAACTGCTTTTACGAAAAAAATTCACTGTGACCAGGCGGCGCCACTGGGTGCACTAACTCAGAGCGAATTGCTTGACGCTTGCCTAGTAGGAAACATGCTTAAGACAACAAAAACTCCACCCAATATCATTTTGGGGGTGGGGGAGGGCCAACTCCTCGTATGTGGGTGTACTCCCTCTCACACCTGTTCCACCTGTGTGTCTTTCCGTGGATCCACTCCGAGATCCCCATTGTTGTTGGATTGTGTATATTCCAGTATTTGCCTCTGTTGTCTTTAACTCTTGAACTCCTTCAAGTGTCTTACCCTGCCGCTATCACTTTTTTCCCAGCCAATCTCTCTTTTGTTGTATATTGCCTTCCCTGTCACCAAAGTTTATAATTTTACCTTCTAGCGGATTATTTACCCTCTCTTCTCTCACACCTGATAACCCTCAATGTGAAAAAAAACTCTTCTTGGCTTTTTACAATTGCAGTCTCAGAAAACATTTTCCCTTTTGTGTTTGACTAATTTCACTCAGCATAATATATTCCAGGTTCATTCATATGAGCGGCCTCAGCTTCACTATTGTCCTCTAACGTTGCATAGAAGAACCCCATTGCTTGTATGTACCAGAGTCTACCCATCTTTCTGCTACTCTGCACAGCGCTACCATGCACATCTGCCTGTTTGTGTCACAGCTTTTCTTTCTTTGGGATATACATACCTAGAAAGGTGCTTCAGTGGTGTATGGCATTTCTATTTTCAAATTCTTGACGGGGAAAACTACCATTTTTCACAGTGTTTGCACCATCTTACAGTCCTACCAGTAGTGTGTGAAAGTACCATTTTCCCCACACCCTTGCCAGCATTTATTGTTTTGTTTTGTTTTTTAACTTTGCTGTTAGTGAAGGAATGAGATGTTTTGATGTGAATTCCTCTAATGGGTAGGTAATGAGGAGTCCTGGTGGTATCGTGAGTTGAGTGTTGGGATGTTAACTATAAGTTAGCAATTTGAAATCACCACCTGCGGCTCTCTTTGCCTCTAAAGATTGACAGTCTCTGAAATCCACGTGGGCAGCTCCACTCTGCTCTATAGAGTTCCTGAGTCGGAATCAACTAGATGGCAGTGAGTTTGGTTTTGGATTTTATGGGTAATCATTGCTAATATTTCTTCTTTTTTGGCTAGTATTTCTTATTTATGTTTGTTGACAGCCTGAGTGTCTTCATTGGTGAAATGTCTGTTCATGTATTCTGCCCATTTTTATTGGATTGTTTATGTTTTCCTTGTTGAGGTGTTGGAATTTTCTATATATTTAAGAGTTTACTCCCTTGCCCAATATGTCATTATAAAGTTCCCAGTCCGTGAGTTCTCTTTTGGGGAAACCTTTAATAGTCCTAGATGCCTCATTAGAAGGACAATCCTGTTACTTAATTTCTCTTCTATTTGTGTGTCTTTAGTTAACTTTGGTAGTGTATTTTTGTCATCTAATAGGGTCCCTAAGTTTTTCCTGATTTTTTTCATTAATGATTTTTATAATTTTAGGTTGTACATGTAGCTCTTTTACCCAGCTTGACTTCATTGTTGTTTCTGGTGTATTGTGTTGGTCCTGTTTCACTTTTCTGCAAATGGATATGCCAGTGTTTGTTTTAAAGGCAGCTATCCATAGGTGAAGGGATTTACTGTAGTGTTCTCAATTCTGTTCTATTGGTCTAAGTATCTCTCATTGCATTAGTACCAGGCTATTTTCACTGCCACATCAGTGTAGTTGGTTTTGAGATTGGGAAGTGTGTGGTCTCCTGCTTTGTTCATCTTCTTTAGTAAGGCTCTTTCATTTCCATATAAAGCTGGTGATTAGTTTTTCCATGTCTTAAATGACTGATGTTCGAATCTGGCTGGGGATTGTGTTTTATCTGTAGATTGCTTTGGGCAGCATTAACATTTCCACAATGTTAAGTCTCCCTTGACTAAGGAAGACGGAAGAAGAACTGATGCACTTGAATGCTGGTGTTGGCAAAGACTATTTAAAGTACTGTGCATTGCCAAAAGAACAAGCACATCTTTCTTGGAAGAAAACAGCAAGGATGGCAAGACTTATGGGTTTTCACTTATTTTATCAATTGTTCTTGTAGTGCTTGTCTGAGTCTTTAAACTTTTGTTCTGTGTTTTCTTTTATTTCATCTGAAGCTTACTATTTCTCTTAAATATCATGCTTCTGAATTTTCTTATAAGGTAGTTCCATTGTAATTTTTCTCTTCAAGAAAGGTTTCTGTCTCTGTATATTGGCCACTTGTATGAGCGACTCTGTTATTTTTTCCTGAAGACTGAATTTTCCTGTTGTCTCAGATATTGTCCTGATGCTGTATTTGTCTTTAATTGATGGTCATATGTATCTGATGTGTATCTGTGTCCTGGTAAGTGTGATAGAGAATCGAGGTGTGTGCATAATTCCATTTGCTGTTTATATAGTGCAGTTGAGGGTGGGTTTTACTGGTGTTCTCACACTGCTATTTAGTTGATACTGACTCATAGCAACCCTATAGGACATGGTAGAACTGCCACTGTGGGTTTCCAAGACTCTTTATGAGAGTAGAAATCCCTGTCTTTCTCCCAAGGAGGGTCAGGTGGTTTAGAACTGGTAACCTTTCAGATCACAACCCAATGTGAAATGATTAGGTTATCAGGGCTCGTATTATGTGTTATTGTTATCTGCTATGTACCATTTATCAGGTGGTACAGGAGTGGGTAGTGACCATCACCCACTAACTTAGGGTACAAAGGATATGGGTGTGCTTTGGGCCTGTGGCATGATTGCTGTCTTCAATTAGGTAGGACAAGAAAAAAATATGGGAAAATAAATTTTAAAACCTTAGTTGGGGGAAGTAAGCAAGTAACAGCAAGGAAAGGGGAATTTAATTGCTAAAAATGAAGAAAAATGAAAATGGAACAGTAAAAAGAAATGATAGAAAGAAATAAAATACAACTAAAGAAGTAGACAAGTAGGAAGAAAGAGAAAAAGAGAATATTAAGAAAATTAACAGAAAAAAAGAAAGAAGGTAGTGGGAAAGAGAAATACGAAAATAAAAATAATGGAAAGCTGATGGGTGCATAAGCAAATGTGGTGAAGAAAGCTGATGGTGCCTGGCTATCAAAAGATATAGCGTCTGCAGTCTTAAAGACTTGAAGGTAAATAAGTGGGCATCTAGCTGAGAAGCAGCCAATCCCACATGGAAGAAGAACACCAGCCTGTGTGATCATGAGGAGTCGAAGGGATCAGGTTTCAAGCATCAAAGAAGAAAAAGTCATATCATTGTGTGCTCCCCTTCGCAATATGATCGCTGAGACATATGGGTGCATGGGCAAATGTAGTGAAGAAAACTGACGATGCCCGGCTATCAAAGGATATAGCGTCTGGGGTCTTAAAGGCTTTAAGGTAAACAAGCGACCATCTAGCTCAGAAGCAACAAAGCCCACATGGAAGAAGCACAGCAGCCTGTGTGATCACAAGCTGTGGAAGGGATGAGGTATCAAGCATCAAGAAACAAAAAACCATATTGTGAATGAGGGAGAGTGCAGATTGGTGACCCAAAGCCCATCTGTAGGCAACTGGACATCCCCTTACACAAGGGTTGCTGGGAGGAGACGAGCTAGTCAGGGTGCAGGGTAACGACGATGAAACATACAACTTTCCTCTAGTTCCTATATGCTTCTTCCCCTCGCCCCACCACTATCATGATCCCAATTCTACCTTACAAATCTGGCTAGACCAGAGGATATACACTGGTACAGATAGGAACTGGAAGCACGGGGAATCCATGACAGATGCACCCCTCATGACCAGTGGTGAGAGTGGTGATACCGGGAGGGTGGAGCGAAGGTTGGGTAGAAAGGGGGAACCGATTATAAGGATGTACATATATAACCTCCTCTCTGGGGGACAGACAACAGAAAAGTGGGTGAAGGGAGACATCAGTGTAAGATATGACAAAATAATAATTTATAAATTATCAAGGGTTCATGAGGGAGGAGGGAGCAGGGTGGGAGGGGGAAAATAAGCTGATACCAAGGGCTCAAGTAGAAAGCAAATTTTTGAGAATGATGATGGAAACAATTATACAAATGTGCTTGACACAATGGATGTATGGATGGATTGTGATAAGCATCATATGAGCCCCCCAAAAATGATTTTAAATTTTTTTAAGGAAAATGAAAAAATGGATATAGGGAAAAATACTACTGAGAAAACTGGGGCAGGCCAGCACCCAGTCAGGGAAAAACTGTGGGGAGCAGGCACCCCATGTGGACCCACACCCTCTCCCAGCCAAGGAGCTAACAAAATGGGAATTGGAGTGAGAAACGAGGTACTCAGTTCTGCATGGAGTTTCTGCCAGCCTAGATAGCATCTGTGGTCAGGGCATATGATCTAGAAGTAGTTTGACTCTTTTCTCCCTTGTAAAGTCAGAGGAGGATGGACTCCACCCTCACGTCGTCATTTAATGTCCCCAACATAAAATATCCTGGAAACTTTTTACACTCTTGGGAAAGTAAAATTAAGGGCAATAATTCAGTAATAATGTGATTGTTTATTTTTTAGATGTTCTTCAGTTTCTGTGATAAAAATGTAGATTATGAAACTTTTAAAGCATTCAATGATGCCTGCCTTGTCTATGATGGCCGACTTGTGATTGATACCAACTTCCACACCAATGACATAGCCATCAGAGCTGCTGGGTCCCTCACCAAGTTCTCCAATCGCTATTATTCCAATGAGTGGACACACAGCAGCTTCAGCTCCAAAGAAATTGGCTTTCATCTTGCAGCTGCTATGCTCAATCTCTTTGACCCAACCCTCGAGACTGCAACTGAACCACCAGCTGATCTTGACCGACTAATCCCCATGTATAAAGGACCCAAGATCCAAGGTATGTGACTAGGCCGCTCTCTTTCCCAAATGAAACCTTCCATTTGTATCTGGGTCGGTGTTTAGATCACAGTGGTTTCCTGAAAGGTGAAATTAGTCAAACTTGTGATCAGGATGCAGGCATCATTACTGGTGAGTGGAATGCAGACATTGAAAACAAAGGGAAAGGATAGATGGCTGGAAAATAAGACCGTAGTGATAGAAACAAAGCTGGAGATGTGATAATACTTTTGAAAGTTTGGCACTCCCCTTGTCCAAAGAAGAAAGAAAGCAGTTTTCTTCTCTAAAGGCTTAGACTCAGAAACCTAATTGAAATCCAGTGGAGCAGTTTTACTGTGTCTTATCGTGTCATTGCCACCACTTCTCTGGGGGTTTCGCAGACTCTCCTAGCCTGCATGCTACTATCATGCTCGAAGCTGGAATTTCACTAGTATTTCAAATACCAGTAGAGTTACCCAGGGTGAAGTGGTTTCAGGGACGCTTCTAAACTAAGAACAGACGATGAGGAAGTCTGTTCACTTACCAGGGATTAGCGACCGAAAGCCTTTGGAAGAGCAGCAGAAACTGTCAGCTAGGGGGCTGAAAGATGAGCCTCACAGCTGCCGAGTCACGTCCAACTCATAGCAACCATGATGGAAATAACAGAACTTCCATTTGGGGTCACTAAGTCTGTACATCATTTCTGGAGAAGACATCCTCATCTTTCTCCCTCAGAGCAGCTGGGTGGATTCGACCCATTGATTTGGGGGTTAGCAGCTCAATTCATAACCTCACTCAAAATACAGCTGAAAAAGAGCTGGCTCCTCAAAGCAGAGTGCACCGTAGTGGTGTGGATGGAGGACAGTTTTGGAGGCCTCTAGTTACTGATGAGGCATGGCTTCGCTTGAGAAGAAACAGTTGCAAATATCAGTTAACAACCTGAACATGGAGTGTCTGAAGTTTGAATCTAGGAAAACTGGAAGTTGATCAAAGTGAAATGAAACTTATAAGAATCCGTATTATACACATCAGCTGAAATGGACCAGTATTGGCCATTTTCATTTGGACAGCTATTTGTTTCAGTATGCCTTGAATGAAAAAGCAGAGAGGAGTGGTGTTACATTCATCATTAAGAAGAACGTTTCAAGAACTGTCTTGAAGATCCTCTTCGTGATAAGCTGATATCTACATCCCTACAAGGAAATTAAATTAAAACAGCTATTATTCAACTATATGCACTAACCACTATCATGACCTCAGTTCTACCTTACATATCGGTTTAGACCAGAACATGCTCACTGCTACAGATAAGAGCCCGCGACACAGGGAATCCAGGATAGATAAACCCCCTCAGGGCCAACAAGCTCTGTTACCCACTTCCTTGACAAGTGCTTTCAAATGTGGCTAACCTGTTGTTTCCTCTAGGGGGCATCCTCCCTGGGTCCTACTATTATCTACACCTTGCCAAGCCTGCTATTCCAACTCCCTTGGAAGTACAAATGGCTCAGCCTGATTTTGTAAGTGTTATTCTTAAATTGTATGATATTTTAACTTGTAGTGCTTTGTTTACCAAAAAACCTTCAAACCCGCTCAATGTGTTTCAGTCATGGTCAACAAAAGCAACATCAGAACAGACTTGGATTTTAAGTTGGGTGAACTGGAATGTTAACTAGAATGGGAAAAATTACAAGTCCAAGCCCACTTAGAAAGTTATCTCCCTTTTAGAAAGCAAAAGCAGCAGCCGTGCTACGTAGCAACCAGATCTCTTGATTGACTTGGTCTACAGCAATGTGTACAGATGAAAGAAGGTACCAAAGCACACTGCTTGAACATGTGTTACTCTCTACAATCCTAGCAATAATCTAATGTCCTACAACAGGACCCACTGTGTCAACCTAGCTTGCTGACGGCCTTCCACTTCCTCATGCCCTTCTTTTCTACTTCAGCAAGCATGATGCCCTTCTCCAGGAACTGGTCCCCCTGACAACATACCCAAAGGACCCGAGACAGTCTCTTCATTCGTTTCCCAAGGAGAATTCTGGATGTACTTCCTCCAAGACAGATTTGTTTGTTCTTTTTGAAGTCCAATATTCTTCAACACCATACATCAAATGCATTGATTCTTCTTTGGTCTCCCTTATTCGGTGTCGGACTTTCACATGCATAGCAGGCTATTGAAAATACCCATGGTTTGGCTCAGGCATACCTTAGTCCTCAAAGTACCAGCCTCACTTTTCAACACTCTAAAGAAGTTTTCTCCAGTATATTTACCTAATGCAATGTGTCGTTTGGTCTCTTGATGCTTCCATGAGCATTGATTGTCTGATGAGTCATATATACTTTTCAGTCAATGACCCCAAAATAATTTTTCAGTCAGTGACCCATGGATAATTAATGTACAACCTACTTAAAATAGAATTTTAGTAAGTCTCCTTGAAGGTAGTATTGACCATGTAGCACAGTCTGCCCACTAAGACATAAATAGAAGTTGTTGGGTTGAGGTTCTAGGAAATTCCTTACAGGAGGCAGATTCAAATGGCACAAGCTTCTTATTATTTAGACTATCTGAATCCCAGCTCTTCCATTAAGTTCTGATGTGACCTAGAGCAAATGATTTAACCCCAAGCTCTAAGCATGATTATTCTCACTAGCTTTATCTGACTCAGCCACGGAGCTCACAAAGTTAGCATTTTCACATTGGCTGAAGCAGATTCTTCAAGGACACTGTATAATCTCATAGGTGTGGCAATTAAGCAGCGGGCTGCTAACCACAAGGTCAGCAGTCCAAACCCACCAGCAGCTCTGATGGAGAAAGATGTGGCTCTCTCCTCCTATAGTGCATTACAGTTTCAGTACCTGCAGGGGCAGTTTTACCCTGCAGTGTAGGGGTTCTATGAGTCTGCATTAACACAATGGCAGTAAGTTTGGTGTGGGGTTGTGGCTCTATGAAACAACACAAAGGGGTGTTTGGGATAATGTTAGAATACTAAATGTTAGCATGGAGACACAGGAGAGACAAGATGAGAGACTTAAGGATGAGAAACAGGTTTATTGGAGGAAACTTGAGAGGGCCCTCTGACCTGAGTCCAAAGGCCCTCCCTGTACAGGGGTTTATAGTTCTAATTAAGGGGGTAGTCTTCTGTTCAGGGTATTGTGGCTTGGGCTAATTCTTGGAATTAGGGTCATCTGCAGACAGGTGAGAGATTATTGAACCAGATGTTTCTTCAGGTGGGTGTTTGTATGATTTGCACAAGATTTTGCAGTGGGGTTTGTACTGTGAGGCATTATGCCTCAGATAATAAGTGTTTAAATTAAAATGCAACTTAAGTAGATTCTTTTGCTGGTTTTATGATAGTATTTCAATAGGACCTTGACTTTAATTAACCAATTTGCCAGGTGGAAAAAATTTATTTTGCAGAACATCTAAACTGATTTTGTTACACTTAATTATTTGATGTGGGGAGGGAGAGCTAAGATTATTCCATGGGAATCTTTGAGTTTGAAATTAATTTGATTATGTAAGATTATTGCCAAAATATTTGGGCAGCTGATCAAGAACAGATAATATGGGATAATATTTAATTAGAAAAAACTAAATTACTATTTAAAAAATAAATTTATTAAATGTTTGCATAAAAATACACTTAAATAGTTCATGATCCATTTGATAGGTAACCTAACAAAAGGAAGAAAGGAGACCCCCAATAATCTACATAATAAACTAGTTTACAGATTCCAGTCCACATGCTTTGTTGGCTTATATGCCATGGAATAAAGAAATTTGTCACAACAAATTCTGCCTTGGATACCATAAAATTAAAATTGTATGTTCATCATAAGGACAGAGAACTTGATTGACTGAATATCAAGTATGATTAATTCTAATCTTTGTCAAAATCATAAAGTAACTTATAGGGTAGCTATATACAAGGGATGGGGAACAAAGCAAAATCCAGAACCAATTACCTTATCAAAATGGAAAATTCAAGGTCCAAATTTCCTAATAATGTCTTTAAAAGCTTAAAATGAATAAAAGACACTACACACCCCTGTTGTAGAGCAACATCAAAGAATCTGATTAAAGTAAAAGTGACAGAGGTTTATCAACAGGTAGAAACTACCCAGAATAGGAAACATCCAAATTCAGAGTGAAAATGGCTGCTCTAACAAATAATGAAAAAGAAACATTTTTGTACAGTTGGAGCAGGAACTGAAAGATAAACAATCATAATTGTCTGAAGACAATCAAGGGGGGGTTGAAAGTGTAGATTTAGCAGGAATAGGTGGATAACACATGCATTTATGTGGGATTACATGGTCGATTGCAAAGTACACAAGTGCAAGTTACGTGTTCTTCAGTGTATTGCAGGGTAGTCATAGGAAAATGGCAAAGTAGGTTTTTTTCCCCAGAAACTTGCTATAAAAATTGTTCACTCAACCATGGGACAATGGTAAAGATATACCAATAAAGACCCGTTGAATTTAAGTTATGACATCTTGCATCTGTTTGGCCATAATGGAAAGATTCTCTGTAAATAAATTGTGATCCTGAACCTGCCAGACCTCACATAAAAGAAATGTCTCCTTCTCAGTTTATGGTTAGGTTGCCATCAAGGTTAGGTCAGCATCAGGGTTAGAGGAACTGCTGTTAGAAAACTGGGAGTGGAGAGGGAGGGTGGGTTGGAAAGGGGGAACCGATTACAAGGATCTACATGTGACCTCCTCCCTGGGGGATGGACAACAGAAAAGGGTGAAGGGAGATGTTGGACAGGGCAAGATATGACAAAATAATAATTTATACATTATCAAGGGTTCATTAGGGAGGGGGAAGCAGGGAGGGAGGGGGAGAGCAAATGTTTTGAGAATGAGGAGGGCAATCAATGTACAAATGTTCTTTACACAATTGATGTATGTGTGGATTGTAATGAGTTGTATGAGCCCTTAATAAAATGATAAAACAACAACAAAAGAGAACTTTAAATTTCAATATGGACTCTAGATTCATGTCACGGTTTTTAATATGGAGTGAGGACTCCACTTTCAGGTTGATCTGTTCATAGACATAAGTTCCTCTGGTTTCTAAAATCTCATACACCCCACAGAATTGGAACATATATAAAATGGTCATCATCATCCTTATGGAGTGGAACCCAGAATCCTTATGGAATGGCAGGACCCATGGCTGCCTTAAGTAATCATTGAGTGAAATGTTTTTCTGTAATGATTGAACTACACTGTTAGCAACTGGAATTTCCTGATCTGTCAGCAATGTTGAATATGAAGACTTGGGAATTTAGATGGGTCTACCCTGCCTTACAAAGTGAATCACTAATTTCACTGTCATCGAGTTGATTCTGACACCTAGCAACACTGTAGGGCAGAGTAGCATTTCCCTTTGGGGTCACATGGTAAACAGGTTTCAGCAGTGCTTCCAGACTAAGAACAGACACAGAAGAAGGAACAAGCTTTACACTTCTAAGATATTGGCCCCTGAATCCCTTTTGAAAAGCAGTAGACTATTGTCAAATATAGTGCTGGAAGGTGAGCGCCTCAAGTTGAGACACTAAAAGAGGACTGGAGCCAACATCAACCATGTGAATGGAATAACACTTTCAGACATTCCCCTGCTGAAACAGAACGACTCAAAGTGAGAACAGCTGGAAACAGCCATTAATAATCAGAACATGGAATGTATGAAGGTGGAAAATTATAAGTTGTCAAAAATTAGATGGAGAGTAGTGGGGGAGTAAAAGGGAGACAACAATGTCAAGAAAAAGAATGTTTGGAAACTGACAGTGTACACATCTACGTGGTGTGATTGAAATGTGGGATGATATTGTATATTATTAAATTCCAACTAATAAAAAATTAAATGGAACCCATAGGAATTAGTGAGTCGAAATGGACTGGTGTTGGCCAATGGCTGGTATTGGGTTTACTGTGCCTTGAATGCCAAGTCCAAGGGGAATGGTGTCATATTCACTTTCCAAAAGATCATTTCAAGACCTGTCTTTGATAGGATAATAGCTGGACAAATACAAGAAATCCAGGTAACACAACTATTACTTAAATTTACATACCATCCATGAATCATAGTGATGAAAATTGAAGAATCCTACCAGTTTTTTCAGCCTGAAATTGATCAAAAGCACATTTAAGTTAAGATGCATTTTTAATTATTGGGAATTAGAATGTGAAACTTGGGAACAAAGAGGAAAGAACAGTTGTTATAAAATATGGTTTGATTATAGAAGCAAAGCTGTAAATAACATAATAGAATTTTTAAAGACCAAAATCTTTCATTGCAAAGACATTTTTGTAACAAGATAGTGATTATACATGTGAACATCACCAGATGGTATATACTCTGGAGTCAGATTGACTACATCTGTGGGAAGAGATAATGGAAATGCTAAATAGTATCAGCCAAAAGAAGGCCAGAGGCTAACTTTGAAAGAGACCACCAATTGCTCATATTTACATTAAAATTGAAGAAAATGAAAAGAAATCTGAAGGAGACAAAATAAGACCTTGACTATATCCCACCTGGATTTCAAGAACAGATTTAACTCATTGAACTAAAATGACAGAAGACTAGAGGAGTTGTGGGATGACATCAGCAACACCAGACAGGAAGAAAGTATGAAAATACATAAAAGACAAAATGGATGTCAGCAGAGACTGAACTTTGCTCTTGATCACAGAGTAGGTAAACTGAATGGGGGGAAATGATGATGTAAAAGAGCCTAACAAGAAATTTCAAAAGACTGCTCAAGAAGGCAAAGTTGAGTATTACAATGAACTGTGCAAAGACATGGAGATAAAAAGGGGGGAAAAAAGGCAGGGAGTGGGGAGACCTTCAGCAAACCTCAAGCTGAAAGAATTGAGAAAATTTCAAGCTTTGAGTTGCAATGTTGAAGGATGCTGTAGGCAAAATAGTGAACAATGCAGGAATCATCCAAGAAGGAAGGAATACATAGAGCATTAATGTATCATAAATAATTGGTTACCATTTGTGTTAGTCTGAGTACTTTAGAGAGAAACAAATCCACAGAAACAAGAATAAGAGAGTTTTATATAAAGGTTAAGTGTGCATCAATGAAACATCCCCCACCCAGTGCTGCCAAAGCCCACAAGTCCAACATTAACCCATATGTCCAACACCAATCCCCAAAGTCCTCCTCCATCTTACAAAACAGACGCAATGATGCTGATTGCAGGAAGAAAGCAGAGTCAGTGAACGTGTAAGCATCTCAGTGCTGGCAGGGGTCCCTACACAGATTCTCCAGCACCCAGGGCTGCATCAGGGTAGGTCCATGTGGCTTCTCCTCAGGGATGTATCACAGGAAGTGAGCCTTGCAAGCTGAAGCAGAGAACTGCCTAAGGCAGCTGCAGCCTGGTCCTACCATCAGAAAGCAAGAGACCTGAGAACTAGAAAGACGAGGCTCACCGAGCTATTTGTCCCTCTGCCCTTCAATTAACCCCACATGAGTTTATCTGCCAGGTTGGCACAGTAAACTAACTACCTCACCCTTCAGCCATTTCAAGAGGAGCCGTATAATCAAGAACCAATGATGTTGAAGGAAGAAGCGCAAGCTGCTCTCAGTGTTAGTGAAAAACAGGGCTGTGAGCATTGCGACAACGTCAATGGAGATGTTTCAACAAAGCGGTGAAACACCGATGAAGTACTCAACCACCTATTCCAAGAAATTAGGAAGCCAGTTATCTGGCCAACTGACTGGAAGTGATTGATATTTGTTCCAATTCCAAAGAAATGTGACCCAACAAAATGCAGCAATTATAAAAAATGTCATTAATATCTTATGGAAGTAAAATTTTACTGAATATTCCAGAAATATAAGGCATCAAGAAATATAGGACATCCTTACTGATGTCAGATATATCATGGCTCAAAGCACAGAATACCAGAATTTGTTTTGTGTTTCACTGACTATAGTAAGGCATCTATCTATATGGATCATAAAACACTATGGGTAAAATTTAAAAGAGAGATAATTCCAGGACATTCACAGAACAAGAGGTAGTTGGTGAAAAAGATGAATATTACCTGGTTTAAAATCAGGAAAGGTGTGCATCAGGGTTGTATCTTTTCATCATATTTATTCACTCTGTAGACTGAACAGATAAGCTGAGAAGATAATCTGTATGAAGAAGAACGAAGCATTGCATTGGAGGAAACCTCATATGCAGACAGCACAACCTTGCTTGCTGAACGTGAGGAAGATGTGAAGCACTTGCTGATGAAAATTAAAGACTGTATGTAACCTTTAGGAAGGATTCGAATGTAAAGAAAACAGGAAGAAAGAGAAAATCTCACTGATGTGGACTGATAGACAGCATCATGATAAATGGAGAAAAGATTGAAGCTGTCCAGAATTTCATTTAACTTGGACCTTAGAAAACACTCATGGAAGCAGCAGTCAAAATATCAAACTATTGCATTGTATAAATCTTCTGCAGCAGTCCTCTTTAAAGTGCTGAAGGGAAAGGAGGTACATTGAGGACTGAGGTGCACTCCTCATGTGCATGTGTAAATCGGCCAGTGAATAAAGGAAGACCAAGGAACTGGTGCGTTTGAATCATGGTGTTGGTGAACATTATTAAAAATTTTATACACTTATATATGTATATGTATATATATGTGTGTATATATAATATATATACCATATTGAATGAAGGGGGAAGTGCGGAGTGGAGACCCAAGGCCCAAGTGTCGGCCACTGGGGATCCCCTCATAGAGGGGTTTAGGAGAGGAGATGGGTCAGTCAGGGTGCGAGGTAGTACCGATGAAGAACACAGCTTTCCCCCAGATCCTGGATGCTTTCTCCCCCCAACTACCATGATCCGAATTCTACCTTGTAGGGCTGGATAGGACAGAGGTTATACACTGATACATGTGAGGGCTGGAGGCACAGGAAATCCAGGGTGGATGATACCTTCAGGACCAAGGGTGTGAGGGGCGATGCTGGGAAAGTGGAGGGTGAGTGGGTTGGAAAGGGGGAACTGATTACAGGGATCCACATGTGACCTCCTCCCTGGGAGAGGGATGGCAGAGAAGGGGGGGAAGGGAGACTCTGGATAGGGCAAGATATGACAAAATAACTATGTTTAAATTACCAAGGGCACAGGAGGGAGGGGGGAAAAAAGAGGACCTGATGCAAAGGGCTTAAGTGGAGAGCAAATGCTTTGAGAATGATTGGGGCAGGAGAAAGTATGGATGTGCTTTATACAATTGATGTATGTATATGTATGGATTGTGATAAGAGTTGTATGAGTCCCTAATAAAATGTAAAAAAAAAGAAAAGGGAAAAAAAAAAGAAAGAAAATGATTAGGGCAAAGAATGTACAGATGTGCTTTATACAATTGATGTATGTATATGTATGGACTGTGGTAAGAGTTGTATGAGCCCCTAATAAAACGTTAAAAAAATTTTATACACTGCCAAAAGAACAAGCAAATTTGTCTTAGGAGAACTACTACAAGGATGCTCCTTAGAATGGGAGATGGCTAGATTTCCTCTCGCGTACTTTAAACATGCCACCAGAAGAGACCAGTCCCTGGAAAACAGCATCATGCTTTGTAGACAGTCAGTAAAAACAAATATCCTCAATGACGTGGATTTGCACAATGATCTTAAGCATAACAACAATTGTGAGGCTGGCTCAGGACTGGGCACTTTTCCATTCTGTTGTACATGAGGGTCATTGTGTGTTGGAACTGGCTTCATAGCACACAACAAAAACAGGTTTGCTGACCCACGGATTTAGACCTTAGCACCTTTGAACTATGCCTTTTGAGCATTTGTTGCTGTGCCCTCAGTAAGCTTTGTAACTGCCCGAAAAAAGCAGAGGGCTCGGGCTGTGTGACTGAGCTACCAAAGACCAGAAAGAGGAGTTCCTGCAGACACTATTGTAAAGAGGCTATCCCGTCCCAATGATTCTAGCCTGAGCATTTGTAGCCTGTTAGCTTCTTTATTAAAGTCCATGTTGTCTGTGAGTTCTGAGTGGCCAATGCAAACCAAGGTGAAAAAATAAAAATGTTACTGTAGGAGAAACAATGGGTGTAAACATAGGTAAGATGAAAAACCAACAGACCAAGAGCCAACATCATACTCAGTGGGGAAAAACTAGATACATGTTCCCTGAAAATGAGGACCCAATAAGGATGCCCATGATCACTACTCTTATTCAACATTATATTGGAAGGCTTAGCCAGAACCATCAGACAATAAATAAATAAATAGATAGATAGATGATAGATAGATAGATAGATAGATAGATAAAGGGAACATAAATAGACAAGTGAAAATTTCACTATTTGAAGACAACACGATCCTAAGGGGAGAGAATCCAAGAGACTCTACAAAAAGTCTGCCTAAACAACTGAAAAATTTAGCAGAATAACAGGATACAAGATTAACAAGCAGAAATTAATTGGATTCCTGTATTCCAGCAAAGAGAGCTATGAAAAAGATATGAAGGAAAATAATACCATTCACAATAACCACAAAAAGATTGTGCTTAGGAACAAATCTAATGAAAGAAATAAAATATCTGTGCAAAGAAAACTATAGAACATTATTACAAGAAACAAAAAAGATAGACTTAAATAAATGGGAGAATATCATGTGTTCATGGATAGGCAGACTTAAAATGCCAATACTACCTAAAGCAATCAATCTACAGATACAATGCATTTTCAATTCAAATCCAAAATACATTCTTTAAAGAAATGGAAAAACTAATCACCAACTTTATATGCAGAGGCATGAAACCCAGAATAAGCAAAGAACTTCTTAAAATGAAGAACCAGGTAGAAGGACTCACACCCCTGACCTAAAAATTACTACATATCCACAGTAGTAAAAACAGCCTGGTCCTGGTACAATGATAGACACATAGACAATGGAACAAAATGGAATGGAAATCCAGAAGTAAATGCATCCATCTACAGACAGCTTATCTTTTAAAAAAAATTTTAAGAAATCATTTTATTGGGGCTCTTACAGCTCTTTATTTTTTTTTGCTCTTATAGCTCTTATAACAGTTCATACACCCATTGTATCAAGCACATTTGTACATATGTTGCCATTATCCTTTACAAAACATATTCTTTCTACTTGAGCCCTTTGTATCAGCTCCTCACTCCCCCCCCTCACCCACCCTCCAACTCTCATGAACCCTTGGTAAATTATAAATTATCATTATTATTTTCACATCTTATACCATCCTCTGTCTCCCTTCACCCGTGGTTTTTTTGTTTGTCACCTGGGAGGAGGGAGGGGTTGCTATACATTGATCATTTCAGTCAGTTCCCCCTTTCTCTCCCCACCTTCCCCATACCTTCGTGGTATCTGTGGTATTGCTACTCCCATTATTGTTCCTGAGGGGTTTACCTGTCCTGGATTCTGTGTGTCTGGAGCTCTTATCTATACCAGTGTACATACTCTGGTCTAGTCAGATTTGTAAGGTAGAACTGGGGTGATGGTATTGGGAGGGGGAGCCTTAAAGAACTAGAGGAATGTTGTATATTTCATCAGTGCTACACTGCACCCTGACTGGCTCGTCCCTTTCTTGTGACCCTTCTGTGAGGGGATGTCCAATTGTCTACAGATGGGCTTTGGGTCTCTACTCTCCCCCTCCCCCTCATTCACATAGAAATGATTATTTATTTGGGGTCTTCTGATACCTGATCCTATAGACACCTTGTGATCACACAGGCTGGTATGATCTTCCATGTGGGCTTTATTGTTTCCCAGCTAGATGGAAACTTGTTTATCTTCAAGCCTTTAAGATCCCAGATGCCATATCTTTTAATAGCCAGGCACCAGCAGCTTTCTTCACCACATTTGCTATGCACCCATTTTGTCTTCAGCTATTGTGTTAGGAAGCTAAGCATCACAGAATGCCAGGTTATTAGAACAAAGTGTTCTTGCATTGAAGGATTACTTGAGTAGAGGCCCAATGTTCCAGACAGCTCATCTTTGACAAAAGACCCCAAACTATCAAATATAACAAAGATACTCTCTTTACAGATGTTAGATAAATAGGATTTCCATATGCAGAAGAATGAAACAGGACCCATATCTCTCCTCATGCACAAAAATGAACTCAAGATGGATTAAATACCTATATGTATCCCCCATGGCTATCTATTTCATCACTGAGAAACTTGGAACAAATCTAAGGAACCAATTTCAGGGCATGCATAGACTTCTAAGTATAGTAGAGAGAGTACACACAGTGGCAGACAAAGACATGAGTGTCGCCTGCTAAAAATAAATCACTTTGTGTACATCCAAAGAGTAAAATGAGAGCCACAAAACTGGGGGAAAGTTGTTTACTAATGGCACAATAATCAAGGGTCTAATTGTCAATATCTATTGAACTCTACACCTCATTCTGAGAATTACCAATTAAATGACTCGATTAAAAGTGGGCAAAAGACAAAAATAGTTCACAAGAAATGCTATTCAATTGTAAGCAATGATCAACCATTTAAGAGTTTAATCTGTACAAATCAATAATTTATGGATTACAGTTCAGAAATGGTCTGCACTTGTAACAAACACATGAATAAGTGCTCATGATCACTAGTCATCAAGGAGATGCAAATTAAAACTATAGTAAGATACCACCTAACACTCATAATGATAGGCCCCGCCCTCCTCCCACCAAAAAACCCCAGGAAACAACAAATGTTATAGAGGATATGGAGAAACTGAAACTCATATACACTATTGATGGACTTGTAACAGAAGCAACCACTCTGGAAAGTTATATGGTGTTACCTAAAGCAAAGAGGAATAGAAATCTCATATGATCCAACAATACCACGATTGGGCATATACCCCAAACAAATGAAAGACAGAACACAAAAGGATTCAAGTTGTCCCATATTTAATGTGGCACAATTCACCATAGCCAGGAACTGGAAAGAGCCCAAACGACAAGCAGTGGAATAATGGCTAAAGAAACTATGGTACATACATATAATGAAATTCTAAGAATTCCTAAAAAACAACGATGAAACACCTCGTGACATGGAAAGACCTGGAAATCACTATGCTTCAATTATGATTGAAGTTAGTCAATCACAAAAGGAAAAATATTGTCTGAGTCCACTGCTGTAAAGAAACACAGCAAGAGGTGGTCAGGGTTTTACTCTCAGGCCATGTAAACTTCTAATCCAAACTGACGGGTCCCAAACCGAATGGCAGAGGGCCTGCCTAGTGTCTATGAGCCACGTATCACCCCCACCCCATCTATGCACATTTTAAGAATCATCTCCATCGAGGAGACCTCATCTCAGCTGGGGTCACTCCTTTAAGAAGAGGGTAGAAAAAACCATCCATTGGCTGCTTTACAGCATTGGGAGAAGGTTCCAGGTTGCTCCAAATCCAGGAATGATAGGGAACCTTCCTGCACAGCCAGATCAAGATGTGGGGAGGGGAGCATCTACTTTGGGAGGAGGCATTTACATTCTGTAAATGGGGAGGAGCAACTTCCCATTGGGAAGGGATCCTCAACAATAATTATACAGAGCCAAGGACAGCATAAGCCCAGGCTATGTTCCTGGTTAGAGAGCCTTGGTGACCCAGGTCATGTGCTTTGACCTACGATGACCTTAGACTCTGTCCTTTGGGGAGCACGGCTTCCTGCAGAGGCCACAAGGTTGTGGAATTGGCAATCGCAGGGCCTTGGTTAGGATCCCTTGCTGTGAGGGCTCCCAATGAATGGAATTCCATGTTTACTATTTTATTCCTCTCTGTGCTTTACTATGGCATGTATTAGTCTGAACGAATGTCACTGGAAATTTCCCCATATCATCAACCCCCACCGTCAATGTAAACCATGCTCAAGCATTTGTGAGTATAATCTGTATAAATCAATAACTTATGGATTGCCGTTTGGAGCCAGTCTGCACTTGTATAACTTCATTTTCTCAGCAGTATGCTAAATTCTGTATCATTGGATAAAATAACAACAATATCATTAGAATTGCCTTATGCCTCAGGGGGATGTTTATAATATTCTCTATCATAAAATGACAATGAGACCTCTAACGGGAACCAGAGATATACATAAACCATAGGTAAGTGCTTGGATTTGGGGCTTGCACTTAATTCTATCCCCGATCCAAGAACAATTAGTTCTTATGACATGGCCCTGCTCAGTGTTCCCTCTCAGGAAGAGATCACTGAAGCTATGGGTGCTACGGCAAAGTGTGTGGAAGAAACCAAATGGGGCTCAGCTATCAGAAAGAATAACATCTTGGATCTTAAAGGCTTGTCTTTAAACAAGCAACTATCTAAATGAGATGTCAACTAAACCCACATGTTAGAAGCACACTAGCCTGTATGATTGAGGGATTATAAATAACAAATTCCAAATCTGAAGGAAGTTGAATTATGAATATTCAATTTGCAGAAGGTTATGGATAACATTAGGAGTCCAGAATCCATTTTCAGGGTGTGTACGTGACAAGCCTCTGCTGAATACCCTTCATAGTCATGGGATGTGAATAGGTAGCTATCAGACAGAGTCTAGTAAACTTCATTATGGAAAATGTAATTAGGTTAAACTATAATACCTGAAAGTTTGATATTCCTTTTGACCCATTTTAAATTTGTCCTAGTTTTTAATATTTCCTGCTTTGTTTTCAATTAAGACTTTTTTCCCCTCTAGTTTATTTTTATAGTTTTTTTCTTTATATATATTTGCTCATGGTTTTTTTTTGGGGGGGTGGTAATTGGTATGTTTTCAAAGATATAAAATCCAGGATAGACCAATCTATAGAGACAGTACCCAGTGTAATGGCTTATAGGGCATTAGGGGATGATGGGATGTTGGAAGAAAATGAAGTATAGTGAATCAAGAAGGAAGAAAATGTTCTAGAACTGGCTGTAGTTATGGTCATACAACTCTTTAATATGACTGAAATATGAAAGTGTATAATATATGAATTGTATCTCAATAAAGCTATTTTAAAGGATCATAGTTAATTGGAGAAAGTTTAGTTGTGTGCCATGATTAAGGAATAATTACATGAATAACAATAAATACAAATAAGAGAGTTTTAAAATTTATTGTGGCAATGATTTTACAACTCTTCTTGATATGATCGAAATATGTATTGAATTGTATGATATGCGGATGAAGTGCTTATAAAACTGTTAAAGATAAAAATGGTTGAGGAATATGAATAGCCTTGGTCAATTAGGAGAGACATAGTAATGCTAACTTGCAATATCTGAGAATTTGATCTCCCTTTTGACCCATTTTAAAGTTGTTTCGGTTAAAAAACAGTGGGGCGGTGGCGAGGGTGGGATGTGGAGTTAGCTTAGTGAGTCCCCTCTGACCATCGACCAGGGATATTTGTAACTTTGCTGTCATACAGAATGCATTGGAGAGTGGATTATTGCAGATGCAGCTAGATTAAAATTTAACACCTTATCATTTGATCTCCCTCTTGAGTCATTGTGATTTGTTCTAGTCATTAATATTTTCAGCTTACTTTTTTATGGAAGCTATTTTACTTATGAAATCCAGAGTAGGTGAATCTATAGAGACAGTAAATTGACTAATGTTTACTGGGAGGATGAGAGAGAGGTTGGGAGAAAATGAGGAGCTAATAATGATGAGTACAAGAAGGAAGAAAATAGAAGGTTGATTGTGGTGATGGTTATTCAGTTGTTCTTGATATGAGTAGCTATTGAATTGTATGAGATGTGAATTGTAGCCCAATAAAACAATTTTTTTAAAAGAAGTAAAAGAATAAGTGTATAGGAATATTGGAGAGGAGCGTGTCTGACCTCAGCAGCATAGGAATCAGTCTTGGGAGTCAGGTGACATGGCGCAAATGCCTTTAAAAAAAACATTTACCAATCATTATTTTGTACATTTAATTCTGTTATGGAACATAGGATTGTTTTGTTATCTAATGTACTTTCTGTACTCTGTATCAGACTCTATGAATGATGAGCCTTTGAAATGCTATCTCCAACCCTTTCTGTAATCTGGATTGGTCCTTGCCCCACACCCAAATACCCAGCTTTTCATAGTGAGCCCAACAAGACTTGAATTTTGTACACCTTCTGATGGGGTAATCCTCCTCAGGGAGCTTTTGCCATTTAAAAACCAAATACTCACTTATTGCCTTAACTTATTTAAAAAATTTAGCTGACTTATATGTACCTCTTCTAATGAAAATCCTAAGGTGATTTCCAAGACATCATAATTATTTGGAGTCAATATAGTCCAAGTTGCTTTGGATTTCTAAACATTCAAATTAAGAGTAAAAGCTTTAGTCAATGTGTATTCAAGATAGGTTTACTCAGTAATCTTAAATCAGTCCATGGGCCTGTTTTGTTGTGTTTCTTGTTTTTTTTTCAGGTGGGATGTTTTGTTTTTTAGGTTTTATGGTAAATTTGGTGAAGGTTTCCAGAGCATATCATGAGGTTTACATTCAACAAATTATATATATTTTGTTTCAACTCATCCGTTGCAATTCTTTCAATGAATTATAACTTATCTTGCTTTCACCTGTGTTTTCCATTCCTCCATCTTTCTTAACCCTTCCGTTTTTTTCCCACTGGTTAGTGCTGCTGTTTTGTATTAAATGGTTAACTGTTCTACCACAGAGGTGAGTCCAGTTCCAGACCCGACGGTGACTCGGGGCCATAGTCTCAGGGGTTTCACCGGTGTATCTGAATACACTGTAAGACCAGTAAGTCTGGCCTCCTTTATGATTTTTAGTTTTAGTCAGTATTTTACTTCCACTCTATCCAGAACCTTTCATGTGATTCTCTTTGGAGTAGTTGGAAGTGGTAGTTGGGCACCATTTAATCCTGGTCTCAGGGATGTGGAACCCAAAGATTTTTAAGTGAAGATGCATACAACAGCAGTGTTCCTATGCTTAGAACTTGAGGCTGACCAGCTTGATTGCCTGAAGCTGTGAGGTGCATGTATCCACTTTGTGATGGCCAACAGGCCTAGAGTGGAAAAAAATGGAGATGAGAATTATGGCAGTATCTGACTCAAGTTTAGCCAAAGTTTCTAGGGTGCATAAACCAGGATTCCATGTCCTTGACAAATTACAACCAGAAATGTGGCCTGCAGAATATTGATGAGCATTTCCCATAGAACTGACCTCATGCCTGGAAAGAGGCTTCACCAAATAACCTAACATCCCAAGTCCAACAACGAAGGAATCACTTTTATGGGTTTCTACTATTTAAATGATCTTTAAAATATCGGATTATTTCTAATAACTTTTGACTGGGAATTTTGCTCAAAAAGATGCTGGGAAATACACAGAAAATTAACAATCTTTAAAATACCTCACAGAAGAAATATGCCCAAGGTGTTTATTAGCTGTGTGAGTTGTCTGTCTATAACCAAACAACTAATTTAGAAGCATAGAACAGCATAACCACAGTTTAAAATATCCTGTGAAAAGAGCTAGGAGGCAAAGGACATTTCTAGAGGTCTAAATACAGGTATGTACATATGTAAATGTACTTATATATAACGATAAGGAAATAGATCTATGTACTTATATTTATATGTTAAGTATTAAGGTAGAGATGGACATTGGGCCTCGACTCAAGTACTCCTTCAACACAAGAACACTTTGTTTTAATAATTCAGCATTCTGTAATGTTCACCTTCCAGACACGATCACTGTAAACAAAATGGGTGAATAAGAAAATGTGGTGAAGAAAGCTGATGGTGCCTGGCTATCAAAAGATATAGCATCTGGGGTCTTAAAGGTTTGAAGATAAACAAGCAACCATCTAGCTGAGAAGCAACAAAGTCCACATAGAAGAAGTACACCAGCCTGTGTGATCACACGGTGTCAGTGGGATCGGGTATCAGGCATTCAAGACCCAGAACAAAATCATACCAATGTGAATGGGAGGGAGGGTGTGGAGTGGGGACTCAAAGTCCATCTGTAGACAATTGGACATCCCCTTACAGAAGGGTCACAAGGAAGAGACAAGCCAGTCAGGGTGTAGTGTAGCACTGATGAAACATACAACTTTTCTATAGTTCTTTAATGCTTCCTCCCAGCACTATCATGACCTCAGTTCTACCTTATAAATCTGACTAGACCAGAACATGTACACAGCTACAGATGAGAGCCCATAACACAGGGAATTCAGGACAGAGAATCCCCTCAGGACCACTTATGAGAATAGAGATACCAATTATAAGAATAGAGATAGGGGGAAAGTGCTGGGATAAAGCAGGAATCGATCACAAGAATTGATATATAACCCCCTCCCAGGGGGATGAACAACAGAAATGTGGGTGAAGGGAGACAATGTAAGATATGAAAATAATAATCTATAATTCACCAAGGGTTCATGGGGGAGGGAGGGGGAAAAGTGAGGGTGAAAAATTTACCAAGGGTTCATGAGGGAGGGAGGGGGAAAAGTGAGGAGCAGATATTAAGGGCTCACATAGAAAAAAACATGCTTTGAAAATGATGATGGCAACATATGTACAAATGTGCTTGACCCAATGGATGAATGTATAGAATGTGATAAGACCTGTAAGAGCCCCCCAAAAGTATTAAATATATACATCCTGAGAAACAGTTAATCATGTTCTGAAACACTGTTATCGTCTGTTATGTTCAGTCAATATCCATTACTGTTCTTTGTAATAAGTGATAATACATATAACCTGTTCGGTTTGAAAAATAAATTGCTATGATATGGTTCTCAAATTTCAGAAATGTTTCTAATGTTTTTCTGATTCTTATTTCTCCTTTCCACCAGGGCTCAGAAATAGTTACAGGTAATGCAAAACTTGGGAATTACTTCAGAATTCATATTAATAAGTATAAAATGGTTGAAACAATCACATGCCTTTCTAAGGAACCTTTCCCTGCCTCCAACTACATCCGCTTGTTTGGCCAGCATGAACAAGTCCTCAACAACCTATGTACTCGATATGAAAGCAAAATGATCACAGACCTCTACGAGTAAGTGGATGTTACATTTTAAATATACATATATATATGATATAGTGTACTTTTCCATGTGTCTATCCATGTGTCCTACTGTGGGGGCTGCCATGCTGCTGGAAGCTGTATCACTGGTATCAAGTAACAGCAGGGTGAACGAGTTTCAGCAGCACTTCCAGGTTAAGAGCAGACTAGAAAGAAGGACTAGGCCGCTGGAAACCTTACAGATAGTCGTGAAACACTGTCAGTTACTGAAAAACCTCATGAATAGTGCCAGAATATCTTCACAGCTAATACCAAATGATGAGCGTTTCAGGTCGAAGACACTTGAAACAGGACTGAACTGAAGAGTTGCCATCTCAAAGCAGGGTAAGTCATAATGATGTGAATGGAGTAAAGCCTTCGAGTAAAGCTTTCCTGCACCATGGTTGTTGACTTATCCCTTCCCTGTGGCCCCTCTGTAGGGGAGATTGTTCCATTGTCTACAGATGGGCTTTGGATGTCTGTTCTAACCCACCCCCACCCCACCCCCGATCTCAACAATATGTTTTTGTTTGTTTGTTATGTGTCTTCTGATGCCTATTACCTGGTCCTGATGACTTCTCCTGATCCCACCGGCGGTATGCTTCCTCCATGTAGGCTTGTTGCTTCTCTGCTGAATGGCAGCTTGTGTAACTTTAAGCCTTAAACCCACAGACACTATATCTTTTAAGAGCCAGGCACCATCCGCCTTCTTCACCACATTTGCTTATGCACCCATTTTGTCTTCAGTGATTGTGTTGAGAGGGTGAGCATCTCAGACTGCCATTTGTTAGAACAAAGTGTTCTTATATTGAAGGAGGGTATGAGCCTGAAATCTGTCCTCTACTTCAGTGTATTGCTGTATAAATATATGTACATAGGCCAAGACCTCTGTTTTTGTGGATTAACGTATTTACATATGTACACCTCTACGTTTACACCTCTATCCATTGCTTTGATTCCTAGGCCTTCCTCTGTTTCCTTTTACCTTCCTCCTGCCCCACCGTCACTTTCCTCTATGTCTGCCTCTTGGTACTTCCTCTTAGCTAGTTTGCTGTTGCTATGACCACCAACCCTAGCTCCTCCTTATCCCTATCTCCTCCTTATTATTTACTCTAATACCCTAGTTGTTCCCCTGTCTATGGTGCTGCCTGCTCATTGCTCCCTGTCCCCAGCACCCTAACCCCCCAGGTCTCCCCAGGACTGTTGGTCCCTCTGCTTTCTCCTCTGGTACACTTTCCATGCCTACCTTATGTAGGTAGGCACACTGTCTATGACATAGCCCAAACTTATTTTTTAAAAAAGATTGAAAAGAGAAAAGGAGAAGAAACAAAAAGAAAAAAAAAACAAGAGAAGAAATATACAAAAATCCCAGGTCTGTTAGCTGACCTTCGTGACTGTCCAGAAACTGCCCCTCCCAGGCTGGAGTCCCCTTTTCAGGGCTCCTCAGGGCCCTTGTAGCTTTCCTTTGCTCCATATGCTGATCCCTTCTTGGTTCACCCTGCTGTGGAGGGTTCAGACCGCACTACCTCCCCACCATGTGACCTCCAAAATGTCCTCTCTCACAGTCTGCTCCAGTAAGGGGACAACGTGACATGAGCTGTTGTCGGCTGCCCATTCCCCTCTGTGTCCCATTAACTCCCTGCAGGGACATCATCCTGTGGGCCTGGTGTGCCAGCTGGGGTCCGGTCTGGCTCTCTCTCTTCTTCCTTCCTGGCCTGCTTCCATGTGGGTGTGGCATGCTGGCCCCTCTCCCCAACCTGTAGGTTTAATGTTGGTCTCTGTCACACCTATTTCTAGGGAGGGGGTCAGTTTGTCTCTGGTTGGAACCATCCTGTAGCTCTTGCTCTTCATGCATTCTTCCACATGGCTATGTTGTCCTCATGGTTTGGTACACCGTGGTAGGGTCTGTATGGCCAGTCACAATTCTGTGGAGACAAAACCAGTATTCTCCCTCTGGGTGGGTAGTGCCCTGCTCACTCCGTCACTTTTGCCCCACCCCCTTTTCTCCCTCCCTCCTCCCCACTTTCCCCTTTTTTTGTGTTGGACCAACATGTACCTCCCTAGGTTTGGTCTAACCTCCTCCCGACTCCCTGTACCTCAGTCCAAATGTTGTGATATAGGTGGCTTCTCTTCTGTGCCTACCGTGTTGATTACACTTCCCTCAGGGGACTCATGTGCACTTTTGCTTTTGTGATGGGCTGACTTTGCTTAGCATAATTTCCTTCAGCTCTTCCCATGAAAAGACATGTTTCATGTGCCCATCAGCGCTTCTTAGTGATGCATAGGACTCTGTTATATGTATGTGCCAGAGTTAGATCCACTCGTCTACCCATGGAAATTTAGGTTGTTTCCAACTCTTTGCAATTGTGAATTGCATCATAATAAACAATGGAACATATATGTCTGGTCATGGTTTATTTCTTACATCTTTTTCTGGGTATATGCCCAGGAGAAGGATAGCTGGGTCATAGGTAGATAACATTTTTCTTAAGTGTCACCAGTTCGTTTTACATAGTGGTTGTACATATCTGCAAGACTACCAGCAATATAGGAGAGTTCATATCTTGCCACATCCCTCCAGCATTTGTTGCTGTCTGATTTTCTGATTTGGGCTAGCCTCAAAGGTGTTAGATGGAATCTCATGGTTTTTTTGATTTGCAATTTCCTGATGGCTAATGATCAGGAGCATTTTCTCTTATGTTTATTTGCCACATGGTCTCCTCTCTAGTGAAACGTCTTTTCGGTTCTTTTGTCCACTTCTTCAAGGAGTTAACTGTTTTCCTCTTTTTGCAGGCAAGGAAGGTATTGTAGATTTTCATAATAAACCCTTTGTTTGTTGTTGTTGCTGCTAAAAAATCCTCTCACAGTCTTTGGGTTGCCTTGTTACCCTCTGGGAAATCTTTTGACACACACAGGCATTTTATCCTTAGTAAATCCCACTTGTTGATTTCAGGTTCCCCTGTGTGTGTGCTCTTCCCTACTGCAGTTCGCCTTTGAATTCCCTGGGCCAAGGTTCTTAGGTTTGTCCTGATTCCTTTGCTAATAGTACTGATGGTTTGGGGTTTTACTTCTAGGTCCGTGATCCACTTTGTGTTTGTTCTTGTGTGTGGGGTGAGGTAGACACCTTGTTTCATTTTTTGACATGTGGATTTCCATCATTTCCAGCACCACTTGTTAAATAGGGCATCACTCTCCCACTTGATGCTTTGGGGGCTCTTGTTGAAGCTCAGTTGTCTATATACTGATGGTTTTACTTCTGGGTTTTCTGTTCTTTTCCATTGGTCTGAGTTTCTGTTGTTATGTCAGTACCACACTGTTTTGACCACGGTGGCTGTGTAGTAGGTGTTAAAGTCAGGTAAAGTGAGCCCCCCAACTTTGTCCTTCTTCTTGAGGAGTTCTCTGCTAATTCTGGGTTTCTTCCCTCTCCATATGAAATTGGTGGTCAGTTTTCCAATTATTTGAAGAAGGTTCTTGGCATTTGAAGCAGCATAGCATTAAACTTATAAAGTACCCTGGGTAGGATGGACATCTTTACTACATTTAGTCATCCAATCCATGAGCATGGGTTATTCCTTCATTTGTGGAGGTTGCTTTTGGTTTCCTGTACTAGGGTCTTGTAGTTTTCCTTGTATAGGTCTTTTGTTTATTTGGTTAAATGCAACACTAGATATTTCAGTTTATTCTTGGCTATTGTGAAGGGTACTGCCTTCTTGATCTCCTCTCCCATGGTCTTATCCAATGTACATAGCAAATCAATCGACTTTTGTTGATCTTGTATTCTTCAATATTCCTCTATCACAGTCGGTACTCCAGTTGTGGAGTTTCGGGGATTTTGAATGTACAGAATCATGTCACCTGCAAATAACAATATTTTCACCTCAACCTTTCCCAATTGGATATCTTTGAAGTCCTTCCATTGTCTAATGTTGTTAGCTAGGACCTCCAGTATGATATTGAATAGAAGTAGGGACAAGGAACATCTTGTCTGGTCCCCTTTTTCAGTGGGATTGATTTAGTCTTTTCTCCATTGACTGATGTTAGTTGTCACATTTCATAGATAGCCTGTATTAGTTTGAGGAGTTGGCCTTCCATTCCTATATTCTTGAGCGTCTTAATGAGAAATGGGTGTTGGATGTTGTCAACTACTTTTTCTGCATCTATCGATATTATCATGTGATTCTTATACTTTTTCTTACCAATGTGGTATATAATATTTATGGATTTTAAGATGTTAAACTATCCCTATATCCCTGGGATGACTCCTATATGATACTGATGGATGATACGTTTTACATACTTTTGTATTCTATTTGCCAATATCTTGTTAAAGACTTTGGCATCTAAGTTCATTACAGATATTGATCTATAGTTCTCTATTCCTGTGGGATCTTTGCCCTGTTTGGGTATCAAAGTTCTACTGGCTTCATAAAATGAGTTTGGGAGTTTGCCTTCCTTTTCTACACTCTGTGAAATACTTTGTGGAGGATCAGTGTCAGCTCTTCCCTGAATGCTTTGTAGAATTCTCCTGTGAAGCTGTATGGTCCAAGATCTTTTTTTGTTGTTGGTAGCTTCTTGATAACCATATCTATTTCTTCTTTTGCTATGAGTGTGTTTAGGTTCTTGACCTCTATCTGGGATAGTCTAGGGAGGGATTGTTTTTCCAAGTATTTGCCCATGTCGTCCATATTGTTGAACTCATTAGAGTATAGACTTTCATAGTACTTTGTGATTATCTTTTTAATCTCATTAGGGTCTATTGTGATTTCCCTGGTTTCATTCCTTGCTATTGTTGTTTGCTCTTTTCTTTCTTTGGTTAGGTTTGCCAGCAGTCTTTTGATTCTGTTGATCTTTTCAAAGAACCAGCTTTTTGCTGAATTAACCTTCTGCATTCTTCTTTTGTCTTCCCAATGGGTCAACCCTTCCCTGATTTTTATTATTTCTTTTCTTTTGCTATTGGAGGGATTGTCCTGTCGACACTGTTCTAGTTGCTGGGGGTTTTGTGAGAGGGTATCCGTTGTAAGTCTCTCTCCTTTTTTCACATATGCTCTTATTACTATCCAGCTATCCCTGATGATAGCTTTCACCGTATTCCATAAATGTTGATATGTGGTATTCTCAATCTCATTAATTTGTAGGAACTTTCTGATCTCCTCTCGAATCTGGGTCAGTACCCACTCATGTCACAGAAGATCATTATTCATCCTCCAATTGTTTTCCCTTGTTTTTCTGGTCAGCCTTTTATTGATCTCCAGCTTTATGGCATGGTTATCCAAGAAGGATGTCTGAATAATCTCTATGTGTTTTGAATTTACTAAAACTTGGCTTGTGTTCCAGCATGTGGTCTATTTTCAAAAACGAGCCATGCATGCTAGAGAAGAATGTTGATTTTTTTTTTTTTGCATTTGGATGGAAATTTCTACATATGTCTATCAAATCTAGTTGCCTAATTTTAGTGTTTAGCTCTATAGTCCCTTGCTGAGCTTTCCCAATGATCTTTCTTTCTCTGAAAGTTGTACATTAAAGTTACCTACTATAATTTGTACAATCTTTTTTCATGTAATATCTTTGTTTGCCAAATTTAGCGGATTTCTCATTTGGCGCATATATAATTATTATGCTCACTGGTTCCTGGTAAAGTGATCCTTTGAGCATTATATAGTGCCCTACCTTATCTCTTTTTATGGTTTGAACCTTGAGATCAATTTTGTCTGAGATTAGAATTGTGACTCCTGGTTTGTTTTTTGTTTTGTTTCTTTTGAGTTGCTGTTTGCGTGGTATATCTTCCACCAGCCTTTTATTCTTAGTTTCTTCTTGTCTGCAAGCTTAAGATGTGTTTCCTGCAGGCAACAGATTGATGGGTTATGTTTTCCAAGCCAGTCTGCAAGCCTTTTTATTTTAGTGTAGGAGTTAAGGCCGTTGACATTTAGAGTTATTATCACAATCTGTGGATTCATTGCTGTCATCTAGTGACTTTTGTTTTGGGTGTTTTCCTATCACCCTTATCATTGTGCTGTCTTTGTGGGGGGCTTATTTATTGCCTTCTTTTCCCTCTGAGGCCATGTTATCTTGGTGATTGTTATGGGCTCGTTGGCTTCTGGTTGAAGTTGGGCTATATGGTGTTCTCCTGTTTGTGCTTAGTGGATGTTGGTCTTCTAGGCATAGTTTGTCAGCAAGGATCTTCCTCAGGGGTGGGTGTCTCACAGTGTGTTCTTTAAGTTTTCCCTTGTCCTGAAAGACCCTTATCTCCTCTCTTAATAGATAATTTGGCAGGGTATAGGATTTGGGGGGAGGCATTTTTTGCTTTCAGCTTTTGAAAGATATTCCACTCTCTCCTCCTCTTCTTGGTTTCTGTTGATGAGTCTGAGCATATTTTTACCTGAGAGCCATTGTATGTGACTGTCTTCCTTTCTCTTGCTGCTCTTAGGGTTTTCTTTTTTCCTTGAAGTTGGATAGTTTAACATTATATGCCTTGGTGAGTACTTCCTGGGGTTAAGTCTAATCAGTGTCCTCTCTGCTTCCTGTATGAGTGACTGATTCTCATTCATTAAGGTGGGGAAGTCTTCTAGAAATTCCCTTGTTAATTTAGCTGTAGCTTTCTTCGCTGTGTCTTGATCTGGTTGGCCAATAATTTGGGTGTTGTCCCTTTTTATAGCATCTGTCATTGAGCTCAGTTTTTCTTCCACCTATTTTATTGTTTGACTGTCTTTCTCATTTGCTGAGGTCTACCCAATTGTCTTTGAGATCACTGATACAGTTCTCAGCCTCCTCTAGTCTGTTCGTGAGATCTGTGATCTTGTGTACAGCTTCTGCTATTTCATCCATTGGCTCCTGTATTTCCCTTTGATGAATGGACTTTATCCCCTCTATCATGGACTTCATCTCCTATAGTTGCATCTTTAGTCTGTGTAGTTCCCCTTATCTCCTGTATGACTCCAAGCAGCCTTCTGAAAATTTCTTTTGGTGGAGAATCCCCGTCAGATTATTCTATGAGTGTTGTTAGCTCTGCTGGTGTAGTTTGTCTTTCTTGTTTTCTTGTTGGTAGTGATGTGATATGCTATTGTCTATGTGATACTTTTGAAGAGCTGGGCACCATATTTCTGGGAGATCAAGAGGCCCTGTGTTCTTTCTCTGTGTGACTGGCCACGGTGTCTTCAAGGGCTGCCTGTTTCCCACCATGGAGGTTGGACGGGCTGCTGTGTAGGCAGGTGCTGCAGCAACTCAGTGCTCAAAAGCGATGAGAGGTTTGAGCATCGGTGGGGAAAGTTGTGGGTAACTAAGTTTAACTGGTGGATAGCTCCCAGTACAGTGATAGGGCTGTAGGAGGCCAATGGGAAGATGGTGGCCCCATTGGGGTCTAAGGTGATGTAGCCAGAGTGAGCTGGGGAGCTCCCAGAACCAGGTTGCTAGTCCCCTGGGTTCTGGAACTAGGCTATATTTGGGGAAGGATGCCCTCTGGACCAGGGATGTACTTTCCACTGTTCCACTTGCTGCATGGGCTGGGAGGAGCCAGGGCAGTGAGGATTCATGAGCTGGAAGAGACCCAGGCCATGCCTATCTGCAGTCCCTGGGGGTGGGCGCTTTCCGGGTGGTCCTACAGGGACCCAGCCCTTGACAATCCTTGGCTCCCACCAAGGTGGCAATTCTGTTCAGCCTGCAAGTATGGGCTGACTGGTCTGGGGGGTGCTGCTAGAAGTCACAGTGCCAGGGAAATGGTGGGCAGCAAGTGTGAGCAGCCACCCCATGCAGACAGGGTACTGGTGCTGGATGCCGCCTGCCGCAGGTGATCAAACTCTCTGTGGGTTAGGCCCTGGGTAGCTACTGGGAGGGACCAGAGCCTGTAGGCAGAATTGCTACCCAGCCCCATGGAGAAAGGGGAACTGTGGGAGAAGGGCACAGCTCCCCCGGTGGGGTCGTGAGTAGACAGTTGCTATGTGGTGGTCAGGCCGTGGATTGGGGGAGCTCAACATGACAGCTGTCCAGTTCCTGGGTTGGCAACCAGTCCGGGGGGGGGGGGGGGAGGGAGACTGGCAGGCAGCAACCTAGGTGCACAAAGGTTTGCACAGCCGGCAGGAAATCCCTGGTACAAGGACCCAGATCTCTGGGCCTCGGAACAAAGCAGATTTGGAGAAGGGCCACCTTCTGGACAGGGAGGGCCCCTCAGGTCTGTGTGAGAACTTTTCTACTCACCAGAATACTCTCACTTGACCTCCTGGACACCAGATTCACGAAGCTCCCCGTATAGGCTGCTTACCTAGGTACCATCTTGAAGCTGTTCCCATGCCAATGCACTTTCAGTTGTCTCATATTCATGTGAAAGTAGGATATTGAGTAAGGAAGACCATAGGAGAATCCATGGCTTTCATGTATGATGTTGAAGAATATTGAAAGTATCATGGACTGCCAAAAGGACAAATGCATCCATCTTGGAAGAGGTACAGCCAGAACTTTCCTTAGAAACCAGGATGGTGAAACTTCCTTTCAAGTACTTTGAATCTGCTCTCAGGAGAAACCAGTGACTGGTTGAGGACATCAAGCTTGGCAAAGTAGAGGGACATGAAAAAGAAGAAGGCCTTCAAAAAGATGGATCAGGACAATGACCGCAACATTGCCTTCAACATAGCAACACTTTTGAGGAGGGTGCTGGCCTCAGCAGGGTTTCATTCTGTTTTATGGGTTGGAATAGATTTGATGGCATGTAACAATAACAATGTAAACATATATATAATAAAATGAATGGGAGGCATATTTTGTTGTGCCACAGAAAGCGAAACAGGCATGCAAGAGAAGTTATAATGGAAGATATGTTGTTCTAATAGGATAAAAATATCTGACTACTAGCATCTGTCCAAAGGGAAGGGCCATGTGGGAAGCTTGTGTACTGTGGATACATCCAGACATGGGCTAGAAGGAGAGGTATATTATTTTAGAGAGGGGGTTGCTGAGAGCAATGTGCAAATTTAAGAGGACAATTTCAGAGCAGGTTCTGGAAGAGTTTGATCTTAATGAGAACTCTACAACTACAAAACAGGCTGATTTTTGATCAATGGGAGCAAAAGGGAGGGAGGGCACTTGTCTAAGATATTGCTGAGGCAATACCTGGATGTGACCTAAATCCAGAGAGGACAGAGGAATTTCCTATGTCCGCCAGACAAGATGAAGTCCGAGCCAATACCAGACGTACGCATATGTAAGACATAATTTATAGAACTTCTATGGATACTCAGAGGAATGGTAGCCAGGATCAGAATGAATCTCTTCTCTTTTCCTTTAAGAAAAAAATATATTATATCATAAAGACAAAAATGTATGTAAGATGTATGTACACTTTGAAGAATAATAATGGAAATCCATAATAACAGAAACCTATCTGAAGCAATAAGTTCTTCCCCCCTAAAGTCCCTCTCCAGTCACCTTGTCCTCTATATCCTTGAAAGTAATAGCTATTGAAATTTGGGTTAACTGTTTCCTTTCTGTTTAGTAAAATCGAGCTAACAAATGTTTTCTGTGAAGAGCCACTTAGTGAATATTTTCAGCTTTGTGAGCCATACGGTCTTTGTCACAACTACCTGCTTTCCATTGTCCTCTTACAACACCATAGATAATATGTAAACAAATAGATTTGACTAAATTCTTATAAAGTTTCTAAATCAATCAATAGGTCAGAGAGGGCTGTAATTTTCCCATCGATGGTTTACCACCCATACTTTTATATTAAAATAATTAATTTTCCTGCACATGAACTGATAATATAACATAGGAAAAATTATCATTTTGTTTAGCATTATGTTTCTGAAAATGCCCATGTTGATACATGTCGCTGCATGCCTACATCTATGTTGTTCGTTTTTTTATCCTGATCCATAGTAGTTTTCTATAAAATTATGCCATCATTAATTAAACTATTTTCTTACTGACTGGTGATTGTTCCCCACTTGGGGCCTTTACAAACAGTATTGTGAACATTGGACATAACTCATGTGTAATAACTTCTCTAGGGCACACCTTGAAATGGAACTGCTGTGTCACTGGGCATGCCCCTCTTCAGCTTCACTACATGGTATTTCCCGACACAGTACTGTCTGTTTCACTCCCTCATCTGTGGAGAGCCGCTAGTGTTCCAGAGCCCTGTCAAACTTGTGCCTCTTAGACTTCAAATTTTCAAATTGTGGGGGTGGCTGTTCCAGTTTTTTCCTTTCATTCACTCATAGACTCTTTGCCTACGGCTTTCTCTGAAGTGCCAGCTTATGACATTTGTCCTCTCTTCTTTTGTCTTTTTCATATTAATTCACGGTAGTTATTTATACACTCTGAATGCTAAATTTGTCTTGGTTTTTATACATCGTCTCCCGTGTTGTGACTTCTTTTTCTATTTGCTTCATGAAGTTGTATAACAGATGTTCTGAAATTTTTAAACATTTTATTAGAGGCTCATACAACTCTTATCACAATCCATACATACATCAATTGTATAAAGCACATCTGTACATACATTGCCCTCATCATTTTCAAAGCATTTGCTCTCCACTTAAGTCCTTGGCATCAGGTCCTCTTTTTTTCCCCCTCCCTCCCCACTCCCCCTCCCTCATGAGCCCTTGATAATTTATAAATTATTATTTTGTCATATCTTGCCCTGTCCGGCATCTCCCTTCACCCCTTTTCTGTTGTCCATCCCCCAGGGAGGAGGTCACATGTAGATCCTTGTAATCAGTTCCCCTTTCCCAACCCACTCTCCCGCTACACTCACAGTATCGCCACCCACATCCCTGGTCTTTAAGGAATCATCTACGCTGGATTCCCTGTGCTCCTATATGCACCAGTGTACATCCTCTGGTCTATCCAGACTTGCAAGATAGAATTAGGATCATTATAATGGGGGAAGGGAAGGAGGAAGCATTTAGGAACTAGAGGAAAGCTGTATTCTTCATCGGTGCTACATCACACCCTGACTGACTCATCTCCCCTAGACCCCTCTGCAAGGGGGTCTCCAGTGGCCGCCAAATAGGCTTTGGGTCTCCATTCTGCACTTCCCCCTTCATTCACTAAGGTAAGATTTTTTTTTGTTCTGATGATGCCTTATACCTGATCCCTTCGACACCTCGTGATCGCATAGGCTGGTGTGTTTCTTCCATGTGGGCTTTGTTTCTTCTGAGCTACATGGCTTCTTGTTCACCTTCAAGCCTTTAAAACCCCAGATGCTATCTCTTTTGATAGCTGGGCAACATCAGCTTTCTTAGCCACATTTGTTTATGCACCCGTTTGTCCTCAGCGATCGTATTATGGAGGTGTGCACCCAATGATATAGTTTATTGTTGTTTGATGTCTGATAACTGATCACTTCGGAACATCGTGATCACACAGACTGGTGTGTTCTTCCATGTGGGCTTTGTTGCTTCTGAGCTAGATGGCCGCTTGTTTATCTTCAAGCCTTTAAGACCCCAGACGCTATCTCTTTTGATAGCCGGGCACGATCAGCTTTCTTCACCACATTTGCTTATTCACCTGCTTTGTCTTCAGCGGTTGTGTCGGAAGGGTGAGCATCATAGAATGCCAATTTAATAGAAGAAAGTATTCTTGCATTGAGGGAGTCCTTGAGTAGAGGCCCAATGTCCTTCTGCCACCTTAATACTAAACCTATAGGTATAGGCACATAGATCTATCTGCCCATCCTCATATATATATTTGTATATGTACATGTCTTTGTCTAGACCTCTATAAATGCCGTTTGCCTCCCAGCTCTTTCCTCTATTTCCCTTGACTTTCCTCCTGTCCCACTATCGTGCTCCATCCCCACCTGGGTTACAGCAATACCTCTTTGTTACATTACCCTTGATCATGCCCTACCAGGCCTCAGATGTTCTTAATTTTAATGTAATCAACTTATCCTCTTCAAGAATGTCTCAGGAAATTGTATATCTTTATCTTAGGCAGGATTCTCTAGAAAAGAAACATTAGTGAAGATATTTATTTATTTATCTCCACTTATACCAATACCTAGGAGCCCTGGTGGTGTCATAATTACTCTTTGGGTTATGATCCACCTGCTCAGCAGGTGGAACTCACCAGCAGCTCTAGGGGAGAAATACTGGGATTTCTACTCTGGTAAACAGTCTTGGAAATCCACAGTGGGGTTCCTATGGGTTAGCATTGGCTCAGTGGCAGCGAGTGAGATCTACATTGTATCTACACCTGTGCCTACATCTACATCAATATCATATCAATAGAGAGAGAGGAAATGATTGACACAATTGTAGAGGTGGGCAAGTTCCAAAGTTGGGTCAAATGTAATGGTGGAGGATTCTCTTGACTCATGTAGCTACAGGGAATGATGAACCCCAAATTGGCAGGTTCATCTATGTTTTATTCTTTATTTGCACCGGGGAGTACTACTACAAATCATTGGCTCTGAAGGAAAGAACTAGTACATCACAGGTGACTTTATGTGTGTGAATTAGTGAGTCATGAGTGAGTAAAAAGAGAAAAAATTCCCTTTAGATAAAGAATACAGAAAACCTTTATCATTTCTACCTTTCTGATTGAACTCAGTATTTTAAGTAATCTAAAAACACATTTCTGAAACTTCCTTCTTCACCTCTCCTCTTTAGGAATGTCCTGTGAGCATCACACATGCAGGCATGCATACATGCTCATATGCACACAAACAGTGCACCAAACACACTCTTACAAAGACGCACACACACACACACACGCATTCTAACCTCTGCAATTCCTCACATATACTAAGTCCTTTGCAAAAATCTAGAATAAGTGCATCTTTTCCCCTATTTACATTATTCCTCTCTTTGTGACACTGAGGAGAAGAACTACAGTGGGGGCTGTCAGAAGTCATGAATGGTAACTTGAATGAGAGCACAGGGAGGCCCAGGCAGCCACCAGAGATTGCTCCTGTCAGGGATGTTAACAAGCCACATCTATGTCTCCTCTACTTTCCTCATTCTGTCTCAGCATTGTTCCCCATATTTACTGATGACCCTGAAAAGAAAAGTTCTTCCCTACAAAATCTCCCCTCTTTAACCTTAATTATCAGTCTGTAGCATCCTTAATTCTCATGACTTCAATAGGTCTTGCTCAGGTTCTTTTTTATGAGCCCATCCGATACTCATAATCTACCGCCAAATCACCTCTTTTCACATCTGAACATGTTCAGCTCTCACAGGCTATCCACGTACAGCCCTCTCCTCATGCGCGCACTACCAGCCGCCTGCACACTTTTCCAAACACTTGAATGGCCTCTTTCCAGTAAGTACTGCTGTGCACGATAGTCTAAATGGGATGTGAGGAGCCCACGAAAAATCGACCATTACCTTTTTGAACTCGAAAGTTCCAGAAGTTATTCCCTCAGATAATCCACCTCATACAATCTCGAACTTTAGAGCTGCAGTGCACTCCACACCTTATCTCATAATTGATTTACTGTGCCCAATTAGAATCATTTAATCACAACGTCAATGTTAATGTCCTTCGATATCCATTGCTTTTGTGCTGTGTCCAGTAGTGAATTCCACCTTAGATGCCCAGTTGCCCATTTTCCCAGATTGAGATATGGCTGCCCACTCCAACTTCTCAATTTCTTTGTGCAAAGAGTGTTGTACCTTAATTCTCTCAGGTGTGCTTACCCCTCCCAAGCATCTCTGTCAGGCGTTTACCTAGCTTGTGTGCTTTCATTGTTGTTCATACTAGTTTGGGTTCCTAGTTACAGTGGACGGAGAAAATGCCAACTGAAAACACTCCATCCTTTTGCATTTAGTCATTTTTGCCTTAATATCTAACTTGTGTCCCTTGTAGACAGCACATGGATAGGTCGTGTTTTCTTATCCATTGTCCCATTTGCTGTTTCTTAACTAGGGCATTTAAACTATTTATTCAGTGTGACCATCAATAAGTGGCCATCACTTGTTTGTCAGTTTGTCGTACTGTGGTGGGGTCTACAAATGCCAGCAGGGTCACCCAAAGTGAACCGGTTTCAATGGAGCTTCTAAACGAAGAACAGACTATGAAGAAGGAATTGGCTGCCTACTTTAGAAAGTAACCACTGAAAAGGAACAGAGTGGGGGCCGCAGCCATCAGAGACATTTCCGAAGCAAGTGTCTTCAATGCCTAGGTGCTCCCACACTGTACGTGAAGCTGCATTGTTGTGTGAGTAATGCCGTTTGAATTGTGGTATTGGCGAAGAATTTAAAAGTACCATGGACTGTGAAAAGGACACAAATTTGCCTCAGAAGTGGCAAATATGACTAGAGTGCCCTTTAGAGGCAAGGATGGCAAGACTTCGTCTTACATACTTTGGACATTGCGTCAGTCTGGGTAGACTAAAGAAACAAGTCTATGTGTATAAGAAAGAGTTTTATATACTAGAGGAACTGATCATTGAGAAAACATCCCAACTCAGTCCAGTCCAAGGTCATAAGTCTGATATTAGCCCATATGTCCGATACCAATCTATAAAGTCCTCTTCAGACTCAGAAAACACATGCAATAAAGCCAAATGCAGGACAATCACAGGGCAGTGGGTAGAAAGTCTTTGGGTCCAGAGGCGTTGTAAGCATCTCAGTGCTGGCAGGGGTCTCTCTGTGGCTTCTCCGGCTTCCAAGGTCTGGTTGCGTCCATGTGGCTTGTCTTCTGGAATGTCTCCCAGGAAGTGGCAGAGAGAGAGAGAGAGAGAGAGAGAGGAGTGTCTTCTGCCTCCAAGGAGGAAGTCCCAGATTTCCTAGAATTCTCAGGAGAAGGCCATGCCCACACAGAAGTCTCATTGGCTATCTCCAGATTGACAGCCTAGAGTATCTACACTCGTAATCCTTAAATTGACACCAGATTAGGCGACTGCCACAGACATGTGGTCAGGATAGGCCAGTTCCTGGAGAAAGACATCATGCTTGGCAAGGTCGAGGGGCAGAGAAAGAGGAAGACTCTCAAGAAGGTGGCCTGACATTGGCTGCAACAATGGACTCAAGCTCAGGGACAGATTTGGGTATGGTGCAGGACTGGGCAGTGTTCTGTTGTAAACCAGGTCGGAACCAACTTGGTGGCACTGGAGAGCAGCAACAGCAATAGGTCTGAATTTGTTGTTGTCATTTCCTGTGTGCTGTCGGTGTTGTTGGTTTTGTTGGTGGTGTATGCTGCTGGCTTCTTTTTTCCACATAATTTAATGTACTGAGTTCCTTTTTTGTGGAGGTTTTCTCGTCATTTTTCACATACTGTTTTCCAGTTTACTGGATCCTGATGTTTACCTCCTTTTTATTTTGATTAGGTTTATTCATTTTATTTGAGGTTACCCTATAATTTATTCATTTCTTCCCATGTTTAATCTGTTCTATCTTGAAATTGACTTGACTTCCTCTCTACTTGGATTTTATGAGCTACATATTCCTCATATTTATGTTGTAATTGTCATCATTGAAAATTGATATATCTTGCGCCCTATTTTCAGTCTGGTGGGTGTATTTTACTTTGAATGCTTCCATATCCCAGTTTGCTTCTGAGTCATCTACACTAATCTCAGATCATTGTCTTCTGTTGTTGACAAAGGACTCCCCATAATAATTCTGGATGGCTGATCTGATTTTTACAAATTCCTTTCTACTTATCTGAAGATACCTTCATCTCACCATCATATCTGGGGGACAACTTTTCTGGGGATATGATTCTGGTCAGCACATCAGGCTCCCTGACAATTCACTCATCTCTCTGTTCTATGGCTTTTTCTGCTCAGCTGCTTCTCCTTGTCAGGAGTGAATGCACTTCTCTAGCCTTTCCTCTGAAGCTCGGGGCTCCAGGATTAGCATCGGAGTCTACTCCAGGAAGTCTCTGGTGTCTTTGTTGTAAAGGGTCTGCGTAGCATGACTGCCTGGTTCACCCTCTTGCCAGAAGTCCCTCACCTCCAGCCTTAGTTGAAATAAAAAAGCATAAATTAGAATTAGTATAAATAATATTGCTCTTTTGGCCCAGGTGAGCATCAGATGTGTTCTTTTTTCTACTCAGCACACCAAAGGAAGATTCCATAGCATAGAGGTGTCAAATTTGTTAGTTTTTGTTGGAATATTTTTCAGTTTCGTGTACCTACTTCTGTGGATTTTATAGACACACTCTAGTTTTAGTTAACTTCCTCAAAATGGATAGAAGAATTTAAAGGACTCTTCCAAAGAAGCTACAGATTGAAAATCCTTGTACCGGTGTACACGTATCTGCCTGTAGTAGTGAAATGAGAAATGATAGACCCAACTGTCTCCTGCTCCTTGGACAGGTTCTTCATCACTAAGACAACGACTGATCCAGGGGGAGTAAAAGTTGACGAGAATAGAATCCTGCCTGGCAGTTTGAACTGAGAGTGTTACTGCCAGTTGTGGGTGGTTACAAAATTCCTTAGGTGGACTGGAAGAACAGGAAAAATCATTAAAGGACTGTACACCTTGGCCAACCTCCGCCACAGGGAGATATGTGTAGAGTCCCTGGAATTGCCACAATCAGTTCTAGAACCATGCTTTGTCTGCAAAACTCTATGTATCTATAAAATAGATACATTGACCCCATGTCTTGCTGACCATGGGATTTTCTACAAGCCCTGCAGCACAAGGGTACTCTCCCCCTCATGATGTTTAACTCTTCTAAGGGTGACTCTGGAGTAGCTCAGTCCAATGCATAACCCACACTGTGGGAATTTGGGAAGAAGTACTGTCTTTCAAATTCCTACCTGTGGTATTTGGTAAGGTGCACTACAAAAGATTCAGAAAGCTGAACTAGTCAACAATACCTCCCATACTGTTTAATTAAATTTGAGAAGTCAGCCCAAAACTTGCAAGGTTATCAAGGGGACAATTTTCAATTTACATGTATTAATAAGGATGAACCTTTCCCTAATTACAGATCAGCAAACCCTTATCCAAAATATTTTAAGCAGGTTTTAATGGAATTTATTATTTTTCCAATTTAGGAAAATGGATATTTTCCCCTCTAAACTGAAACAGCTAAAACACTATTCAAGAATTAAGACGGTTCTTTTGTTAAAGATAACATCAGATAATGAAGGGCAGTGACCCCTGAGGATCAGGAAACGCCTAATATGAAGCCCACAACTGACCCAGTTTGTTTCATGAGAGGGTTTCCGGACATGGAAAAGGCAGGAAGGACCCAGGGCATGAACTTCCTTGGTTGAAGAGATGGGGTAGAGAATTCAGGGAAACCAGGCAGATAAAGGGCAGTCTTGATCAGCACATGAAGCATGAGGTAGCTACCTGAATCTAAGGAAAGGCCAGACACACACACACACACACACACACACACACAACACAAATATTGTAGCAGACTTTGTGTCAGGCTGGGAAGTGCACTGATGGGTCTTACTTTAGTCATGGGGAGTATCCCTACATGGAACCCCCTGGTGATCCTACTTACCAAATCTGAAAGCAAAACCAGAGTCAACCTGCCTCCCAGAAGACTAACTGCATTCCCAAACACGCTCAAGAACGTTTATAGGAGTTCTAAAATATCCAGGACCTCACAAGTGAAAATTCATGATGTCTGGCATCCAATTGAGAAAATTACCAGCCATGTAAAGAAGCAGGGGGGAAAAAAATCACAAATAGGAAGTAGAAAAATCAATTGACTTAAGCAGACTCAGACCTGTCACAAATGTTAGAATAAGTAAATAAGAATGGTAAACTTTAGTATAACTTTATTACCAAAAAAAAATCATTAAAGGCACAGAGGTATAAAAATACCCAAATCTAACTTCTAGAAATTAAAATTAAAATGTGTGGGATCAATGGCCAATTCAACATTGTAGAATGAAAGGTTGGTGAATCGAAAACAAGCAACCAAAGCTATCCAATATGAAACACAGAGAAAAAGTAATTTAAAATAATGAGCAGAAGCGCAGTGAGTGATGAGACGATTCCAAGTGGCCTAATATATATGCAGGGGAGTCCTAATGAGAGAGAGGAAGGGCAACAGAAATGGACATCCAGTACAGCATTTTTAAAGCACTGAATTTTTAAAAATTTTGTTGCCATTGATAAGTGCCATTGAGTAGGTTCTGACCCACAGTGAACCACTGAACTACAGAACAGAACATTGCCTGGTCCTGTGCCATCCTCACAATTTTCCCTATGTTTGAGTCCATTGTCGCAGCCACTGTTGATCCGTTTCCTTGAGAATCTTCCTCTTTTGCGCTGCCCCTCTACCTTGCCAAGTGTGATGTCCTTCCCCAGGAACTGATCTCTCCTGACAACGTGTCCAAAGTATTTGAGATCTCTCCTAGGCTTGTCTCGAAGGAGAAATCTGACCGTACTTCTAAGACAGATTTGTTGTCGCTTGGGCAGTCCATGGTGTTTACAATATTCTTCTACAGCACCACAATTCATATGCATCAGTTCTTCTTCTTTCCCGATGCTCTTATTCAGTGCCCAACTTTCGCATGTACATGAAGTGATTGAAAATACCATGACTTGGGTCAGGCACCTTAGTCCTCAAAGTAACTTTACTGCTTTTCAAAACTCTGAAGAGGTCTTGTGCAGCAGACTCACCCAATGCAAGGCTTTGTTGATCTCTTCACTGCTGCTTTCCTGAGCATTGATTGTGGATTCAGGGAAGAAGAAATCCCTTAGCAGCTTCGATCTTTTCTCCACTTGTCTTATTATTACCTATTGGTCCAGCTGTGAGCATTTTGGTCTTCTTTACAGTGAGTCATAATCCATACTGGATGCTGCAATATTTGTTCTTCCCCAGCAAGGACTTCAATTCTTCACTGTCAGCAAATAGCCATGTCATTCGAATATCAAAAGTTGTTGAGAAGCCTTCCTCCAAACCTGATGCTGCATTCTTGATCAGAAAATCCAGCTTCTCTGATTATCTGCTGGAAATGGTTTCCTTGTGTTTTATTGACTATGCAAAGTCCGTTGATCCTGTGGAACATAACAAACTACAGCATGCAGATTGCTCAGCATGCAGATTGGATAAATATTGTGAGAGGATATAACCATGAAGAACGCCTTTCCTGAGTCTCTTGTTCTGTTTGAACCACCAGCTCTTAATCCATGTACATGTTCCGCAGAAGCACAAAGAACGGTTCTGGAATTCCCATTCTCAAGACTACCTGTAGTTTGTTATGTTCCACAGGGTCAACGGACTTTGCATAGTCAATAAAACACAAGGAAACCATTTCCAGGTATTCTATGCTTTCAATCACGATCCAGCTGATATTAGCAATGATATTCTTTGTTCCTCTCACTTCCTCTTCTGAATCTGACCTGAACCTCTAGTGGCTCCCTGTCAATGTACGACTAAAACTATGGTTGGAGAATCTTCAGTAAAAATGTACTTGCATGTTTTGTTATTGTGGCTAAACTAGAGAAACAAATTCACAGAACCACACATATATAATAGACAGTTTTATATAAGTGGTCTATGTACATTAAGAAAGTATCCCAACCCAGTGCTGTCCAAGCCCATAAGTCCAACATTAACCCATATGTCCAACACCAAACTACAAAGTCTTCCTCCATCTCACAAAACACACTCAGTGATGCTGACTGCAGGAGGAAAGCTGAATCGGTGAGCATTTAAGCATCTCAGCGCCGGTAGGGGCTCCTCGCGGCTGCTCCAGCACCCAGGGCTTCATCAGGGTAGGTCCTTGTGGCTTCTCCTCAGAGATGCCTTGCAGGAAGTGAGCCTTGCCAGCTGAAGCAGGGAACTGGCTAAGGCAGCTGCACCCTGGTCTGACCAATAGAAAGCAAGAGACCCAAGAACTCGAAAGACGAGGCTCACCAAGCCATTTATCTCTCCACCCTTCAATTAATTGGCCAGGTTGCCCCAATAAACCTTAACTATCTCACATGTGATATCAATGACATTGTTCTATAATTTGAGCATTCTGTAGGGTCACCTTTCTTTGCAGTGGGTACAGATACGGATCCTTTCCAGTCAGTTAGCCAACTAGCTCTCTTCCAAATTTCCTGGAAAAAAAGAGTGAGTGCTTCTGCGCTTCATCAGCTTGTTGAGACGTTTCAGTTTCACGCCATCAGTTCCTGTTATTGTTGTTAGATGCCTTTAAGTCAGCTCCAACCAATAGCTGCCCTCTTCACAAGAGGACATAACACTGCTTGTCCTATTCTCTCTTTTGGGGGCTAATGTTTTCAGTGCAGCCTGAACCTCTTCCTTCAGCGCCGTTGGTTCTTGCTCATGTGCTCCCTCCTGAAGTGGTGGAATGTCAATTCGTTCTCTTTGGTACAGTGACTGTATATGCGTTCCTTCTTTTGATGCTTCCTGCGTGATTTAATATTTTGCCGATAGAATCTTCTAATATTTCAAGTCAAGACTTGATTTTTTTTACCGTGAGTTCTTTCAGTGGAAGATATGCTGAGTGTACTCTTTCTTTTTAGTTTTCTAACTCTAGGTCTTTGCACATCCCAGTATAATTTTTGACTTTGTCTTCTCAAGCTGCCCTTTGAAACTTTCTGTTCAATTCGTTGGCCTCATCATTTCTTCCATGTTGAGATAGTTAGTTTGTTGTGCCAACCTGGCCGATAAACACATATGGGATTAATTGAAGGGCAGAGAGCTAAATGGCTTGGTGAGCCTCGCCTTTCTTGTTTCTCGCTCTTTGATCATCGGACCAGTGTGCGACTGCTTTGCTTGTTCTGTGCCTCAATTTGCAAGCTACACTTCCTGTGGGACACCTAACCTATTGACTGTGTCTCTGTGATTTGAGGTCCCTTTAAGACCTGCCTCACCAGAGAATTAGAATGTACATCTCTGGAGTTGTGTACTGTTGGTGGCCTGCCTTGCTGTTTGCTGCCTGTGCCCGAATAGCCTAAATCTCTCTACAGAGGACTACCTGGCAGCTCTCAAGATTGAAGGACTGCTAATGTCTCACAACTCTCTCACAGGAGTGAACTGCACTGAGCCATTTGTACTGCTTTATAATTTAACTGTTCATTTATTGTATTAAATATTTATCTATCTGTATATCACTTAACAGTTCATTTTTTGTGTTATCTACCTATATATAAAATTATCAGCAATCTGGTTTTGTCTCTCTAGAGAACCCTGTCTAACACACGTGGTTGAACTACTCTACCATTAAGAACAACTTTCAGTCTCTTCTGAGATTCACTTTCATCTTTCTTTTCTCCTATCTTCTTAATGGCCTTTTCCTTTCTGTGTGTGATGTTCTTTATGTCGTCCCACAGCTCTACAGTCATCAGAGTTCGTTGCAGTAAATCTTCTCTTGAGATCTTCAGGTGGGATAGACTCAAGATAGCCTTTTAACTCTCATGGACGTGTGCTCATTTTCTTCATCTTCAATCTGAACTTATAAATGAGTAAGTTGAACAAGATGATCCATCCTGAATTGGTACCTGGCCTGGTTTTAGCTGCTGATGTTAAGCTTCTCCAGTGTCTCTTCCCACAGATGATTTATTTCTGTGTGTTCCATCTGGAGAAATCCATTTGTGTAGTTGCATTTTGTGTTGTTGGGAAAAGGTATGTGCTATAAATACCTTCTGCATTGAGTTTGCTGAAGCCAATCATGCTATCTCCAGCTTCCTTTCTATCACCAAGACCATATTTTCCAACGATTGTTCATTCTTTTTGTTTCCAGCTTCATCGCTAGTGGTCCAGGTTGGTGTATAAATTTGACTGCTTTTGCAGCTGTTTCTTCCCATGTTGAGTTGTGCCCGTCACCAAAGGAAGCTTCCAAAGTGTTTACTCCTATAAGGTTTACTCCATTCCATCACCTTTGAGAAAGCAGCTCCTCAACAGTGACATTTGGGCCCATCCTCTGGCACGATCCCTATCAGTGATCTGCTCCATTCATTAGGCCTTCAGTATCTAACAGTTTTTCAATCCTATGTTTTTAGTAGCTACTTCCTCTGAAGTTCCCAGCTGATTCCTTCTTCAAAATTTTGAATGCATTTATTAGCTATTGCATATATTACATTTATGACACATTATAGATAACACCTCTAGCTTAATACATGGCATATTACATTGACTTACACCTTATATTATATAGACCTCCCTAGCACCCTGAACTGGTATCTTTGAGTCATTGTTCATCTGTTTAATATATCAATTTGTTCTCTTCTCCCAGCTGATAACCCTTATAACCCAAGATGTCCTAAATTTTGTGCTACTTTTAGGAATAGGAGCAGATCTCCTCACAATTCACTGGAATGCCTGGCAGCCAGCCAGGGAATATTTTTCTGTGGCCTGGACCACATATCCAAGGCAAGTGGCATCCCCTGGGAATGATGTCTATGTCATCTACTTCTGAGTTCAAACTTCTGACCTTATACCAGCCTCAAGTTCCTTTTCTGGATATAAAAATAATCTACTGTTCTTCACCTGATGGCAGCATGTGCACTGGCTAAGAGAACAATTCTGTGGGTTGTTCAGCTTATGTCCAGCAGTTTTGTCTTGGGTAAATTACTTGGTGCCTCTAAGCCAAAATCTCCTTGTCTGTAAAAAGGAACTTAGAACTCCTTTATGAGACTCCTGTGAAGGCTAAACAATTTGATGCACAGAAATATTCCTCTGAGACCCTACCCTGGAGGAGCTGTCCAGCAATGCTTTGTGTGCTCCACTTTCCTCCACCGATTCTAAGAGCACACTGCCTGCCGTAGGCCCGGCAGCATCCTAGTCTGGCTCTGTACATGGTCCCCGCACATGCCCTGGGTGACTTTACAAAGTGACAGATGGCAAATCCTCAGCATGGTGTCAGCATGGTGTCGGCCACTTTTTCTTCTCTCTTAAAAATACTTTGTGACCTATCTAGAAAACCCTGGGCTGTGTTTTCATTACTTATTACTCATTTATCTGGTAATTTTCAGAAAAGAGCACACCGAATGCTGCCAGCAAGGCCCGCACAGCTGCTAATGGGAGGCTTGTTTGGATCCTGAGGTCGCCTGTTGGCCCCAGCAGCTAAACAGCTGCCAGAACACTGTTAGCCTGGTCAGGATACGTGCTGAAGGCTCGGAGGACAGAATAGAGCCCAGCATAATCACGCAGAGGTCCTGGAGACTCGCATCATTAATAATCTATAGTTCAATCATATAGTGCAAATCAAAGGGAAATAGAAATATATATGCTGCGCTGGAGGCCATACAGCTGCTGGCACAAAGCTTCTGTGTTCCTTGGCAGGTTCAATGATTATTCCCAGCCATTATCAGTCCCAGCTGACAACTGATGCCTGTGAGCTGTAAGCTTTCTGAATGTGATAACTGAACAAAGCAAGATATCTTTCAAGATAATAGCTTGGACTGAATGCCAGTGAGCTGCTGAGCTTTTCAGGTCCCTAGATTTAGGTTTCTCCAGGGCACCGGGAAGGGTGTACATCAGCTTTGGAATGGTTTGCAGGACAGATCTCCACGTGGAGCTTCACAAATGTAGGGTCCAAAGCTGCTCTGTCCTGACAGGGATGTGATATAGAATTAATATGGCTTCATTCTAAGTTTTCCAATTATTCATTGGACCAAAGTGTTGGCCTAGGACTTTGTGAAAACTGTACATCCCAAGTAGGAAAATATCTAGAAAATCACTTTTGTTTTGGACACGGTTTTATTTTATTTTAATTTTGACAGTTTTATTGACAGATAATTCACGGCATACAATTCAGTGGTCTAAACACATTTAAATGATTTGGGTATTCTTTACAACAATCAATTTTAGAAAATTTCCTTCTTTCTTGTACTCATTATTATTAGCTCCCCATTTCCCACCAAACTTCCCTGCCTAAGAAATTATAAATCCAGTTATTGTCAGATTTACCTATTCTGGGTTTCATATAGAGAAAATCGTGCACACGCACAACCAAACCAAACCAAAAAATAAGACCAATAACAATGAACAAACAAAACATAGAAAAATGTCGATAGAAAAGAAAGTAGAAAATACTAAATGTGAAAACAAGTTTAAAATGGGTACAAAGGGAGAGCAAATGATGATGTGTTACATTTTAACTCAATTATATCTGTATCAATCTACTCTCCAATTCATCATATCAATGTTATTCACATCCCTGTCGATAGTCAGAATGGACTCAACAGAGTTAATCCATGCGAGGACCCTGCAAGTGGCTTTTGGACTTTCACTGTTGTCCATGTGGTGTTGTTAGGTGCCATCCAATCAGTTCTGACACAGAGTGACCCTGGGTACACCAGAATAAAACATGGCCGAGTCCTGGGCCTTTCTCACAATCGTTCCTGTGCGTGAGCCCATTGTTGCAGCTACTGTGTCCAACCATCTCCTTGAGGCCCTTCTTCTGTTTCACTGCATCTTCTTTACCAAGCATGAGGTCCTTCCCCAGGGACCGATTTCTCCTGACAACATGTCCAAAGTACATGAGACAGAGATAAAGTCTTGCCATCTGTGCATCTAAAAAGCACTCTGGCCATACTTTGTCCAAAACAGGTAAACTCGTTTGTCCTTTTGGCAGTGCATGGCACTTTCAGTATTCTTTGCCAGCACTATGATTGAAATGCATCTATTCTTCTTTGGTCTTCCTTATTCACTGTCCAACATGGATGACCTGCGTATGAGGTGTTGGAAAATACCATGGATTGGGTCAGGTGCACCTAAGTCACACCCCTGTGCAGCTAGTTACCCAATGCCATGCTTGTTCGCTCTCTTGACTGCTGCTTCCATGAATATTGATTGTGCATCCAAGCAAGATGAAACCCTTGACAAGTCAAGCTTTCCTCCATTTATCACGGTTGACTTCTGATCCAGTTATTAGGATTTGAGTTAGCCTTCTGAAAACCGAGTGCTCACAATTTCAGCTTTAATACAATTACCTAGTCCAGTCATGGATGTTGTTTTTTGTTTGTTTAAATCATTTTATTGGGGGCTCATACAACTCTTATCACAACCCATACATACATCAACTGTGTCAAGTACATTTGTGCATTCGTTGCTCACATCATTCTCAAAACATTTGCTCTCCACTTAAGCCCCTGGCATCAACTCCTCATTTCCCCCCCTCCACCCCCACTCCCTCATGAACCCTTAATAATTTATAAATTATTATTATTTTGTCATGTCTTACACTGTCCAAAGTCTCCCTTTACCCACCTTTCTGTTGTCCACCTCCCAGGGAGGAGGTGATATGTAGATCCCTGTAATGAGTTCCCCTTTTTACCCCACCCTTCCCCCACCCTCCCTGTATCGCCACTCACACCACTGATCCTGAAGGGATCATCTGTCCTGGATTACCTGTGTTTCCAGTTCCTATCTGTATCAGTGTACATCCTCTGGTCTAGCCAGATTTGTAAGGTAGGCTCGGGATCATGATAGTGGGGCAGGGAGGAAGCATTTAGGAACTAGAGGACAGTTGTATGTTTCATCATTGCTGACTGGATCATCTCCTCCTCATGACCCTTCTGTAAGGGGATGTCCAGTTGCCTACAGATGGGATTTGGGTCCCCACTCCATACTCCCCCTCATTCACAATGATATGATTTCTTATTCTTCGATGCCTGATAATTGATCCCGTCAGCACCTCGTTATCACGCAGGCTGGTGTGCTTCTTCCATGTGGACTTTGTTGCTTCTGAGCTAGATGACTGCTTATTTACCATCAAGTCTTTAAGACCCCAGACACTATATCTTTTGATAGTCGGGCACCACCAGCTTTCTTCACCTCATTTACTTATGCACCCATTTGTCTTCAGTGATCATGTCAGGAAGGTGCTCATCATGGAATGCCAGTTAAATAGAACAAACTGTTCTAGCATTGAGGGAGTACTTGAGTGGAGGCCCAATGTCCATCTGCTACCTTAATACGAAACTTTTAAATATATGCCCATAGATCTATTTCCCCATCATCATTTATAAGTATATTTACATATGTACAAACCTGTATTTAGACCTCTTTAAATGCCCTTTGCCTCCTAGTTCTTTTCTCTATTTCCTTTTACTTTCCTCTTGTCCCACTATCATTGTCAGCCTTCATTTGGGTGTTAGTAATTCCTCTTGGTTACATTGCCCTTTATCAAGCCCTACCAGGCCTCTTAAACCCCCCTTGCCACTGATTTTTGGAGCGCTTGTTGTTCTCTTGTTCCTAGGTTTGTTAACACCACTTCTTTTCCCCAACTTCCCCTTCTCCCATGTCCCTCCCCCCCCAGAATCGTCAGTCCCATTGTTTTCTCCTCCAGATTGTTTATCCAGCCTATCAAGGTATGTGGTAATTCTATTGATAGTATCATTAATTTAGCTAGTGGTACAGAATTGAAAATACTATTGAGAAAAAGAAAGCATACATGTATCAGGCAGCTAATAGAGAAGCATTTTTAATTTAAAGTTTTTGTTAAAAATACTTTTCAGGATTCTACTAGATTACAAGCAAAATAAGATTTGTTGATGGTCCTTCTGATAAAAAATTTGGAGGTTATGACAATGATAATCACTAGTTGGAAGCCTCTGTTTGCAAGTAACAGAAGCCCCAAACTCACTGAAAGCCCAAAATAGACTTTTCAATATTAATATCTCCCATAACCAAGTCATGCAAGGGACAAATGTAGCACAGGAACCAAAGACTTGCAACTTGAAATTCCTTTGTAATTCAGCTTCCTGTCTCTGGTGTTGGCCTTCTTCTGTCATGTTGACCTTCCCTGGTGGAAGAAATCACGGAAAGCCCCAGGTCGCGCAATTCACTGCTTTGTACTGAGAGAGTAGACTCCACCCTCCTCGTCTCACTTTGACATTTTTCAGGTGAAGGACTCATAATGGCCTCGTTCTATGATGTGCCCTTGCGTTTGTACCCCAGCCTGGCCCGCTCCACCTCAGATGACAGAGGAGCACGGATGTCTGGGGAATCGTCCTGGACAAACAAATGAACATATTCATTGTGACAACTGTATTCATTATGCATACATACTTCACAGTATACATTAGCAAGAGTAGGTTATACCGTACTGCACTAGGGTTGCAGTTCATACGTGCATAGGCTCATCCCAAATAAAACGTGTTTAAACATGTCTTTACCATCACTGGATGGCTACTGACAGATTCGCCTGGTAACACACTTGTCTCACTATCATTAGGATGCCTGTAAGAAAAAGGGCCAACAGAGTGGTTTCTGAGGGGGGTCTGCTGGACCGGTTACATCCAAGGCACAGAGGTCAACTGAGAAGGTTAAAGGATTGTTTGGGGGGGATTCCAAAGGAGTAATCTCCAGAGAATGTGCTCCTTTGCAGAAGACTTGCTCAAAAGACACAGGATCACCATAAGGACTTCTTAGGAAAGAAAACTGAACATGGATAGATGAGAATGCAGTCAGGAAACTTGCACTGAGCAATTTCCCCTCTATTATGGCCATGCCCCTACTCATTCTTTAAAGAATGTCCTATGGGAGTTTTGTTGGAAAACTTTATCCCATCCACCCTGAAGCCCTGATCTTGCTGTTCCAGACTTCTTTTGTTTCCCCAAAATCCAAGAAGACAGTATGAGTCCCTTAAGAAGGTCAAAACAGCCGTTTGGATGGGGTGTGAATGGAAGAGAGCAGAGCTCCTTGGCGGAGAATTATAGAGATGAAGTACTACTTGCGGAAATGTATAGGCCTCACTTTGCATGTTCAGGTTTTTATTTAATAGAGGCTTCTATGAGTTTCATAGCAATACTTTTTTGGGAGTTATTTGAAATAATTTTTACTTTATTTTTTATTTATTATTATTTTTAAATCATTTTATTGAGAGGCTCATGCAGCTCTTGTCAAAATGCATACATGCAGACATTGTGTCAAGCACATTTGTACATTTGTTGCCATCGTCATTCTCAAAACATACTTTTACTAACCTTAGACACATTGTGCATGTTCTCAGAAACCACTGGCCCATTGTTTCCTTAAGTGTTTCTGATTCTAAACATGAATAAAATCCTATGGCCAGACAAGCTCGATGATACTCTACAGAGATGCAGACCCTTTATTCCTTTAGGACAGGAGGAAATTGTGGAAGACAAACCCTCTCTCTCGGTCCTAAGGCTTAGTTTTTCCACATAGCCTAGCCTCAGAATATCCGGCATGGCTGAATTAGTACCACCAGCATGATCCAGTGGACAAGACAGTAATATATAACCCTCTACTTCTTCTTTCCTTGCTTCAGTTCCCCTCTATTTCACTCTGGTTGTCCTAGTATTGCACCTTCCAGATAAAATATTAACACTTAATCCTCGCCTCAGACTCTGTTTTCTAGGGACTGCGGGGATACACTGCAGTAACAAGAATGATGAAAATCATTATTAATATAGCTTTTTTGTTATACCAAACATCCTCAAATCTATGGGAATAGAGAGTTCAAGATCATCTGGAGAGAGCTTTCTAATACATTTCTGTCCCAGAATTCAGATTCCTTGAGCCTACATTTAGATTAAAGAATTGGTGAAAATACTTACGACTTTGAATTGTATTGAATAGTAATTGGTGAGCTTCTCGTTAAATATAGTAGATTAAGCATATACAAGTTTACCTCCTCTCCCTCCTGAAACCCTTATAATAATACAATAAAACCAGAAAAAATGTATAAACCTTACCAGAAAGAGAACAAAAACTGGAGAAGGGACATTATCTGAGAAATGGCAATATCTGAAAGATCTTCCAAAAAGGTCACAGAAAATGTCCATTTTATTTTAATTCCATTTTCCCACTATTTTTTAAGCTCCCTTGTGTGTTAAGGAGTCTGACTTGGCAGAGCCGAGGGAGCTGAAACTGAGACGCCAGAAGGGGTGGCGTGAGGAGAGGCCGGTTGTCATGGACACTGGGAGTAACACAGATCTGAGGACAGGAACCTGATTTAAGGGAAATATACCTCCTTTCCTGCACAACTCAACAACTATTTCTCCCACTCAATTCTGCAACGGTTTGTTCTCTGGAAAATTGGAACTGGAATGTCCCTAGACTTGAGGACGCCAGAAGAGGAAGACATGGGACCCAGATAGAAGACATGGGACTGAAAAGAAAAGAATTAGGCAAAAGCCCGGATTCTGAGTGAACAGCCCCTAGTCCCTTCCTCCTGCCCTGTCTTCAGAGTAGCAATACCAAGAATAGAAGTATTGGCAGATGAACTCAGCAATTTCCAAATTGAAATATTCACCCATATCACATGTAATATGTGAAAATCAGCCTATATCCGAGCACCTTATCATGAAACTGCTGAACAGGAGGGTTGTTAAAAGCTTATAAAAGCTGCCATAGAGTAAAATAGGTCACCTAAAGAGGACCTCGCACTGAAATAGCATCTGATTTCCTCATTTGGAACCGGGGAGCTTCTGTGGCACTGTCCTCAGCAGTCTCCAGGGAAATCACTTCAAGCTAGAATTCTTTGAACAGTAGTAAACTGAAAACAAAAGATTCAGATTATGGCAGTTCATATGGAAAGGAAAAATAGCCTGATGATAAAATGAAAACACCGTTTTGCAACCCAATGAACCAAAGGACATAGACATTGAGCGAAGGTCGCTGACATCAGAGAAAGACACAAACATGGTGCACTTGCTAATGGAAAAGCAGACTGTTCTTTGGTACTGCTAAGCTGGATCATCTCATAGGACCCTTGCAAGATGAGACCTGTTTCATAGGGGCTTCTAGGCGGTAATTTTTTTTGTTTTGTTTTGCAATATCTTTTAAAAATCATTTTATTGGGGGCTCATACAACTCATCACTATCCATACACACATCAATTGTGTCTAGGACATTTGTACATTTGTTGCCTTCCTCATTCTCAAAACATTTGCTCTCCACTTAAGCCTATGGCATCAGTGCCTCATTCCCCTCACCCCCATGACCCTTCATAATTTATAAATTATTTTGTCTTATCTTACACTGTCCAAAGTCTCCCTTCACCCGCTTTTCTGTTGTCCGTCCCCTAGGGAGGAGGTTATATGTAGATCCTGTAATCAGTTCCCCCTTTCTACCCCACCTTCCCTCCACCCTCACTGTATCGCCACTCTCATCACTGGTCCTGAGGGGTTCATCTGTCTTGGATTCCCTGTTTCCAGTTCCTATCTGTACCAGTGTACATCCTCTGGTCTAGCCAGATTTGTAAGGTAGACCTGGGATCATGATAGTGTATGGGGGATGGGGAGGGGGGACGAGGAAGCATTTTGGGGACTAGAGGAAAGTTGTATGTTTCATCATTGCTGCATCACACCCTGACTGGCTCGTCTCTAGGCTGTAATCTTTATAGGAGCAGATTGCCAGATCTCTTCTTGCACAGAGCCTCTGATGGGTTCAACTGACAACTGAATGCTTAACCAGTGAACCACCAGAACCCTGTTGGAGTTGTGAAAGAGAAATTGAACCTGAATTGGACAGACTCTAGAGACAGAAGAGCTAGATGCACATTCAAAGCAGTACCATAGGACTATAGTTCAGTGGGAAACTCTTAGGACCAGTAATTCCTTCAACAAATAAATTCCAAGACATAAAAGAGAGGTAAAGGGTATCCTGAGGTTTAACATAAATTTTTAAATCTTATCAATTTACTATTATTATGACGTAACTAATCTGCTAAAATATGGCATTTGTGAGATTATTGGAAACGTGAAAAGATAATTTGATATTTGGGAATTACTATTAATTTCTCAATTGTGAAAATAGCTTTATGAATCTATTTTCTTCAGAAAAGAATCTTTCTATTTTAGAGATACATAGTGAAATATTTGAACTTTGCTTCAAAATAATGAAGAATGGGGACTAGATGGGGTAAGAGATGATGCAAGATTGATCACAGGCTAATTGTTGAACTGGGGTGGTGGGTGAAGGGGATTAACTGTACTCTACTTCTGGTTTTATATATTTTCTTTATTGTGCTAAAATCCATATAACATACATTTTATCCATTTTAAGGAGTTCAGTTCAATATTTTTAGTTTGGTATTTTACATATAAAATATGTATACAAGTTATATACATATTTTATATGTTGTATACAAGTGTTTGTGTGAACATTAGTTTTCATTTTTGGGCAAATGCTCAAGTCTGATTGTTGGGTTACACAGTAAAGTGTATGTTTAGTTTCTTAATTTTTAAAGTTGCTGACATTTTACAGAATTGTTGTATCATTATATAATGTCCATCTTTATCCCTGATAATTTTTAGCTATTAAATATACTCTATCTAAAACTAATATAGTCACTCCTACTTTCTTATGATTTATACTTGAGTAGTGTATCTTTTTTCAGCCTTTTACTTCCAACCTACTTAGATTATTATATTTGAAGGAAGTTTCTTGTAGACAGCGTGTTAGACAGATTAATAATCTACAGATAGATTACTATATTTGGAAGAAGTTTATTTTAGAAAACTGTTGGGTCATGCAGGTGTGCGCACACCCACATGCACACGCAAACACATGCATATGTGTTAAGGTACACAGAACATTAAAAAACACCATTTTAAAATACTCTGTTCAATGACATTTAGCACATTCACACTGTTGTACAACTGTTCTCACTATCGAGTCCCAGAATATTTTCACCACCCCAAACAAAGCTGTGTACTAAGCCATCATTGCCTGCTCCCCAACTGCTGGCAATCACTAATTTTCTTTCTCAATGAACTTACTTTTATGCATATTTATATAAATGGGAGGAAGCTTTATACCATGAATAAAAATTATTTGCCATGCTTCTATGTCCCCTCCTCTTGAATCTAGGCAACACTTTGTCCATTGTGACCAAAAGAGTATGGCAGAAGTGAAGGCAGGTAACTTCTGAGGCCAACTTACAAAGGACCACGCATCCCATCCATCTCTCTTCCTATTGGCTTGAACAGTCACTCACATCGTCCTCATGCAAGAACACAAGCAATCCTGAGACCGCCCCTTGAACTTCTGAGGAAGTTCATGCCACACGGAAAGAGCAGGAATAGGCATTAAGCAGAAGTCTCAGCTCAGTCAAGCCTTCCAGCCATCATAGTGGAGGTGCCAGATGGGTGTATTAAGAAACATCTAACTGATTCCATCCCCAGATCTCTGGGGACCAGAAGCCATTCATCTTCCCATCAGAAGCCCAAAATATCATGGAGTAAGACCAGATCAATACGCAACTGGAGAACCTATGAGATGGCTATCTCTATGCAGTCAAGCATGAAGAGGGACGTAAATCCAGAAGTCACAACGTGCTGTTGGGTCCTACCCCTGAGGAAGCAAAAAGGAAGTACAGACTACAAGAAAGGCAATAGATTCCAACAAAGAAGAATATTTCCGCAAACCATGGCTTGGCAACCCCCCCCCCCCACCAAGTTGTCTACTACGCCGTCCATAGTTTACAGCAGCCCTTACTTACCTAAGCAGAGGAAAGGACGTAGAAATCAAGAACGCTTGACCTTTCCTAGCTGAGGTTTCAACTCTCAATTCTTGATCTCTTACAAGAAGAAAATGAAAATGAGGGAAAAGATGAAAGATATATATTTGTCATGGTAGTCAGTGATTCTTCTTTACAGCCCCACTGGGGGTCATCAAGGTAGAAACAGCTGCCAAGAAGTATGAAATATATTCAGAGCTCTGGCATTTTCCCTCTGTGGACTCTTGACTGTAGAGGAGATCATTAGAGGGTCTTCATGTTGCTTAGCAGCCTGTGAATGCTGTTTGCTATCATGTCATTAATATGAAAGTGTTTCATAGAAGACATTCATCTTTCATTAATGAAAATTAAATTTGCTAATATGACACAGAATCTGTTCTTCCTTGTGACTGTCTATACTTAAGTAGCCTTATTGAATTAGCGTGTAAGTGGTTTTCAGGCTTTAGACTGTTAAAGTATCATAATAGTGACTTGGTTTTCAATAATACCAGATGACCATTAATGACATGATTATGCAGTTATAACTCTGTGATCACCATCCTGAGGCAAAATGTCCCTCCTCTTCAGCCTAGCGCTGATGCAAGTCACATATGCCACTACCCAACTTCTCACTGCTGAATCCTTAGGTAGGAAAAGATTCTTTTTTAATTTTAACTGTTTTATTTATATTAATCACATACCATGTAATCTAATAGCTTAAAGATATTTAAGATAGTTATGTAATCATCACAATTAATTTTAGCATTTTTCTTCGTTTTCTTCATTAGCTCCTCATTTACCCCCAACCTCTACTGCTAAAACCCTAAGAAGCTAGTAATCTAGTTACTGTCTCTATAGATTTACCTATTCCTGATTTCATATAAAGAAAATCATATAAAATCAAGCACAACTACAACAGAATAAAACAGAGGGAAACCTCAATTGAAAAGAAATACTAGAACAAGTTAAAACGTGGTCAAAAAAGGAAACATGATAAGGTCTATTAACTATATCTGTCTTAATTCACTATCTCATGTACAGTGTCTGAGGGCATGGCTGTTCACATACCGATCAACGATCCAGAGAAATCTAATGAAGGCTTAATTCATAGGGGAGCTTTGCAAATTAATTTTGGGCTTTCGCTGGCATCAATAGCCTCCAATAAACTGGGTACTTGGAAATTAGGCTGTAATTCAGTTCCTTCCTCAGGTCTTAGATTTTATTATTTCCAGTCTTTGGATCACACAGGCTGGCATATTTCTTCCATGTGGACTTAACTGAACCTCAGTTACATGGCTGCTTGTTTTAAAACAAGTGTTTAAGACCCTAGGTGTGTTAGGCAGGTTTGCTGTCTCAACATGGCCAATGAGCACATGAGATTGTTGAAGGGTGGAGAGATAAATGGCTTGGTGAGCCACGCCTCTTTCTCTCTTGCTCTTTGATCATCATATGAGTGTGTGCTTTCCTTGCTTGTTCTGTGGCTCCATTTGCAAGCTACACCCTCCGGGGGTCACCTACCCGTGGATTGGGTCGCTGTAACTTGAGGTTCCTTCAAGACCGGCTTTGCCACACTAGTACATCTCTTGAGCTGAAGACTGTCAGCCCCTGTCATCTGGCTGACGGTTGGTGACCTGCTTGCTGTTTGCTGCCTGTGGCTGCAGAGCCTGAATTGTTCCACGGAGGACTACCCTGCGGCTCTCAAGACTTGAAGGACTCCCTGTATACTAGCTGTCTCACAGAAGTGAGTTGCTCTGAGCCATTTCTACTGTTTTATAGCTTAGTTAATTGTTTATTTCTTAAGTTATCTATCTATATAAATATCTACAAAATTATTAGTGTCCTGGTTTTGTTTTTCTAGAGAACCCTGTCTAACATACTAGGCTATATTCTTCTAAAAGCTGGGCACCATTTGCTCTCTTCACCACTTGTTTCTTCAATGAACACTTCATGAGGTCAAGTATTGAACAGGACCACATCCTAAGAACTGTTTGCTTTTAGTTTAGCGCTTACAGTTAAGTGCAAATTCAAATCGATTCATAGATCTAAGGTTTATACATATGCCTGTCCCACTTTATTGGCAGCACTAGCAGATTTTTTTAGCTATACGTAACCTCCATGGGGCCTTTGGTAATTTTATTAAGGGTTATGAAAAACTAGCCAATGGTATAGATTTTAAAATACTATTAAGAGCAATTTACATACACAAGAAAGTTTGTTATATTAAAAAACATGGGATATTCACATATACGTATTAAACATTTTAAGTCACTCAGTCTGGGTTAAGAAAACAATGAGAGTTGCACACTGGATACAAAATTCAAAAACATTTACTCACTTCAGCAGAAGTACGTCTAAAGAACTAAGCCATGTCACGAAAAGCCTAAAAAAAGAACCCAAACATGAAAGTAGCAAATATATGGTAGTGTTAAGTTGTCTATCATTGAACTTTTGAAAACCGGAGGTTTGCAGCAAAGTCCAATGACTTCTAAATCCAAGACCTTGGGGTGGTTCTCCTCCTCCTCTTCTCTCACTGTGAGGTTGCTGCTTTAAGTGTAAAGGGGCATATCAGTTCCTTTAATACGTAACACAGGTGTGTTTAAGGTATAGTCCAGTTCCTTTAATGGGTTTTCTGAGCCAGATCCTCCTGATGCACACCTCAAGAAGACAAAATCTAAATCCAAGGAGCCTATAGTATGGGGCCTGGGTCACTAAGGGCTGAAAAGAAACTCGATAAAAAATACATGATTAGCCACATACTACAGATCAGATCCCCCACCCGCCCTTGGGTGTCCATATAAAACAATGTCAAGCATTTTCCCCACAGGCTAACCCCCTCCCCATCTGCCCACCAGTAGAAGTGAAATCATCTCCTTAGAGACAGACACCCGCTACCCCTTGGCCATGAATTTCCACCACAGTGCACTGAACACCAATGTAAGAGTGTCCCCACAAGGAGGATGACCAGAGGGCATTGAGATATTACATGGACTATTCAGTCCTCCCACTCCCTACTCTCACACTAGAAACTGGTCCTGCCTGAGGTGAGGACTCCCCTGGAGAAGCAGTCTTTATGATGTACAAATAAGGAAATAACAAATGGGCTACAAGCATTAGGGTCCTTACATTCATCCTTATTTTCTCATTGATGATTTTTATAGCTCTGGATTTTCCATTTAGGTATCTGATCCACCTTGAATTTGTTTTGTACATAGTAGATATGGGTCCTATTTCATTCTACCATTGTTCCAGTATAAAACTGTTGTTTTTAACTACTATGGCTAGCTAATAGGTGTTGAGGTTGGATAATATGAGGTCTCCCATTTTGTTCTTTTTCTTAAGGAGTTCTTTGCTTATCGTAGGTCTCTTCCCTCTCCACATGAAGTTGGTGATACAGCAAAGTGTGGTGAAGAAACCAGATAGTGCCTAGCTATAAGACGAATAGTCTGGGGCAAAGAATGTACAGATGTGCTTTATACAATTGATGTATTATATGTGTGGATTGTGATAAGAGTTGTATGAGCCCCTAATAAAATGTTTTAAAAAAATAAAAAGAAACATATATACACACACACACAAAAACGAATGTCAAAGGCTTGTGTTAGAACAAGCTACCATCTAAGTGAGGCTTCAGCCAAGTCCACATGGAAAAAATCCACGAGCCCGTGTGATCCAAGGATTGTCAAAATAAAACCCAAATATGAAAGAAGGAACAATATCAGATTGTAAACTATGAACGCTCAGTTTGTAGAAGTTCATGGGTGACAGTGGAAGTCCACAATGCATTTGCAGGGTCCCCACAAAGATGAAAATTCTGGTGAAGCCCCTGCGACCCTATTCCTGGGATCTGAATAGCCTTGCTATTAGCATTGTAAAGTCAATTATGACAGATGTAGTTACATTAAAATTTAACACCTTGTCATTTTATCCCCTATTGACACTCTTTAAAGTTGTTTCAATTTTTAATATTTTCTGCCTCCTTTTCAAATGAGGCCAAAACCAAACTCACTGCCATAGACTCTATTACAATTAATAGTGACAGGGTAGAACCATTCCTGTGGGTTTCCAAGACTATTAACTGTTTACAGGAATAAAAATCTTCATATTTCTCCTACAGAGTGGCTGGTGGTTTCGAATGGCTGACCTGGCAGTTAACAGCCCAAGGCATTACCATTATGCCCCCAGTTTTTAATATTTTCTGCCTTTTTTCCTATGTTTTGTTTGTCATTGTTCTTTTTGTTTATTTGCTTATTTTTATTTTTATGAGGTTTTGGATATGAAATCCAGGATAGGTAAATTATAGAGATAATTACTCGACTAATAATTATCTAGGGGCATGGCAGGGGGAGGTCAGTGGGAAGTGGAGCGTTAACAACAATGATTATGAGAAAGAATGAAATGTTCTGAAATTGATTGTGGTGATGCTTGCACAACTCTTCGTGATGTGACTGAACTCTTGAATTGTATGATACGTGAAATATATGTCAATAAAATTATTTTTAAGAATAAAATAAGGTGCCATATAAAGGGACCAAGAGGTTTATTAAAATGATGAAAAATATATTTTAAGAGAAGTAATAAAAATGAATGGGTATCTTGAAAATACGTTTCAGAAGGGAAAAGAAGGATAGAGAGAAGCTATGGGTGGGGAAAGAGGAAAGTGTAAGCAAACAAGACAATAAAGATACAGATGTATGCTGAGAAGTAGTAGAAGTAAACAAAAGCAAGGACAGTAAGAAAAAGGAGGGAAAAGGAAAGAGAAATGTAAGGGAAAGGTGCTGTATGAGGGTGGGTGGGTCTGTGCGGGCAGGGAGAGATGGAAGGAAGCAAAAAGAAAGACCAAAAAAAAATAGAAAGAGACAGATTGGAAGCACAGCCTGGCTGGGGACATGCTGAACCAGGCAAGTGTGGGAATGTGCAGAGGTGAGCCATTTCTTATCTATGGGGGCATAAGAGAACGGTCAGGGGGAAAACCAATCAATAAATAAACAGATAATAGGAAGTGTTGCAATGGGGGGGAGTCATGGCAAGCATGGGGCCACAGCAGGGGTGCCTGGTTCATTATGTCATCAGGCGCACAGGATAAGGAACAAAGGGGAGAAAAGAAAGAGAGGAAACAGTGACTAGCTGGGCCAGGTAAGCAGGACAATGTGACAGGAGCACTCCAACTCCTTGTGCTGGTGGGGCCATGGGAAGTGAAACAAGGAAAACAAGTAGGATAGAAAGCACTCCCTGGGTGGGAACAGGGAGGAGCAGGCCAGCATGTGCCAGCCCAGCGCCACACATCAGTGTGGGCCCAGGAGGATGGACAAAGACAAACAAGCAAAAGATCAGAAGTTCTTCCTGGGTAGGGACATGCTGACTGAGCAAGCATGGGGCCGCAGCAGGAGCACGTGGGATGCACCCTGAGCAGAGCTCCCTGGAGTCTGGAGAGATGGTTTTTGTTTGAGTGAGTGAGTTACTTTTGAGATAACCTACTTATTTTCTGAGAGATCAGGCATTAAACTGAGAAAAAAAATTTTCATTTAAAGAAATGAATACGTAGGTCTTGAATCGTCACATACATGTACAGAACTACTAGGAGTTATTCAGCTTTCCTCTTATTTCTAAATAAGCACAGCAAAAGTCCATAAATTATACGAGGTAGGATCACTGCAGCACTTAAAAATGGGGAAGAGAGCTGATAAAACTGAGAAACACAAAAAGGCACCCAAATCCGTCCATAGTCAAGAGATATATCATTAGGGTTTTTTTGGTGTACAAGGTGGGTACCAAAAAAACTGGAATTTTTTTCAAAGCTATGTATTTAATTTTTTTTTTTTACAAAACAACCATATCACCTTCAAATTACTCTCCATTGCACTTAATACATTTGTCAAAATCTGTGATCCCATTCTTGGAAACATTTTTCAAACTCATCTTGATGGCTAACAGCACCTCCCTCGTGTTTTTCTTCTCACCTTCTACATAGTCAAATTGGGGTCCTTCCATGGCCCTCTGCATTTGCAGAAACAACAAGAAGTCCGTAGAGCAAGGTCAGCTGAGTAGGTGTGTGAGGCAAGAGAGGCGTGCCTTGCCATGGTGGCAAAACCAGTGCCCCTTCCGCCACAACTCAGGCCTGTCTTTGTCATAGACAGTTACATAATCTTTTCCGAATCTTTCCTTAGAAAGCTTGACTAACAGTCTGACCTGATGGAAAGAACTCTAAATGGACTACAAGTCAACATTTTCATCCATTTGGGAAGTTGGCAGACTTCCAGCCAGAATGAAGATTGTCATGAATTGATATTTCACCTTTTTTGAAAGGAGAAAACCCCCTACATTTGAGTTTTCTCATAGCACTGTCTTTGTAAGCTGTGCCCAACATCACAACAGTTTCTAGGACATTTTTCCAGAGCAAGAAACAAAATTTCACAACCACATGCTGTTCTCTTAAATCAGCCATCACAAAAAATGAGGTTCGAGTGAAACTGCTTTTACAAAAAAATTCACTGTGACCAGAGAGTATCTTCCCAGGCGATGCCTCTGGATGCACTAACTCACAGAGAGTTGCTCTGTGCTATCTACTGTGAAAAATGCACCCTACACAAGCGCCACTCTGTGGAGGATTTTTTCCCCTTTTTTTGGGGGGGGGACCTCCTTATATGTCTTCTTGATATATTCTCTGAATATATTTGATATGTTCATCTATAGCTTGATAGTTTGCCTTACTAGAATATTCTGAACATTTTTCTATTTCTTGAGGTATCATTTTACTAACAGGATATTTTTAATGAGTAGGATTCCATTATACAAGTCTGTCTTACTTGATCATACAGGTTTCTTCAGACTTTTTGATTATTAGCCAAACAACAAACAGTCTTAATGATACACTTTTGGGGCTGATTATTTTCATTAGAATGTTTTAAATATTATTAATTTTATTCATTATATTTTTATTGGACAATAGTATGCTGGGAATTTGGGATCTAGAAATCAATAAAAAAGATATGCTTTTTCCCTCAACAAGTTTACAAATTGAGTATTAAAGATAGAAAATGGTACCTGGTTGCTTAAAAAATTTTAACAGCACCATAATAGAAGTTTCTCTCTTCTCTCCATCTCACACCTCTTCCCACCACTGACCATCATTCTGTGTGCCGAGTGCATGTGGCTCACAGATAAATGGGAGTACAGCTGCTCTTCACAAAGACCAAGTCATTATGCAAACATCAGTGTTATGAAAAATTTAAAGATGGCCACATCACTTATTAAAGAGGATAACTGCATCATCACATAACTGCCAAATCACATCATTAGAAACCTGCAAAAGCCACTTAAAAGCATGGCCCAGACAAGTTGACACATGAATTGTAAATGGTGCTCCCATCTAGGACAGCAGCATTCCTTACTGCCAGAGATGTGTCTTTAATGCACAAAATTTCTGGATAGCCGGTTCTTTACTATTGTAAATGAAAATTTCACATAATGACATAGTCAATAAGTGTGAAGTAGGTGCATATTTTACATGTTTCTCTTCTGTTTTGTTATTTCACTTAATCATATTATAGATCTTTCCAGGTCAGTATACATATTTGTAGACCTCACTTGCTTTATTCATTCCAAAACCAGTTGCCATTGAGTCAATTCCAACTCACGGGGACCTTATGTGTGTGTGTCAGAATGGAACTATGCTCCAGAGTATGTTCAATTACAATGACTGCTTTTGAAGTATATGGTTAATTTTTTTTCCAAAATTCCTCTGCGTGTACTCAAACCCTAAGCTTTTGGTTAGCAGCAAGACACACTAGCCATCAGCACCACCTAAGAACTCGGTTTCACTCCATAGAATGACTAAAATTTAAAATATTTAGGTTTTTCTGCTAATGAGCATATAGGTCATTTCTAATATTCCCTATGTTTTTAAATATATCCAGTTTTGTGTGCCTTAATAGAATTTCAGGCTTACAATATGCATATTTAAAATTTGATCATTATATTAACCTTCATTATCTTCTGAAAGGTTTGCGTCAATTTATATCTAGATTTATATTTACAGGCTTTTGAAAAGGCTTTTTTCCCCCTTCTTCATAATTATTGAACATGTTTTCCTCTTTCTTTTAGTTAGCTAGAGGACAAAAGTAAAAGGAGAACCTCACTGCACTTCCCATTTCTATTTCTCCAGTCTCTAACAGTTTTTATTTATTTGTCATCTGTAGAAATTTGTTTATTATTTGTTCCCATCCTTTGTCTTTCCTCTCATTAGGTTGTCTTTTTTTTGTTTTGATTTATAAGTTTTTATGATAAAATAAACCCAGTAATCATTAGACACATGGTAACTATTTTCTAATCTGTCAAATATTTTGTTTCTTTTATTGCAAACAAATATGCCAATTTCTATTTTTAAAAATTATTATGTAGAATGGGCTGCAGTAGATATTCATAAAACTCCCCCACCCCCAAAGAAAACTCACTACCATTAGGTCATTTCCAACCCTTTAGTTGCATGTTGGGCTGCTAACCAGTCACTGCACAGGAGAAAGATGAGGCTTTATATTCCCATAGAGATTTACAGTCTCAGAAGCAAACAGCGATGTTTCTACACTGTCCTTTAGATCAGCATGAGTTATTAGATCAGCATGGGTTGCAGTTATATGCCAAATTAGATATAGTTGGTGGTTTGGATTAGATGGGTATAGAGTAGATGGGTATAGATCAGATTTGCGATAGATTGAGAGGCAGAATATATAAAGCTTTCTTGTTGTTGTTGTTGTTATTGTTTCCTTTGAGTCTGTTCCAACTCATAGCCACCCCATGCTGCAGGGTCCTGCACTGTTCTCACGAGTGTTCCTATGTCCAGAACCATTGTTTCCGCCACAGTGTCAATGCAGCTGATTGAAGGCTCTGGTGGTTATATAATTGTCCATTTGAGAGGATTGTGAGTGTAAGGGTGGGGTCTAGTCTGTCAATCAGATCACAGCCAGTGAGGGTTCTGTGTGGCCATGGCCTTCTCCTGAGAATTCTGGGAAATCTGGTATTTCCTCCGTGTGGATGTGGGGGACTCTCTGCTCACACCCTGGGAGACATAGCAGCTGATAAGACACATGGACCCACCCTGATGCAGAGACAACTGCCAGCACTGAAATGTTTCCCGTGACATTGGATCCAGGTACTTTCTACCCACTGGCCTTTGATCTTCTACATTCGGCGTCATTGTATGTGTTTCGTGAGTCTGAAGAGGACTTTATAGATTGGTATCAGACATATAGGCTACTGTCGGACTTGTGGACTTGATCTGGACTGGGCGGGGATATTTTCTCAGTGTTCAATTGCTCTTGTATATAAATCTCTTTCTTACACACATTTGGGTGTCCGATAGTTTGTTTCTCTAGTCTACCCAGACTAACACAAAGGCCGTCTTCTTTTTCACTGGCCCTCATCTTTATCAAGAATGACGTTCTTCTCCAGGGACTGGCCTCTCCTGACAGAATGTCCAAAGTCTGTAAGATGAAGTCTTACTCTCCTTGCCTCTGAGGAGCACTCTGGCTGTACTTCTTCCAAGACAGACTGGTTTGTCCTTTCAGCAGTCCATGGTACTTTCAACATTCTTCTCCAGCACCACGGTTCAAATGTATCGATTTTTTAATCGGTCCTCCTTATTCACTACCCAAGTCTCGCATATATGTGAGGTGATGTAAAATACCTTGGACTGGGTAAGGTGAATTATAGGCCTCAGTATTACATCCCTGTTTTTCAACACTGTACAAAGGTCTCGTACAGCAGATTAACCCAATGCAATGTCATTTGATTCCTTGACTGCTACTTTCATGAACATTGATTGTGAATCAAGCAAGACAAAATCCTTGATTATTTCAACCCTTCCTCCATTTAGTATGATGATGTTACCTATTGGTCCAGTTGTGAAGATTTGTGAAGATTTCGTTACATTGAGTCCTAATCCCTACTGAAGGCTGCAATCGTTGATCCTCATCAGCAAGTGCTTAAAGTCCCTCTTCATTTTCAGCAAGCAAGATTGTGTCATGTTTTCCGCAGATTCGTAAGAAGGCTTCCTCCAATCCTGATGCCACATTCTTCTTCATACAATCCAGCTTCTCTGACTATTTGCTCAGCATACTGTTTGAACAATTATGGTGAGGGGATACAACCCTGATGCACACATTTCCTGATTATAAACCATGCAGTATCTCCGTGTGCTTTTCACACAACAGCTTCTTGATCCATGTACAAGTTCTGCATGAGCACAATGAAGTGGTCTGGAAGTCCCATTCTTCTCACGTTTATCCATACTGTGTTATGGTCCACACAGCAGAGTGGCTTTGCATAGTCGATAAAGCACACGTAAACATCTTTATGGTATTCACTACTTTCAGCCAAGATCCATGTGACATCAGCAATGATATCACTTGGTCAATGTCCTCTTCTGAGTCTGGCCCGAACCTCTAGTATTTCCCTATCAATGTACTGCTGCAACCATTGTTGGATGATAGTTACCAATATTATACTGGCTTGTAATATCAAAAAAATTGTTCTAACAGAATTGTAGGTGAATGGATATATTGGGGAAAGGGGTGGTAGGGTGGAGGAGAGTGGGGGTAAAGGGGAGCTGATATCAAAGAGTTCAAGAAGAAACAATGTTTGTAAACTGATTGTGGTAGCAATTATGTTTGATGTAATTGAATTATAGAATGTTATCATATCTGTAAGAGCTCCCAATAAAATGATTAACAAAATAATACTAATAACTATCTTGTTCTATAGTTGAGCATTCTGTTGCCACCTTTCCTTGGAATGATACCGCTCTCTCTATATATAAATCAGGAATATAGATTTCTTCCAGTCAGTTGGCCAAGTAGCTGTCTTCCAAATTTCCTGGCATAGGCAAGTGAGTGCTTCCAGTGCCCCATCAGCTTGCTGAAGCATTTCAGTTAGTGTTTCGCCAATTCCTGGAGCCTTGCTCCTAATGCATTCACAACAGCTTGAACTCTTCCCTTCAGCACCATTGGTCCTTCCTCATATGCTACCTCCTGAAATGGTACACTAGCGACTAGTTATTTTTGGTAAAGTGACTCTGTGTATTCTTTCCACCTTCTCTTGATGATTCCTGCATCTTTCAATATTTTACCCATACAATCTTTCAGGATTACAACTCGAGGCTTGCATTTCTTCTTGAATTCTTTGAGTTTCATATATACTGGGCATATTCTTCCTTTTTGGTTTTCCAATTCTAGGTCTTTGCACATTTCTTCGCATGCTGCCTTTGAAAGCTTCTATTCAGTTCACTGACTTCATTTTTTCCCATTTATTTTAGCTACTGTATGATTAAGAGTAAGGCTGAGGGTCTAACACCCACTTTGATCATTTCTTTCTTTCCTGTCTTTTTAATAACCTTTTGGCGTTATATTTCATGATTGATTTTGCGATGTCCTTTTCGACAATGAATATCACTCCATTCCTTTGGTTGTGCTATTCCTGGCTAATAAATCATCTGACTTTCTGAGTCAAATTGATCAATATCAGTCCATTTCAGCTCACTATTGCCTATGATATCAATCTACATACATTCCATTTCATATTTGACAACTCTTAATTTTCCTAGATTCTTACTGATACATTTCCAGTTCTGATCTTTAGCAGATTATTTCAGCTGTCTCTGCTTACCATGTCCCATCAGCAAATGAAGATCCTGAAGGCACCACTCCCACACGTGGTGCCTGACTCATGTCACCATGGTGGACTCCGTTCTGAGAAATCAGCTCCTCCTCAGTCACACTTGGAGTGTGGTCCATTTTCCAGCACTGTTTTGCTTCCATTCATGAGACCTTGCTCAAAACTCCTATTACACTATTGCCTTCTTTATGTGCAAGCTTACTATGAACAAATTGGAATTCCTGAGTCTCTACATCTGTTGTAGACATTGTTCGTGCTCTTTACGCACCCATCCTTCAGGGTCAGGGTATAATGGCTGGTAACTCATAGCTGTTTTCTCCCCTGGGTAATTGTTCTTGATATAATATTAAGGAGTAACAACAATCCAGGAGGATGAATGCTTCCTACTCTTGAGAAGCCCAAGCAATGCTTCACTGAAAGGGGTTACAAGGACCGACATAAAAGTCTGAGTGCCTCAATGTTAAATATTTTCCAGTTCTAGAAGACTGCACTGGTGCTTCATTTTGAATTTAACAGTGTCCTCTCGCTACAGATGAAGAGAATTCTCTCATCCAAGTGACCAGGTGAGCACAGCTGCTTGCTTGTGTCACCTGTCGCTGTGTTGCCTTTGTGCACACAAGGTTAGAGAGTAAAAATAGCTCTCTGTGACATCTCAACATTTTTATTTCAAAACAGTTTTAAAATTCTGAGCTATATGCCCATTATGTAGACTCTCTAAATGTTAATATTTTACCACACTTGCTTCATAATTCATTCTCTCTTCCCTTCTTTTCTTACACATGCACATATACACGTTTTATGGATGGATAGGTGATTTTTTCCCTGAAAATTCTGAGAGTAAGTTGCAGGTGAAATCCCTTTAACTCAAAATACTTAAGTATTTCCTAAAACCAATGATTTCTTGCACAACCACGATATACTTGTGAAATTTTTAAAATTAACATGAGTGCAATGTCATTTTTTACCTTCAATCACTCACATTTTGCTAATTATCCCACTCAGATCCCTTTATCTGGTTCAGGATCCAGTCCAGGATCTCCTTTCACAGCCTCGATACAGTTTTTAAAACACAGACCTGTCCTTTTGCAGCATGTCTACTACTTTGTTCCTGTCTGGTGTTTCCTCGTTACCGGTTTCAGGTGAGGCATTTTGGCAGGAGACGCAGAGTGATGTGGTATCCTCAGTGCATGCTATCAAAAGGCACAGGAGTCTTATTTGTCCCTTCACTCATATCATTAATGATGAATCACTATTATCACTTGCTTGGGGTAGAGACTGCAGGTGTCTCCACTAAAATCTTGCTATTTTTCATCTTTATAACTAAGTCCACCACTTGTCTGTCAGTTTGTCACGTTGCTGTGATGCTGGAAGTTATGCCCCAGGCATTTCAAAATCAGCAGGGTCACCTGTGGAGAACAGGTTTCAGCAAAGCTTACAGATGAAGACAGACTAGGAAAAAAGACCTAGCCATCTACTTCTGAAAAATCATCAGTGAAAACCCCATAGATCACAACAGAGCCTTGTTTCATTTTATTTAATTATTTTTAATTTTTATTTATTTTACTGGGGGCCCATACACCTCTCGCCACACTCCATACACACATCCATTGTCTCAAGCACCCCATGCACATGCTGCCATCATCGTTTTCAAGGCACTTTCTTTCTACTTGAGCCCTTAGCATTAGCTCCTCTTTTCCCCTCCCTACCCCTCCTTCCCTCATGAACCCCTGACAATTTACAAATGATTACTATTTTTTCATGTCTTACACTGTTCAATGTCTACCCCCACCCCCTTGTCTGTTTTCCATCTCCCCGGACGGGTTTTATAGGTAGATCTTTGTGATTGGTCCCCCCCTTTCTCTCTCCCACCCTCCTGGCATGGCCACTCAATATTGGTCCCTAGGAGTTTATCTGCCCTGCGTTCCCTGTGTTTCCAGCTCTTATTTGTACTCATGTACATGCTCTGGTCTAGCTAGACCTGCAAGGCAGAATTAGGGTCTTGACAGTGGGGGGAAGGGAGCACCAATTAACCAGAGGAAAGCTGTATGTTTCATCATTGTTACACTGCACCCTGACTGTCCCGTCTTCTCCTCATGGCCCTTATGTAAGGGGATGTCTAACTGCCCACAGATAGGCTTTGGGCCTCTACTCTGCTCTGTCCCCCTCATTCACATTATGATTTTTTTGCCTCTGAGTCTTTGATGTCTAATACCTGATCCGACTGACACCCCATGATCACACAGGCTGGAGTGCTTCTTCCATGTGGGCCTTGTTGTCTCTCAGCCAGATGAGCATTTGTCCATCCTCAAGCCCCAAGACACCAGACAGAGCCTTGTTTATATAGTGTTGGCAGAGGAGCCCTTTAGGGTAGAAGGGGTTCCAAATAGATTGTAGCCACAGCAAAAGACTTAAGCATACCAATAATCAAGAAGATGGAACGGGGCCAGCAGTGTTTCATTCTCTTAGACATGCTACTTTCAGGAGTTGGAGCCAACTCAATGGCAAATTCAACCAGCAATCACAATTATGTTAGTGTTGCATTGAGACTATGTGAATATCCTAGCTCTCATCATTCCCCCCACCCGCTGACAATTCATTCCTGAAACAAATATTACTGTATGATCACAGCAATTTTTGTCATTTCTTTTGCACTTATTCGTTGGCGTCCTACTCTAAGCAAGTGCATTCACCTATTAATTCACATATTTACATCAGTGTGGACTTACAGGTCCTGATTTTACTTTGTGGCTATAATCTGTTACTCCCATTGTTGTGTTTGTAAGAGGTAAGAACTAGAAATATATGAGTTGGGTTTTAATGCTTGATTCTTGGAAACTACAAATCTGAAAACATAGGAGTGACAAAGAAAAGTGTAAAAATAATTTGTAGTTTTGCTTTTTGTAAAAATCCCATAAAAATATGAACATATCAGAGAAGCCTACTATGCAAGGGAATGATGATAATTATTTTAAATATGTATTAACCAAGGTGTGCATGTTTCTAGTAAACATTTTCTCAAAATTTAAAGAACTATTAACAGCCAAAGGAATAATATATTGCTTTATGAGGTTTGTAAGGTCTTGTGGCCTCAGGCTCATGACAAGGAATTCCACCTGGCTTCTTTGTTCTCGTGGAGATTTCATACATGCATATGTACACTTTTTCATTTTCCAATAGAAGATAGATAAGACGTGGAATGGCCATGAGCTGGCTGAGTGGCTGCGTGGCATAATGCTAGCCTGTATTCTTTGCAGCATCATTAAAGGGAAATGGTTGTACTTTCTGTGAAGAGACAAGCAGAATAGGAAAGAGGCACGCAGGAAGGGTGCTGAAGCACTAAGAGCGCTCCTTTTCTACAGAATTAAATGCTTGCCTCGCCTCATACTGTTAGTCCTGAGCTTATATAACAAATCAATATAAGTAGCTGGACAACTTCTAGGCACTAGATTTGATAAATAATGCAGCTCCTAAGAACCCAGCAAGGTGCAAATAAATACTGGAGATGTGATGAAAGAGAAACTACTTAGTGCTAAAACTTAGTCTTATCCTGGTACTGTCATAGTGGGATGTCACAGCCACACCTCCGAGTTTTATAGATCAATAAAGGCAAATGCAGCATCATGTTTTCTTATTTAACTGCTAAATGTATATATATATATGAAAACACAATCTTACATATATAAAAATTATGTTATTTCTTTAAGAAGATTGGTTGGCTGTGGCGAGTCAGGCAAAAAATCAGATAGATCAGAACAGAAATCAGAACAACAGAGTTTTAGAATGGGTGGACCTTCCCTCCAGCCAGTTTTTCTGACTACCAGCTTCATAGGTCCCCTGCCTAACTAGCTTGACTATCCCTGGTTCATTGTTTCACACCACACACACAGACTTCGCAAACAACCCACCCCAAAATATCAAGAGAAAATAAGCAAAGAACTCCATTTTTATGTTTCCTTTAACATCGATTCAAGCGACACGATCAAATTTTGAATCTTCTGTTTTATTCTTCCAATGTGATTTATATTTATTCCAGGATAGCCTGTTAATATTAGATGAAGCTTCATCAAGTTTTGTCATGATTTTCCTTTTAACTGATCTACAAAACTTCAGCTGAATAGAAGTAAATGAAGAGAAATATTGAAAATTTTCCTAAAGAGAAAAATTACAGAATTATGCCAAAGAAAATCTTCCTTTCAATTAAGTGGTCAATAAAAAATTTTTTTTACTTTAATGCTTCCTCCTCCCTACTATCATGACCCCAGTTCTACCTTACAAATCTGGCTAGACCAGAGCACGTACACTGGTACAGAGAAGAGCTCTCAACACATGGAATCCAGGACAGATAAACCCCTCGGGATCAGTAATAGGAGTAGCAATACCATGAGGGTAGGGGGAAGAATGGGGGAACCGATCACAATCAATGTATAACTGCCCTCCCCCACCCCAAGCAGAGGGACAAACAACAGAAATGTCGGTGAAGGCGGACAGCAGTCTGTGTAAGAGATGAAAATAATAATAATTTATGAATCATCAAGAGTTCATGAGGGTGGGAGGGCGGTGAAGAGATGAAAAAAATGAGCAGCTGATATCAAGGGCTCAATTAGAGAGAAAATATTTTGAAAAGGATGATGGCAACATAGGTACAAATGTGCTTGACACAATGGATGTATGGGTTGTTTTAAGAGCTAAAAATGATTTAAATATATATATGTTGTTTAATAATCTTTTTTTCTCTAATTCACAGCAGAGATTATTTGAGACAGCGAGTGTATGGATGAGAGTGCAGTAGGATAATTATGGTAATGAGGCTGCTGCCTCGATAGTCCCCGCTCACAGCTCTACGTAGAGCAGACTGAAACGCTGCCTGGGCCTGAACCAGCCTCCGTCCTGCCTGTGCTTCTGCCCATCCGTGAAGCCACTGTGCCAATCAATCATCTTGATGGGCTTCCTGGTTTTTGCTGAACCTCTACCTGTTTTTCCAGTGACTAGTCCCTCCTGATAACATGTTTGAAATACATACAATAGACTCTCACCATCCTACCTTCTAAGGAACTGCCTGGCAGTACTTACGCCAAAACAGATTTGTTCATGCTTCTGGTAATCCATGACATATTCAGTATTCTTTGCCACCTTATAATTTGGATGCACCAATTCCTCTTTGATCTTTCTTACTGTTGTTTAGTTTGCACATGTATATGTGGTGATTGAAAGTGCCACCGCTTGCATCAGTTGCACCTTAGTCTTTAAAGCGCTATCTTAAATTTCTAACACTTCAACAAGCTCTTTGGAGGCCAATTTGTTCTCAGCAGATTGTTTGATTTCTTCACTGGTACTACTTACCCTTGGCACTGACTGTGGACCCAACAGAAAGCCAATCCTTGCCAGCTTCCTTCTTTTACCTTTTACCATGATGTCTCTTATTACCCCAGTTCTAAGAAATTTTGCTTTCATATTGAAGCGTAATCCATGCTGAAGGCTGTATTCTTGATCTTCATCAGCAGGTGTTTGAGTCCTTTGCATTGTCTTTAAGCAAGGTTGTGCCATCTGCATGTCACAGGTTGTTAATGAATCTCCCTCCAATCCTGATGCCATGTTCATCTTTATGTAATCCAAGGTCTTGGATTATTTTCTCAGTTGACAGACTGAATAAGTATAGTGAAAGAATGCAACCCTGACTCACATTTTTCCTAGTTTTAAGCCATGAAAAAATACCCTTATTATGTTCAAATGATTGCCTCCTAGAAATCAGTGTCCACGTGAATACAACGAAGTATTCTGGAATTCCCATTCTTTGCAATATTATCCATAATTCGTTATGATCCACACATTCAAATGCCATTGCATAGTCAATGAAACACAAATAATTGCCTTTGTAGTCTCTGCTTTCAGCCAAAGTCCATCTGACATCAGCCATGACAGCTGTCATTCCACATTCTCTTTTAAATCTGGCTCAGCTCTCTGACAGTTCCCTGTTGATGTGCCTTTAAAAATTACCTGCAGCAAAATTTTACTTGCGTGTATGTTAATGATTTTGTTAAATAATTTCCCCATTCTGTTGAATCACTTTTCTTCAGAAAGGGGCACAACCGGATTATCTACAGTCGGTGGCCTGATAATTATCTTCCAAATTTCTTGGCACAGGTGAGTGAGTGCTTCTGGCCTCTCATCCATTTGTTGAAACATCTCACTTGGTCTTCCTTCAGTTTATGGAGCCTGTTGTTTTTCACTAGTGTCTTCGGTGAAGCTTGGGCCTCTTCTTTGAAAACCATCGGTTTCTGACAATATGCTACCTCCTCATTGAGCGAGGTTGGCCTCATTGAATGTCAAGCAGTTCTTTTGGGTGTGGTGCTCTGTATGAATGCTCCTTCCTGTTCTGTGGGTGCTTCCTGAATTAATCAGCATTTGACCCAAGGAATCCTTCAGCACGGCGACTCCAGACTTGAAACTTTTCTTTAGTTCTTTCACTTTGAGAAAGGCTGATTGTGTTCTCCCATTTGTCCTCTCAAGGTGCCTTGTAAGTAATGCATCTCGCCTTTTACTTCATTTCTTCCTTTCACGTTAGCTACTTTAAGTTCAAGAGCAAGTTTCAGCAACTACCCTGGTATTCGTGTTTGGCCTTTCTTTCTTGTCTTTTTAAATGGTGCTGTGCTTTCTTTATGCATGATGTTCTTCATGTCACCCCACAGCTCATCTGGTCTTCTGTTATTAGTGTTCAGTGTGTCAAATCTGGTCTTGAGATGTTCTCTGAATGCATGCGGGATATACTCAAGATTTTATTTTGGCACTTGTGGACTTGTTTTCATTTTTCTTCAGCTTCAATTTGAACTTGCACATGAATAACTAATGCTCTGTTCTGTGTCTTCCCCCAGCCTTACTCTAATCAATGATATTTAGTTTCTCCATCATCTCTTTCCACAGAATTAGTAAACTTGGTTTCTGTAAGTAGTCACCATTTGTATTGTTGGGGAAAAAAGTTTATTTACAATGAATAGTTTGTTGGTCTTATAAAATCTTATCCTGCCATCTCCAACATCATTCCCCGCTCCCCCCACCCCTGCCAATTTGTAGAAAAGGCTTCTTTTCTTTTTCAATAACAGTTTTATGGACATATCTTACACAATCCAGCATATCCATTCTGACACAGTTCTGCTGTGCAGTCCCATCGAGTGGAGTTTTGCAATCACCAATGCTATTAGCTCCCCATTCTCCCACTCTCTCCCCACACCCTCAGTCCAACATCATTTCTATTACCAGGATGAGCATATTCTCCAAGTTCTAATTCTTCTTTTTTTTTCAACTTCATAAATGAGGATATAACATATTTGTCCTTTTTCAATTGACTTAGTTCATGCAGAAAAATATTTTCAAAGTTCATTCATGTTGTGATATGTATCAGAACATCATTTCTTTCTCTGGCTACATAGTCCTACATGTGTATAACCCATTTGCTAGCAGTCTGAAGGCATTGTGGGCTATGTGTTGTACTATTAACTGAAAGGTCAGCAGTTCAAAACCACCAGCCACTCCATGATAGAACGATAAGGCTTTCAACTCTCATAAAGTGTTCTAGTCTCAGAAACCAATGGGCAGTTCTATGGTCTATACAGTCACCATGCATGGGAATCAGCTTGCTGGCAGTGATCATTGATTTTGTGTTTACCCCATTTGCTTACCTATTTAGGTTGTTTCTACTTCTGACGATTGCAGAAAAGGCTATAATGAACACTGGTGTACAGGTTCATGATTTTGGTCCTGCATCTTGCTGTTTTTGTTCATTTTTTGTGGTTACATATTTAGCAGTGGGATTGCTGAGTCATACAGTAATTTGTGTTCAACTTTGTCTTTCTTTTTTGAATTGGGAATTGAGTGAAGATTACAGAGCAAGCTGGTTCGCCATTCAACTCTTCTTCACATGTTCTTTCATCTTACTGATTCTAGTCCCCACAATGCAACTTCATTCATTCCACATCTACACTGTTTCCCATTTTCATTCTTGCTTCTTTCCTAAGCTTTTCTGCTGTCTAAACTTTGTTCTGGGACAAATACTTCCCTTTTGATGTAAAATGGTTTATTTTTCCAAGAAATGCATCCCTGTCGTGTTATTTTTCATGCTGGAAAGCTGTCTATCATTTTGGTTTTAAAGAGTTTAGCTCCAAGTCTGAAGGGCAACTAAGCAACACAATGTCAGAGGTCCTACTGGTTTCTATAAGCCTTGTCATCTTTATAATTTAGAGTTTTGTTCCACAGTTTCCTCTCACTCAATCCAGGACCTTCTAATATCCCTTGCAGAGCGGTCAGTAGTGGTCACCAGTACTATCTAGTTCTTCTGTCCTCAAGACCATGGGCGCTAAGGTTCATGTGGCTCATAAATCCTTTAGACTAATTATTTTCATGTGTCTTTGATTTTCTTTACTCTTTTTTTCCGGACTGGAAGGGATAATATTTGTACTTTAGACGGCTGCTCAGAGCTGTTCACACCCAAGTTGCTATTTGCCAAAGTAGGATGGCAAGCATTTTCTTGATGTACCTTGAGATGATGGTCAGGAGCCCCAGGCCCAGAAGTTCGTTTCCTTAAAGTGTTTTGTTATAGCTAATTTTTTTTCATAATCCTATATATGTATCCACTAGAAGATTATTGTTTGTGTGATTGCTGTTTGTGTGATTGTGTCTATAACAGTATTTAAATCTTTTGCCTTCAACTCTTGTACTCTCCCCAGTTGCTTCCTATGCTTGGACCATTTCTTGCTAACCTCCCCAGGTAGGACATCGTTTTCCACTTCCCCAAAGTTAGTATCTGTCTGCTCTCTAGTAAGTGGCAATCATGAGTGTTTTTTATGTGCAAACCTAGTCTTGAATTTTTATAACAATGAATTAATACAACATTTGACTTTTGTGACTGAATAATTTTATTCCTTGTAATGTGCTGCATTTTCATCCCTAATATGAGGTATGTCATTATTCTTTAACACTGGATAGTATTATATTGTATATATGCACCATGGCTTGTTTATCCATTCATCCATTGATGAGCATTTAGTTTGTTTCCATATTTTACTATTGTGAATAATTGTGTAGTGAATACAAATGTGCACATACATGTTTATATCTCAGCGCTTATTTCTCTAAAACAGGGGTGGGAAAAGTTTTTCTCTACCAAGGTCCACTTGGATATGTGTAACATCATTCTTAGGCCATATTGGTCAACCATTTAATTAACTCACCCCTAATGTGATGGATGGAACTGCTTCTGTTTTGTGAGGCCTGTGATGTTAGCAGATATTGATGATTTCACAGACTTGATATGGCCCATCGGCCAGACATTCTCACCCCTGTACTCTGAGATATCTTCCTAGCGGTGAGATCACGGATTCATATGTTATTGCTTGGAAAACTCTAAGGCAGTACCACAGTGGTTGTGCCATTTTACAATCCTACCCGAAGCGTGCGAGGATGCCAGTGACTCCACATTCACTAGCACGCGTTGTGTTTGGAAGATTTTGCTTGCCTTTTTAATTGTTGCTAATGAAGCTGGGGTAAGTTCATATCTTACTGTTGTTTTGATGTAGATAAGCTGGGCTACGTTTATATCTTACTTTTTCTTTGATATAGATACTGTTGTTTTCATGTAGGTGATGATCAGGCACATTTATTTGCATTTGTTGGTAGACTAAATATCTTCTTTGATTAAAGTATCTGTTTATTATCTATTTTTAATTGAATTTTTGGTCTCTTTGTTGTTGAGCTGAACATTTCTATAAATTTTAGAAATTAGTCCCTCGCTCCACTTGTCATTTCTAATTTCTTTCTCAATCGGTGGACACTTGTTTTGCACCTTTAGTGATATCTTATATTGTATATAAGTGTCAAATTTTTAGAGAACCCTAGACATCTAATTTGTATTTTTCAGTTTGTGCATTTTTAGTTATGTTGATAATGTATTTATGTGAAGTATTAGGGTCCCCAAGTTTGTCTCTACTTTTCCTTTCATTGTCCTTATAATTTTAGTATTTACATTTAGGTATTTGATCCATCTTCAGTTTGTTTTGGTGGGGTATGAGCCCTGATTCATTTTTCTTCAAATGAATATTCAATTTTGCCAGAACTCATCTCCTTATGGTCACATAACATTAATGATTGGTTTTGCCATCTTTTAAAGAATGACAATGCAGTTGTACTTTATCTATAGATAGCTTTGGATAGTATCGGCTTTTATGCACTGTTAATTCTTCCCATTCCTGAGCATGGTCTATTCTTCCATTTGGGTAGAGCTCTTTTAGTCTCTTATAGTGGTGTTTTGTCATTCTCTGTGTACAAGTCTTTTATGTCTCTGGCTACATTTACTCAGAAGTTCTTTACCTTCTGAGCAAGGAAGACAAGAGAAGAATCAGGGCCTTTGAATTATGGTGTTAGTGAACAATATTAATATGCCATGATGCAAGAAGAATGAGAAAATCGGTCTCACAAGCTGTCTAGCCAGAATGCTCCTCAGAAGGGAGGATGTACATGTTGCCAGGAGGGACCCGTCTCTGGAGAAGGACATCACATCACTGTTCATAAAATGGAGAGCCAGTGAAAAAGTATTAGAACAAGGGTTCTCAACCTGTGAGTTGCGACCCCTTTGGGGGTCAAACGGCCCTTTCACAGGAGTTGCCTAAGACCATCAGAAAGCACATATTTCCGATGGTCTTAGAAACCGAGACACCGCTCCTCTATCCGTCCGTCTACAGACACCACATGCAGATAGGCCACACACAAGTACCCAGTGTGAAGACTGTTACCCATGCTACACCATGCTTCAAGACAAGATTTGTAATTAGAAATATTTGTAATTAGAAATAAATACTTAACAATATATCATTACATTTTGGTTTTGTGATTAATCACAATGCTTTAATTGTGTTCAATTTGTAACAACGAAAATGCATCCTGCATGTCAGATACTTACATGACGATTCTTAAAAGTAGCAAAATTACAGTTATGAAGTAGCAATGAAAATAATTTTATGGTTGGGGGGTCACCACCACATGCGGAACTGGTTGCGGCATTAGGAAGGTTGAGAACCCCTGTGCTAGAACCTCAGTGAGATGGACGGACAAAGTGGCTGCCACCAGCTGTGAAGATGCCACAGACTGGGTAGGGGTCCATTCGGTTGTGCACAGGGTCACTAGGAATGGGAGTCGACTCAACAGCACCTAACAATGCACACCTCACGGCCATTGCGTTTTGCGGATTCACAGTGACCCTACAGGGCAGGGTAGAACTGCCCATCAGAGTTCTCGGATTGGAGCTCTTTTTGTTAAAGAACAATTTCCACTTTCTTTCCTTACAGGTTTGCTTTCTTCACCGTCTGATCTTTACATAGGCTTTGGAGGAAGTCATGGGGCAGCACCTGCAGCTCTAAAACGGGGTGGGGGGATTTGAACCTCCAGGGCTTCGTGTGACCAGTTCCTAGCCACTGTGCTGTGAGTGGCACAACTCACACAATAACGTAGCATCATGGACACCTTGGGAAGCACGTAGGCGTTGACGACACACGCTTCGGAAATAGCTCTGCCGGTGGCGGCCTCCACTATGTTTCTTCGTACGAACGTCCTAATGGCCTTGTCTTTGTTCCGTGCAGTGAATAGGCTTCGCGTGACCACGGCCTTTCTTGGCTACAACCATTGTTGCACCTTTTCTTAGTCATCTCAGAAGCGAGAACGCAGAAAGATAGCCTGTAACTGTAGCTCTTTATGGAAATAGGAAAAAAACCTTTTTTCCTGGGAGTGGCCCGTGGTTTACCACTGCTGACCCACACGCAACCACTACCCCACCACACTGAATAAGTATCATGAGTCCACCAAAAGCACTCTTACTTCCTGTAACAATACGAGAGGTAATTAACTAAGAGACAGTCGGCATCATTAGATCACACGATAGCAACACTGATTAACCGGAAGCTGTAACAAGCAGCACAGTGGAATAATCAAGTGGTACTTGCAGAGAAGTCACTCACTCCAGAGGGTTGGTTGGTGGTTGATTCAGGAGGGTGCCGGGACGTCAGGTCCAGTCGTCTAGTCAACTGGGCCACCGCTCAGGAACTTTGGTCTCCTTTAACTGAGAAAGATGTCCCCGGGCGGCTTGTACCCTGAACCTCGGCAGCACATTAACCTTTTCCCACTTATTCGCTAAGGAAAATCATAATCTGCAGGAACTAGGGCAGAAGAAAATAAGCCAAGATTGTAACACTAGATGGCAAATATATGATAGATAGACATTGCCAATTATTAGGCAGACTCAGAAGCAATTGAGATCCAAACCAAATCCAGTGACTTCATAACCCATTACTTGGGGATAGACTTGTTTTTACCTGTAAGTGGGTATTTCAGCTTTACCTTTTTTTAGTTTTTTTTAAATCATTTTATTGGGGGGCTCATACAATTCTTATCACTATTCATACATACATCCATTGTGTCAAGTGCATATGTACATTTGTTGCCATCACCATTCTCAAAACATTTGCCTTCCACTTGAGCCCTTAATATATGCTGCTCGTTTCCCCCCCTCCCCACTCCTCCTACCTCATGAACCCTTCATAATTCATAAATTGTCATTATTTTTTCATATGTTACACTGTCTGACGTCTCCCCGCTGCCCTCTTCTCTGCTGTCCAACCCCCAGGTAGGAGGCTATACATAGATTTTTGTAATCAGTTCCCCCTTTCTATCCCATGTTCCCTCCACTCTCCAGACATCGCCACTCTCACCACTGGTACTGAGGGAGTCATCTGTCCTGGATTCCCTGTGTTTCCAATTGCTGTCTGTGCCAGTGTACATCCTCTGGTCTAGCCAGATTTGTAAGGTAGAATTGGGATCATGATAGTGGGTGGGAGGGAGTATTTAAGAACTAGAGGATAGATATGTTTCTTCGTTGCTACCCTGCACCCTAACTGGCTCATCTCCTCCCCACAACCCTTCAATAAGGGGGTGTCTGGTTGGCTGCCAATGGGTTTTGAGTCTCCACCTTGCACTCACCCATTACCGATGGGCTTTGCGTCTCCACTCTACACTCACATATTTACAATGACAGGATTTTTTGTTCCTTTTGATGCTTGATACATGGATCCTTCGACAGCTCATGGTCACACAGGCTGGTGTGTTTCTTCCATGTGGGCTTTGTTGCTTCTGAACTAGATGGCCACTTGTTTATCTTTGAGCCTCCAAGACCCCAGACACTATATCTTTTGATAGCCAGGCACCATTAGCTTTCTTCACCACATTTGTCTTCAGTGATCATATCAGGAAGGTGGGCACCCACTGATAGGGTTTTTAGTTCTTTGATGTCTGATAACTGGTCCCTTCCACACCTCGTGGTCAGACAGGCTGGTGTGCTTCTTCCATGTAGGCTTTTATTCCAGCTAGATGGCTGCTTGTTTATCTTCAAGCCTTTAAGACCCCAGAAGCTATATCTTTTGATAGCCGGGCACCATCAGCTTCAGCTTTACATTTAAAGGAGTATTTTGGCTCCCTTAATCTGAAAGAAGCAGATTTAAAGCTAAACAGACAAAATTCTATGAAACTTCTTTCCTGCAGCTTTCTCAAAATGTATTAGAGAGATCCAAATGGTCATTGGACCTATCCCTAACTTTTGTAATTTCTTTCTGATGTCTGGGGAAGATTGAGTTATAAAGTTACCTTTTAACCTTCCGTTTCCCCATTCTGTAATGAATTTGTTGAATCATCTGTAAAATGTATCTTAATTTATCAGTAATGGTCATTGAGTCCTTCGTGTGACTGTGGCTTGGAACCTGACCCTGTGGTTTCTCATGCAGGAAAAAGTTGAAGAAACCCTTAGGCTTAGGCTCCCTCTGCCTTACTTGCTGCTCTCACTGGGACTTACAAGTTCTGAATAGGGAGGTGTGAGTTCTGGGGCAGAAGGGCCTGGTGATTCCTGGATTCTCAGCTGTGAAGACTGAGAAATTGCTTATATACTCTCAGGTTCTAGTTTATTCACAATTCAGGAGCATTCTATTAAAAAGTACTTATCAAGTAAAGCTGATCATTTGAGGGATGGAAAATTCTCCTAAGACTGACAAAGTCAATTGCATTGATTCCATCTGTCCCCAAACTGGCCGGGGAACTTTCCCACATTAAGGTAGTGGGAGGAGCCCTGGAAGTGTACTGGTTATGAGTTGGCTGCTAACAGCAAGGTCAGCAGTTAGAAACCACCAAGCAGCTCTTCAGGAGAAAGACAGGGCTTTCCACTCCCATGAAGAATTAGACTCGGGAACCACAGGGTCAGTTCAATTCTGTCCTATAGGGTTGAGATGAGTCAGAATTGACTCAGTGGCAGTGAGTTTGTTCTAAAGGAATGTGATGTAATGTCCTAATTAGCCTGAGATAAGTTCCAAATCTTTTTTTAATGCTTTCTGCCCCTTGTCTCCACCAGTGCTTAGAGATACAGCATAAAGAATTGATCTCTCTGGCATTCTGTGGAATAATAGCTTTCATCACAAATGAATACAGATCACATTATAACAAACATTTTCTAACTCAGTATTAGCAGATTGTATGTAGATCTTGTTTTAAAGTTGATATCCATATCATATATGGATATTATATAATTTCATTTGTTCCTATATTATTAAAGCAAGTTAATTAATAAATATACATGTTATAAAATAAAAAATGAACTCCTAAAGAAAAAATATATCCATCTGGAAATGAAAATTATACTTGTCTCAACATTTTTTATTTAGAAAGCCCTGTTACATAGATTTAAAATAAATAGTGCCCTCTTTGAGAGGTAGTTTCCCATTGGAAATAATAAAAAGCAGTTCTTTAACAGAGGAATAAAGAACAAAACTGAATAGAATGTTCCCAAGGTTGGGGCCGATCTCTGTAATGGAGACCCATCTACCTCTTGGAGAAACTGCATGAGGCTGCCAGACTGGCGCCATCTTGTCCAGCAAGCTTGGATCTACATGGACTTCCCTCCTGCCCAACCGGTCCTTTAATTGGCACCACATAAGACAGCAAAGAGAGAAACCAGACCAGGAGAAAGAGAAGAAAAATTCTCCAGCAAAGGTTCTTTCACCTCGGGGATCCAATGGACTATCTGCCAAAGGAAGTTAAAACACAGAGATAGAGAGAATGCTAGTGGCCATTTGTTTTCTTGCCAGGGTAACGATTCTAGTCTGATCTCATGATGGAAAATTATGCTCCTTTTCCCGGTGTCCCCTCTTTATCCTGACGGGGCTCACCAAATACTACTATAATTAGGTTCTTACCTTTTACCAACAGAAATATTTACTCTGGTCAGACAGAGAGAGGCAATGCTGGAAAACTTTATTAGTGTTCCCGAGGAGGGAGAAGCCATAACACCTACACTCAACATAGTATCTTCGTTTCCTATGAACAACCTTTTATAATTGCACACACTACTTAGGAAGTTGGAATGTCACACATAAAGTTTGTGTACTCTATTATGCCAGTTACCTGAGTTGTTCCACAAGACGATGGTCCTCAGTCTTCAGGCCCCTTAAGCCAATCCTATGAGGTATGTGGTTAAGTCTAAGAAATAGCTATGCTTGCCACCCATATCTCATATTACGTGTGTATTTATATTTGTATGCAACTGCATATAGATACATTTATTAATGTCCAAGAGCTCTGGCTGCCCAGTGGTTATGCACTTGTCTACTAACAACAAGGTCAGCATTTCAAACCAGCCAGTTCCTCCATGAGAGACAGACGAGCTGTCCGCTTCTATAAAGATTGACAGCCTTGGTAGTTCCGGGGGCCATTCCACTATGTTCTATGGGGGTGCATTTGGGTTGTTGGCTTATATAATGTCCGTATAGATAAATACAAATACATAACCTCTGCACTTTTCTGTATCTGTGCATACACCCATAATTAGACTCTTATTTTTCAGTTGCTATTACAACTACCAGAGCATTTATTAAAAATACTCTTTTTCCTTCCATACTTCATTGTGGACTTATTTACCTTGGTCAAGCTTTGCACCTCATTCACTTTTGGTGTTGTACTTCTCATCACCAGAAATAAGTGTCAACTATCTATAGTGATTCCCTCACACCGATCTTGTCTTTTTATAATAGTGAGACTATACAGCATTTTCCCTTTTGTGAATGACTAATTGTACTAAGCATAATGTCCTCCAGATTCATCCATGTTATATTTTGAGAACTCAACAGTGTTCTTATGACTGCATAGTATTCCATTGTATGTATGTACATTTTGTTGATCCAATCATCTGTTAAGAGGCATCCTTTTGATGTTATGAACAGTACTGCAAGGAACATAGGTGTGCACATCAGATGGTGTCTTACATTAGAGCTCTAGGGCATATACCTAGAAGTGGGATTATTGAATCATAAAATAATCCTATTTCTAGTTTGTTGAGGCAGTATCTAGTTTGTTGAGGCATATTGTTTTCAAACAAGGCTGTACCATTTTATAAAACCATTGGCAGCGCTCCATGGTTTCCAAATTACCATAAGGTTACCAGAATTTTTTGTATTTGATCAGTGCCATTTTAGCAGCAGTAGAATGGCATATTGTTGTATTTTTTATTTGCATCTCTCAATGTCTAATGATCAAAAGCGTCATCCAATGTGTTTGCTGGTCACTTGAATATCCTGTTTGGTAAAGTGTTTGTTAATGTATCTAACCCATTTTTTTAAATGTTATCTTTTTCTTGTTGAGTGTTTGCAGTTTTCTGTATATTTTAAAGATAAAACGATTATCAGATATGTCCTCTTCATTTTTTTTCCTAGTCTGAAAGTTGAATTTTTTTCTCTTCTTAATACACTTTTTGGTATGCATAACTATATAAGTTTTATGTGGTTCTAGCTATCCTTTTCTGTTAATGTTAACAATCTTATTGACATATAATTCACATATCATACAATCCAGTAGTTCAAACATATTGAAAAGAGTTGCACAATCATCACCACATCAATTTTAGAATGCCTCTTCTTTCTCGTATTCCTTATTATCTCCCCACTTCCACCCAGCCTCCCCTACCATAACCCCAAGAAAAGCTATGAATCCAGTACTGTCTCCAGAGATTTACCTACCCTACATGTCAGATAATGAAAAGCATATCAAAGCAATAACAAAATAAAACAGAGAACAACCTCAGTTGAAAAGAAAGCAGAAGATAATGAAAACTAGAACACATTTAAATGAGTCAATGGGAGAGCAGTGATAAGATGTTAAATTTTGACCTAATCCCTCTCAATGCACCCTGCCTGATAACAAAGCTAGTCTCATCTCGGGCCAGTCATCAGAGAGGATTCACCATAAGCGTAAATCAAGGGGGCAACCTGAGAATGGGCTTGGGCTTTCGCCAGCATTCATAGCCTTCTGAAAACAGGGTGCTCAGAATTTAAACTTTGTTCTAATTTCCTCTTCTAGCCTTGAATTTTATTATCTACAATCCTTGGATTCACAGGCTGGTGTGCATCTTCTGTATGGGCTTAGCGGACACCTCACCTAGATGGCCACTTGTTTTAAGACAAGCCTTTAAGGCCCAGAAGCTATAGTTTCTGACTTTGTCCCCACAGTCCTAGAGCACCCCTATCATCAGAGATCTCTTCATGAGGGCAAGTATCCAGTACAGCCGAGTCAGAAGAACTAACCATTCTTAGTTTAGGGCTAGAGCAAAGTGTGAACTCGAAATCCATTCAGATATCTATGGTTTGTATGTGCCCCTGCTCCACTTTAGAGACAGCATCATCAGTTGATTAGGGAACATTATAAATCATCCCTATGGGACACGTGCATTTTAGGGGATGATAGATGGACCATGAGCATTAGGGAAGCCACTTCATGGCTAGGGAGACCAGATGAGATGGCGTGATCTGAGCAAGGGTGCTGCCTGTGCCTCAGTGTGCATCCTTACTTATAGTAATGGTCTTTTGTGATTGACTGACTTTGCTGAGCACAATCATTTCTAGGTGCATCCATGTTGAGACGTTTCACCACTGTTTTTAGGAATGCATAATATTCCACTGTGTGGATGGACCAGAGTTTCTTTATCCGTTCTTCTACTGGTGGGCATTCGGGCGTGAGCAGCCTCTTGCCGTTGTGAGCAGTGCTGTGATAAGCATGAGAGAGCATGCATCTGTTTGAGCTCTGTCCTCACTTCTTTGGGACATATACCCAGCACAGGGATTTCTGGGGGTTATGGTATTTTTATTCCCAGTCATGTTAGGCATCACCCTGCCACTTTGCACAATGGACGTACGTGTTTACAAACCCAACAGCAGTGTATGAGAGTTCCAGTCTCTTCACACCCTCTCCAGCATTTGTTGTTTACTGGTTTGTTTGTTTACGTAAACTGGGCTATCCTTGTAGGTATAAGGTGATATCTTATCATTGTTGTGATTTACATCTCCCAATGGCTAGTGATAGTATTTATGTGTTGTTATCATTTTAGTGTCATTTTTGGTAGACTATTCATGCCTTTTGCCTACTTTTTAATTGGATTATTTGGGTTTTTTATTGAGGTATGATAGAATTCTACAAATTTTAGGAAGTAGTCCTATATCCATTGTCCTTGCTAAAAATTTTTGCCCAGTCCTTGGGCTCTCTCTTTCACTCTTTTGATGACATCTTTGGATACACATAAATTTCTTATTTTTAATAGTCATCTATTTTATTTTCTACTGAGTGAACTTCCTTTATTATATTTGTAACATATGTTTGCCCTACAGTAAGGTCCTCAGTTTGTTCCTATTTTCTTTTCTTTTTTTTTTAGGGATCACTAGAGCTGTGGGATTTACATTTAGGTCTCGCCCATCTTGGGTTAATTTTTGTTTGGGGGCAAGGTATGGTCCTGTTTCATTTTTCTGCAAATGGAGATCCAATGTTGCCAGCACTGTTTGTTGAAAAGACTGTCTCTTATCCATTTTAAGTTTTGGGGTGCCTTGTGGAAAAATCAGTTGACTGTAGGTGGGTGCATCTACTTCTGGGATTTCTATTCTATCCGTCTCTGTACCTCTCACTGTACCAGCACCAAGCTGCTTGATGGCTGGGGCTGTGGGATAGGTTTTGAGGTCAGGTAGGGGAAGGCTCCTATTTTGTTTTTCTTCTTGAGAAGTTCTTTGTTTATCCCTCTCAAAATGAATTTAGTAATTACCTTTTTCATGATGAATAAAGTTGAGATTTGGATTGGAATTGTATTTATAGATACTGTGGGTAGTTTGACATTTTCACAATTTCAAGTCTTCCTATCCATAAACACTGGATAGTCTTCCATTTATGTAGAGCTCCTTTGGTTTCTTATAGTAGTGTTCTGTAGTTTTCTTTATGCAGGTCTTTTGTTTCTTTGGTTTATTCCTAAGTATTTCATCTTTTGTCTTTTTCAGAGCTCTCTTCCCTGTATACAAGAATCTAATTGATTTCTGCTTGTTAATCCTACGCTGTGCTGAATCTCTCAATTTTTTCTAATATGGAGTCTTTGGGATTTTCTACATGTAAATCAATGGCAAATAGTGAGAGTTTCACTTATTCTTTCTCCAATTGAATTCCCTTGATTTCTTTTTGTTGTCTAATGGTTCTGGCTAAGATTACCAGCATTGAATAATCAATAGTGATAGTGGGATATGGTCTGGTCCCTGTTCATAGGGGAAATGTTTTCAGTTTTTGCCTTTTGAGTTGGCTGTTGCCTGTTGTTTTTTATGTATGGTCTATATTATATTAAGTGGTTCTCAACCTTCCTAATGCTGCGACCCTTTAATACAGTTCCTCATGTTTGGGTGACCCCCCAACCATAACATTATTTTCATTGTTACTTCATAACTGTAATTTTGCCACTGTTATGAATCAGTTAACCCCTGTGAAAGGGTCGTTTGACCTCTAAAGGGGTCGCTCCCCAGAGGCTGAGCACCGCTGGTCAGTAGTCTCCAGTCCTTGGGGGTCTCTGCCTAGGTTGGTATCAGGGTTATGCTTGCTTCATAGAATGAGTTTGGGAGTTTGTGGCTCTTTCTATGTTCTGGAAGAGTCTGCATAGCATTGGTGACAACTCTTCACTGAATACTTGGTAGAATTCCCCTGTGAAGCCATCTGGTCCTGGACTTGTCTTGGTTGGGAGTTTCTTGTTGACTTTCTCTATTTCTTCGTTTGTTTTTCTGTCTTTTCATATGAAGCCAAAGGCTCAAGTCACACATTAATTCATTTCCAGAGCTGTTGTCAAGTTGTATATACATATTGTTTGGTTGTTGGTAGAATTCCACCCTGTTTCCAAATGAAATATTGTAAACTATCAGGTATTTAAATATTTTATAAAGGCTGTTTACAGAAACACAATTTTTCTTTTTAAAAAATGTAATATCCTTTAAACATTAAAAAGCAAAAGAGGTCTTGGAGGTGGACCTCAAATAGTAGTATGGTTAGGGGTCAGCTTCCAAGACCTGGGAGTGGCAATGGCTGGGAACCACGCAGAGAGTACAGCACAAAGGAAGGAAGTATGCATCTATGCTGGCTCCTCAACGTCTATGTAGGGAGCACGTTACGCTCTCACTACCAAAATGAGCACTTGCTGTAAGAAGTAAAGAGCCACTTGCAAGTTCATTTCTTTGCTGGATAGATTTTTGGATAATTTTTTTCATTAGAGGAAATTATTTTTTCCCACATTTGTCTAAAATACCTTTTATCTAATACCAGGCCTACAAAATGCTGGCACCTTTATATGGCCTCGATTAACCACAAACACAAGAGCCCGATCCAAAATCCTTAAAACAGAGAAAGCCAAATCTGGAAATGGAATATTAACACCGTTCATTTTCTGCATTCTAAATACATAGAGACAGAGTTCCAGTTTGAATAAGTGGCCTTCCAATGACATTCTTGCTATGGCTTCTGCCCCTACTTCAGATACTAACTGAGTCTGAAATACCTGTTTTATCCCTAGCTAAGAGTGTCATCTTATACATATATGGCAGGTTGTGAATAATTGATACTGTAAATATATGTGGCAGAAGTTGTTCTCAAGGCAGGGTAGGACCTACATACCCCTGTATTCACACACAAATTCGATCTCACAGGTGGGAACACTGTCATTTCCAGCGCAGTATACAGGTTGCCATAGGGACCACCACTAAAGCACCAACAGACTTGAGAATGATGGCACACTCCTAGCTCAGAATGTGAGATGCTTTCCCCAGGTAGCCACGTAATGCCTCTCATCTTCTTTCAGGACTTTGCCCATGACATCACTGTCTCCTTAGCCCTCTCCCCTTAATTACCTCCATTTGACCCTTCTTGATATGTTTGTGTTGTTTTGCTTTCATCTGAAGTAGTAATCGTTGCTGCATATTCACTTATTTCTTATTTCTCAATTTGAGCTCTAAGCTGGGAAGGGTATATTTTGGTCACTACCTATCGTGGATATAAAATACATACTAATGGAATGAATATATGACTTTAACAGCAAGATTGATGATTAAACAGATAGGTCATATTCTGGTCGAGTTACCAGGCAGTAGGTAAGACCTGCCACGGTGCTCCTAGCAAAACTGGGCCAGTTTGGGAATTGTGTTCATCTTTCAATTCTACTGGTCCCGAGACTCTTATTCCTAAAAAATTCATTTAAGTTTCCGGAAATAGAAACTGTGTATCTACAACAAGTCTATGAAATGCAAAAGTTCATCTCTGTATACACACATGACATCTACACACAGTGACAGAAACAAATCCAGAGGAGAGTGACACCTACGTCAGCATGTGTTCCTGACCTTGAAGAGGCATCGTTCACGTCCCACGACACTGAGCAGTAAACGAAGGGGCTAAAGCACCAAGAGCCAATCTTGGTTATTCTCAGAAAGGTGTCACATTTTTCACTCTCACCTGTAAATAAATGATGGTCAGGTTGCTCTCCAAGTAAGGTATCATTTATTTATTCAAATAGTTCTCAGTGAAAAGTTCCCAGCTATAAACACTAACAGAGCTGCTCTCCTAAAAACGATCCAATTAGGCATTGGTGGACAAAGACCATGTTGCGACACTGAGGAGGCCTGCTTTTCTGGTCATTATTAATCCAGAAACTTAATGAACAACATTTGTGTTATTGTCTACCCAAATTTAATTTATTTATGCAGCAGTTCAGTTAATCCTGCAATCTGGTTTTCTCAAATGAGGGCAGATAATAGAGACATCGTTCTTTACAAGTCTTCAGGCTTTTAAATTCTGATAACATCAGGAATCTTTGCCGGGTCTTGCTCCAGCTCTGAATTAAACCACTTTAAATGCAATTATGGAACCTGGCCTTACATCAGGAACATCCATTTTAAAAAATTGATTGGCCCGACTGTTATAGGAGGCATTTTATAAGCAAACGATTGCAATGGGGCCAGAACTGTAATTTATAAAGACAAAAAACAAAGTAATACTTTATTAGTGATAATGAGAGATTTTCCAGATAACTGAATCTCCTTTCTCTTCACTAGCTACTTCACAGAGCCATGGTGCATGGCCCTCTTCCACGATCGCTTTATTGATCTCAGGAAGGAGCTGCGCCAAATCATAACCTCCAAGGAGGTAAGAGTGATTGATGGATATGTAGTCGTCCTTGAAAATTAAGATATGACAAAATAGTAATCTATAAATTATCAAGGGCTCATGAGGGAGGGGGGAGCAGGGAGGGAGGGGGAAAAAAGAGGACCTGATGCAAAGGGCTTCCGTGGAGAGCAAATGCTTTGAAAATGATTAGAGCAAAGAATGTACAGATGTGCTTTATACAATTGATGTATCTATATGTATGGATTTTGATAAGAGTTGTATGAGCCCCTAATAAAATGTTTTTTAAAAATTAAAAACAGCTTAGATTTGTCAATTGTTTTCACTTTGTCATACAGCCTCACCTTACGGTTTTACAACTGTACTCCATGTAAGCAAATTATTGAAGAGATAAATACAGGTGGGGCTATTGCAGGAATAGTAGTGGTTATGTAAATGCTTTTATATGGGGTCAAAATTTCTGTTACCTTTTTATGAGTATTCTCATTTTTATTATCAACTAACAGTGAAGGTTAAAATCTGAGTTGCATTTGCTTGCCCCTTAGAATAAAAATTGCATTCTTGTAGTTTATGTCTGAATTTACCTGTAATATTTGTATGTATTTGGAAGATGTAAAGAACAGTCGTTCAGTTGTCAAAACACACTCCTTTTATAACGGAAACTTATTTCTCAATATCATTCACTCAAGATTAACTGAAAGTTAGTCTGTATGTCCCAGAGGTTCTATGCTCAGCGGGGAAAAAAATTGGTTCTGCAATGAAAATCCAAAATATTTGTGAAACTTAAAATTTAAATTCTTCCATTCACACTGGAGTCTGCATCAGTGGTGCCCTAGGGGAGTGCAAGATGCAAACTATACTGGGTGACACTGTCTATAAAATGTGCATGCTTCAGCAGAAATGTGTTATTTTATAGAAATATTCCTATTATTTGTTATAATAACAAAAGATTTCCACAATCTGTGCTGGTAAAGGCTTTGTGTCAACTTGATGGGCCAGGATTCTCAGTGGCTTGGCAGGTAAGGCCTCATAAGCCACCCTGAAGGGAGGTCCGTGAGAGTGGCATCCTTCCGATGTAAGTGGAAGCTATAGGAAAGCTTTCTTGCTTTCCCTTGAACGGGATCCTGTATCTGGCTTGTTGACCTTCAGTTCTTTGGACTTCAGTCAACTGCCTGCTGTAGTGCCTGCCAATCCTAGGAGTTAGTATCACCCTGCCATTTTATCTTCTGCCCTTGGACTCATTCGCCTCTGCAGCCAGAATCCGGTCTTCCTTCTCACCCAGGAATCTTGGAGTCATCGTCCCCTGCAGCTCTAAGAGTCAGGAGATGCCTGCAATCTGACATCTGACCCATAGAGTTCTATAACTGATAGCTTCAATATTTGTTCCATTTATCATATTGCTTATTGATCTATTTGTGTGCATTTTTGTTGTTGAGGAGTAATCCATACTGAAGACTATACTCTTTTATCTTTATCAGTAAGTGCTTCAAATCCTCTTCGATTTCAACAGTAAAGTGGTGTCATCTGCATATCGAAGTCTGTCGAGGAGCCTTACTCAACACTTAGGGCTGCATCCTTCTTCATAGTCCAGCTTCTTGAGTAATGTGCACAACATACACACTGTATATGTCTGGTTAAAAGATACAACCCCGACATGCCTTTTGTGCATGTAAACTATGCAGCACCCCTTGTTCTGTTCCAATTCCTGCCTTACGCCTTCTACATAGGTTCCACATACACATAATTAAGGGTTCTGGAACTCCCATTCTTTGCAATGGTATCCGTCATGTTATGATCCAAAGAGCATTTACACAGTCAAGAAAACACTCGTAAACCTCTTTCTGCAGTCTCTGCTTTCAGCCAAGATCCAACTGATGCTAGTAGAGCATCAATATCCCTCATCCCACACCCTTTCCTGAATTTCTGGCAGTCCTTGTTTATACACTGCTGCAGTCTTTTTAAAGTGGTGTTTTAACATAATTTTATTTGCATTTTATTAATTACATTGTTTGATCATTTCTGCATTGTTTCATCCCTTTTCTTTGAAATGGGTCAAATATGGATCTCATCCTCGCTGTTTGCCAGATAGCTATTTTCCTGTAGTTTTCCTAAATTCAACTATCTTTTAGAACATACTAGTACTTCATTCTTTTTTTAACAGTTTTATTGGTATTTTATTCACATATCATATAATGCAACAGTTCAGTCAGATTAAAAGGTATATAATCATCACCACATACCATACTAGAACATTTTCTTCTTTCTTGTATTCATTGTTATTAGATCTCTATTTACCTCCAACCTCCCCTGCCCTCAAGAAACCATCAATCCAGTTACTAACCATAGTTTTACCTACTCATTCTTCTGGGTTTTTTTTTAACACATAGAAATGGGTTTTTAAATTTTATTATTATTTGGGAGTTAATACAAATATCATTCCATAGTTCAATAACATCAAACAGTATTGTACAATTGCTGCCATAATCAGTTTCCAAACATCCTTCCTGGACTCTTTGACATTGCCTCCCTCTTCACCTCTACCCACCAGCAGCACCACCACCACTGTACCCACCCACCCACTTCCAAAACCCTTATTCTACTTGCTGTCCCTATAGGTTCATCAGTCCTGGGTCTCATATACTGAAAAACAGAAAAAGACCTGTTACACAACTTCAAAAGGGTGATCCCCAATGAAATAGCACTTCTGAGACTCTTCTTTATGGATGAAAATATTTCATGTATTGTATGGAGATTTCACAAATGTGTCTGTCCATGCTTTTGTTAAGAGACATAGATAGATTCATAGAAAAAAAAAACTACCAAAATTGGCACTGTGGGGAATGAGACAGTCTCAGTGTGAGAGATGAAATGTTCACTGTAAAAGGTGAGATGGTCTTACTGAGTAGTGAGATTTTCACACTGAAAGAGAAGATGTGCTCATTGTGAGAAGTAAGGTGATCACAGTTGAAGGTAAGATGTCACACGTGAGAAATAAGATTGTCAAAGTGTAATATAAAAGGTGAGAGATGAGAGGGTTACACTGTAAGATGTAAAATGGTCATTGGGTGAAATGTAGCCGTTCTTACAGAGGTGATATGAATCTACTGTGAGAAGTGATGGTCACTGTGACATATGAGGTGCTTAAATTGTCACTGTCATGGATTGAATAATTGTGTCCACCACTCCATCCCCCCTTTAAAAATGCATAAATTTGTTGGGCCTCTATGATTCTATGTATAAATTTGTTGGGCCTCTATGTAGTGATTTGGCTACATAACAATGTAATCAGGAAGTTATAAAATGATGCAAACATCACCCAAGATATGATCTGATATGATTAGCCTATGCATTGTATAAGGAGATGGCAATGGAATTCACCCACTTACTCAGGTCACAGCCCTGATTTGATTGAAGGGACAGTTCTCTGGGGTGTGACTGCATAACTCTTTTCTCTTAAAAGAGATCAAAGGAAAGAGACTAGTGCATAGGAAGAGGAACTTCAATGCCACCAAAAAAAAAAACCCCAAAAAAAACAGGGTCCCTGAATTGAGAACCTTCTAGAAACAAGGTATGATGGATGCAAAGATATATGGAGCTCTTCAAAGGGAACTGAAACCATAGAAACGGAAGGGAGAAAAGGGCCTTCCCTTATAGTTGACTCAGATAGCTTCTCCCTACAGGTGGCACTTAGTATTTGAACGCCCAGACTCCTAAACTGTCAGAAAATGAATTCCTATTCATTAAAGTCATCCGCTTGTGGTATTGTTGTCACAGCAGCACTAGATAGCCAGGACAGCCATGCTTCGCTCTAAGATAGTCATGAGAGGCAACAGATAGGTAAAGTGGTGACAGCGTAAGAGATGTACTGTCATATTGTGAGACTTGAAGTCATTGCACTGAAAGATGCGAAATGATCGCAATGTGAGAGGGGAGCTGGCCACGCTATCATGTGGTCAGTGTGATAGGTAACGTGTCACAGTATGAGATGTGGGACAGTCATGCTAGTAAGTAAAATGGTTACACGGGGTATGGCGAGATGGTGATCCCTTTAGGTGCGAGATAATCTCACTATGAGAAGTAGATTCGATGGATCAACTGAGTGTGAAGACAATCACTTTCTGAGATGAGAGGTGGTCATCTTAAGTGTTGAGATGAGCTTCCGATATTGTGATATGGTCACTCCACAGCTACGAGAAAGGCCCAGCATGAGAGTCCAGTGGTCACCATTAGACACGTGCTGGTCAAACTGTGAGGTGACACTGTAAGACTGTGAGTTGTGAGACAGTCCTTTGAAACTGTAAGATTGTTATAAAGGAGTAAAAGGTGAAACCGTCCCATTGAAATATGAAAGGGCCATACTGTGAGTGTTAAGGTGGTCACAGTATAAATTCAGAGCACACTGTGAGGTGGGCACGTGGTCACGCTGTGGAAGGTGGAATTGTATCGTTGTGAGCAGTCACACTTTTAGATCAGGTTATCGATAAGAAGTGAAATGGTTGAGTGGTTTGAGCTGGCATGACTCAAACTGAAAGAGGTAAGACAGTCACAGTGTGATAGGCGGGAAATGAGATAGTCACAAGGTGCAGGAAGAGATAGTCCCAGGCCACTGTATTGTGACAGTTGATGTCATCAGACTGACAGGAGTGAGGGGGTCACAGTGTTGGAGATGGTATGGTCACAAGTGGTATGATGTTCTAATTGAGATGTGACACAATAATCCTCAGTGGCAATATGGTGCCTCTGAATGTAAGACAGTTATAGTGTCAGAGGGAAAGGAAGCACGCTGAGATGTGAACTAGTAACACTGTGACACGCGAGTCAGTCCGTCAGTCCCGCTGTGAGGTGAGATCGTTTCACTGTGCTGAGTAATGTAATCTCAGTGTGAGAGGTGAGATAATCACACTGCGACATGTGAGGTGGGTATGAGGAGTGAGCAGTCAGATGGCCACACCAGGAGGGGTGTGTTGGTCACAGTGCGAGGTGAGACGGTCACAGTGTAAAACATGAAATCGTAACACTGAGATATCACATGGTCACACTGCGGTGAAATGGTCACACTGACTGAGAAAGTCACTGGCTGAAAGGTTCCATGGTCCTCAAGTGGGAGGTGAGATGGTCACTCTGAGAAATGAGCTGACCAACAGGGTGAAAGAGATGTGAGATGATCATACTGATTGGTAGTCCGGTTACTACCAAGAGGTAAGACAGGTCAACTGTGGTACCTAACAAGGTGAGTTTGAATGATAATGTGCTAAATGAAAGCTATTAGTTTAGTCTAGGAGTTGTGAATGTTACATTGTGTGAGGTTCAGTGTTCACTTTGTGACATGATCACAGTGTGAGAGACAGAAGTATCACTTGATAAGAGGTGATCTGGCAGCCAGGGGCGGTGAGAGCAGCCCCCTGAGATGTGTGATTCTCTCACCAAGGGTGAGATGGTCACTGAGGAGGGAGATAATCACAAGGAGCAGCAGGTGGTCACACAGTGAGTAGCTAGCTGATCTGTGAGAGGTGGACCTGTCCCCCTGACATGTGAGATGGTCCATTCAGAGGTCAGAGGATCAGTGTGGAAGGTGAAACAGTCACTTGTTAGAAGTGAAATCAATGGTCATACGATGAGAGTTTGACTTATCACCTAGGACAGTATTTCCTGAAGCTGTCATGTTGTGATTTTACGCTCTCAACCGAAATAAAACAGTGTCATCTAATCTGTTTTTATGTTGCTTTGATACAGGTATGGGGGGAGGGCGGACTGTGTACATAGCAGCATATCTCTTTAGTGGCATGTTGATCATACTGTAACATTTCAGCATCCACAGTTTATAATCCTCAGCACCATTTTTCATTTTCTCTCCCTGCCTTTGTTAAGCTGATTTAAAATGGAAGTCCTGTGGCCCCCACTGACTCTGTTTCTAAGTGTTGTGTGCATAAGCTCGGGCATCTATTAATGCCTTGCTTAAATAACCAAGTGATAATTAATTACGTTATGCCTCCTTAGACCTTGAATGTATTTTTGTATCTATAAATTCTTACCATTAATGAATTAATAGTCTAGTAGAATTCATCCAGTAATCATTTTTCTTCCTGTATAATTCAACATTTAATTCTCTGTTTATAAATACGCCATTAAAGTCTACTAGACTCTTACTTTAGGGAAGTACTCAATTACTACACTGTGCAGGAAGCCCACAGCTCAACCTTGGTGAGACACTTTTTATGTTACGGCCATTGATGGGATCAAGCAAACATAGTCAAATTTTAACCACACACTCCAGATTGGGGCAGGTGTTTGTTTACTGCACAATTCTGTCAACCTGATTATTTGAAAATCTTTAACTAAAACATTGGAGAAATACCTGAAATATTGTAAGTATGCACAGCATGTGGTGTGTATGTTCAAGTGACTTAATTCTCTCTGTGCCCTAAAAATAACAATAACATTTTATCTTATTAAGATTTTAAAAATCTTCCTGATTGTAACAAAGTAAGCCAACTAAATCCAGGAATTTTAATGTAAATATGTTTAATCGTGTCCTTCCTTATGTATTTTGAAACAAGCAAGACCTATAGATAAAGTTTTAATTAAAGACTTCAAGTTTCTCCACTATGGTAGATGGGCTGAGCACAATCTTTTTCTTTATAGTGAAATTGCCAAGTAATTTCTGAATCTGGTTCCTTATTGAACTTCACAGGAGCCAGACCTTCCTTCCTTGGACCAATTAGCCCGTCAGATAGAAGATGAGGAAATAAACCTGCATGAGAAACCCCGGAAATATCTTCAAAAGGTTTTTCAGGACACTATCTACAAGCCCTTGGTGGAGAAGAGCATTCTTGACTACTTGCACTATAACCAATACCACCTGCCCATGTATGCATGGCCAGGCATCATCTAGGCTGGTACAAACTCCACGTCACTGTTTTCCTGCAGGAAGCTTCTGGAAGTGCTCTGTAAAAATAGAAAACGAGTCTGCCTGGCCTGTCAGCAAAGCAATCTGTTTTCAGGGCTTCTATTCAGTTCACTTGTGCCTGTAGTTTCTAAGTGTTCCAGTAGGTGGCACTGGGCAGCGACTGTCAATTGTCCAGTAGGGGTAAGCTTTGCAAAATCCGAAAGCATGTTCCTGTGCGGAGTAACAGGTCAGTTAGCAATAAAATGAGATCCTGCTACAGGAAGTGTCTTTATCTTGGGTGTGATTCCAATTGATATTCTGGAATGTTCTGGTGCCAATTTTGTCAGTTCACATCTTTACCCAGAAATACTACGAGTGATAAAAAAGAAAATTGTGTACCCAGAAGGTGAAAGGAGTAAGCAGATGACTAAAAGTTAAATCTTTAACCCCACATCAGAAAGAATGACTGTGTAAGAAAGTTTACAAGAATTTCTGAGATCAGCAAACCGATCATCACAACCCCCAAATTGCTATTTCATGTTGCAGATCACCTGTATAAATATTCTGAAAGGTGGGGAGGTCAGTGAGCTCACATACAGATTTTGAATGATAAAGTGGCTGTGGGAAGTTCATTTAGCTCATTTTCTTCGATCCTTAGTGCAGTTGTTTTGTTGCAGTCGGTCTCTGATACGTATCACCTGTAAGGCGGGACAGAAACCTTCTGTTTTATAGGGAGGTTTATTCGCCCACTGATTGGCACATAGACTCGCCCACTGAATGACAAACTCACTACAATCGAATTGATGCCAACTCACAGTGACCCTGTAGGACTAGGTAGAAGTGCACCTGTGAGATTTTGAGACTATAATTCTTGAAGGAGTAGAAAGCCCCATCTTTCTCCTGCAGAGTGCTCAGTGGTTTCGAACTGCTGACCATGTGGATCAAGCCCAACATATCATCACCATGCCATCAGGGCTCCTGACTTTTTTTTTTTACAAGCAAGGCTTAAATTGGTTCTCATGGACAGAATTCCAGCTTTTGATTACTTGAATTTATTTTATATTTACATTCTGTCTTTCTATTTTTATCTAGCGGACATTATTAGCACCATTAATAAGAATTCAACAGCTATGGGGAGGAAACATCATAGTTGGCACTACAGAACTATTCTTCTGTTATCCAACCCTTTGCCACAAATCACTTAAACCAAAATTGCTTGCTACTTCTCAAAAGTGAACTTATTCCACAACACTAAAGTCAGAATTTTCCAAGATAGGCAAAAGCAACAGTAAACATTAATTCCTTCACAACTACGTTTTATGTAAATGAATGTGTCATTTCCAGGGCTCAGCTTCAGCCATATGGTGCAAACTGGACAGCTTGAATAGGGAACAATTGGGGTGGACCCCTCTTCAGAGTGTCAACCCAACACACATGAAACTATATTTCAAGGGTTTATGAATGAGCTGTGAACGACCTGTCTCCCTTTCCCCCTCTAAGAGTGCCTGGGTCATATTCACCAGCAAGTGGAGTGAGTTTCTGTGGCAGACCCGGGGGGCCGTGGGTAGAGATTAAAAGACATAACCTATGTTAGAAAAACAACAGTTATGACTTTTCTGTGTCCAAGTGTAACCATTAAAAAGCCACTGGTGACATAGAAGTAACCCAACATAAAAATGAAAGTTTTAGTACCAAAGCATGCATAATTTTGGGACACTGTTCTTTCCTGGCTTTTTAAAAGCAGTTTTGGGCCTCAGTAAGTATCCTGGCAGGTTTGAAAATATATAGAATATATTTTATTCTATGACATTTATTTAGCAAGGTCGTTTTACCATCAGCCCACATTCAGAAAATGGAATATCACTCCTACCTGAATCTAAGGAGGAATTCTGGCACATAGACACCAACTCAGTATTTGATCATTGGTGAAAAAGTGCTCTACCATAAGAGAAGAAGCCGCATGACCTTTGGTCATGGCTTGAAATGTCTTGTTTTATAGAGAGAGCTCTCTGCTACTTGCTGGTGGTAATGCCTGGCAAAAGCAGGGGTTTCGGTGAGCGCAATATTTGGACTTCCATCTCTGTCCTAAGGGCATAATAAATTCTACCGAGACAAAAACACGTGAATTCCCATCATCATGGTTAAGCCTGAGTACTTGGGCCTCTAAGGCAGATCTTAGAATGTTGTAGTTTTTGACCAAAGAACGTTGGCACGAAGGTACCAAGGTTAATTTTCAAAAGTTGTATTCCCCCAAATTACGTGCAACAACACTGCATCGTCGGTGCCTATAACCATCGCATGGCAGGCTTGTTTTTAATAAAGTGAGTCCCTCTCCATCCAGAAATGGCTCCTCATTGTTTTACGGTTCAGGAAGGCCAAAGAAAGGGGGGGGGGACCGTGCATGGAGCATAAAATATGAAGCTAACCAGTCAGTGCTTACGGCCCCTTAGAAGAGGTCGAAAGACCTCGTTAGAGCAAGCGCTAGCTAGGCAGTGGGAGAACTCGGCTCCAAAGTCTCTGGGAGAAGCTGTTGGCTTGTGTTCTGGCTGAGGGAAGCAGTGATAAGGCTCGCATAGCGCGGGGCCTGGAGGGGCCGAGCCCAGCAGCTGTATGCTAATGTTCACAGAAACCGAGCGAGGCACACGCGCCCCGGCCACCCCACTCCCCCCCCTCACCCCATTGAAGCAGGCGGCCAGGAGGCCACACATCACTGAACAAATAGGCACTCTCTAGACAAATAAAATAACACACGTATGCTGGCAGGGAGGGGTAGCTGGGGGGGGGGGAGAAAGGAAAAGTGGGGGCGGGGGTGGGAAAAGAGGAAGCTGGGTGAGCAAAGAGGACAAAGATGGAGGGAGAAAGAAAAATCTGTGGGGGCAAGAGAGCGAGGGAAGGGGAGAGAGAAGGTGGATGGGAGGGAAGAGCGGCACTGAGGATGAGATGGGGAAAGAGGGGGTGGGGAGAAAACTGGGATGGGAGAGGAGAGATGGGGGGAAGAGGAGGGGAAAGGGAGAGATGGAAGGGGGAGGGAGAAAACTGGAAAGAAGAGAGGTGGGGGAGGCGAAGGGGTGGTGGGAAGAGAAGCAGTCCTGAAGGTATGAGGGGATCAAGGGGCAGGGGCAGACCCCAGACCCCCAAAACTCAAGGGTGGAAGCAAGTGACTCTTAAGAAAGCGCAGCAGCCCTGCTGCCCCCACCCCTGGAGCCTCGGAGAAGGGGTTCCCTTGGTCTTAGAATCTAGGGGGCCTTTCTGGCCAGTGTTTGCTCAGGTTACTTTTCTCCTCTGGGAGGGAGGTGAGAGAGGTGGGACGCCCTCCCCTCTTAGCAGGCAGCAAACAGCTGTGTATGATCGCGCGTGTGCGCGCGCGCACACACACACACACACACACACACACACACACACACACACACACCGGCCCCGCCCCTGCCGCCTCCCCGGTGCACATCGTCCCCACTGATTCTGTACCATCCCCGTTCTTCCTGGCAGGAGTCTAGGGTTCGGTTACTGCTTTCCCACATCCTTCCCCAATTCTTCTGCCAACACCTTTCTCCCTACCGCCCAGCTTGGGCTCTTCCTTCCACCGACCCCCACTCAGTTCCGATGGTACCCAGGAAGCAAAACCCAGCAGCCCGGAGGGCGTCTCCTGGAGTCGGGGGTGGCCCAGCCCGCACACTCAGGTGGGCCCCGCCCCGCCCCCCTGGCCCGGCTGAAGAATGGGCACCAGCAGCTTGCGGGTCCTCGAGGCGGTAATCCCTGAGCAGCGGCTCCCGAGCCAGCGAGGCCTCGCCTCCTCCTCTCTTTCAGACGCTCTCCTTTTGTGTGGAATTATTTCAACTAGAGATCCGCGGCAGCTTTATGCTAATGTGCCGGACAAAGACAACAGCCTGCGAGCTGGGGCCCAGGGGCCTTCAGAAAGTGCCTGCAGGCTGGGCCAGGGCGGCGGGGAGGCTGCGCGTGTCTCTCACGTGCCCCTCAGACCAACACACAAGCCCTCATTTCTGGGAGCACAAAGCCTCTCTCCCAGCTCGGGCCTGTGCGCCCTGTGAATTGGACCACCACAGACCCTCAAGGGTTCAGCCCAACCATGGCTCACGGGGAGGAAGAAGAGCCACGGGTGGGGGCTTCTGTAAAGCCAGGGGATGGGTCCCCAGCAAGGTGGGAATAAACTGAAATCAAACTAAATTCAGCCCTGCTTCTCTTTGCTTCCAGTGAGCTCCAGAGTGGCCTGTCTTTCCAACATGCAACAGGATGCGCTCCTTGACCTAAATACCCAGCTTTAGCCCTATCAGAGAAGCTGGCCTGTAGGAAGAAGAATGTGGTATCAGGATTTCACAGGTTTATTAATGTGTGATATTCAGGTGACACAACCTTGCTTGCTGAAAATGAGGGACAGTTGAAGTATTTGCTGATGAAGATCAAGGATTGAAGCCGTCAGTACAAATTACAACTCAATGTGAAGAAGACCAACAGCCTCCTAACTAGACCCGCAGGTAACATCATGAGGTATGGAGGAAAGGATGAAATTGGCCAAGACTTTGTCTTGCTTAATTCCACAATCAATTCTCTTGGAAGCAGAAAGCAAGAGATCAAACGACGGTTGACTTCTATAAATCTGCTGCACAAGACCTCTTTGGAGGATTAAAAGCAAGGCTGTTACCTGGAGGACTAAAGCATACCTGACATGGTATTTTCAACTGCCTCGTATGTGTGTGAAAGTTGGTCAGTGAATAAGGAAGACCAAAGAAGACCCGACGCATCGGAGCTGTGGTGCTGGAGAGTAGCATGGACTGCTAAGAGGACACTCAGATCTGTCCTGGAAGAAGTACTGCCAGATGACTCCTTAGAGGCAAGGATGGCAAGACTTCATCTTACACTTTGGACATGGTATCAGGAGAGACCTGTCCCTAAAGAAGGACGTCATGCTTGACACAATAAAGCACAAGGCCTGGATGAGGTCCTTGTCTCACCCACATTCCTAAGTATGGGGGCTTGTACCTGTCATAAATAAAACTTCCCCCAGCCCCCACCCCTCCCCCCAAAAATAAAATAACAAATCATAGAGGGGCAGGGAGGGAAAGAAAGGAAGTCCTTCAATGAGATAGATTGACACTGTGACTGCACACACAGGAACAACTGTGAGGATGCTGCAGGACTAGGCAGTGTTGCACTCCCTTGTGCATAGGGTCGCTATTGGTGGGAACCAACTCCAGAGCATCTAGCATCGTCCGTATCTTACAGTAGCCCTAATCCCCAGGCTTGACACTCTGCAGACACTGTCTGGAGTCTTGAGTCTTATGTTGCAATCAAGTTGTAGGGTGAAGGGGACCAAGGCTTACACCCTGAAAGCAGCCAGAGACACCAAGCCAGCTCCCAGATGGTAAAAAAAAAAACAAAAAACCCCAAACCAAGGTCTGTAAGGACCAGAAAAGAAGAGCCCGTGTCCCCACAGAGAAGGAAAGAGGCTCCTGGGGCAGAGGAAGCCCCTTCATGACCTGCCTTGGATCCCTCTGGCATGGATTCTTGGGCATGCTCCCAGTCCTCTGAGAGAGGGACAATATGTGCTTGCTGTTTCCACATCTAATTCCATAGAATCCCTCCCTGGAATGGTTGTGCTCAAAGGCTGGTGCTTTGCTCTTCTTAGAGCAGTGGTTCTCAGCCTTCCTCATGCCACAATCCTTGGGGGGGGTGACCCCCCAAGTATAAAATTATTTTCATTGCTACTTCATAACTGTCATTTTGCTACTATTATGAATCGGATGACCCCTGTGAAAGAGTTGTTTGACCCCCAAAGGGGTCACGACCCACAGGTTAAGAAACGCTGTCATAGAGGAAGAACTGTAATCAACTGGATGTGTCAAGCCTTGTGTCCCATTGATTCTGAGAACAAAAAAAACAAAACAAACAACAACAAAAAAGCAGCAGATAGCCATAGGTTAAGGTAACTGCATTGTTGGTATGGGCTGGCAGGTGGCTTATTTTTTACCCCAACTTATGAAGTTAGTTTTGAATACTGTACCTTTCAGGTTTCCATTTATGTTAACCGTCCCTGCCTGAAAGTAGATTCCATTTCAGCTGGAGCAACTAGAAGTCACAAATAAAGAAAAAGATGGAGCCTTTGAATCTCAGTATCTCAATAACATTCAATAGATTCCCTTGGGTTAATTCAGAGTCCTGCTTGAATTTGGCGCATTCAAGCACTGATTTTGTTTCTCCCTACTACTTCTTTACAGTGTAGGGGTTGTTATTTTTGAAGGATTCATTGGGAACTAACTGTCGCTGCTAGTTGTTGAATGAAAGGAGTGTTATATATGCAAGACCCAATACCCGCTCCCAGTCAGCTAGGGAAGGCTGGCACCCCCTCCTTCCACCTCCACCTATTAGTCTTCAATCCAGATGAGATTCTGGATGAGAAATAAAACTGGCCAGCGCCATCCCGGAATCTCTTTCCCACTTCTAATTTCATCAGCTGTATTAATCTTCACTCAAGAAAATAACATGTTTCTTTTACATGGAGATGTAGTTACACATTTTAGATAAATCCATTTTAGGATTTCTAACCTTTGAGGGGAAAAAACACCCTAGAATTTATCTCATTTTTTAAAAATAAGACTTTTAAAATATATTCACTATATTTTTCTTTTCAGGTTGAATTTTTGTAATTACAAATATAAAATCGGCAAATATCTTTCCCCTAATTAACTAGAGAGATTCCCTAACAACTATCGCTACCACAAGCTATAACTCGTGTGGATGCTGGAAAATTAAAAGAAAACTCGTTAATTACCATACCAGTCCATTTTCAGAGGGAAAATCCAAAACAATTAAATACTAGTTTAAGGGCAAGCAAAACTCATTCAGCAAAATCGATCCGCGCGCATTTTTGCAGGAAAAATTCTGTTTCTTCCCTTTCAATAATGTCACATTTTCCTACAATACACAACATAGTATGTCGTTTTTAGTACTTGTTTCGCATGTCCGTGGGGGGTTGCCCCTGGCGATTCTGCCTGCTTCCTCGGGCTGAGGTAGAACTTGGAGGAGGCCGCAGGGGTCAGGTCTATAATCTTTTCCTAGTGGCATGGGGAGATGGCCAGTTTTCTCGAAGGCCAGGCCACAGCCTACCTCAGAGGACAGATTGCCCCCCTCCCCCCAGCCGGCAGCACGCGTCTCTTTTGCTTCCAGATTGGCCAAGGCCAGCGCTCAATAGCTGGAGGTTAATTTCCTTCACAAAGGTGAAGGGGGCACAGTTGGGGGGGGGAGCGGGGGTGCACCCAGACAGGCGGCCCCTTTATTCCCCAGTGCCTTGATTGGAGTCCTTGATTTAGCATCTGATGTCAACCAGCAGACAAAATGCCCGATCAGAATGAAAATGAATGAAGCCGTGCAGGGGAGGATGTAAACCAACTTCGCTGGCACTCTCGGCCCTTCGCCTGCCATCAACAAAATTCACCAGGATCGGCCCACTCCTGGGCAGCCGGGGGTGGGGTGGGGGGGTGCTCGGAACAGGCAGGGAAGAAACCTTTCAAGGATGCAAATTCCCAGCCCTGAGGAGCTTTAGAAAGAAAAGCTCCCAAATTCGAATTCCTTTTGGACTCCAGCCCAGTCTGCTCCTTCTCCCCGAGGTCTGCGGGCAGTTGAAGAAGTGGGGTGCTAACTGTTTCCCAACTCGAAAGAAATCGTTCTGGGAGCCGGAGACAGACCGCAGAGGCACTGAAGCTGTAGGCACCAGCATTTCCGCTCTGTTGACGCCAGAAAGATCAAATCCTCGCCCCAAACTTGGAGCCTGGGCTTCCATTTTCGCTTATGCTTGAATCCCTCGGCCCACCGGCCCCTGACGCAGGTGGGAGTTCTTGGCTGTCCGTGCTTTCCAGCTATTTTCGACTCTTAATTATTTCTGAAACTCCACACAGACCTCCCGAGCAGCCCCCCGGGCTCAGCCTTTCGCCCCACAGCCACCCCCCCCCCAGATCCTGTCGCCTGCTGCTGTCCCCCTGCCCCCCCCCCAAACCCATCCATTCAACGCACATCACATTCCCCCTGCTCCGACTCGCGCATCGCGCCCTCTTGGCGTATTGGGGACCATTCTTGTCCTTTGTTGCTATTTTGCTCGCAACCCGAGGGTAATCCTCCGCGGGAAGGGGGGCGCATTGTCGTTCGAATAGACTGGCCCATTTGGCGGCCCCAGGCCCCCCCACCCCCCCAAGGAGAGACACAAAGCCCAGGCACGTGTGCCTCCAATAGTGGAACAGAGGAGCATCGGACCGTGAAGGAAGGCGGGGCCAGGCGTGTGCCGGGCTTGGAGGGGCGCCGTGATGCTGGAGGGGCACTCTCCACCCCCTTTCCCCTCCCTCGCCCTGCGGACCCTTCCCCTCCCCCCTTCTCAGGTACATCTGCCGCACCTACCGGGCGACCCCCGGGGCTCGGCTCCCTTTTTGCCGCCCGGTCGCGCTCCCACCCTGCGAGGCGGAGGAGCTGCGGGCGCGCTGATTGGCTCCGGGGAGAGCGGGAGGCGAGAACAATGGCCCCCTCCCCCCGTTAAAAGGCGGCAGCGGCTCCCCAACCTGAGCACTGGGACGCTCGTGCGGGGTGCGGAGCCGGGCCGAGCAGCTGCCGGGGCCGCGCGAGTCCGCCGCCGCTTCGCGGGGCCATGGCCATGAGCAACTGAGGGCAAAGGCGGCCGAGAGCGCGGCGGAGGTGGGAGCGCTGCAGCGCCTTGGCAGCTCGCCGCGCCAAGATGCCCCGCGGCTTCCTGGTGAAGCGCAGCAAGAAGTCCCCACCCGTGTCCTACCGGGTCCGAAGCGGCGAGGACGGAGACGGCGCGCTGCTGCTCTCACCTGGCTGCGGGGGCGCCCGCGCCGACACCCCCGTGCCCAGCCCGGGGCCAGGGCCGCTGCCGCCGCCGCCGCCGCCGCCGGCCGAGCGCGCCCATGCCGTGCTGGCCGCTGCCCTGGGCTGTGTGCCCGGCCCGCAGCCGCCGCCGGCGGGCCCGCGGGCCGTGCACTTCGGCAACCCCGAGGCCGCGCACCCGGCGCCGCTCTACAGCCCCACGCGGCCGGTGAGTCGCGAGCACGAGAAACACAAGTACTTCGAGCGCAGCTTTAACCTCGGCTCCCCAGTCTCGGCCGAATCCTTTCCCACGCCCGCCGCGCTGCTGGCGAGCGGCGGCGGGCAGAGCGGGCCCGGCGCCGGCGGCGGTGGCACCTGCGGCGGCGACGCGCCGCTTTTCGCGCCCGCGGAGCTCAAGATGGGCACTTCGTTCTCCGCGGGCGCAGACGCCGCCCGCGGCCCGGGGCCCCGAGCCCCGCTGCCCCCCATCGCGGCCCTGCGGCCCCCGGGCAAGCGGCCTGCGCCCCCGGCCGCCGCGGAAGCGCCTGCCAAGGCAGCCAAGGGCTCGGGGGTCAAGAAGCCCAAGGCCATCCGCAAGCTGCACTTCGAGGATGAGGTGACCACGTCGCCCGTGCTGGGACTCAAGATCAAAGAGGGCCCGGTGGAGGGGCCGCGCGGCCGCTCGGGGGGCGCGGCGAGGCCGCTGGGCGAGTACATCTGCCAGCTGTGCAAGGAGGAGTACGCCGACCCGTTCTCCTTGGCGCAGCACAAATGCTCGCGCATCGTCCGCGTGGAGTACCGCTGCCCCGAGTGCGCCAAGGTCTTCAGCTGCCCGGCGAACCTGGCATCGCACCGCCGCTGGCACAAACCGCGGCCCGCCCCGGCCCCCGCGCGCGCGCTGGAGCCCGAAGCCACCGCCAAGGCGGAGGGGCGCGAGGCCACGAGCGGGGGCAGCGATCGCGACACGCCGAGCCCCGGCGGGGTGTCGGAGTCGGGCTCTGAGGACGGGCTCTACGAGTGCCATCACTGCGCCAAGAAGTTCCGCCGCCAGGCCTATCTGCGCAAGCACCTGCTGGCGCACCACCAGGCGCTGCAGGCCAAAGTCTCGCCGCCCGCGCCCTCCGCCGAGGACCTACTGGCCTTATACCCCGGGCCCGACGATAAGGCGCCCCAGGAGGCGGCCGGCGACGGCGAGGCAGATGGCCTGCTAGGCCTAAGTGCGCCCGCTGAGTGCCACCTGTGCCCGGTGTGCGGGGAGACGTTCCCCAGCAAGGGCTCGCAGGAGCGGCACCTGCGCCTGCTGCACGCCGCGCAGGTGTTCCCCTGCAAGTACTGCCCGGCCACCTTCTACAGCTCGCCGGGCCTCACGCGGCATATCAACAAGTGCCACCCATCCGAGAACAGACAGGTGATCCTCCTGCAGGTGCCCGTGCGGCCGGCCTGCTAGAGCGCGCCCTCCGCCCCCTGAACTGTGCCTTCGCTTGGAGACCCACAAAGAGAGCGAGCCCTGCCCTGTAGCGCCCAGATCCGCCGGCCCTCGCCTCCCAATCACAGTGTCTTCTCCGCTTCTCACCCGTCGGCGTGGGCTTAACCCCGACCCTCTGGTGGTGGTTCCTTTTGGGCCTCCTCTCTTACGTCCTCTCCCCGCCGCTCCCCCATGGCACAAGAGCCTGTTAGTTCCCTTTCTGTCCAAGGGAGAGAAGCTGTGTGCGTTTGTCTCGTCGTGGTTGTAGCTCCCTTCGGAAGGGGGCGGTGGTTTTTCTTGCTCGTATTCGCTGTGTTCATGGTCTGGAAATGCGGTTTGCTCTTGCCTAACACTGCTCTCTATGTATGTAGCGTACGGGTTATTTTGGGTGAATCTTGAGGAATAAATGCCTTTATATTTCACAGGCTGTAAATTGAATCTCCCACATGATTAGCTTTATTATGGCTTGTGAACTGCTGGAGTCTGGCTTTACATTTTTTTATGTGAACAAATCAAATTGCTTAAAAAAAAGAGTTTTCTTTAGTATAGCCACAAATGCCTTGAACTGTTGTCTGTCTGGGATTGTTTTGGGGGGAGGGAAGCGAATTTCAGAAGATGCTGTAGAAACTGCCTCAATATTTCAAGTAAGGATTTTTTTGGTATGATCATCTTTGTTGAGGTAGAACTATATAAGTTGCCTCTAAATGTATATGTTGATTTATGAGTAATTGTTATTTATTCTTTATTTATATTAATTATGAAGACTATTATATTATTTGATTGCAGATTTTTTTTGATGCGCCTTTTTTTCCTGCCACTCTTGACATTTCACTGTGCATTTTAGAAAAGAGCCTTTTCTAAAGGGATCTGCTAAAAGTTTTAACTTTTCTATTTATCTGAGTGAATTACAGACAACCTACCATTTTATTCTGCTTGGAGGGCCCCCAGGCCTTTGTATAACGGACAGCTCTTACTTTTAAATGCAATCTCTTTTCTACATACATTATTTTCTTAATTGTTAGCTATTTATAGAAAGCTTCAATAGAACTGTTTTGACTGTATAACTATTTACTATTGAAATAAAGTATTTTCAAAATCAAAGTAAAGTGGACTTATTTCGGCATCTACTGGATTCAGCAAGGACTTAATGGAGAGATTTGGATATTTTTAAATGATTTTAAAAGGAAAAAACAAAAACAGAAAAACAGTAAAAACAAAAACAGAAAAAAATCCACCACCATCGTCACTCAGGTTTTCAGTGGAGTAGAGCTCCCATATGGCCAAAAATAAAATCTTGCTGGGATTCCATGAATACACTGGAAGGTAGGAGTAGAATGAAGGTTGTACACATCTTTTTTTTAATGTAGCTAAATCCAACAATCTATCTTTTTGACCAAAGAGTTGTTGAAATGGGAGAAAGACGAGTCTTTCCACACCTGTAAAGTGTGACCTTCTCAGAGACCCACAGAGGCAGTTCTACCCTGCCCCAGAAGGTCACCTTGAGTTACAAGCAGTTTGATGGCAGTGAGTTTGATTTGGTTGTAAGCACATCACTTTGATTTATCAAATCATTCATTTCCTGATATTTGGGGCTCAGTGTAATAACACTTCCTCAAATAAAGTAACTGGGTAATGTTTGTTTACTAGAGATCAACTAGAAGAAAGCAGAAATTACTTTACAGTTAGATTCTCAAAGTAAGGAAAGCAAACGAATACTCATTTGAACTCAACAGACTTGGGATAACTGGATTTGGTATGAGGGCTGAGAAAGACTTCTCTAATCAGGTGAGCAGCTCATTGTAGAGGGGAATGGAACGCTACCTGTTTGGGATATTAAATTTAATCATAGATAATTACTGTGCTTTCCATTAGAAAGCGTAGAAGAGAGAGTACTTCTTTCACTCATTGGTCAATGTTTTGAGTTGATTTCCTCTGTCATGGAACAATTTGGTGAAGGAAGTATGTTCAAAGTTACACTTGTGTGTTCCTTTCCTTTCTGGCGTGTCCTTACACTGAGAGGACCACAAACTCTCCAGTTATCCACTAAAGATGCTCAAAACTTGCCCAGTTGAAGATCTACATCTCAGATGTGTGGTGGGAGTGAGGGTGGGGAGGGCAGTCCATGAGAATCTGGGGGAACAACATTGACCACAGAGAATTTTTCAAATTCTGAGTGTAAAGTAAGAGCTTTGGGTGGAAGCAAGCTTAGCAGATTCAGCCTTAAAAAGTTAATCTCTTATGAATATCATGGAATAAATTCAAAATAATGATGATGAAGCCACCGCTGCACAAATTGCTAAGACAAATTGCCGTCTTCTTTTGTCATTGATGACACCATATTTCACCATTAGGGAAACTATAGGAAGACAAAGCATACTGTGGGCACAATATAAAAGCACAGGAACAAAGCAGCACTTAAAATATTCCAAAAATTTAACAAAGCCCCTCAAATTTGTAGACCCAAGACTGTTCCCCAGAGTAGGGATAATATGAACATTTTTAAACTTTGTGAATTATAGGCTACATTAAAAACTCTCCACACTGAAGTTAAGTGTTCTTAAAGCCTGATGGCCACACACTAGAAAGCCTGTTGCAGAACTGACAGCCTGTCATCTGCACATGGCTCACTGATTGTCCTGTCCCTAAACAAGCATCCATTTAAGATCCATCTTAAGGAAGGGAAATGAAATTTGGTTTATCACAAATGTGCTCTTTTGTCCCCTATGGAAATTTATTTTGGATGACTAAATATACTTTTGCTGAAATATAAACCAAGTGTTCATTTATGTGACATACCAAATGGAATTATATAATAAATAGAATATATTGAAGTTGACAAAGCAGTGTACAACAAATAGAAACATTGATGGATTTATTTCAACATAAAGTAATGAGTTAGCAGACTATTTCACAGGAAGGAAATCTGATTCTTGCTCTTTCTCTTTCCCGATGCATATAGAGATAGATAGAAATATAGCTAGAACTGTATGTAGAGATATATGTATAGATATGTGTTCTGTGTATATTTGGCTATATATTTATAATATATAATATATATACACATACACGTATGTAATGTCTCCCTGGAGAATGACTTTACAGATTCCTTTTACAGAACACCAAACTCAACCTACCTTCTTTAGAAATATTCAAGGATGACACGGAAACGCTGTGTGTTTTGAAACCGCTCCCACCTTGGAAGGTCATTAACTGCACAGAACCCGGGATTCCCACTCCACCTCACAGGCTGCTCCCAATGCTGAGAGAGGCTAGGTGGCACGGGACATAAAGCGAGGTGAAGGAGAGAGCCAAAGGAGGAGAAAAGTAACCAGAGTATTTATTCCTCCTCTTGCTAATTCCACATGAAACTGTCTGACAGTGGCCCTCGTCTCTAGTCCTTTCCATTTCTGGTAGCAAAGACAGGTAAATGTTGAACTAGTAAAGACAAAGTTGGCTGTTCAAATCCACCAGCCTATCCAGAGGGAAAGATGAAGCTATCTGCTCCCATAAATATTTATAGCCTCAGCATCCAATTTAGGGTCCCTGTGAGTCAGATGGACAAAATGGACTCCTTGGGTGGCCATGGGTCTGGTTTTGGTTTGATGGCCATAAAAAGCAAATGGTTGTTAAGCATTCCTGTGGTTCCTAGGTGAACCTGAAATGGAAAGAAGAAGAAGAAGAAGAAGAAGAAGAAGAAGAAGAAGAAGAAGAAGAAGAAGAAGAAGAAGAAGAAGAAGAAGAAGAAGAAGAAAGAAGAAGAAAAAGTACATGCTGCCTTACTTTTTTCCTTCAGGGGCACTTTCCCAGCTGCTGCAGTTGTTAAGCATCATTGACTCTCTTCTGGCTCATAAAGGCCTAATATGCAATTGAATGAGAGCCACCCTGTCCCAGCCTTCCACACCTTTGTTCTGTTTGAGCCTGTAGTTGCAGCTTCTGTGTCAATCCTTCTCTTTCAGGACCTCCCTCTTTTTCAGGACCCCTCTGCTTTAAGAAGCATGATTTCCTTCTCCAGAGACCAGTCTCTTCTGAGAACATATTCGAAGTACATGAGACAAATTTTCCCCATTCTTGTTTCTAAGGAGCATTCTGGCTGTGCTTCCAACAGATCCTCAAAGCAACTTGATCCTCAAAGTAACTTGTTTGCTTTAGAACATTTTAAAGAGGTCTTTTGCAAAAGACTGACTTGATGCAAGCCATTGTTTGTTCTCTTGTTTACTGCTTCCATGAGCATGGATTGTGGATCCAAGCTAGATGAAATCGGTGACAACGCTAATCTTTTCTTCATTTATCATAACGTTACCTATTGGTCCAGGGGGGAAGATTTTTTTTGTCTTCTTTACATTGAGTTGTAATCCAGTCTGAAAACTGCACTCCTTGCTCTTCATCAGCATGTGCTTCAAGTCTTCCTCACTTTCAGCAAGCAGAGTTGTGTCATCTGCATAGGTGAAACGATGCCTTCAACCTATCCTGATGCCACATTCTTCTTCATATAATCCACTTGACTGATTATTTGCTCAGCATCCAGATGGAATAAATATTCTGAAAGGAGATAATCCTCACAAACACCTTTCTTGATCTTAAACCCTGCGGTATTATTCCCTTGTTCTGTTCCCAAAACTGCCGCCTCTTGATCCAGGTTCCACGTGAGCACAATGTGGACCCCCCCTTCTATGACCCATACAGCCAAAGGTGTTAGCAGAATCAATGAAACACAAGGAAACACCTTTCTGGTATTCTGGTTTTAACCAAGATCCTTCTGGCATCAGTAATGATATACCTTGTTCCATGTCCTCTTCTGAATCTGACCTGAATTTCTGGCAGTTTCCTGTCAACATACTGCTGCAACCATTCTTAGATGAAGTGTTAGGTTGGTTTGCCTAGAGAGGCAAAACCAGTGATGCTGAGATGTATTGTATATAGAAAGAGATTTATGTTCAAGTAAGGCTTCTCTTGACTCATGGAAGCTAACCATCAGGAAGCAGAGATGGGTCTGGGAGGTGGGGGTTCTGGTTGGTGGATACAGAGGTAATCTGAACTTGAATCAGCTGAATGAATAACCTTAGTCTGCTGATGGCTCCTGGGAGGAGCAGACACCACACCAGGAGATCAAAGAACCAGACAAAACAGTCAGCTCCAGCAGAATGTGCAGGGCCAAAAGGAGTTTGACTCTGCGTAGACTCTCTCTTATACAGAAGGCCACATTCTCAACGAGGTGTTATTAGGCTGCTACCCAATTGATAAGTCGGGCTCTGCCCCTACTCTTAACCAGGAGTGTCTACTTGACATCATCCCTGATCATCAGAGTTGATCTTGAGCAAAATTTTACCTGCATGTGATCAACACTGATATTGTGCTACAATTCGCTCATTCTCTTGGGTCACTTCTCTTTGGAATAGATACAAGTATGGATCTCTTCCAGTCAGTTGGTCCAGCAGATGTCTTCCAAATTTCCTGGAATAGATGAGTGAGTGCTTACAGTCCTTCATGAGCTTGTTGAAATGTTTCAGTGTGTTTGCGATCAATTCCTGGAGCCGAATGCGTTAAGTGTACCTAGACGTTCTTATTTCAGTACCAAGGGTTCTTGCTCGTGTGCTGCCTCTTGAAATGACTGATGGCCAACTAGTTCTTTTAGGTACACGACTCGATTTTCTTTCCATCTTCTTTGGATGCTTCCTGCATAATTCAATAATTTGCCCATTGATTATTTCAATGTTGCAACTTGAAGCTTGAATTTTCTCTTGAGTTTTTTTCAGTTTAAAATATGCTGAGCGTATTTTTCCCTTTTGGTTTTCTAATTCTAAGTCGTTGCACTTTTCATTATAATATTTTACTTTGTCTTCTTGAGATGCCCTATGGAATTTTCTATTTAGCTCGTGGACTTCATTTCTCCCATTTGCTTTAGTTACTTTACAATTAAGAGCAAGTTTCATAGTTTTTTTTCTCTTTTTCTCCTCCAGAAGATAACTAATTTAATATATATGAAGTACAGAGATATACTATGTTATAGGAAAAGAACATTTATACTGGAAAATATTCTGTAAGTTATCTATTCATAGTTTAACCTTCTTAATTATGAAATTTTCTTTTTTTAAATCGTTTTATTGGGGGCTCATACAGCTCTTATCACAATCCACACATGCATCCATTGTGTCAAGCACATTTGTACATATGTTGCCATCATCATTCTCAAAACATTTTTTTCTACTTGAGCCCTTGCTGTCAGCTAATTTTACCCCTCCCCCACCCTTTCTCCCTCATGAACCCTTGATAATTTATAATTTTTTTTCATGTCGTACACTGGCCAATAAACTCAAGGTCATAGTTTGACTTTCACAGACTTGTTTGAATTGTCTTCAACTTCGGACTGAATTTACATATGAACAATTGGTGGTCTGTACCACAGGCAGCTGCTGACTTGGTTTTCACTGCTGATATTAAGCTTTGCCATCCTCTCTCCCAGCAAATGTAGCCAGTTTTATTTCTGTCTATTCCAGCCGGAGAAATTCACATATATGCTGTTATGCTGTTGAAAAAGGTACTTGCTGTGAATAAGTCATTGATCTTGCAGAGTTGCATCATGCAATCGCCCGCTTCCTTTCTGACATCAAGGCTACATTCTCCAACTGCTATTCCCTCCTCTTTGCTTCCAACATTTGCATTACAATCACCAATAATGGTCAATGCATCTTGATTGCATGTTTGATCCATTTCCATCTAAATTTGTTGGTAGAATTCTTCAATATTTTCCCCACTTGCATTTGTGGTTGGGGCATCAATGTGAATAATAGTTATATTGATTAGATTTCCTTGCAGGAGGATAAAATCCTATCACAGACAGCATTGTACCTCAAGATCGATCTTGATATGCCCTTTTGCCAATGAATGCAACAGCTTTCCTCTTTATTGTGTCTTTCACAGTTGAGTAAATCATGATTTCTTGATTCAAAATGGCCAATACCAGTCCACTAACACTTAGAATATCAGTCTTTATACATTCAACTTTGTTTTTAATGACCCCAACTTTCCTCTTGGATTTCATCATTTCTTTCAAAGGGCAGAACAGAACATTTTAAAGGGCAGCTTGAGAAGAAAAGGTAAACTATTATGATGAAATGTGCAAACACCTATGGTTAGAAAATCGAAAAGGGAAAACATGTTTAACATATCTTTCACTGAAGGGCTTAAAGGAAAAATTTAAGCCTCAAGTTGCAATATAGAAAGATTCTATGGGAAAAAAAGTCAATGATGCAGAAAGTATCAGAAGACCAATGGAATAAACCGAGCCAACCTTTCAAAAAGACCTGGTCAACATTCAACCATTTGAAGACGTAGCATATGAGCAAGAACCAATGGACCTGAGGGAAGGAGTCCAAGTTACGCTGCAAGCATTACCCAAAACCAAGGCTCCAGGAATTGATGAATCATTCATTGAAATATTTCAAAAAGCTAATGAAGCATTGAAAGTACTCACTCATCTATTCCTGGAAATTTGAAAGACATTTACTAGGCTAACTGATGGGAATAGATTGATCCATATTTGTACCCACCCATTCCAGGAAAGTGATTCAACGGGATAAGCAAATTATAGAACAGTTTTATTGATATCACATGCAAGCAAAATTTTGCTGAAGATCATCCAACAATAGTTGCAGCAGTACATTGACTTGGAGCAGGCAAAAGTGTAGGCCAGATTCAGAAGAGGTATGAAACAAGGGATATCATTACTGATGTCAGATGGATGTTTGCTGAAAGTAGAGTATACTAGAAAGATGTTTACTTGTGGTATTGACTCTACTAAGGCCTTTGACTGTGTGGATAATGACAAAGTATGGATAGCCCTGAGAAGAATGGGCATTCCAAAACACTACGCTGTGCTCTTGTGGAACCTGTACATGAAGCTAGAGGCAGTTTTGGGAACAGAACAAGGATATACTGCATGGTTTAAAATCAGGAAAGGTGTGTATCAGGGTTACATCTTCTGACAAGACTTATTCCATCTGGATGCTGAGCAAATAATCAGAGAAGTGGATTATATGAAGAAGAATGTGGCATCAGGATAGGTTGAAGGCATCGTTTCACCTGTGCAGATGACACAACCCTGCTTGCTGAAAGTAAGGAAGACTTGAAGCACATGCTGATGAAGAGCAAGAAGTGCAGTTTTCAAACTGGATTACAACTCAATGTAAAGGAAACAAAATGTTTTCACAACTGGACCAATAGGTAACATTATGATAAATGGAGAAAAGGTTGAAGTCAAGAATTTCATCTTACTTGCATCCACAATCCATGCTCATGGAAGCAGTGAACAAAAGATCAAACTATGGCTTCCCTCGAGTCTTCTGCAAGAGACCTCTTGAAAATGTTTTAAAGAAAGCATGTTACTTTGAGGACCAAGCTGAACCTGACCCAATCTGTATCATTTTCCACTGCCTCATATGCAAGTGAAAATTGGACATTGACTCAGGAAGACTGGAGAGGAATTCGTGCATTCAAATTATGGTGCCGGCGAAGAATACTGAAAGGAGCACGGACAGCCAAAGGACAAACAGATCTGTCCTGGAAGAAGTACCGACAGAATGCTCTCTAGAAACAAGGGTAGGGAGCCTGTGTCTCACATACTTTGAGCGTGTTATCAGGTGGGACCAGTCCGTCCCTGGAAAAGGACATCATACTTGTCAAAGTGGAGGGGCAGCAAAAAAGAGGAAGGCCCTCAATGAGATACATCGACACACTGTCTTCACCTACAGGCTCAAAGGTAAGATGGCGCAGGACTGGGCAGTGTTTGGTTCTGTGTTCCGTAGGGCCATGATGAGGGGAACTGACTCACTAGATTCATACTTTGTACATTCCAAGTTCCAATTATCCATTGATTTTTCCCCCCTCGTTTTGAGTTGGGCCCTAGCAGCAAATGAAGGTCCTGTTGGTTTTACTACATAGGCTTTCCTCCATCCTAGTCATGAGGACTGACCCTATTTTGGGAAAGAAGCTCTTCCTTCCTCAGTAAGATTTTGAGTGTCTTTCGGTCGAAGGCTCTCCTTCTGTCGGACACTATCCCTGACAGTGTTCTGCTCTATCATTCACTTGCCAGTAACTGACAATGCTTTTATGCCACTAAGAGGGTTTTCAGTGGCCGATTCCTCTGACGTGGACAGCTTATTTCTTCTTAGTAGTCTGTCTTCAGTCTGGAGTCTTGGCTTCAACCTGTTCACTTTGGGTGATCCTGCAGGTGTTTGAAAAACCGGTGTCATCGCTTTCAGCGTCACAGCAACACGTAAGTCACCACAATGCGGCAAACTGAATAAACCTGAGTTTGAATGCATTGTCTGCTCGTGATCAGATTTTCTTTCCCGTGGCGGCCCATAGAAACGAGACGTGTTATAGACCCTGCAGCAAGAAGTAATGATGTCGGAGAGCTCCTGCAAAGCCCGTGCTGTTAGGCCTTCATTCCTTTTGCTTAACATCATCCAGGAGGTGCTCAGATGCCCTGCCTTTCAGAAGCCCCAGGAAGCCATCACTGGACTCCATCTGGAGCACCCAGGTCACACCATGGAGACAGCAAACGAGAGGATGACTTGTTCGTTCTCCAGTCTTGACCAGAATCTTGTGAGCTGCTCATGATGATTCACATTGATTGAGCAGATCAGAAACAAACCACCCAGGTAAACACTGAAATTGCCTCTGAAGACCTGGCTACACAGGCCAGGACAACTCTAGCCACAGGTAGATGCTTCCTGGTGCATCTATGTCCACATGCTGCTGCTGATTGTGCAGTATCTCTCATTTGCTCTGTTTCTCTTATCTCCTTCCACCTGTCCACCAATGTAGCCCACTTAAACTTTCTTTCACAGTCTTCCACAGAATCTTCCAAAAAAGAATGGCAAAGGAGTCTTAGAATTTCAAGTAAATAGATAAATGTACAGAAATTATTCACTTATTAACAGTCTTATAAAATACAAAGACATTAAATCCCAGTCCTAAATTATATATTTGATATTTTAACAACATAATCAAAATGCAACATTGCCCATGATTATTATTGCCATGGTTAACATTGCCCAGTCATGCCCCCATCTTCATGATCATCGCCAGTATTGCTCATTGTTGCCAGGAACACCACTAGGCTTGAGAAAGAAGGGATAGAAAAGAAGGAGGCATGGAAAAAGAAAACACCGGGAGAATGCAGAATAACTGAGATAGTACATTGTGGGGATTGCAATGAAAGAATTAAAACAAAATGTGTATGAAATGTTGGATGTAAAACTCATGATCTGCTCTGTAAACCTTCATTTAATTCACAATTACAATGTAAAACAAAAGAAGATATTGTTTATTGAAAACCAAACAATAACTTGACAATCCTACCCAGAATTTGGGTGAGGAGAAGCCAAATACATCTTCCAATAATGTTTCCTCCTACATATTAGAGAAACTTCCTGTTTCCTAACACAACTTTGCAGAAATATCAAATGACCAGTACTCGGGGGGGGGGGGGGAGTTTGGTACAATGGTCTCTACTGGGTCATAAGTTGGCAATTGTTTCCAACATGCACATCATCAACAGGAACATTGAGAGCTGGCTGTGTAAGGTAAGGCTACTTGCTCACAGGGCTAATGGGAACATGCCCACCCAGAGAACCTGGGACAAAGTACCATCCGTAAACCCCCAGAATGAGCAGATGGGCCTTGATGGGCTACTATCAGTCCTGGGGCTCCTACAGCTTAGAGTTCTTCCATCCACCTGGCACTTCAGAAGTGACCGAGACTTCAAAAAGAGAGATGGGGAGGGGGAGTTTATAGGAAAAAAGGGTCAGAGTAGGGAAATGGCATTTTGTTCACCAGGAGGACAAAGAAAGGTCTACCTCCTGAGATTGTGAAGAAACAAACAATTCTCAATTGGTTTATCATCATCCATCATCTTGTGCAAACAACTAGCTACAAGTTTGGATGTCATAAACGCAATTATTCAGCCAAAAGGATTTCTTGAAAATTAAAGAGTCCCGTTTCTCTGGACACACTCCTACAAGGGACCACAGGGGAAATTACTGAAGGCCAGATTGGGTCTCAAAAGTGACCAGGCAAACTAAGAGAGAAACTTGCAGTGGATATTTGGGATAAAAAATAATTGATATTGCACAGTTTGAGGAAAGAAACAATCCAGCTTATAAATTTACAATTTATTGGTATTTTGGTGTTATGAATGCTTATATGCTTCTCAGAATCAGAGATCATATTTGATATTATGATGTGAAGTCAGTTGACATATTTTCACTAACCCAAATATACACCCCTTCATCTATTAATACCCAACTGTGATCATCTTGTCTGCCACATACTTTTGTCGTGGGTTTGCTCTGTTGCATATGGAAAGCTAGATATTCGAGACTCCCATTCTTCCTTCTGGAAGTACATGGTGAACAGATGGGTGAGGAGTGACCAAATTCTTATTTGGTGATTTCAATGTTGTTTGTTCACCCTGGTGGCATTTTCATACAAAGTATCCATACTGATATCTTTTCTTTAACTTATCATGTAAGCCTACCCTAACGGGCCATACTGTTTTTAGAACATTCGTTGTATTGACGTCACATCTATGGAATATCTACTGACAGCTAGAGCACATCCAAAAGTGTCCTTATTAAGAGCTAGTGTTCTAAGCTATGTCAGATTTATGTCCTTCAATGGTAGGAATGTCTATACGATTTTTTTCCTGGGTCTTTGATGCCTGATACCTCATCCTATCAACACCTCATGATCACACAGGCTGGTGTACTTCTTCCATGTGGACTTTGTTGCTTCTCAGTTAGATGGCCACTTGTTTTTCTTCAAGCCTTTAAAACCCCAGATGCTATATCTTTTAGTTACTGGGCAGCATCAGCTTTCTTCATCACATTTGCTTATGCACCCACTTTGACTTCAGCGATAGTGTCGGGGAGGTGAGCATCATGGAATGCCAGTTTAATAGAACAAAGTGTTCTTGCATTGAGGGAGTACTTGAGTGGAAGTCCAATGCCAATCTACTACCTTAATACTAGACCTATACATATATGTACACAGACGTATTTCCCTATTATTATATATAAATATATTGACATATGTACATGCCTGCATTTAGACCTCTATACATGCCCTTTGCCTCCTGGAGGAAAAGGAAATAGTGGTTTTATTTTTTGATTCAAGATTGCAGGTATTTAACTTTTCTTTCCTCTATCTTTAAAAAATAGTTTTATTGAGATCTAATTCATACATCATATACTTCCATAGTTTAATCCTGTCAAAAAGAGTTGTATAAACAACACTAAAATCAGTTCTAAGACATTTTCTTCCTTCTTGTATTCATTATTACTTCCTCACTTCCCTCCAATCTCCCTACTCATATCACCAATAAGGTATGACATTACACATTGTCTCTTTAGAGTTCCCTATCCTCACATTCCTAGACTGGAGCACGTCTTGTAATGATGTTCTCTAGTTTTCTTTGTCTAGGTCTTTTGTTCCCTTGCTTAGATTTTTGCTGGGCATTTCATTTGTTGTGTGGCTATTGTGAATAGTATCTTTTGTTCATGTCATTTTCAAAGCTCTCACTGCTGGCATACAGGAATCCAATCGGTTCCTGCTGGTTAGTCTTGTATCCTGTTATTTTACCAAGCCCTTTGATTGTTTCTAAGGGTCGTCCTATGGAGTCTTTGTGGTTATCTCTATATTAAATGATATCATTTGTAATTTTTGAGAGCTTAACTTCTTATTTAGCAAATTTTATTCCCTTGGTTTCTTTTAAACAACCAAAAGATCAAACATGCAATCAAGATATATTGATAATATTGGTCATTGGAATACAAAAGTAGGAGACAATGAGGAAGAAACAGCAATTGGAAAATATGGGCATGATGATAGAAATGAAGGTGGAAGTCACATGGAAGATTCAGCAAGAACAATGACTTGTACATGGCAAATACCCACGTTTAAGAACACAAAAGGCAACTATATACATGGACTTCTCCAGATGGAATGCATAGAAATCAAATGGACTAAACCTATGGGAAAAGATAACGGAGAAGCTCGATATCAGCAGCTAAAATCAGGCCAGGGACTGACTGTGGAACAGACCATCAATTGCTCAGAGATAAGTTCAGGTTAAAGCTGAGGAAAATTAAAGCAAGTCAACAAGAGCCAAAATGTGGCTTTGAGTTTATCCCACCTGAATTTTGAGAACATCTCAAGAACAGATTTGCTGTACTGAATACTGATGACACATGACCTGATAAAGTGTAGGAACCCATCCCAGAACATTATCCACGAATAAAGCAAAAGATCATTAAAAAGACAGGAAAGAAAGAAAAGATCAAAGTGTATGTCCGAAAGAGACCCTGTAATTTGCTCTTAATCACAGAGTAAGTAGTGAAAGCAAATGGAACAAATGGCGGAGTCAAAGAGCTGAACAGGAAATTTCAAAGGGCAGCTTGAGAAGAAAAATTAAAATATTACGATAAAGTATGTGAAGACCTAGGATGAGAAAACCAAAAAACAAGGAACATTCTCAATATTGAATGATGCAGAAAACATCCAAATAAGATGGAAAAAATACAATCACTGTATCACAAAGAACTAGTCGACATTCCCATTCCAGGAAGTAGCTTATGAGCAAGAACCAATGGTGCTGAAGGAAGAAGTCCAAGCTGCACAGAAAGCACTCGTCAAAAAACAGGCTTCAGGAATTGATGGGATGACAATTGAAATGTTTCAGCAATCTGATGAAGCACTTGAAGCACTCACTCGAGTTTGCTCAGAAATTTGGAAGATAACTACTGACTGGAAGAGATCTATTCCAAAGAAAAGTGACACAATAGAATGCTAAAAGTATAGAACAGTATCACTGATAGCACATGCCAGAAAAAAGTTGCTGAGGATCATCTCACAATGGCTGCAGCAGTACATTGACAGGGAGCTGCCCGAAGTTTAGGTTGGATTCAGAGGAGGATGTGAAACCAGGGATATGATTGCTGATGTCAGAAGGATCTTGGCTCAAAGCAGAGACTATCAGAGGGATGCCTACTTGTGTTTTATTGACCATGCCAAGGCATGAGGCTGTGTGGATCATAACTAGGGATAACCTGGAGAAGAATGAGAATTCCTAGAACACGTCATTGTGCTCATGTGGAACTTGTCCATGGACCAAGTGGCAGTTTTGTGAAAAGAACAAGAAGATACTGTAACATTTAAAATCAAAAAGGTGTGTGTCAGGGTCATATTATACCACCATACTTATTCAATGTGTATGCTGAACAAATCATCCAAGAAGCTGGCCTAAATAAAAAAGAATGTGGCATCAGGAGTAGAGGAAAGCTGATTAAAAACCTGTGATATGCTGATGACACAACCTTGCTTCTTGAGAGTGAGGAAGACTTGAAGAACTTGCTGATGAAGATCAAGGATTGCAGCCTTTAATATGGATTACAACTCAATGTAAACAAAACAAAAATCCTCACAGTTGGACTAGTAGACAACATCGTGGTAAATAGAGAAAAGAAAGAAATTATGAAGACTTTTTACTGCTTGGATCCACAATCAAGGCACATGCAAGCAGCAGTCAAGAGATGAAAAGATGAGGTGCATGAGGTAAGTCTGCTGCACAAGCTCTCTTTAGACTATTGAAAAGTAAGGATGTTACTTCGAGGCCTCAGGTGCGCCTGACCCAAACCATGATGTTTTCAATTGCCTCAGAGGCATGTGAAAGTTGGTCCGTGAATAAAGAAGATAGAAGAAGAATTGCTGCCCTTAAACCGTGGTGCTAGAGATGAATATTGAAAGTACCATGGACTGCTAAAAGGACAAACTAATCTGTGTTGGAAGTAATCAGATATAGATGTGGATGGTGATGCTTCATCTGACATAATTTTGACATGTTATCCGGAGAGACAAGTCCCTAAGGGGCAGAGAAGGAATGGAGGACTCTGAAGGAGGTAGATTGACCCTGTGGCTGTGACAGTTGGCTCAAGCATAGGAGTAATGTCAAGATGACTCATGACTGAGCCTTGTTTCGGTCTGCTGTGCACAAGGTTGCTATGGGCTGGAACAGATGCAATGGCACCTAACAGCAACAGGGAATTCTACAACATTTCAATAATGAAAAAAACCAAGAATCCAATTAAAAGTTGGGAAAAGAACCTGAGTAGGTAATTAACAAAGGCTGGCACTCAAATTGCTAACAAACACATGAGGAAAGGCTCATAATTACTAGCTAATTTCAAATTGACACAATGTTGAAATATCATCTTATTCTCACAATGATAGTCCAATTAAAAAACAAAAACCTAGATTAACAAATGCTGGAGAGGGCATGGAGAGATTGGAACTCTTCTATACTGCTGCTGGGCTTGTAAATGCGCACAATCATTGTGGAAAGCAATATGGTGCTCCCTAAAACACCTGGGAACCGAAATACCATATGGCCCAGCAATACTTCTGCTTGGCATGAACCCCCAAAGAAGTAAGAGAGAGAACATGAACAGAGGCGGGCTCTATTGTGTTTGTTGCAGCACAATTCACAATAGCAAAAAGTTGGAAACAGCCCAAATGCCCATAAATAGAAGAATGGATAAATAAACTCTGGTACGTACTTACAAGTGAATACTATGCATCCTTAAACACAGTTATGAAGCACATTATGACATGGAGGGACCTGGAAACCATTATGCTGGGTGAAGTGAGTAAATCACAAAAGGACAAATACTGTGTGAATTCATGATTATAAGGATAAACACCAAGATGTTCTGCTCCCAGATCATGTAATCTTCTAATCAGGTCCTCCAAGCAGCAAGGTAGAGAGCCCGCCTAGCATCTATGAACTCTGTATCACCTCCTCCATATGTACATTTAAAAGAAACCACTTTAAAAAGAGACCTCACCTCATCTGAGGTCAGTTTTCCAAGATATGGGAAGAGGGAGACCGTTTGGCTGCTGCCATACAACATTGTTCTAAAGTAATCCCAGTCAACAGACACTCCGACCAGAGTGATACGTGACACTTGCTGGGAAGTCAAGCCAAGGTGTAAGGAAGGGGGCATATCTGAGAAGATTATGACATTTCTGTTGGTAGGTAAAGGAGCATCTTTGCATTTGAAAAAAATGCTTATCAATATTTATACAGAACCCCAGGGGAGACTATATCTGTATTATCTTCCTAATTAGACACCTTTGATCTCGTTTCCCTCCACTCTTGGTGCCTCAGGCCATGTGACTCCTGGGACTTCAGAGTCTGTTCTTTCTAGGTGCACAACATCCTTCACAGGCCACAAGAGAAGGACTTCATGTCCAGATGTCACTAAGTGACCCGGGTTTTACCTCAACCTCACCCGTAGCCCCTGGACTTGAGGCTGAAACTTTTTAGTGTAAGTAAAGCAGATGGCTGCTATCCCAAGGTTATAGAACTGGTGGTCATTGGACTTTGTTTTGGATCTCTTGCCTTCAGGTGCCCCATCAAGGGTGGCTCTCAACTACCATATATTTACTATTTTAATGCCCTCCTTACCTTATTATGACATGTGTTAATCTGGTAGGCGTGGTTCTGCTCATGGGAGTGAATATCATTGAACATTTTGCCCTATCACCAACTCCTATGGTTTGTGTAAATAGTGTCCTGTCATGCAAGAGTTTAATCTATAAATATCAATAATTCATGTATTGTGGTCTGAGGTAGTTAGTTTATTGTGCCCACCTGGCCAATAAACACATGTGGGGTTAATTGAAGGGCGGAGGGATAAATGGCTCAGTGAGCCTCACCTTTCGAGTTCTTGAGTCTCTTGCTTTCTGACAGTCGGACCAGGGTGCAACTGCCTTAGCCAGTTCCCTGCTTTAGCTGACAAGGCTGACTTCCTGCAAGACATCCCTGAGGAGAAGCCACATGATCCTACCCTGATGCAGCCCTGGGTGCTGGAGCAGCCGCGTGGGGACCCCTGCCAGGGCTGAGATGTTTACACATTTACTGACTCGGCTTTCCTCCTGCAGTCGGCATCATTGTGTCTGTTTTGTGAGAAGAGGAGGACTTTGTGGACTGGTGTTGGACATATGGGTTAATGGGTTAATGTTGGACTTGTGGGCTTGGGCAGCGCTGTTGTTGATGTGCAATTAACCTTTATATAAAACTTTCTCTTATACATGAGTTTCTGTGGATTTGTTTCTTTAAATTAACCCGACTAACACATGGTCTGAAGCCAGCATATGCTTGCAAATTTTCCTTTTCTCAATCATGTTTTAAACTCTATACCTTTGACAAAATTAATGCTATTATGAATAGAATTACCTCATGACCCAAGGGGATGATTTATGTTTTCTATCATAAAGTGATAATGATATCTCTAAAGTGAACCAGAGACATATATAAACCATAGATACATGAATGGATTTTGGCTTGCACTTAATTCTAGCCCCAATCTGAGAAGAATTAATTTTTATGACATAAAGAGACCACTGAAGATATGGGTGCTATATCAAAGTGTGGTGAAGAAACTAGATGGTGGTGGTTATATGAAAGAATAGCATCTGGGGTCTTAAAGGGTTAGCTTCAAAAAAGCAACCATCTAAGAAAGGTGTTAGCTAAGTCCACATGGAAGAAACACAAAATTCTCTGTGATCTAAGGCTTATAAATAATAAAATCTAAGTCCAAAGAGGGGAATGGTGTCAGAGCTTAAATTGTGCACACCTGTTTGGCAGAAGGCTATAGAAGACAATGAAAGCCAACGTTCATTTGCAGACTCCCTCCATGCATTCTGGAAAATCCCTTCTGACCATAATGAAGGGGTGTGAACAGGCTTGTTAACAGACAGAGAGCACTCTAGTGAGGATTGTAGTACATAGAGGAAGGTTACAATGTACTAGCTTGCTTGATCTCCCTTTGGAACATTGTTGCCGTTTAAAAATAAATGAAGGGGAAATACAAGTAGAAGAAGCCTCCAGTGAATCCCCTCTGAACAGAGACCAGAGACGTGAACAGTCTTGCTAGCATGCAGATTATGGCTCATCCAGTTAGGTTAACATTTAACACATAATCACTCAATCTCCCTTTTGACCTATTTTAAAGTTGTAGTTTTTACCATTTTCTGCTTTCTTTTCCATTAATGTTTCCCCCTATTTTAGTGTGCTCTTGTTAGCTTTTTTGCTTCTTTGTTCCTTTTTTTGGTATGTGAAATTCAGGATGATGAATCTATAGACAAGGTAACTGGCATCACCAGCTCTATAGTTGGGTTATGGCAGGGGAAAGGAGGAAATAACATGGAAATGAGGAGTAATAACAATGAGTGAAAGAAAGTACAAAATGTTCTGCAATTGTGGTAATGATTGTACAACTTCTTGATATGATTGAACCATTGAATTGTATATGTGTTATGTGTCAAATGATTTAAATACAATAACACTTGGAAAGAATGCCTATATTAAAATATATTAATGTGTTATCTGGTAGAACTATATATTTTTGTTAAAGATTTCAGTTTATGGCATATGAGTTATATCTCAAAAAATTATTACAGACACACACACAAAACAAATTTTTAAATCTTAGAAACCCAAAGGGGAAGTTCTACTCTCTTCTATTGGGTTGCTATGAATCAGAATCAATTCAATGGCAATGAGTTTGATCTTTTTATTTTGGTAGAGGTATTTCAAGGGAAAAGTCTGGGGCTTTCTCTCAGAAAAGTTAGTCATTTGAAACTTTCTGGAGCCATGTTCTAAGGCGCCCTTGTGATGTAGTGTTATGCATTGGGATGAAATCCACCGGCCACTAGTTCAAAACTGCCAGCCATTCTGTGGGAGAAAGACAGGACTTTCTATTCCCTAAGGAGTTATAGTATCAGAAACTCACAGGGGCAGTTCAACCTTGTCCTATAGGGTCACTATGAGTCGGCATTGACTCAATGTCAGTGAGGTATTTATTTATTTATTTATTTATTTATTTATTTATTGAGCATTGTTTTACTTGACTCTATAGCAGTGGTTCTCAAACTTCTTCATGCCGTGACCCTTTAATACAGTTCCTCATGTTGTGGTGACCCCCAAACCATAAAATTATTTTCATTGCTACTTCATAACTGTCATTTTGCTACTGTCAGGAATCGGGCGACCCCTGTGAAAGGGTCATTCGACTCCCAAAGGGGGTCACAACCCACAGGTTGAAAATCTCTACAGCAACTGGCTTATACTAAGAAATTTTATGCAATTATTCAAAAGTATAAACTAGAAGGAGTAACACTACATATCATGATATTCAAGAGAAAGTTATATAATAATTGTTAAGACATTATTTCTGTACAAAATACATCCTTGTGTCTTTGTGTGTGCTTGCATTAATCTGGAGAGAAGGAACCGTTTATGAATGCCGAGGGGTTTAGAATGGGAACAGAACCTTAGTTTTAGAAGTTAAAAGCATATGTACCAGCTGATTTCTACACAAATCTTTACGTGGGCTATCTTATGAAAAACTGCCAATCATCAGTAAAGAAACTGCCCTTGATCAAAAGGAGTTCCTTGTCTTGAGTTTTCCTACCTGCATCATGCTGTCTTCTTCAAAACAGCTGCACGGTTTGCTTTTCCTGGGGTTTGGTGAGCAGACGCTCAGCTCTCCCTGAAGGTAGGCTCTCGGAAAAACTGCTTCTAGTCATCGGCATGGGTGAGCAATGCACAGCAGCGCCCCACGGGGAGGAGCTGGCGGCACCAACTTCGGCCGGAGATTGGATGCTAATCCTCAGCAAGGCAGAGGGTTGGAGCCTTGTTTGCAAGGCCCTGTGTCTGCGCTTAGTCCCGTGGCCATGTCATAGACATATAGCCCAAATGACTCATCTTTCTCCTCTTAGGAGCCTAATAAAGTCTCTGATGATTCATGGGGGGAGGGGGGGACGGGATTCTTTAAAAGAGTTTTTTAGTCGTAGGGGCCCTGGTGGCAAGCTCTTTTCTGAAGCACACGCTACCCTTTGGATCCCACACGGAGGTGGAAATGAGTGAGCACAGCTTTCTGGTATCAATTACCCAAACCACTCACTGCTGTCCAGGAGATGCCAACATAACGCATCGGTTCTCAACCGGTGGGTCACGACCCCTTTGGGGGTCGAAAGACCCTTTCCCAGGGGTGCCTAACACCACCGAAGAACACATATTTCCGATGGTCTTAGGAACCGAGACACCGCTCCTCTGTCCGTCTCCAGGCAGTCCGCCCACAGTCAGGGATGTTGATCTGGTGAGAAAGAAGCTATCTCAACCTTCACACTGACATTGGCTTTACTCATACGGTCGCAAAATGTAGCAATGTGGTTTACTGTTGTTATGTGAAGACTGTTACCCAAGCAACACCATGCTTCAAGACAAAACTTCTTTTATTTGTAATTAGAAATAAATACTTCACAATATATAATTACATATTGTTTTTGTGATTAATCACGATGCTTTATGTTCAATTTTCATCAATGAAAATACATCCCGTACATCAGATATTTACATGATGATTCATAACAGCAGCAAAATTACAGTTATGAAGTAGCAACGAAAATAATTGTATGGTTGGGGGTCACCACAACATGAGGAACTGTATGAAAGGGCCGCAGCATCAGGAAGGTTGAGAACCACTGACATAGCGACTGTAGTGGTTACGTGTTGTTCTGTGATCCATGAGATTGGGAGCTCTAAACCATCAGCTGCTCCTCAGGAGAATGATGACTGGGGCTCTCTACTCCCACAAAGAGTTACAGTCTCAGGAGTTCACAGGGACAGGTCTACCCTGTCCTACAGGGTATCTATGAGTTGGTGGCATCTACATAATGGCAGTGAATTTGGTTTTGAAGTGTTTAGTGGGGTTCTGAGATTGAAATACTTTATGGGAGTAGAAAACCTCTCTTTCTGGTGGTTTCGAACTGCTGACCTTATGGTTAGCAGCCCAATGTATAACCCACGATTGACACCAAGATTCCTTTATATAAAATAGTTTGTTAAAAACAAACAAATAAACAAAACTACAACAGGCCTTTTAGCAAAAGAGGAGATGAGACAGATAAGTAAAGGTTGACAGTTAAACCTGGACATATAGTAAAAGATACTCTAGGCCCAGAAATAGCTTACTCACTTATCCTTTCAATCATAAAATACCACAAATGGAATTTTTAATCACATGAACCATATGCTTTGATACCAGAAACAGGAAGGAACATCTGCTATGAAAATCCAGAAGTCTAATCTGTGTTTTTACATCTACTAAGTTGTCAAAGGGAGAATGTTAATGGAACTTCCCAATTTCCTACTTTGTTCCAGTAAAAACATCTTTAAAAAATAACTTATTTTTTAAATCATTTTATTAGGGGCTCATACAACTCTCATCACAATCCATACATACATCATACATCAATTGTGTAAAACAGGTTTGTACATTCATTGCACTCATCATTCTCAAAATATTTGCTCTCCACTTAAGCCCTTGGCATCAGGTCTCTCATTTTTCCTCCTCCCTCCCTGCACCCCTTTCCCTCATGAACACTTGATAATTTATAAATTATTATTTTGTCACATCTTACACCGTCCGATGTCCCCTTCACCCTCTTTTCTGTTGTCTGTCCTCCAGGGAGGAGGTCACATGTAGATCCTTATAATCAGTTCCCCCTTTCCACCCCACCTTCCCTCCACCTCTCCTGGTATCGCCATTCACACCACTGGTCCTGAAGGGATCATCCGCCCTGGATTCCCTGTGTTTCCATTTCCTATCTGTACCAGTGTACATCCTCTGGTCTAGCCAGGATGTATACTCAGGATGCCCTTCCTCTGCTCTCCTGTTGTTCTGTTGCATGCCCTTAATGTTTTGCCTTGGCGTGGTGGAGTCAGATTGGATGCTATGTTTCCAGTGTTGTCCCCCAGAGGGCTATGGGCCTTGAGGGATGCCATGTCTCATAGTGGAGCTGGTCATAAGGTCCTCTCTGTGCATTGGCTCCTCTGAGCAGGGATATCATCCTCAAGGCTTGGTGCGCCAGGATGTGCTCCACTCTCTCTTCCTCCCCTTTCATTTGCTCTTGTGTGCTCTGATCAGACATGTCCCTCACACTGAGCTGTAGCTTCAGTGCTGTCCTCTGATGTAAATTCTTCTGGGGGTCGGGGGGTAGGGGAAGGTGCTGTCCATGTAGTTGAGATTGGGGCCGGCCCCTCAGACCTCTTTATTGGTTTGTGCTTCCTGCAGCTTTGTTGCATTCACATCTTGGAGCACCGAGATGAAGTCTGGTCCCTCTTTCCCTGTGGAGATACAAATACTCTCCCCTTGGGTGGGTTAGTGCCCTGTTCCCCTGCTATCCATGTCTTTTTTTTCTCCCCACCCCCTCCTTTTTATTTGGATACCATATGTATCCCTGAATTTGGCCTGGCTCCTGCCATACTACCTGGACCTCACCTCAGGAATGTTTGTATACAGTAGCTTTTCTCTATGCCCCTTTTGCATATTTTAAAGCTTACCTCAGTGGACTCATGTTGTACTTTTGTTTTTGTGCTTGGCTTGCTTTGCTTAGCATAGTTCCCTCCAGTTCTTCTCATGTAGCGATGTGCTTCATGCATTCATCACTGCTTTTCAGGGATGAGTAGTACTCCATTATATATATGCACCACAGTTTTCTAATCCATTCGTCTGTTGATGGAAATGTGGGTTGTTTCTAACTCCTTGCGATTGTGAACTGTGCCGCAATGGACATTGGAGCCCAGATGTCTGGCCATGCTTTGTTCCTTGCTTCTTCTGGGTACATGCCCAGTAAGGGGATTGCTGAGTGACATGCTAGCTCAATTTCCATCTGAATTAGATATCGCCAAATTGATTTCCATAGTGGCTATACATACCTACAGATCCACCAGCAGTGGATGAGAGTTCCTATCTCCCCACATCTCCTCCAACACTTGTTGCTTTCTGATTTTTTGAATTGGGCTATCTTTGAGGGTGTTGGGTGGTATCTCACTGTTGTTTTAATTTGTATGTCTCTTATGGATAATGATTGGGAACATTTTTATCATATGTTTATTGGCCACTTGGATTTCTGCCCTTGTGAAATGTCTGCTCAGGTCCTTTGCCCACCTCCTCAGTGGCCAATTATTTTATCCTTTTTGGAAGCTAGAAGAGTATTGTAGATTTTACTAATAAGGCCTTTATCTGATGTGTCATTGCTAAAGATGTTTTCTGAGTGTGTGGGTTCTCTTATTACTCTCTTGGTGAATTCTTTTGATGTACACAGGTCTTTTATCTTCAATATACCTCAATTGTCAATTTGTGACTCATCTGTATTTGTGTTCTTCCCTATTTCTATAACCTATGTATTTTCTGCACCAAAGTTCTCAGGTTTGTCCCAATTCCCTCATTTACGGCCCTAATAGTTTGGGGCTTTACCTCGAGGTCTGTGATCCACCTTGAGTTTATCCTTGTGCATGGAGTGAGATAAGGGCATTGCTTCACTTTTCTGCAGGTAGATATCCATTTTTTCCAGCACCACTTGAAAAGGGCATCTGCTTCCCATTTGATATTTTGGGGGCCCTTATCACAGATCAGCTGTCTGTATGCTGATGATTTTATTTCTGGGTTTTCAGTTAATTCCATTGAGCTGAATACCTATTATTGTACCAATACCATGCAGTGTTGACCACTGTGGCTGGATAATTTGTGCATAAGTCAGGTAAAGCAGGCCTTCCCACTGTGTCCTTCTTTTTGAGGAGTTCTCTGCTAATGTGGGGCTTCTTCCCTCTCCATATGAACTTGGTAATCAGTTTTTCCATTTCTTTTAAGAAAGATGAGGGTAATTGTATCGGGATTGCATTAAAGTTATGTAGTGCCTTGGCAGACCTGACACTCTTACTATATTAAGTCTTCTAATCCATGAGCATGGGGATAGTCTTCCATTTGTTGAAGTCACTCTTGGTTTCCTGTAATAGTGTTCTGTAGTTTTCCTCATATAAATCTTTTGTTCTTTTAGTCAGGTAAATCCTTAGAAATTTCAATTTGTGCTTGGCTATTGCAAATGGTACCACCTTTTTGATCTCATCTTCTGTGGGGTTTTTTTTTTTTGCATATAAGAAAGAGCTTTATATACACGAACAATTGAATATTGAGACAAAATCCCAGTCAAGTCCAGATCAAGTCCGTAAGTCCAATATTAGCCCAGATGTCCAATAGCAATCTATAAAGTCCTCTTCAGACTCAAGAAACACATGCAATGATGCAAGAAGATCATAGGCCAGTGGGTGGAAAGTCTTGTAGATCCAGTGGCAGTAGAAGCATCACAGTACTGGTGTGGGTCTCCACGTGGCTCTGCATCTTCTGTGGTCTTATTTGATGTGTATAGCAGTCTGGTAGACTTCTGTTTGTTGATCTTGTATCCTGCCACTCTGCCATATTCTTCTATTGCTCCCAGTACTCCCCTTGTCGAGCTTTTGGGATTTTCCATATATAAAATCATATCATCTGCAAATATCGATAGTTTCACCTCTTCCTTCCCCAGACGGATACTTTTGATGTGTTTTCTTTGCCTTAAGCTGTTAGCTAAAACCTCCAATACGATGTTAAATAAGAGTGGGGACAAAGGTCATCCTTGTCTGGTGCCCATTTTCAGTAGGATTCTGTTTGTCTTTTCTCCTTTTACAACCATCTTCGCTGGTGTTTTTTTCATATATAGCCTGTATTACCTTAAGGAATTTTCCTTCCATTCCTATCTTCTCAAGTGTCTTAAGCAGGAATTAGTGTCGGGTGTTGTCAAATGGTTTTTCCACATCTATCGCTATTATCATGTGGTTATTATAGTTTTTCATGTCAATGTGGAGAATGATACTAATGGTTTTTCATATGTTGAACCATCCCTGCATCCCTGCTATGAATCACTTGTTCATGGTGAATTTATATACTTTTGTATTCTATTGACCCGTAATTAGTTAAGGATTTTTGCATCGCTGTTCATTAGGGATGTTGGTCTTTAGTTCTCGATTCTTGTGGGATCCTTGTCTGGCTTCGGTTATCAGAGTTATACTAGCTTCATAGAAGAAGTTTGTGGTTTGCTGTCTTTTTTTCTATGTTCTGGAAGTGTTTGTGTAGGATTGGTGTCAGTTCTTCCCCGAATCCTTGGTAGAATTCTCCTGTGAAGCCATTTGGTCCAGAGGACTTTTGTTGTTGGCAATCCCTTGATAACCTTGTCTATTTCTTCTACTGCTATGGGTCTGTTGAAATTCCTGAAGTCAAATGGAGATAGTCTAGGGAGGGATTGTTTTACCAAGAATTTGTTCATGTCTTCCAAGTTGTTGAATGCATTGGAATACAGTCCTTTGTAGCATTGTGTTTTTATCCTTTTGATTTCATTAGAATCTGTTGTAATGTCCCCTCTTTCTTCCCTCATCCTTGCTATTGAAATTTGTTCCTTCCTTTCTTTGGTTAGGTTTTCATCTGTCTGTCGATTCTCTTTATCTTTTCAAAGAACCAACTTTTAGCAGCATTTTTTTCCATAGTGTTCTTATGTTCCTTCTCCTGAATCTCAGCCCTCATTTTTATTATTTCATTTCTTTTGCTATTAGTAGAATTTTCCTGTTGACTCTGTTCTAGTTGCTGTGAATTTTGTGCCAGCATATCAAACATGTCTCTTTTCCTATTTCATGTGTGCATGTATTGCTATGAACTTCCTCTGATAACTGCCTTTGCGGTGTCCCATAAGTTTTTGTACGTTGTTTCTCATTCTTGTTGGTTTCTAGAAATTTCCTAATTATATCTCTGATCTGGGCCAGTACACACTCCTTTTGGCATACTTATTCATCCTCCAATTGTTTTCTCTTGTTTCATTCATCTTCCTTTTGTTGATTTCCAGCCTTATGGCACAATGGTCAGAAATATAGTCTGTATGCTATCAATGTGCTTAAATTTATGCAGATATACCTTATACCCCAGCATGTGGTCTGTCTTCAAATATGTGCCATGTGGGCTTGAAAAATGTGAATGTTTTGTATTTGCACGAAGAGCTCTGTCAATATCCATCAGGTCAAATTGTCTAATTGTAATGTTTAGATCTCTAATCTCCTACTTGAGATTCTTTTCTTGTGATCTATCTTTCTTGGAGAGTGGTGTATTGAAGTCACCTACTATAATTGTTGAGCCTGTGATTTACTTTTTCATCTTTTTGAGCTTGGTTGATGTATTCCACGGGTCTCTCGTTCAGGAAATATGTTTAAAATACTTAGTTGTTCTTAGTCAACAATTCCCTTGAGCATTATATAGTGTCCCTCTTAACTGGTTTGCTCTTTGAAGTCAATTTTATCCGTGTTTAGTATTGCAACCCCTGCTTTTTTTGAATTGCTGTTTGCTTGGTATGTTTTTCTCCAGCCTTTGATCCTCAGCCTATTTTTGTCTGTTGTCTTGATCAGTGTCGCCTGTAGGAAGCAGATTGATGAGTTGTTTTCTAAGTCAGTCTGCTAACCTCAGTCTTTTAATGCCTGAGTTCAGTCCACTGATATCAGGGTTATTATCTCCATCTGTTGACTCTGTGATGTCATCTTATACCTTTTGTGTTGGGTGTTTTCCTACCTCCCTTTTTATCAGTGGTGTGTGTGTGTGTGTGTGTTTCATTCTTGACTTCTTTCCACCATTTAGCCAATGTTATCTTGGGGGATTTTTCTCTTTGTTGCCCTCTGGGTGAGGTTGTTCTATGTGGCGGTCTCTTAGTGGTACTTGGTGAGTGTTGTTCTTCTGCCCATACTGGGTCAGCAAGGATCTTTTTTTGTAGGACTTGGTTTCTTTTAATGTATTCTTTGAGCTTTTCCTTGTCTGGGAAGACTCTTACTTCTCCATCTATCTTGATACATAATTTGGGCGGATAGAGTATTCTTGGGTTTGCGTTATTTTCCTTCAATTTTTGGAATATGTTACTCCACTCTCTCCTCTTCTTCATAGTGTCTGCCGAGAGGTCTGAGCATATTCTTATTTGGGAAACTTTATATATGATTGTTTGTTTTTCCCTAGCTGCTCTCAAGATTTTCTCCTTTTCCTCAAATTTGGATAGTTTAACTATTATGACTATAACTATTATGACTTCTTGTAATTCCATCTAGCTGGTGTTCTTTCAGCCTCCTGAATGGTTGCCTGGTTTTCATTCATTGAGCTGAGAAGTTTTCCTCTACAAATTCCTGTCACTATTTTTGCAGTTGACTTCTTTGTTGTGTCTTCGTCCAGTAATCCTACTATTCTGATGTTGTTCCTCTTAGGTTTTCTTCAGCTTCTTTGATGATATTAGATTTTTGTTCGTGGTTTTTAAAATGTGCTTGGCTATCCTCTAGGGCACTAGTGTGGTTCTCTTCCTCCTTCAGTTGGTTGTCAAAGTCCATGAGTCTGCTACTGGTTTTTGTTATCTCATCACTAAGCTCTTGTATTTCCCTTTGTTGTATGGCCTTTATCTCTTCTATCATCTCATCCTTTTTCTGTATTGTTTCCCTTATATCCTGCATGACTACAAGTAGCATTCTGAAAATTTCCTTTTGGGGCAGATCAATGTTTGCTTTTTCTATGCACATTGTTAGTTTCAGGACATCTTCTGTTATAGCCTTTTGTTTCACCTGTTTTTTTTTTTTTTTCTTTCATTGAGGTCATTGGGCCTGATTGCTGTTTGCATTGTGTTGTTTTAGAGGAGGCAGGTGCCATTTTCCAGGGAGTCAAAGAGCACTGGTTCTCTCTGGGAGACTCATAGGAATGCATCTTCAAACTTCCTGCAGTTAATTGCACCATGGAATTGGCCAACTGCTTTATTCTCTTGTGGCTTCATTCTTTCCCTAGTCAACCAGTATTCTCTTATTTCAAAGGCAAGTTGTATGGTCCTCTAAGGGGACTCTGAGAGGTGGTTGTGGATCTATAAGGATGGTGCTGTACTGCGTGATCTCACAAGAAGCTGTTATGGTGGGGCCCATGGTAGTTTGATGTGTGGGGCATTGGGGAGTGGTGAAAGCTGGAATGGGAGTGCCACAGGAGTCTGGCAGTTTGCCCACTTTGGTGTAGAGCACAGTGAATGGTGGGTGGAATTTCCCTGGTCACGTTAATTGCTGCAGAGGTTCCTACAGCAGCGTGGAGTATTGGTGAGTGTTGACCTAGGTGCCTTAGGCCATGTGAGGCCCTACGGCAGGCAGAAGGAAGTTCCCTCAGTTACGTGGGACCACAGAGGATGGGTAGGAGCCCCCCCCAGCCACGCTAGCTGTATTTCCCCAGAAGGTGAGCGAGATTTCCCCAGTCACCTGTTAAGCACTGCAATGGATTGGTGGGCAGAATTTCCCCCAGAAGGAAGGTGGACAGGATTTTCCCAGGAAGAATTTGGGCTGTCTATCCCCTGTGGGAGGGTGAGTGTGCTTTCTCTAGTCTTGGGTTATGCTGAAGAGGGTGGAGGCCTCCCAGTTGAGTGTAGGGCAGATGTAAATGACTTATACTAAGGGGAGTGGTCTAGAGGCCGGAAATGGTGTGTGAGAGAAAAAGGAAGAGAAAAGGGGAAAAAATAATTTAAAAAACTAAACCCACTGAGACTGTGGGGGGACAGAGAAAATAGGGAAACAAAGTAGCAATATAGCTGAGGCCTGATCCATGACTGTGGGGTTGGAGGGTTTTAAACCCTGTCCCAAGGCTGCAGCAAGCTGTGGCTATGTTTAGATAAAACCCCACGCTGGTTCCAAAGGATCCAGATCTGGCTGAGACAGTGGTGGGGCTAAGGTCAAACCCTTGCTGGCCTCCACTGTGATAAGCCCAAAGTTTCCAGCTTCTCAAAACCTAGTGGATCTGTGCCCACTTATCTTTATGATGCTCCCCCTGTGAGCAGTGTGGAATTTCCCTCTCAGTAACTCTCCTACATTGATTTCTGCAGAGTCTCTCTGGTGTGTATTACTCATTCACCATCTTTCCAGAAGTCCCTTCATTCAGCTCTTGATGAACATTTAGGTTAATTTCACTTTGAACGTATTATGAAAGTGCTGCAATAAACGTTATGCGGGTATGTTTGAGTTTCTATCTTGAAGTCTTTTCAAAATTATTTCAAAGCTGGGAACTTTTAATTTGAAGTTAATGGTACATTTATAGCTATCAGGGTTTTGTTTTTTTAAAAAAAATCTGTTGGGAGTGCTAACAGATATAACATTCCATAGTTCAATCATATCAAGCAATATTGTACAATTGCTATCACAATCAATTCCAAAATATTTTCTTTCTTGAATTCAATCAATCTATACTCCAGAAACCCGGGGAGCACACACACCTCCGTCAGTACTCGTCAGTGTCAAAGGGGAGGTAGCTACACAAATCTCTGCACTTAGGTTTAGGGCCCTGAGTTAGGGTGTCCTAGTGGTTTTTGCACGGCCCTTCTTATTGCAAGATTGGCCAGTTGAAACCAGTACTCCCCAAATGAGTTACAGTCTCTGGAACCCACAGAAGCAGTTGTACCTGTCTTCTAGGGTGACTATGAGTTGGAATCAACTCTATGACTGAGTTTTGAACTATGGTGTGGGTAGGTAGGCAAATAGAATAGAATGCTGCCTATTGGTGTGGACATCACCACAGGGGCTCCCTGTAGCAATTTGCAGCAGCCTGGTAACCAACAGGTGTAGTAGGTGTCCTGTTCTGAACGGGATGTGTGTCTTGTTGCTACCAGAGCTATTGTAGTAGATTGTTGGCTGTGATGCAGTCCCGTCTTAGATACCTGCTTCCTAGCACACACTTCAAGTCAGCAGTGCTCCTGGCCAATTTACCAAATTAACCCTCAGGGAGGTTTGTCCTGTTGGCTAAAGAGGATTTGATTATGGGGGAGCATGAATCCACTACAGAGGCTCCTCTTTGCCATGTGCGGCACACTTGCAGCTGATGGTGTCCAGCTGGGCAAGTGAGGGAATGCTTTGACTTGACCCTGGGGGAGGCCTGTCTGGTTGATTAGAGAACGAGCCTGGGGTTCTGTTTCTTTGTATAGGCAGGAGGTGTGGTAGTTAGGAAACTTTTTTGCTGGGGTAGATTCCTCAATCACAGAAGCTGGTGCCCCTGTGGCTAGGGGAAGGGACAGGGACAATGAGAGAAGGGATTTTTATACTGTGGATTGCATATTAGGCAGTTAACCACGAGGTCAGCAGTCCAAACCCACCGGCTGCCCTGAGGGAACAAGCTGAGGCTTTCCGCCCTCACAAAGATGGCCTTGGAAACCCATGCAGGACAGCTCAACTGCTCTCCAAAGAATTGACTTGGTGGGAGTGGTTTGTTTTCTTTGGTTTATGTGACTCTTTGTTGCTTCATTGATTCTTGCCTCTCTGCAGTTGCCCAGACATTCCTGCTCTCTGATTCATTGTTCCTCAAGGCTGAGCACTATTTCCATGTATCTCGTTGTGTTTGTTGGGGAGAGGGTTAGAACAATGATATTTTTATGCCACCATCTTCTCAGAATTCCCCTTACATATTCCTTGTGTGATACGTCTCAGAAGCATCAACTTCAGGACCCTCCCTACTCTGGCATGTCTTAAATAGCATAAGGGACGTAAACTGCTTCCAAACAGCTTGGTTTGCGCCACAGAAGTTTGCACTGCAACACAACTTTAAAAAAGATTTTTACTTTTAAAACAAACAAAAAAAAAACCCCGTAAGATCTCTAACTCCAGTGCTCTATTATCATACACAAAAAGAGGATCTGAAGTATTTGTACTCTTTGCTGTTGTCTCGATTTATATTGGAGAGTGTGCTGGGGGCCAAGAGAATACTGTTGTTTAATACACTGTATCTCCATGGAGCACAGTGCTGAAGTGTCAGCATGCCTTGCTAAGTGCTGAGGGCAAGGCTGTAGGTAAGAGGTGGTTGGCAGCACACTAAGAGCCTCTGACTTGAATCTAGGTCGCACGCCTGTTTCAAACCCACGCAAGGCCAGTATTTGCCTGGTAGTTCTTGTGTCTACATGCTAGTGTGTCTTTAGCTTCTTTCTCGTTCATGTGCGACCACGACCCTTTCCCAAATTATTCCACCACCATCAACATAAATGTAAGGGCCCCCGTCCCAACGGCCCTCCTTGTGAATATTTTATTGAACATTAAACTAGTTGCCATCATGTCGACTCCATTCGCGATGACACGATATGGATCAGTGTGCTCTGTAATTTCCTCGAGGGGGGCTTTTTCTGAAGTAGTGTGCCAGCCTTTTCTTCTGGGGTACCTCTGGGTGAACTCAGACCTCGACTCTTTGGGTTAGCAGCCGAGTGTTTTCACCACTAGCACCATCTAGGCAATTCGGCAGTGGGAAAAGGGTGCACTACATTCTCAACAGTCCATGACTCTGCTGAGCAGGCATACAGCAAGGAAGGAAAAGAGGAAACTCCGCTCCTGCCGGGGTGCTGTCAACGAGTTAGTGTGTCTGAGCCTTGGTCTCCACATCTGCAGAAGGAAGTGGGTGGTAGAGTACAAGAGGCTCACTTTCTCAGCTGTAGATCTGCACCTTTAGTAAATCAAGTACATGGGCTGTGGTAGTTATATAATCGTTTCTCAAGATGAGGATTAAGAGTGAAGGGGTGGAGTCTGGCCTGCCAATCAAGATAATCAATGAGGCCTCTGTGGGGGCATGGACTTCTCCTGAGAATTCTAGGAATTCCTGTTTTTCCTCCTTGCAGATGGGAGACATCTTTCTCTCTCTCTGCTCATTCCCTGGAAGACACTCTACTGACAAGACACATGGAACTATGCTAGTGCCCTGAGCTGGAGAAACCACGTGGGGACCCCTGCCAGCGATGAGATTCTTATAGCACCACTGGATCCACAAGACTCCCCACCCACTGACCTGTGACCGTCCTACCTTCGGCATCATTGCATGTGTTTCATGAGACTGAAGAGAACTTTACAGACTGCTGTTGGACATATCGGCTAATATCAGGCTTATGGGCTTGGACTGGACTGGGTTGGGATGCTTTTCTAATGTCCAATTACCCTTTATATAAAACTCTCTTATACACATATGAGTTTCTATGAATTTTTCCCCTTGTCTACCCAGACGACCACATGGGCTAAGCTTACGTTGTGGTAAGCTAACCTTCATTTTTGTTTGAGAAAATAAATGTAAAGTCGTTTCCATGTACACAGAGGAAATGCTACAGTTCTCATTGACAAAGTATTCAGTAAATCAATGAGGCCTCGCTTTGGTTTATGTGCACACGAAGCTCTATAATGTTGGCTCAAATATATATAGAAGTGAACAAATACAGATGCCCGAGTTTTATTGCTGGGAGATACTTTACTGCAGGAAACACAAACGTCTCTACTATTTTTTTTTCTTTTCCCGAAACACTTAAGTATTATATCATGGCCAGGAAGTACTTTAAGGGTATTATTTCTTTAAGTTCTGGTCCCTAGCAGAAACCAGTCACCTAAGGCAGGCCCAGGAGACCATTAATTACAACAGCAAGGTGGTTTTTTTTGGAACCTCTGGCAGTTGAGATTCTGTCGAAGTCTTTGTATGATGTGGCCTAAGATCTCACCTCGGCTCCATAAATGTGATTGCTGTCCCCTCCCCCTAGGTTTTTGTTATAAGAAAATAAAGACTTTATGAGGCATTCATCATAAGTATCTTTTGAGTTTCATATCCCCATTGCAAATTCTGAAGCGTCTTTTAAGTTAACAGAAGGGAATTTGATGAGGCCAGCAGCTGTGGAGGTGCCAGCTGCCCTTCACAATCTGATTTGGTTTCCTATACCCTAAGGTATGGTTACACATCAGGATCCCTCTGGTAGCTTAAAGGAAAGAAAAAACACCTATTGAGGCCCATTACAGACCAGATGAGTCAGGATCTGGTGGGAGTGGGGATAAGTGAGCCTGGGGAAAGAATCTGCACATTCTGACGTGCCACTAAGCTTGGCACTGCTTCTAGGCAAGAAAGCTTCCCACCCCCCACCCCAGGCCAAGTTTTGTTCTATGTAAAACCAAATATAAAAAGCATGTCCTAACTTTGAGCAAGCTCTTGTTATAAGCCCAAATCTAAAGTCAAAATGATTCAGGCCTCAAATGAAGTCATCCTTTCTGGGTCCTCTGAGATGTTTTGTGATGGGTCCTCAACAAATGTTTGCCAAATGGACACGTGGATCCTGTTGACAAAGTTGATGCTCGGTGCTGTCCAGATCATGATGGAAGCTGTCTGCCCAGGTGACAAAAAACTGAGGCCTGGTCGCCAACACTGTCAGCCATACCAACAAGAAGTCGTTGGTAGGCACTTCTTTCCATCCTGTATAGGCACAGCCTTCCAGATTGGCCCCTGGCTCAGAGACATTGTTCCAGGGTCTGCACAGCCCACTGTGGATCTTTATACAAATTACAGCCACAAGTAGGTCAACTTAAATCCATGTGGACAATGATGCCTGTATTCAAGTCCACTGGTGACTGTGGACTGTGAGGCAATTTTAGGTAAAAATATTTGTAAATTTTCATGGATTGGTGTTGGCTACCATTTCTGATACATTTTTTAAATTTTTGGTTAGAAAAATGCTTTTGAACAACTTCACCACTAAATGTAAACCACTTTTTAGTAGGCAGCAGAGAAACATTATTTTATAATCAAACGAGAACTAAAACAAATGAAACGTAGAGCACCAAAGTGCTGTGTATCCATTTTATTAAATTGGAGATATAAATCAGAATTAAATTAGTAGCCACTGATGCTCTGTGTGCTGGTCTGCTGGCATGTGCTCTCAGCTGACACATGTGCTGGGAAAGGTGGATTATACACCTAAACACAAACCTAGATGTGAAGCATTAATTAAATTAAATAACAAGAGAACAGAATTTTAAAAATCACATGATATGCTATAACTTAATTTATAATCCTTATCAATTTTTTTCCTATTTGCACATACTACATATTATATCCTGAAAATAAGAACACATTCACTTACTCTAGATGTTATACACAGGAATTGCGTGCAACTACGACGATGGCTGGTTCATGTTGAATTTCCTTTTTTGATTCAGCTATGCCCCTTCAGCGCATGTAAATATTGACCAGGTCACGGATAAATCAGTAAATGTTTTAAAGTATTCTGTAATCTCCACACGATACAAGTACAGTGAAACGTTGAGAGCCACAACTTGACGGAACTGCCTTGTTTTTCTGAGTCTTGCAAGTTTTTCACCTTTCATCTGGTGGAGTCTGACCGCTTTTCTATTGCTTGTTTCAGTGGAAAAGGTTTAGGTTTTCCTTCTTTGACAGGCTCTTGTGTTATACAGGTTCTGGCCTTCGTATATTTTACCATGTAACAACAGTGAAAGAAGAGCAGGTTGTAACACCGGAGATCAGGAAGACAAGGTTGGCATGACTCTATGGATCTGCATAATCTCTTTTTTGCAAGGCTAAGGGTAACCTATAGTAAGGCTAACCAACCCTGACCATGAATCCAAGGGTCCAAAACCCTTCTCTTTACCCCGCAGCTTTTTAGGAAGTATAGCCTTAACTGCATATAATTAAAGAAATTTGTGACAGTCACTTTATTGCTCTAAACTGCTTTGTTTCGGTCTACTTAAAGTTTTACTATTTAAAAGGACATCATCACATTGTGGCAATGCACATATTTTTTAATTGCAAAAACCTACTCAACTAGACTACAGAATATCCACTTTGAGCTAGGTGGACATCAGCATACAGAGCAGTGAGGGACTGGCTCAGTCTGTCTGGAAGTCAGTGAATCTTTTACCACATTTTGGACAATTAAGGACGAGTTTATGTGTAGATGGATGACCTGTTAATGTGATGGGTCACTGCTGTGGTGCAAGGTGGGGCTCCACTAGGTACTAAACCCTCAGTTTTGCTGAAAGGTATTTATTACAAAAGCACAATATTTGAGTTTCTAAGTGCAAACCATCTTGATCATTTCAGTTTTCCATTTCAAATAACAGAAATGATTTAAGTCCATATGGCCACGGATAACCTGTACCAGCTCTCTGTCCTGCCCACTCCCCTCATTCCATATGTCTACCCTAACGTTGTGTCTGTGACCAGTGGCCCAGGAACAAACAGCCTTGCCGCACTCCTCCCGACTGCAACTTGCCGTTGGCTTGCTCCATCATTAGAGATTACAAGCAGGTCTGATATTCACCACTGACAATTCAGTTTCTCTCTCTGAGGTCAGGAGCACTGATTTGTGAAAATAAAATTAAATCATGCAGCAGAAGTCCTGGGAGTTAAACACATTCACATTTGGACCCTTATTTTCCACTGAAGCCAAGAATTCTGCCTATGGGGTCATGCCTAGAGCTGAGGTTCAAAGGTCTTCCCAGGGACACACAGGTCACACTCCTCTCTGTGCTGAAGGCTGGTATTGGAAATAGGAAGGAAGCAGCTTATCAACAGGTGAAGTCTGAGCTCCGTGGGAAACCCAGGCTAACCAGAATGTCAAAGATATTAATGGGGAGTAGAGAGTAATGCGAGTTGGCAATTGGTTGACGGTGGGAAGTACCCTGACTTCCAGTCACCTTTATGGTGCCATTAAGCATCATGTACGCACACTAAGGCCCACTCATCAAAGAGCCCCGGGTGACTAAGGTTTACTTCTTCTGCTTTGGAACAGTCCTCAAGCTGCTTCTGTCTGAGCATGCTAGGCCTGCAATCCCTTACGAGGCAGAAAAACAATCCTCGTTGGAAGTTGAAGGTCCGTCTCTGATGACAGAGGCTCTCAGTTCTTGCTCATTATTTTGAGAGTGTCTGCCCATTTCACCTGCAGAAATCAGATACGTGCTAAGCAAACGCAACATTGAAGGAAACGACTGAGTCTCAGTGCGAATGCCCACTCTGGGGGAGGTGAGGAAGTGGAGGTAACACCATGGGCAGAGAGAAAGGGGGGCATCTGATTTTGGGGGCTCTCTCTTGGTGGCTGGGCTTCCCTTGGTGCTCTGAGGTTGTGACTTTCAGAAAGACCTGGAGCTTTGAACTGATGTCAAAAGAAGAAAGGTCATTTGGTGGGCAACAGAGTAGTGAACTTGGAGGACCCCATTTGTGAGGCTGGGGCAGTTTGCTAGGGAAGTAGAGGGCCTGTGTAAGAGAGGGTTCCCCTATTCCTGGTGTCCCTGCTGCTGGACAGGCAGAACCCAAGCTGAGGCAAAATGCAAGGTTTATTGACCCCCTTTAAAACAGCCTCATTGCACCCTTGGGAGCCAAATGAATAAAAAGTAAGGATTAACTCCCTTGCTTGAAATCTGTTCTCCTGTAACTCTGTGTGATAAATAATTCTAAGCCTATATGTTGGCCTGCTCTGAGCAAAGGCAGGAGAGCACAATTCCAAGGTGAAGTTTTAGGAGGCAGTTCAACATGGGCATGTGGGGCTCTCACCCTGGCACAGGAGGGGCATAGGGCTGCTTTATAGCATTGGCCTGAGCTGTGTCTGATCGGAGCTCATATGAGAACAGGGCCCTGTATTTCGGGAACCTTCTGAGTACTCTGTGGTGAGAGCATGCTACAGGGTCTGCTGGGTGATCAGGTCTCCATTGGTAGGCATTAGGCACCAGGTGTAAAAACACCCAGAAATGGAGGTAAAATTTCTCCTGAGCAAAAGACCTTGGGGCAAGGTCATCTCTACGATGACGACATTTTTGAGTAAACCATACATGGGAACAGAAGGAGAACTAGAAAAACCAACGCTGACCAAATTCCTCGCATCAATCTGGTTATCGGTCACTTGGCCAGCCCTTCTGTGAATCATGTGGGTTCACAAGAAGGAAAACAAAATAAAAAACCCAAACCCCCAAACACTTGGGAGGTCAGGAACCAACTGTCCCTCTGGTTCCTCACTCCCCCTCAGAATCGTTTCCTAGGGCTCTTTCTGGTGCAGCCACAGCCAATGCCCACGTGACGGTGCCTCGTTTCTGGCCGTCAGCTACTTCGTCTTCAGTGGAAGCCCAGGCTCATGTGGACGCAATCCGAGAAGGCATAGTAAAGCTTGAGAGGGCCCAGTAGAAACACTGCAGTGGGTTTCTCCCTTTACAAGTTGGTTCGTAGGGAGACTTGCTGAGGGCACCACGAGAATGGTGAGGTTTCCCAGAGTCTCTGAGTTTGGGGAGGGAATGGAGGCCCTCCTGTTGGCAGGCAGGTCCCTGCAAAGGAAGCAGAGGCTGAGTTAAGTCAGCGGAAGCTTTTAGAGTCACAGGTTTCAGGGAACAATGATGGAGCTTTGTCCTGAAAAGACCTGCTGACTTTCCCAGACTTGACTTGCCGAGAAGTTTAAGGTCTTTCCACTTAGGTTTCTCCCTGAGCTTTTCTACGGCATAAAAGAAGCTAAGGATCTATTTTTGAAATTGTCTTACTGTCCAATCCACACACACACACACACACACACACACACACACACACGAGATCTGCTATAGTAAGAAAACACACACACACACTTACCCACTGATAATTTGCACAATGAGTTATAGCTCAATTATTCCCCAAAGGAGCTAAGACTAAGACTCAAGGCCGGGCTAAATTGCCTAGCTGAATGGGTCCAGATGCGCAGCCCGCTATTTAGCGCGGGAAGGAAAAGGGAATAAAATTAAAGCCTGCGTATTTTGCACCCATCCCTTCCCTAGGGCGAGTCTGCACCGGCTCCAAGGAATACAGGAATGCCTGCTGCAACACCGGCCAGCCGTTGCTCGCTCTCCCGGAGGAGAGCGCTGGGAATGAGTGTATCATTTCATCACCCCGCCCCTGGTGACACGTTTTTAAATCCTGGTGTAGTGCAAGCAAGGCTTCCGCGCGCAACCTTTGCCTGGAAGCAGCCTCTGAGCATGCCTCATAGTTAGGGTTTGGTCTTGAGATCTATTATTACTGTTGGCATGTGGAATAATTTTGAGTTAATTGGTTCACTGACAGAATCTCTTTTCATTTTCTGGCCTTGCCTTATTGTTTCTGGGCAAAGCCACCAGATTGGTACTTGTAAAGGAGCTTGGACCTGCACAGGCAACTTTCTCTTCAGTGTCCCAAAGCCAATCCTTCCACTAGTTTAGTTTTTAAAGCCAGTTTGCTTCTGACAAAGGATGACAGGTATATTGTCACCCAGGACAAAGAAGGGGTTGTTAAAGCACATGTTTCAATCTTCTCCTAGCTGGGGTGGGTGCTAGTGTTTTAACTGGGTGTGAGGACAGCAGGCAGGCTGAACCTGATTTAATCCCAGATAATATTACATTTTAAGTGCCTTAACTTTTAAAGTGTGTAAGATTTCATATTATCAAGGAGCCCCGCCCTGTGTATACTATAATTAGATCAACTGGGATAGGGGGAAAAACACAAATTAATGAAAGATATAAAGTGGTATTCAAAGAAATCCACTGAAAGAGTGAAGCTTTGTGTGTTCTGGATTCAAAGGAAACTCATTTTTATACTTACAACCCTGTCCCACCTCCCCCGGTACCCAGGGAAGGACTAGGAGGAAAGAGGGGTGCCTGCGTCTTACTGCAGTTTTGTAGGATGACAGATGGCAGAGCAATGCTAATGCAGGCCCAAGGCAGCCCTGGGTGGCACATGGTGTGTGCTGCTCCAAGGGGACAGCTGAAGGCGGTTGGAACTTGACTTCTAGGGGTCAAGGGTCAAGGTTACCATGGAGCAGAGGCAGCCCCACAGTGCCTGTACATGCCCTCAGTCCCCGGCTTTTCCTCAGACTGCAGTTGCTTCTGATTCAACACCGAATCCCATGACTGAGGGGGAGATGGCAGATGTGGAATGAGAAGGCTAGCCACGAAACGGAAAGGCCACCTTAAAATATCATTTCATTCACAGGCCGTCTGGCAGAGACCCACCACTTTGCCCTTTCCTGGTGACAGAAGCTTGGGGTCTAGTCACAGGATACTCACGTATCATTTTGACAGTCCTGTGGTACAGGGTCCTGGCAAATAAATACTTATTCAGGAAGTCCCCATTATTTGGGGGTTACTGTCTAACCTGCCTGCCCATTTCGAACTGAGCACCTCACCTCTGTTCAGCCTGCCTGCCTCTGAGGATGGCTGGGGCCCCAGTTTGGAACAATAGCATGGCTGCAGAGGGAAAGGAACCAGGTGGGTCCAGGGCTACTCTGCTCTGGGGAAGGCTGTTCACCTAGAGTCGAGGTTTCACCATGCCTGCACGATGGACGTGGGATTTTGGAGATGGGTCCAAATGCCTAGGATTTTGGAGATGGGTCCCACTCCCCTAGGTACCAGGGACTGCATCTGTGCCAAACTATGCGCTCAGGATGTGTGGCTCATAAATGATACACCAACTATTGCCCTTCTCCTCTGAGGCGTGTTCCTGCTCCTGTAGCTATCACTTGATCTCCCTCCCACCTGGGAGTCTGGGAGCCAGTGGAGCCTGCAATGAGAGATTGTCAGCCAGCAGACTGCCCCGGGGCTTGCTCGCATACCCAGGGCCAGAGAGCGGAGGCCTAGAAGGACACACCTGGCACTTGGTGGTGTGCCCTCTGGGTCCTAAACCATAGCAACCCCAGGTTCTCCGCCCTCCATTCTCCTCCAGCTCTTGTCAGCTTGTCCTCCCCCAGCTGCCTCCTTTGCAATCTGCCTTCCCCAAAGGGAGGGCTTCGAGACCTTAATTAAGGTCAGTGGTCAAAGGCCAGACCAGAACGAGCCTCATCTTATTGGCCCATCTCAAGATCTTGCTAAGGCTTGGGCAACAAAAAGGCCATAGCCCGGGTGCCCATTGGCTCCCCTGCAGCTCGGCACACAAAGGGCCAGGGACAAAGACATTTTCTGGGAGGGCAGGTGTTGGTGTCGGATTCAGCCCTGGGCTCCGGAGAAGAAAGGGAATCTGAGTTTCCCCGGGCAGCACAGACATGTAGGGGCAGGCGGTTTGAAAGCAAGGGAGGGGGTGTGGGGAACAGCAGAGATGGAAGGGCAGGCATGGGAGAGGTCTTCCATGCAGAGTGTGCTATGGAAGGATACCTGTTAGTAGGTTTGCCCCACTTCCACCCACTTAAGTGGCATCTTACCTTTCTCAAATATTGTAATCAGACCTTTCCGTATTTTAATCTGAAGGGAAAGAACATAAAATGAAATGAATAAAAACATAGCACGCCCCCACAGTACTAGTAATAATACATTTACCACTGGGCTGTAAAGTATCCTCACAGCCCTGCAGGTCATTACCAACTGAGAAATCACTTGGAAGTTCCACCTTGAAGGGCAAAAGACCAGTTTATGCCACTTTTCTAACTTGAAACCAAAGAGCCATTGATGCCCTGTCAGGTAAGATGCAGGTCATGTTAGGAGCCCTGTAGAGTGGGCAGTTAATCTGTTCCCGGGGACTGAATAACAATGGACACATTCGATGTAAATACAGTCATAAGTAGGACTTTTTCAAGGCCTCAGGCACAATCCCTTAAATGTCTATGTCATTATGCTCATGATGCTGCAGTCGTCACGACTTATTTCCAAATTCTCCATCACCCCAAACAGCAAGAAGCTCAGAGCCCCCTCAGCAATGAGTTTTCCATTCCTCTCTCTCCTTTCGGCTCCTGACAAAGTTTCATTTCCCTTGGTCTTGATACATTTGCCTTACCCTAGCAATTTCGTGTAAGTGGGATAGTATACCCTACAACTGTCCTGACAGATTGAGTTCTGGACAAACGACGTTTATCAGTGATATGGATCGTGTCTGGGGGGGGACACAGCTTTAAATGTTGATGTCCCCGTCACCCATCCGCTAAGGCTGGCACTGCAGCCAGTGCGAATTTCAGAGAGCCGGTAGAAAGGCCAACGGGACATTTTGAACATGGGTTCTTGGAGGGTAATGGGGACTTTTCAAAAGCTGTACTTTCCAAACTACTGATGAAAGTCCACTCCAGAATATGGGGTTAGGAATTTCAGGAGAAGCAGACTAGCAAAGCTGCTTGGTTGGTTTTTGAACCGCTGTCATGACTGCACCTTGGCACTGCAGGTCTTGGCACACTCCAGGACAAACATTTCTGGACTGGCTTGTGGAGCTGATTGTTGGTCATAAGCCAAAATGTTTTCCATAGAACCTCTGGAGCAGTGGTTCTCAACCTGTGGGTTGTGACCCCTTTTGGGGTCGAACAACCCTTTCACAGGGTGTTAAGAGTCACCTGATTCATAACAGTAGCAAAATTACAGTTATGAAGTAGCAACGGAAATAATTTTATGATGGGACGGGGTCACCACAACCTAAGGAGCTGTATTAAAGGTTGTGGCATTAGGAAGGTTGAGGACCACTGTTCTAGAGAATGTAATTATCCGCATTTCTTCCCTCCTGTTGCCCCTCTCCTCCAGCAATGGAGTGTAGAATCTTGTTTCTGTTCATGAGAGGCGGCAAGCCTCAACCAGGGCTTGCCCTTAAGTTGGGGAGGTTTTCACTGTCCAGGGCCCTGTGCTCCTGCCCCTCTCCAATGTGAGCACAGGGACACTTTATGAAGGGGCCCTTGATCTCACTCCCCTGCAATTCCCTTAGCCTTGGTTATGCTGTGCACACAGGCACCTGATTGGTAGAGAGCAAGAAACCAGATGGCACGGCTAACAATGGAGGACTTGTTTGTAATTGCTGATGAGGACTGGTTTGCTCCTCTCCCCAGTGCATCCGCACACATAGCCTGATGGGGTGTGCTGGACCAAAAAGATTGTCTCAATAACTGTGATGCATGCTTGGGCTAAGGAGATGCAAAATCAGTTGGGGGTTGCCTTAATTATTCCATGGTGCTCAAATGTCACTTGCTCTTGACACCCATGCAATGCCACCAAAAGGCAGCCCTAAGAATTGTAACAGAGGAGTAGGCTGGCGGCTCCTGATAGCCTCAACACCTCCTGCCCCCCTGCCGGCATGACCACCATGCTAGGCAGTGCTGGAAGGTACCTGAAGAGGGCACTGAGATTAGAGATGATGGATGAAAAGGGAACATGAGGCTTGTAACAATCGGGGAGGGGGACAAACTATTAGTTCATTCTCTCATCAGCCAGGTACCTAGTGTGTGCCAGGTCCTGTGATGCTGTTCTTGGCTTGGGGCTCACAGCAGGAGCAGAACAGATAAGCCCTTCGCCTGTGCTGTGCATGGAGGAGTCACCGCATGTTTTAATTGGGGTGATCCAGGTGAAACTGGGTACTTGGGAAACAAGACAATCTCACCCTTTGTAGCACACATATAAGTATGGAAGTTATCTGCGGGTTTTAGGAGGAATAACAAAGAAAAGGTTAAGAAATGTTGGGTTACCGCATTAATATTGTCTTAAATGCAAAGTTTAAGTAGTCATGTCGGGAAGCAAGAGTTGGTCCCACTCATAGACACATCAGCTGAATGAAACTCATTGGGAGGGAATCTTGAACAGTTTAACTGATCTCAAATGGCTAGGAAAAAGAGTTTGAACCAGGGGAACATCGAGCAGTGGTTCTCAACTTTCCTAATGCTGCGACCCTTTAATACAGTTCCTCGTGTGGTGGTGACCCCCCAACCATAAAATTATTTTCGTTGCTACATCACCACTGTCATTTTGCTACTGTTATGAATCAGGAGGCTTCTGTGAAAGGGTTGTTTGACCCCCCAAAGGGGTCATGACCCACAGGTTGAGAATCATTGCTCTAGCAGATGCCTTTCTTCAAGGGCCCAGTGTGACTTCTATGACACTTGGGATGTTAACAAAGAGTTAAAGGAAGCACAGGGTGCGCTGGGACTGCGTTAGAGTTGTGTGTTCCTTGTGACTCCACCTGTAGAGGTTTCCAAGAGGCAGTGGGTCCTTCTGGGGCATACTTGCATTTTCTCCCTCCTCACTGGCATAACAAAGGAGCGAGGATCAAGCCCCTTTGCTCTAAGAGAAGGCTGCTATCTGTGACAGCCATCAGGGAGAATGATGGGCAGGGTCACACAAGAAGAGTGATTGCCTCCCCCTGGGTCATTGTTACTCAACAGTCAATGTGGGAAGTTTTCAACAGGCTCAAGAGAATGAGGAAAGAGAATGGTTTTGAGAATGAACCAGATGAGGGAAACAAGCGACCAGTGTTCCGCTTTAGGTGAATGCTGAACATCTGAGCAGTGGGAAGGTGGATAGAGTGGGAAAGCAGAGAGCTGTTGGTTATTCAGATCCTTGGAATGGCTCTGAGGAAGGAACAGGTGCAGGCAGTAGATGGAGTAAGCCTACACACTCAACATTGGCAACTCAAGATCAGTAGGAATTGGCCAGGCTAATTAGCATCTCCACATGGTCCAAGTATAGCTTCCAGTATTTTCAGTCTAGCAGCAGTGGCTGTGTCCTCCTGGGCCTGGCTTTGGGCTTGGCTGTCTTTTTTGGCCCTTGATCTTGCCTATCAACTTTGGTTCTGAGACAGAAAGCAAGGGCAGCTGGGCCAGAGGGAGGGAGGGAGGACAAGAGAGCACACATTCTTTGTGCCTGCAGGTGCATACACATGGGCACTGGGACAAAGCAGGCAAGTGAAAAACACTAGTAAAAAACACATCGTGGCATTTTTCTCTTCCCCTTCCACAACTACAATGTACTTTTCTGGATCTATGACTCAGTTGAACAGGTCTGGGTGTCACCCTTCTTAGGCCCCAAGATTCCAAATGAATAATAATCATGAAAAGCTGTTCATTTTACAAGGCTGAATTTACATCTCAAAATGATAAAACCATCAATGATTGTTCCCCAAGCATTATTCATAATAGCCCAAAAGTGATAATAAATGAAATATCTACTAATTGATGAATAGATAATTAAAATTTGGCACATCGATACAATGGGGTATTTGACAATAAAAAGGAATACTGGCTACAACATGGATGAACGCTAAAAACATGCTAAGTGGGATAAACTGGTCACAAAAGACTTTAATGTGGTTCCATTTATGAGAATAGGTATGTCTAGGCAAATCTACACTGGTGCCCTGGTAAAGTGCTCAAGGGAATGGAGTTTGATAGGTATTAGAAGGATGAAAATATTTTGAAATTAGATTGTAGTGATGATACTGAACAACTCTATGAATATATTAAAACATTTCACAATGAAGACCTTTTCCCTGGATATTTCCATATCGCTTTTTTTATGAAAAGATCATTTTATTGAAACAAACTCTTATTACAGTCCATACATCAATTGTAACAAGCATATCTGTACATATGTTGCCCTCCTTCTTTTCTGGACATTTACTTTCTATTGAGCCCTTGGTATCAGCTCCTTTCTTTTCCCTCCCCACCCCACCCTCGTGACCCCTTGATAGATTTTAAATTATTATTCCTTTCATATCTCACACTGACTGCTGTCTCCCTTCCCCCATGGTTTCTGTTGTTCTCCCCCCTGAAGGGGTGTGTGTGGTTGTGTGTCTATCATTGCAATCGGTTCCCCCTTCCTCCCTTCCTCTCCCAACCTTCCCCCCACCCTTCCAGTATTGCTATTCCCATTCCTGTTCCTGGATTCCCTGTGTCATGTGCTATTAGCTAATATCTGTACCTGTGCACACGCTCTGGTCTAGTCCGAAGTGAGAGGCAGCACTGGGGTCATGATAGTGGGGGGTGAGGCAGCCTCAAGGAACCAGAGGAGTATTGTGTGTTTCATTGTTGCTTTACTGCCCCCTGGTTGACTCACCCTTTCCCTGTGATCCCTCTGTAGGGGGTGTCCCATTGATAATGAAGACATTTTTAATATGTGGATTCTTCCTGTGAGCTTCAGATGATTTCTAATGTAGGAAATGTTTTAGTTAACTGTTAGGTAAATTTCTCGGATATGTTTGTCAAAGTGGGTATGCATTTGCCACTATATCTATCATATGTAGGCTATATAGAGTCTATAACCTGATTCTTTTGTCTTTGGGAGGAACATTTTCACTTGGCCACACAGGTCCTGGTTACCCAGCCCCGGCGCTGCCGGTGTTACAGTTCCCTTTTGTGGGTATGCTCCCCAAACCAGGAGATCCCAGTGACCTCAGAGGCTCTGCTGGGGTGGGTGTAGGTGGGTGTAGTAAGTTTGATCCAGAACAGAACGGCCCAAAGACTCGAGTCTGGTCTTTTCATGATCCACCACTCAGCAAAGGCAAAAAAATCCCTCACGTCTCCATTTCAACTGCAAAGCAATGTTGCCCCGCTGAAGGCACAGACTGGGGGCAGAGGGTCCTACCAGCTGCAAGTCTTACACACGTGAAGAGAAAGCCACGACCTGGTTGAGAGACCACACTGGTTAGACTGAAACAAGGTCAAATACGAAGCTCCTCTGGATCTTTATGAGGCACTCTTTCTCCTCAGCTAATTCTTTGTATACCCAGGCAGCGATCTGCCATGATGATTCAAGATTCACTCACTGCTGGGGCGAGTCTTGCACATTTCTTCCTATTTTCTACCATTTGCACCTTCTGCACAACGAGGTGGAGGGCACTGTGCTCCCTGCGCCTGCGCAGTCCAGCTTTGGGGCTGCTCTTCTCTGGCAAGGGGATGAACCCTAACCCTGAGGGTTCTGCTAGTAGTCACAGAGAGTATTTAGGGGAGACTACCTTTTTATTGCTACAACACCCACTCATTCAACAAACACGTTCTGACATGACTGCCGTGTGTCAGGTGAGGCGAATACATTGGTGAATGATATCTAACTAGTTCGTCTCTTTGCCCCTCACCTTACTTGTGTATTCTCCCACAGAGGCGACAATGACTTTTGTGTGAACCATGACACAGGTCGTGTCACCCTGGCAGCTATCCATGCATCACTCTGTGGAATCGCCGAGGTCTCTTCTATGATCTGCAAGGCTGTGCAGCCTCTGCTCCGATTACTTTCCTTTCTCTCTGCCCCCATCCCTCTGGCTTCCCCCTGCTCCACTGAATGTCCCACTGGCTCCCCCGGGGCTTTGCACTGGCGCTCCCTGTCAGATATCCAAATCGCTCATACTGGAGACATGGCTGAGAGAGGAATTCTCATCCCCTGCAAGCTTTTGCTCAAAGGCCACGTTCTCAGAGGGTCTTCCTCGGCTCCCTGTTAGAAAGCGCACCCCTAGCCCATGTTATTTTTCTGAGTGTGACTCGGGACCTCCCCGCCCTGTTGCCCTCTTCTCCCGAGCACTCGGGCCAGAGGAGGCTACTGTCCTTGTCGCCCACCTCGTTTTGAGGTAAGCCGTGGGGAAGGTAGCCATGCTGTCTTCGGTGTATGCGGCTTCATACTTCATGTTAAGTAGGCAGTAAATAGTTATGAGAGGAACATCCTCATGGGGCTTGTGCGATGATTGAGGAGTGCAGTCAGTCAGTGCTCCTATACACTTACGCTATACCATAAGAATGTGTGTGGATGTGTGGGTGTGCGTGTGTGTACAAACACAAGACGCGAACAGCACACGAGTTTACATTTTTCAATAGGGCTTTTAGTGAACAATCAGCCTCGGGTCACTGAGATAAGTAGTGTAATCAGGCTTAGTGGCCTGCAAATTCCTATTTATGGCTTCTTTTCTTCCCTATGGCGATCCTTCTCCTCTGGGACTCTTGGGTCTGTTAACGTCATCTGCTGAGGGGCCCCTGACCTCAGAAAGCTGTGTGCTCCGATGTTACTGAGGGTTTTGGCATTAACTGGGGTCTGGTTATTTCTTTAGCTGCTTCTCCAGGCCCTAGGGACGAAGCTAGGGGATAGGGCTCTTAACTTCCTCACGGGGCCCTGGTCATATGTTGGCCACAAGGGCTAATGAACCATCCTTGAGCAGCAGTGGCAAGAGTGCCCTTCTTGCTTCTGCTGGATCCCAGGGTTACGGGGCTAGGAGTCTCCCACTTGAGTCCTTACAGGATGGCTTCCCTAAACTGCTGGAACTCCCACAGAGAAGGCAGTTCTGCTCATGAGAGGATGTCACCGACAATGCTGTTTGTTCTCTGTAACAGGTAACAGGGCTGTGCACTGGGAGGTATAGGGACATAGTCAAGTGTGGCTTTGGAGAATGTGGATTTATGCATTTTTCACTATCACTTATATTCTTGAAGTGGTCACATGGGATTTTACCTATTCTTGGCACTCTTTATAATTATATAATACATAATTCTCTTACATATTGAGAATAAATTTTGGCCATGGCGATGCTGTAAAATATATATATTCCTCAAAGTTAACTGACATGTTCCTTATTTTTAAAGATTTTGTCCTCATCCTTTCAGCTTAACAAGAGCTTAAAGGTTCATCAGAGAAAAGGAACCAGCTTTTCTCTTTATTTTGCTATTTTAGGTCAGTTCCTGGTTACCAATCTAGATCCTGTTGGAAAAGGACAGTACAAACTGTTCCTCCTTCCAGAAGACTTAGGCACTGGTAAGAGAGGTTGCCTTTGGCCTTGCTTTGGCAGCTGCCAAATGTGAAAGCAGGAACACCCATGAGATTTCTAGGCGCCTGCATCATGGCTGAGGTGTACACGTGCCTCTTGGAAGAATGAGAACACAAGGCACAGCTGTGGCTCATAAGCAACATACACCGAGCTCAGAGCGCTAGCTTCTTCTAGAACCAACTTCTCAGAGCTACTTAAAATAACGGATAATTAAGAATCATTCCCAAAAATTGTCGCTGAGAAAAATTCTTGGTAGCTGCCAGTCATCTCTGGGTAACTGCTGAGGTGTCCCAAAGAGCACAATCAACAGGCCAGCGGAGAAAGATGCCACTGGCAGTGGGACAGACATAATGTCACGATTTCACAGAAAGAAGCAGCATCTTCAAGTTCTTTCAAAGGAACAAATTAAATGTAATGCTAGTGTTTTACAATTCCACTGCAGAGAGTCCACAAACAGCCCAATCTCCCCGCAGCCTGGGTCAGGATGGCTTCCTGAACCTGTCAAGGAGTCTAATGCTCAGTGGTCTCCATTCTGAGGCGAGGTGGCAAAGTGCAAAATCAACTGGCAAGATGCTCCTTTGAATGTTGAACACATATTAGGCATATTTTGATTCCTTCCCCAGCCCCTTTCTCAGGGAAATTAGTTCAAGTGAACAAATCCAAACTACTGACCAGACTAATCCAAACAATATGACCCATGTTTGTCATATGGTTACACCTGGGCACTACTGATTTGGGTTTATTAACTAATAGACTTTCTTTCTCTGTGTGTCTGTGTGTGGAGGGGTGAACATGTATGCATGAATGCTTGCTTGAATTCTCCAACAAGACCATAAGCTCCACAGGTAAACAAAGCCCTTCTTAGTGGAACTGCGAGAGGGCCAGTTCAGAAAGAGCAAAAGCTTGGTCATCTCAAATAGGTTACATCATTTCTAACCAGTCACATGGACCACATCACCCCTTTCTTCCTCCTTCCAGAGGTGAAACGGAAGAGAGTAAATAGTTTTATGAGGCTAAAAGGATAAAGAAACATGAATAAAATACAGCAATAAGTCAATCAATACCTAGTTTTTGAAATCCTCAATACCATTTACAAAGGCATCTCGAATCAAATTTCAATTTTTCCCAAAATGTCTGTGGACTATCCAGATTGTGAGTTGAGAAGGCTCTTGGCTTTCCAATATCCCCTCACTTTTAGTTTTGGTCACACTGTTTAGTACAGACCCACTTTCACTAAGAGACTGGGAACGAAGGGGGGCTCTTACAGGTGTTTGTTATGCATCAAGAATCAGGTCATACATTATTTGTGGCCCAAACACGTCTGTAAGCTTAAGGCTCTAGTCAGATTCTTTTTTATCAGCCTTTCCATCTTACTCCTGTTGAGTGTTACAGGAAAGAAACCATATGTGTCACTCTCTAAAGAATTTGAAGTCTATTATAGATAAGCATACAGAAAGAAAGGGAGGGAGAGTGTGTGCTAGAGAAGGGAGAGAGGAGCGAGAAGATAGAGGAAGACAGTGGAATTCAGAGATGTAATGGTGATCTCTAACAAGTATTGATTGAGAACAACAGTGGCAACAACAAAGACAAACAGCATCTCTGATTTGTTGGATTGTCACCGCAAGGTAGGTGTTAGCATTGTCTGTGGGCCATTGTCCACTCTGGCCACTGTCCAGCACCGGATGGCCCTTTCTCTGACACTAGGATTGTGAGAGCACCATGACTTCACAGGAAGAGCAAGGAAGAACCGAAAAGCACAGGAAATGTGGTGCAAGAGGGCAAGGGTTCTACTGGCAGCACCAAATCAAGAACCGGGGCAGTAATGGGAGCAGTGACGGTGATATCATGGCAGCCCTTGTGGATGGCTTCCTCTGGGCCAGATACCGTTTTCATATCTACGCAGATGCCCTTTCTAGAAGATTAGGCCAATTTCACAGAGCCACTGACAGAGTGACAGGTAACTGTCCAGAGAGCAGAAGGGCAGCTTCTGATCCAGGTTATCTGGCTATCGATCCAGCCTCTCTTCATGTCTGAGAAGCTCTGAAGGCAGCAGGGGAAGGCTGGCCCAATGGGAAGGGTTCTGGGAGTCCCTGCTAACGGTGAACAAGGGAGGGCAGGCGAAGTATGGTACTTCAGAAAGATTACAGAAGTTATGTGTGATGAGGACAAGTGAGGGAAGGCAAGCCTGAACTGTACTCATATTGAGTGAGGATATTTGGAGAAAACTCTAGCAAGCGCATATGGAAGGTCAAGTTTGCCTTTGAATAGTCAATCAGCACAAATAAACATCTTTCTGGTGTTATCTCCTTTGATCCAAGGCCCATCTGATGTCTGCAATGATACTCTTTGTTCCAAGTCTTCTGATTCTAGCCTCAATTTCTAGCAACTCCCAATTGATGTACTGCTACAATCATTCTTAAATGATCTTCAGCGAAATTATACTTGCATGTGATAGCAATGATGTTGTTTGTCAAGTTATGAATTCTGTTGGCCACCTTTCATTGGAATGAGTACAAACATGGATTTTCCCAGTAGGTTGGCCAAGTAGCTGTCTTCTAAATTTCTTGGGATAGGTGAATGAGTGCTTCTAGTACTTCATCAGCTTGCTGAAACACTTGGTAATCTGTCAATTCCTGGAGCCTTGTTTTTAGCTAATATTTCTAGTGCATCTTGGACTTCTTCCATCAGTTGGATAATCTTTTTGGTACCGTGATTTTGTATATTCATTCCATAATCTTTTTTAAAAAATCATTTAATTGGGGGCTTGTACAACTCTTATCACAATCCATACATCCATCGTGTCAAGCACATTTGTACATTTGTTGTCATCATCATTATCAAAACATTTGCTTTCTACTTGAGCCCTTAATATCAGCTCCTCATTTCCCCCCCCTTCTCCCCCCATCACAAACCCTGCATAAATAATAAATTATTATTATTTTGTCATATCTTACACTGTCTGACATTTCCCTTCACCCACTTTTCTGCTGTCCATCTCCCAGGGAGGAGGTTATATGTAGAGTCTTGTAATTGGTTCCCCCCTTACTACCCTACTTCCCTCCACCCTCCAGGTATCACCACTATCACCACTGGTCCTGAAGGGGTCATCTGTCCTGGATTCCCTGTGTTTCCAGTTGGTATCTGTACCAATGTATATCCTCTGGTCTAGCCAGATTTGTAAGGTAGAATTGGGATCATGATAGTGGGGGGAGGGAGCATTTTAGAACTAGAGGAAAGTTGCTACCCTGCACCTTGACTCGCTCATCTCCTCCCCGCAACCCTTCAGTAAGGGGGTGTCCAGTTGCCTACAGATGGGATTTGGGTTTCCACTCTGCACTCACCCTCATTTACGAATGATATGAGTTTTTGTTTTTTGATGACTGATGCCTGATCCCTTTGACAACTCGTTGTCACACAGGCTGGCATGCTTCTTCCATGTGGGCTTTGTTGCTTCTGAGCTAGATGGCCGCTTATTTACCTTCAAACCTTTAAAAGATGCTATATCTTTTGATAGACGGGCACCATCAGCTTTCTTCACCACATTTACATATGCACACATTTGTCTTCAGTGATCATATTGGGGAGGTGGGCACCCACTGATGTGATTTTTGTTCTTTAATGTCTGATAACTGGTCCCTTCTATACCTCATGGTCACACAGGCTGGTGTGCTTCTTCCATGTGGGCTTTGAGGCTTCTGAGCTAGATGGCTGATTGTTTATCTGCAAGCCTTTAAGACCCCAGACTCTATATCTTTTGATAGCTGGGCACCATCTGCTTTCTTCACCACATTTGCTTATGCACCCATTTTGTCTTCCAGGATCGTGTCGGGAAGGTGTGCATTATGCATTCGATCTTCTCTTAATGTTTCTTGCATCAGTCAATATTTTGCCCATAGAATCTTTTAAAATGGTTGAATTTTAAAGTTTTTTTCAGCTTAAAATATGCTGAATGTGCTCTTCCCGTTTGTCTAACTCTATGTCTTTATGATTTTACACTCTTCAGTATAATTCTTTGTCTTCTCAAGCTGCTCAGCTCTTTTAGTTCATCAATTTTTCAACATCCTTTAGCTACTGTATGATCAAGAGCAAGTTTTAATCGCTTCTGGTACTTTCCTTCTTCCCTGCTTTTTAAAGGGATCTTTTGCTTTCTTCGTGTATCATGTTCTTAATTTCACTCCACAGCTAGCTCATCAGGTCTTTTGTCTTAATGTTCAATGAGTCAAAGCTGCTTTGGAGTGTTCTCCAGATTCAGCTGGGATATATTCAAGGTCATATTTTTGTTCTCTGGGACTGATTTGAATTGTCCTCAGCTTCAATCTGAACTTACAAAAGGACAATCGACGGTCTGTTCTGCAGTCAGCCCCTGGCCTCATTTTAGCGGCCGGCCTTGAGGTTTTCTATCGTCTCTTCCCACAGATGTAGTCAATTGGATTCATCCATATTCCACGTGGAGACATATACATGTACAGTCATTATTTATGTTGTTGGAAAAAAGATATTTTCAATGAAGAAGTCACTGGTCTTGCAAAATTCTATTATGTGATCTATAGCTTCATTTCTTTTACAGAGACCTCATGTTCCACCTATTGATCCTGCCTCTTTGTTTCCAATTTCACACTCCAAACACCAGTAGTTATCAAGTTATCATCTTGATTACAAGTCTGATGAATTTCAGACAGAAGAAATTGGTGGAATTCCTCAATTTCTTCACCACCAGTGTTAGTGGTTTGTGCATAAACTTGAATAATAGTTGAATTGATTAGATTTATTTGCAAGCATATAGATATTATCCAATCACAGATATAATTGCACTTCAAAATGATCTTGAAATGTTCTTTTGACAAGAAATATGATGCTATTCCTCTTGAAATGATCATTCCCAGCATATCAGCCAAAGGATTGTAAGATTCAAAATAGTCCATGCTAGTCTATTTCAGCTCACTAATGTCTAGGATATCAATTTTTATGTACTCCATTTCATTTTTGAGAACTTCTGATTTTCCTTAATTCTTACTTTGTGCATGCCAACTTCCAATTATTAGTAGATGTTTGCAGCTGTTCTCATTTTGAGTAATGCCCCATTAACAAATGAAATTCTCAACAGCGTTACTCCATCTAGGCATTCCAGTGGGCTCTACTGAGAACAGTTCTTCCTCAGTCCTACTTTGAGGGGCTCATCTTCCGGCACTGTTCTCCTGCTGTTCATGAGGTTTTCAACGGCTAACTGCTTAGATGTGAACAGTGTACTCCTTCGTCATCGTCTGCAAGCTCTGCTGAAACCTGTCCATCTCGGATGACCCTGCTGGCATTTGAAATATCAGTGACATCATAGCTTCCAATAACACAGTAACATGCAAGCCGTAGTTAGACAAACTAAGACAACAGGAAACTTAATAGGAGCCGCTGATAATCACGGGCAATTCATTACATTTCTGGTAATCTAAGCTTCTGCTGTATGCGTTTCTGGTAATGTTAATGGCCTTCCCAGGCTTAATGCTTAAGGCAGAACGACTTGTTGAAGAGTAACAACGAGGAAAGTATAGTTTCCTTGAACAAAGTCTCTCAAAAAACAAGGCAGTGTATAGTTTTTCCTATCCTTACACTCTTAGAAGTGAAATGGCTTATTTATATAGAAGACTCTCTCAAGCTACCCCTGAAGAATATACCCGCCCACAAATAATGACAGCTCACCAAGTGAAAGAGAAGAGGAGGCAGGGAAAGAGAGAGAGGGGGAGAGAGACAGACAGACACAAAGAGAGAGAGAGAGAGAGAGAGAGAGAGAGAGAGAGAGAGAGAGAGAGAGAGAGAGAGAGAGAGAGAGACCTGTAACACGATTGCCCTTTCTAAATCAGAGTTTGGGCTTACTTTGTACTATTTTGGGAGGTTAACTTGATTACTAACTGCTCAGTGATATAGTCCAAGCAAAATTCTTATTACAAAGGCTTATCAACTGTCTCCAGTTTTACAAGCAGAATTTATTGGTCAATAGAATAACCCAATGATTCCATACAGTTTTCTGATAAAACTTCTGTGCTGGAAAAATATACACATACATAAATATATATGTTTTTATTAGGTAGGTGAGCATAATAATTCTTTCCAAGTGGGGATCCACATGAATTCTGAGCACAAAATATGAAAATTTATAATTTTTCAAAATACCATTAACAACAGCATTCTAAAACTGACAAAGACTAATCTGGTTTAAGCTTCAAATATGACCTACATTTAAAGATGCACAATCTGAGGACAACTACGGAGGAATTTCCCCCACTGGTTTTCAAATCCTGAAACCTTTACAATGCTGCCAGGAAGGAGGAAGCATTTCTGATTACACATTGGGGTGCTATATGCATATAGAAACCAACAAACGAAGAATCGTGCTCCCCCTGCTGGCCTCCAGAGTAATATTAACATAGAAATGAATCTAAACAGTGTTGCCATTTTTAGCAACTATAGTGAAACTAGGTATGCTACTCACTGAACTTGATTTTAGATATTCTTTGGGAGAATAATCTATTTGATCAACTTCTCACCAAGCTACTTGGAACTTCATCAATTAGATATTAAATTAGACATACCTATAGTCCCGACTACCAAATTGCTAGCTTCGACTGTAATGATAGTTATGGGATTCATTTATCAACAGACTCAAGTGGCTTCCTCTTAGATTTTAAAAGTCTACATATGACCCTGAAAGCAGTGGTGGAAAAAGTTCTAGCCGAGGCTAAGTTTTTTTTCTCGTTAACAGCAGCTTCCCCAAAGTAAAGATTTATACTATTTATACCCTTCCGATAATGTCAAACATTAGACTTGATTTTTCCAAATCATTAGCATGCAGAAGAATGACCTCATGGTGAACAGATGCACTTGGCTCTGAGCTGCAGTGATTACATCAGTCCCTCCCAGCAGTTGAGGGTGCTCATTTCAGTTAACCCTTTAAAGGGCTCTCTGTGGCCTCCTTTTATCAGTAACATGCTGAAAACACAGACTCCTCTATATCCACACATACACACACACACACACACACCCCAACATACACAGACACACCCCTATAAATACATATGTTAATTATAACTAGTATTTTAAAACTATTACCTTTTGGACATTTTAAAAATCATTTTATTGGAGGCTCATACAACTCTTATCACAATCCATACATATATCCATTGTGTCAAGCACATTTATACATTTGTTGCCATCAACATTCTCAAAACATTTGCTTTCTATTTGAGCCCTTGGTATTAGCTCCTCATTTTCCCCCTCCTTCCCCACTCCCCTCTCCCTCATGAAACCTTGATAATTTATAAATTATTATTATTTTGTCATAGTTTACACTGTCTGGTGTCTCCCTTCACCCACTTTTCTGTTGTCTATCCCCCAGAGAGGAGGTTATGTGTAGATTCTTGTAATTGCTGAAGATAAATGGGTGCATAAGCAAATGTGGTGAAGAAAGCTTATGGTGCCTGGCTATCAAAAGATATAGTGTCTGGGGTCTTAAAGGACTGAAGGTAAATAAGCAGCCATCTAGTTCAGAAGCAACAAAGTCCACATGGAAGAAGCACACCAGCCTGTATGATCATGAAGTGTTGAAGGGATCGGGTATCAGGCATCAAAGAAGAAAAAATCAAATCATTGTGAATGAGGGGGAGTATGGAGTAGGGACCCAAGACCCAGCTGTAGGCAACTGGACACCCCCTTATAGAAGGGTCACGGGGAGGACATGAGCGAGTCAGGGTGCAGGGTAGCAACGATGAAACATATAACTTTCCTCTAGTTCTTAAATGCTTCCCCCTTCCCACTTTCATGATCCCAATTCTACCTTACAAATCTGGCTAGACCAGAGGATGTACATTGGTACAGATAGGAACTGGAAACACAGGGGATTCAGGACAGATGATCCCTTCAGGATGAGTGGAGAGAGTGTCGATACCAGGAGGGTGGAGGGAGGGTGGGGTGGAAAGGGGGACCCTTTTAGACATTTTAAGTACGTAATCAATAAAGAAAAATAATCTACTAGATTAGATAAAAAGGGAGTTCAAATGTCCAATATCTATTATAATCTGGAAATTACAAGTAATAGATGAAGTGGATATGAGGTAGATATTGTTTTGAAATAACATCTTCTGATAATGAGCCTTGGTGGTGCAGTGGATTATGCAGCGGGCTGCTAAGGTCATCAGTTCAAACCTACTTGCTTGCTCCCAGGGAGAAAGACGAGGTTTTCTTCTATTATAAAGATTGATAGCCTCAGAAACCCTAAGGAGCAGTTCTAATCTGTTCTAAAGGATCAGAATTGACTTAATGGAAGTCACTTAGGTCTTCCTGGGAAAATAGATTTTTTTAAAAAGCTCACTGGTACAGGTAGGAATTGGAAATACATGGAATTCAGGGCAGATGATTCTTTCAGGACCGGTTGTGTGAGTGGTAATACTGGGAGGGTAGAAGGAGAATGGGTTGGAAAGAGGGAACCGATTACAAGGATCTACATGTGACCTCCTCCCTGGGGGACGGACAACAGAAGAGTGGGTGAGGGGAGATGTTGGACAGGGCAAGATATGACAAAATAATAACTAATACATTATCAAGGGTTCATGAGGGAGGGGGAGGGGTAAAGGGAGGGGTAAAAGTGAGGAGCTGATGCCAGGAGCTTGGGTGGAGAGCAGATGTTTTGAGAATGATGAGAGAAATGAATGTACAAATGTGCTTTACATAATTGATGTATGTATGGATTGTGATAAGAGTTGTATAAACCCCTAATAAAATAATTTTTTAAAGCCAAGCAACCCCTGTATTAGTCTAATTACAGCAAAAGGCCCAGTATCCTCATTTCAAGCTGACAGGGCATCATGAACAATTGGTGTTAGTCAACCAACTTGCCCTAAGTAGCTGCCTTAGGTGTCTGTGGGTCTCTGGGCATACACCATACCAAGAGCACAAGGTCACACTCTGAGCTCGGGGTCTGTGGCAGAGAGTATTTCCCACAGTGGCTCTCTGGGCATCTACCATACCAAGAGCACGGTCTCACACTCTGAGCTCGGGGTCTGTGGCAGAGAGTATTTCCCACAGTGGCTCTCCGGGCATCTACCATACCAAGAGCACAAGGTCACACTCTGAGCTAGGGGTCTGTGGCAGAGAGTATTTCCCACAGTGGCTCTCTGGGCATCTACCACACCAAGAGCACGGTCTCACACTCTGAGCTGGCACTGGTAGCAAGCTGACATCAGGAGTCAACTCTCTTAGAAATGCAGGCTGCATGCTGCATCCCAGCTTGCTGCTCCAAATACAGGAAGATGCGAATACAGTGCTAAGACTAGTTTTCCTTCTGCAAGCAGGAGAGGGTCCTTATGGTAAAGAGGCAAAGGACATCTCTCAGAGGCCCTGATTCCTTAGACTGTGCATAGGATATGTGAGCAGGGAGCCCAGGACCCTACTTTAATGATGCTGATGGGGAGGGATGCTTTGGTTGGGTCCTATGTGCTCTGTGAGAGTTTAAGCTGCTCAGAGTAATTTTTCCCAGTGGATGTAATACTTGGAAGAGTAGATGTGGTGTTAATTTCATGTGGGCTTGATGGTACTAGTCTCAAGTAAGTTAAAAACTATGAATTAACAAAAACATATTTTTATCAGCAAAAATAGTGACAGGGATAAATATTCCTAAAAAGTAAAACCAGTACATAAATGAGACAAAGATATAACTCTGAACATAAGGCACTGAAGTACTCTTTCAGTGTAAACCCACTGCCACAGAGCCAAGTTCAACTCATACTGCCCCTTTAGGGCAGAACAAACCTGCCCCATAGTGTTTCCAAGGCTGTAATCTCTATGAAGGTCGACGGCCAGATCTTTTTCCAGCTGAGCAGCTGGTGCGTTAGAACCACTGCCCTTTCACTCAGCAGCTGAGCACTTCACTACTGTGCCACCAAGGCTCCCGATTGCACTGCCCACACACTGCTTTCTAAGACAAGTTCATTTCTAATTCCTTCCCAATCACTGTTATGGCAGATGGACAAAGTGTTAATGCAGAGCATTTTTTTTACTTTTTAAAACTTTTATTGAGTTTTTTTCTTTTTAATTCTTATTTCTTTTGTATGCCTTCCTGCCACTATATATTTTTTTATAATTGTTATGGTTTTTTTTCTTTTTTTAAATCGTTTTATTAGGGGCTCATACAACTTTTTTAAAAAACATTTTATTAGGGGTTCATATAACTCATCACAATCTGTACATATACATACATCAATTGTACAAAGCACATTTGTACATTCTTTGCCCTAATCATTTTCAAAGCATTTGCTCTCCACTTAAGCCCTTTGCATCAGGTCCTCTTTTTTTCCCTTTCCTTCCCGCAATCCCCTCCCTCATGAGCCCTTGATAATTTATAAATTATTATTTTGTCATATCTTTCCCTATCCGGTGTCTCCCTTCACCCCCTTTTCTGTTGCCTGTCACCCAGCGAGGAGGTCACATGTAGATCCTTGTAATTGGTTCCCCCTTTCTAACCCACTCACCCTCTACTCTCACAGTATTGCCCCTCACATCCCTGGTCCTGAAGGTATCATCCACCCTGGATTCCCTGTGCCTCCAGCTCCTATATGCACCGGTGTGCAACCTCAATACAGAGCATTATGCTCAGATTTATAATCACACTTGTGTATTGGTGATGGGTGTATAAAAATGTTTTTATCACTCAACACCTAAAACCCTATGATATAATATTATGAAATATAACATTGATTACCGATGTTAATAATTAGTAAAGAGGAAAGATCAGCATTTGTTTTGATCTTATTTATTTAGCTTAGTCTTCCTTTTGTAAAGGTTCTAAAGGTCCACTATTTATGTGCTTTTGGAATTTCTATTCTATTAAGTAACTTTTATAAATGTGCATTCTTGAAGATGCCTGGTAAAAATCTTCTCCAATTAGTAGATCATAAAACTCAAACTACAGTTCCACTTAAGATGTTACTTACACACAGATTTATTTGAATTTGCTTAAATAAACAGGATCACAGTCATTTGTATGGAGTCTAAACTATACATGGAAAATAAATGTCATCAATACCTGCTTCATAACATCTTAAGAACCCTAGAAATCTAACACCTGAATTAACAAATGTAAATATCTAGCCGCTATCCAAGTTTTCTACCAAATTTTAAAAAATGAAAAGCTTTTTCAAAGTTAAAAACAAAAACACCATCACTAACAAAATCTCCATTGAAAAATCAAGTCTGAATACCTCACAAGGATGAGAAAAAGCTCAATGGGATCTTAAAAAAATAACTTGGCCTCCGATCTTTCATGTTTGTTTCACCTAAAAATCAGAAACCATTTTAAACCTCTAGCCAGACTGGGTATAAAACCTTCATTTCCCCTGAAATGGATTTATTTTTGCCTTAAAATGTTGACAAGAGTGTATAAAAAAATTCAATTCACAGCTGTTCTTTTTTTTTTAATGTAGGAAACACTAATCAAAGCTTTTAAGTTGTAAGCTTTTCTCAAGTTGCTTAGTATTCCAGTCTGACAAAGATCAATAGAGGCGATCCCAGTGTTTCTTGATGCCTCACCAGGAAGCAGAGGCGTGATTATGTAAATCGTGTAGCTCCCTTTACCTCTGCCAGCTTGCTTATCTCCCAAGCCTTCTGCCTGCTGCTCCTGGCTCCCTGTACAAGGGCCTGCATCTCTCTCTTATCTCCTAACAAAGCTCGAAGAGGCAAGGATTGAAGCCAGTGATGTTAAACAATGATGCACGGCTGATTTTATTTGTAAGTGATTTATTTCACTGAATTTAATTTTTTTCACTTTGTGCATAAGATATTTGTTAACAAGTCCAACTGGTGAAGAAAAGCAGTGCTCAGAGGCGATTGGCACAGGTTAAAAATCTATTAAGCCCCATGGCATGCGAAGGAAGCCCCTCATTGAGAATTTCACTATACATGAACTAAATAGCCATTAACTTTCTGAAAGGAAATTAATCTGTAATTACTTGAAGAAATGTCCCCAAACAACTCTATTTTTTGTAGAAAAGAAAGAAAGAAAAAAGATCACAACAATATAATCAGTTTAAATAGTAGTACATTCTACACCCCCACCAGATTGGAAATAATGAGGTCCTAAAAATAAGGATATTCATGAAAATTTCTGAAATTCTCCACTGGCCTACCACATTAAGATGATCTCGGGGCCGTTTCTAGTCTGGTCCTACACCAGGTGCTGCTCTGGTCAATAGTTTGTCCATACGCACACAGATTGCTGCAGAAAGAACGCAGGCCCGCTGCCCTGTGTGAAGACTAACTGAGGCCACTGTGCTCACATGTCTCCTGTATTAACCCTGGACCCTGCTATCTTGACACGTGATACCCATTTAGCATTAGTAGCAACGACTTCAACTGTGAGGAACTCCTTTTGGATAAGTAAGCACTGACTGGGGCATCGCGTTTAAACAACATATTCCCAGCTCAGCAAGAAACCCACACTCCTGAATGAACCAGAACACATTACTGAGAAAAAGTTCATTAACCTTGCTAGATTCTGAGGTTAACAGGATAGCGGAAGAAAAGAACCGAGTGAAAAGCTCAGATGCAAAACAAATTAAAATGAATGTCATCGTTCCTTTTGATATTCATTAGTTGATTCAGAGAGAGAATGTTCTCCTTAAATTTGCAACCATTTATCTGTGAAAAGCAGGTGTACATCTGCTGCGCAAGTGCGTCTTAAGCGTGTGAGAGGCGAATGACTGGACACTCACCCATTCCACTGAAGGGGTAGTTGGAAGACGGAGAAAATACTTGGGCTGCGAAATCCTCAAATGTCATTACTTCACGGTGATTCTGGATGATTGCTTCGAGGTATAGAGCTCGTTCTTCATAGCTGCAGTAATCGGTTAAGGAAATAAACGCACGCGCAGAGTGACATGTACAACATGGTTCGTTTTGTTTTAAGACAGTTATGGAGCTTTTATATTTGCATGAAGGAAGTATCCTGCATGGTCTCTAGTATTCTCTTAGAATATGCACATAATGAAATTCTGAAATTAAACATAGATCATCATAATAAAATTCTGGCTTTGAGATCTAACTTTCTCTTAAACTTAGATTGAAATCAACGCTATCATTTAAAAAAAAAACCCAAAAAAATCCAAACCAACAGTTATAGGATAATGTCAAAAATCATTAAATCTCGTTTAAATAAACAAAAAACAGAGACATTACAGTAGACAGTCCTGATCCACTACTGAATCTTCATTTCCTGTTTCATTGGATGAAACATTTCAGCCACGTTGATACTGAAAGTAGGAACTGCTAATGCAACTGTACACACATTTTAAAAAAATACATGATGCTGGGAAAAGAGAAGGTCAGGGGGTATACTTTAAAGGGGCATTGAGCCTCTAACAAAGATAAGCTATGAGCATTAGAAAATAAGAAGTAATATGTGGGACAATCTAGCAATGGATACACATGCAATTTTTAAAAAAGCCTATTAGATTTTAATTAAAACTGCAGTCGGGAACACACAGCCTTCAAAGGTGTAATCAAAAACCAGTCACCAATAAAACTTACAGGCGTAACACACTGAACCAACTTTCCAGCTGTCTTAATAGGACCCCTGTGTGGGGCAGCCTTTCACAGGGCAGACAGCAACCCTTCCCCTTTGTGTATGGTCTCTGCTTCCTCACAAGGTGAATCATGCACTTCCAAGAACAGGATAACGTCAGAACAACTCTCGGCGGATGGGAATATTGCAGACACAGCTTTATGAATGAACACTTGCATAAGTCAGCATGGTGTCTCATTTCTATTTCTTCATTATCCAGTATAAGTTAAAAAAATATGTTTTAAGCATTTTGGAAAATATGCTATTTTATTAGGGACAGAGGGATTGCTGAGCACCATCAAATTATTATATCCAACTCCTGGAGGAAAAGTAATTCTAGTATATCTTAAAACAATGTATAAAAGAACCTTTGAATCAACCAATCAATCTATCTATCTATCTATCTATCTATCTATCTATCTATCTATCTATCTATCTATCAATCATCTATCTAAATTCTATTCTACCTCTTTTCTCATTGTGTAGTGCCTGGGATCTTGAAGCTTGGCAAGCAGCCCTCGCGGCACGACTGGTCCCCAGTAGATGGAACAGAGGAGAACGGAGAGGCGGGGTTAGAAGGAGGATAAAAAATGAGTGGCCAATTGCTTCCTTGAACAACTGCTCCATTTGCCACGAGGCCAGACCTGGAGGCTGTCTAGTACCGTTGCTGAACATTTTGATCCAAGATTCCATACAAGAATACTGATGATACAAGAATACTGATCACCACAGGGGAAGTGTAGAAAATAATTTAAAATTCTCAAGATGTCCAGACTTTCTAGAGCTAATGGAAGCTTGGGTGAACTTCTGAAACTATTGCCTTGAGATATTGTTTTAACCATATAACAAAAATAGCTTCAATCAAGTCTTACACCCGGACAAATATAGGAATATAGACATACACACTAACTTTTAATGTTGGCCCTCAACAAGAGTGACTGACACAGGAGCTACAACCAGGGCTCATGCTCAGGAACAATAGCAAAGATGGTGCAGGACTGGGCAGTGTTTTGCTCTGTTGTGCGTAGGGGCGATATGGGTTGGAACTGTCCCACTGTACCTAATACCACCACCACCACCAGCACCACCACCACCAGCAGCAGCAGCACTTTGTTCCATACTCTATTTATCTAACTTCCTGATTGTGAATCTTTTGATGCCATTTTGACCTTGAGCTAATGCCCTTCCTCATCTGAATGATATGCCCGTGTCTTTTTGTTTTTGGCCCTTTAAAACTTAGTAAGTGTATTTCTTAAATTATATTTGAGATTGTGGTCTCTTTAGATATATGTTTGCAATATAGCATTTATAAAAACATGTACACAATTCTACTGTGTCATTGTCCTGAGCATACTATATCGATGTGCTGGATACAGTGGGGCCTTTCAGGAAACATCAGGACAATACTGGGCAGGGCATGACAGGCCATTAGAGGGATGTGCTGCTCTCTCCCAGAGCCCTAAGCAGACTGTGCCTGAAAGGGGAGCTATGAATTGAGCGCTGATGGCAGGCCGTGCAGTCCAGAGGCTCAGGTGGTTGTCAGCCCTAAGTTTAGCTCAGCTCTTTGAGTAATTTGTCACGCCTCACTCGGCCCCTGCTGGGCCAGCACGTGCCAGCTTAGTGTCAGAGAGCCTGCTCGCCAGACGTTCACTAAGGCCTAACGTCCTGCTGTTCCCTGACCAGCGGCTTGCTGGGGCTATGCACGGAGGGTCGGGCCACGGCGACAGCCAAGTGCTGTGCAGAATGAGCATGTTTATAATGAGATGTGAATGGCATTAGTGGGTCCCTCTAGAATTGGGCCCGAGTAGGCACCTCTTACAAAGTTCGGCAGCCTGTTCATGAAGGCAGGTCACTAGGAGTACAACACAGTCAAGAAGCCAGCTCAGGCCTTGCTGAGCATGCCCTGGGCTATTGTGACTGTCTTCATGGAAGATCTTAAATCTTCCCATGGGTGGGTTTCCTTTGAAATTTACACAGTCACTTTCTTCAGGGGGATTCTGGACCTTGGCTGTCAAACAGAACTTTCTGGGATGATAGGAATGGCCTACATCTGTGCAGTCCAGGAGAATAATCCCTCACCACATGTGGCTATTGGGTGCCTAAAATATACTCAGCAGGAAAAAAACCACAGAATTTTTAATTAAAATTATTTGAACTTACATAGCCACATGGCTCATAGACTCATGGCTGCTCTCCTAGACAGCATAGGGCCAGAGTACCTGTCCTATTGTTAGCTCATGGTCTGAAAAGCATCCTCTGACTATAATGTAGGTTCTGAATCTTAACTGGATTGATTTTATTAGTATATCTATGAATCAGACATGAAAATGCTTTTGTGGTTCTTTGTCTGCAGTAAGACACATTAAAATGTGAGCCAAATGCTGCAATACTGCTCAACAGCTTGGAGCTCAGAGGCCTCAGAGAGAGAGGTGGAAAAGGTGACTGGTCACACATCCAAGAACCCATCTCAATGTAAGTCACTGTCCTTTTTTCTTTTAAAACTCCATTTAAAAAGATGAAATTTAAATATCATTGCTGATGTCAGATGGATCTTGGTTAAAAAAAGAGAATACCGTAAAACTATTCACCTGCATTTTATTGATTATGCAAAGACATTTGATTATAAAGATGATAACTATTATGGATAATATTAAGAACAGATTCGGGAAACAGAGGCGGGAGAAAACAAACAAGGGAACAACAAGAGATCTAAAATCAATGGCAAGGAGGTGGTAGAATACCTGGGGGGTTCGATCAAGGGTAATGTAGCTGAGAGGAATTCCTGAGAGCCAAATAAAGGTCAAACATGATAGTAGGATAGGAGGAAAGTAAAAGGAAATAGAGGAACGAACTAGGAGGCAAAGGACATTTATAGATGTCTCAATATAGGCATGTACATATGTGAATACATTAATATATAACAATAGGGATCTAGGCCTAAGTATATATTTATATAAGAATTAAGGAAGCAGAAGGACATTGGGCCTCTACTCAAGTACTCCCTCAATGCAAGAACACTTTGTTCTAGCAACCTGGTATTCTGTGATGCTCACCTTCCTGACATGATTGCTGTAGATAAAATGGGTGCATAAGCAAATGTGGTGGAGAAAGCTGATGGTGCCAGCTATTAAGAGATATATTGTCTGGGTTCTTAAAGGCTCGAAGACAAACAAGTGGCCATCTAGCAGGAAAACAACAAAGTCCACATGGAAGAAACACATCAGCCTATGTGATCATGAGGTGTCAACAGGATCCGACATAAGGCATCAGAAGAACTAAAACAATCATACCAATGGGAATGAGTGAGGTTGGAGTGGAGAAGACCCAAAGCCCATCTGTAGACAGCTGGACATCCCCTCACAGAAGGGTCACAAGGAAGGGATGAGTCAGCCAAAGTGCAGCATAGCATTGACAAAACACAAAATATTCCTCTAGTTCTTTAATGCTTCCTCCCCTCTACTATCATGACCCTAGTTCAACCTAACAAACCTGGATGGACCAGAGCATGTACACAGGTATAGATACAAGCTCTTGACACCAGAATCCAGGACAGATAACCCCCCCTCCAGGAACAGCAATGGGAGTAGCAATACCATGAGGGAAGGGGAATCAATCCCAAGGATCAATGTATAATCCTGAGGGGGACGAACAACAGAAATGCTGGTGAAGGGAGACAGCAGATGGTGTAAGATAAGAAAACATTAATAATTTATAACTTATCAAGGTTTCAGGAGGGAGGGAGGGAAAAAAAGGAGAAGCTGATAACAAGGGCTCAAGTAAACAGAAAATGTTTTTTAAATGGTGATAATATATGTACAAATGTTCTTGTTACAATGATATATAGACTGCTACAATACCTGTAAGTGTCCCCAATAAAACGGTTTATAAAAACAAAACAATGACAGGAACTCACCACACTTAATTATGCTCAGGTGGAACCAGTACAAGAATCAAGAGGCAGAACACAATAAATACTGCATACTTCAGAGAAACAAAGATGACACCTTGAGGATCACAGTGCCCCCCACCAAGGCAAGGTATTTTCAATCACCTCATATACATGTGAAAATCAAGACAATGAATCAGAAAGACCAAAGCACTGATGCCGATGAATGGTGGCACTGGTGAAGCTGACTTCCAGAGGGCACACAAACTATAACTTAGGGGGTCTGATTTTTAAGAGTGGAGTCCAGTCTGGTAAAGCCTGTGTGAGTAGAGCCTACCTGATTTTCATTTGCTGATGTGGCATGTTTCAATGCAAGAAGAAACAGGTGCAAAACTCTGCTAATGATAAGAATTTGGAATGTGTGAAGCATGAATCCAGGAAAATTGGAAGTCATCAAAAATGAAATGGAATGCATAGAGATCTATATCCAAAGCACCAGTGAGCGAAAATGGACTGATATCGGTCATTTTGAATCAGAAAATGATGATTTCCTTGTGAGGTTCCATCGAGACAGTTCTGAATCAGAGCAAGCAATGGGAAGTTCCTGACATTGCACTCACCCCATTTTCCCTCCAAGGGTCACCTCACCATTGGTGGCTCATACCTAGCTCCCTATCTGCAGCCCAGGCCTGTCTGCTGAGTCCCAGTCACAACCCCCTAGATCCATGGTTCTCAGCCTTCCTCATGCACGACCCTTTCATACAGTTCCTCATGTGGTGGTGACCCCCAACCATAGATTTATTTTCACTGCTACTTCATAACTGTAGTTTTGCTACTGTTGTGAATCGGGTGGCCCATGTGAAAGGGTGCTCGACCCCCAAGGGTCAAGATCCACAGGTTGAGAACCGCTACCCCAGATACTTCTCTTCTACCCTACCCCAACCCCAGTGTAACTGTACACCCTCGACTCAACCTGGCCTCCCTTCCTCAGTATCACGCAATTCATTGAGTCGCCTAGGCCTTAATTCTCAGAGTTCTGACCATCTACTTTAACAACCGCCATGTCTGTTTCTCGCAAGTAGTCTTTCCTGATGATGTGTCCAAAGTGAGCAAGCTAACGTGTCACCATACTCGCTTCTATGGGCAATACAATTGTATTTCTTCTAAGATTAATTTGCTGTTTCTTCAGGTTGTTGATGTTTTTAGGTGCCTTTAAGTTGGTTCCGATCCATAGTGACCTCATGCACAACAGGACAGAACACTGCCTGGTCCTGTGCCATTCTCGCAAACGTTCCCACATTTGAGCCCAATGTTGCAGCCACAGTGTCAATCCACCTCCCTGAGGGCCTTCATCTTTTTTGCTGTACCTGTTTCACCGAACAAAATGTCCTTCTCCAGGGACTGGTCTCTCGTGACAACGTGTACACAGTACATAAGGTGAAGCCTCACAATCCTTACCTCTGAGGAGCCCTCTGGCTGGACTTCTCCCAAGACAGGTCAGTTTGTCCTTTTAACAGTTCATGCACTTGAATATTCCCGTCTCCAGCACCACAGTTCAAATGAATCCTGTCTTCTAGGGTCTTACTTATTCAATGTCCACCTTTCACATGCACACGAGGCAATTGAAAATACCATGACTTGGGTGAGGTACGCTTTAGTCCTCAAAGTAACGTCCTTGTGCTTCAATAACTCTAAGGAGGTCTCGTGCAGCAGATGTACCTGTGCTATAGCTTTCTGATCTCTTGACTACTTTCATGAGCATTGTGGATTCAAGCAACACAAAATCCTTGGCAGCTTCACATTTTTCTCCATGTCCCTACTGGTCCATTTGTGAGGACTCTGGACTTACACTGAGTCGTAATCCATACTGAGGATGCAGTCCTTGACCTTCATCAGCCAGTGCTTCAAGTCCTCCTCACTTTCAGCAAGCAAGGTTGTTGCTTCATCTGCACATCGAAGGTTATTAATAAGATTTCCTCCAATCCTGACGCACATTCATTTTCATATAAGCCAGATACCCTGGTTATTTGCTCAGCCTATAGATTAAGCAAGTACAGTGAGAGGATACAATCTTGCTGCATACCTTTTGATTTTAAATTATGCAATATTCCCTTGATATGTTCACACAACTGCCTCTTGACCCATGTATAAGTTCTACATGAGCTCAATCAAGCATTTCGGATTCCCCAATCTTCTCATCATTATCCATAGTTTGTTATAATCCACACAGTTATAATACTTTGCATTGTCAACAAAACAAAAAAGTAAACCTCCCTCTGATGCTCACTGATTTCAGCCAAGATCCATCTGACATCAGAAATGATATCCCTCATTCCACATCCTCTTCTGAATGCAGTCTGAGTCCCTGGCAGTTCTCTGTCGCTGTACTTCTATAACCACTGCTGAATGATCTTCAGCAACATTTGCTTGCATGTGATATCAATGATGTTTTTCTATAGTTGAACATTCTGTTGGGTCATTTTCCTTTGGAATGGGTATACATATGGACCTTTTCAAGTTAGTAGGCCAAGTAGCCATCTTCCAAATTCCCTGGCCTAGACAAGTGAGGGCTTCCAGTGTTTGATCAGCTTGTTGGAACATTTCAATTGGAATTCCTGGAGCCTTGTTTTTGGCTAATGCTTTCAGTGCAGCTTGAACTTCCTACAGTACTATTGGTTTTTGCTCATAGACACCTCCTGAAATAGTGGAATGTAGATAAGTTCTGTTTGGTTCAGTGTCTCTGTGTTTTCTCTTTACCTTCTTTGGATGCTTACTGCATCATTCAATATTTTGCCCATAGAATCTTTCACTATTGCATCTCAAGGCTTGCTTTTTCTTGAGTTCCTTTAGTTTAAGATATGCTGAGCATACTCTTCCCTTTTGGCTTTCTGATTTTGAGTCTTTGAACATTCCATCATATTTGGCTTTGTCCTCTTGAGCTGCCTTGAAATGTTCTATTCAGCTCTTTGACCGCATCATGTCTTGAATTTGCTTTCACTACTCCAGATAAAGAACAAGTTTCAGGTTCTCTTCTTACATCCACTTTGATCCTTCTTTAATCATCTTTAATGATCATGTAGGACGTTTTTGATGTCCTCCCGCAGCTCATTCGTGTTCTGTCACTAGTGTTCAGTGCAACAAATCTGTTCTTGAAATTCAGGTGGGACAGACTGAAGGTTGTATTTTGACTTTGTTGGCCTTGTTTTCTCCTGATCTGTTCCAAGCCAGCTCCTGAGTTGGTTTTAGCTGCTGATGTTGAGCTTCTCCAACTTCTCTTCCCACAAATGTAGGTAATTTGCTTGCTTTGCATTCCCACTGGAGAAGTTCATGCATATAGTCATTTTTTGTGTTGTTTTAAAAAAGTGTTTGCTATGAAAAATTGATTGATTTTGCAAAACTCTATCATGAAATCTCCAGCATCTTTTCTATGACCAAGGTCATATTTTCAAATGACCGTTCCTTCTTCTTTGTTTCCAACGGCTAATAATAAATTAGCAAAGCATCTTGAGCACATCACTGATTAATTTCCAGCTGAAGGTCAGGGTAGGATTCTTCAGTTTCCTCCTTTCTGATGTTTGGGGTTGGTGAGTGAATTTGAATAATGGCTGTATTTATTGGGCTTCTTGAGGGCAGACAGATGTAATCCTGTCACGGCAGCATTGTACTTCAAGATTATTTTTGCAATCTCCTTTTTAAACGATGAGTGCAAAGCCATACCCTCTTGATTTTGTTATTCCTGGCACAGCAAATCAATGTAAAGAAGTAATCTCAATGTATCGAAGACCCAAATCATCACATCTACATCAATAGGTAACATAACGATAAATGGAGAAAAGAATGGTGTTGACAAGGATTTTGTATTGCTTGGATCCACAGTGAATGCTCATGGAAGCAGGAACCAAGAGGTCAAAAGACTTATTCTGTTAGGTAAATCTGCTGCACATGACCTCTTTAGAGCACTAAAAAGCAAGGATGTTACTTTGAAGACTAAAGTGTACCTGATCCAAGCCATGGTATTTTTAGTTGCTTCATACGCATGTGAAAGTTGGACAATGGAGGAGAGTGTAGAGGACTAATACATTTGAATTGTGGTGCTGGAGGTCTAGGTGACTCAATGAGTAGCGTGATATCGATGAGAGAAGGCAATGTTGAATTGAGGCTATTCAGAGGGGCATAAAAATGGGGGGTGTGTAGAAGAGAAGTACCTGGGGGGGTGGGGGTTGTGAATGAGACTCAGCAGACAGGTCTAGGCTGGGGATAGCAGCTAGCTATGAGCCACCGATGGACAGATGATCTTGGAGGTGAAATGGGGAATATGCAATGCTAGGAACCCCTTACTGCCCACGCACAACCTACTTCAAAGGCAGATATAAAAGAGCAGCAAAGTGAGATGAAGGATGAATCAGAAAAAGCACTTGAACAGAACTCAAGGGAAGAGCATTTCTGGGAGTAGGAATGTGCAACTCATGCAGAGCCTCAGCTCTCGTGCGCTTCTCTTTTGCTAGAATCTTCCCTGGTTTGGAACCTCGTAGATACTGTATAGGTATGCTGGGTTGGCATTTGATAATTCTAAATAAATGGAAGATGCTTCATAAGACTCCAGGCAGAAGAAATCAACCACACCCTGACAGCCATATACTGCTTCCATAAATATTTTGTTTGTATTTCAATATAAATTCTAGGGCTCTTTAACCTCAAATAATGAATCCCTCTTAGTCAATGCTATAGCATGATAATGGATAGAATGGGTGACTCTACTGAACAACCCAAGTGAATAAAAATGTTTTATTAAAGAAGACTAAAAACATGAAGGTATAAGCTATTAGATTAAGTTTTAAACCCCAATGATACATTCATGTAAAGTGAATTATTGCTAAAAAGAGAGAATTATTCATTTAACCAAGTTCCAGAATAATTTTGAAGAAATTATTAAAACATATGGAAATGGATTGCTAAATTGGTAACACTATCAATATAATCACTTTATGTCACAGAGGGATGATTGATAAAGTTCTCTAACATAAAATGACAATGATGTCTCTAAGGTTAACCAAATACATATATAAGCCACAGATTTATGAATGTATTTGGGGCTTGGACTCAATTCTAGCCTCAATCTAAGACAACTAGTTCTTATGACATGGGCCTGCATGATACTCACATTCGCGAAGAGATCACTGAAGATATAGGTGACACTGGATGTTGCCTGGGTACCACAAAGAATGCTATCTACCAAGAGGGGAGTGCATCAGACCGGTGATGGGAGCGAAGCCACAAACTCCCTGAGGAACCCTGATTGTAGACTTAAGAATTGGGGGTACAACTTGGCACCTCACCTGAACTGGTTGATGGTTACTCACAAGGGGGCCATACTGAAAGTCTAAGGTGTACATAGGGTGGTGAGGGGATGAGACCACTCCATCCCTGACTAGATGCAGCTTTATGTCATGATTCTTGATAGACTGGTGGCTAGCTGTATGTTGTTTTTAATTTTAGCATTATTATTATCTTGTGTTTGTTATTTGATCTATACAAGAAATTCAAACAAGCATCTTATAGAGATGGCGCTGGCCTGATGGCTCCTGAGAGGGGGAGAGGGAGTTGAGAACAATGATGACTGTATAACTCCACTCAAGGGGAACAAATAGCAGAATTGTAGGTGAACGGATACACTGGATGGTGTAAGATACATCAAAGTAAGTAAATAAATAAAATAAAATAAGGGTTCCTTGGGGGTAGGGTGAGGAGGGAGGGAGGGGATAAAGGGAAGCTAATATCAAAGAGTTCCCGAATGAGAATGTTTTGAAAATGGTGGCAGCAATTGTATAATTATGCTTGACCTAACTGAATTTTGGGTTTTTATAGTGTCTATATGAGCTCCCAATAAAATACTTAAAAAAAATAAATCTTTGAAACACCTCAAAAAACAAACAAACAAAAAAGCTATTGTGCCCATTGTCTTAAAGGCTTGTGGTGTTGATGGGAAGAGGTAGCAGAAGTTCAAAAACATGCATCCAAATTGATATGAAGGGGAGTGGATATAATGGAGACCCGAAGTCTACCAGCAAGACAATTGGACAATTCTTAGAAAGGCCTCACAGAACGGAAGGTAAATCCTGGGCGCAGCGTGGCACGGATGAAGCACACAACTGCTCGACTGCTTTAAGAGTTCCTCCCTTTGCTATTCTGGTCCTAACGTGATACACCTCGTTGGTCATGTTAGATTTGTGTATGTTCATTTGTGCCTTTAAGATCGCTTGGTCCATGGTGGCCAAGATAGATGACCCCACAGAGACTGTGATGGGAATAAGGGTTCCATTCGGGCATGGGAAGGGAGAGGAGGGAGAGATAGGTGGGGTGCGGGTGGGATGAATTGATGGCATCGATGACTGTATAGCTGCATCTGATGGATTGAACAACAGAACTGTACCAGAAGGGAAGGGCTATATTGGAATGAATAAGACATATTAATAGAATTATTATTTAAATAAGAAAGAAAGAAAGAATAGAATCAGAGAGGTTAACGGCTTATCTTCAAACAAGCAGCCATCTCAGTGCAGTGGCAACTAAGTCCACATGGAAGAAGAACTCCAGCCTGTGTGATCCCAGGATTGGAAATAATAAAATCCAAGCCCAAAGAGGGGAATTGTGAACAGAAGGCTAAGAATTGTGGTTTACAGAAGGATAAGGATGGCGGTGGAAGCCCAAAATCGATTTGCAGCTTCCATACATTGATTAAGTCTTCAGTGATTTCCTACTCACCGTAGTCAAGCCTTGTTGTCAGATAGAGAGCTTTGCAGAGTTGATTATGGCAAATGTAGTTAGGCTAATATATGAAATCTTATCATTGAATTTCCGTTTTGACCCATTCTGAACTTGTCTCATTAATGAAGATATAGATATAGGTGAAGGGGAAATACTGGTGGATAAAGCCTCTGGCGGATACTCTTTCACCATAGTCACGGGAATGGCCTTGCTATCGTGAAGAATGCATTAGAAAGTGGATTATTGTCAGTTGGGTTAAAATTTAACACCTGATCATTTGATCTCCCTTTGACACAATTTAAATTTATTCTAGTTTTTCATATTTTCTGCTTTCTTTTCAATTGATGTTTTCCAGTTTAATTTTTTAATGTTGTTAGGTGTTTCTTTTATTCCCTAATCTATATATGAAATTCAAGATAGGTGAATCTATAGACAGTGACTGGATTAATGGTCCCTTGGGGGTTGGCAGAGGAGGTTGTGGAGAAATGGGAAACCAAAAACAGTGAGTATAAGAAAGAAGAAAATGTTCTAAAATTGATTGTGGTGCAGACTGTATAACTCTACTTCATATGATGGAAGTATTGAATTGCATGATTTGTGAATTATCTGTCAATAAAACTGTTAAGAAAAAGAAATGGGAAAAATCTATTATCTTAAGTTGTCCAATTAGACCTATGGAAAGAATCTGCTCTCCTGTTCTGTGCCCCTTTGAGAGGCCAGCAAATGTCTCCTTCCTGAAAAAATGAGCTACTCCACAGCAGCCACGGATTTGGTCTATATTAGCGTTAGAGAATTCCAAATCCTTTCTTAGGGATTTATTTATGAAGGAGAATATCTTTAATTACAGCATTTCCCATTCCCATCTTCTCCAGTTTTCCTGTTGCATCTCACTCTGTAAGTCAAGTCAGAAAATGTGCTGTGACCCTGCCCCTCAAAGTCTCACATCAGTAAAAGACTGTTAAGAAAACGAATCCTTCAGCCTATTTCACGTCTAGAGAAAGTGCTGTCTGAACGAGAGAAAAAAGGATTCAACAGGCTACTTAGCTGGGGAAAATGACAGAAGAGACAAATCAATATAGATAATAGAAAACTTAAGAGTTCTGCCATACTTGTGCCAATAATTTGATTTTCTGGGAGAGGGAATAAATCAATGTCACAAACTGCTTCTCTTTCACTGATCTCCACTTATCCTAAAGACAGGCTATGTTGAAAGCTGAGATACTGTACTTGGCAAGCTTAATTATAGAAATTGCCATTGCTGGCATTTTGTTGGCAATGATAATCCTCAAACTTATAACTAAATGTAAGCAGGAATGCAGACGTGTCAAAGAGTTTGACTCTAAATGTTTTGACTTTTTGGGGACCAAATACAAAAAATAAACAATTAAATAGCAACATGCATGAATTCGAAACCCTTAACTTCTTCATCACTGACTTTAAGAGATAACTATAACATAAAAGACATTCTAAATTCAATTTGGTGCAATAAAACTTGAATGGAAATATCTGACATTTACTCTTCAGTCACTTTTGATTCTGAAAGTTACAGACACTTGTATTTGACTTACAAATTAGCTCATATCTAAGTTGATCCTAATAATAAACAGTATTCTGACAATATGATAAATAAAAAACAAAAATGATAAAGACAAAAATTTCTTGTGGCAGATAGCCTGGTTATCATGCTATTGAAATATTTTTTTAATTATTTCCTGAGGAAGACATCAAGTGAGATTGGGCTCAGGCAAAGCGTAATTAAATTTTGTGGTCCATGGAATTTGCACCAAGCGCTGCATAGATTTTTTCATTTTTGGAAATAATTTGACTGAATGTTTTCTTTACATCATATTTGCAAAGAACTATATTAAGTTGTACTCCCTTTGAACATTTAAACATAATAACTATGAATATAAAATATTTCTATAATACCATGTTATTTAAATATTATTGTAAAATCTATATTTATATGAAATAATAATAATAGCTTTGGTGCACCTGAGTTTTCCAGAAAGACAGTCACCAAATTATCAGATGACAAGACAAATCTGAAGAAAAAGCTCGGGGTTTACCATGTGAAAGCCATCTAGAGAGCAAGGTGCGGCTCAGCTACTTCCAGACTCTGCAGATTCCGTGCCAGTCTCTAAAATGAAGCACCACAGCATACCTGAGTGACAAAATACAATGCCTGCTGGCCAGCACTTGAAACTCAATGCCCCTCTTCCACAGCGCAGGAAAACAAAACAAAACAAAAAAATGAAACAGCCACTGTCACTGAAACCTAACTGGAAGTGGGTTTTTTTTTAATAACACAAAGCTCTTCTGCAAGCAGATGTGATTAAAAACAAGTTTGTCACTTATTATTAAAGCAACTGCATTTTGGCATTTAAAAATTGCATGTTATGATCGTCTCAGAATCAGCTTTCAAGGAGTCCAAATTAGGACGATTTTTAAAACATTCCCCAATCTGTTTAAAAAAAAAGCGACTTAACGTTTTAATTTTCATTTATTGTGAAATTGAGCTTTTTTTCCCCTATGTTGTTGGCCATTTGAATTTCTTCTCTGATCCGCCTATTCATTTACTTTGCTAATTTATCTATTGGGCTGTTTTTTTCCCTTTATTTATTTGCAAGAGTTCTTTTAAAATAAAAATTCACCCTTTGTCTATTTTTTAAAAAGCCATTCATTGGTGTGCCTTTCGTGTAAAGCAATGGCTCATTTAGGCAAAAACCACTAAGCAGATACAAGGGTCTGAGGTATCTCTCCACATAGGACGGTGCACAGATTAGCAAGGAGGACGCCCTCTGAACAGTGGTTCTGTCTGCAGGCTTGGTCAGGACTGTCTGACAGCGGCCCCACGCAAACTCAACACGGCCAGTGTGACGCGGAGAATACCTGTTTCATAAACATTGTGAGTGGGAAAGTGATTTTAATGAATTAATTTATTTTTGGATAGTGGTTTGAAGTACAGGAATCACTCCCTTTATTTCTTTCACATCTGTCTCTGAATTTGGTTCATTTAGGGGACAAAAGGGGGCGGGGAGAGGAGATGATCAGGAAGAACACATAAGATAGGTTTGAACAGGGAATCTAGGAAGATGACCCCTCAGGACCAGCGGTGGGAGTGGTGACACCAGGAGGGAAGGGGGTGTAGAAATGGGGGAACCGATCTCGGGGATCTACATGTAACCTCCTCTCTGGGGGATGGGCAACAGGAAAGTGGGTAAGGGGAGATGCCAGGCAGGGTAAGATAGGATAGAGTAATAATTTGTAAGTTATTAAGGGTTCGTGAGGGAAGGGGGAGTGGGGTTGGGAAAGGGAGGGAAAAAAGGAAAATGAGCTGATTCCAGGAACCCAAGTGGAAGGCGAATTTTGAGAATGAAGAGGGCAACGAATGTATAAGGGTGTTTTACTCAATTGATGTATGTATAGATTGTGATAAGAGTTGCATGAGCCCCAATAAAATGATTTATAAAAAAAAAGATAGGTTTGAGATTTTTACATTTTGCTTGCAGAGATGGCTGTAAAAGTCGCTAGGGGCCGCTGCAATGATTTGCTGTGATTTCATCACAGGCTGCACCCGTTGTGGCTCTGGGTCTGGCTGTGCAAAGGAATACAAAGTATAGAGGGGTTTGTTACAGTGACCTGTCTTGGAGGTCCAGCAGCTCCAGGGTGCTAGGAGATGCCCTTGTGGCGCCTTCCTCTTGAGAGTTAGGGCCCACTTGGAGTCAGGTGGGAGGAGGACCTGTTAGGTGACCATGTGATTATTGAGCTTACTGGGGAAACTCCACACAAGTAAGCCAAGGTAAGACTTAAGGAACAAAAAATATTTGAGTTTCCTTGTGAGGCTCCAGCACACTTGCTGCCTGCCATTCTGAGGGACAACCAGCAAGACAGAGCATAAAGGATGCGCTCTGACAAATGGGAAAGTCAATGTACTGATTGTGCTTTAGGCAGGGCGCCTGCCTGTATCTTCAAGAACTCTTGCCACATTGTAGAGAATGAGCAATATCCCGAGTGTAAGCCAGCCCTCACAAGGGACACCGTCCCTGTGGGGCATCAATCATATGCTACTTTTAGAAAATGATACGAACAAAAATGATCCTGTGCTTACTGTGGGCAGGCATTGTGCTACGCATTTTATAGGCCTACCTTATTCAATTTTTAAACAGCCTCACAAAGTCTATACATGCTATTCTCATTGTAGATTAGGAGCTGATAAGCACAAAGTAAAGTCTTCCTCCAATCGTAAATCCCAAAGCCTGTGTTCAAACTCAGGTAGTCTGACCAGAGAGGCGCACCTTTCAGCGATCGTCCTGCCTCTGGAGATCATAAAGTAGCCCCACCTCAAAAAAGATCTGTGTATCCACAATTAATAGAGAGCCCAGTTTCATCCTCACATTGGTGTGTCAATGGAAGCCTGAAAGAAGAATTGAAATACCTCCTCCCACACCCTCCCACATGTGTATCATCAGCTGATTAACAGATATTCAGTCACACTTACTTGACAACAGATTCAGAAAATAGACTAGCTTATCTTTTCTGATGTTTTAATATTTTATATGTAAAATTCCCTATCAAAGATCTCATTTTGACTAAAATATAGTTTCCACAAGTAATAGAGAAAAAAAAGGTGAAAGCTATTAAAGGTTGTATTTCCAACTCATACAATTCTCTGGGACTTGCATCATTTGACCCGCATTCACTATCATTTTCAGGACTAAGAAGTATTACTTAAAATTATAATCCAATCATTCTCTTGCAAATTAAGACACTTATTCCTGGAAATACAGTGAAATTGAATTAGGCGTGTCTTTTCTTGACAGATCAAAAGCAGCTCCATTAAATGAGCAGTTTTATATTAATGACATGAGATATGGCCCAGATGAGAACAATGTCTTAGGGGATCATTTTGTATTTGGTCAAAGAGAGTCGGAGAGCTTCTTCACGATTCAAATCTGAAGCGGAATTGCACTGCAGCTCCTCCAGAGGGCCAGAGCGAATCTGTCCCGATTTCAAGAGTCCAGGTTCCTCTTCCCTCAGTTTCTGGTTTCTTCGAATTAGCATGTCATCTATCTGTGAATCCATTTGTGCATCCGTTTATGGAGCGCATCCTATGTCCATTGTTTGTCACTCTGGTGCATGCAGAGTACTTACTTACTTCTCAACCCATTGCTAAATCTCAGCGACAGCATTTCAGCACTGTACTGGACGGTCTCTATGTAGCCCTGGCACTGTGGCTCTAGGCAAGGAACGCGTGTCCTAGAGTCCCCATTCCCTCATCTGTGAGCACGGGTCCAGGCTGCTTTGCAGTGATGGTAAATTACTGCCTGGGCACTAATCCCGGGGCCAGGAGGGATGCTGCTCAAGATGGCAACGGGACAGCAGTTGGACTCCGTGACGTCCCCTGTTGGGTCGTGGAAACTAAGCTGTTGGAACTGAGCAGGGGCAAATGGCAAAGGGGAAATGTGCCATCTCTTAGGATGAAGCACTAGCTGGCAGCTCAGGGTCAATAGTTTATTACTCCACATGGTGGTTTAGCATCGGGCCCAGAGACTCATGGGTCCTGACATAGCTAAGGCAGTAATCTTTCTTTGTGTGGAAAATGCATACCACCTCCTTGACAACTGCCCGAAAATTAGTTCCTCTGACAAGGCTGTCTTTCAGGAGAGATGGAACCTGAAACATGGAGTGTGGTAATAAGTTCTTGAGAAAAATAATATTAAACAAATACCAAAGAGTTGGAGATGTCCCAAATGCCCAACTCTTCCCAGATGGAATTCTGCTCCATTTCCCCACAACTCACCCCTTGAGTGTAATCCCCCATGCCCCTGTGTTCTGTAATTCGTGGCAGCATTCTCCCAGAAATGGGCAAAACTTTAAGGAAATGTCTTGTGTGATTGTGAACACTGCTAAGAGATGGATTAACGCAGGGGTCGAAACAATGGGCTCAAGCATGGTGAAGACTGTGTGGCTGGTGAAGTGCTTGGCAGTGGTTCGCCTGCCGTGCCCGAGGGGGCCATGGGTTGGAGTTGATTTGATAGCACCTAACAGCCACGACCACAGTAGAGACGCCGAGACTAGGACAGTAGTCATATTCCCAGGTCCTTACCCTACCTCCCGGTACCGCTTAGACGCGCCATTTTAGAAATTGCACTTCTCTCCTGTCTGCCCCATTGTCACCCTTCATATCCGCATGGGCAAAACTCTCGCAGCCCTAATGAAATGTCATCAGTGCACAGGACTATATGTGCATTGTAGGTTTCTCTCAGAATGCCAATGACAGCGCAAATGAAAGAACGTTTTTATCGCCCCAACAAATCCTTAGTCGGCGGTAATCCTCTTTTGAGGTCAACAAACAAACGAAACAAACGGACTGTGGATTCTGACTCATAGTAGGGTCTGCTGCAAGAGTCCGATCTTCTTGCAGCTCAGAACTGATGCAACATGGCGGACCTGCCTGACACACCTCCCACAGATTCCGAGGTCGTCCAAATAAACACACCAGGGATTGTTGACCCGAAGGCTGGCTAGACCCTTGGATGTGGCTAGGGTTTTGTGGGGGTAGGTGTTCTCCTGATCTGGCTCTGAGATGCAAACATAAAAAAGAACACTGTGGTAGGCCGGAAGGAAGCACCACATGGTATTTCTCAAAAGTGTGTAAAGAAGTCTAGCCAACATGGCTTCCTAAGAACCAGGACTGGGGAAAGAGGAAAGGGATACACTACGGAGAGTTTTCAAACTGGGTGCAGTTTTCTGGACTCAACTCTGGCATTCGGGGAGCAATGAGGTTCCTGGAGAGAGCAGCTCAATTGCTGGTTATTGAGAGACATGTTTGGGAGCAGTCAACTCAGTCTGGAGGACACGCACTAGTGTAGAGACAGCCGCAATAAGCCCTTGAAGTAGCTTTGGTAATGTCTCTGGATGAGAAAAGTAGCAGGGCAGGAGAGGACCCTGGAGAGCTAGGAGATATTTCAAAGAACAGATAGGTCCAGTGGATAGGGTCAAGGAAATGAAAACTTAAGAATGCACTAAATTTTTAATCGTTCCATTTCATTTGCAAGAATATTTGTAAGCTAACAGATTATAACCACGTTGAAAGAGAGAGGGTTGAAAACATGCAAAACAATTGAAAATATTTTCAATTGTGAAAATTTCAAAATGAGGACATGCTACCATGTCAGAAATGTCCCACGGAGAAGAAGAGATGGTCTTCTATAGGCTGCACTAATTTCTTGGGGCAGGTTGTGTCCTGGGCATTACTTTTACACAGAGTTCACACAAAGGTATCTTTAGTGAAGAACAGCGACTAATATTACTTGTTTAAATTTGGTAAGAGAGATAAGTAGGCAACACAATTTTAACCTGTCACAAACTGAATTCAGGTTGTTAACATTACTTGTCTTCCTAAAACTGTACTTTTGAGAGAAATTATAAAGGCTACGTCAAGGAAACCATTGTTGTACAGGGGCTGCAGATATTGCTTTTCCCTCTCAGATTTCATGTTTTCCTTGATGAAGCAACCAGTACAGTCTAAACTACCTAGGCCATTTGCTACAGAGGGGGGTCTGAGGGTATAACTGCCTCCTATATCTGTTGAAGAGTGGCGACCAAGCCTCTTCTTGGGACTTAAAATTAGGTGCCTAGTATCACTAGTAAGTGGTCATCGTGGAAGAGATTTAAGAAGGAATATCCTAAACGTACCCAAAAAATATAGTGAAAATATATTTAGTAATTTTCACTTTATACCGCAAAGACAAACATCTAGTAGTAACATTTCACGCCATCGATGTGTCCATAAACAAGCATATAATAATTACTCATTTTATTAGTGCTACTCGTGTGCCCAAATGACCTTGTGTAAGCCTCAACAACTCCTGTAAATTAGGTACTGTTAGTCACGTGTTGGAGCGGAGGTCATCGCGGCCCTGAGAGACTAGGGATGAGGCAAAGTGAGGCTGCCATTAGTCCTAACTGCAGAGGGTTCATCCTAATAATTCGGCCAGAAGCCTATAGAGTCTGTGTATGCTGCCCATCAAGTTATTTGAAAGAGAAGGAAGAAGGCAGGACAGACGCCTCGGCCAAGCTGGAAACATGGGCAGGAGTTAGGCAATCTATGGGAGGGTACCTCTAAATGCTGGGAGACATCAAGAACCTTTGATGTAAGTAGCAAAACTGAATTTCAAAATTTAGTGCTTTACTAAATTTTATACTGTAATAGCTTGACTCAATAGGTTGAAAATATTATTCAACTCATTTAAAGAAGAAAAGACTACTAATTAATTACATAATTAATGTGCTCTCTTGAATCAAGTCCTCATGTACCCGAGGGAGTACAAAGATGAATTGAGCTGACAAATTAGTCTGAATAATTTCTTGAGAATGAATACAATTTTATGAAGAACTAGAAAACTAACATAAATGGATACTTTAAAACATAACAGATATATATCCCTTTTTGCTGATGATAGCATAGAAAATCCCAGAAACTCAAAAGGAAACTTACTGGAATAGAAGGATTTCACAAAGCACAGGGTACATGATCATAATACAAAAGTCAGTCCTGCATCCCCTGACAGAAGCCAGTCAGGGTGTGATGTAGCAATGGTAAAACGTACAACATTCCTCTAGTTCCAAAATGCTTCCTTCCCACCATCATGATCCCAATTCTACCTTACAAGTTTGGCTAGACCAGAGGAGGTACACTGGTACAGATAGGAACTGGAAACACAGGGAATCCAGGACCGATGTTCCCTTCAGGACCAGTGGTGAGAGTTCAGGACCAGTGGTGAGAGTGGTGATACCGGGAGGGTGGAGGGAAGGTGGGGTGGAAAGGGGGAACCGATTACAAGGATCTACATATAACCTCCTCCCAGGGGGATGGACAACAGAAAAGTGTGTGAAGGGAGACATCGGACAGTGTAAGATATGACAAAATAATAATTTATAAATTATCAAGGGTTCATGAGGGAGGGGGAGTGGGGATGGAAGGGGAAAATGAAGAGCTGATGCCAGGGGCTTGGGTGGAGAGCAAATGTTTTGAGAATGATGAGGGCAATGAATGTACAAAAGTGCTTTACACAATTGATGTATGTATGGATTGTGATAAGAGTTGTATGAGGCCCTAATAAAACGATTAAAAAACAAAACAAAACAAGTCAGTCCTGGCTCTTTACCATAACAAAAAAGCATTTCAAAGGAAATAAGAAAAACAAAGCCACGTATAATAGTTAGCAAAAAGATGAAAGACTTAAGAATAAACCTAAAAAAAGATGAAAGACTTAAGAATAAACCTAAGCGATATAAAATAAAAGCTACAAAGAAAATTAAAAAAACACTACTACTAGAATCCAAACGAGACAGAGGCCATAACGGGCTCAAGGATTGAAGGAGTACTATTACTAAAATGTCAATACTACACAAAGCAATGAGCACATGTAATGCAGTCACAGCTGAGAGTCCATCATCATTCTTTTTAAAAAATTGTTTTTTAAATTAAAATTTTTTATTTTTAAATAGTTTTATTTATTTATTTTAAAATAGTTTTATTGACAGGACAAAGAATTAATCTCTAAAACTTCAACACCTCAAAAACAAAAATGAGCAAACAATTAAATTAAAAAGATGGCTTAGGATATAAACAGACATCTCATCAAAGAAGACAAAAAAAGAGAGCTAAGGTATTCTTGATCCAAGTAACCTCTTATGCATCTGAAACTTGGACATTGAAAAAGGAAGAGCAAAGAAAACTCGGTGCATTTCAACTATGGTGTGGGCGAAGGGCACTGTACTGTGAAAAGAGCAAGCAAATCCATCCGGAAAGCAGGGCAGCCAGAATGCTCCTTAGAGGCAAGGATGGTGAGACTGACGTAATCAGGGAAGGTGAGTCACAGGAAAAGGACATCATGCTTGGTAAAGTGGAGGAGGCAGCCCCAAAGAGGAAGGCCCTTGCTGAGCTGGATTGACACAGTGGTGGTGCCAATGGGCTCAGTCATAAGAACAATTGTGCAGCTGGCACAAGGCAGGCTGGTGGTTCATTTGATGGTTCATTTTATGGATTGCTATGAGTTGGAACCAACTTGACAGCACCTAACAACAACAACAAAAACAAATCCGCGAATAAATGCTTGTGCTTATTAGTCCTTAGAGAGACCCAGCTCAAACAACAGTGAGCTGTCATCTCACCCGGGCAATCATAGCAAAGTTAAACCAATGAAACAGAAAATCACAAATGCTTGACCGCTTGTGGAAAGATTGGAACTCTCTTATGCGTCTGCTAGAACCGTAAAATGGCATGGCACTTTCTTAAAACATTGGAAATAGAAATACTATAGGATTCAGCAATCCACTACTAAGTAAATATCTTAAAGAAAGAAGAGCCATGATATCAATAGACACCCATGTTCACGGCAGCATTATTCACCATGACAGAAGTGTGTAAATAATCGTAAGTGTTCCTCAATGCATGAATGAGTAAACAAACTGTGATACATCCACAAAGAGGAGTAGTATGACATGTCAAAGGATAACGATGAAGATAGCCTGGCTAGCAGAAAGAATAGCACCTGGCGTTTGAAGACCTGTCTTCAAACAGCGGCATCTAAGTGAGGTGTCAGCTAAGTGCACACGGGAGGAGAACAGCAGCCTAGATGATTCAAGGCTTCAATAAGAAAATCCACATCCGAAGGAGGGATTTTCAGAGTTTAAATTCTGAGCACTTAGTTTGCAGAAGTCCGAAGGTCATTTGCATGGTCCACACACAGACTAAGCCTCCAGTGAATCCCAACCGATCATACTTCAGGGATGCGGATGCCCGATTTCAGACAGAGAACAGGGCAAAGTTGATTATGGCAGATGTAGGCAGGTTAAGATATAATACCTCATTATTTGAGCTCCCTTTGACCCCAATTTAAGTTGTTTCAGTTTATATTTTCTGTTTTCTTTGTGATCGAGGTTTCTCTGTTTTGTTTGGTTTTTGCTATGTATGATTCTCTGTATATAAAATCAAGCATAGGCAAATCTATAGAGCTGGTAACTGAATAAATAATTACTTAGGGGCATGGCAGCGGAGGTTAGAGGGAAATGGGCAGGCAGCTAATGACAATGAGTATGAAAAAGAAGAACAAGTTCTGAAAATCATTGTGGTGATGATTGCACAACTCTTCTTAATATGATTAAACAATTAAATTGTGTTATATGTGAATTCTGTGCCAGTAAAACCATTAAAAAAGACTAATGAAGAAGCTAAGAACTCTCCCAGAACAGGAATGAACCTGCATGACATTACATCAAGTGAAATACGTCACTTGTAAAAGTGTGAATATTGTATGAGGCCTTTATTATAAAAAGTCAGAGAGAGATTCACACACATGCACGCAAAGATTTGCTACATTATTTTATACATACATCTGACAGACACACACATTCTTGGATAGCTACCAGGGATGGGAGAGGAAATAAGGAAACATCACCTTCTAAAGAGTAGCCATGAATTAACTAGGGGGAAGAGAAGTTTATGATACAAGGAGGAGGTAAGCACACTATGGCCCAGGGGAAGGAAGACACTGGCAGACGCTCAGGAATAAAGGCAACAAAGATAAATCCTAGTATGTAAACCTAACCCTTGCCTGTCACTTTGCTATATTGCTGTGCTGCTGGAAGCTATGTCACCGGAGCCACAGAAATCTTGATGTTTACCATGGAAATGCTGTCAGAAACTGGAGCCCTCGTGAAGGGAAGCAGAGCATTGGCAGAGAGGGTGCTGGAGGACGGGCCCCTTGGGTCTGTGGGTCTCCAAGTGTGACTGTGGAGGGGCTGCTTTCTTGGAGTGGAGTCAACCAGGGGGATGTGAATCAGGTAAAGCCCATGGCAGTGGGTCCTTTGCTGAGGGGGCATGACTCCAAGAAAGGAGAAACAGCCACAAGCAAAAATCTGATAGTAATAGGGACTTGGAAGGTACAAAGTACGAATCTAAGAAAATTGGAAGTCATCAAAAAAGAAATAGAATTAATAAAGATCAATATCATAGGCATTAGTGAGCTGAAATGGACTGGTATTGTTAGGCCATAAAGCAAATCTTTAAAAATTTTAAAGCATTGGGACATTACAATCCATTTTCTTAGACCATACTGTTATAAATGGGAAGAAGAAGGGGAAAAAAATCAGACACATGGAAAGTGAACAACACACAGCTTAAAACCTACTGGGTAATTAATGAAATAAGAAATGAAATAAAAATGGTCCTTGAAACAAATGAGAACAAAAGGACACATCCAAACTTGGAGCACAGCAAAAGCAGGACTTGGAGTAATACTTAGAGCAATAAATGTACGTACGAACAAATGGAACCAATATAAAACTTTAATCTAGTATCCTCGAGGTTCAATCGCTAGTAGAAAATAATCATGAAATTAGAGCAGAAATCAAACTCTTTGCCTTCAAGTAAGCTCCTACTCGTGGGAACTCCAGAATACTTGAATGCGCTCAGGTAGCACGCATACAGGCTGAAGAGGCACCTGTATGAAGAGAACAAGGGAAGACTGCATGGTCTAAAACGAGGAAAGGTGTGTGTCAAGGCTGTCTAATCCCATCCGTATTCTGCACAGAGAGAAACTGGATTATATGCAGGAGAATGAAACTTCAAGATTCGAGGAAGGCTTATCAAGAACCTGTGATACGCAGAGGATACAACCTTGCTTTCTGAAAAAGTGCAGCTGACTTGAAGATTAAGGACTGCATCCTTCACTGTGGATGACAACTCAATGTAAAGAAAACAAATATTCTCACAACTGGACCAATAGGTAACATCATAATAAACAAAGAAACAAGAATTCCGTCTTGTTTCAAAGGATGCATTTGTGTTAGATAAATCTGCTGCACAAGACCTCTTTAAATTGTTGAAAACCAAGGATATTATTTTGAGGACTAAGGCACCTGACCCACGCCCTTTGATATTCTCAATCACCTCTGATGCAGGTGAAAGTTGGACACTGAACCAGAAAGACTCAAGAAGAAACAATGCATTTGAATTATGGTGCTGGCGAACAACCTTGAAAGTACCCTGAGCTGCCAAATGAACAAACAAATCTAGACAGAAGTAGAGCCAGAATGCTCTTTAGAGGCAAGGATGGTGAGTATTTATTTGTCTCATGTACTTTGGAAACATTTTTTAATTGTCTTTTTTATTACAAGATCATTTTATTGGGGACCCTTACTACTCTTGTCACAATCCATACATCGATTGCATCAAGCATGTTTGTACATATGTTGGCTTTACTCTTTTCTAGACATTTATTTTCTATTGAGCCCTTGGTATCAGCTCCTCTTTTCCCCCCTACTCTCATAACCCCTTGATATATTATAAGTTATTATTATTTTCAAAGCTCACACCGACCGCTGTCTCCCTTCCCCTATGGTTTCTGTTGTTCTTCCCCTGGAGATGGGTTTATGGTTATGGGTTGATCATTGTGATAGGTTCCCACTTTCTCCCTTCCTCTCCCTGCTTACGCCGTACCCTTCGGGTATCACTATTCCTACTCCGGTTCCTGGATTCCATGTATCGTGAGCCCTCATCTCATGTAAATGCTCCGGTCTAGTCTGAACTGAGAAGCAGCACTGGGGTCATGATAGTGGGGGGTGAGGAAGTCTCGAGGAACCAGAGGGATATTGTGTGTTTCATCGATGTTTTACTGTACCCTCATCCCTTTACTCATCCCTTCCCTGTGGCCCTTCTGTGGGGGGATTGTTCCATTGTCTACATATGGGTTTTGGATCTCTGCTCTAACCCCCCTCGTTCTCAACATAATGTTTTTGTTTGTTTGTTATGTGTTTTCTAATGCCTATTACCCAGTCCCAATTACTTCTCATGATCACACCAGTGGTGTGTTTCTTCCTTGTGGACTTTGTTGCTTCTCTGCTGAATGGCCACTTGTTTAACTTCAAGCCTTTAATACCCCAGGCACTGTATCTTTTAATAGCCGGGTACCATCCGCCTTCTTCACCACATTTGCTTATGCACTTGTTTTGGGACGCATTGTTAAGATAGACCAGTCCCTGGAGGAGGATATCCTGCTTTGTAATGTAGAATGGCAGTGAAAAAGAGGAAGGTCCTCAGCAAGATAGACTGACACAGTGGCTCAGACATAAGAGCAATTGTTAGGATGGGACAGGACTCAGCAGTGTATTGTTTTGTTGTATACATTGTTGCTATGAGCTGGGATTGACTAGATGGCATCTAACAACAACAACAACAACAGTAGAGCAGAAATAAATTAATTGGAACACAAAAAATACCAAGACAAGGAGTTAGTTCTTTGAAAGGACTAACAAAATCGAAAAACCACTAACAAAATTGATAAGCCACTAGCAAGTTTAACAAAAAATGTTTGTGTGTATGTGTGTGTGCAAATATCAAGATTAGGAGATGAAAGGGGTGACATAACAGATACAAATGATTTTAAATATATGTATTACATTACTACAAAGGCTGTACTATAATAAATTTGAGAACCTATGATGATACTTCGAAATCTCTAGAAATCTAAATTAACCTAAATAAGTCTAAATTAACACAGACTAATATAGAAAACTTCAACAGACCCTAATCAAAGAAGAAATCCATCAGGTCATTAAAAACTCCCAACCAAAACAATGTCGATGCTTTAACTGGAGAATTCTACACGTAGTCAGAAGGGTGGACACCAAATCTACAAACACCATTCCAGAATACAGCAGAGAACAGAAAAATATAGAACTCATATTACGAAGCAAGCATAGCCCCGCTACCAAGAGGAAGTAAAATTAACAAAATACAAAAGTATAGGCCATTCTCCCTCATGACATAGATATAAAATCTTGGTATACAGAATCAAACAATAATCTTTAAATGCCATAATCAAGTGGGATTAGAAAAGCAATCAATGTAATCCACCATACAAAAGAAAATTTAAGAAGCACATGAACACATCAATTGATGCAGAAAAGGCATTGGCCATATAGAACACTCATTCTTGATAAACACTCATCATTCGATAAAACCATTCTTGATCAAAGAAAATAGGAATAAAAGGAACATTTCTCCACACAAATAAATGGCATGTCCATAAAACCAACAGCCATCGTCTCACCCACGGAGGAGAAACTGAAAGCATTTCCCTTGCCACTGGAGACCAGACAGGGATGCCCCTATCACCACCTTATTCAACATTGTGGTGGAAGTCTTAGCCAGAGCTACTAAACAACAAAAAGAAAGAAAGGGAATCTAGAGTGGCAAAGAAGAGATGAAATTCTATTTGCAGATGACATGATTTTATATGTTGGAAACCCCAAAAATTGAACAAAAAAAGTTGGAAACTATCAAAGGTTCAGCAACATGGCAGGATATGATATTAGCATACAGAAATCAATTAGATTCCTATATACTAATGAAGAGAACTCTGAAAAAGAAATCAAGAAAACATTACCATTACCATTGTTACCCAAAGGTGAAAGACTTCAGAGTAAAACTAACCTGAGAAAACAAAGACTTGCACAAAGAAACCTACAAAATGTATTTTATGAGTGTGTGTGTACACATATGCATAATCTATATGTGTGTGTACATATATGAAAACACACACAAACAACCTACATAAATGATAGTATTACATATTTATGGATAATAAGGCTTAATATTGTGAAGATATCAATACAACCCCAAGTAATCTAAGCACAATGCAATTCTGATCCAGAATTAAACCTCATTCATTGAAAATAAATGTAAAAACTAATTACTAACTTTATATGAAGAGGGAGGAGACCCAGAATAAGCACAGAACTTCTTAACAGGAAGAACAAAGTAGGAGGCCTCTCACTTCCCGACCTCAAACACTATCACACAGCCACATTAGGTGAAACAGCCTGGTACTAGCACAATGACAGACACACAGACCAATAGGAGCAGACTCGAGAATCCAGACATAAAACCATCCACCTACAGACAACTGATCTTCGACAAAGAACCAAAAACCATTAAACAGGGAAGAGATGGTTTCTTCAACAAACGGTGCTGGCAAAATTGGATCTCTAGCCCCAGAAGAATAAAACAGGACCCATCCCTCAATCATGTATCAACATGAACTCAGAGCTATAAAGACCATCAATGAGAAAACAGGGACAAATTAAGGCCTCGGTTTCAGGGCACAGGCACTATCAAACATAACGAAGAAAGCGCAAGCAGCAAGAGATAACATAGACAGACAGACAGGAGCTACTCGATCTCCCTTGAGTAGTGTATGCCTCAGACCAAGCGCTAAAGGCAAGCTACGACCGACTACACCCACCGGGGACCACTGCATACAGAGCTCTGCTGGTGGCAGGCACTGCTCTTCTGACTGCATGTGCCCTAAGCGTCAAACCTGCCCTCCCCCACACGGCCTGGCCGTAACTTTACCCCCATTCGCAGATGAGAACACTGGACTGTACAAAGGCCGGCGTCCCTGCTCATTCAGATCCAGGTTTCTACTTCCAGATCCAGAGGGCTGTGGCCAATATGACTGTCACATTTTATCAATTCAAAATGGAATTCTAAGCTAGGAGAACAAAGGCTGCATTGAATAGATAACATATATCTATTTAATTTAACAGTTAAATGAAAGTGTATTTACTTAGTCCTAGCGATGTACTCATGTAAAATTGTGTGTGAAAAAGAAATCCGTTTTAACAAGGTATTCAACTGGTTCTTCTCGTCTTGTCTCTTCTGGCAAACTTAGCATTATTTTCAGTTGTAAAGGACCCAGTGTTTGGGAAGGGCAAATGACCTACTTTATTAAGCCACTATCTATATCAGACACTGTAGTACACTAACCACTTTTATACACCGTGACACTTACCTTTCTTTTTCACAGAAATGGAGACGGAGGCTAGGAGACATGCAAAGCTTGGCTCAAGAACCTTTCCACTTTACTATGGACTGGCCCGACTGCTGTCTGATCCAGTACATTGAGAAGCCCCGCAGACCTGATACTGGCCATTCTAAGCAACCCTGCAAGCTTTTTAGAACTAGGAGCCACTGGACAAACCACATGGAAACACTTTCATTTCTGTTTGACAAAGACAGTCGCTGACCTGGAGTGCGTGTGATTACCCAGTGGAAAAGCTGCAAGCAACAGACAGAACCATTCTGAATCTGTGGCTGCACGGGCAACTTCCGAGCAACACAAATCAGGTCGTTTAGTTTCATAAAAGCATCTTTCGACAGTTTGCATGTTTTCTTCTTCTTCCAGACTATTCAAATATACACTCCACAAGTACAAAGTACAAGGTACTATTCAACTGTAATTTTGCTTCTACATATTTAATGTGCTGCTGGGCATGATACAGTTCATGGTTCCTGTTTAGCAAATTAAATAAATCAATGTGTTAAGAGAGAGCGAATTTTCCATGCTGTTTAGGCGAAATGCTTTCTATTTTTGTATTAACTTGAACTTAATGAGCCATTTCACATTCAAAACCCCTTGGTAAGGTCATAATGCCTATTTCTTAATTAAGGTTTGTTTTTTGTTTTTAAGTCAAGTAATGTTAATTTTCTTTCATAGCTCCATATGGATGGCAGTGCTTAAAAATCACCAGGAACAAGCAACAGTCTAGATTGAGAACTATTCCAGTTAGTTAAATGGAGATGCTTATAAAGCTTATAAAGGAAGATTAAAAAAAAGATAAATGACCTGGCCCAGCATTAAATCAAAGAACCAGGGAATTAGGGTTGCCATGGAATTTAGGTCTACATAAAGTTTATCACATGGCGACTACCTGGCATTATGCTTTAAAACCGACAACATAATGAAGCAAATATGCTTTAAGAAACAGCTCACTCAGTATTGAGGTTCCTTTCCTTGAATGAAAAAGAAATGCTCACACATCACAGACTACACTAAACGGCTCTGGAGGATCTGGAAGCAGGTACTTCAGGCTCATTGCTGCTGTTCTTGGGGCCATCCTAATGCTTCTCCCTAATTACAGCAGGCAGCATCGGTGCTTTGTCAGCGCTACCTGTGCTGAATAGAAGCCCTTGTCAAAGATGAAGGAAGAAAGCAAGTGCTCTGGTTGGCAGCAGCCCTGGATGCTCGCCCCCGGCCACACTGTGCAATCACGCTGTTTATTCCACTGTAACAATCAAAAGGCGTGAGCAGAGCACCTGGTCCTCCCTGGCCCTGCCTGCCTTGGCAGCTGACTGGCAATCTCGTTGCCAGGTGGTCGTGCTTCAATTACATTAGCTAGCCATTCGAGGGTTAACGAGGACCCGCTTTCTTCAAAGTGCCCCAGGAAAATCACTCCGTTATAAAAGACAGTATGCTTTTTGTTGATCATAGAACAATGTCAGTAAAAATCTATTAAATTAAATTCTCTTTATTGGATTGAACAATGCAATAACGATAGCCTGAGCTAAAAGTTTGCACGTTTATTTGCCACATTTCTGAACAATTTATACATGGATCTGGCTTTTTTTTTAACTCAGTGGCCAAATGTTTCTCAGAATGAAACAGTATAGGCTTCATTTTAATATGAATTAACACGTGCTTGCAAAGGGAAACAGAGAACAAAACAAACAAGAGCAGAATTTAATTGAGAAGTCATAAAACTACATCTCATTTGAAATGAATTCCTAGTCCGGTTTTCTTTAGCAGAGGAGTTTCCAATGTATTAGCATGACGTTCCATAACCCGAAGGAAAGGGAAGTAAAAGTAGGAAGAGTGAAGCCCCCAATAAAAGTTTTTTGAAAATCGTCCATGCTGACTCATAGTGACCAAACAGGGCAGAGGAGAAGTGTCCACAATGTCTCTGGGGTGATCAATATTTACAGAGCAGACTGCTCATCTGGATTAGAATTGCCAATCTTCTGATTAGTAGCCGAGGCTTAACCCACTGTACCACCAGGTCTCTTGACAGAGTGCAAAGGGCTGTTAATTTTGGTTCTGAGTACCACACTGAGAATCAAGGTTGCCCACAGGCATCAAATTAGAGGAGTGGTCAAAGGCTCCCCCCCACCCCCAAAGATCTGCTCTCTGCATGTACCTCAGTGGCAACAAACAAAGAAACAGTGAGTAGTTTTCATTAAAGAGAATAACCAGACACTAATTGTTATTTTTCAGAGATGAAGAATGTCTAAATAAGCGTAGGGAGAATGTGACATGCATCTGTGTGGACACTGGTGGCAGCTGGAAGCTGCAGAGTGCACAGTGGTGGAGTGGGAGTAGGCAGGATAGGCTTGGATTTGCTCTCTCATTCTTTGGCACTTCGCTGTGTCTTGGTTTCCTTTCTTGTAAGATGGGCTAACAACTGTACTTTCCAATGAAGATAAATGCACACAAGGTATTAAGGATCACTGTGAGAAAATTAGAATGCAGAACAAAACAAGCGGCAAAGAATAACTTTGCTGTGTTGGTGAAATATCAAGAATATGGACTACAACTGGAGAGAAATAAAGGCTTTAATTTGGCTTCCTGATAATTAAAAAATAATATTTTATTAAGATAAAAATTTAAATCATGGTTATATTTAAAACATAGCTTATTAAATTCCCAAAAGGCTAATAAAAACAAAATAAAATGCTAATAACTGTGTATGGTTTCTTATACTATTTCCACCAAATTCCTGGTCATTTTTGGTAAACACGTTGGCTTTGCCTTGGTATTTAGCTTCCCGAGGCAGGCTGGTGTCGGGTCACAATATACAGATATCCTAGTAAGGCTACTCCTGAAGTTCTAAATCTACCTGGGACAAGACTTGACCATGAAGTACTAGAATGCACTCTTGACAACGTCAAACCAGTGGCTGACACTTTCACAGGAAGAGAGAAAAAGCACATCAAAGGCAGACTTCTAAAGAGAAAAACTGTGTCCACTTTAGTCTCTCTGAATATCTATGCACAAACTGAATAAAGTTTTAGTTTTCAAATAAATGCTAAGGCTGGATACACAGACAATTTTTATTTACAGTTAAAAGACAGGAGATAAATGTACACACGGCCTTTGAACCTTTAAAGTTGCACCAGGGGGCCATGGTACTTAATCACCAATACCAGAGCAGTACTATTAGAATAGTGACATTCAATACGTCCTGACTAAAGCCAGTAATTACGATAGATTCAAGAGAAGCATTAATATCCACATTTCCTTAAAGTTGTTCTGCTTTTAAGCTTTTGGCAAATTGACCAAGGTTTAACAAAGGTAAGACTGTCATTTGCAAAAAGTTATAAAGTCGCAGGGCCATGGAGAGGTGGTCTAGCGGGGATCTTATTGATTTCCTCAGTGAGACAGGATGCTGCGAGGCAAGCCTGGTTTGGGATAGCAACAGGGGAGAGGGTCCTTAGTCAAACTGATACTTGGGGATGAAGATAAGCAGGCCCTGACACTCAGACACAGATTTTTGGGAGGAGGAAGACTTCAAAATGGGTAGACGATGGTAATCTTGATTATGCTTGATTATACTTGGTGGGCAGCTGACCCCTGAAAGACATGATCTGATTTGTATTGGGGGTAAGTATCTCTCAGTTGTTCCATGACAGAAATTTCCTCCCTGGCTTTTTAAATGCTGATTGGGGGTGTCTTTTCCTTCTTAGACATTATTTGTATTTTTGCCTGTATGCTATTAAAATTTTAACCTTACCACTTTCGTGTCATTTTGTTTTTTATTCTTTTCTGTTGGCTTCCCGGCAGTGAAGCACAGAAGGAGTGGATACACAATGAGGATAACTGATACAAAGGGTAATAGGGAATGTAGGGGTGGGGCAGGCGATAAGGAGGGAAAGGGGATTTAGGGGGTAAATAATGAAGGTGGAAAGGGGAGGGAGTACTAAAACTGATTGTGATTGCACAAATAATTTTAAAGGTGATTTAGCCATGCGGGGAGGGATGCTCTGATTGATATGGTGGTGACTGTACAATGACCCTTGATATGATTGAACTATTACATTGTATGATATGTAGATTATGTGCCAAGAAAACTGTTGGGGGAAAAGAGTGGTTCTCGACCTTGCTTTCCTGTGTCTCTGGGTTCTGCTAGAACTTCGGGTGTCCCTTAAGCAGTACTTTAGTTAGGAAGCAGTTACTATTTGTCTCTCATAATTTCAAGTCACTTAGACATCCCAGTACCGCCAACATCCTCCTGCCTACCATCCTCTGGCTCAACTCTCACTGCATGATTTTCTCAGGGGCTGAATCCAGCCACTGCAGTAAGACGGCCTGCTCCTTTTGAATCTGCCATCACCACCAACTCAGCTGGGAGATCTGGCAGAAGTCAGGCCCATTCTGAGCCTCAGGCTCTTTGTGGAACATGATAAAATGGTGTTCACACAAAGTGCTGGCTGCAGTGCTTGGCGAAAGTGAAGCCCTAAGTAAATGTTGTTGTTAGGTGCCACTGAGTTGGTTCCGACTCATCGTGTCCCTATGTACAACAGCACAAACATTGCTACGTCCTGCGCCACCCTCCGAATTGTTACGCTTGTTGCAGCCATTGTGGGAATCCAGTCTTCCTTTGGTAGCTGCCCTCTACTTTACCAAGCGTGATGTTTCTCTCCAGGGACTGATCTCTCCTGAAAACATGTCCTTGTCTCAAAGGAGCATTATGACTTTTCTTCTTCCAAGACAAATGTGTTCATTCTTTGGGAAGTTCGTGTTACTCTTAATACTTTCCACCAGCACTATACTTCAAGCACATCCATTTTTTCCCCCAGCCTTCCACTTCAATGTCTAACTTTCACATGCATATGAGGTGACTGAAAACACTATGGCTTGGGTTAGGTGCACTTTAATCCTCAAAGTAACAACCTTGTTTTTCAACGCTTTAAAAGAAGTCTCATCTTGTGCAGTATATTTAGCCAATGTAATGTGCCCTTTGATCTCTTGACTTACACTGCTTCCATGAGCATTGATTTTGGATCCAGGCAAGACAAAATCCTTGACAACATCAACCTGTTCACCAGTTATCATAAGTTAACCTATTGATCCAAGGAAGAATGTGCTCAGCATATCTTAAACTGAAAGAGCTCAAGAAAAATTCAAGCCTTGAGTTGTAATACTGAAAGATTTTATGGGCAAACATTGAATGATGCAGGAACATCAAAAAACATGGAAAGAATACAGTCATTGTACCAAAAAGAACTAGTCAATATTCAACTCTTTCAAAAGACAGCATATAAGCAGGAAAAAATGGTACAGAAGGAAGTTCAAACTGCACTGAAAGCATTTGCCACAAACAAGGCTCCAGGAATGTATGGAATACGAATGGAAATGTGTCAGCGAGCTTCTGAGGCAATAGAAGCTCTCCCTTGTCTGTGCCTGGAAATGTGGACGGCAGTTGCTGGATCACCTGATTGGAAGAGATCCATATTTGTACCTATTCCAAAAAAACATGACCCAAAGATTGCTCAAATTACAGAACAATATCATTAATATCAAATACAAGGAAAATATTGCCAAAGATCATCCAACAATGGTTGCAGGAGTACATTGACAGGGAGCTGCCAGAAATTCAGGCTGGATTCAGAAGAGATGTGGACCAGCTGTATCTTGGTTAAAAGCAGACAATACCAGAAAGATGTTTACTTGTGTTTTATTGACTGTGTTAAGGCATTAAACTGTGTGGAGCATAACAAACTATGAATATCACTGGGAAGAACTGAAATCCTAGAACACTACATTGTGATCATGTGAGCCCCGTACATGGATGAAGAGGCAGTTTTGCAAACCAGGGAATGTGATATGGTTTAAAATCAAGGTATGTGATAGAGTTGTATCTTGTCACCATACTTATTCAATCTGTATGCTGAGCGAAAGATCGGAGAAGTTTGCAGTATCAGGATGGGAGGAAGGCTTATTAAAAACCTGCGATATGCAGATGGCTATAACTTTGCTTGTTGCAAGCGAGGACCTGAAACACTTGCTGATGCGATCAGTGTGGATTAAAACTCAACGAAAAGAAAAATCCTCCTGAATGGACAAGGGGGTAGCATCATGACAAATGGGGAGAAGACGGAGGTCAGGGACTTTGTCCTGCTTGAATCCATAATCAATATTCTTGGGAGCAGCAGTCCAGAGGTCAAACATCACACTGCACTGCATCAATCTGTTGTACATGACCTCTTGAAAGTGTTCAGAAACAAGGATGTTACTTTGAAGGACTACGGTGCATCTGATCCAAGTCATGACCGCTTATGCCTGTGAAAGTCAGACATTGAATAGCAAGACCAAAGAATTGATGCGTTTGAATTATGGTGCTGGCAATGAATATTGAAAGTACCATGATTGCCAAAGGGATAAACAAGTCTATTTTGGAAGAAGTGCCGCCAGCATGCTGCTTAGGCGTCAGGATGGTGAGACTTCATCTCACGAACTCTGGACATGTCAGGAGAGATCAGTCCCTGGAGAACAACATCATCCGTGGTAAGGCGGAAGGAAGGCAGCTAAAAAGAGGAAGGCCCTCAACAAGATGATTGACAAGTGGTTGCACCAATGGGCTCAAACCTAAGTGTGAAGATGGCACAGGACCCAGCAGTGTTTCATAGGGTCACTACGAGTTGGAACCGACTCAAAGGCACCTGACAACAGAGCTACTGACTCAGCTGTGAGGATTTCCTTCTGTACATTGAGCTGTAATGCATACTCAAAGCTGCAGCCCTAGATCTTCATCAGGAAATGTTTCAAATCTTCATGTTAAGCAAGCAAGATGCGTCATCTGCATATAGCCTTCCTCCAGTCCCAATGCTGCATTCTTCTTCACATAATCCAACATCTCTGATGATTTGCTCAGCACGCACACTGAGTCTGGTGGAAGGATACAGCCCTCACGCACACCTTTCCTTGTTCTGCTTGCCCAGCTGTCTCCTGATCCCTGTATAATTTTCACAATGGCATAATTATTCTTAAGGCTATTCAGGGTGTGTTATGATCTGCACAGCCTTGAAAGTCAATAAAACACAGGCAGTTCCTTGTCCATGCAAAGCTGCAATTGTTGTTGGATGATCTTCAGCAAAAACTCAGTGTCGTGCGACATTAGCAATATTGGTCCACAAGTTTGGGCCTCTGTTGGGTCACCTTTCTTTGGAATGGGTACAAAAATGGATCTCTTCAAGTTTGTTGGCCAAGTAGCTACCATCCAAAATTTTGGGCCTAGATAAATAAGTGCTCCTAGTGCGTCATAATTTGTTGAAACATTTCCGTTGGTATTCCATCAATTTTAAAGGCTTGTTTTTAGATAATGCTTTTAGTGCAGTTTGCACTTCCTCCTTCAGTATCATTGCTTGGTACACTGACTCTGTATTCTTGCATCTTTTAATATTTTGCCTATGGAATTTTTCATATTAAAACTTAAGGCTTAAATTTTTTCTTTTGGTTTACGATATGCTGGGCATATTCTTTCTTTTTGGTTTTCTAACTCTAGGTCTTTGTACATTTCATTGTAATACTTCACCTTGTCTTCTCAAGCTGCCCTTTGTAATTTCCTGTTCAGCTTTGACTTCATCATTTCTTCCATTTCTCTTAGCTACTCTATGACTGAGAGCACGTCTCTTCTGATGTCCATTTTGATCTTTACTTTCCTGTTTTATAATGACTGTTTGCTTTTTTCATGAATGATGGTCTTGGTGTCCTCCCACAGCTTATCAAGTCTTCTGTCATTAATGTTCAGTGCATCAAACCTGTTCTTGAGATGTTCCCAAAATTGAGGTGGACAGACTCAAGGTCATATTTTGGATATTTTACACTCGTGTTAATTTCTTCATTCAACCTGCACTTTCATACCAGGTTGATGGTCTGTTCCACAGTTGGCCTCTGGCCTGCTCTTAGCTACTGAAATTGAGCTCCTTCTTCATATCTTCTGACAGATGTAATCGATTTGATTCTGTGTGTTCCATCTGTAAAACTCCATGAGTGTAGGCACCATTTGTGCTGCATCAAAAAGGTGTTTGCAATGAAGTAGTTTTGTCTTGCAAAATTCCATCATGCGTTCTCCAGCTTCATTTCTATCAACATGGCCATATCTTCCAACTACTGCTCCTCTTTGTTTCCAACTTTTGCATTCCAATTACCAGTAATCAATGCATCTTGAGTTCATGTTTGATCAATTCCTAACTGAAAATTTTAGTAGGATTCTTCAATATCTGCATTACCAACTTTAGTGTTTGGAGCATGTATTTGAATAATAGTTATATTGACTTGATTTCCTTGGATGTGGTCAGATATTATCCTACCACAGACAGCACTGTACTTCAAGACAGATTTTGAAATATCCTTTGTGACTATGAATGGAATGCCTCTTGAATTTGTTGTTCCCGGTATAGTAGACCATAGGATTTTTTTGATTAAAAATTTTCAATACCAGGTCATTTCAGTTCATTAACAACAAGAATATCGAACTTTAAGCATTCTGTTTAATTTTGACAACTTCCAATTTTTCCTAGATTTATAATTCATACATTTCAAGATCCAATTATTAATTGATGTTTCCAGCTGTATTTTCCCCCCTCTCATTTTGAATCGGACCCTCCTGGCAAATGAAGGTCCTCAAAGCTTTAATCCCATAGGCTTCCTGCATCTACAAAATTGGGGTCAAGGGCACTCTGAGGAGGAAGCTCTTCCTTTGTCATAATTTCAGTGCCTCTGACCTGAGGGGATCATCGTCTAGTACTCTCTCGGATAATGTTCTGGTTTATTAATGAGGTTTTCAGTATCTGACACTGTTTCAATGCGACTCATACGGGGTTCAGTGGTTAATTCCTCAGAAGTAGGCTACCTATTCCTTCTTCATAGTCTGCTCTTAGTCGGGACGCTCTGCTGAAACGGGTTCACACTGAGTGACCCCACTGGAATTTGAAATATCAGTGCCATGGCAGTTCCCTATGTGATTAAGGAAGGGTTGAGAACTATGTGTTTTAAAGGCAACTGACAGATGTATTTCTTCTTCTGTACAGGGGGCAGGGAGGCAGGATACCTAGAGGTTTGGAAGCTCAGGCTGGGAGGCCTGCAAATAAGAAATATTAGATTTCTTTGTTTATCTTGAAAATAAAGTCTGCTGCGGTAAAGAGTCACAGTCTTGGAAATCCTAGGAAGCTGCTCCACTCAGTCCTATATGGTTGTTATGAGTAGAAAGCAACTCAACAATACATTATTTTTGCTTTGTATTTGGGAAAACGGTATGGTGGACATATCTGAACTCTGGTTTCCCAATTGCCACCAGGCTACGGTCAGCTATGCCTCCAAACTCTAGCTTTCTTAATTATATTCTGACAGCAACGGCTCCTGCCATAACACTACTTTTCTGCTGGGTCTGATCATTTGTTGCAACAGCCACATAGCCCTCATGGATCATAGTCACAAGTCTGGGGGTCTATTATGAAAGTCAACAGGTTACCACAAATCAGGATAAGTAAACAGTAAGGATACAGGTATTGGTCCACAGCATTGCCTCTTCTTGTCTGGCCCTCAGCCTTTCAGCTACATGGCCCTTGGCTTCTACCTTTCTGGACCAGGAAGCTCACCTGTAGCTCTGCCTCACAGTCTCACCATAAACTCTCCCTGATGGTCCTCTACTCTATCTCATGGTCTCCCTACCTAGGTCTCTGATATTGGCCTGGCTTCTTTTCTCTGTCCTGTGGTTTTTGGTGCCTCTGGTCTGGACCTCAGCCACTTCAGAGAGCTCCAATGTGTTCCATGCAGGGCTCTTCTGTCAGAGGTTCTGGGCCTTTTGTGATCCTGCTTAGGAGATAGCCCATTCTTATATGTAGGTCTGATTTTGTCTTTCAGAAGACCACATCCCCATGGAAATATAGGGGACTTAACCCCACCTGAAGGCTGTCCGCTAGCAGAGCAGAGGACTCCCTCCAAAATGGGATCATAGCCACAGACACAGAGTCTAGAGTTTATAATATAGCCCATAAGGATCATGGCTATAAGGGCCGTGTTAATTGACTACATTTCATTATCTAAAACACAAAACCAAACCAAACATTCTCTGATGCTTCTGAGGATTATGGGGAAAGAGGAGAAAACATCAGCACTTTAAGAGGGCATACTTACTTAGTTTTTATGAATAGTAATTTTTAGAGCTAATACTAGAAAATTTAAAAAGGAATAAAAATACAAACTAAAGAAAAAACCCAAAATTTTATACTACATTTTTTCAAAGGAATTTAACTCTGCCAAATTAATTTATAATATTTTCTAATTAATATATTAATATATCCATCACTTATTAACATGGTTAGGTTCCAAAGAATACAAAGCATACTGCCACTATATGAAAATCGGCATTAAGCTAAATGAAGGATGACTACATCATCACATAACTGCTAAATTATATCAGTACCTACCTGTCAACCCATTGAGAATGATGACTCAGTGAAGTTGACATGTAGCATGAACTAGGACAGTCATCATTACTCTTGCATTGCACATCAGCATTCATTAGTACCAGATGAACACCATCAATGTGAAAAATAATCAGATAGGTTTTTTTTCAAACTATTGTTGTAAATGTGAAATTTCTAGTAACAAGAGAGTTGACTAGTGAGGGGTAGGTGTAAAAGTAAAACAAATACATATTTTCTGGATTAAATATATAAAGGAGCTAACAAGTAAAAACCTCTGACAATAGAGGAGTAAATGGAGAGGTGTTTTGCTAGAGAACAAGATATGTCTTGAAATATGGACAAATTCAAGTACACACACCTATTGTGATGTCGGGAGGGCCCTTGAGTGATGACTCCTGTTTGTCGAGGAGCACACAATCAAGCTCGTGTCAGCATAGCTGTCAGATTGTCGGTGGGTTGTTCTAGTCTTTAGATTTACCAACCCCATCCCCTCTCTGATGCCTGCAGGTGGTTATCTTTACCCCACCATAGTCTTTTCCCTCAGCCTCATTTCCCTCCCCGCCCCAGGTAACCCCAATCTCTGACAAAGAGACCCTCCCTCACATATTTGCAACAACGAGACTATCCATGCTTAGATTCTGGTAAAATAGGGTCTAGGTATGAAAAGGTTGTGGGAAGAAAGACAATTTTACTTGTCTTATATACCTACAATAACCAAGAATTTCACTTCAAACACAAGTGGAAAATAATCGCTTTTTCTAATTCATTTAGCACAGTGGCTCTCAATTGGGGTCAGGTGTTTGCACGTAATTTTGAAAGCACACACACACACACACACACACACACATGCCCCTGTAAGACACTTGGAAAAGAATTAGGGGTGCCAATGGCATCCCCATGAAGTCAAGGGCATTGCTATGCATCCTTCAATGCACATGAGAGTCCCCCACAAAAAAGTTACGCATCCCCAACAGTCAATAGTGTTGCAGTTGACCCCAATTTAATATAATATTATATTGCTCGAGAGTAATTTTATTAGAGTTATTTTTGGTTTTGAAAGGCATTGTACATTACATTTGCTTTCATCTGATACCATTAGAGGCAAAATGTGAGGCAAGGTCTCTGTAGTGAACACATAGCTTGGCATGGCAGAGTTGGGGTGCCTTGCTGGGAAGCCAGTTCTGCTGAGGGTAAAGCTTGATCTCCACTGCTCAGTATTCTGAGCCTTGGTCCTTCACTTGAGTATCACTGACCCTTAAAGTTTGATTATAATCAGTTCTGGGTAGAATGCAGATCTAGTTCAGTACCAAGACACTACCCCTATCTTAAAGGCCATGCAGGGTCAAGGCAGCTAGGTCGTTTCACCTTGGACACATACCGAATGCTGACCTCTGCAGCAAAATCCAGAAAGGTGTTTGGTGCAAGCTCTAGGAAAACAGATGATTCCCTAATATTTAGGTTCCTGGTCTGATAAGAATCAGCTTATGCTCAAGAATGGCTGTTCCATTCAATAGCTCTTTTGTGGGAATTAACTGGGTGGGGGACTAAAGAAGCCAATTGCTCTTAAATAAAAATCTCTAGTCCAGCAGGTCTGAACCTGTGGGTCGCGACCCCTTTGGGGGTCAAACGACCCTTTCACAGGGGTCACCTAATACATCCTGCATATCACAGATTTACATGATAATTTATCACAGTAGCAAACTTACAGTTATGAAATAGCAACAAAAATAATGCTATGGGTGGGGTCACCACCACAGGAGGAACTGTATAGAAGGCTCACGGCATTAGGAAGGTTGAGAACCTCTCTCTGATTGGAAGGCACCATCCCACCAGGTGATGAGAGGCGGCCTTGGGGGCGATGCAGCAGACACCTGTGACACCCACTCCTGTGGAACAGTGACCAGATGAAGTTTGCTTCTATGTGCATTCATTCTTCCTAATCCCTGTACACAATTTTGTTAATTTTACATTGGAAATAAATTCAATTTTGCTTTTACTGATGGTAGATTTGAAATGGCAAGTGTACAATTAGTGGGATGTGGATAAAAATGGCAGATTTAATCACAAACATTTTGTTTTCACATGCCATCTTTGAACAAACATTTGCTGAGTGACTGAAATAGTGCACATTTCTATAAAGCGATAGCACACAGAAAGTCCCCCGCGGGTCCTCTGACATCTTCACCATTGTTCTTATGACCGAGCCCATCGTGTAGGCACTGTGTCCATCCCTCTCATTAAAGGGCTTCCGCTTTGTCGCTTCCCTACGACTTCTCCAAGCACGATGCCCTTCTCCAGGGACTGGTCTCTCCTGAAATTGTCCAAAGTAAATGTGATAAAATCTTGCCACTCTTGCCTCTAAGGTGTATTCTGACTTTATTTCTTCGAAGGCAGATTTGTTTGTACTTTTGGCACTCCGTGGTACTTATTTTCAATAGTCTGCAGACTGAACTAGGTCTTGAAAACTATCCCTGGGGCTGTGAGGCGGCATTAGATAACTCTTTTGGAATAATGTTATCGATTTGCTTTGGTTGGCTGTGACCCAGTCGCTACTTAAGATGGCACCCCAACATCAAATTTGGCCCTGGAACTCGTTGCCTGGTGCTGCTGAGGTATTAGTTTGGTGACCCAATTGTCACAATTCAAAACCTACTTAAACTGACAGGCAGGAATAGCATTTAAGTGATCTTGTTTGTAAATTTTAATATTTTATATCAAAACTCTAAATAAGCAATATTTTTCTTTTTCCTTACAATTTTTATTGAAAATAAAAGAAAGTAATTTGAGACCCTTTTAATTAGGTGACAAATGGAGGAGGCTTATCTATTTCTGAGGGGTTGGCTGTGAGGATCAAATACAGTCTTTAGAATTTGCTAACCTGACAGGCAATCGAAAATTCTTGGGTAAAGATGCTTATCGTTCATTAATTGATTTTAAAAGTCCTTACCAGAAGAAAAAGATTGGGAAAATTTCACATTAGAAAATGAAAACAAAAACCAATTGGGCAGGATGCCCAGAAAAACCAGCCATATGCTATAGGAAAAGGAAAAATTAAAATAATTTAAGATGCAATGACCTCAACCTAAAATGGTTTCAGGAAAGCCTTGCAAATGTAGCCTTTGGATTTTAGCAGATGTCTTCTGCTGGGGTACTGGACCCAGCAACCCCTTCCTCTGCCCCCTCCCTCCATCTTCTCTCTCTGTAGTGAATGGAGCAGGCGTTTACATATGTTACACATTCTTGCAATTCAGAAAAGTTAGCTGACCCCAGTGGAAATAGGTAAACAGCCAACAGCAAGCTCACAGGCATCAGGTCCATTCCTGTGGCTTTGAGGCTGTAACGCCTCATAGGGGTGGTAAGCTTGATCTTACCCCCAAGGAAAGAGGAAGGGCTGGTGGTTTTGAATTGCTGCCACGTGACATAAGGCTCCAACAGGTCAATTACACTCTAACATTAGCAAGCTCGCCCACTTCAATGGAAAATAATGTGTGGATGGTCATCCTGAAATTTGCCTCTAATTCTTTACATTTTTACTGCACAGAAAGATTTTCTTTCTGTGCCCGTCAGAATGGCTGGGGTGGGGCAGCTTCCTGAATCAACACATGTCAACAGAGTGGTAAGAGCCTTGTCCCTTATCAATGAAATCTCCAAGGAAAGCGATGTGCTCATGACTGCGTTCTATTCAGCAAAATTAGAGAAAGGATTGTGCAGAAACCATGGGCCATTATGCAAAGAAATATCCATATGTGAGGAGTTTAGAAGCTAAATAATTTCATTTCTACTATTCTTCCAACTCTTAATCCCTTTGCTTCAATGTTCACCATACATATGGTACCTAGTATGAAACCATTTTATATTGATTTTTCAAATTTATTTAGCTTATAATGATGAAAAGAAAACACAAATATAGTTTCCCCTTGCTAATTCTCATGTGGGTAGGTAAAATCACTCTTTGAAAAAAATGAATATTCAGATTTTTTCACCATTACGGCCCTAAGAATTAATATAATGGGACCATATGAGTGTGTGTCCAACAGTAAACAGGCTGTGAGAAAAGGCACATGTTTAAGAAAAACACAGTTGTGGTTTTCAAAAAATCAGGATTAATACCTTGCCATATTTTATAAAATATATTCATTTTTACTACATGAATTACTAGTTATATATCACTTGCCATGTAATCTCAAATTTATGAAATTTTTAAATAGATGCTAACAAAACATCATACAATCCACACAGAATTTTATAAGACACTAAAAATCACATAGAGATCAAAATTTCAAACTTATTTTACTTGAGGATCACACCTTCTCTTGAGAAACAAGAATCCAATTATTACTCTGTTACTTTAAATAAAGCCTGTGCTATAAAAGTTCATTGGCTATTCCATAAGGCTGATGTGCTGAAAAAAATTAAAAACATTTACGATACACATTTCCATAACTTCAATTTTAGAAAGAAAAGTAATAAAACAATAAGTATATGTTTTACTTCCCTGGCAAGGAACTATAGAGAAGAGAAAGAGATTATAAAAATTGATAATTTATTTACTCATTTGACTTGGGTTTTGAATGTTTATAGTGACAGAAAAAGAAAAATTGCCTTTAAGTTAAAGACAATCAAAGTTTATTAAGTCTATAATGAGTACCTAAACAGTGGACCTTCTAGAATCTCTATCTGGAAACCAGGAATGCATTCAGCAACCCGGGAAACTAGAGTGCTTTGCACAGACCAAGAACACATTATGAAGTTCATTAATTAAATAGTGAGGATGGAGCAGATGGATGCTGCCTCCGCTTGAATGACACTAAATTGGGACAGAGATTATAGTCCCTAATGAGGCTCCAAATAATGAATGATTACATAGTGATCATGGGTAAATAAACCTACAAGAAAAGTGGGATTATTGGAGCAACACGTTCTGAAACATGGTAACAAGAAGACCAACAGGAGTGAAATTACAGTGAAACCTGTGGGCGCTTTATTGGATCTTAAATTCTGAGCACCCCCGGGGTACAGAAGGCTATGGGTGGCAATGGCAGCCCAAATTCCTCTTGCAGAGTCCCCACATAGATTAAGCCTCCCCTGAATTCTCTCTACATCCCTAACCAAGGAAGTAGATAATCTTGTAGGCTATCCCCACCTTCCTCTAGCCAGACGGCGCTCTGGTGGCATATTGTGTTATGCATTGGACTGCTATACGAAGGGGCAACAGTTTGAATGCACCAACAGCTCTGAAGGAGAAGGATGAGTGAGGCTTTCTACTCCAGTAAAGAGTTCCAGTCTCAGAGGCAATTCCACCCTGTCCCATAGGCTCGCTGTGAGCCTGCATGGACTTAATCGCAGTGAGTTTGATTGTTTTTATTCCCAGCCAGCCCAGGAAGAAGTAGTCTATTTTAGCAGATTGCCCGGGCAAGTCCTTGATAGAGGTCATTATATTGGGGACAGTCTAGGGGCCATATGGTTATGAGTCAGTTGTGCCCTGACTGCTTTGATTAGAAGGTCCTGGGCCAATCTTGTAATTCCTGCTATCCAACAATGTATGTGTCCCAATCATAGTCCCATTCCTCTTTCTGTAGTCGCCCGTAACAGTGATATATTGATTTGCCACTGATCATGAATTTGTGACAGTTCCCTTTGTCCCATGCCCTATTTATCTAGCATCCCAACTGTGAATCCTCAGATGCCATTTTGACCTCATGCTAATGACCTCCCTCGTCTGGATGATGTCTATGTCTTTGTCCCTTTTAAGCCATAATAAATGTTCCCCTTAACTTATGTTTGAGATTAGGATCTCGTTTGTACCCTAAAACAGACAGGGACTCCATGGAACTGCTTTGTTTATCGGAGGCTCACAAGTTTTCTGCCTCTGACAGAATACAGTCTTACCACTTTTCTGTTGCCTTTTTTTAGTAGAAAATATTTTAGATTTTCTTTTCACACAGCTTTCTATCTTACACACATTCTGTCCTTGCAGGTTTAACAGAATCTAAATTTTAAAATGCCTTTGAGGTAATTTAATCCCAGACCATTTCGAGGGCTGAGAAAATCTGTATGAGTACACAAAAGAAGATTAAAATGAGCATGGAACAATAATATGAGAGTGCCTGACCATGAAACTGAATGGGTCAGAAATATTTGACACACAGTAAGTGTATTATTGAGAAAAATACACTCAAGTTTCCTTTTATCTTTACAGAAAAACATAGATGCAAAATGTCAGGAACTTGGACTTTTTTAACTAAAAGGATTAGAGAAAGCAGCTATTCAGAAGATATGGGCATCAATCTTATTTTTAAATAATACTTTCACCTGTATCACTAATTAATTCTTTTTTTCCCACCTGTAGCAAAACCTTAGCTTCTTTTCTTTTTGGAGTCCTACTTACTCTTTCCTTATCCAGGTACTTTGTCCATGTTGTCAGGAGAGACTGGTCCCTGGAAAAGGACCTCCTGCTTGGCAAAGTAGAGAGGCAGCAGAAACAAGGACGCCCTCTCCACGGAGAAAGACACAGTGGCTGCATAACGGGCTCAGACCGAACGCGAGTCTCTCTGAGTTGGAACCGACTCGAATGCACCTACCAACAGTAAGTAGCCTTTGCTGTACGTGGATTTCTGTATCAACTCAACAGCTATCTTCTGAACTCACGAGTAGAATAGACACCTATTTTGATAGTACAGTTTGTTATAAGTATTTGCTGTTGTCTAGAACATAAAAATTGGTAATAAAGATTTTTCTTTGAAATGATATAGTATGTTTTCTAATTTTACCATAACATAATCTCATCATTAGTAATTAAAAACTGTGGAACAAGTCTCCCCAGAGTGCACGATGTAGCTGTACATGGTAACACACCTCTAGATGGCCACACTAGCTAATGGGGCTCCTTCCAACATCCTTTGCCAAGGCCACCACAGGGATACTCATGTGATGCCCTGATGTGTATTAACTTTCAGCCTCAATTCTTTGGCTTTGATGTTCCTTTTCTCATTATACGTGGTCTTTGCTATATGCCTTGTCAAGTGTTTTTAGAAGGGGTAGAATATAAAGGTTCAAGATACACAAATCCTCATTATCACTACGGCTTGCAAAAAGAAAACAAAAATAGAAGTGTAACCAGGATGGAACTATTATTTTAGCAGGCAAAACAAAATGAGCAGCACCAATTAGGTGTTTATTTTGGTGTTATGTTTGCTTGTTGAGATAATGTTATTAGAAATATTTAAACTTAATACTTCTAATGCTTTTTAATACAGAATTGATAATGTACTCAGTTCAGGCATAAAGCATGCACACATGGTATCAAAATTAGTATAATTTCCTTTCTAATAAACCATACTTATGTATTCATCTTTATTCATAGAATCCAGGTGAAAAGGCTAAGATCCTTTAGGTAATAATAATGACAGGATAGAATAGGCTACAATTAAGTAGGAATCTCTTTCTCAAACCTATATAATTTCAATGGCCTCCAGTGCTTAGATCAGAAATATGGGCAAGTAAAAAACAGCAAGGGCCTATGAACAATGTTGGCCTGGGTTCCCATTCTGCCCCCACCCTGGCTCTGGGGCCTTGGCCAAGACCCCTGCTTCCTTGAGTTTCACTCTCTCCATCTGTGAAGCTGGAATATCATGGCCCTATTCTGCTGCACAGTTGCCAAGAGTGGGAATAATGGATCCTTATCTTCTGTATGCCTTTGATCAGCTTACACTTTTACACGTATCCACAGATATCCCAAGCTGTCTTTTGGTTGCTGAGTTTGTCCCAATGCAATAATGTGAACATTCAATTGCAGTTTGTCCTTATTTCATAAAAGTGTGAGGAAATTGAACAAAATGAGTGGGGCACTAATAACAAACACGACTCTCAAGCTCAGAGCATGGAAGCAAATCTACAAATCCCAGGCAAGCTGAAAGTGCTGAATTTTAAGTACCCATTGAATTTGCATCCAGCTTAACTCTAATGGCAAAGGGGAAAATATTATAGAACAAGCTGGAGAAATTGTATTAAACTCTGGAATTTAAAATGTGTGGCACACAGAAATTTTATATACTTTTGTCTTTTCTTGGAATAAAATGCCTTTCATAATTAAATGCACATTGATTTTATATCTGTAGTTAAAAAAGCGAATACTTTAACTTAAAAATGAAAGAAAAATGCAATATTAATATTGAGACTATGAGCCTCTACCTTCTCACAAAAAAACATATTATTAACATACTGCACCAAGCGTGCATGCGTGAGTGCATGTGCGTGTGTGAATGGGATGACCCTACTAGGTCTATATTTCTTTATAAATTAATTCATTCCCCAACTTCTAACTGTAAAAGCTTTTATGTGAGAGACTGACTATAAAACACTCAGTGATTCTGTTTATAATTACAAAACTGGCTAATCATTTATATGGATAATTCTTGCCTACATCATTTTTCAATGAAATAGCCAATGTAAAGATTATTTAGAAAGAATTGATATTTTGATCAGTTATTGCATAACTGGCTTATTTTAATTTGTAAATATTTCAGATTAAGTTTAGATATGTATTCTCACAGTTCTGTAAAATTAATAAAAGCTCCCCCTTTTTCCAGAAGATCTCACGAATTAATTCTACAGTTTGCAAGTAATTTAATTACTTAGAAGACCTATGTATTTATCATACAATATCACATATCACAAGAGAATTAATATTTGCTTGCAACTTTAAAATATTCTAATAGGAGCAGCTTGAAAAACTCCACAAATAAGTTGATAAAGCCCTGGGAACTTGTTTCTATGAAACTTTAAAAGAAGAGAAGACTCGCTTCTTATAAACATTTTAAGCTATTATAATGCTTTCTGCCTTGATAATAGTAGCTTTATAAAAATTAATCAAACAATTGTTTGATTAATAAACACTTCCATCGCGTGAAAGGAAATCAAAGTTAGAACTTAAAAATTTCTCTTCTTTCGAAGGGGGAGGCAGGAATTCAAATTACCTTCAAACTGAAACACAAAATTTCACGTGTTTTTGTTTTGCTAAGTGTAACACAATTTATACAGGGATCAACCTTTTCGGTGTTTGCAACATAAGCGGTTTTAGCTGGAGGGGTTAAAAGTACGGGTGTGGGCATCAGCTTTTGTTTGAAAAATTAGCAATGCCATGAGTCATCTAGCATTAGCGGCAGAAGAGTTTTGCATCTTGTATGGATCCAGACACCATATGCCATGCGGAGGTCTATTACTTTATTTGGGGCCGCTGCTGACAGGCAGCCACGTGGGTATCCCCAGCGGAAGGGCTGTCTCCTCCCAGCGGCGAGGATAGGAACCCAGTGAGCTGAACACATCCGACATTGTACTGAGCAGCAGGAACAGCTGGTAAGCTAGCAAGCAGCAACTGCCACGGCAGGGGTGTGGATGCTAATGAACCTGGCGACAATACTGGTCTTCGGAGGGCCAAGCACAGGGTCTGCAAGATCTGCCTGCATTCCCACAAGAGCCTCAGGAGTAGACTGCCAGCCCATGCCTTCAGTCTCATTAAAATATGGTGCTGGCATTTGTGCCTTAGTCACAACTTATACATGAACCCAGCAGATTCAGACTGCTGACGACGCTCTTTAAACTTTAAAGAGTTGTACCAAGGAACGGAGCTTCACTTCTGACTACTAGGTTTGCAAAACACTATGGGTAGGCGAAAGCCCGCAGTCCACAGGCAGAATCCTCACGTGGGTGAAGGCTCTGTTTTAGGGCACAGCTCACTGCCATCGCGTGAAGGCTGGCTCAGAGTGAGCCTATGGGGCAGGGGAGAAGCGTGTCTGTGGGTTTCTGAGACTGAAACTCTTTAGGGGCGTAGAAGAGTCTCATTTCTTTCCTGAGGAGAAGCTGTACGTTCTGAAGTGCCGACTTTGTGGTTAGTAGCTCCAAGGGTCACTAGGGCTCCAATGAGAACATTTATGACGTCTTCAACAGGCATAAGCAGACGAGGAAGACTCTTAGTAAGAGGTCATAATGGCATTCAAGGACTTGCAGACATTTGGACACATAAAAAGGTCATTAGAGACCAAAGGACACTGTCAGATTATGGGTGAAACTCTAGAAGCTGGAATGAAATGATGACTGGGAGATTAATCCACGTGGGGACTCTGAAAATAGATTGGGGGCTGTCACTGTTCTCCATAGTCTTCCGCCACCCAGGTGCTCAGAAGGTATGGTATAATACACCTCAACTTAATTCCTTCTGACTATGAACCAGAGGTGTGAATAGTCTTGCCCTCAAGCCAAGAGTGAGTTGGAACTTGAATTACCTCTGCCTCCCTAAGCAGCCCAGGTAGGGGCAGCCTCTTTTTGGCAACTGACTGGGGGTGTCTTTGATGGAGATTGCCATGATGGGGTTTCACAGCTGTGAGTCCTACGCTGACTGCCTGGCTCAGGAGCCCCTGGATCATTCTTGCAAGCTTGTCTAACATGATCATGGTCCCTTCCCACTTTTGCAGCAGAGGTGAGCCCTCTTGGAATTATGAACCATGCTTTGAACTTCCAGAAACTTTATTGTCTTGCTGTGTGTTTCCCAGCTGTAAATTATTAAATTTGTTTGTTTTTCTCCCCTGTTTGCAAATACTTTGATTGCCTTCTTTGCTGTTTCATTCTGGGTTTCTGGTTTTGTATGCCTTAGATTTGAATAACTCAGAATCTTTTGAAAATTGGTGTTTTGTTTAGCATTTAATAGTGGCTTCCTGTTTTCAGGGCAGGGAACTCTAATATTGTGTTGTCTGCACATGTTTGGTGGGGGTGGAAAAACTACTTATAATAGCACCTTTGGTGGTATAATGTGTTCTTCTTTGTGACCCATAGAAAACTGGAAAAATAGTGCTCTGTTATGAAACTTTTTGTGTCCAGATTCGGACGCTTGGAGGACGTATTTCTATTTTTCAAAGAGCTCCTTAAGCCACTCTTTACGCAGCTTTGGGCTGCTAACCGCAAAGTCGGCAGTTTAAGTTTAACAGCAGCTCTCTAGGAAAAAGATGAGGCTTTCTCCCGTAAAGATTTACAGCCTTGGAAGCCCAGGTGGGCGGGGACAGGTCTACCCAGTCCTCTCAGGTTGCTATGAGTCCGAATAGACTGGATTGGGGTGAGATTTTGGAGTGTGCATGCCAGTGTGTGTTGTTAGAGGGATTTTTGTGTACATTTGGGATGTTCTTATCCAAAGCACTGGGTGGGGGGGGGGCGTGAGGGTGCGCATGCATGCTGGGTGGTGGGGGTGGAGGGCAAGTCCACAGCTTCTCTTCTGTCTTGACCCGTGTTAGTCTTGGCCACGTAGAATGCCTTCTCTATACTCATGCACTAGAAACTGGCATTCCATTAACAAGGAGCCTTTGGACGGGGGGGGTGGGTGGACTTTTTCTGCCAAGGGCCATTTGTATATTTATAACATCATTAACAGATCATACAAAATTATCAACTTAAAAATTAGCCTGGCATTTTTAGGCAACATTAAATGAACTCACCGGAGTCCTTGCGGCATAGTGGTTACACATTGAGCTGCCATCCACAAGGTCTGCGGTTTGAAACCACCAGCCTCTCTGCAGGAGAACGACTCCCAAAGACAGTGCCATCCTGTCCTAGAGGGTCACTATGAGTCAATATTAATTCGGTGATAATGAGTTGCTGTTGTTTTTTAATACAGTCCAGGCTGATATTCCTCACCCACTTAAGAATATTTTGAAGCCGATTTGCCAGTACTTTCAGAATGGGGCAACCTAACTGCAGCAGCTTCCCATTGCGTAGCAACTTTGGAATGTGGGTGCTGTTGGAGAATGTCCGCAGTTGTTAGTCTCAGTAACGGGAAGTGTCAGAAGGGGAAACGCGGGCAGAGAGTGACTTCATAGTCTGCTAGGGAGTGGGCGTTTGATCTTCACACACAATGGCACCTGCCCTGGATGTGTTTATTTAATAACTGAAAAGAGGATAATATATGTACCTTTCTCGGGATTGCTGTGAGGATCATACTGGATTTATATGTCAAGTTCAGAGCACCTGGGACAATCCACGTTACCCCAGGTGACCTCACGGGAGAGCCCCATCATTCGCCTGGCCATGGGAACGGTGTTTAATCACCTGGCCTGTTTCATACTTCCCTTCAAGTAATAGGCCTATGAATGAGGAGGGGGAGGCAGACAGGCAGACCATGACTTGCACTGGGCCCATGGACCTGGGGTATAATTACTAGTGAAGGGATAGTTCGGGCTCCTGGCAGCATCTTGATCCCCGATGGCTCTAGGTTTACTTAAGGCTCTTTCTAGTGAAGGGTTTACTTTCCTGAAACACGCCTTTCTTTGATCACATCCAAAGGGCAGGCCAAGGTACCTCCTTCGGACATCTCCACGAAGGCTCTGGATGGAACTACATCAAGGCCATTACTGCACTTCACCGACCACTGCTTTCCTCTCTTCCATGGTCTACAAAGAGTCACAGAGGATGGTGCTGTGCTTCCCCTGAAGAACCCAATGAAATGACTGATTTTGGACCTGGAATTGCCACCTGTCTTGGAGTGGCAATGAGATGATTAGAATCATTCTACCTAGTTTTCAAAAAACTTTAAGTAAAAAAAATATTTCATTGGTCAACTCCAGAAGCTAACTCCCATTTGCACTTTTACCTCCTAGGGTAGGATAAATGCAAATACAATGAGACTGGTACCTGAGGAGGGACTTTGTCTCCTTGAAGTCTTCCTCAGAACCAAGCTCAAAAGTGACAGTTGTACTTTCTTAAACACAGACAGGGTATGTGAGGAACAATTGAGTGATAGTGGGCTTGCTATTCTAAAAGTGAGGTATCTGCCATCAAGTTTAAAGACTGAAGTAAAGATCATCCACCAAGAGAATTAAAAATGAATTTAAAGATAAGCATCCTAAGGACCAGAAGTAAAAGTCATTCTGTAATATTTTTTTTTGATGCGTTCAGCAAATTTTCATTTTGGAAAACTGAGTTTTTGAGGGAAGCCTGAGAAGTTCAACTGGGTGGTTGCTAGGATGCCTCAGGTTGCAGGGCTTCGATTGCTGGCTGTGTCTGCTACTTGCTCTCTGGACATGTTTTTATTCATCAGTGTGATCCTCCTTCGAATTTGCTGTCTCCTATATTTGCTTTCAGCTCCCGAGTTAACTTCCTTTTTTAAGTCTTACTTCTCATATCCGAATTCTGCAGACAAAACTAGGATAACTAGATAAGGCAACAAAGACAGTGGGTGAATAGACCCGCAAGGGGCGTTTTATCACTGCTTGATCTGACTCGGAGGATACACCCTAGAAAGGGCATCTCTGGGCAAGAGGCTGCAGAGGGTTTGCAACAGCCTGCTCTTCATGCCCCAGTCTCTCACTAGTCCCAGAGTTGAGAAAATGTTTCTAATCTTCTGGCACGTTTTGTGCGGAAGTAGCTGCTAAGAATATAACACGATCACTGGAATTTTGAAAACTTTTTAAGAAAAGCTTTGCTCTCTTAAATATTCCTAGGATAGAAATAATTACTGCCCAAGGCTCAAGAAAAGATTCAGTGATGGGGAGGACCAACACATGAAGGATACGCATAAAAACGGGAGAATTGGTAGAACCTGAGAAGGCTAAAATATAACACCCCCACCCCAGGGTTCTATTATTTTGAATCATGTTTTCTAGGAATGATAACCCCTCAAACGTGACCCTAGGAAGGGTGCTGTGAGTACAAGGCATAGGCTGCCACCTCCATAGTCTCATGCAATGTCATTTAAATGCTCTGCCCACACATGTATTGCAGGTTGCTGCAGATTATATCTATCAATAGCTCTCTGAAGAAAGGTCTGGCTGTGCAAAAGTAAGGAAAGCAGCAGAGACAGAGAGCTTGAGTATCAATCTGGGGGTTAGGGTGGGAGTGTCAGCACTCCTACACACCATCCAATGCTAGAACCTCACTTCCTCCTTCTTTTGTGTTGTTAGGTGCTGTGAAGTTGGCTTCTGTGTAGAGTAAATCCCATGAACCACAGAACAAAACACTGTCTGGTCCTGTACTATGGTCACAATCATTGCTATCTTTGAGCCTATTTTGGAAGCCACTGTATCAATCCATCTCACTGAGGGTCTTTCTCTTTTTCACAGACCTTCTACTCAGCAATGTTGTCCTTCTCCAGGGTCAATGTTTCCTGATAACATACCTCAAGTACATAAGAAGTAGCCTCACTAACTTCCCTAAGGAGCCATCTAGCTGTACGTCCTTGACATATTCAATATTCATCACCAAAACCACCATTCAAAGACAATGGTTCTTCCTTGATTATCTGGCGGTCACACACATAGGAGGCAATTGAAAATACTGTGGCTTTAGTCAGGCACACCTCAGTCCTCAGAGTGGCGCCTGTGCTTCCTAACGTTTCAAAGTAGTCCATTGCAGTAGGTTTACCTGAAGCAGTATGTGGTTTGACTTCCTGATACTGCTTCCATGGGCACTGATTGTGGATCCAAGTTAAATGAGGCCCTTGGCAATTTCAATCATTTGTCCATTTATCATGATGTGACTTATTGGCCTAGTTGTGAGGTGTTTTGTTTCTTTTATGTTGAGGTAGAATCCACACTGAAAACTGAAGTCTTTGACCTTTATCAGTGAGCACTTCCCATCAGGAAGCAAGGTTGTATCGTATGCATGCCATTGGCTATTCATGAATCTTCTTCCTCTAATCTTAATGCTGTGCTGTTCAGTTATTTACTCCTTGAATTACTTGATCATCATAGAGGTAGAGGAAGAATGGGGAAAAGATACAATCCTGCTGCATACTATTCTGCTTTTTAAACCCTGCATTCTCTCTTTTGCTGTCGGAACACTGCTTCTTGGGACAGGTTCCACATGAGCACGACCAAGTACTCTGGAAGTCCTACTCATCACACGGTCTTCCTCAATTTGTAATGATCCACACAAACGCCTTTGCAGAATCAATAAACACAGATACATGCTTTCAGTCAAGGGGCATCTGCCTTCAGCCAGGACGTCCCTCATTCCACGCCCTCTTTTGAATTTAGCCTGAATTTCTAGCAGTTCTTTGTGCGTGGAGTGCTGCAACCCTTTCTGAATGATAGTTGGAATTTCTCACCTACCTATGGGTTCCACACCTGTGGATTCCACTAGCCAGAGATAAAACAATATTTGGGGGGAAGGAGCAATTAATAAATAAATCCCTCAAAGATTAAAAGACATAAAAAGTACTGTTTATATAACATTTCCATTGTATTAGGTACTACAAGTAATCTAGAGACGATTTAAAGTATACATAGGATGTGCATAAGTTATGATGGCAAATAGTATATCACTTTATATAAGAGACTAAAGCAAATCCTCAGGAGAGGGTAGGGTGGTGCTGTGTGTCCTAGGACCAATCCCCTGTGCATTCTGGGGGACTACTGTACTTTCAGCAAATTTTTACATGTGTTTGAGGTTTATGAAATCTATTGGGTCACCTTTCTTGAAGGGTTACAAATATGGATATCTCCCAGTTAGTTGGCCAGGTAGCTGCCTTCAAAATTTCTCGACCCAGATGCATGTAGTTGCTGCATTGTGGTAGTTCTCTGACTGCCATGGGGTCAACACCGACTCACAGTGTCCCTTCGCTGGGTTTCGGAGACTGTGACTGTCTAGGGGAGTAGGAAGCCCAGTCTTTTTCCACAGAGCGGCTGGTACTTTCAAATTGCCGATCACGTGGCTCACAGGCCAACTTGTAACCCTCATACCACCGGGCTCTTGTCTGTGGTTCCACTCTCTAGTTTACTGAGGAAGTGCCACCGCGTTTTCCGCAATGGATGTGTATTGGAGAAGGGTTCCAACTTGCGCACATCCTCACCAACAATTTGGATTTTTATCTTTTCTTTCCTCTAAGTTTTAGAGGGCAATGTGGGAATTAAATGGTATTTTATTGATTCTGACTTGCATTTCTCTAATGGCTAATGGTACGGAGCCTCTTTTCACATGTTTCATTGCCATGTGGATGTCTTCTTTGGTGAATTATGTATTTAAATGCTTTGCTAACTTTATGATTGGGTTATTTGTCTTTTTCTCCCATCAAAAGGACTTGGTACCCTTGTCAAAAATCAGTTGACTATAGATATGTGGGCTTATTTACGGATTCTCAAGTTGATTGCACTGGTCTATGTTTCTTTTGTCATACCAGTACAAAGCTGTTTTGTTTGTTTTTTAATCAGGCTGTTTTGATTATGGTATCTGCTGAACTTTTATATGTATTTAGATGACTAGATTCTCATTGAATATATGATTTCCAAAGATGTTCTAGGTGGTTTTCTGACCTGCCTTGCCCATTTACTCTGGGACTTCCAAGACCCAGGCTATAAATATCCAGGTACCTTTCAGCTGGGTCTCTTCAGATACTCATGCGTGGAGCGCTGAGTAGTTGTCTAATACATCCCCCAACCAGGAGGTTGCTCTGCTTTTGGAAAGGCCACCTGAGATGTCTAGGGAGATCTGCTGTCCCAGCTATTCCAGCACAGGTATTAGACATGTGAGACATGTGATGAATTGTCTCCAAATACCAAGCATCACACTGCAGCTAGAGGAGAAGCATGGGCGAGGAGGACGGCCTTACAGAGACCAGTCCATCTATAAGATGGTATGAGAATAGTAGTAAGTTGTTGGTTTACACACTAATTTTTGGAGTGGCTTGTAACGCCGCAAGATGTAGCTAGAACGTAGCCTCCACAAATTGATGACTAAAACAGCCGAGGCAAAAAAGTTTTGCCCTTTCTTGCTCTCTGCTCCAACCACCTCAACTTCAAAATGCCTGCAAGCCTTTCAACTTTTTTTTTTTGTGGCAGATCTTGTAGTCTCCAAAGTTGTTGTGTAATATAAAGCCATTTATTGATGTTTGTCTTTGAATCTAGTTAGGAGATTACGTTCAATGAAATGTGATACACGTCCTGACACTGACATATTACTGCTGGATCATCAGTCAACTGTCCCTATTCTGGTTCAGCAGGTGGAATACTGGAGGGAGGGAGGAGAGAGAGAGGAGAGAAGGGATGCGCGGTAAGGAAGGCATGCCGTGCTCCCCTGCTCCCCTGCATGAATAAAGAGAGACTTGCCTGTAGAGAATAAAATGTAAGTGATAAGGGGTATGGGGAAAGGAAAGAGTTGGGTGCACCACAGGGGTGCTATGGCGGGTACACATGTGTGCGCATGCTTGCCAAAGGAGGGTGAGGGTGCCTCTGGAGGAAGTGAGACAATGAGCCAAGTGGTGGCCTGAGGAGCAGCGTTGTAAGATGCCTAGGCCTCCACTCTTGGAGTGTGAATGGGGTGGGCCCCTGGCTTGACATATCCTTTGGTAAGATGGCGTTGGCTTCTGTACTGAGTACAGGTGGGGCGGGGACAGGGGCAGGACCCACAGATAGAGGGTTGGGCCAGCAGCGCACCATTTAGCTGTTTTCAGGAAAACAGACACCCAGCGTTAAAGCAAAGTCAGAGTGACAGCTGATGGCAGAAACCAAATAGCGGCAAGGAACTGCTATTTGAGGGACAGGTTAGAGGGAGCATGTTTGGAATGGGGGGTAAAATCCTGCCTTCAGCACAGGCCCTCAATGCTGGAGAAGGCCTGTGTCCTATCTGTATGATCAAGGGTCTCCTAAGCAGATTTTTCTGTGTCATACCTTGCAGATGGAGAGTTTAACAGCATTTGCATCTGTTTGTGAAAAACACAAAAACGTAACAACTGCTGTGACATTAGTAAAGATGGAAAATCTCAGTCAAATGTCAACAAAAAGCTTCAGAGAACAGTAAAGCCAAGGATGGAAATGAAGCGCCCCGATTTTCGGGCCCAGCAGCAAACCCTCCACTCCACGGGGCTCTGGGTCTTTGCAAGCTTTTGTTTTCAAGCATCAAAGTACACTGAACCTCGCCAGACCGTAAATGACGATAAACACAACAGCACGGAGAAGAACACTGCACCCCTACTATCTCATTAAAACCAAGAGAATTTATATTACTAAACACGAAACGCTCCAGATCGTTACTCATTTCATCTTTATCCTTTCCTTTTCAAAATTCTGACTACTGGGTATGCTTTCAAATGCTGCATCACAGCAACAGAACCTGTATCTGCTCTAAGAAGAAACCCATAATCACATGTCTGACGGGCTTCTGTCTGTGCTTTCTGAGTCTATAATGAAAGCAGTCCGTGGGTGGGAAGCGGCGCCCTCGCCCACTACGACTAGACCTCTGAAACAGCATGCGGACGAGTGATGGCAAACCTAGACTAGCCACCAGGTCCTGGCTCAAGAGTAAAGAAACAACCAAAAACCTCCTCGGTCCCCTGGGATATATGCTATCGGCCTATATCTCTCACTCAAAAAATCACTGCCGTGGAGGTGATTCCGACTCATAGTGACCCTGCGGAAGAGTAGCTTTGTCCTTCTGTGTCTCCGAGACTTTAACTCTTTTTTTTTTTTTTTACTTTACATCTTAATGGAAGTAGAAAGTCTTGTCTTTCGCCAGTGGAGTAGCTAGTGGTTTCAAACCCCTTACCTTGCGGTTAGCAGCCCAGAGAGTAACTACGATGTCACTGGGGTTCCTGGATATTTATATGATTAATTATAATTAATGGATTTCCTCAAGTAGAAGAAAAACAATGAACAAAGTTGTGAAAATCCAACCCAAGGAACTGCAGATGACATAAGCAGGGGCTTCAAAGTTCATGGAAAAATGGAATCAGAAGTTAGTGAAGAGATAACTATTAAGAGATATAGAAAAATATGCAAACAATGTGCAAGTAGAAACCACCTTTCTCCTGAGAGCTCCCCTGGCCCTCTGGTTTTCTCGTTTGTATCTGGCGTGACAACTATTCAGCAAATACCTATTGGGCACTAACTACGCACCCCTTTTGAGGAGGGAGCGCCTTCGGCCATGTGCCACATTATAATCCTTATCGGCAAGGGCAACCCCGAGGGTCTGGCTCCTCATCTCTGCGTTCTACAATGCCCCCGCCGGGCACGAAGCTCAGTTGGCTGATGGAAGGCTGTGGAAACCTGAGCCCAGAGTTTTGAAATCATCTTCCTATCCTCCAACTCTCGGGGACGCAACATTGAACAAAACAAAGCTCCTGCTCTTATGCGGTTTACATACTAGTGGGAGACAGGAATATTAAAGAAGTGCTAAGGGGAAACTGGAGGCGAGGCTTCCCAGGGAAGTTTCTTATCTTGGAGGTCTTCATGAGGATGGGTTTTGAGCAGAATCCTAAGAAAATTGAAGGAGTGACCTATGCAGATACCAACTCCAAGGAATATCCCAACAAAGTATACAGTACCTCAGGCTAACCCATGTTTGTGAGTCATTATAAGGATTCTCTATTTTTTTCTGTAGGTAGGAAAATTCGAACTCACTGCCCTTGGATCAATTCGGAGTCCCAGTGATTCTGAAGGAGAGAGCAGAATGGCTCCTGGGGTTTCTGAGGCTTTAAATCTTTGGGGGGAACAGCCAACCTCATCTTCTCCCAGGAAAGCATCTGATGGTTTTGAACTGTGACTTTGCAATTACCCTAGCAGCCTAACCCACCACTCACCATACCTCAAAGAGTGGCATGTTTTGAGCTGAGATGTGACATGAGGTGGTTTCTGTGTTTGTGGAAAGGTCTGACTGCTGGAAAGTTTGCCAAGGAGAATGGAGGGAAGCAGGGAGACTGTGAGGCGGCTGCAGTGGTAATCCAGGGACGAGACGAAGGTGGTCGGGACTCTGGTAGGAGCAATGGGATAGTGAGAAGCAGTAGGATTCTGATTGTATTTTGTAGACAAATGATATATGCACATGCACACCTGGATTAGAGCGTAAATTCTGAGTACTGGGTTTGCAGGCTATGGGTAACTGCGAAAGCTCAAAATCCACTTGCCGAGTCCCGGATGGATTAAGCTGCTATTGCATTCCTTCTGCGTATCAACCAGGGATGCAAACAGCCTTATTTTCCTCGGTGCATTAGAAAGTGCGCTCCCTAACCAGCCGAGGGAGGGGCAGTTTCCCTTCCGTGCTTCCCAGGGTATGTCCTTGATGGAGAGCACCATAAACTCGCTACCATCTAGTTGATTCTGACTCAGTGACCTCATGGGGTAGGGTAGAACTGTCCCTGTGGGTTTTTGAGACTCTAATTCTTTAGGGAAGTGGTGCTCAACCTTCCCGATGCCACGACCCTTTAATAGAGTTCCTCATGTGTGATCCCCCAACCATAAAATTATTTTCGTTACTACTTCGTAACTAATTTTTCTACTGTTATGAATCATCATGGAAATACCTGATATGCAGGACGTATTTTAATTGTTACAAATTGAACAGAATTAAAGCATGGTGATTAATCACAAAACAATATATAATAATATATTGTGAAATATGTATTTCTAATTACAAATAAGTGAAATTTTGTCTTGAAGCATGATGTAGCAAGGGTAACAGGCTTCATGCTGGGTATTCATAGGTGGGCATATCTGCATGTGGGCGGACCTGCTTGGAGACAGACAGAGGAGCGGTGTCTCTCAGTTCCTAAGATCATCGGAAATATGTGTTTTCCGATGGTCTTAGGCGACCCCTGTAAGAGGGTCATTCGACCCCAAAAGGGGTCATGACCCACAGATTAAGAACCGCTGCTTTAAGGGAACAGGCAGCCTCCTCTTTCTGCCACAGAGCAGCAGGTGGTTTTGAACTGCTGACCTTGCAGTTAGCAGCCCAACTCATCACCACTCACAACCCAACTCATATGCCACCAGGGAGATGGCCATAGTAGGGTTAAATAGTTCTGAGTTGGGTCCTCACAGCCTGTTTGAAAGCCCTAGGCTAATCTTCTAAGCTCTTTTAGCATAATGTATGTGTCCCAATAATGGTCTTTTCCCTTCTTCTGTGACCGGACCTGGAACTGCCATGCATCATCTGTTGCCAACCATGCTGTAGTGAGTGTTCTTTGCCCTCCCATGTCCTTTTAAGTCTCTGAATCTCAGGAAACCCGTGGACACCATGAGGACCTCATGTTAACGGTCTTCTTCAGCCTTATGATGTTTTTCTTCTTGCCTTTGTTCTGCTTCAGAATTAGTACATGTTTGCCTTAAATTCTATTTGAGATGTGGGGTCTCCTTTGTACCCTCAGGAGCCCTGGTACTGGTAGCACAGCAAGTTGTGTATGTTTTGGGCAATTCAAAACCATCAGCTGCCCTGTGGGAGAAAGATGAACTTTTCTACTCCCTTAAGGGTTTACAGTCTCAGAAACCTACCAGGCAGTTCTACTCTGTCTATGGGGTCTCTATGAGTTGCAACTGACTTGATGGGAGTGAGTTTGGTTTGGTTTTGTACCTTAAAACATATCTATATGTAGACACCATATCCCCTGCCATCAAGTCAATTCCAACTCATAACCTATAGGACCTTATATAGCAGAACAGAATTGCTCTAAAGCAGCGTTTCTCAACCTGTGGGTCACAACCCCTTTGGAGGTCGAACAACCCTTTCACAGAGGTCTCCCAATTCATAACAGTCGAAAATTACAGTTGTGAAGTAGCAACAAAAATCATTGTATGGTTGGGGGTGTCACCACCACATGAGGACCTGTTATTAAAGGGTCTGCAGCATTAGGAAGGTTGAGAAGCCCTGGCTCTGTAGGGTCTCTGAGACTATAAATCTTTATGGAAGGAGACTTCCTCATCTGCCTCCCAGAACCACTAACCTTCCAGTTAGCAGGCGGGAGCTTGACCAAATGCACTGGGGCTCCTTAATTTTATGTAGACCGCACTTCAAAACCCCTTACACTAAGCAGTCTGTGAGGAATTATTATTCCCATTTTATAAAGAAATGAGTGGAAGTTAAAGGAAAACAATTAGTTATTATTGAAATGGACCATTTCTCCCAAGTATGCTGGAAACCAACTATTGCATTTCCTGCTACTTGAAGCATTGTTGCAAAAAGACACATCTTAACATTGATCTGACACTCAGAGGCAACTGTGATTGGAGAGGGAAAACAATTCCCTAAATGTGTGTCTTTCAGAACTCTTCTCGGGGATAATCCAGACCTGACCATCAGGGTCTTATGTTACAGAATCAGCAACTGTGCACACTACTAAGGAAGAAGAAGGTTTCCAATTGCTCTTATGGTTTTCTCTCCCTGAGACCACTGGGGAACCCTAATACTCTTACACACAAACATATCAGGGATTCGACAATCACTGGGAGCAGCTAGGCAGCTATGGAACTCCACAACATAGCTGGTCTGCCACATTAATTCATGTTTATGACCTAAGTCATAATAATGGGGCAAGTTAGTGCAAAGGAAAGGGATTATTGGAGGGCATGGACATTTATCTCACAAGAAGACAATACATCGTGAGGCTAGCACACCCCATTGCTAGCTAGACAAGGGGGAAAGGTTGACAATGGAAGGCATTTCTAGCACGAAAGAGGTGAAGGCACATTTCCCAGCACAAAGGAAGGCGAAGGGCAGGAAGGATGCATTTCCTGATCACTAGAAGAGGGAGAAACGGTAAAAGGGAGAAAGTGAGTTTGTCCCTCCCCAAATGGTGGTCTTGACCCCTGCTTTCTGAGTCTGTTCACCAAGACACAGCAAGGGTGCATGTCCCTGAAAAGGGGAGGCATACTAGAGAAAGTGGGCCAACAGCAGAAGACCTTCTGAAAAGTCAGCCCGTGGCAGGAGGTCTGCCATGAACAAGATTCCAATCGTACATCTTTGTCCCACGGCGCCCGCTCAGACAGGTTCGTCTGTGTCTGAGACTGAAGGGACCTTCGATAAATTCACTCGGGTTCAACCCTTTCTCGGACACTGCTCTGAGTGCTGTCCCTGGGAACCAGGACAAGAACCAGGACAGGAAGGGCTGGAAACCTTGCGCTGACCCCTCGTAACAGCATGCTGATCTGAGCTCGAACAAGGTGCACAGAGAAGTCTGAAATTATACACAATGTATAGCAGGCTTATATGTTTGCCAGATTCAGACATTCTGCCCAAGCACATACACATTTGTATGACAAAAATGAGAGAGTCCCATCACAAATTAATCCTTTCTCTTTTCATTCGGATCATTTAAATTTAATGTAGACTCCAGAAAGGCACCTGTGCTGTTATGCGCAGATGGGTTAGATGTGCCAATGGTTTTTATGTTCCTAAATTGAGTAGCTATTCTTTCTAAGGTATTCTAGAGAAACTCACTTTTATTTAAAAGATCCTGTGAAATAGTCCTTAAATTTAAAACTAATTTACATTTCTTCCTCACACTCATATTAAAATTGGTTTCCGGGAAATATAAAGTCAATTGAATGAAGTTTCATTCATTCCATTTGAAATGTTTGAAGAAAACACCCATCCGATTTCTTTTCCCTTAGGCAAGCAGAACTCTCATTGAGAAAATGAGACCCTGCGACACGCTTTCCCTTTACATGGGAACAGCGCTGGTTCTCAGACGTTCAAGGCAGCACATGATGGCAAGCAGCAGCCGCTCTCTCCAGAGACTTACTCCTTTCAATTCCACACAGGGCGGCAGTTTGGATGGAGAGCCTACAATCTATTCTGTCCATCTGTTTTATTCTTCTTAGAACAACTGTCAAAAGTTGCACAGGGATCAAGTTGCAAAAATACTAATTTGACTTTGAAAAGTAGGCCCTCAGGGAACTCTGGAACTCTGCTTATAAATTCAGAATCCCATCAGCCAATGTGCCTGATCTGCCCTTTGTGGAGGTATGAGACTCTGCTCTTCCATGCATACATCTGCCTGCTATCCAAGATGCTTTGGTAAACTACATCCTGCTTCATAGGCAAATGAAGGGAGAACCAGAGGGGCTTGGCATCTTAAGTGGTGTGGCTAGTGCCTTGACAAACAGCTCCTCATGTCGAGGTATAAAGACCAGAGCTTTGTGAACGTTCAGGAGTAGACAAGATAGAGGGACACATTTTATCTTTTCAATCTTAGGACCAGATAAGAAGGTAGAAGGCTGAGATATTTGAAAATGAAAAATTATGAACCATTGAACATGACATTGTTTCATTTTATTAACGATTTTGATGAAACAATTTTTTATAAATAGATCATTTGGACATATAGACTATTACAGCTGGGTCTGTAACTAATAATGAGAAATTCCAGTCTGTTTAAAACACTGTGGACTTTGGGGGTCGTGGCATTCTGTTGGAAGTTAAAGCAGCTGGGCTCTTCCCCACAGCTACGTTATGTTATAAAGGCACGTGCCAATCGCACTGTAAACTATAACACACACCTCGACTCACCGATGGCCTCTGCACAATGGACACTCTCTTAGGGAGGTGGGAAAGGAGGGAAGGAGAAGCCCGGACCCTCCTTGCTCCCATTCGCCCCCACCCTGGCCCCCGTGGTCACGATCAACTCACAGGGGATACAGAAAGAACACTTTGAAGGCACCTGACGGCAGAATGGTATTTGTAGTACAACATTTAGAGTTTGGTAAAAATTACTCAGAAGCAAAGAGGACCACTCTTTAAGGAAGACCAGGATGGCATGTAGGTTGTGCTTCATTCAGTATTCCACTTCGAAATCTTTATTTGAATGTGTTGCAAATGAGTGAAGCTCCCGAGTCTGTTTCGCTCTCGCTACATGCATGAGGCAGAGGAGCACAGAAGGAATCGCCATTTGCACTTGCCTGCTTTGTCCTCTTGGGCTTTGCACAATCTCTTATTATAATAAAGCCTGCATTATCCTTTTGGGGGATTTGAATAACAGAATGTCTCACTTTCAAATATATTGCATATAATCTCAGAGTCTAGTAAACATTCTGCGATGCTGTTTATGGCATTATGTTCTTTTCAAAATGGGGTCGATAATTAGTAAACTGAAATTTGATTAATGTTGGATTAGGAGGCTCTGATGTCTGGCTGCAATGTGTGATTTCAGACTGTGAGTACTGGGAAAGTCTAGCGTTAGGAAACTTTTTCCTTCCCCTTTTCTTTCCAGAATGGAAATTTAGTTTAAACCCCCGACTTTAAAAAAGAAAATTCCGTTTGCATGCAAGAGTTTGCAATGTGGTATACTTTTTTCTTCCTTCTTTTTCTTAATTGATTGCTTTCTCACTTTGAAATTGGAGCCAATTTATTTAATAAAGGGCAAAACAAACTAGAAATCAGTCTTCAAAAATATCAAAGGTGAACTTGTCTTGGTCATGGCACTTGCTTGGGTGGACAGCTCACCAGGCTGAAGGCCAGATTTTGGAGACTATAACAACTCTCTCTGGAAACAAAGAACCCTGCCTAACATAAATGAAAGCGTGTGAAAATGACCCACAGACAATATGTAAAGAAAAATTACTCTTCCTTGTTGAGTTTTTAGAATCAATAATGTGGTTGACCTACTGTTGAAGAATGTGGAGGACCAGGTATAGGGGTTTCTCTGGATGCGACATCATCCTCAAAATAACTGTCTGAATGTTAAAACAAAAGCCACTGAAGAAATAATATTTCTGATTATTCATATGCTAATAAATGTTAAAGGCCCAGAAATCCTAGCAGCACAAGGGGGGGGGGAGCACAAGGGTGAGCAAATGCCATCTTTCATACTCTCAACGTAAGAGCCATTCCCACTTTTTCAATAGCCGAATGTATTTGGAGCAACAGTGGAATTTGTGTCATCATGACCAAATGATTACAGTGCAGACTAGAGATTCTTCTGGGCCCGGGGGCTTCTGGTCCCTATGGAAACCAAACCTGAGATATTGTCCTCCACTCAGCTGGAGGACAGCTCTGGAGGCTTTTGTGCTAGGTGAGATTTCTTCTACAACCTTCTCACAACAGACCCTCCAGCTTCCTCTGGACTCTTTTCTAATTGAGATGCAAATGAATCGCTCTGCCTGATTACAGTTCCCTTAAAGCAACTGACAAATGCAGCTGTAACCAGAGTTTTCGAATTTTCCAACAAGTGACTTCAGCTGTCAGTATTTGCATGCGCTGCCAAGGCCTCGTCTGCTCTAGGTCGCAGAGATGAGGAAAGCTTCCCTTAGGCATTGCCTGAGTTTTATTTACTTGTATATAATTTACATACAATTAAAAAAGTAACACAACAACAAACCATGAGGACACATTACATCCTGATTCCCTAAGACTTAGAAATAGGCAAAGCTAAACAACATTATTAGAGTAAGTTAAAGAGCAGTGCCACTAGAATTCCAAACAAAATGTATTTACCCGTGTCTCTGGGATCGGCATATGGCCACACCAAGTTCTTTCAGGGATAGATTTGTCTTATTTTTACCTAGGATACCTTAAAAAAAAAAAAAAAAAAAAGCTTTTGTGCCCATGGGGGATTGGAGGGGGCGGGGGGGGGGATTCTGAAGTCAGGGCTAATATCAAATTTTTAATAAACCTCAAGGGGACATTTTCCCAAATTATTGAGGCTTTGCTGCAGGTTTACATAAAATGCTGCAAAAGAGATTGTAGGTAGATCGGGTGTTTTAAGCAAGATTTGGAAAGCCTCAAAAATGAACCAAGATGTAGAATGCCTGGTGGTGTTTGATCAATTGTAATGCAGCCGAGGGGAATTACTGAGAGCTAAGGAAGGGTGAATGTGATGGTGGTGCAGGAGGAAGTAAAAGCTATATGGAGAGGTATAACTATAAACGTGTATTCTATAGCTACATTCACATATTAATAGAGGGGTATTGGGCTATGCACATACCCTTGTGCAGCAGGTAAAGCACTAAAGGAGCAGATGGACTTGGGCTTCTACTTGTCTTCCCTCAACAGAAGAACATTGTGTTCTAATAACGTGATACTATGTGATACCAACTTTCCCAGCATGATCCCTGAAGACAAAATAGGTGCATAAGCAAAGTGTGGTAAAGGCTGAGGGTGCCCAACTACTAAAAGATATAGCATTTGGGTTCTTAAAGGCTTTAAGTTAACAAAGCAGTCATTTAGCAGGGAAGCAACAAAGGCCACATGGAAGAAGCACACCACCCTGTGTAATCATGAGGTGTCCACAGGACCAGGTATCAGAAGATAAAAAACAAACCATCATATCATTGTGAAGGAGAGGGGTCAGTGTGGCGATGCAAAGCTTATCTGTTGATAATTGGAAATGTTAGGGAGCTGGAGGCAGAACTAGGGGTTGTACCTTCTACACATCAAAACCTCCTTTCCCCCTTACAGGAAGTTGGAAGCTGCTTAAGGCCAGAGGGCATGCTGACATTCAGGTCTTTGAGACTGGAAGCCAGTAAAACTGTGTGGGACCCCATCCAGGCCAGGTGGGCTTAATTCAGCCAATGGGTTTAACCAGTATTGTTGACCACACCTCCCAACAGGGAGGGAGGAAGGGAAGGGGACCTGAAAAAGCCAGAAACTTTGAGACCACTCTCTCCCAGTAGCTGCTACAAAGTTCAGTACAGCTATGTTGCCTTCCTGCGCAGCTGTGTTGCAGACTGTCTGTCTCTCTCTCTCCCACTTTTTCTGGCTTGTGTTCCATTTACTGTAATGCCTGAAACTGCTTCTATCCTTTATAAAAATTTCACTTGGATCACAAACCAGACTTTAGCATGGATTCTTTCTTATGTGAAGCCATGGACCAAGGTATTTCTAACCCAAGAGACCTAACAGAAACTCCCTCACAGAAGGGATGACTCATCCAGGGTGTAGTGTAGCACCGACAAACACACAACATTTCTCTAGTTCTTTAACGCTTCCTGCCCCCACTATCATGGCCCCAGTTTGACCTCACAAATCCTGTTAGTCCATTGATGTACATTGGTACAGATAATAGTTTTTTGACACCAGGAATCCTGGGTAGGTAAGCCACTCAGAAGCAGTAATGGGAGTAACAATTCCTTGAGGGTACAAGAAGGGAGGGGAAGGGGGAATGGATAGCAACGATAGATATATAACCCCCCTCAAGGGGGATGAATAACAGAACTATGGGTGAAGGGATACATTGGATGGTGTAAATTATGACAAAAAATGATTAAGAGTTCACAAGGGTGGCGGGGGTTGGGGGGTGGGGTAGGAGCTGATATCAGGGGCCCAAGTAGAAAGAAAATGTTTGAAATGATGATGGCAGCATCTGTCCAAGTTTGCTTGATGTAATTGATTTACAGATTGCCATATCTGTAAATAGCTCACAATAAAATGATCAATTAAAACAAAATGAACTAAAAGAGGGAAGATTGTAGCCCTAAGAATGAATTAATTATGGTTGAAGTTTGGACAACGGTGAAAGCAGACCACAGAATTACCATTAATGTGATAGCTGTTGAAGTTGGGTTCTAGGGCTCGCAAATAATTAGCGCTTTGACTTTTAGGCAAATGCCTTGGCCTCAACAAGCTTTCAGCAATGGGAGTACGAGACATGATGCGGACTAGCTACAGATGATGAAAAACAAAAATAAAACAAGACTGAAGCAAATGAAGGCAATTTTATGGGCCAAATTGTAACTGAGGACAAGTTTGGGGTTTACTGAAATGACCCAGTACAATCAAAACAGTGGCTTCTGAGGGGATCCACTTTGAACTAGCTACATTCAAGGCAGAAGACAGCTCAGTGACGTTTTACAGCCCCCTTTAAAAAAATTCCAAAGGGGTAATCTTGATAGATGTTCTCAAAAGACACAAGAAAATCAATTACAGGGTTAATTGTGAAGAAATTTTCAGAAAATTAAAAATTGTAATGGTAAGAACAAGATGAAGAAAGTTGAGCCCATCACAACAATACCCTGGTATATTCCCCAAGGGTAGGAACGAGAATTTCATCAGGAAACCTTGCTCCATCCGTCTCAAAGCCCCAATATTGTACCTTCAGGGATTTTCGGTGTGCTCTTGAAGTTTAAAGCACAGTGAAAAGGAACACTATTTCAGCCTCTCAAGGATGCAAAACAAACAAGCCCTAAAAACCAAATCAAACCAGAACAAAATTGCCATTTTGAAAAAGTATGGAATTCTTGGGGAAAGGTTAGAGAGCTGAAAACACCACCTTCGGAAACGTATATACCTAAATAAAGGATATGCTAAGAGAAGCAACAGCCTCACATGTTTGGTATTTTTTGCTTAGTAAAGTTTTATGACTTTATAGAAATGCTTTCTGGTTTACCTACATAATTTAAGCATTTACTGAAACTTCCTCCTTACCCTAGACCAGAGGGCTCACTCCCAGGAGGCCATGGCTAGGATGAGAATGTTCTGTTTTATTTCTGGTTTTCCTCTTGTTTACAATGTTCTGATTTTAATACTGATTTCAATCTTTCCTCACCTAACTGAGTTGTTTTCATTCTAAGAAAACAGGATTATGGAACAGCCTTCACTTTCTGCTCACTGCTCTCAGTGAGAATCTAGTTACCAATATCCCCAAGTAACGTCCTTCAGTAACTTTTTTTTTCTGGGTGAGAAAAAAGATTATTTAGAATGCAGTAACAAATTAACATGCACAAAACACTACATCTTTTGATACAAAGAAAAATACACCCCTAATCTACTTTTTCAATAAAAATTCTAACATTTGTACTCTACACAATTATCTATTTTTGCTAGTATATTTCATTCTAGAAGTATTTTTTAAAGACCTACTAGGTACCTGAAGCTGTTCTAAGTGTTGAGGATATAGCTATAAAGTAAGCATTAAAAAAGAAAAGAAATAAATGAAAAGCGCTTCCACACACAATTCTCTTTGTATTAAGGCTTTGTTTTTTTCTATTAATTGTGTTCCCCAAAATGTTTTCAACCAAGTTAATCGCCTCCATTTCAGGCCTATGCTCTCTCTCTCCTCCTGCCCCCTCACTCACATACTCATAATGTGCTAGGAGAGATGCGTGCGAGGAAACAAAATAGAAGCAAAGCCCCATTGGGAAACTGAGTAAACTGAGCATAAATATGAAGATCATGCTGCTACCGTAAGGGAGCCCTGGTGGTGTAGTGTTGAGAATCACCAGCAAGTTGAACCTTCCAGCTGCTCTGTGGGAGAGAGACTGGGCTTTCTACTATGGTGAAGAGCAGTCTTGGACAGTAGGGTCGCTGACGCTGATGGCAATGTTTGGCTTTGAGAGTGCTGCTATCACAGCAAAATGAGGTAGCCTGAGGCCCAGTGTGACAGAGAAGAGTGAGTGGGGTCTGTCACAGCAGAAACTGAGGGGTAGTCCTGGGGACGCTGAGGCTGAGTAGCAGAGAGAAGATCCCCAGTAGGAGGTCACTGAGACAAAAGTTCCCTTGTGAAGAGGAACACATGCCTCTGAAGGATGGCCCCACAGCCTTAAGAGTGGGAAGAGAGGACAATGGAGGCTGCTTTTAAGAGCTCCCTAAACTCAGATTTTAAGATTTCCAATAGATTTAACTTAGTTAATTTATTTTACATACATGCATTTCCTGGTAGGATGGTCTTTGGTCTAATGTACTAAACTCCTTTTAGAGCAACAGTATCAAAGCAATTCCTCCTCTTCTCTCCTTTCAGCCTCCCTTGCGGAATCTTCGGGGCTCTGTCCGGCTAATGTCTATGCACCAGGGACCTCGACGTAGCAGTGGCCCACCTAGAGGAAGCCTTTCTGTGAGTGCTGAAGGAAGTAGCAGTCCTAGCCTGTACTGAAACACCCATCGTGGTGAAAAGTGAATATTTCCTGAGACTTGATAGCACAGTTGGGTGGTTCTAATTTTACAACCCTGGTTTAAAACCTTGAGTTTTAGGAGGCAAGGTTAATAATGTGTTAACAGCAAGTAATACAGCTCATCAAAGACCAGAAACTATTTTACCTGGTTGACTCACTGAAGTCTGCCACTCATTCTCCAAGGGAGACAGGTGGATGGAGCACTTCGCCTCTAACACAAACCGTAATGCTGGGGAGATGGGATCACTAGGGATGTCGTGGTGAGTGGGATCAGACTTGCAGAGAGAGTGATCGTTGTCAGCAGAAAGGGTGGCCCAGGGTGGTCGGGTGTTCTGATTCTACATGACAAGCTGAATATCTCAAAACTTAAAAAATACAAAATCTCCCAATCTTTCAATCTGTCTGACAAACTCGATTAATTTTGTTTTTTTAGTAACAGTGGGAGACAGCAGTTCAAAAAAAAAAAAAAAGTCCCTCTGTGGTTGGACTTGGGCTGTAGGAGCTAGTTTGTAAACTATGGCTTTGAATGTTTTCCTTGACACTGAGCTAAAAGCTGCTTCCTGGTTTCTACCGTTCACGGCCCGACTTCTGCAGCTTGGGTTTCTTCTCAAAAACCTCTCTGGCTTTGGAAACAACACCTGTTCATTTTAATAGCTCCTCACGACCTCAGGCACCTAGGTTATGGTTTCTCTGGAGTCGTTAGAGGGCAGTCAGGTCCCTCCTACACGATGGCCCCTGAGCATTGAGAGATGCCACAGGCTGTGGGAGCGCAGGTGTTCTCCTCTCTCGAGCTGGGGCTGTGTGCAGCTCTGGCTGCGGCTCTTGAGTGTGCCGGCACAGCTTGCAGCTCCGCCATCACTCCTCGCCTCGCCCTTCCACTCCGTGGTCAGCCAGGAGCTGCCACCTTTAAAAAATAGCCAGTGGCTGCGAACTCCCACTGCCCTCATCTGCTTGCATAATCTGCACCGAAGTACCCACATTCACAGTTCTACACTTTTAAGCTACTTGGTTTGGGACTAGAATTCTAGTCTGTTGAGGAAAATCCTACTTTCTGGTTTTGCCTTATGTCTTATTAGTGAAATGGTTTCTTTCAAGTAAAATTTGAATATGTATTCCAGATTTTTGTGAAAGTTACTGATCAAAACTTCAATGGAAAGAGCACTGAGTAGAGGCACACTGAGACAATGGTCCTCATCGCTCAGTGATCCTTGAATTAATACATTTTAGTTTTCACCACAGTGAGGTCTCCCCAGATCCAGATTCCTCTCATATCTGTCAACTGAGCATGTGTTTTTATCCTAAATTTTACCCAATCCCAAATTTCCATTTATAACTTTCCCCAAGTATCTGAAAATAGTAATCTTATAAAAACAATAACAATAACATGAGTTTAGGAGATCTTATTGTTTGTGACTGTTTTCTTTCTGAAGGTTCATAAACTATTTAGAAATCTAATCTGAAGACTTTATGAATTCATGCACAATTCCAATGTTCATTCTTTAATGAAAATACGAAAAATACTTTCCTGCTGCCAGTTTTGGGTGCTTTCCTTTATTTTGCATTATTAGAAAATTATGGTTCTGAAAATAGTGCTGTAAGTTTATTCTGCAGCCAAACTGACATGAACCCAAAGGCTGGATCTCACTTGCAGAGGCCAATTCTTTAATTTTTCTTATTGAATCTTCAGTCATGTGAATCCTAATTCATATACTAAACTACATTTCAACCCTTTTCATTTGCATAAGATGTGATGGAGAAGATAGGGGGTACTGGCTGTCTGCCGACAATTCCAGCTTTCCAACAGCAGGGTCAGGGGCTCCTGTCTTGCCCTTGATGCAGATTTTAACTAGGGATTCATTAGAGATCACGTCAGCTGCTCTCCTAGGCCTCACATTTTCTCTCTCAGAGAATTTAAATTTTGTAATAATAATTTAAAAAACCTCACTGTTGAAAACCTCTCATGTACATTTATAGCCTTAACTCATTTCTTTTTGCTAACTTCACTTTATGAAGTATGCTTTGCAACTGTCTAGGGTACAGAGCAGCTTGCCTTTTTCTTATATTCCTTTTTTTAAATAACAATTTTATTAGCACTACTCCCACGTGTCATACAATTCAATAGTTCAATCATAACAAGGAATCATTACCACAACCAATTTTAGCACATTTTCTTTTTCATACATTCTTATACAAACTAATATAACCTCATTAATTTCTGTAACATTCAAAATCATACTTTAAATTCCTATGGACGTATCTTATGTAGTAGTTACCCTTGTTCGCTCCTTCTACTTGAGGTTAGTTGTCAGTCAAGAATTTATCAAATGTTTGTAGAATTTAGGAGAATGTACTCTAGATCTATTACTAAATAATAATTTTTAAAAATCCCTATTACAGCCTTGGGATCTGTCTAGAAATTTTGACTAGAAAAGATTTGTCCATTTCCACCCATCTGGGGGTATAATTCCACACTGACTATCATGCCTATAAGCCCATTCCCATGCAGTGTTCTGTGCTCAATCATGCAGGTGCTACGATTATTTAATATGGATTTACTTTTTTGCTTGTAGTAATCCAGTTCTTTCCACTTCTGTAAGCAGTTACAGGCGCAGAAACCCACAGGAGGTCACTGTGGGTCAGCACTGACTTGATGGCAGTGAGTTCATCTAGTTTTGGTACATACAATTCTTCAGGTGACGACTTGAAACTGCTGATGGATAAGACCATTCCAGAGGATGGATCTTGCCTGATCTTTCTCCTGAAGGTGACTATCAATTTCTCTCCTTCTTATCTTATTCCACCAAGTCTACACCTCAAAAACTGATTTTCCAGAATGTTCTGTCCTTGATCCTTTCTCTTATCTTCTTCCATACCCCAATAAATCTAGCAGGTCCCACTGAAATGGTAACAGTTATCCAATTCATTCTCGGCCACTGCTTTAGCTCAGCCCACACTAACTCTAAGAACTCTTCCACGGTCCCTTAAATATTTTCATCACGTCTTTCCTGCGTGTGTGTGCTTCTGCTACTCTGTCCCATACTGAAGCATCTGTGGTTCTCATAAGCAATGTACTCTTTCAGAGCTCAGTCCATGAGCAAACAATGTATCCTGACGTGGAATATCCTATTCATATTTCTATTTCTAGTGGCTCAACATGGGCTAGCGTATGGCAGGGAAACAATGAATGTTGACAAATGCATAAGTGGGTCTGCTAACCAAAAGACAACACATGGCTCTATTTGGCTCCTCTTCTGAAGTGTATGGAGAGATGATTGGAAGAACTAAAAGGCCGGCCCACTACGGAGTTAAGTCAGAAACTAATACCATCATTTGATCTCCCTTTAGGCCCATTTTAAAGCTGTTTCGGTTAAAATAAAAAGTGAAGGGGAAATAAGCCCCTGGTGAATCGCTCTGACCAGGGGCCAGGGGTGTGAGTGGCCGTGTTAACATGCAGAATGCAATGGACAGCGGCTCACTGCAGGTGCAGTTAGGTTACAATCATTTGATCTCCCTTATGATCCATTTAAGTTGGTCCAAGGTTTTAATATTTTGTTTTCATTTTTATTGGGGTTCTTATCTGTTCGACTTTGCTATTGTTGTTAGGTAAATCTATGGAGACAGTAACTGGGTTAAAGGTTCCTTGGGAGGGGGAGTGGGGGGAGCAGGGAGCTCAAAGCAATGAGTGCAAGAAAGAAGAAAATGTCTGAAAACGGATTGTGGGGACAAGTGTGCAACTCTTCTTGAGGTGACAGAGCTGCTGTATGGAATGTGAATTCCATGCCAATAAAGGATTTTTTTTGTCAAAGAAAGAGGTCTGTTCAAGAAGAAGAACCAAAAATCCCATTGGAGAAACAAGAAATGGGGTTACAGATTTAGAGAAATGGGTCATTTAGGAAAGTATTTTAATTGGGAGGAGAGAGCAATGATTTTTTTTTTAAAAAAAGCATGGCTCTAGTAGAGAGCCTCTAGTATTATGAAAAATATTTGAAAATCAAACTGTTTCATTTATGGAAGGATAAGGCACAAATCATTTTTCATTAAAGCAGCTCTATTCCCTTCATCAAATGTTGATCTAGATAGTAGGGATGGCAAACGCCACTGAGACCATTGTTCTATTGAAAGGGACATTTATTCTAAAAAGCCACCATCTGTTTGATTCAAGGTGAACTCCTACTAATGGACATGCCACATGTTGTCTGTTTAGTCACCAGTTCCCGGACACAAATGATCTGATGAGGAGAAAATAATGCCTGTTTCAAGTGGGCCTGGAAACTTCTATCTGCTACCCTGGTTTGACTTCAGAAGCTTTAAAACCACACATGTGGCCCCCATCTCACTCACAACACAGGAGGCACATGGATTACTCAGGAGGGACTGAAAAAGCCAATGACAGGTGAGATGGCTGATAGCACTCAGAAGATGCCCACAGGGCAGAGGCTCCACTTGACAGATGTGGTTTAGTCCACTGAGGAAATTATATGGATGCTCAGGAAGAACAAAAGTACTAGCAGGAATGGCACGTGAGGGTGTTCTCCAAAAAAACATCACTACTGTGTTTCATGTGAGACAATGGTATTTTTCAGTCTTCTAAGTGCTTTTGCCCTGGAGTTCCACCTGTTTGATCAGGTAGTCCAGCATACCGTAACCAAGAAATCTTTTGATTCTGACCTGAATTTACTGCTCAAAACCCAACCAAACCTGCTGCTGAACCCCATAGGTTTACCAAGGATGCAAAGCTTTAATGAAGCAGACTGCCTCATCTTTCTTCCATGGAGTGCCTTGCCAGCAGGCTCCAACTACTGACCCTGTGGTTAGCAGCCCAAAGCTTAACTCACTGCATCATCAGGGAGAAAGACTAGGCTTTCTAATTCCATAACGAGTTACAGTCTGGGAAACTCACAAAGGGCAGTTCTACCCTGTCTTCTAGAGTTGCTTTGAGTTTGGCATTGGCTCGATAGCAGTGAGTTTGGTTATTTGGGTGGTACCCTTACACGCCCTCTCTTACCTGTTATCCCTAGCACCAGCTAGCCTACAGTGCCTGTTCCATGGTAATCGACTTGGTAATAAGAACTTTGAGGAGAATGAGTCGGAAAGGCCTGGCTTCCTTGAGCAGCATCCAGAAAACCATCTCTGCTAGAACCTAGCTTTTGGGTTCCATGGGCACCTTGATAAACTTGAGCATGCATATAATCACACACAAAAAATTGCACATTTACCACTTTGATTAGAGAATAGTGCCTGTCGTTGTGTCCTCCCTCTGTCTGCAGTGAGCCTGCTGTGGAAATCAGCTTTCTCTTACTCCTCAGCTTTGGCTTAAACACTCTCTTCTCAGACGGGTTTATCCTGATATGACTCTTTGTCTCTATTTATTTACTTTGCAGAAATTCTTACAGTTAGTGTATATACTATTTGTCTCCTTCCTCTATGAACCCCTTTGGCCTTGATCCTTGACATATTACTTGGGATTTGGTAGCATAGGGATTTGGTAGATAGTGAGCCCACAATAACTGAGAGACACCCAATTTTTAGGTTATTCAATGTCTGGAAAATCCAAATCTAAGATAGCTCAATAAAGGACTGAATTCCAGACATCAGCTACAACATACTCAAACGGGCAGAGACGTTTGCCAAAGCCCAGGATGATTTAATAAAATGTTAAAGTCCAAATATTAAGAATTAAAAAAAATTAGTCTTAAGATAATTTTAAAACCCTTTTTCTTTATTTTTCCATTTCTCCCCCTCTTCTTCTTTTAACCCTTGTTTCTGGTACAATATTAGCACTTTTAGGGGCAGAGATCAAAGAGCAGAGTAGTTAGGTGATTGTAGCTTTTCTCACAGACCTCATATCTATAGAACCTTAAGTTTTCTCAAAGTATAAGACTGAACAAAAATATTTTAAACATTGAAAAGCAGAAATGTCTGTCATTTGACTTTTCCTAATTTCTGTATTAAATTATCCTCCTAGATATGAAGTTGGTTATTTTATGAGCTATTTTATGGTAGAGCCTTGACTAACCCTCATCATTAGTATCCTTAGCTGGTCATGTAATAAATGAAAGTGTTTTAGAAGTGATATTGAAAAATATCCTTTTTAACTTTTAAAAATGTGCTGTTCTAAACTTAATCGAATGGTAAAAGTAGTACTCAGCAAAATAACAATGGATGTATTTTATAAAGATACATTTAACAAGTAGAGAAGGTGATATAACAAAACAATCACAATGGACATAGTGTTTTTTTGTTTGCAAATGATTTTTTGTTGTCTTCATTCAGCATAATTAACTGATAAGTGTCCCCCCAAAACTCAAACCAAACTCACTGACATTGAGTTGATGCCAACTCATAGTGACCCAATAGGATAAGTTAGAACTGCCCTGGTGAGTTTCCCAGACTGCATCTCTTTCCGGGAGTAGAAAGCCCTGTCTTTCTCCTGAGGAGTGTCTGGTGGTTTCAAACTTTTGACCTTGAGGATCGGAGCCAAAAGTGTAACCACTTTGTCACCAGGGCTCCAACTACTCCTAATTGACATGCAAACCGAGAAACCAATTGCTGAATGTTGCCGTGAGGTGCTGCTGAGTGGGTTCTGACTCAGTGACTCTGTACAACAGAACAAAACACCACCTGGTCCAGTGCTGTGCTCACAATCCTTGTTATGTTTGAGCTCATGGCCTGCATATCACCCCCTCCCAGGGAACGGACAACAGAAAAGTGGGTGAAGGGAGACAGCGGTTTCTGGTAAACACTATGAATGAGACTGTTCCCTGTTACATTTCACTTAGCTTCCCACCTTACATACAAAAGATAGGGCGTTTACTTTGAGAAGAACACCTAAGAAAATTCAAGCATTTTGTAATACCACTGCTTCTCAAACACCAACCTACTTGACTAAATTATGAAAAGCTCTTTACATCTTAAAATCAATGCCACACAAATTTTTAATCCCACCAAAGACACTACCACTGAGTCTATTCTGACTCATAGTGACCCTACAGGACAGAGTAGGATTGTTCCCTAGGACTTCCAAGTCTGTAAAGCTTTAGAAGAACAAATTGCCTCATCTTCCTACAAAAGAGCAGCTGGTGGATTTGAACTGCCAACTTTTTGGCCAGTAGTCAACACTTAACGCATATTGCTACCAGGGAAAGATCACAATACTTAATAAAAAATTCATAACTTGTATGAACAGCAGTTGTTTTCAGTATTTTTTCTTGTCCCTCTTCTATCCAGTTGTTAATACTCACCTCTCATGAAAACGTGCCAGTTACGTGCGTTCTGGGGTGGCTAATAAGTCCCAAGTTTAAAGCAAAAAGATACAAGCTCTGGTAGAGTGGAATGAGGCCCTTGATGGCCCTGCTGGCATTGATGCACGTGGCGCAGATAAGGCTTGAGAGCAGCTTCCCACTCACAATGGCTCCATCGAACAGAGGCCCAAAAAATGGAACCTGTTGATTCAAAATAGAAAAATACTTAATTTCCAAATTTCAGTAAACCTATAAAGAGGAGCGCCACTGACTGAATTGTAATGATCACAAAGTAGATACGTTGAACTTAACAAGACACAGGTCAAGAACTTTCAAATTACGTGAAACAGGATTGCTCCATTCTGCTTCTGCACTCTGAACTCTTCACCAGATTATTTCCCCCCTCCCCCCCCACCACCCCGGGTTGTCATTTGCAGAAATGGCATCACTCTTTTTGAGTACCACATAATGTGCAAAATATAGCATCTCACTATATAGCTTTAGCCTTGTACATTACTCAATACTGGAATGGACAATGTTCCTACCTTGAGCCTGACGTGTATTTTTAAAAAAAGTCATTAGCTTTATTTTTTAAATACCACTTTAATTTTCTTTCATAAGACATTTATCAGATATTCACCCACTTTGTCAGATTTATTTATCCTTTAACAGTGGAAGTATTAACCACTGGCGGTCTTCACCTTCAATGCTAGATAATGTTACATTCATTGTGCTTCAAATTGTCTCGCTTTCTCGTGGGAAAATAAAAGCCCAGGCAAAAGCCTTTGGTACTTTTCACATGTTAGTCCTGCAACACAATTTTAATATAAAAATGTTACTGGAGTTGAACAACTGATGTGGGCAAAGAGTGATCAATAAGGGTGATGTTCATGTAGCTAGCCTGGAAAGAACTATGATTTTAATCCATTGTTAAATCTATTTTAATACCTAGCTACTATTTCTTTCTTATAGTATGCGATGGCTTCTTCATAAACAAGTTGGAAATTTTTCACATTGCATACTGTCTTAGTGGTTCTTTATTATAACCCCTGATTTCAAGTCTTTTGTACAATAATACATTGTTACCTGTTCCAGCACAAAATTATTTGAAACCAGCATGCAGTGTGTATATGCAACCATGGCGATCAATGATAAATGCAACTTCTTTCATCTGGCTTTCTAACTCATAACTACTGTATATTATCTAAAGAGGGACAACCATAATCTACATCACAGCCATCATATAACTGCCCTTCTTCAGCTAAATCACCCACATTAATGTATTTCAGTCCTGATCTGGATGTAAGCTCTTTGTTTAAAGTGTCCCCCTGCCCCTGCCCCAAGCTCTGGTGTACCTGGCCAAATGCCCTGGCTAGTGAGCAAGATCTGTATATTAAATTTTAAATGAGATGACTAAATGCCTGTGGACCCATTTGTACCATATGGATAATTGTTATGCATTAAATTATGTACTCCCAAAATATGTTGGCACCCTATCCTCCAAATCAGTTGGATATAATTTAATGTAATCTAATACAATTACTTTATATCTAATGCACTATAATGAAAGCATCATCCACAAGGCAATCTAATGTAATGTAATCCATCCATCAGTTGAAGTTGTTAGTGTAGGGTGGACCCTCAACCTAATCACTTCTGAGTTGTGCCATCAAGCTGGTTCTGCCTCAAAGCGGCTCGATTAAAAACAGAGCAAACACTATGCTGTCCTGTACCGTCCTCACAGCTGGTCTTATGTTTAAGCCCATCTATTCAGGCACCATGTCAATCTATCTTGTTGGAGGTCTTCCTTTTTTCCACTGTCCTTCTAGTCTACCAAGCATGATGTCTTTCTTCAGGGACTGGAGACTGGTTTCTGATAACATGTGAGATGAAATCTCCCCAGTCTTCCTTCTAAGGGATAATCTTTGTTTTTGGTTTATCCCCAACAGTTTTATTGTCATATAATTCACATATCATACAATTTAATAGTTTAGTCATATCAACAAGAGTTGTACAATCACCACCACAGTCAATTTCAGAACATTTTCTTCTTTCTTATAAGCCATCATTATTAGCTCCCCATTTCCCACCTTCCCCTGCCACATCCCTAAGGAAGAATCAATCCAGTTACTGTCTCTAAAGGTTTATCGATCTTGGATTTCATATACAGAAAAACATTAAAACAAAACAAAATGTAAAAACTATCATGAATAACAAAGTAAAACAGATAAGACCTCAATTGAAAAGAAAGCAAGAAATATTAAGAATGAGAACACATTTGACCATTTAAATTAGACAAGTTTCACTACTTAAATTTATTCTCATTTTTAATATTTCATAAGGGAGATCAAATGATAGGCGACTAAGTTTAAGCCTAACTGCGTCTTTGACAATCCACTTCCCATTGCACTCTGCACATTAGCAAGGCTATTTACACCCTTGATCCGTGTCAGAGAGGGTTCGCTAGGGGCTTAGTCCACATGTAATTCCCCCTCACTTAAAAGATCCCCTCCCCAGAAAAAAAACAAAAAACAAAACTAAACTAAAACATCTTTAAAATGGATCGACAGGGAGATCAAATGATAAGACATTACAGTTTGAGCTCATTCTGTTTGTCATAATTGGCTTAAAGATGCTCTCTGACTGGTAACAAGGCTGTTCACATGCCTCAACGCATTGGAGGGGATTCACTGGAGGAACAATCCGTGGGTGGACCCTGCAAATGGAGTTTGGGCTTCCCCTGTCATCCATAGCTTTCTGCAAACCAGGTGTTCACAATTTAAGATCTGATGCCATTCACTCCCTTAGATTTAGATGATATTATTTACAATCCTTGGATCACACAGGCTGGTATGCTTCTTCCATGTGGATGTAGTGGACTACTCACTTCGATGGCTGCTTATTTGAAGAAAGCCTTTAAGACCCTCAGACTCTATCTATTCCTTCTGATAGCAGGGAACCATCTAGTTTCTTCACCACATGTTGCTACAACACCCTGATCTTCAGTGACATCTTCATGAAGTCAAGCATCAAGCAGGACCATGAGAACTAGTTGTTCTTTGACTGGGGCCACAATTAAGTGCAAGCCCAAAATCCATTCACGAAGCTATGGTTTATACATGTTTTGGGTTCACCATAGACAATTATTGTCATTTTATGTCAGAGCACATTATCAATCAACCCCTGGGGCATCACTGCCGTCAAATCAAGGCTGAAGTATAGGAACCTTAAAGGGTGGGTAAACCTCCTGTAAGCCTCTAGGGAACATTCCTGCTATACTTCTTCCAGGAAAGAAGTATTCTTTTGGAAATCCATGGCACTTTCAGTATTCTTTGACAGCATCCTCATTCAAATGCACTGATTCTTTTTTGGTCTTCCTTATTCAATGTTCACCTGTCACATGCATATGATGTGATTGAAAATAACATGGCTTGGGTCAGGCACAACTTAGTGTTCAAAGTAACTAACACCCTTGCTTTTCATTACTTGAAAAGATCTTGCGCTACAGCATTAACCAATACAATGTGTTATTTGATCTCTTGACTGCTGCTTCCTCGAGTCTTGATTGTAGAGCCAATGAAACTTGAAACATTTCTCTGTTTGTCATGATACATATAAGGGAGAAAACTATTGAATCTGATGATGTAGATAAACAAATCAAATCTACATGAATGGAGACTAAAAAGATTGCTGCTATTAAAAGGTGAAACAGGCAAAGATAGGATTCCTCCTAGAGCCACACCCCATATTCATACTGCTAGCCCCCAGAACTACAAGAAAATGACATCTTGTTCTTCAGTCATCCACGTGTAATATGTCTGTTTCAGCAGTACTAGGAAACTAAGTCAGTGATCCACAAAATGTTCATGTCCGTTTGGACTTCCTTTAAAAATTTTTCCTATCATAATTTCATTAATGCTATTCTTTAATATGGAAATCCTAAGCTTCATGAGGTCAAGTAGTTGGTCTGCATTATAAGTCTTGTATTATTTAAATGAATGTTTATTCAAAGTCTACCAAGTGGAGACCCAGAGTAAACATACTCAGACATGCCCAGCTGCTAGCTCAAATACTAGAGATTTGCATCCACTTAGAGGATCATCAGAAGAAGGGTCTGGATAGCTACATGTGAAAAATAACCAGTCATTTAAAAATCTATGGGGCATGGTTTGCTTGACACAGGGTCACCATATGGTTTGATTAATCATGTGACAACACTATTATATTCATTAGTGAATAGTACAAAAATCCCTGCCTTCATTCATTGAGCTTAAAAGTTACTGGGGGTCTTAGAGAATAAACAATATAAACAAATAAAACATGCTATGTTACATAGTACATATACATAAGAGGAAAAATAAAGCAGAGAGAAGTAATAAATGTTAGAAGTGGAAGCTTCTCTCTCTATCTATATATCTACCATCTATCTATCTATCATCTATCTATCTTTCTATCTATCTATCATCTATCTATCTATCTATCTATCTATCATCTATCTATCTATCTATCATCTATCTATCTATCTATCTATCTATCTATCATCTATCTAGCTGTCTATCTATCATCTATCTTTCTTTCTATCTATCTATCTGTCTATCTATCTATAATCTATCTATCTATCTGTCTGCCTATCTATCTATCATCTATCTATCTATCATCTATCTATTTATCAATCATCTATCATCTATCTATCTATCTATCTATCTATCTATCTATCATCTATCTAGCTGTCTATCTATCATCTATCTTTCTTTCTATCTTTCTATCTATCTATCTGTCTATCTATCTATAATCTATCTATCTATCTATCTGTCTGCCTATCTATCTATCATCTATCTATCTATCATCTATCTATTTATCAATCATCTATCATCTATCTATCTATCTATCTATCTATCTATCTATCTATCTATCTATCTATGTAACTTAATCTGGAGGCTGATCAGTCATTTTATATTCAGCTGTGGTGAATGTGAATACTGCACACTTGCGATAGTAACAGGTATGTAAAAAACAACAGAGAATGGTAAATCATAGGAAACTTTAATGAACTGTATTGACTCTATCATCTTTTGTATTCTGAAAGCATTGTTATATATTATTTTCATTAGCAAACCATCCCATGACAATGTATCATGCAGAGAAGAACATTAAGAAAAGAAAATATAGTCAGGCTTTTTACAGTATGGTTTTACCTCAATAATTACAGTAGGAATTGAGAAAATGAAATGTGTTATTTGTTGTGAAGTTCTATCAGCCAAATCAATGAAACTGAACAAACTAAAATGCCATTTTGATAGCAAGTATCCAAGTTTTGCCAGTAAGGATACCAACTATTTTAAAAGCAAAGCTGATGTACTTAAGAAAGGCAGGCTTGACACTGGTGGCCAGTACCACAAACAAAACCTAACAGCCATTGAAGCTTCATATTTGGTGGCACTCAGAATCGCCAGAGCTATGAAACCTCAGACCATTGCTGAGGATTTACTGTTGCCAGTGGCCAGACTTATGATTGGAGTTGAATTTGTTATGAAATTGAGTGCAATTCCTTATCTAATGACACTATTTGCAGAAGAATAGATGACATGTCTGCTGATATTCTTGATCAGCAATCCAGGAAATTAAATCTTCTCCACTTCCAATATTTAGCATCCAGCATGATGAATCTACAGACATTGTAAACTGTTCACAGCGACTAGTTTACATGGTATATTAATGATGGCAACTTTAAAGATGAATTCCTTTTTAGCAAACCTCTTGCAACGACACTACTGCATGTGATGTATTTGACACAGTTGGTTCATTTTTGAAAGAGCATAAGATCTCTTGGGAAAAGAGACAAATTGATGTCTCTGAATGCTTTATGAGATCAGCTAAAAACAGCATAGTTAATTTTCCCTTCTTTTTATCTTCTAGATTCCACATTCAGGGTCTCTACCCAGTGGGAATCAGGGTATTAGTCAAAGTATTGCTCTATGACATGTTCATATTACTTTTGGATACCATTTCTCTTTGGAGTCTCTCCTCCCTCATTTTTTCAACGGAGAGATTATAATTCCTGAAGCGTAACAGGGAATTCTAAAGGAGAGAAATTGGCAGTGGAGCTCTAAATGCAACAAGATACAGATTTTAGATTGGGCACAACAAATTGTGAAGTCTAGGAGCAGTAGTTACAGGTTGTAGTTCTGGGGATTCTTTTTTTGGCAAGGACATAAAACAAACTACAAAGTTGCCACCTAACCTCAGGGAAGCTGAGTTTTTTTCAGAACCACAGAGAGGAAAGCCTTGCTCTAGAGTTGGCACCCTACATTTGGATTTCTACCTTCCTAAACTGTCGGAGAACACATTCGTGTTTATTAGGGCTATCTACTTGTGGTATAAACAAAAAAGGGAAAAATGGGCTCAGCATACCTTAAACTGGAAAAAAACAAGAAAAAACTCAAGGCTCGAGTTACAATACTGAAAGATTCGATGGGCAAAACATTGAAGGATGCAGGAAGCATCAAGAGAAGATGGAAAGAATACACAGAGTCACTGCACCAAAAAGAACTAGTCAAAATTCAGCAATTTCAGGAGGTATTGTATGAGCAATGGCAATGGTACTGAAGAAAGATGTTCAGGCTACACTAAAAGCACCAGCCAAAAGCAAGGCCCTAGCCATTGACGGATCCCAACGGAAAGGTTTCAGTAAGCGAATGAAGCACTGCGGATACTCGCTCATCCGTGCCAGGAAATTTGGAAAGGAGCTACTGGCCAACTCTCTGGAAGACTGTATATATGTACACAATCTTCCAAAGATAGGTAACCCAATAGAATGCTGAAATTATAGCACAGTGTCATTGAGGTCACAGCAAGTCAAATTATTCTGAAGATCAGCCAACAATGGTTGCAGAGGTTCAAGATGGGTTCAGAAGAGGACCTTGCACAAGAGATATCATTGCTGATGTCTGATGGATCTTGGCTGAAAGCAGAGAATACCAGAAAGATGTTTGCTTGAGTTTTATTACTATACCAAGGAACTCAACTGTGTGGACCATAACAAACTACGGAGAGCCTTAAGAAGAATGAGAGTTCCAGAACACCTCATGGGACACACGCAGAAGTTGTCCATGGATCAAGAGGCAGTTTTGTGAATGGAACAAATACAGCACAGTTTTAAACCAGGAAAGGTGCGCATCAGGGTTATATCTCCTTACCATACTTATTCAATCTGTATGCTGAAAAATCATCCGATAAACTGGATTATATGAAGAAGAATGTGGAATCACGTTTGGAGGAAGGGTTAATAAAAACCTGAAATATGCCTGGATGCTTCCTCCCCCCAACTACCATGATCCGAATTCTACCTTGCAGGGCTGGATAGGGCAGAGGTTGTACACTGGTGCATTTGGGGGCTGGAGGCACAGGGAATCCAGGGTGGATGATACCTTCAGGACCAGGGGTGTGAGGGGCGATGCTGGGAGAGTGGAGGGTGAGTGGGTTGGAAAGGGGGAACTGATGACAAGGATCCACATGTGACCTCCTCCCTGGGAGATGAACAGCAGAGAAGGGGAGGAAAGGGAGACTCTGGATAGGGCAAGATATGACAAAATAACAATGTATAAATTACCAAGGGCACATGAGGGAGGGGGGAGCAGGGAGGGAGGGGGAAAAAAAAGAGGACCTGATGCAAAGGGCTTAAGTGGAGAGCAAATGCTTTGAGAATGATTGGGGCAGGGAATATGCAGATGTGCTTTACACAATTGATGTATGTATATGTATGGATTGTGATAAGAGTTGTATGAGCCCCTAATCAAATGTAAAAAAAGAAAAGAGGAGAAAAAAAGAAAATGATTAGGGCAAAGAATGTGCAGATGTGCTTTACACAATTGATGTATGTATATGTATGGATTGTGATAAGAGTTGTATGAGCGCCTAATAAAATGTTAAAAAAAACCTGAGATATGCAGATAACATAACTTTATTTACTTTGAGGAGCTCCTGAAGCACTTGTGGCTGAAGATCAAGGATTGCAGCCTTCAGTAGGGATAACAGCTCAATGTCGAGAAGATGAAAACACAGTTGGAGCAATAGGTAGCATCATGATAAATGGAGAAAAGATTGAAGTTGTCAAGGATTTTTGTCTTCCCCGGATTCACAATCAATGTTCATAGAAGCAGCAGTTAAGAGGTCAAAGAAAACATTGCATTGGGTAAATTAGCAGCACAAGACCTCTTTAGGTGCTGAAAAGCCAGGATGTCACTTTGAGCACTAAAGTGCGCCCAGGATGTCACTTTGAGCACTAAAGTGCGCCTGACCCAAGCCATGGAGATAGAATGGGCTCAGGCAAAGGAACATCGGTGAGGATGGTGCAGAACTGGGCAGTGTTTTGTTCATAAGGTCACTATGGGTCAGAAATGACTTAATGGCACCTAACAACAACTTGTTGCAAACTCATTGCCAAAAAAATTCATGATTAAGAGGCTTATTAAGGAATATTCACAAATCGTAATGCCAGTGAGAAATGCTCTGGTTAGTTGTTCACCAGGATGTGCTACAACGGTTCAGATCTGTTAACAGCTGCTCATAGGAACATACTACTCTGCTGTCACCCTCAACACAAAGGCATTCAGCTCAAGCTCCCTGGTTCAGCAAACCGAGCTCCATTAAAGCAAGTACCCAGAGGCACCCCACCCTCAACCAGATGGCACTCAGCTTCACTTAAAAAAAATATCAAGTCCAATTTCCCCAATTAAGTATCCAGAGGTACCTACTCTACAAGCCAGTCTCCTACACAAATTCCATCTCTTCCATGCTTTGGCTCCTGCTCTGCTTCTGCTATTGCTCTTCTGATGGTGTAGTTGTTATCTGGATTAGGGCCTAACAGATGTACTCCACTCTTCCTGGCTCTTGCTGGTAAAACTTCCTTCTCTTGCTTCTCAGAGGGCTCATTTCACACACAGCAGGATGGCACTCCAGAAAATCCTGTTTCTTCCTCACACCTTCTTACTATAAACTGGTCAGCAACCTGTGGCTCGGTAGATACATGTGGCTCCGAAGTAAAACTTAAACATTTACAAGGATATTCAGATAATGGTGATTTCATTTGTTTGTAAAAATATATTTATGGCTCTTGAATAATTTTTAAATTGTTGTGACAGGATTAGCTTTTCCATCTTAAACGTTTCCAGACTCAAGAAAACACATTGTTCTTGTACCCATCAGTGAAGTAATGGATGAAGAAACCATAGTGCAAACATACAATAGACAGTTATAACAACAATCTACAAGTGGCCACATAGACAAGAAGGTTAAACAAGTGTGGGAAGGAGAACGGGAATATACCCACCAATAAATATAGGTTTAGTAGAGACTATTTCTAGATATGTATTTTCTTATGCTGCAAACATATTCATGAACATAGTAGGACATGCACGGGGTAAAGCTATGAAAACTTCTCAGTCATAACTAAATACCTCGAAGAAGTGAGTCACTGGGCTGGGGGGCTCAGATAGCAAGGGTACATCAAGGTCAACTGGCACAAAGTGGTTCACAATGAAAATCTTCTCTATCCTATGTTGCTGACTAGTAAATTAGTCAAAGTCAGTGAGCCACCCTCTAAAATGCAATTATTGGTCTCTCTCCATCTAGAGCCAAGAAGAGGGGTGGGGGTGGGGGGGGGAATCAAAAGACACAATGATACAATTAGTCCAGAGAAGGAACTATACAAACTTCAGCTTCCACAACCGTGAGGCCAGAATTAGACAGTGCCAAAATACCACAATCAACTGCTCTGAAAGGGAGAACATTAGAAGATCATGGATATAATTAAAGAAAAGTGTAGAAAAAAATTAAAAAGGCTAGGTTCACTAGTCAGAAAGAGACTGGTGGACTTTGAGACTGGTTCTTGGTTACTCTTCCGGTCTGGAAATGAATTCACCTGTATAGCTCAATTTGGATCCAAGCAATCGACAGGTCTATCAGTGAACAATACAGAATAACCAACCATTCATGTTCCAAGGGGCAATATTCCCAAGGACAAAGTTCAGAAGGTTGGAAAGGTTGGGAAAGAAAGATGAAAGGAAACCCAGAGTAAAAGTGAGGTGAGTGATGCTACATTGTGGGGACTGTAATCAAGGATATTAAAAGAATACATACATTGTTGAATGGAGAACTGATTTGCTCTGTAAATCTAGACCCAATTTATAATAAAAAGTTTTTTAAAAGCATAAGATAATTTTGGCAAACACTGAGTTATCAAGATACTTGAAGTTTTGCTTGGAAAGTCTAAAAATATAAAAACTCTTTCTAGATCAAAAGACATGGTAATTTCATTTGTTTAATAATTATTCATTTTATTCCTTGATCAAAGTCCTATTAGGAACTAGAGAGGGGCAGGCATACAGAGGAGCAAGTCAGAATGCTTACCCACGGGTTTCGAGGGAGAGAAAAAACATGTATTATAGAAGACAAAAAGGAAAAAGAAAACACAAAAATGTTAAGGTGGGTGCAGATAAAATGCTTGGCAACCTCAGAAGTCTAGCACATGGCAGCCACAGAAAGCCTTGTGCTTGTTGTGATCAAGGTCAGTGGGTGTCGGCAGAGACTGGTAGCGGTAGAAAAGGAGCAATCCAGGTAAATGTGATTACTGGGAGATAGGGGTGAGGTATGACTGGTAGTCTTTCGGCTGGGATAGTGTTCTCCAAAATGGATTTCATGAGATAGTAATTTAATAATTTTTGGTGTTCTACACCTGCCTAAAGTTAATGATGAACACATAAGAGAAAAATAAAGGGAACGATTGTAGGCAGAAAAAGGAAAGAGGATGCACACGGTTTCTAAGAGAACTCTTTCCACAAAGTAGGGAAGCTGTTGCTGGATCACTAAAGAAAGCAAGGCACATGGAGAAGCTTGGAGTGCAGACTGGAGAAAAATAGAAAGTTCTAGAATAAGTATCTTAGAAAATTCCTGGAGCAACAATATCACTGGTGCCTGAAGAAGAGTCTTGGGAACCCAGCTCATGTTAGACTCAATGCCAGCAGAAATAATCAGTTCATTTTCATGCATTCCTTTTTCATGTCTGCACTGATTAAAGCTCAAAACCACCCCCAGAGCGGCTCAGTTACGGCGACTGTAAAGTCAGAAGTGCCCCATAAATCAGACATCAGGACTGTCATCAAGACAAGCGACATGCAAGACCTTGGAGCCTCACCTTATGGAGGAGATTTCCCATCGCCGACAAAAGATGTACAGTACCACTTCAAGAGAGAAGGAACAGTCTCTTACACCAGGGGGCCAATGCACAAATGCTACATAGAAGCTGAGAAAAACAGAACTTGTTGGGACATTTCATTAAAACTACAAAGTTTCCTCATTTCGGAGAAGGTGCTCTAAGTGGCCGGAACACAAATGGTTACAATGCAGAAAAAGAGAATCAAAGTGTCAGACTGGAAACAATGAAGCTCCTGGAAGCAGCGTTTCCTGAAAGATGAGAAACAGTTTCCATTTTGAGAGGCTGCGGGAACAATTAAAGTCCCTCCATGAGTATCTTTTAAACAGGGGCCTTCATTGGACCTGTGCTTCACTTTGCCACTTTTGGGTTCTACAATTCTTATCAGCTTGAGATGAAAACTTATATAATTGACATATTTGTATTCATTAAATGGTTATATTTAGAAAATATGATAAATGAATCATTGGGGTAAAACACATAAATAATACAAAACTGAATTTTTGATGGTGGCTCTATTGTGGTGGCTATTGTTATTAAGTCACATTAACACTGGGCCAGGTTCTGGCCTGGTGCTCAGTACGTATTATCTAATTCTCACAACTCCACGCAAGCAGCACGTTCACTCCAGTGTTACAGATAAATAAAGGCAGGAGAAGTGAACTGCTTTTCGGAAGTCCATCCAGGTCAGTACTTGGGTCCCAAGCCCTCCTCATGGTCCTTGAGGTCATGTGACCTGACCGCAAGGTGAGGTCATGTGACGTGCCACTTCTTTTTGTCTCGACTTCTCTACCTCTCCTATGTTCCCTGAATGACCACAGTGACATCTTTCTGTCCCAGATCCAAACCCATGATGCTCACGCTGTCCCCACTCTACTCTTGTTACCTTCTCTGCATCCCAACTGTAAGGTTGGCTCCCCTGCTCCATTTGAACAAAGATCAACTGGAGGCTTCTCTGCCCCCCTTTCTGCCCTATGTATCACCTACCTTCTTTCTTTCTAACACCGATCTCTACCTCCAGGTTTCTAGTTCAACCATTTACTAGTTTAATGATTATCTCTTTTAATATATTCAGATTCTAGGAGGGCAAGGCCCCATCCCTTGACACAATACATGCAAGATAGACACTGCTCTGCCTGGAATATGGGACCAGCTCTGATGGGTCCAGTGATGGGTCATCTGCAAATCTGCTGTCCTCTCCACATTTCTAGAGTGAGGTCTGCTGGGACCTTCTATCTTTTGTTTCATGGCCATGCCTAGAACCAAACCACATTCACTGCCATCAAGTCATTTCTGACTCATAGTAACCACCGCCAACTCCCCGCCCCTGTGGTTTTCTGAGACTGTAACTGTTGTCAAGAGTAGAAAGTCCAGTCTTTGTTGGAGCTGCTGGTGGTTTTGAACTGCCCACCATTTGGATCGTAGCCCAACTCATACAACTATAAAGGCCAGGGTGAAATGGTAATGGCGAGTGCCACAGCTCTTCCTCTATTTGGTGAACTTGAGAAAGGGGTTCTATTTAAAAATGAAGAATTGAAAACTGGACAAATAAGGCAAACGTATGCTGAGGTTAGTACCTATGTTGCTGTTGTTGTTACGTGCTGGTGAGTTGGTCCTGACTCAGAGTAATGCTACGTACAACAGAATGAAGCACTGCTAGTCCTACGTTAGCTATCTTCACATTTATGTGAGTCCATTGTTGCAGCCAATGTGTTTGTCAATCCATTTTGTCCACAGTACTTTCAGGGTTGTTTTTTTTTGGCAGCATAATTCAAATACACCAATTTTTCTTCAGTTTTTCTTAGTCAGTGTCCAACCTTCACATGTATATGAGGCAGTTGAAGATATTATATCTTTGGGTCAGGCTCACCTTAGTCCTTGTGTTAGTCTGGGTAGCCTAGAGAAACAAATCCAGACCCACTCATGTGTATAAGTCAGAGCTTTATATTATAGAGTAGTCGTATATTAGGAAACATCCCAGCCTAGTCAAGATCAAGTCCAGAGTCTGATAGAAGCTCACGTGTGCGATACAAGCGTATACATTCCTTTTCAGACTCACGTAACACATGCAATGGCACTGAATGCAGAAGATCACAAGCCAGTGGGTGGAAAGTCTTGTGGATCCAGTGCCGGTGGAGGCATCTCAGTGCCGGCGTGGGTCTTCACATTGCTCCTCCAGTTCCAGGGCTCTGGCTCCATCAGTGTGTCTCCATGTATCTTGTCAATAGGAATGTGAAGCAGATAGCGTGTGTGTCCCACCTCCAGGGAGGAAGAATCCTGGGAATGCCATGGCCACACATAGGCACCATTGGCTATGACCTGATTGACAGGCTAGACTCCACCCCTTCACTAAAATTGACAGATTATGTAACTGCCACAGTCCTCAATGTAATATCCTTTATTCTCAACACTTTGAAGAGATCATGTGCAGACGATTTTCCTAATCCAATGTATTGTTTGATCTCTTGACTGCTGCTTTCCATGAGCATTGATTGTGGATCCAAGCAAACTAAAATCCAATTGTGACAATTTTTAAGTTGTAATTCACACTGAAGGCTGCAATCCTTGATCTTCATCAGCAAGTGCTTCAACCCCTTTCATTCAGCAAGCAAGTTGGTATTATCTGTGTATTTCAGGTTCTTAATAAGCCTTCCTCTAATCCTGATACCACATCTTTCTTCATATAATCCAGTTTTCTGATTATTTGCTCGGCATACAGACTGAATAAGTACAGTGAGAGGATGCAACCCAATCCTGTAGCACAGAGAAAATAATCAAACCTGAGAAGTCCAGACAGGAACCATAGAAGGATGGGCACTGTCAGTGTTATTACTGCTTGGTCGTACCATTTTTTCCACTTTCACAGTACTTGGGAGGTGGGGGAGAGGATGATTTTAACTTCACAATATAAAATCAAGGAGTTATTCAAAGTATCTAAAATCATTCCTGGATAAGAGATGTATGAGCCCCAAATAAAATGTTTTAAAAAAAATAAAAATAAAATCAATCCTGGTTCAAAGAATAATGACAACAAATGAAGGAAGAAATGGAGTTGGTCAATCAATACAAAGAATGTGTGAACAACCCTTTAATTCCTCTATACTTAGCAACCTTTAAAATTTTTATTTAAATTAAACTTTGAAAACAAAATAAAAGCTACTTCCTCTCATGACTTATAGTAAAAACAGTCCAGTGACCAGTGAGGTGGAACTGGAATACAAGTATTCATGAGGAAAACAAAACCCACAGATAATCCAAAACAGCGAATGACGAATGAATGCGTTTCAAATGTAGTACAGCAAATACACATCTGAGGATAAAGCTGTAATCTGGGGTCAGGGGCAGTGGGCCTTCCTTTTCCCTTCACAGAGGGGACCTGTGCGGTTCTGACACCTTGAGCCTCCCTGTCCTGCTGGGCCCGCGGATTGCACTTGCAGCTGAAGAACTCAGGGCTGTAGAGGTGTGCTGTGTTTTGGAGAACATGCCATTTCCTCTTGCTGCTGCTCAGAGGCCGAGAGAGAACCAGCTTGCTTTCTGACATGATGCTGGGTCTGCCAACTGCCATTTGGTGACTATTTAGATAGGCAGTTTCTGGCCAACCAGAGCAGATAAAACATGAGGTGAATGAGAGGGAGAAGTATGTATAAAACAAGGTTGTTTTAAAAGGAAAATGATGTCATAAATCAATTGCAAAGGAATTTTCAGTAGCCAAATTGTTATTTGAGATAAAAGAGGAGCTAGGAGCTAAAAATAGTTAGGCTTCAGAATTTCCCCCATTTGTATTGAGGCTTATCTTGTACCCAAATGCTCTTTATTATTCTTTGGCAAGAGCTAGAGGGTCACTTGCATAATCTGTCAAAAAACTAGACAAAAAGAATAAAATAAATCTCGTATATCCAGGGAATTCCTCTAATTATAAGTGGCAATGAATTAGAGAAGGAATTTTAATATAACATCTGCAAATAACATCTCTTTGTATGTATAATTCTCAATAATCTCATTCATTTACTCAACAAAAAAGGTTGCTAACATAAAACACACATCAGTAAATAATTTACCAACTTGTTTTACTATATTCTAGCTGTTACTTTTACTTTTCTTTTCTAAATAGACAATTCTTTGCAAATTCCAAAGTTAACAACTTATTTCCTGTGAGAATTTCTCTCAGAATATTTTAAAGTGTATGACTCATTCTCAAAAAAAGTGATTTTGTTGGGGTTGGGATAAATATATTTTTAAGTTGCTTATTTCCCATTAGAAAAAGGAGAAATGCACATAGACATGTGGCAAAGCCCAATACTCTATACCAGGTGTTCTCAAACTGCAGCCCGCGGGCCACATGTGGCCCTCCAAAGATATTTTTCCGGCACACTGGGTGTTTTTGTCCCGTTTGGTTTTTTGCTTCAAAATAAGATATGTGCAGTGTGCATAGGAATTTGTTCATAGTTTTTTTTTTTTAATACAACTATAGGCTGGCACTCTAATGGGTCTGAGGGACAGTGTACTGGCCCCCTGTTTAAAGAGTTTGAGGAGCCCTGCTCTATACAATGAAGTTACTGGTAGTACACTTCCTTTCAGACACAGGTGCCACACTGGGCACCCTGGGGCTTTCCATGCAAGCATGCTGCCGCTATTGGCACAAAGCCTTCCCCGTCACTCCTGGACACCTACTCCAGGTGACGCCACCAGGCAGGATGGCTGCCTGAAGAAGGACATGGGCACATGCAGCAGCTGCTGAGGTTCCAAGGGGCCCCAAACCACTGTGCTCAACCACGCTGACAGGAGACTCGAGGAAAAGGGGCCTATCATTTTAAAGTAGCCCTTAGAACCCTGTCCCCGAAAGGACTATCCAGAGGTGCGAGTCACCAACCTCAAGCGGATAGCTGAGAAAGCTAAGATCTAAGAAAGTCAGGGACCCACCTATAAAACCGCTTCTTAGGTGTGCACGCATTAAGACGGAAACTTTGGGATCCCAACACCTAATCTAGTATTCATTCTCTTTCTATATTTCTCAGAAATCATCTAATCACCACCTACTTTTTCTCCATGCCCAGGTCTGTAAGAGCCAAACAAGTGGAGTTTAGAAGACCTTAACCTATTTTTCATTTGGCAAAGTTGGCCCTGGTGGGGGTAACAAGGAAGACCAAGCTCCCTCGGGTGTGGACTATTCCTGGCCAGTGCTGCTCCCCAGCTTCCAGCCCTCGGTCAGACAACCGGCTAGTTAGTGTGTGCCCGGAGAGAGATGCACCACCCACCCCCGACGCTACGGTTCACATACTCAGGAAAAGAAGCTTTCTACACACCAACATTAGCGCTCCGTTATTGGCTGAAAGAGAGTAATCTCTGCAATGCAAACGCTCTAAGAATCACTCTTCTGAAGAACACACTGGGCATTTTAACAGTCCCTCAAATCGCTTATGCTTTGCTCTGTGCGCAAGTCTTCCTGGCTGCCGACTTCATAAATGAAGTCAGAAAAATTTCCATCCCATGACCAAACCACTATTTTGTCAATATTTATGGAGGTCAGTTAACTTACAATATTATTCAACAATAAAATGATGCTATTAAGAACACTGCTTTTATTTTTTTATTTTAACGGAACAAAAAGTTCAATAAAAAGCTCAAGCTCAAGTAATGAGCAGCCTCTCTCAGACACGAGGGCTTTATGTACTCTCACAGGCACACGCGCACTCTCTAATATACCGTTCCTCAAGCACTGTTTATTGTTTAGAGGACGAGGCTGATTCTGCCAGGCACATAATTTGTATCTTTAAAGGAGGTGCATGGAGTGAAAAACAGAAGTATGTTAAATTTCAAAGGACTTGGAAGCAACGCTGTCTGCACGCCTGTGTCACAAATAGCCCTACATTATTGCATATGCTATTAATGAGGCAGAGTGAATGAAAGCGCGATTTGAATATGCATGACCCTATGCAATGAGCCGCACTTTTGTGTGCTGATGGTCTGCCCATCTTCTAAAAGCGATTAAAATGATTTTTTTGGAGCAGGCCTGCCTAGTGAACAGTAAAAATAAATTCACTTGGACCAGATTCACAGTATCGTCTGATGAAACAGGTGATTCTACCTACGACTTCTGAAACTGGCACACGCCCTTCCCCACCGTCCCACAGAAAATATTCCTTAACTCCAAGCAGCTGCTTCATTTCAATTTCTAAGCAAAAATAATGATTTTGGTAGAGATCTCTCAAAGTAGGCGAGGTTAAATAACTCTTTTGAGTACAAAGCCTTCACTTCTATAGCAAGGAGCACTAGTTAAAAGACTGGGGAATGGGTAAATTATTGCAGCAAATGGCTGAGAATTAATCTCTGCTGACTAGCTGTAATCTAACGAGGCGTCTGTGTCCCAGGGAGCCTGCAGCATGTCCCTGGCGGTATGTGCAGTGTGCCCAGTCTGCATGGCACCCTTTGTCCTCGCTCACAGGCGGCCTTTCCTCTCATTGTCCACAATATCCTCATGCATCTGGGACGCGTGGAATGCATTCATCCTAACAGACTTACCATTGTTTTCGCTCAGAAGCTTTGTTGAGCAAAGACTGCATCACGGTTACTGATAATTATATTGCTTAATTAATCAAGACAAAAAAATTGCAAATCATTGCCTGGTTGCCAAGCAGGGAGATAAAAAAAATGACAACACAAGCTGAAGCAATATAACAAAAGTAACAGCTATCTGATCAAAAATTCTTATATAATGAAGCTATTAGTGTTAAATCGGTTAATGTTAACATTGCTCCAGGTGTCTGTGCTTAGACGCAAACAAAAAGGCTAACACGGATAAAAAAGGCCAAACGTTGCCATGGATTTAGTAACCCGATAGAGGAGAGCCTTTTCATTTGATTCGGGAATGCAGTTTAAATACCAGGCACCCAAGCCAAACAAACAGACTTTCCCTCCACGAGCCTCTTGCATTCACCCTGGGGTCAGTGGTTGGTGAACAAAAGGTCAGCCATCCTTGCCCTGGAAATGTCTGGATTAATTTTATTACATTGTAATGGCCTGTGCTTTAAATGTATGGATAACACTAAATATCCAGTTGGCCATTATGCTATTCTTCCCTTCAGAGTTTTTGAATTAAAATACTAAAAAAGTGACTTTTTCAATTAATTTTGTTAGGATTTGTGACCACATTTATAAAACTAACACAGATTTTATAAAGAAAAATTTAAAGGTATATTAATGTTTATTTCTATGCATTTTAAGTGTGCTACCATAATTATAAATAACTTTTGATACTAGCAAGTGAATTCAAACAGCTTTTATATTTGTGATTTACTTCAAATATAAAGTTGATATTTTGGGGATGTTTCATGACATTTTTCAGGGCTGTGTTGGTCCGTGGTAAATATTAAAGCTAATTAGTGTATACCAAGAGCACATTAAAAAACACATTATTAACAAAACATATTTTTCTGGTTTTGAAAGCTTTCAGATAATGTTTTAGTTCTATAATATTGAAATTTAGTATAATTATTAAAAGGAGTGTTTTTCATGGACTAGTACAAGTGTTTATACAAAACACAAGCTTCACACCCAGATAATACAAGCATTTAATGTGGAATAACTTTTGGCATCTTTGCTTCCGGAATAGAAAAAGGGTTTCCTTCATGCTAGCAATTTGAGCAATGAAATAGATCATCAATCTTACAAAGCCACAGGTTCCAGCAAGCTTTTCATGAGATAGAGGAAGACTTTTCTGGTCCAGGAGTTGACCCATATTGTACCTTGTTAATAAACATGCGAAACCTGGGTTCCATTATTTATTTTATTGCCCTGGTAGAAGCTGTAATAAGAAATGTGAATGGCAACAACAACGATAATAACTAACACTCTAACAGCCTTACGATGGTCCAGGCATCATTTGAAGCGCTTCCCGATTATTAGCTCATTTAATCCTCCTTAGAACTGTATGACATTAGGTGATAATCCAAACGTGAGCAACCAGTCTCTGCTCCTTCAGGAAAACAATTTGGATGGAAATTAAGAGTTCTATTTCATATCATCTGAAAAATACCTCCAAAAAGTCTTTTTTCCCCCTTGAGGGGTGGTGCTAAATGTCTAAATAAAACTTAAAACAAAAGTGTATTTTTTTAAAATTCCAAACAAAAAATAAGTCTCTATATTAAGTACAGAGGAGACCTGATGGTGCAATGGTTCAGTTAACAGAGAAGTTTGAGCCTGCTGGTGCTTTGTGGGAGAAAGATGTGTCAGTCTGCTTTGGTACAGATCACAGCCTTGGAAACTGTAGGGCAGTCCTATTCTGGCTGCTGGGGTCAATAGGAGTTGGAATTGACTCACTAGCAATGGATTTATAGTAAGGACAGGTAAAATGCCACTGAAGTATAACAAGGATAGAAACAGACGCTAATTTAGTACACACACAAACAGACATACACACAGACAATTGGGTTGTTCCATTGAATTCCATGATCAATGCCGATTGACACAAATTGTTAAAAAGTCAATGTTTAAAAACTACCATACCCAGGCTCTACATGGACATGTCTTCGATCCTTAGATTGACTTACATTAGCATTAGTCCGAGGCTCAGTAAACTCCATCAGGCAGGAAAGGGCACATCCACATTTCCAGTTAGCCACCAAATGTTAGCTATGGTATGCAGTTTATACCAGTCTTATTCTTTATCAATGAGTCCAACATTTAAAGTTATAACTTTTAAAGTATAAAGTTTTACAAACTTAACACTTTAAAAAAATAACCACTTTCTTTGACATAATTTTCAGAGGACCAGTAATAAACTATAGAATATTGTGTTGAAGATGGATGATTCTTCAAAAACTCTTAATTCATATTTATTTCTCATATGACACATATAACTCAGGTATGTAAGATATTCACCGGTTGAAAAAAGTTCCTATAGCACAACTATGTCACTGGTTTTTAAAAAGCATGGATAGTAAGTCCATACAACAAGACGATGAAAATGTACCTCAGGTTTCTTCATTATGGCGATAAAGAACATGTGATTCTTCATTGGGTAAATAATGATTAAAACGTCTCCAAAGGCCGTTGGGATAATCCCCCTGCGGTAGTCCCTGGAGTGTTCAGACCAGATGATGTGGACCTCGTCATTCCCCAAGTGACGGAGCTGCAACAGCAAATTGGCTCTTTATTAATCAGAGTGATAACGGCAGTTTATGAGGGTCGTGACTTACAAATTGAATTATAATACTCAGCAGCATAAATATTTCACTATCAAAAAGGCTACAACACCAATGTCTTTTATGAGGATTTCAAAGAGCAAAAGTGCCTAAATATGAAAATAATCTTTATGAAACACATTGGCCTTGAGATAATTTATGTAAGCAACACATGTAACATTGTTGCTAGATCGGGATATGGCCTTTCCAAGGACTAAAAATAAAGTGATAAAATAAAGCAATTTTTTGGCCATTTTAACTACCTTTAAAAGAATGTGCAATTCAGTAACGTTAATTATATTTACCATGTTGTGCCACCAACCCCACTATCCACTTCCAAGTTTTTCGTCACCACAAATAGAAACTTCGTACTCCTTTAGCAGTAAGTTCTCATTTATTAGGACTCCAAGGTCCTAATAACCACTAATAAATAACAACTAATGTTGTGTCTAAGGATTTTCTGTTCTAAACATTTTACATAAAGAGGAACATACAGTATTTGCCTTTTAGTATCTTATATATTTCATTCAACACACTTTCAAGGCTCATCTGTTGCAGGTAACGGGAAACAGGGAATCCAGGACAGATGAACCCCTCAGGACCAGTGGTGAGAGTGGCGATACTGGGAGGGAGGAGGGAAGGTGGAGTAGAAAGGAGGAACTGATTACAAGGATCTACGTACAACCTCCCTAGAGGATGGATAACAGAAGAGTGAGTGAAGGGAGACGTTGGGCAGTGTAAGATACGATAAAATAATAATTTATAAATTATCAAGGATTCATGAGGGGAAGGGGGAGGGAGAGGAGGGGAAAGAAAAATGAGGAGCTGATTCCAGGAGCCCAAGCGGAAATCAAGTGTTTTGAGAATGATGAGGGCACCGAATATATAAGTGTGCTTTGCACAATTGATATATGTATGGATTGTGATGAGTTGTAGGAGCCCCAATAAAATGATTAAAAACAATGTCATTTCTCTTTATAGCTGATTGATATTTAAGGAATTTTAAAAATGGAATTCTACTTCTGTCTCAAAGTCTTATGCTTCACATTGCTGACCATATGTCGAAATAATTAATGATATGAGTCTTTTATTCTACATTATAGTGGACCTTTATAAGACTCTTGATCCAATGGTCACTAAGAAAAAAAGAATGTGATTATAGGAGAACATAAGCCAATATAACACAATTATTAATGACTGTATAAGCTTGACTTAAAACAAACCTTTAAGAAAAAGTATGTGTAAAATATCCTGCCTAGAAAATAAATAAATATTACTTATATTTTTTAAGCCTAAGAGTACCAAAAAAGTAATAATAGTACCCAGCATTTAAAGAGTGCTTTACTGTATAGAGAGTATATATACACATCGTCTTATTTAATCTTTCCAATAACTCTGAGGTAGACCACAATATAGACAAACAGGGGTTTTGGGAGGCCAAGGCACCTACCACCCAAGATGCATATGGGTTAGAATGAACCTGGCGACCTGGGCTGTGGCTTGGGAAAATCCAGTGTTATTTCTACTATTCCATAACTACCCAAACCTGTACCAAAAGCTACATGTGTTATCATAGTTCAAATAATTTACTCCACTTGCCTTATCACTGTACATAAAACATCCAAGCGTGTCAACATCAAGCCACAGACTCACTAGAAGGCCTCTAAGGAGGGAACTCATTGGGAGTTTTCGCAGCGCTGGACTGCAAGAACACCTTGATGATGACCCCCATGAATGACTGTGCCATCTCGAGCTGGTGAAGCCATGTGCAATATGAATAATGAAACCAGAGTATGATGATTCAAATGTTAGCCAAGTTTGCAGGCATAACCACAACTGGGTGAAAGTTCTTTGATACCTACCAGGAACTCAGGGTTTCAATCCTCTCACATGCTACCTACTCCAATGAAAACCTATTGCTTTCCTCTTAGATTGTCTTAACTTAATTTAGCACGAAATGTGGGTGGTTGAATTACATGCTCAAAGTAAGATTTTCTTAATTTTGTTTGCAACCGTATTCTAGAAACACAACCCGGGGAGAATATTATCATGGTAATAGCCTCATCCTATTAAAACAGCAATTCCGAGGCAAGGGAGGGTTCTTTTTACCTGTCAGTTACATAATACTCATTATCTCATTGCTTCTTTCAGTGTTACTTGCCTCAGACCTCCGGACACATTACAATTTACTGAACTAATTCACAAAACTAACAGCTAAGATTACAGGAGGAATTGACTACAATATGTGGAGCAAAGGGCAAAAACACTCTCATTTACCTACAATACAAACAGAAGAGGTAACACAAATTAATCTTATATGGCTAAAGTGTTAATAGTATCAGGTCACAATGGAAATTTTGGAAATATCAAAGTGTTGCTTAAATCAAAGGGGTATTGTTATATAGATGTCACTTTGCAAATTTTGGAAAGTTTAAATGATGATCAAATTTAATTAATTATCAATTATCAAGTTAGAGAATTATTAATTATCAAGTTAGGAATCCTCAGTGTGCGTGCTCAGTGCGTCAAAGTTAAGCCCATCTGATTCTTGAGTAATGCAGGAGATGAATGGTTCTCCTACACGAGGGGAGCTGTAATTCACACCAACTCCCCCTTCAGCTGCACAACAGCCTTCAAAATGTGCTAGTGCTTGCCAGGCTCAGAACAAATACGCCTGTGCCTAAGTCTGAAGAAACCAACGGCACTGTGTCCTGCTAATTCTCCTCATGACAGATTCCAAATGCCTCCACCCAGTCCATTCTGCCTGCTGCTGCCATTTCACCACTCCACTGGTGACACTGGTCATGGTACACACCTAATAGGCTGACCTCCTTTCCCGACTAATTGCATTACATCGCCAGCTGGCTCCAGAAAGAGTCATCTGTTTGATTGAAGAATTCCTGCTTCTCCGTGGCCCCGGCTGCTACGTTTACTAAGTAACAGTCAGGCCTGACATCCCCATTGTTCAGCTGACATTGTGCCCATCCTAAAATCGAAGTTTTATTTGTAAATTAACCAAGAAACTTCCTGCCAGAACAGTGCTGCCTGGAGACTGATAATGTGGGTCTTTCATCCCCTTTCACTCGTACTGTATCATTGCCAATTTGTTTTTACGCTGCTGGCCAGCCTGAGGCGGTAACAGCCTTGTAAGACATAGTGCGCAATTATAGTCCTGGAGTCAAATGAATTGGACAAATCCAATAGCAAGGCTCTGTCCCCACTCTGCAACCCCTACGGCAGTTAGATTAGCTGTGAAAAATCTAATCTAGCCAGAGATAACACATTTCTGCAGAGAAGGATCAAGAGTTCATTGTAGGGTTCCAACTGGATTGCAGAATTGAAAATGTTCCCCAATGACAGGGGCAAAAGAGCGCATAAATCACCTTAGAATTTTGTAGCTCATGTTTCAGCTGTCAGGGACGATTTAGTTCAAAGAAGACATGGAAGTAAGGGCTGCTGTCCATGTGACTGATTTTTAGTCAAGCTGTGAGTTATCTTGATAAAGAGAGTCTATCACCAGTGATGCTCAATCTTGGAGCTGTAAAAAGTATTTGCTGAATTTTAATTATTACAGAAAGGAATCTTTCAACTAGGTCAAGTCTCAGAACATTACTGGTAGCATGGTATTTTGTCAAGAATATGGATGAAATCTTTAATAAAGAAAAAAAGAAAGAAAGAAAAAGAAAAGAAAGACAAACTCTATGGTTCAAAAGAAATAATTAAGAAGGAAGGCCCTAAGTATTTCTGCATCCTGGCAAGGAGGATCATGGCCATCCCTGACCCCCAGAAAGGAAGACCCCAGGTGACCTTGCATCCCAGTAAGGTGGACTGTGGCCATTCCAGCAACCCAGCAAAGAAGGCCTCAGCTATCCCCATCCACCAGCAAGGAAGACCCCAGTCATCTCAACGACTTAGCAAGGGCCAAATGCAAGCCACTCATGACTGCACCACAATGCCACAGAACAGCAGTTCCTTTTTAGTACACAGAAAAAAAATCAAGGAAAACAGTCACAAACAGCTGAACAACACACACACCTAAAGGATTTCAGTGAAGAAAAGATTCTGGGATGATCATAAATAGAATCCAGGATTGTGGTGCTTATATGCCTACCACAGAAGGCAAGACAATAAAAGATTAGAAATGATACACCAAGTAGTTCTCCTTAAGATAAATAATAAGATAATGAAAATAGAGAATAAAAGATCAGAGTAATAAAATTGAAGAAATAAAAAACCAAATCAGTGAGTTAAAAGACAATCCTTTCACATACAACTGACAAGAGAAACAATCAATACAAAAGGGAAGGAATGTGAGAAAACCTACGAAGAATGTGGAACACCATTGATATTAACAGCCAACGTGTGGACCAGTTCATAGAGGAAGAGGGAATCACCACCGACAAAACCTACTGGTGAAACAGTACAAGATATCATGGAAGAGAACCTCATCGACACCATAAATGAGGAGGAAAAATACTATTTAAGAAATTGATCATCCAAAACAGGATAGATGCAAAAGGAACAATATATTGTGATATTGTGAAGGAAAAGAAGTGAACCCTGAGCAGCTATGGAAAACAGAGCATCCACCAGCAAAAGAAAACCAGTAAGAACAAGCTTGGATTTAGCAAAAACCATGCAAACAAGAAAACAATGCACTGATATATATATAAAATACTGAAAGAAAAAATAACTGTCAAGAAGAATCCAGAAAAACTCTCTCAACTATAAGGGAGAGATAGTGGTATTTCCTGACAAGGAAAAACTGAAGGAATCTGAAAAACTAAGACTAGCATTAGAAAAATTACTAACAGGAACAATTTGGATGGAGAATCAACAACAAACGCAGAGAAATGTGGGAATAACAGAGAAGTCGATGACACGTAGAAATGATAACACTAAAAACAGTACACAAAACAATACAGAACAAAACAGAGAATAAGCAAACCAATAATACAACAAAAACAAATCAGAAAAACACCCAGCAAGAGATTCAACATGGCTGTGTAGTCAGAACCTTGCTTAATCCCTCTCTCACAAAAAAATAGTGAAATTTCAGTAGCCTGAGCTCCATGTACTTCACTTGAAGAACAGAAAACTCTGCTATCTACATCTCAGCGCCTCAGGGGGAGGAACTGACACAAAAAATTCATAAAAATCCTTGCATTCTGTGCTGCTCAGCAGGATATCTGTAGAGCAGCCCTTTCAGGGGCTCTCTGGACATTGGCGATGAGCTTTGGCGATGAGCTGATGGCCCCTCCCTCTCGCTTCCTGTTAATTAGCAATACTCCCCCGACATGACTGGGGAGGGGTTGATTCCAAACTCAGATAGGAAGGTACATAGGCTCTGAGTCCAGATAGGGGAGAGTTTGGTTTGCTGTGAACCTGGCTAGAGCTCTTGGGGACTGGACTGTGGCATAGTTCCTCGGAAGGAGTGGGATGACGGGCAGACATGGGCAGTATAGAATTGGGAGGGTATATACGTGAGGGGGAAATCAGGATGGCAGTGATTGCGTGTCACTCCGTAGGCCCAGGATTCAAAGTGCTAGCAGCTGCTTGCGTGCAGGCCCATGCTAAAATAAAAACTGGCCCAAACGAAGACTATACAGAGCCTGGCCAGCAGTCTTTCTCTACACGATGGTGTTGGTCTTGTCAATCACTGCCTTGCATTCCCTGGCAACTGGAAAGCCAACCTCAAAATCAGGCCTGTAAGGGGAAAATATATTTCATTGTTTTTTGCTTTTGGTTCCTCCTGGAGGTGGGCTGTTTCTAAACTGCCTGGCCATGTTTGACTACTGTGAATCACACAAAAGGTGAATTGGGATTGTTTATTGAAACCAAGAAGGCCAAGAAGACATTTGATATACAGAAAAAAACCCCAAAAACCCCAAAACTGTCAACCAATAATCTTTTATCCAACAAAAATTTCCTCACATCTAAGGGAGAAAGATCATAGTTTCTGACAAGGAGAAACTAAAGGCATTAAAAACATGACCACTTTACAAAATTATAAAAAGCAGATTTTTGGAACATTGATTGTGGATGCAAGCAAGATAAAATCCTTGATAGGTTCAGCCTTTTCTCCATTGATCACGATGCTAGTGATTGGTCGAGTTGTGAGGATTATGGGCTTTCTCACTTTGAGTTGTGATCCATACCGAAGGCTGCAATTCTTGATTTTTACCGTCAAGTGGTTCAATTCCTCCTCACTTCCAGCAAGCAGGGTTGCGTGATCTGCAGACCACAGGTTAATAGCTTTCCTCCAATCTGATGTTGCACGCTTCTTCATAGAATCCAAATTCTTTGATGATTTGCCTAGCATATAGGTTGAGCAAGTATGATGAGAGGATACAACCAACACACACCTTTCCTGATTTTAAACCATGCACTAATCCCTTGTTCTGTTTCCATAACTGCCTCAGGAGCCACCTGGAATCCCCATTCTTCTCAAGATTATCCACAGTTTACTATGGTCCACACAGTCGAATGCCTTTGCATAGTCAATGAAACACACCCAACTATCTTTCTGTTATTCTCTGCCTTGAGCCAAGATCCATCTGACACCAGCATTGATATTCCTGTTCCATGTCCTCTTCTGAATCCAGTAAGAACTTCTGACAGTTTCCTGTCAATGAACTTTTGCAATGGTTGCTGGATGATCGAGAGCAAAATTTTACTTGCGTGTGATATCAATTATATTGTTCTATACTTTGAGCATTCAGTTGGGCCACCTTTCTTTGGGAAGGACACAGATATGGATCTTTTCCAGTCACTTGGCCAGGTGGCTGTCTTCCAAATTTCGAGGCATGGACAAGTGAGTTCTACCAGGGCTTCTTTGGCATTCTGAAACATTTCAATTTGTACTCCATCAGTTCCTGGAGCTTTGCTTTGGGCACTGCATTCAGAGCACTTTGAACTTCTTCTTTTAGCGCCATTGGTGCTTGCGCATACGCTACCTCCTGAAATGGTGGACTGTGGACTAGTCGTTTGACACAGCAACTGTGCATTCTTTCCATTTTCTCTCGAAGCTTCCTGCATTGTTCAACATTTTGCCTCTAGATTCTTTCAAACTTGCAATTTAAGCATGAATTTTTTTGAGATCTTTCATTTCAAGATCTGCTGAGCATGTTCTTCCTTTTTCATCTTCTAATTCTACGTCCTTGCACATTTTGTTATAATATTTGACTTTGTCTCTTCAAGCTGCCCTTTGAAATTTCCTATTCAGCTCCTTGACATCATCCTTTTTTCCCATTTGCTTTAGCAACGCTACAATTAACATCAAGTTTCAGAGTCTCTTCCGACATTCACGTTAATCTCTCCTCTGTCTGTCTGTCTTTTTAATGACCTTTTGATTACTACATGTATGATGGTCTTGATGTCCTCCTACAGCTCTTTTGGTCTTCTATCATTAGCGTTCAATGCGTCATATCTGTTTTTGATATGCTTTAGAAATTCAGGTGGGAGAGGCACAAGGGCATATTTTGGCTTCCTGTGAACTTTTTTCTTCAGCTTTTTCCTGAAATTACTTATGAGCAATTGATGGTTTGTTCCACAGTTGACCCGTGGACTGTTTTATATTATTTTCCTGGACTGGTTTTTGCTGCTGATATTGAGTTTCTCTATTATGCCTTCCCACAGAAGTAGTAAATTTGATTTCTATGTATTCCATCTGGGGAAGTCCATGTATAACTTTGTGTGGTTGAAAAAAGATATTTGTAAGATGACAAAATAATACTAATTTATAAATTATCAAGGGTTCATGAGGTGTGGGGAGCAGGGAGGGAGGGAGAAAAATGAGGAGCTGATACCAAAGGCTCAAGTAGAAAGCAAATGTTTTGAGAATAATGATGGAAACAAATGTACAAATGTGTTTGACACAATAGATGTATTATGGATTGCGATAAGAGTTGTATGAGCCCTCAACAAAATGATTAATAAAAAAGAAAAAAAGATATTTTCTATGAACAAGTCGTTAGTTTTACAAATTCTATTGTCCTTTCCAGCTTCATTTCTATTACAAAATCCATAGATTCCCACTTTATTTCTTCCTCTTTGTTTTCAACGCTTGCATTCCAATCACAAATAACTATACATGCATCGTTATTGCATGTTTGATCAATGTTAGACTAACGTCAATGGGCGAGCTAGTGTCCTTCGCAGTATTCTGTTCGTGAACGCCACCCAGTAGGGAAAGGAGCCCGGGGAGTGCAGGTCCAGTCCAGCTAGATGCACAATCTTATCCACTCTTCTTATCACTTTTGCCCACCACCAATAGGAACGCAGCAGTAGATCTAAGCAGCCAAGTTCAGCTGGTCCAGCAATTGTTAAGACTGGTGCCTGGGGACCCCTACTAAAGGGAGCAGGAGGAGCAGGAGGACTAATGCTAGAACAATCTAAGCTAAATCCTCAAGGCATTCAAATTGTTCCTGGAATTATTGATCAAAATTATCAAGAAGTTACCAGCAAAAAGTCTATCAAAGTGAAAAAGTCCTACAATGTATTGAACCTAGAATAGTATGGCTTGATTAAGTATGTAGTCACACTTACCCTTATAGGAAAGGGATTGGTTACATAAATTAATTCAGAAAAAGCAAAACACTAAATAAATAAATAGCCATACTAAAAAGTCTCTCAATCCTTGGATTTATCCTGTGTGTCATGAAGGCTGAACAAAGCCATTTGGTGTCGACTATTTACGGACTGACTTGGCAGGTACCAAGTACAGTCATTTCTCCAAGAGCAGAGACAGCAAAAAGACTTCTCTTGCCATTGTAGAAACGATCAGAAACATCAATAAGATGTCACTGATTCGTGAGAAAGGCAATTGTTGCCTTTTTAAAGCATGGCTGCATATACCGCAGCTGCTCTCTCCATCGAGACACCCCGGGCTCTGCCAACACTGAACCTTTACTGCGGGCTCTCCTACTCTAGCCCTCCCCCCCCCCACACAGGGGGACGATGAACTGTGAGAGAAAACGGCCACTACCAGATTAGGCACTTACACAGCAATTGATGCTGAAATATTACAAGTTCGGTGCAATCCCTTATCTGTATAATGAAACCTTACGTGATTGATCCTTAATTAGAAGCCATTTGCAGGATTTTAAGGGAAACAACTCATTAGATATAAAACAGCTAAAGAAGGATATCTTCAATACTTTTAAAGATGGCTTGAAAATGACCCCTAGCACAGACACCATCAAATAATGGGGAGAGAGTTTAGAAGACGTGGATCCACGAGCACAGGTTCAAAGTCGATCGCACAGCTTTGGCTCTGGATTCACTGTTTTGCTTTAGTCATGGGTTTGGTTCTTGTGACTGCTTTCTCTCTCTGCAGAAAGCTTCAGTGTGTGGAGGAGAGTCAGACTGCCTATGTAGCCCTTTCAAATTGAATACATAATACAAAAGGGGGAATTGTAGTAAACTGAGGGACGGAATGAGAGTGTAATACGGCTAAATCATCCATGCTCATAATTATGGGTCTAGAAAGCTGACTCCGGTAGAAGACTCTCATGAGATGTAAATAAGTTTTAATACACATTCTCATCACTGAACACAGTCCCTCCAATAAACCCCCACCCCCCATAAAAGAACTGTCATAAAGGAGTTACCATATAAGATGAATCATTCCTGGGTCTGGCTACTTCACAATGCCTAAAAGGTTTCTGTGGATAAAAGCAATCAGGTTCTACAGTCAACCAACCATAAATGTAGCAACCCCCCGAGGAGGGCTCAGGGGGGGCTCAAGGTCAACTAGCACTAGGTCAAGAAGATGAGTCACTTGTTTGTCTATTATGCTATTCATCTATGATATGCTAGCTGTATGGCATGCATGCCTTATGAAATATCTGTAAGCCCGACTACGTATAGCCATTGAAAAATACATTCTCTCTCCATCCTAACATGAGACAAGGAGCGCCCGTGCCCACTGTCTGTCTTTAACATTTTCCGTAATTACAATGTGGCTCCTGAGGACCCGTTTGAGTGTTGGGGACCCCTCACCTTGGCAATGATGGATTTAGAAAGTTCCTTTTTACAATGAATTTTAAGCCATTCCTCCTGATTGTGTTATTATTGGCATAGTAAGTCATATGATTTAAAATGGCCAATTTTAGTCTATTTCATCTCACTAATGTCTAAGATATCCATCTTCATGCATTTCATTTCATTTTTGACTAAAAATAAGGTACTATCTCTATCAAAAGAATTCATATAAAGAATAAGATGAGAGTTTATAAATCAGGAATTTTTTTTAACAAAGACATAATGAATAAGGGACTAATCTCTAAAATTTGATAGAAAACTTCAATCTATCAATAAGAGAAACCCCCCGCCCCAAGTAAACTAATTAAATAGTGGGCAAAAGAAATGAATACACAGTTCATGAAAAATGACATTCCGATGTCTAGCAAACACATGAAAAAATTTCATCACTAGCTATCAGAAAGGTGCAAAACAATGATGAGTTATTACCTTACATAAAAAATGACAGCCCAATTCAAAGAACACAAAACAACAAATGCTGGAAAAGATGTAGAGAAACTGAACTCTCATACACTGAGGGAGAGCCTGTAAATATGCTGTGGAAAGCAATATGGTGTTACCTAAAAGAACTCAGAATAGAAATAAATCCCCTATGATCCAGTAATGCCTCTGCTGAGAATGGACCTAAAGAAGTAAGAGATGTGAGAGCAGACAGGCCCTCTCTTGGTCAGGGCAGCACCGTTCACAGTAGCCAAACGCTAAAAGCAGCCCCACAGGCCATCAGGAGGAGAATGGGTAAAGAAATTCTGGTACACACAAAGAATGGAATGTTATGCATCAGTAAAAACACTGATAAAACTTCGAAGCACCTCACATCATAGACGGATCTAGAGAACACTAAGTGATGATAGTCCATCACAAATGGGCAAATATTGTATGAAAATATCACTATATGGACAAGCATCAAGACAAAGACAGGCATCTGTTCAGGTCATATAATCATTTCCATCGAGTTCTCCAAAGAATGTGGTGGTGTGACTTTCTAAACCTTGCGAGCCATTTATTATTATCTTAATCTGCACATTTTTAATACCTCTTCTTCAGAGGAGCCCTTGCTTCAGCTGGAGTTAGTTTTTGTTAAGCAGGAGAAGACAGGACAAATAGTTCCTGCCACAGAGTATTGTCCCACAGTCGCCCCAAATTAATAGATACTCCTATAATGGTGATCAGTGAATTTCAATGGGACTTCATTGCCAGAGGATAGGGGTGCATGTCTGCCTTAAGAAAGACATTTCATTTCTGTTGGTGGGTAAACTTAGGAGGGGCAGCCTTCCCTTGAGAAATCATTTAATATTATTTATATATTCACCTAATATGAGAATTCACCCAGTATTATGCTGCTAAATCATGCATTTTTGATCTAATATACTTTCAGCCCTTGCTGACCCTGGTTATGTGCTGTAGATTGCCTGGAATATTAGATTGTTTTTTCAAGGTATATAGCAGTATATAGCATTCTTCATACTACACGAGCATTCTTTGATGTGATAATCTAAGTAAATGAACTTCATCTTAAATATACTCGCTGCAGATTAAAGGAACTGAAATATTCCTTTGGCCTTAAAACTGAAATACCCCCAACTGAGAAGAAGCAGAGGACTGCTATCCTAAGATTTTAGATCTGGAAGTCAGTGGGTTCTGGTTCAAATAACTTGCTTTTTTAAAAGACTACCATCTACATACTTTTAAACTGTATCAGGGAACATCCCATATATTTTAGTTTAGATAGCTTTCCTATATTGTATATTTTCCTTCCCTCAACAGGACTTTGTTAAACGATTCTCTAGATTAATGATACTATTATTAAAATTGCCAAATGCCACATGAAAGTTAGTTATTTCTCAATGAGGACAAGGATAGATAAGAATTTAAGATATATGAATGCATTTTGAGGTTGTACTTAATCCTCACGCCCCAATCTAAGAATAGTTAGTTCTCAAAAATAATTAGTTCTCAAAAATGTGGATACTTGCCTTTATGAACTGATGATATTGTTGCTATGGCTAAGTGGTGAAGAAATCACATGGTGCTTGTTATCAGAAAGACTATCCTGTGGGGTTCTTAAAGCCTTGTCTTAAACTAAACAGTCATCTTAGTGAGGTGTCAGCATACTCTACGTGGAAGGAGAGCACAAGCTCATGTGATCCAAGGATTGTAAACAATACATATTCAAGACCAGAGGAGGAAATGACATTCCAGCTTAAATTCTGAGCACCTCGTTTGCAGAAGGCATTGGATGACAGTGAAATCCCAAAGTCTCTACTTGCAGAGTCCTCATCAGGATGGAGCCTCCATTGACTCTCCTTGGACCATGGACTAGATAGACATTTGAATAGTCATGCCTTAAAACAGAGTATGGACACATTGGATGGATTATGATAAGAGTTGTATGAGTCCCCAATAAAACGATGAAAAAACAATCAAAAACAGAGTAAGCTGGAACGTGGATTACTGCAGACATAACTGCAGGTTAACATTTAACATATTCTGTTGACAACATATGTACAAAAGTGCTCGATATAACTGATGCATGGATGGTTATAAAAGCAATAAGATCCCCCAGTTAGGAAAATGAAAATTTAAAAATTAAAAAAATAACACAATTTTTTCCTCTGTTGACTATTTTGAAATCTGTTCTAGTTACTATTATCTTCTACTTTCTCTTGGATTGAGGTTTTCTGTATTTTATTTTTTGCAGTTGTTTTTGTAGGTTTTATTTATATACAATCCAGGTTAGGTAAATCTATAGCAATATCAAGTAGATTAATAGTGCCTTACAGTTCTGGCAGGGTTGGACCTTAATGAGCAGCTAATAATAATTGTTACCAAAATGAAGACAATGTTGCAAAATTAATTGTGGCAATGATTGCCCAACTCTTTAATATATTTACACCACTGGATTGTATGGTACACGAATTACATGTCAACAGAACTGTTAAAGAAGAAATACATAAATTATTTTATATATAAACATGTATAAATTATACAGATTTAAAGTCCAGAGCAAATCAGTGATATTCATGACATCAAATGACTTCTCTCTAGTTTCAGGAAAGCCTCACCTACAAAGGAAAATGGTATATAAGGAGGCGCCTTACCTTTTTGGTGAGTGAATCATCTGAGTCTGATGGCATCCTGGTGGAAACATGGAAAATCACTTCCACGGTTGAGGTAGCATAGTAGGGGGCTGTCTGTCCTGTGCTGCCATTGCGCTGAAGGCCACCCATAAAACCACAGTGAGTTGAGAGATCCACCTGGTACAGGTTATAAAGAGGAAAAGGGATGAAGACCAAAACAAGCTGTTCTAATTCACTAAGGAAAAAAGTGGGCGAAAAACCATCCTAATTTTACTTTTATGCCATTTTTTTCTGATTACAAATCAAGGTAATCCAGAATTGGGCAAAATTAAGAAATTAAAGAAACAGAACTTTACATATAAAAATGTTCCATGATCTTACTGACTAAAGAAAATCACTTTCAAAAGTTCATGCATGCTTCTCCCCTTTTCCTCTCCCAACCCACCACACAAACATGGCCTGAGGGGGTTTCTGATTTTTCAAACACTCCAAGGAGCACTCGAAGGAGAGCACGATAGGATAGTAGGTTGAACAGGTGGGGCTCCTTTACAATCTCACAGCTAGGTCTGAATTGAAAAAGGCTTGTTCTAATTTATACTTTCACCAAAGTCTATTAGTCACAATTCAATTGAAAGCTACAGTGTAAATGTTCACTGCTTAGAGCCTAGATTCAATTTTTTCCCAATTCCCGTCAAGTGCTCCCTTCGAACACATTTGAAAGAAAGAAGCAGAAGAATCCCTTCTGTGCCAAATACCACCAATCAAGATGCGGTGGTCCCCGCCCCAAAATGGAGTTTTCAAAGCTATGTGTTAATTCCCCCCCAAAACAACCTTATCACCTTCAATGCACTCTACATTACACTTAATACATTTTTCAAATCTGATCCATTCTTGGAAACATTTTTCAAAGTCATCTGTTTGGATGGCTGATAGCAACTCCCTGGGTTTTTTCTTCACCTCTTTCTTCTTTGTCGTCGAATCGCTGTCCTTTCATGTCTCTCTTCATTTGAGGAAGCACGAGAAGTCACATGGAGCAAAGTCAGGGGAGTAAGGTGCATGTGGTAAGAGAGGAATGCTATTTTTTGTCAAAACTGGCACACTGAGATGGCTGCCTGAGCAGGTGTATTGTTGTGGTGGCAAAACCAGTCCCCTGTCTGCCACAAATCAGGTCCATTTTGTCCCACATTGCTATACAATCCTTTGAGAACCTCTAAATAGAAAGGTTGATTAACAGTCTAACCTGGTGAAATGAACTACAAATGCACTATGATTAGATATTTTCATCTCATCGGGATGTTGATGGCTGTCCAGAAATGAGGTTTGTTGTCATCAATCGACATTTCACCGTTTTTGAAATGAGAAAAACCACTCATACACTTGAGTTTTTTCCCATAGCACCGTCCTTGTAAACTGTGTTCAACATCACAACAGTTTCTGAGGCATTTTTACCAAGAAAACAATATTTCGCTGTCACACACTGTTCTCTTAAATTTGGCATCACAAAAAGAGGTTAGAATGAAACTTTTTACGAAAAAAAAATTCACTGTGGCCAAAATGAACCTTCCCAGGCAATGCCACTGGGTGGACTAACTCAGAGTGAGTTACTGGATACTTGCCCAGTGGAAAAATGTGTACTATGAAAGCTTCACCCAGTGGAACTTTTTTTCCATTTTGGTGGGGGGAGGAGGGAGGAACCCTCATACATTGAATTATTCAGCTTTTTCTTAGAACTTTTGTTAAAAGTGTATGGTTTAGAAATACATTTAATAAATAATAAGCACATTCTACAATGAAAAAGTAACCTATCCGTATGAACAACCATGATTTATTGGAATAGTAATAACTTTTTAAAAATCACAAATTACTTGATCTTTTCAAAAAGTACAAGGTATTAAACTTGCTGTGCTCTTGCCCAACCTCATTTCCACTTGTCAATCCTGATCTCGGACGCCAGTGGTACTTGCGTTTAATGCACACAAGGAATTTCCCAAAGCACAAATAGCTGACAGCCCAAAACAAAAGTAAGAAATTAGTTTCAGAAAACACTGCTTTCTACTTTTACTACTCTGAATTCTTTTAGATTCTGAGGATAATTTTCCCTACCAATTTATATTCCTGGAGATAAATAGGTATTTGTGTATGTAAATGTGTATATGTATATGCACAAACACAATCCGTATGTCAGAATATTATTTTAAAAATCAACCACCTTTTTCCATCATAATCATTGTGGGATCTTCCTTAGGGAAATGGGTTGCTATCTAAACCATCATGGCTACCATATTTAAGTTTCATTCTAACATTTGGCTTCCTCTAACTCTTTCTTCATCGTTTCACACATTAAGCCATTGATTTCTCATCTAATCCCACATTGTGATAAAATTCTTTCCTTCTCTGCCCACATTTTGTCTTTCTTGTCTTACTACAAACTGTCTCTGGCTGGATGAGGTCAGTTCTGGCAAAAAGCATATGAAATAATAGTAAGAACGAAACAGAGTAAAAAATTTTCAAGAATTAAGAGCTAAAAGAGAAGGTGTCAAACTCAGCATATTTTTTTTAACTTCAGAATACTATCCATGCACTTTGAAAGTAAAAACAGAAATAAAATCAATGTCTGATTTATACACATTTTCCAATAGTGTTGGTCAATAAACACCTACTGAATTACCTCCCATCCAAGTCCAGCAACAAAATCTTCATAGGCTTGGCTCCCTTGTTCATTGGAGAGGATGGAACACTTGTCTTCTTGACCCTCAGCAATGTAAAACACTGCGATTTTGTGTGTTTCACGGCTGTAACATTTCAAATTTACAAGAATTAGAGTCCTTAGATATAAAGTACTGTTTCACTACTACCACCAACATGACGCCCTTTCTACAGCTAATATTCGTTAAGCTCTTACTAAGGGTCATTAATTGTCCTGAGAAAGTTTAGTAAGTACACACCTTTATTCTTGACAAACCTCCTAATGAGAGAAATATAATTATCAATACTTCCCTTGTTGAGGTGGCTGAAAGGAAGCACGGCAAGGTAAACAGAAAACAGGAAATTAGCAGTGAAATAAAGTAAAGCAATCTGATTCCAGAGATCACATGCTTAACCATAAAACTTACGTAAACCTATTTTAAAGAATAACATTTGGCAAGTTATCTCACTTTTAGTAAAAACTAAACTTTGGAAACACTGCAAATACATGTTAAATATGAATAGATCATAGATCATTGAGGTTGTCCATATTTCTCTTTCTACATTTAAGATAAGAATATTGGGCAGTTCATTGGCTAAATTAATGATTTATTAATAGAAGTATTTTATGACCCCGGGATGACCTATCTTGTTGCCGATCATAAAATGATAATGATGCTACTAAAGGGAACCTGAGACATACACATAATAGCTAGATGAATGGATTTTGAGCTCACATTTAATTGCAGCCCTAATCTTAAGGCAATTAGTTCTTATGACATGGTGCTACTTGAAACTTGCCCTCATGAAGCTATCACTGAAGATATATGTGCTACATAGCAAAGTGTGGTGAAGAAATCAGATGGTGCTTGAGATGGTTAAGGTTCATTGTGCCAACCTGACCGGTAAACACAGTGGGATCAATTGAAGGGTGGAGAGATAAGTGGGTCGGTAAGCCTCACCTTTCTAGTTCTCGGGTCTCTTGCTTTCTGATGGTTGGGTCAGGGTGCAGTTGCCTTGGCCAGTTCCCTGCTTCAGCTGGGAAGGCTCACTTCCTGCGAGACATCCCTGAGGAGAAGCCACATGGACCTACCCCAATGCAGCCTTGGGTGCCAGAACAGCCGTGTGGAGACCCTGCCAGAGCTTACACGTTCACTGATTCGGCTTTCTTCCTGTAGTCGGCATTGCGTGTTTTATGAGATGGAGGAGGACTTTGTAGATCGGTGTCAGACATATGGGCTAATGTTGGACTTATGGCCTTGGGCAGCACTGGGTCGGGATGCTTTCTTAATGTACACTTACCCTTTATATAAAACTTTCTCTTATACATATGAGTTTCTGTGGATTTGTTTCCCAGACTAACATAGTACTCAGTTATCAGACAGAATACAATCTGGGATCTTAAAGGTGTGTCTTAAAACAAGCAGCCATAAGTGAGGTGTCAACTGTGTCTCCATGGAAGATTCACACCAGCCTGTATGATCAAGGAGTGTAAATAACAAAATCAAAATCCGGAGGAGGTGCCCTATCCAAGATCAAATCCGAAGACCTGGATGGCAGTGGGAGTCCAAACTCCATTTTCAAGGTCCCTACATGGATTAAGTCTTTAGTGAGCCCCCTCTGATCACAGTCCAGGGGTGGGAATGACCTTGCTAGCAGAAAACCTTGTAAAGTTGACCATGGCAGATGCAATTAGGCTAAAATATAACGCCTACTATTTGATCTCCTTTTTTGCCCATTTTAACATTGTTTCAATTTTCATTCATTTTGAGGTTTTTCGGTTTTATTTTGTCATTGTTTTTTGTAGTTTGCTTCTTGTTTTTGTTTTGTATGATTTTCTATATATTAAGTCCAAGATAGGTAAACTTATAGAGACAGAAATTGGATGAAGAATTACCTAGGGCAATGGCAGGGAAAGGTTGGGGGAAAATGGGGAGCTAACAACACATACAAGAACGAAGAAAATATTCTGAAATGGATCGTGGTGAAGTTTTTACAACTCTTTGGAATGTGAATGAACCATTAAATTGTATGATATGAAAATTGTATGCTAATAAAGCTATTAAAAATATTGGTAGTTCCCTGACTGGAAATACAAGATACACCAAGACTTCATGAGAAACAGAAACTTCTAAGAAGAACAAAGATATTTTCTTCATGACGAAGAGTACTGCTCTACTTTGAGGGTACTTGGTGAAAGAAATGTTCATGGAAATCTTCTTTTGCCCATCCAAAAGTCTGTCAACCACTTTCTCTATAAAATGTTGTGGTTAAAGCAAGAAAATGTGATACACACTTTAAGAAACTTGCCTTTTTAATTGCTGTCTATATATCATAGCCCTTTGTATTCTAAAACACCAACAATACAAACTCACTACAATCTAATTGATTCTGACTCACAGCAGCTCTGTAAGACTTATCCCTTACCCCTTTAGCATTTCAAGACTGGAAATCTTTATTAAAGCAGAAAGTTTCACCTTTCTCCCAATGAGTGGCTAGTGGTTTTGAACTACTGACCTTGTAGCTAGCAGTCTAACAGGTAATCCACTATGCCACCAGGGGTCCTTAGTCCTTCGAACAGAGGTAGATAAATGCACTGCTAAATCTAATGTGAACTTAAGAGAGAAAATATATTCAATGTACTTATAATTAATTCTTAAAAATGATATCCTAGAGTGCCAAAATAAATGAGCCGATAGTGAGTCATTTGGAATCCTGGGGGCATAGTGGCTTAGGTGCTGGTTTCCAACCTGATGGTCAGCAGTTGAACCCATCAGGCACTTGGCAGTAGGAAGATGAAACCATCTGCACCTGTCTAGATTGACCACATCAGAAACCCAAGACGGACTTCTCTGGCCTGCAGGGGCTATGAATTAGAATTTACTTGATGGCAGTGGTTTCGGTGTTTTATAACTAGTATTTGGTGATAGTTTTGAGATGAAAACATTGTTATAATTCAAATAGAGGCTTAAATAAGAATAACACTCATTTCACACCTCATTAGCTAAGAGTTTTACTCATTTTTCTCTCTCTTTAAAATGTGAATTGTCACTTTCCAGACAATATTATTTTTTCACTTTTGTATTACATTGTAAAAAATCTCACACAAACAACTTTTCTCAAGCACAAACAATATGACAATGTTTTATTGTCAAATATCTCAACCTTATAGTCCACCAGGTATCCATTTTGGTGGAATTTCATATCCAGATTTTAATTATCAAATATGTAATTCATCATGAGTTTTGAGCATGAGTTATTTTCTACATACTAAACAGAATGAATTAAAATCTAACCCCAAAGTTAAGTAAGTAATTGGGACAGGAATGTTGTCTTCTTCTGTTCATTTAAATAGTGTTTCCTAACGTGGACAATATCAGTCCCTGGGGTGAACATCCCTACAATTTTGTACTGGATTATAAGCTAATTCTCTCTCTGTCTCTGTCTGTCTGTCTCTCTTTCCTGAAAAGAGGGCAGTAGGCAAAATAAGTTTGGGAACCTATGATTCAAATAGCTTATTCATTTACCCCCGTGGTTTACATGTAGTAGATATCCTAGCAAGGGAAATTAGAAAATATATTAAATATATTAAAACATCATATCCAAATCCACTGCCATTTTATCAATTGTGACCATAAAGGACAGGGTTGAAATGCCCCGTAAGGGTTCCAAGACTGCGAATCTTACAGAAGCAGACTGGCGCATCTTTCTCCTATGGAGCAGCTGGTACCTGAGCTTTTGTTTTTCAGCCAAGCACTTCAATCACTTTGCCAACAGGGCTCCCCCATTACATTGCAATTCAGCAAATTATAACCCAGAGTGATCTGGTAGGACAGAGATGCCCTTCTGGATTTTTAAGACTAATCTTCACAGGAGTAGCCAACCTCCTCTTCTTCCTACAGCGTGGCCGGTGGGTTCAAACTGCCGACCTCTGGTCGGCAGCCCAATGCATAACCCACAATACTACCAATGCTCTCCCATAGAGAGGGAAAAGAACAACACAAAAATCACATGTACTTTAAATATATAAGCAAAAATGTAGCTGCTACCATTTTTGTGTATATTTTTGCACAATATGAGCTGCTACTACATTCTCTTTTGCAACTGATGTTGCCACTTAAAATGTGTGAACATTTAAAAACTATGTGCTTCTACATAAAGTTATTAATTGTTAGAAAACATTTCCGAGACATTAAAGTACTATGCTTTCATTTAAACTAATCCTCCTTTATTAGTGCTGATGTTGCTTCTAATTTTAAAGGCATTTATTTTCTAGTGCTGTTATAATAGAAATACCTACAAGGCAGTGACTTTAGCAAACAGAAATTTATTTTCTCCCATTTTAGAAGGCTAGACGTCCAAACCCTGAGGACTAGTTCTAGGAGAAGGTTTGCTCTCTTTGTTAGCTCTGGAGGGAGAGCATTGCTTCTTCTTTTCTGCTGCCTGGCTTCTTGGAGATCTGCGCATGCCCTGGCATCTGTCTTACCCAACTCTGCTCTGCTGATTTGCTTAATCGCTTTTAGATATCAAAAGATATCAACTCAAAATACACTCTATACTAAACTGCTTCATCAACATAACAGGGACAACCCATTCCTAAAGGAGATTATAACCACAGGCATAGAGGATAGGAATTAGCACATATATTTTGGGGGGCCATACTTCAAAGCATAACATTTTTCAGAGTATTTGGAGTACCAGTATTTCCTTAACACATGTTCATAGCAGTAGAATTCTTCAATGACTGTCCACTTTGAAGGCTTTTGATACATTCTGTCCAACAAGGCACGAGAAATAGCTTCTGGGGAAGAGCGCTCAATGGGACAAGCGCTGGAAGGAGAGGGTTTTTGGCAGGGACGGATGGAGGGGCAGATGCTCCAGCGGAGCCCTTCTGCTCGCAGACATGGTCAGCTTGTCCTCATGTGGGCGGGAGCTCTGCAGCCGCACTGGAATTTACTGGGGTTCTGAGCAACAGGCAGGGGCAGTCACATCCTAGAATATTGTCAGCTAATTGGGGAACTCTAAGGATAATATAAATCCCAGCCTACAGCTTAAAAGGCTGGCTCTTCCACTAGTCCCTATAGATTTCAGAGTCTTCAGCATTTTTTTATAGTATATACTTCACATATAGTAAAAATAATCTCAAGTTTATCTGCAAAGTTTCTGATGATACATTTTCAAGTCTAAACACTCTACACTGTAGCTGCTTATGGTCCTTGAGTTCTCATTAATTTATTAGCACTGAGCCTGAAAGACCAGGGTGGAATAAAGGTGACCTTTAACTGTAGACATTCATCAAATTTCACATCCTCCAAAGTGTTAGCACCATGAGAGCTGCTAGGATTTAGCTGACCTTGTGAGAGCCAGGCTTTTGAGGTACTAATTAGCAACAGAACAGCACTTCATACCCACAATCTATAGAGCCATCCCTGAAAAAAAGCAAGTAATTCATGAACACACACGCATAAAGCCAACAACCCCAGGCACCTCTCTACATCAAAATGCATTTTTCCTTATTATTAAGAATGGAACAGAATAGCTCTGTTGCTTTGTGCTGTCACATTAAAATGTCAAACAAAAGAAAAACCTGATTTCGGCATACACAGTACAAGGTGGCAGGTTCATCAGATAATTTACATCTTTGTTAATGTTTTACTGTATAAACAATAGCTGTACTTTACTTCACAAGAACATAATGCAACAAAGAAAAATGCTCAACTAAAAGTTTAAGGACAAGATATAGTTTAACTTGCTAAATGAACACTAAATATGATAGCCTTATTTCATAGAGCTACAGGGTCCCGGGCTTACTCCTCAACCTAACATGGACATGCAAACAGAACTTACAGTTAACACGGTCAGTCTCAACAGACAGGTACTGACACAGTCCGTTTGCAAACAGGACACAGGCAAGGATACTCCTTAGTACCATCCCTATTCAAGATTGTGCTAGAAGGCTTAGCTAGAGCTATAAGGTAAGAAAGGAAAATTGAAAGCCTCCTAGTTAAATTAAGGCAAAGAATAAATGAAGTTCTTTCTAGTTGCAAATTATATAGAAACTCCCTAATGCTCAGCAAGAAAATTACTGGAATGAATCGAAAGACTCAGCAAAGTGGTAGAATAAACTGTCAACATAAAAATATCAAACAGAATCCTTTACACTAACAATGTCATTTACAATAATCACTCAAAAGATGAAATAATGAGGAATATATCTAAGCAGAGAAACAAAACACATATACAAAGAAAACTGCAAAATACGACTTCCCCAAATCAAGAGACCTTTATAAATGGTAGTATACTCTCGCTCATGGATACCAAGACAACACTGTGAAACTGTCGACGTTCACTAATGTGATCTATAGGTATATGGAATCCTGGTTCAGATTCCAGCATAATTAAAGAAATGGAAACATAATATTCACATTTATATAGAAAGGAAGAGACACTGGGTAAGAAAGTATACACAGAACAACAAAGTATGACGCCTCACATTCCTGATTTCAAAACTTACTACACTGCTTACATAAGAAAACAATCTAGTACTGGTGCAATGAAAGACACACTGACCAACGCAACAGAATTAAGAACCCAAAATTAAGAACCTAATTTTGACACAGGGCTGAAACATGTTAAATGAGGAACATATAGGCAATTTAACAAATGGACTGGCAAAGCTGGAAAACAAAGCAGGACCCTTACCTCCTATCATATTAAAATATGAACTTAAGATGGACCAAAGTCATAATTGTAAAACCTAGAACTATGAACATGATCCGTGAAAAATAAGGGACATATTTAGGGGCCCTAACATATGGCATAAGAAAGGTAAAGTAAAATGCAATACATGAAAAAGGAATATTGAAGAAAACTTGGTGCATGTGCAATACGGTGTTGGTGAAAATACGGCAAGTGCCATGGGCGCCAGAACACAAAAGTGTGATGTGCAGAAGGACACCTACAGTGCTCAAATACAACAACGGTGGGGCCGGCGCAGGACTGGGCCCTGTCCCGTATGTTGTCCATAGGTTTGGCATGAGTCAGAACTGACTCGACAGCACTTAACAATACAAACTAAAGAAACTCAATACAACTGAAAGCACACAAACAGTAGAAGACAAACTAGATGACTGCAAAGATCAGACACTTATTTACATCCAGAAATTTCACCAAAAGAGCCAAAAGAGAACTCACAGGCTGAGACAAATGTTTTGGCAATAAATTACCAGACAAAGGACTAATCTCTAATGTTTCAAGAAAATTCAACAACAAATGAACAAATAATTTAATTTTTTTAAATGGACAAGGGACATGTATGAATAGAGTAGACGAAAGGAGACATTCCCATATGAAGGAATATTCTCGATTAGCAACTACAGAGATAAAAATCAAAGCAACAATGAGATATCATCTCACTTCAACCTTAACAGAAAAGTTCACAGAAACAAAAAGAAAACAAATGCTATTGAGACTGTGAAGAAACTTGAACTCTGATCTATGGCTGGCGGGATACACAGTGCAACCACTGTGGAAAAAGTTACTGCTTAAAAATTTGGAACCAGGGATACCACCTGATCTAGCAATTTCTCTACTTGGTATCTATTCTAAGAAATCAAAGCCATGACACAAATATATGTACACTCATGTTAATCACTGTACCATACATAATAGCAAAAGAAGGAAATAATCTAAAAGTCCATAAATGAAAGAACTATGGAGGATACCACACAATGGAATATACACATTGTTAGAGAATAATGATGAATCTGTGAAATACCTTGTAAATAGATGAACCTGATGGACATTATGCTGACTAAATTAGTCCAACATAAAAGGACAAACATGGTATGAGACCACTAAGAAAAAAGTTAAGAAGAGATTTTCAAAAGAAACATTCTTTCATGGTTACCATTGATAAGAAGCCACCATCTATCTGTGTGTCAGTTTATTGTATTGCGGTGGCTTGAGTGTTGCTGTGATGCAGAAAGCTATGTCACTGGTATTTCAAATGTCATCAGGACATCCAAATTGAACAATTTTCAGACTAAAATCAGACAACGAAGAAGGAATTGGCTGCCGACTCTGGAGGAAGCAGCCTCTAAAAACCTTAACCACAACATGGAAACATTGTCAGATACTGCAGGCGTCATGAAGGGAAGCAGACATTGTCAGAGGACGGGTCCCTCATGTGGGAAGGCACTCAAATGACTGTGCCTCTTCAAAGTAGAATTGATCATGATGATGTGAATGGAGTAAAGCCTATGGGAGTAAAGTCTTTGTGATCTTCATCCATTGACGGGAACAACTCAAAATGAGAAGAAACAGCTAAAAAATCTACTAATAATCGGAATATGAAATATAAATTTAGGAAAATTATGTCTTCAAAAATGAAATGCAAAAGATCAATATTTTATCAGATTACTATTTTATCAGTGGGCTGAAATGGTCTTTTGCATTGGTCATTTTGAATCAGAAAATCATATGGCTACTATGCTGGGATTGAAAAAAATGAAGACTAATGGTGACCCATTCATCGTGAGGAAGGACATTCCAAGATATATATTTAAGTAGAATGCTGTCTATGATAGGATAATATCGATCCGCCTTCAAGGAAATCCAATCAATACAACGATTATTTGAATTGATGCACCAATCACTAAAGCTAGTGATGAGGAAATAGAAGAATTATACCAACATCTTCACTTGAAAATTGATCAAATATGTAATCGGGATGTTTTGATAATTATTGGAAATTGGAATGGAAAAGTTGGAACTAAAGAGAAAGGAACAGTACTTAGAATATGTGGCCCTGATGAGAGAAACAAAGCAGCAGGTGCAATGATAGAATTGGCAAGACCAATGACTTAATCATAGCAAATACCTTTTCAACAACACAAAAGGCTGTAGTAATACACACAGAATTCTCCAGATGGTATAAACAGAAATCAAATGGACTTCGTCTGTGGGATGAGACAATGACGAAGTTCAAGAGAAGCAGCTAAAACTAGTGCAGGGGCTGAATTTTGAGTCTATCCCAGGTGAATTTCAAAAACCTTTCAAGGACAAATTGGATGCACTGAATACTAATGAAAGAAGACCTGGTGAAATGTGGGACATCATGAACATCATCCCTGAAGAAACCAAAAGGTCATTAAAAAGGCAGGAGGAGTTAAAGCTCAAAGTGGATGAAAAAGAGACTTTGAAATTTGCTACTAATCGTAACTTAGAAAACAAAGTAACTAAGGAGAATGGAAGACATTATAAAGTTAAAGAGCTGACCGGAAAATATCAAAGGGCATCTCACAAAGGCAAAGTAAAACAATAACGAAATGTTCAAAGCCTTAGGGTTAGAAAACCAAAAAAGGAGAACCATGAGCAGTAGATCTTAAACTGAAAGAACTCAAGAAAAATGTCAAGTTTTGAGTAGCAACGTTGAAAGATTTCAGGCAATTTTTAATGATTCAGGAAGCATCACAAGAAGATGGAAAGACACAGAGTCACTGCGCCCCAAGAACTACTTGACAAGCTACCATGGCAAGAAGATGGAAAGACTACAGAGTCACTGCGCCCCAAGAACTACTTGACAATCTACCATGGCAAGAAGATGGAAAGAACACAGAGTCACTGCGCCCCAAGAACTACTTGACAATCTACCATGACAAGAAGATGGAAAGACCACAGAGTCACTGCGCCCCAAGAACTACTTGACAATCTACCATGGCAAGAAGATGGAAAGACTACAGAGTCACTGCGCCCCAAGAACTACTTGACAATCTACCATGGCAAGAAGATGGAAAGACTACAGAGTCACTGCGCCCCAAGAACTACTTGACAAGCTACCATGGCAAGAAGATGGAAAGACCACAGAGTCACTGCGCCCCAAGAACTACTTGACAAGCTACCATGGCAAGAAGATGGAAAGACCACAGAGTCACTGCGCCCCAAGAACTACTTGACAAGCTACCATGGCAAGAAGATGGAAAGACCACAGAGTCACTGCGCCCCAAGAACTACTTGACAAGCTACCATGGCAAGAAGATGGAAAGACCACAGAGTCACTGCGCCCCAAGAACTACTTGACAATCTACCATGGCAAGAAGATGGAAAGACCACAGAGTCACTGCGCCCCAAGAACTACTTGACAAGCTACCATGGCAAGAAGATGGAAAGACCACAGAGTCACTGCGCCCCAAGAACTACTTGACAAGCTACCATGGCAAGAAGATGGAAAGACCACAGAGTCACTGCGCCCCAAGAACTACTTGACAATCTACCATGGCAAGAAGATGGAAAGACCACAGAGTCACTGCGCCCCAAGAACTACTTGACAATCTACCATGGCAAGAAGATGGAAAGACCACAGAGTCACTGCGCCCCAAGAACTACTTGACAAGCTACCATGGCAAGAAGATGGAAAGACCACAGAGTCACTGCGCCCCAAGAACTACTTGACAAGCTACCATGGCAAGAAGATGGAAAGACCACAGAGTCACTGCGCCCCAAGAACTACTTGACAAGCTACCATGGCAAGAAGATGGAAAGACCACAGAGTCACTGCGCCCCAAGAACTACTTGACAAGCTACCATGGCAAGAAGATGGAAAGACCACAGAGTCACTGCGCCCCAAGAACTACTTGACAATCTACCATGGCAAGAAGATGGAAAGACCACAGAGTCACTGCGCCCCAAGAACTACTTGACAAGCTACCATGGCAAGAAGATGGAAAGACCACAGAGTCACTGCGCCCCAAGAACTACTTGACAAGCTACCATGGCAAGAAGATGGAAAGACCACAGAGTCACTGCGCCCCAAGAACTACTTGACAATCTACCATGGCAAGAAGATGGAAAGACCACAGAGTCACTGCGCCCCAAGAACTACTTGACAAGCTACCATGGCAAGAAGATGGAAAGACCACAGAGTCACTGCGCCCCAAGAACTACTTGACAAGCTACCATGGCAAGAAGATGGAAAGACCACAGAGTCACTGCGCCCCAAGAACTACTTGACAAGCTACCATGGCAAGAAGATGGAAAGACCACAGAGTCACTGCGCCCCAAGAACTACTTGACAATCTACCATGGCAAGAAGATGGAAAGACCACAGAGTCACTGCGCCCCAAGAACTACTTGACAAGCTACCATGGCAAGAAGATGGAAAGACCACAGAGTCACTGCGCCCCAAGAACTACTTGACAAGCTACCATGGCAAGAAGATGGAAAGACCACAGAGTCACTGCGCCCCAAGAACTACTTGACAATCTACCATGGCAAGAAGATGGAAAGACCACAGAGTCACTGCGCCCCAAGAACTACTTGACAAGCTACCATGGCAAGAAGATGGAAAGACCACAGAGTCACTGCGCCCCAAGAACTACTTGACAAGCTACCATGGCAAGAAGATGGAAAGACTACAGAGTCACTGCGCCCCAAGAACTACTTGACAAGCTACCATGGCAAGAAGATGGAAAGACTACAGAGTCACTGCGCCCCAAGAACTACTTGACAAGCTACCATGGCAAGAAGATGGAAAGACTACAGAGTCACTGCGCCCCAAGAACTACTTGACAAGCTACCATGGCAAGAAGATGCATATGAGCGAGAATCAGAAGTACTTACGGAAGAAGTTCAAGCTACAGTGAAAGTATTAGCCAAAAACAAAGCTCCAGGAATTAATGGAATATCAATGAAAATGTTTCATCACATTAATGAAACACTGGAAGCACTGAGAAATTTGGAAGACAGCTACTTGGCTAAGTGACGGGAAGAGACCCAAATTTGTAACCATCTCAAAGAAAGGTAGCCCAGTAGAATGCTCAAATTATAGAACAATATCATTAATATAACATGCATGTACAATATTGTTCAAGATCATCTAACAATGGTGTGAGCAGAACATTGACAGCCAGCTGCCGGAGCTTCAGGCCAGGTTCAGAAGATGTGGAACGAGATAAGACTGCTGATGTCAGATGGTTGCTGGCTGAAAGCAGGGAACGCTGGAGAGGTGATTATTTGATCTGCATTAAATATGCCACGGCATTTGACTGTGTGCACCACAGTAAACTATAGATACCCTTGAGAAGAATGGGAATTCCAGAACACCCCTTTGCACTCATGCATAACTTGTACATGAATCAAGAGGGGGTTTGTGCCTGGTTTAAAATCAGGAGGGAGTGTAACAGAGTTGTATCATCTCACCACACGTATTCAATCTGAATGCTGAACAAATCGTCAGAGAGGTTGGATTATGTGAAGAAGAATGCGATATCAGGATCGGAGGAAGGTTTATTAACCTGAGATAAGGCCAGGACACAACCCTGCCTGCTGACAGTGAGGAGGGTTATGTAAATGTTAATAAAATACCATGTAGAGAGTTAAACAGTCAATTTGAGGAATATTATCTGACATTTTAAACTTGAGAGCTTATGCAACATTAGAACAATAGGCTGGGGGTGATGTGGTGTCAGATTTTATATTAAAAACAAAAAATCCCCTAAAACCCCATTTTCTTTTACCCCATTGAAGACTTTTTACAACACATTTCATGTACGGAGTGCTACATTTACTCCTGAGTCTGGTGGTTTTGGAAGCATGCATTTCCCCCAAATAAAAAATGTCCTGGTTGTAAATTCATCTTTAGAATTGTTTCTAAGACAGGATGGAAAGGGGAACACCAGAGTACTTGACCTAGTTTGGAGAATGAGGCTTATTTAAAAAAAAAATTTTTTTGAAATTACAGGGAGAGTACAAATGCAGTCCCCCACTACCACAAATTATGCAGTCGAGTTTCCCACATTTGGGGAAACTGCAGGGGCCAGCACATCCGGAGTGCAATGGATAAGCCTCATGCTGGGAAAACCACCTTCGTGATCATGGTATCTCCCCTGCCAGGTAAGTATGGAGAATGAGGCTTATTAATAAAGACGTATTAATCACAACACACTGTTTTTAACCATTCCAACATCATAAAACAAAGAGCACAGAATGCCTAAGCCCCAGTGTAACAGCAGGGGCTAGCAGTCAAAATCATTTGACTGATCCGGATCATATGATCTTCAAGTGATAAATGTTACCTAATATGCTTCCTGATATGAAAAAGAGGTTGCTGCAGAGATGAATTGAAAATGTACATCAAATGCCTGTCACAGTGGAAATTACTCAATAAAAGGTAAATATAAGGAGGGTTTCCTGGCTTCCTTTTAGAGTGAACCATAAAATAATGAAAGTTCATTCTTTAAGGTTAAAAAATCAAAGGTATGGCATGTGCCAATGTCATTAAATTCTTGATGATAGAGTTATTCTTCATAGGTATATTGATTCCTGTATCTGTACATTATCTGAGAATATAAAAACCAAGACAGGCATAACGCGAATACACTTTCACATACCACTGACGTGAGTCCAAATTCTTTAGCTCTCTTAGTAATTTTGAATTTTTCTTCAACAGATGAAAGTTCTTCCTATAAACAAAAAAGCATAGAAGAAAAATCATGTGATCACAAACTGATCTTATCCATTTCTAGTCAATTAGTGAGCAATCCCTTAAAAGCAGGCTATCATTTACCTACCTATCTATCCTTCACATCATTCATTATTTGTTACAGAATAAACTCTAGACTCCTCAACACATTCAAAAGCAAAAAATATCCACTGTTTCTCCTTACTCTCCAGTGACACCGGAGGGCTCCGTGGCCAATGAATGTGTAACGGTATGCATGTGACTATTAATGTCCGTTCTGCCATGAACCCCTTTTCCTCAAACTCCACCCCAGCTCCAAGTCATCCTCTTCCACAAAGCCTTCTCCATTGCCTCACCACTTCCCCTTGGACTCACTCATAATTCTTCAACTCATTTGTCACCACACCTTTTCACAGAGTTGTAGCAAGTACACCTACTTCATCAGACCTAAGGTGAGAGGGTGGCTCCTTAAGCTGTATAGTCCATTAGCCCCTCTATGAAGTTATAACAAGCAATAATGGACAAAGCGGAATGAAAAAAGAAGCATAGAAAATGCTTGATACCCTTTAAAATATACAATTAAACTTCCCAAACTCAATGCCATCAAGTCAGTTTAAATTCATAAAGACCCTATAGGACACAGTAGGGTTCGACTCTAGGGTTGTAAGGTTCGAACTATTTATAAAAACAGACTCTTTCATGGAGTGGCTGATGGAATCCAACGTTGTGGTCAGCGGTCTAATGCTTAACCACACTACAGGTCTCCTTCAAAATGTACATCTGTACATCAGCAGAATACAATTAGTTCCATTCCCACTATTAATTTAGCAGTAGAAAACAAGCTGTAAATGATGAGACACACACACACACACACACACACACACACACATCCCAACCTTCCATTTCTATTCTTTGCTTCCAGAGCTGCAACTGATTAAAAATAATAGTAATCATGCTTTGAGAGATCATTAATGTACGTGAAGTGGCTTTTATGGGTGTGAAACAAATGATGAGAATTTTCATTGGTCCCTCTTAATATCATGTTGAAATTAAGTCTATTCAATTTATCAAGTCATGTTCAGGTCCTGATTTTATATCAATAAACATTCTGATACCTGAAAATGAAGTCATGCAAGAACAGCAAGATAATTGAAGGACTATAATACATTGTTACCTTCTGTCCCAAGAATTCATCCCCAGCTCACTGAGCAATAGCCTGCAGAAATAGAATGGCTCGTGGGGCTCCACTGTCACGGGCTGTCGCTGACCAGTCACTCTCAGAGTAGAGTCAGAGTTAGTCTTCTGGACATGCGCGTCTTCTTGTGCATGCTGGCGCAAAATGACCTCAATGATTTCCTTCTCTTGGTCGTGGTTCATTGCACGTGGGGGTGAGGAAGGCTCATTGAGATTTAGTTGCGATGGTAAAAGGCACTCAGGACTTGTGTGGCCAATATTTTCAAGTAGTTTGTCAAGGATGTCTTCTCCTTCCTCAATTTGAGAAAAGTTTTCCCGAGGTCTCAGTGTTTGATGATACAAACTTGAAAAGAGAAATGAAGGATTTGTTCCATTGGGAGCCAAGCAGCCGCCCAAAGGTCCATATTGAATTTTGCCATCCCAAGAGTATTTCCCTGATATATCCCTCATAATAACTCTGACGTCAGAGAGGGCGTGCAGGGGTGAGCCACTTGCTGGCCTCTCTGCCGGTATTTGAAGGTACGATATGAGGGTACTGTCATTAAACACAAACAGCTGCAGGTTCGGGCTTTTGAACACCTCGGAGGACAGCTCAGCGGAGTCCACATGGGTGTTGTCATGGTTCTCACTGATGAGGCTGTGCAGCATGGCAGGGCCCCCACTGAGGGGGTAGTGCCCCAGGTGGTTCACCAGATGGGCCATCACCATCCTTGCAGTCAGAGGAATCAATTCCAAACTTCTTCTCTTCTTCTCTGTAAACATCAACACACAAAAATGACACCACAGTGATTGCAGAACATGAAAACTGAGTGCCACTGGATTGCAACCAGTACTTCAAGATACTTTTCAGTGTAGAGCTTTTTAAAAACCAGCATAAAGCACTTTTATGGCAACAAAAAAAAACCTTGAAACTCATATGTGGTGGAGAAGATGGGAGAGGAGGTGCTAGGGTGAAGCGGAACATGGTAGTAACAACTTCTCTGAGCAGATCACTACCCAGGACAGCAAGAGGGTAGAGGAGGGGAAGGCACAACCAGGAAACTCTGAAATCAGCAGAGGGAGATGAGCAGCAAGAAACAGGTATGTACACAAGAAGTCATCTTGTATAAACGCCTTCTTCAAAAGTTAAAGACACCTTCAATTCATGCTTATGTCTTATATGAATATATCATCTACTAGAACTATAAATGCCCCAAGGATAAAAAGTGGTTGGTTAGGAGACAGTGCGTTTACAATATAATACGCTTGATAACGATGACATGGGGAACAGGTTACAGAGAGCTCCAGTAAGAAGGTCCAATTGGGTAAGATCCAAAGCAAAAGCAAGTAAAAAAGTAACTGCTTCTGCTTTTATTCACAAAGACTTTTCTTTCGATGTGAAGTAAATATACATTTGGATTGTATGAAAGTGTTGAATAGTGGGAAATTATCAGGAATTGTATCAATCAAATTATAAATCATGACACACCAAATAAAAATCTAAACTGTATTTGTTATTAAAATATTTACAAGTTAATAATTTTTCCCTGTAAATCAATGTCTATGGTTTCCTGAAAAATAAGGGGAAAAATCTAAACTCTATCAAAGAAAAGAACAAGCTCATGATGTCCAAATTATTTCCACATTAATTTAATTCAATTTTTCTTAGTTTAGTGATGACATGTAAAAATAGAGACTTTAGGTTTTTCTTTCACTTTCATTCCTGCTTTTTAAGCAGTAAACTATTAGGGATTAGAAATCTGAACACGTGCTTTTACGGGTTTCTTACTAGGTCGGGCTTGCAACCAGATCAGCTATAAGCAGTTGTCGCTCTCTTTGTAACACTACCTACGAGTTGTACTTATATTAAGTAGTAGATAATGGTCTGTGAAAGTATCATTGCAAATAATACATAAAAAATATGAAATTGCTTCATCAGAATTGTTACATGACTAGAAGTTAGGTAATAATAAATGGTTACTTATGCCATTCAGTGAAGACAAAAGATCGATCATTTTTATTTTTTTTCTGTATTCTCAACAAGGTATACCCACACTCAGCAAGAGTATTTGTATTTGCCCATATATTTTTAATCTTCTTGCTTTTTTACTGAGTTAAAATGCTAGTGAGTCTTCAGAAACTGTCATTATTTAAACAATTACTTTGAGTCCCATAGAACTGTTAGAACAGGTTTGCTTAAGTTACTGAGTTTTTCTGAACAATAAATATTCAAGTAAAATAGAGTTCTATGGCAAAAGAAAAGCTGCAGGAAACAGAAAGTGGCACTAATGTCTTAGAGTGTGTTCTTAGACTTTCCCTTTGCAATAACCCATCAATCTGCTAATTTAGACTGCAAGTGCTACAGTCGTTTGAGGAACACTAGGGTGAGAGGATAATAAATCAATGATTTTTGGAAAAAGTTGAATTTCCTTTAAAAAACAAGGAACCACAAGATTCCTACAAGGAAAGCATAAAATAAATAGATTCAGGATTATTTTGATTAATTATAAAAATTTAATCTTATTTTATAATTTTGGAAAAGTTAAGGTAATATCGCAATGTAAACATGCAGGAGAATTCTAGAAAAAGTTGAAATGATTAAGAAATAGAAGGAACCTAAGAGTACCTGTACATATCTATTTCACCACAAGCAGAAGTCACGATTAGAGTGTTTAGTCTACTGTACAGCATAAGGCAGGAGGCCTGGCAGCGTAGTGGTTACACTTTGGGCTGTGATTCCCAAGGTCAGCAGTTTGAAACTGCTAGCCTATCCTTGGGATAAAGACAGGGCTTTCTCCTCCCAAAAGAGTTGCAGTCTTAGAAATTCATAGAGGCAGTTTTATCTATCCTATAGGGTTGACTCAATTGGCAGTGAGTTTGGTTTTATAGCACAATGTCTGAGTTAATCTGCTCTAGAGCATAATCTCAGAGTAAATAGTGTTATTTTAGAAAGTTTGTCATGAGCTTTAAATTCGACCTAAACTACTTCTGACATCACCCTAACCTTAGATTTTTCGTCAATAAAATGGAGCCCAAATCAAGACTGTCAGATTCCAAACCCATGCATGTTTCCTGCCTGATTGCTGTCTCGCTATTATTTATTGTCTTTCATCATCCCCTCACATATCCTCATCATTTCAGCCTTAACAACCTACCCCGGACTCTGCAATCTTAAAAGCACACCGCTGGACCCCGTCCCCTCACCTGTCTACTGCCCGCTCTTCCCTCCTCTCACCAAGTGCCTCATAAGGAAGGGTATGTCCAGTGTTCTCAGTGGTCCTCTCACGGTCACTTGCTCATGTTTTCTGGCTGCAGACCAATCGCTCTGCTGAAAGTGCTTTGGCAAAACCACTGGCGCATGCTTCATGGGGAAATAACACAGCTTCTGTTTTCTTCCCAAGCCTCCCAAGTGTCTTGAAGCACTTGGCGCGACTGACCTCTCTCTGTTCTGTCTGCGCTTTCTTCCTCCAGCTTCCTAGAAAGCACTTCTACTTCTAGGGTCTGCTTCATTTCTCTGACTTTGCTTTTCTGGCGACAGTCACTCATTTTCTTTCCTTTAAGGAGGTTTTTACCTCTAAGGATCCATTCCTGAGTACAGGTTTTTAACTCACAAAGTCCATGAAAATTACAACATGATTTAATAATCTTATGTTTTCATCTCTTTGGCTATGAGTTTTGACACAGGTTAAGGGTCACATCAGTGGTGGGATTCAAATAATATAACAACTATTTACTGTCCTAATGACTATTTCAAGCAAAAATATGATAGACCTGAAAGTTTATTACTTCACACAGTTAATACTTAACTAAGAACGAACTAGGTTTTTTGTTTGTTTGTTTTTCTATCTTACAAATCCGGCCAGACCAGAGGATATACACTGGTACAGATAGGAACTGGAAACACAGGGAATCCAGGACGGATGATTCCTTCAGGACCAGTGGTGAGAGTGGCAATACCGGAGGGTGGAGGGAAGGTGGGGTAGAAAGGGGGAACCGATTTTAAGGATCTATATATAACTTCCTCTGTGGGGGATGGACAACAGAAAAATGGGTAAAGGGAGATGTTGGACAGTGTAAGATATGACAAAATAATAATAATTTATAAATCATCAAGGGTTCATGGGGTGGGGGAAGCGGGGAGGGAGGGGAAAATGGGAAGCTGATACAAAGGGTTCAAGTACAAAGCAAATGTTTTGAGAATGATGATGGCAACAAATGTACAAATGTGCTTGACATATGATGTATGTATGTATGGTTGTAAGAAGAGTTGTCTGAGCCCCTAATTAAATGATTTAAAAAAAATGAAAGAGGTACACAAAACTAGATTATAAGTAAGACTTTTAAAATATTAATTAAAAATGTTAATTCATACCTGACAAAAACAATAAGCCTGTTATTTAAGATATTTCCATATTGCTTCTCAATTGGCATTATCAATTGTAGTATTCTGCACTTTTATCTGAGTATCAGCGATGTGATTTATTCTTAACTATCTTTTCATTGTAGGAAAAGGATCCCATTCTTTCTGAGGTAGACCAATTAGACAATAGTCATTGCATTTGATATAATAGAAATAGGCAATATATTACAGAGAATATATTATATCATTACTTGCCCTTTCCACTTCTGTTAAACTTATAGCAATTTTTTCTGACAATATTTTAGCTCTTTGAACACTTTTACAAATTGCATACTTTACTCATAATGTCTCGTGGGAATTTGGTGTGTAACAGAAAGCTGAAACAAATGATAGCAAATAATGCAACAGTCATTAGAATTCCTAGGATGGGAAAAGGTACCAGAAGAGAAAAATCAGATAGAAAAGAAACACTACAAATTTTATTTTTCCTGGCCCAGAATAATTTGTAATCGAAAGAATACTCACCAGCTTCAACAGTAAGCAGGCTACCCAATTCTGCTGGTGAATGATATTGGACCGGCTCAGAATTCTTAACATTCGCCAACGGTAGAAACGGGTCATAATCCGTGGATGACAAGTCAGCCAGGGTCAGTATGTAGTGATTCTGTTGGGCATATGTGCTCGAGCTACAAACACAGCATTGCAGGATCTGTGCAAACAGAAGCGGGTATAGATCCCCTGACAACGTGCTGAGGGGCAGGGGTCCTGCTTGGTAAGATTTAACAATGTTGAATCTTTTCCATTCTAAAGTATCTTTTTGTTACTGAAAAATTGTTTTACTCTTTTCACATACATGCCAACAAATGTTTCTCCATTGCAAAAATATAAGAAAAAGAGAGCTTATTTCGTCCTTCTGTGCAATTGATGGTTGACTATCGGAAAGCGTTATTTTCTAGTCTACCCAAGACAACAAACATAGAAGGAACTACATTGAGAGTGGAATTGTATCTTCTGGTGTCTAGAGGATTGGTTTTTATTAATCAACATGCAAACTAGAGTGAACTACCACCACACCCCTATTGGGCAGCACCAACACTTAGGAAAATAACGTGGAGTTGTTGCAACTCTAAGATATTATTAGTGACAGTGTCAAAATTAGTCCAGCCACTTTGAAAAATTATTTGGCATTCTCTACTAAAGCAGAATATATGTATTCCAAAAACTTAATTTTATTCCTAGGAATACAGAAAGAGAACAGACTAAAGAGAAATTGAAGTTCTGTGTATAGAGCTTTGTGTTGGAGCTTTTGTGTATACATAAGCTAAGCTTACACAAATCACCTGGAGTATCCAGAAATGTATAAATAAAGTAATACTTGTAATGAATTATATGTAAATCCAAGAGAGCAAGCAAAATCGATATTTTATGAAAATCAAGGCAATATTTTAGAAACTATAGGGAGACACCCTTTTTTCATATCAAAAAGCATGTACTAGAATGTTCATTGAAGTCTACTTTTATGATACAGAACTCTAAGCTACCCAAATGTCCAACAGTCATGGAATAAATTATTTATTCTCACTGTAAAATACTATATAAAGGAAGTAATAGCTACAAAATCACAGAAACCTTATTACTAAACAAAATTATCAAAATATGAAGTTATTGTTTCTTAACATATCCCCCATCTAGCTTTGTATATTTCTGACATACAACCCTTCCCCCAAATAATTTTGTGCTGTGTGATTTATATCATGCCAAAATGGCAGTTTCTGCATCCTTGAGAGGCACAAATTATGATAGTCTTATATGGTTTTTTTCCCAGTTTGGGGAACAAACAAGTTTAAAGGGGCAAGAGGGTGGATGAGATAAAGGTTCCCAATAAAAATTCTTATAGGACAGCCCTCGCTACCCTCACAGAATGAGCTGTCACGCGCCTGAGAAAAGGGAATTCTTTGGTGCAATTCCTGGCCTTTCCCCTCACTGATGCAGTTCTTAAGTTTGCAAAGTTTCTTCCTAACTAGGCCTACATGATTGTTCTGCGTCCTTCGAGAACATCTATCCAGATGACTTCTTTGGAATCCCCCCAGTCACTAAAAATGACCTTTCTGCCTTGCATTTATTAGATCCTGTAGATCCCCTTGGAAGCCATTATTTTGATTAAAGTTCTTTTTTTAAAAAGATACCTTAATAAGACTTAGTGAACTGTTGATAAAACGTGTCTATAGCCATCCCTAATCACAGGCACATGTTAAAACATGCTTTGTTTTGGAAAATCTTCAACTATTCACAGTGGGATGACTGATATGACTCCATTTACATAAAGTTTAATGCTGTGGATGGTTCATATAGTGGTACCCATGGATGTGCGTACAGGAGGGATGGTGACTAGGAGAAGGCATAATGGGGGCTCTTTGGATGCTAAGAATGTTCCATCTGTGAGTTTAAGAGAAAATTCATCAAGGTCTTAAACTAATTGATAAATCAGGTTAACTATGAGATAACATTTCTATTGGTAAAGCAATGCTTAAGAGAAAATCAAAACCAAAGCCACTGCTAAGGTGTCAATTCCAACTAAAAACAATCCTATATGACAGGGTAGGACTACCTCTGTGGATTTCCAAAACTCTACATCTTTATCGAAATAGAAAGCCTCGTCTTTCTCCTGTGGAATGGCTCATGGTTTTGAACTGGTGACCTTGCAGTTAGTTAGCAGCCCAACTAGTAACGACTATACCACTAGGTCTCCCAGCTTCTAAGAGAAGTTTTATAAAATGTATAAAGTTTATAAAGAAATAATTTAGAAGAGATGAATGAAAATATTTGTGACTAATATAATTGACCTGATCAAAGTTTAATATAGGTTTATAAGTCACAAAATGACAGAAAGATCTAGTTATTCCTGACATAATTCTAACAATATTTTTTATTTTTGACAATTTAAAACATACCTTTTAGCAGCATTTCACACATGGTTAAGTGTTTTTGTAATTTAAAATTTGAATACATTTAAAAATAAAACAACAAACCAATCAGTGCATAATCTGTTTTTTAAATTAAGGTTTTGTGACTGAAAAATAGGCAATGGAATTATCAATGCATAATAGTAATTCTTACATGGACACAGAAATTCAAGATAGACAGATTAACTATATGGAAAAACAGATAGACAAGGTTTTCACAAGAGAGAGACATTGTCTTTGCTCTCGGCCTTCTGTATTTCACATCTCATGGCCACCACTCCAAAATCCTCAAGCCTAGCTCAATGTCATTGAGTTGATGTGACTCAGATCTTGTGAGTTTCCAAGACTGTAATTTTTTATAGAGGTAGAAAGCCCTACCGTCTTCCTCAGATCTGCTAGTGGTTTCAAATTGCTGACCTTGCAGTTGGTAGCCCCACTCGTAACTTCTACAACACGGTCTTTACCCTGGGCCTTCTGTATTGGCTCAGGACAAAGACCGTGTCTCGCAATGGGGACTGGTGTTGGCTAAGGAGTATGGGATTAGAATGGTTTGTGTACTCTAAAAATTATGAACTATTTACCTGGGTATGCTATATTTCCTTAAATTCTCTCTTAATAGTATATCAAGTAAAGAAATTCCTCAGGTTTTAGATTTTGTGTCAAGCTAATGCTCTAGATGAGCTTTTTCTGAAATGAAGTAGATATATAATGTTCCATGAAACCTGGGGGATTCTGAACCATAACTTCCTGTGAAAACATGGACCTTTTATCAGGTAATCACGGCATCTCTCTCTCTCTACATATGTCTTCTGTTTTTAATACTTATAAGTCTACTATATTTGTCTTTTGAAATATTTAACCTACCAAGATCCTTTTCAGAGAACATCTCAATAAGTGCATAAAACATATAGTATTCTTATGAAATTTGGGTCTACATCACCCTTGAGGAGAAATGCGCACTTACCCTGTAGATGTAATCCAACAAGGGAGCTCTGGTCAAGTGCTGCTCATCCAGGAGTGCTGCTGACACCGGCTGAAGAAGGGCTGGCACTGGCAAGGCCATGCACCAGTCCAAGAGGCAAAGGAGTAGAGAAACAATAAACTGGAAAAAAATACACCATTGTATCGTGCAGTCTTGTCAATTTTAACTATATCTCATATTTTTATTATTTTTATATTTAAAAAAATAGTTAATATGTTACCTACTTTCTTATCTGTTTCCAATGAGGAGTATTCTGCACTTGGTAAAAGAAAAGCAATTGTGGCCACAAGGATCTAAAAAAAAAAAACCCAAAAAACCCTAGTCAAACAATTCATAGTAATAGTTTTGGAGTTCCAAGATGGCCTTGCAACTAACCCCTGTTTAATGCCAATGCATGAGGTGATCAAAGCAAAGCACTCTTACAGATTAGGGTACACCCTTGAGAGGTAATACGAAGATCAGTGTATTATCCTGAAACTAGGAGAATTAGGGACTCTGTGCCCTACTGTTAGAGGACCCAGAGGAAGGAGCTAGCACTTCTCTGTGCATTCATCCAGATCCACCCTCAACCTCCTCACCTTTCACACTGAAAATGCTCCCGTCTACTTTGCTTGTGCTATGCCATGTCTCCACCTGCTGTCTTGGTAGAATAGCACTTTTTCATTATCTAAAGCATCCTTGTTTAGATTATTTGGTTGCCCTAAAAATCAACTTCATATTCTGTCGCTTTTTATAGTCTATGCCCCAAATCCCATTTCACTCTAGGATACTCAGGGTCATGTGTTCTTGAGATAACAAAGTGATCTTACCAGTGAAATTTGTCTAGGGTTGAGAGAGATGGAAAAAATAAAATCAATATTGCTTCTTCTCTCTCCCTGAAAAGCCACCTGGGGACAAGTCAAATTTACTCGAAAAGTTACCCCTGGATGTGTAAACAATAGGGCAAGGTTTAAAAAACTGCAGCTAGAAAAGCTTCCAGGGATGGATGTGGCTTACCACTTGACATTTATGCAGCCAGGTGAGGACAAAGCCCCTACAAATGTAACCAGCCTCCAGAGCCTTAACTTTTGAGATAATTCTTCTTGCTCCTTCCATACCTCTCCTCTATCAATCACTGCCCCCTGCTCCCTACCCCCAAGGAAGTTATTCTATGAGTCATGTCATTACAGGGGAATATTCCAAATTATGGCAGAGAATGTGGCACAGGGCTTCAGCTGCGGGGAACTCCTGTTCTTGGACAACCCACCCTCGCCCAAGAAAGACAGAGTAAGTAGCTGTCTACTCCTTTATGGAACCAATCAAACTGCTATTCACGAATGAAACTCTGTTTACAAAAAGATTCTTTGTTGTGGTTGTGCCTGATTTTCAAATTCTCCAAGTACATGGCTCTGCCCTGGAACAATGGGGACTTCTTTCTGTAATGCCTGACATCACAACAGAAAGAGCCTATTCAATCTAATTTTAAAAGAAATTATTCTAATAGAAATTGTATAGTATGATCTGTAACAGTCATTTGAGTGCCTATACTTAATTTTTAAATATAATAAAAAGGAAATGTTTATGCTTTAATATTATAGGAAAAAACTTAGAAGGTACTTACTTCTGCAATTTTCCTAGGCAGAAATGTTTCAAACATCTGAAGCTTTTCCCAGTAGGAAACCAGCAACTGAAGAACATCACAAGCTACTTGAGCCACAATTTTGTTGGGAAACTATAAAGGATACAAAACCCCAAACCAAGTATCATAACTAAATAAGTTATTCTTTAGGAAAAAATATATAGCGTTTTATGTTTGTTTTGTATTAAACTGATGAATAATTATGTTCTATTACCAGTTTATAAATGATCATTCTCTACTTGCTTTTTGTTGTTCATCCACATAACAATCTAGAAATAAGTAGCTGTTATCTAATCACTTGAAAACTAAAACTAAGCAAGCCCATGGTGAGAATATCTGCAGGAAGGGGTTCTTCTAGTCTCACTCTGGCCATCCAGACTGAGGGAGGTTGTTCCCTGCTGACCTGGTTCCACCGCTCGAACACTTTCATTTATACCCAAAGGTGTCTGCACCTGGTACCTGCTCTCAGTTTTGCCTGGGACATTCTTCTCTCAGGTTGAAGGTGGATGATACCACTGCATCTTTTAGACCATTTGCTCTATGAAGGCATTGTATCCACCCAAAGGAATTCTCTCTCATCCAGCTCTCCGTTTTTATTCTCTTCCATATTGTATTTCCATAATAGTACTAAGGACTCTTGTTGGTTTGTCATACTATGATGGCCTGCTTATGCTTGTGAAGCTGGAAGCTTTCTTACTGGTACCTCAAACACCAACAGGGTCAACAAGGACAACATGCTCAACAAGGCTTTCAGATTTAAAACGGATGAACAAGAAGAAATAGGCTGTTCACCCCAAGGGAATTCGTCACTGAAAATCTAATGAATACCGTTGGACAATGTCAGACATAGTACCATAAGATGAGCCTCTCATATTGATGTAGATAAAGTTATTGAAACCTCCATTTCTGATGGGCTATGATTCAAAATGAGAAGAGACTGCTGAGAAGTATACCTTAATAATTAGGACCTGGAATGTCTGAAGTATGCACCCAGCAAAACTGGAGGTCATCAAAAATGAAGTGGAGATATAAACTTAGCCTTTATTTTTATAAAGCCATCAGTGAGCTGAAATTGACTGCTATTGGCCATTTAAAATCAGGCAATCCTATGGTTTACTATATCAATAATGCGAAATTCAAGAGATATAATATCACTTTCATCACAAACATTTTTTTCAGTATTTGTCTTCAAAGAAAACACTGTCTGGGTTAGAGTAGTAACTATACTTAAAAGTCCAGTTAGTACAACTATAAAAGAACCTCTAATCCTGGTGATAAAAAAATTGAAAAATCCTATCTTCAATCTGAATTGATCAAACAGGATATCAAGATGCAGTGATAATTATTAGCAAATGGAATACAGAACATTAAAACAAAGAGGAGTAGTAGTTATCAGATACAGGTTGTTTTTGACAGAAATGAAGCTGAAGATCACAATAGATGTGATTGAACTATGGAATGATTTGATACATATATTACTCCCAATTAATAAAAATTTACAAGATCACTAAAGTCTTCATAGCAAATATCTTTTCTCAGCAACATAAACCGTGACTATACACATGAACTTGCTAGTGAAATAGACAGAATCAAGTTAACTACATCTGTGAGAGGAGACGATAGAGAAGCTTGTTATCAGCAGTCAAAATTAGGCAAGGAAGGGTCTGACTGTAGAACAGACCATTACCTGTTCATTTTCAAGTTCAGATGGAAACTGAAGGAAATTAAAATAAGTCTGTAAGAACAAAATGTGACCTTGATTATATACCATCTGAATTTGAAGAACATCTCAGGAACAAATTTGAGGCATTAAACACTAATGACAGAAGACCTGATGACCTACAGGACGACATCAATAATATGAAGGAGACAAGTCGCTATTAGAAAGGGAGGGAAAAAAAGAAAAGATATCAGAAGAGACTCTGAAACTTAGCCTTGAACATGAAGGAGTTAAATAAATGGAAGAAATAAAATAGATGAACAAAAAAATTCAAAGGGCAGTTTGGAAGACAAAGCACAGTAGTATAATGACCTGCCAAGACCTGGAATTAGAAAGCTAAGAGGAAGGGCACCCCCAGCATATCTCAGGCAGACTGAAATGAAGCCAAAAAACCCCAAACCTCAGACCTCAATTTGTGATACTGAATGACTCTATGGGCAAAACATTAATATTAGAAAGCATCAAAAACACAGGAACATACAAAATCATTGTACCAGAAAAATTCATCAACATTCATCCATTTCAAGAGGTAGCATGTGATGTCAATCAATGGTGCTGAACAAAGAAGTCCTAGCTGCATTCGTGCAGACACATCTCCCTGGACTGATAACGCCACCTGAGACGCTTCAACACGCTGATGAAGGGCTGGAAGCACTCACTTGTCCATGCCAAGAAATTCAGGCCAACTGACTAGAAGAGATCCATATTTGTGCCCATTCCAAAGAAAGGTGAGCCAACACAGTGTGGAAATTATGGAACAATATCATTAGCGTCATTTGCAAGTAAAATTTTGTTTTGAAAAACAGTTGCAGTACATTGACAGAACACTGAAAGGAGCTGACAGGAATTGATACAAGAGTCAGAAGAAGACAACAGGGATATCATTGCTGATGTCAGCTGCATTTTTGGCTGAAAGCAGAGAACACCACAAAGACATTTACTTGTGCTTTATTGCCGATACAAAGGTATTAAACTGGGCAGATCACAACAAACTATACACTGCGGAGTCTACCATCGAAAAGAAAGAGAATACCAGAACACAGCTCTGAGTTCATAGAGAACCTGTACATGGCTCAAGAGGCAATTGCTTTGTAGAACAAGGGAATCCAGAGCAGTTTAAAATCAGGAAATGTGTACATCACAGTTGTATCCTTTCATCATACTTATTCAATCTGTGTGCTCAGCAAATAATCCAAGCAGCTGGGCTACATAAAGAAAAATACAACACATCAGGATGAGAGGACAGGTTATGAGCAGCCTGTAGATGCAACAACCTTGCTTGCTGAAAGGATTAAGATTTAAAGCACTTGTTGATGAAGATCAATGATTGCAGTCTTCAGTGTAGATGACAACTCCAAGCAAAGACCAGCAGCCTCACAAGTAGAAATGGCGAAGAGACCAAAGTTTCCAAGGGCTTCGTTATTCTTGCATTCACAATTAGCACGCGTGGAAACACCAGTCGGTAAATCAGATGACACGCTGCACTGGGCAACTCTACTGTGCAGAATCGTTTAAGTGTTGAAGAGCAAGGATGTCCCTGTGAGGACTGAGGTGTGACTGTCATTTTCAATAGCCTCAACTGCACATGAAAACTAGACGATGAACAGTGAAGACCAAAAAAGGATGGCTATATTTGAATTATGGTGTTGGTAAAGAATATTGAAAGTACTGGGGACTGCCATAAAAACCAACAGATCTGTCTAGGAAGCTATCCGCCAGAATGCTCCTTGAAACGAGGAAGGATAGACTTCACCTCACGTATTTTGAACATGCTCTCCGGATAGACGAGTCCCTGGAAAAGGACATCATGTTTGATAAGGTATGTCAGTGAAAAAGAAGAACACTTGTCAACAGGGTGGGCTGCCATTGTGGTTGCAGCCCTGGCCTCCAACAGAGCATTGGGGGAGGATGCACAGGACGGAGCATGGTTTTGCTCTGTGGTACAGAGATATGCTATGAGTTCAAGCTAGCAGAAGCGCCCAGCACAGTGCTCCGCAGGGACGAGGCTTGCTCTTGATGCGGAAGAGAAGCAGCAATGTGAATTGTCACAACTGCTTCTAAGCAGGGCCCAGGAAAGGGCCGGCAGTCTATCAATGCAGGTAAGAGCTCAGGTGTGCTTATAAGGTCTGATTTTCCTCCCTGGCCAAGGTAAGTGATTTGATTTCTCTGGGCCTGTTTCACTAGGCATAAAAATAGGAATTGTAACATCCACCTTCCTGAGTTATGGTGAAGTCTGACAAAAGTATTCAGAGAGTTTATCATTAAGATAGTTCCATATTGTGATCCCAAAATAAGTGCTCTTCGCATGACCCGTGGGAGAAAGGAGGTCCTAGAAATGCTCAAGGTTTAGTCCTCAGATGGTGAGCATTAAAGAACCCTGACTGGAAATCACTGGGGACTTCCTCTGGTCCTGCTCTGAAGGCCAGGACATGAAAGCATCCTTTCTGTGAGTCTACCAGACAGGTAATACCTTTCTTCCTGGTCCCGGAGCCACCTAGTCACCAGAGCTATCCAGAGGAACCAGGGTACCAGGCACCAAAGATTGGTCTGGAAATGCCCAGGTTCTTGGTGAGGAAGCTAACTCCTATGGTCTCTCCTGAGAACCTCATAGCACATTCCACATGACATTGAGAAAACAAAGAAACTTGAATGACAACCTCTGTGTAATATAGGGGAAAACAAAGCACGAATGGACACTACAATTGATTTCTCGATCTAAGATATACCTTAATGTTAAATAAGCACCACAGATTGGCATACCTTCAGAGTTACGCCTATAACATTGATGGCCTCTTTCACCCGGGGATGTCTCGTGCCCTGTGCAAGTTCTTCGCAAATCCAGACCCCAAGAGAGCAAATGGCAATGCATCTTTTGAGAAAGAGGAAAACTATCATTACACTTAAGAGATTTTTTAATGAGAAAATATTTTGAATGTTTTTATACAAAATAGTAAACCTTATACTTACATCTATAAAAATGTCTTGAGAAAAAGAAAAGGTACCCTTATAATGTTGATTTTGAGGACAAATAGAAATCTTAACATTAGTTAATACTTAACCTTAAAATTTTTTTAAATTTTAAGAAATATTTATCACTCATTTTAATTAAAACATTCAGCTACATTTTATTTTCTAAGGCATTTTTTAGGAATAATTAAAAACATGAATCTTAGAAAATACTGATGTTTTGAGTTTGGAACTGTTTTTCTTTACTCATTGTACTAACTAACTAACTAATTACTAACGAACTCACTGCCATCCAGTCCATTCTAACTCATAGCAACCCTAAAGGGTCAAGAACTTCCCCATGGGTTTAGAAAGCCCAGGCTTTCTCCTCTGGAATGGTTGGTGGTTTTGAACTGCAGACCTTTTGGATCGCAGCCCAGATAATTTGATGCAACTAAAAACTGTTGTGTATGTGGAACATCGTTCCCACATACTAGTTGCAAATCAATGATTTGAGAAGATATTAAGTTGAATTTAAATCACTTATATTCATGGCACAAAAGCATCCCATTTTTAAAAGGAATTCTAATGAGACAAAGGAAAAGGGTTTGAGGAAACTTGTCTGCAGGCATCCCTCGATTCAGAAATGCGTTCAGACATGTTTTGTTTGGAATAAACCCAAGCATATAAAAATTGGAATTCTAAAAGCAGCACTTTCAGACTAGCCTATATATATTCCCGCCATTTTACAGAGTCATGCTCATTTTGACAAAGATTATTCTGCTCTGTGTGTCCATATGTGTGCATATCACAAAATAAAAATGGAAATTAGAAAATTTTAGAATGAAATGATAAAAATACTATAAATCAAAATCCGTAGAATCTGAAAATAAACATATACTTTTCAGAAAGTTCATTTTATGACATTTCACTTTTACAAACGATCTATATTAATCTAGTATCATCAAGTGGATTTTGACTTGATCCTATGATATGAGGGCTATCCCCCAAATTGTATTACATTTTCAAAGCTATGTATTTAATTTTTTTTTGCAAAAATAATCTTATCACCTTTAAAGTACTCTCCATTCTCCATTACACTTAATACATTTGTCAAACCTGCAATTCCAGTCTTGGAACCATTTTCCCACCTCCTCTGTTTGAATAGCTGACAGCACCTCCCTTGTTTTTTTCTTCACCTCTTCTACATTGTCAAATTGCTGTCCTTTCATGTCCCTCTTCATTCACAGAAACAAAGCGAAGTCACAGAGCGAGGTCAGTTGAGTAAGGTGCATGGGGCAAGAGAGGCATGCTGTTTTTGCCAAGAATGAGCACACTGAGGTGGCTGCGTGAGCAGGTGCACTGTCATGATGGCAAAACCAGTCCCCCCGACTGCCAAAAATCAGGCCTTTTTTGTTGCACACTGTTATGCAATCTTTTCAGAACCTCTAAACCAGTGGTTCTCAACCTTCCTCATGCTGCGACCCTTTCATACTCTTCCTCATGTTGTGGGGACCCCAACCATCAAATTATTTTTGTTGCTACTTCATAACTCTAAGTTTGCTACTGTTGTGAATCACAATGTAAATATCTGATATTCAGAATGTATTAGGTGACCCCTGTGAAAGGGTCGTTCAACTTCCAAAGGGGCCGCGGCCCACAGGTTGAGAATACCTGCACACAGCAGAAAGCTTGATTAACAGTCTGACCCAGTGCAGCAAACTCCAAATGCACTAGGAGTCGGCATTTTCGCCTGTTAGGATTGACAGACGTCCAGCATGAGGTTTTTCATCAATTGACATCTCACCAGTTTTGAAACCAGAAAATCACCTGAGTTTTTCTCATAGTGCTGTTCTCCTAAGCTGTGCTTAACACCACGACAGTTTAACACCACGACATTTTCCCCAACTAAGAAACAAATTTCACAGAAACACACCATTCTCCCAAATCAGCCATCACAAAAAACGACTCAAGTGAAACTGCTTTTACAAAAAATTCACTGTGACCAGACATCATCTTCCAAGGTGACACCACTGGGTGCACTAACTCAGAGCGAGTTGCTTGATGTTTGCCTCTTGGGAAAAATGCATACTGTGAAAGCCCTGCCCAGTAGTTTTTTCATTTGGGGGAGGAACCGCCTCATATAGCGTTTCTGAGGCATTTCAATTTTTATGGTAGCAGATAGCCTCATCTTTTTTTTTGAAGAGCAGCTGGTGGGTTTGAACTGATGACCTCGTGGTGGGTCTAACTTTGCTCAGTTGCTCACTAACCAAAAGAAATCTGGGGAAAAATTACTTTCATAAAAGTTGGTGAAAAGTGAAAATGATGTTCAGTGTTTGTTTTGCTGCAAACGATTAGAGAGGCAGCAAGCATCCCAAGAACGATGTTGTCTTGCTACTTCCCTTCTTGTGAATTCCTCTCAGCATTTCAGCATGAAGATATCATGGTGCTGAGCTATATCTACGAACACTCGATGTTCGTGTTATTTTAACTTTTATGTATAATTTGGTAGTATATTTTAGAGGTCTGGAAATTTTCAAAATTAATGGTGATAGCTTCTTTGTTTTATAAAAATTTTATTTTAAGAAAAGTTTCATATGAATGCTCTATTTTTGGTAATCAATGGAAACCTATAGCAGTATAGAAGAAACATTTAGAATTATTAATACACTAGGTATATATAATAAGAAAAAACAAAGCAACAGGCTAAACATAAAAAAAGCAAAAGACCAAATCTCACACAAACAGGATGAAAAAAAAAAAGAAGCAAACTCACTGCCATCAAGTCAATTTTGACTCATAGAGAAATAATAGGAAATTGTAAAAGTGTCCCTCTGGATTTCTGGGACTCAATCTCTGTGGAAGGAGTCCGCCTCATCTCTGTCCCAGAGCGGAGCTAGGGAATTTAGACGGCAGACCTCACAGTCATCAGCCCAATGCTCAGCCCGCAGAGGTAGCAGCGCTCCTAAAATAGGATGGAAAACCTTTCCTCAATAAAGTACTAGCCAAATTGGTTCTAGCACTATATAAATCAATTTAGGCTTAACCCAAAATGCAAGGTTAGCTTAATATTAGAACATGGATTCTGAGTTTACAGCTTCTGGTCATGTCAGACTAGGTGATTTAGACTGAGCCATTCATGAAGTTAAACAAACTCCAAACAAAACACTAAGTCTTTAAAGTCATTAATGAGGTAACACGGCAGTGAAGAAAGTTGGCCTAGCTTGAGGTGAGTCTATAGACAGATCAGAGCATTCCCAGGAGGCAGGTGGACTTGGGCTTCTGTTGGCTTTGTAGGGTTGGCGGTTGAGGGGCAGAGACTGGTATTCCTTCCACTGGTAATTCCCAATTTTAGGATTCTCCCTTGAAGGTACAACCTTTTTATCCTGTGTGGGGTCCTCAAAACTCATACCTTGCTTGCAGACTGCTAGCAACCTCATGTGCCTTCCGGAGTAAACAAAAATGTTTCTGCATATTGCCACAGGTCACTTGGGTGGCAAAATCACCTCTAGTTGAGAAATACTATCCTATAGGTAAACATTTCTCTTGGATTTTTACCATTTTGTTTCTTGTTTTAGGAAATATCAGGGAACACAGATACATATGCCTATTAGCTACCTTTGTTTTATACACAGATGATAACAACACTATATATAATTTTATTTACCTTACTCTTTCCATTTGTAATGTCGCCTTTACATAATCAGGTAATGAAATTTTTCTGATGTGAATTATGTTATATTTGTTTAGTATTTATCAGGATAAAAGGGAAGTTTTTAAGTGTTTACACATAAATGTGTATCTTAAAATTATAAAATAATTTACCTTCTGTTCAACATTTACCTTGCACATTCATTTGGCTCCTCCATAGCATTCTTCAGTAAAATATTAATGAGGTAATGCTGAAAACACAAATTAAGTAAAATAAAAAGTTAGTTTTAAGAGTTGGTTCTCCATTCACTCTAATAATGGTCCAGGTAGGCAAGGAGCCCTTGACTGATCTGGGAGCTCAAAGGCTCTCCAGGGAAGCTCACAGGAGACAGGGATAGGAGACAGCATGATGGAGGTCTAAGCAAGAGCGTCTCTGGACAACTGAGCATAATTCCAGAGCAGAGTACTCAGGGTATACAATGAAAACCTAGCAGGGCAAATGAGATTTCTAGGTAGAAAAATCTCAGTTCCTTTAGACTTTAATTGTAAATATATTATATATTAAAATAATATATTTTTGATAGGAAGGTAATTCTGGAACTTGAAAGCTTTTCTTGTTGGTCTCAAAGTTAATTAAGTAGAAAAAATGTTTACTTTTTTATTCAGCAAGAAATAATTTATAAGTTCATATTATTAATGACATATAATCAAGTCAACAATAGATTGAACAATCATGTCAATCATTTTTAAGTTCACAGATTTTTCTAAATTAGCATAATCAAGTCAATCAAACTAATGTTGAGGATTACTCATTATATAATTATAACCCACAGTAATGGTCAAAATATCTTATAAAAACCATTTGAAGAAAGTAATTATCAGTTGTAACTGCAATAGATTATTTATCTAATAAATTTCTACCTACTAAAATCAACTACTGAAAATTTTAGGTAGATAGCAAAACTTTAGGGATAAGGAGATTAAGACATAATGGAAATGAGAATCATACACTTATAATTTTAAATTCCTAACCTTGAGATTCAGCATAGTGGATTATTACCTTGATATCGTCCGCTCCTCTGACAACTTCATTAACCTCCGGCACTGACTGCAGAAGTGGCATCTCTTGGTAGGTGTTTGGAAAGCAAACAAGTGAACCGAGAATGGTGAGGGCTTCCACATGAGGCGCCTACAAAAGTAAAGTGAAGCACTTAGACATGAAAAACCTTTAGACATGGGGCCAATGTGTGTGGTTATTAAGGGAGGCTTGCCCAAATGATTGGGAGATATCAAGACAGCTGCATATAAACAAGCACTGTGAAAACTGGTCTCTAGCTTCATTTAGTCACAAGGCAGATGACCCAGTCATGGTTGTTTTTAAAAAATAAATACTCTTTTTAAACCTTGAGGCTGTTGATTGTTAGTTCCAATTCCATGATAAAAATTCTTTAACTTGTATCCACTGCACTATCAACAGCATACATTAAGGTTCATCAAACACACACACACACACACACATGCGCACACACACACACATGCGCACACAAATATACACACGCACAGTGACCCTATAGGACAGAGGAGAACTGCCTCTGTGGCTTCCCAACACTAACTCTTTACAGGAGTAGAAAGAGTAGAAAGCCTCCTCTTTCTCCCTCAGAGCGGCCGGTGGTTTTAAACTGTTCACTTTTGGGGTTGCTATGAGCCAGCATCGACTCAATAGCAGTGACTTTAGCTTTGGCTTTATGTATGTATATATAAAACATCATAAAAAAGAGAATATATCAATTAAATTTATGTATCACCCCAAAAGCTATAAAGCTCATTACTGGAATTAGGTATATTTCAAAGGAGGCATTTCACTGGATTTCAGTTTAACCCAGCCAGCACTTATACACAGCTGTGATTAATCAAGAATGGGGACAGGCACTTATATTAAAAAATCATGCTATCCATTACCCATCCACCAATCCATCTGTCCACCTACCTATCTACTCTTAACCAATAACTAGAATGATGGCAGCCAACACTGCAGAGTTCGCACTCTATGGCAGGCCCCGTTATAAGTTTGTATGTGCATTTCTGCATTGAATCTTTGCAACAAACAACCTGTGAGATGTACTATTGTCATTTCCATTTTATAGGTGAGAAATGTAAGGCTCAGAAAAGGTCATTAACGCTTAAAGGTTATATAGCTCATGAGTGATAGATGGTTCCCACATTGTACTTAGGCCTGTACTAGCTCTATATTTTTAAGCACTTGAGATATGAAATATCTACAGACAGATAATAGGTTGGTAAGTGGGTTGGGGAGTCAAAGCAAATAAATAGATAAATACAGTTCAATGAAACGTGTTAGGAGAATGAACAAACTACAAAACAATATCGTTACCACATGCAAGTGAAATTTTGCTGAAAATCATTCAACAACAGTTGCAGCAACACATGTCTGCAGGTAGGCATCTCTCTGGCACTCAGCCTCTTGACCTGGCCTCTGCTCCGCTTGCACAATGTTACAGAGATCTTTTACAGCTGCCAATAAATGCCCAAAGGGTATGCTACGCTTCTATAACCCTCAGCCTGAATGAAGGCTGGCAGTCCCTGTTTTGTGGGCCAGCACAACCAATTCCCCCATTTAATACCTTACTACACAAACCAGCGCCTTGACCCACGCCCAAGGCACTCAGCTTTACTTGTTCTGTGGGCTGGGACCGCTGCTCTTCTGTTTCACACTGTGTCTCCTGGTTCTGCTCATGCTCCTCTGCCATTCTTCTAGTGCCATAGCTCTCTTGGATCAAGGAGATTCAATGCACAGGGATCTCAAGGTCTGAAGTCCATGCATCATTCCTGACTCTACCTTTGCTGGTGGTGAGATCCCTCGTGTTTCTCAGATGGCTGATTTTATTCCCACAAGAATGGTAATCACAATCAACCCTGTTAACAGTGACTCACAGGTGAATGATATAATCTAATTAATGTATTTCTATTTTCCTTTAAAAAAGTTGTATTGGCACTTCATCCACATGTCATACAATTCAATAATTCAATAATATCAGAAGAGTTGTACAATCAACACCACAATCAATTGTAGAACATTTTCTTCTTCTTTGTACTCATTGTTATTGGTGTAATCATTTTTAAAATTGTGGCAAAAATATATGTAACAGAACATTCTCCAATTCAATAACATCTACATATCTAATTAAGTGCCTTTGATTACACTGTTCATGTTGTACAAACATTATTGAAATCCTTTTCCAATTTATTCCACCACCATTAACATCTACCTTCTTACCAAGACCTATTAGAAAAGGTCAATTAGTGAGAGTAATACAGCCTCTGGCTTTATGAATAAGGCAATGGCTTTAATAATAAGAGCCATATTAAATAATTCACTGCATTGCAGGTATCTACCCTCCCCTTGAGTCAGATAAATACACTAAATGTTAAATTTTTCAAATAAGTTTCTAGAAGTCATGGTAGAATCCTATCTAGAACACAGAGAAGTACCAAAAATGGAAATAATTAATTCTGCTTGGTAAGAGGTATATGGAAAGAGAGAGGCCAAAAGTTCTTCATTAGGAAGTTGATGAAGAAGCAGAGATATGAAAGATGATCCGGGTTCACAGATTAATAAGAGCAGCTGCAGGTACCTCTTATCACAGGGCAGAGCTTATTAAACATCCACTAGATAGGGTAAAGAAGTGGTAAAAGCTCAAAATCCTTACTACTAGTGTAGGAAATAAACATCATGTAAAAGTACAACATGTGGGAAGTGACAAATACAAAGAGCCAACACAAAGCAGAACAGAGAAATAATGATATGATACCTGGGTCTTGCTTTAAAATATTACGGTAAAAAAATTAATGGGATAGATGAGGCAAGAGGAGCAAAATCTTGATGCTAGAATTTAGGTGTTAGATATAATGTTCTATCACTTTTATATTTAAAAAGTTTACTTTTTAAGTATACTTAAAAATTATACTTAAAAAGGTTTTATACTTAAATGTTTACATAAAAATAAAGAAAAATGATGGAACAAAGCGGTTAGGGTGTGTCCTGTGAGAGGAAGAATTCTGTGACCAACTAAGGATACCAATGTGAGATATCTTCTACCCAAATGATTTATCAAGCAGGCAATCGAATGCTCACATGTAGAGTTCAGTTCGGAAGACGGTGTCGAAGAGCGATGTTGGCAGTGAGTTGGGAACAAGGTGTTGTTGTTGTTAGGTATCATTAGGTTTGTTCTGACCATAGTGACCTTATGCACACAGAATGAAACACTGCCCAGTCCTGAGGCACCCTCACAGTTGTTACATTCAATCCGTCTTGCTGAGGGCCTTCCTCTTTTTCTCTGTCCCTCTACTTAACCAAGCATGATGTCCTTCTCCAGGGACTGGTCTCTACTGCCAACATGTCCAAAGTACATAAGAAGAAGTCTCGCCATCCTTGCCTCTACGATGGCCTCTGGCCATACTTCTTCAAGACAGATGAGTTTGTCTTGTTAGCAGTCTTTCGTGACTTCAATATTGTTCTAAAGCATCACTTTTCAAATGTATCGATCCTTACTTGGTCTTCTTTATCCAATGTCCAACTTTCATCTCCGTATGAATCAACTGAAAACACCATGGCTTGAGCTCATGGAGTTTATCAGGGGATCTCCAGCTCTGTATACTCCAAATACTGCTCCTTCCCCTTTTCCTTCCAATTTTTGGCATTCTAATTGCCAATAATTATCAATGCATCTTGATTGCATGTTTGGTCAATCTTAGACAGAGGAAGTTGGTGAAGTTCCTCAATTTCTTAATCACTAGGTTTAAAGTTTGGTGCATAAATTTGAGTAATAGTTTTATTGACTGGATTTCCATGTACGGGGTTAGATCAAAGAATCATACTTCAAGACAGATCTTGAACGGTTCTGCTTGATGTGGAATGTAACGGCATTCCAATGGAATCTGTCATTCGCAGCACAGTCAGCCATATGACTCTGGTTGTCTGATTCAAACTTGTCAACACCAGTTCATTTCAGCTCTCCAATGCCTAGGATAGGGATCCTCGGGCATTCCATTTCAGATAATTTCAAATTTTGCTAGATTTGTACTTTGTACATTCTAAGTTCTGATTACTAATTGATGTTCTCAGCTGTTTCTTCTCATTTTGCATGGTGTCCTATTGGAAATGTATGTGTAGAAGGCTTTACTCTCACAAGCTTTAATCCATTTACATCATTATAGTTGACTCTACTTTGAGAACGCAGCTTTTCCTCAGTCATATTTTGAGTGCCTTCTGTGACCTGAAGTGCCTGCTATCTTCTGGCACGATCTCTAACAATGCTCTGCTGCTATTCATGAGGATTTTAGTATCTGACAATGTTCTGCAGCTATCCATTAGGTTTTCAGGGCCTAGTTTCTCTAAAAATAAAAAGCCTATTCCTTCTTCCTAGTCTGTTCTTAGACTGGAAGCTCTGCTGAAACCTGTTCACTTGGGGTGACCTTGCTGGTGTCTGAAATACCAGTGATGTAGCACCTAGCATCACCGGAACACATACGGCACCACAGTATGACATACAAGTGGTGGAATAGAAAACTATGCAGCCCAAAAACACAGTGAGGAGACTACAAAATACATCATGACATGGTCAATGACAGAAGGGCAAATACTGTAAGAAATCGCCCCGACAAGGATAAACACACCAAGACAAGGGCAATCATCTGTTTTAGGTCAAGCAATCCTCTAATCTGGCCTCCAAGCAACGAGGTCACGTGCCTCCCAGATGCTCATCAACCACATCACCTCCTTATTTGTACATCTTAAAAATCACTTTGCCAGAGGAGATCTCACCTCAGCTAGGGTCCATTTCTCATGCTGGGCAGAGAGAGGGACCAATCAGTTCCTGCCATGTAGCATTAGTCCATGGTCCTCCCAAATCAGCAGACGCTCAGACAAGGATGGTTAGTGAATCTTAATCCAAGTTCAGTTTGGGGGTGTGGAGGGAAATGCATATCTATCTCAGAGAAGGTGATTTCACTTCTGTTGGCAGGTAATCCGTGAAGAGCAATCTGCCACTGGGGAACATGCTTAACATTATTCTTATGGCCCTTAAATGGGAGACTACATCTGGTATTATGTTCATAATCTGGCACTTTTGACTGAACTTTTGTCTAGTCCTTGGTCACTCAGGCTGTGCATTATGGACAACTGGAACTTTGGACTTTGCCCCTGCAAGGTGCACAATCCTCTTCATTGGCCATACCAGAAGGATCCAATTTAGAAACAGCACTAAGTGAAGCTGGATTTTACCTTAAACACACCTACAGCAGATTAAAAAGAGCTTAAGTCCTTGGAGTAAAGGCCGAAAGACTCTAGTGTGAGAAGATGCAGATGACTCTTATTCCAAGGTTGCGGATTTGGTTCAGATTTCTTGCATTGAGGGTTTCTCTAGAAAACTTAAGACTTCCATATAGTTGCTATTTTCATCCTCTGCTCTTTTATGATCTATCTTGGTCTAGCAGCCATAATTCTACCTTAGTGAATGTTATTAAAAGCTCTGTCTTATTACTGACCCTCATTGTTTACATAAATAATGTCCAGACACTTAACATTTTTCAATCTGTACAAATCAATAATCCCTGTATTTCAGTCTAAAAAACTGTCCCATGTATGTACATTTTCATTTTCTCAACAGTATTTTAAATTCTATATCATTGGCTAAATTAATAATACTGTCACTAGAACCACTATATGTCCTATGGGTGTGATTTCTACTGTTCCCCAATAAAATGTTAATGATGTCTCTAAAGTGTTCCAGGAAAATATGTAAACCATAGATTAGATCCATCATTAGATTTTGAGCTTGCACTGAATATAGCCCTAATCGAAGATCAATTAGTTCTTATGATGCGCTCTTGCACCGCACTTTCCCTCGTGAAGTGATCACTGATGACATAGGTGCTGTTGAAAGGTGTGGTGAAGAAATCAGAGGGTGCCTCGCCGTCATAAAGAACAGCTTCTGGGGCCGTACAGGCTTGTCTTAAAACAAGCAGACATGCTTGAAACAAGCAAACAAATTGACGTGATCCAAGGACTGTAAACAAAATCCAAGAACGGAGGAAGGAATTATATTAGAGCTTAAATGCGAAGCGCCCAGTTTACAGAGGGCTGTGGAAGGCAGAGTGCATGCATCACCAAAAGGACAAACTCACTTGTCTAGGAAGAAGTGCAGCCAGAAGGCTTCTTGGAGGCAAGAATGAAAAGTTCCATATTTTGGACAGGCTGTCAGGAGAGACCAGTCCCTGAGAAGGATGGCATGCTCGGTAAAGTAGGGGGGCAGCAACACAGAGGAAGGCCCTCACGGAGATGAGTTGGCATTATGGCTGCAACAGCGGCTCAAACACAGGATCAACTGTGAGGACGGTTCAGGACCTGGCAGTGTTTCGTTCTGTTGCGCATGAGGTTGCCAGGGGCCAGAACTGACTCGGTATCACCTAACAGCACAAGGATGACAGTGACAGGCCCAAATTCATGGACGGCCCCCCAGGTGGTGTACGCCTCCAGTGAGTCACCTCCGACCATGGACGGGTGTGACTAGTCTTGCTGTCACACAGAGTGCACTGGAACGTGTACTAATGAAGATGCAGTTACGTGGAATTTACCAGCTGATCATATTTTTCTCCCTTTTGATCCATTTTATATGTGTTCTACATTTTATTATTTCTGCTTTCTTTTGGATTGAGGATTTTATGTTTGTGGTGTGTTTTTTTTGGGGGGGGGATGAGGTATGTTTTTCTAAATATGAAATCCAAAATAGGAAATCTGTACATGAAATCCAAAATAGGAAAAGATAGTAACTGAATTAATAGTTTCTTAAAGCTATGGCAGGGAGGTTGTATGAAAATGGGGAGCTTTTAATAATGAGTAAATAAATGAATAAATTGTAAAATTGATTGTGGTGAAGATTTCACAACTTTAATATGTTAAAACCATCAAATTGCATGGGGTATGTGCAATATATATCTACAATATAGTTAAAACTAAAAAATAAAGAACAATTAGGCAAGACTCCACTGAGGGAAGTGTAAAAAAGCACACACACACAACAATGGTTCACCCTTTACAGGATGGATAAGTAAACAGAAAATAAGTAATCACGTGGCATACAAAAATTTGGGTTATTGCATAGTCACATTAATTTTAAAACAAGTTCCTGGAAAATAGTGCAACTAATTTATTTATACCACTTGTAGGTGAAACCATGAACCAGTCGAGATAGAAATCACACAAAACACAAGTAGGAAAGGTCCTTCACAGAGCAGCTTCACCAAGCTCGTAGAAAAATAGAACTGCAAGAAAATGTAATTTCTCCAAACTTTTTGAGGCTCCCTCTTTAAGACCACTCGTTCAAGAGTATTAACATATCACCTTAATCGTAGAGGTTAAGTAAGGAGAATGCAAATTAATTATTTTCATATCCTTTAATACTCATTTAGTAGTTCACTTGCTTTTAATTTTTTAGGATAAAAATCCTACCAGAGTTTTGGTAATGGCACAAAAGGACAACATGTATTGTTTTCAAGGTAAAATTTGAGTATGCTAGCATTTTAATAAAATATTTTCCCGAGACCAGTAACTAACATTTCTTAAGACCACCTTGCTGCTACTGCACACTTAGAGTGATGCCTTTACCACCGTCAACTGTGCTGTCTCACACCAAAATGGAAAATGCTAATCAGATGATCAGAGACAAGTTGCGCTTCGGACTGTGTAAATGTGCTGAAATATTAGCGAGGATATGATTTCTCACACTTTGGCCTTTTGATGAAACACCTTTCCAACACCAGAGTGTCATCTTATTCTACAATTTCGCACATCAGCTAACAGAGTATCTACCCTGAGAGGCCAGTTTCACATTGCACTAATGAGTAATGTGAGTAGAGAAATCTGAACCTTGTTAGCAATTGTGGAGCCTCCAGGGAGCCTGGGTGCTGAGGACTCTCCTACTTACCACCGCCATGTCTGTCCTGAGGACCCTGGCTGCCGCGGCGATGAAGTCCCCCAGCAGCACGGAGAAGCCAGGCAAGCCCAAGGAAAAAAAGCGGGGTGGGCAGTGCCTTATGATGGTATTTAAGATATCCTAAAAATAGAAGAATCCAAACTGTAATTTTCAAGGAAAAAAACCCCTACATTGTCAGTTCATCTATACACATGACCGCTGTATAATCTAAGAGAACATAGAAATTTTATTGTGAAAGGGGCACTGGGAGATGAATCAATCTAGACTAGTGTTCTCATTTTACCATTAAGAAAGCGCAGATACCAAGCTATATCACTAATTGTCTGAGATGGAAACCTTGGCAGTGGAACTAGATACGAAAGGCGAGTTCCTTGGACAAGCTGTGGGAACAGGGCGGTACATAAAACTTTCAAATACCTCTCACTCAGTCTATTCTATTTTTACCTTTCAATCCATTTCAGTTTTCAAAGTTCAAAGCACACTGTTACATATAAAAATCTTAAAATGAAAGAGATGAAAATGTGCACTCCAGGTTATTTTATGTGCCCCCAAATGGGAATATATGTCGTGCCATGGTAATGTTGGGCGAAGCCTGGCAGGGTAGGGTTATGTGTTAGGCAGCTAACCCACCAGATCAGAACTGTGAAACCAGAGAAAGACAGAGCTTTCTACTCCCATAACGAGTCACAGTCTCAGAAAAACTCAGGACAGTTCTACCTAGTCCTACAGGGTTCGCTATGAGTTAGGAATCAACTGGATGGCAGAGTTTTGGTTTGGTGGTGATGTGACCGGTAACGTTCTCAGGTACTTCTAATGATGCTTATGGCTCTAAGTACAAGTGTGATGGCAAAGCCCAACTAGAGTCTTCAGTGTGCAAGGCAAGGTGAAGCCTGCTATGTGCCTGGATACTTCATATTCCTTTGCCTGATATGGCCTCTCAGTTAGAGCTGGCTGGCTGGTTCATTGCTTTCCAGATCTACTCTGACTAAGATGACGACTCCATTTCTGCATGTGGTAGACTATGGGCCACTCCTGGATGGCTTTCATTCTATCCACAGCCAAGGCATCTATGCAAGTGTGGGTGTACAAGGGGAGTTAGTAAGAAAATCACAAACTTAGTTAAGTGACTTATAGTTACATAACCTATACTCAGAAATAAAACTCATTGTCATGGAATTGATGCTGACTCATAGCAACCCCACAGCACAGGCTAGAACTGCCCTGTGAGTTTCTGAGACTAACTTTTCACGGGGGTAGAAAGCCCCATCTTTATCCCATGTAGTGACTGATGATTTCAAATTGTGGCCTTCGTGGATACAGTCTGAATATATAAGAAGCAAAATATGACAAAAGACCTGGCTTCTTAGTTTTCAGTGTGATTATCTGAAAAAATCTCCTTAAATAATCCTGATTCAATACTATTAAATTAGAACAAAATAGTAGTTATATGTTAAATTCTAGCCCTTTTTAATAAAAATAGCTTTACTATGTAGTGTTCTTAAAAGATAATTTTTATTTAATCACAAAATATTTTTCTTAATATTTATTTTTTTTCTTAGCTGCTGGACAGATTTACTTCCTACGAATCATGATTTTTATGGCCATTGAAATGACTGGACAATATTTAATCCAGTAGAGCTCCCTTAGATATTTTAGCAAATATTAATTTAATGTTTTAGCATTAAACAGACTTTTTCCTGTACTGCAAGTAAAAAGGGTAATAAAAATATTATTTTTCAAGGAAGGAAGAGAGAAAGGGAAGAAAAACCTCCATCATGCTTCTTTCACGTTAATGTTTAACCCTGTTTTAATCTCGCACTTTGATACACTTCAGGGTCTCTATCAGCTAAGGCAAACATTGTAAGGGGGTAAGCAGATGGATGATGCAGTTTAGAAAGTGTGTGGTAAACTCATGCTCTACGAATAGAACAAAAGATCCACCTTTTTCATAATTAAGCCTCTGATTAATGCCCTGGGCTCCTCACCACACACCTGTAATTACTCACAGAGGTACGCATTGTGCTGGGCCGAGTCTCAGAATATCAGGCACCAAGCTCTCCAGCAGCAGATGGAAGCACATTTCTGTTGACATATGCTGCAATGAAAGGATTCATGCAAACCTGCTATCAAGGTAGCAGAATGCTGTGCATTTGAAGATTAATAATGCAAACAACCGTGATGTTAACTTTGTTATGCTTCTATTAATTCCATCTGCTGGCTGAGGAGCTAAACCCTGAACCCAGTAGGTTTTAAAAATCTTTAGCACATACTTAAATCTAGCCCTGTTTCACTATTGGAATTTAGAGTTTTAACTGAAATATTTATTTCTGGGATGATTGTGTGAAATTTTTAATTAGTTAAAGTCAGTTTTAAAATGGTATTTATTGGCTTTGTAAGATTCATATGTGGAAAGGTAACAATTTTCTAGCACAGAGAATTCAGGAAAAAATGAGTAAACTTTCACTGACTCTAGAGACAGCAGGTATGTGCGTGGTGAGGGTAAAGTCACATGGTCCACGCCTCCCGCCTGCCCCCACTCCCCACCCCTTCGCAATCCACTGGACCTAGGCCAGCCACTTTAACCTAACCTGTTTCTACAGGCAAGAAGATCAGAACAAGAGGGCAAAATAACAGATGGCTACCCTATGCTTCCCTGCCACCCACACGAAGCCAGAGCCCCAAGGAGAACCAGCCCAGGCCAGCAGTCACAAGGGAAATATAGCACAGGCTGGGCTAATGTGGGGGCTAAAAGAGTCAAGTACACAGCCATTCAGCAACATTATAGCCATATGCCTGCTTGTTTTGCTTATCCATGCTGAAAGGAAAGAAGGCAAAGTTTGTTTTCCTTTTTTATCTCTGTGATAACTTTTAGGAACGAGAAATAGCTGTATGTGGTTCAGAGGAGAGCAGCTGTCCATCCCGACAGACGTGCACCAAAGTGTATGACCAGTTCCTCAAGCTCAGAGCAGAATCCTTTTCCTGCTTTCTCCTCAATACATTAAGATCACAATTATAACTGGAATCTGTGGAGAAAAGAATCAAAACCAATCCAAAGATTTTGGAAGTGTCTTCCCAAGCTCCAGAGCTTTCTGTACCGGCAATGTAGGATAGTTCTCAAACTTCGTTCACTCACACACAGGCTCCCACTTTCTGTCATATCCACGTCCAAAATGAATATAATTTACTTAATACACTACTTAAAATGACTCATTCTTAAGAAATTTGTTAAGGTACTCTGAAAACAAGCATACCTCTCATACATAGAAAATAACCCTTCAATTAATGCAGTGGCAGTAAAATGGTGATACTGAATTTTTGCTAAACACCACAATTAGAAGCTCTGGGCTATTCTCCTTGTTAAAAGGGAGAAATACAACATCAGGTGTTGAGAGAAGGTCTTATAAAATTCCAGCTAGCTTGCTTGTGAGTGTCACAAAAACTGGCAGAGAGTGGGATAGGGGCAAACATGCTCATTCTGCGGTTTGATATTATTCAGAGTTGTGCGTAGGACCACTAGTTGGAAATGCCCTGGACTCACATTCTGACATGACAGAAAGAAATCAAGAACACGATGGGAAGAACTAGGTGACTATGGGCAGACATATAATGCTTAATGTGATGATAACCTCCTTGAACAATTGCATCTAATGAGATAGGAGATATGACAATGTGCCTTTATAAAAGGAAAAAAGAACCTGAAGATAGCAAACATAATCACATGAGGGAAAAACTCCAAAAAAGAGTAGATTTTGAAATGTGTTACTTTGTCAAACTGATTTTGCACATTTACTTTGCAGATTTCAGCCAACTACTATTTGCTATCACACAGAACGATTATTTTTAAACAGTTCAAGGTGGCACAAATGAGCCTATTCAATTACATAGAAAATTTTAAACTCTGGCGTTAAAATTCAGATAAATAATATCCTTAGCAAAGCTTTAGAGCAAGTGGCCATAGCACATGTAATATTAAGGCAAATGACAAAATTAGAAAATGATATTTTTAGATTTTTCGTGTTCTGTTTTTCTAAATAGTTCTACATAAGACTGATAGCAGGATTAGTTTGTTTCCATACTCTAACCAGACTAAACAATTAGTCAATAAAGATGAGGTTTAATATAAGAATCTAGCTTATTCTTATAAGCTGACCAGGATGTGGTTAATGCTTTCAATTAAAGGAAATAAAATGTATGCTACAAAATGGTGTGATTGGAATAGGCCATCAAAATAGTATTTTTCCTCATGCTTTTGGGTAAAAGTTCATGTACATCCTAAGATTATAATTGTAAATTTACAGCTTATCAGAAGATTCAGTTTTATGAGAAAGTAACTGGTGAGAACATCTGTCTCTTATCACTGATCTTGAAAAAAAAAATCAGGAAATTCAAATAAAGGCATGTTATTTCCTCCCCTACAGAGCACAGGTCTATAAACACAAACCACATTCAGCCTGGTAAATGAATTGCTTTAATTGAATGTTATGTACACAGTAAATGGAAAAAAACACAAGTGATAAAAAACCTTATGGTGATGTCAACAGAAATTGTGTTGCTTCTTTGCTTCTCCTATAATTGACCTTTAGAACGATAGATGTGTAAAATAATTTTGTTTATTATGGCTCCAAATCTTCCAACAATTACACAAAATGAACATTTTAAAGGAAGGATTCATTTGGGAAGCATTTCCATTGTTTACATAATTGCACAGCTATAATTTAGAGCTCGTCTCGTTATGGGAAATAAAAAGGGGGGCATCATGGGCCATTTCAATTCAAAATATTGCACAGAAGTATTGGGGAAAATATCCACTTTAAAGCAGTTCAAAATAGCCTTGTACACAAAAACATTTCAATAGAGGAGCCTATGAAATATAAATGTTCAAGAAAGTTCCATCCTTCAAATGGTTTTAGAAATGTTGCAACTGTACTTTAACACCAATTATATATACATTATTCACTTAATATTTGCTCTCAGCCCAGCAGATGATGGTTGTAACACAATAGCCAGCCATCTGTCTCACTGACTTTCTTTAGCGGACTTATGCCTGCTCTTCCAGAGCAAACAGACCCAGTGATTCACCCAGTGATTCACTCCTTCCATGAGGCCAAACAATATCCAGAAAAATATAACATCTGTATATACAAAAATAACTCAACTCACTGCTTTAATTTTTACTTTACAAAAATGAAAACATTACAACATATAGATCACTTTGTTGCTGATTTATAGTGGGTTCTTAGTGTATTAACCTTGTTGATAAAAAGGTAATACTGCCTCTACTCTTGAACTGGGGGAAAACTAATGTGGAGAAACTGATATAATTCAAGCTTTATGGATTAAAAAGGCAGACACATCCTGCAATATCTTGGAGACATATTAGTAGGTGTCTAGTATTGCACTATTGGCAAACCTTAGAGATGCCAATTAATAAAACTGTTCCGGTTAGCATCTAGTCAAAATTGCGGAGCCCTCCTAGTTTCAAGCCTGATCTGGGTTCTTTCATTGGTGCTAAATAAATAGAATCTGCCCTTCTGTGCACAAAGACATCGCTCACAAACACAGGTTATCTGGCCTTCTTTCACCTATGTTGGTAAAAGTCAGAGTACTGAGGTGATAAAAATAAAACCTATGTTCTTATGCCCTTTAAAAAATAAAAGGCATAGTCAAATGTGGCATGACGATTGCCCTTCCACACAAGTCACTGGACACAACAATACGGCAAGTCAGCAGTGAATTCTCTTGAAGGTTTGGGACAAGGGATATGTGGGAGGTGCTATGCATTATCTCCTAGAATGGCTCACTGTAGAGGGTAAGCAACGAGTTTTGTACATGCTGGCGGGAAATGTGACTCCCCTGGGTATGACTCCTTTCCTGAACGAAGCCAGGAGAAACTGAAACACATCAGAGCAGCAAGAGTGGAGGTGACTGTGGAATTCAAGTCACTCATGCGCCTCACTCTGAGAACTGTTGTAGAGAAGCCAGGTGTATCTTGGACTGCAGAGTAAAAGGGGGAATGGTGGGAAATAAGACGCACAGTTCTGATGGGCACAGGCCTTGCTCAGACCATTTGCACAGGGCCAGAATTTCAGGAGTGATTGACAGAGCAAGCTGACAGAAAATCTCTAGAAGCCTCCAGTCCTAAAGAGAACTACTGAGATGTAGTCAATTAATCCCATATGTGATGCATTATAAATTCTGGCTTTGACTCTGGAATTGGGCATGTGGTCAGGAGAGACCAGCCCTTGGAGAAAGACACCAGGCTTAGTAAAGTAGACGGGCGGAAAAAAAGAGGAAGACTCTTCACAAGGTGGTCGACGCAGTTTCTGAAACAATGGGCTCAAGCAGAATTGTGAGAATGGCACAGGACCAGTCAGTGTTTCCTTCTGTTGTGCACCATACTGTCTCTATGGGTCAGAACCAACTCAATGATACCCAAAAACAACAACAAGAACAACCACCACCACCACTACCACCACCACCTACCTGTGACTATACTCCCATTTTGCAGGGAGCGCTCTGTTATGTGGATTACGGAGGGATCCAGTCCCCATTTTAGCAGAGTGTAAAACAAGTTACCTACCACCTGTTGCTTCCTTGGGAGGATGCTTGGCTGAAACGTAACCACACCTCTCTCAAAGTCAGTCATTTGTGTATAAGGAAGATCTAGGAAGCACAGAGAGCAATCCCAGTACCATCAGAACCGGGACCACCAGTGGAGGAGACTGGAAAATCTCTGAAGTGACTGAGGCAAGACCACAATTGTGGCATGAAGACCATGGGGCAGAGCGAAGGTGCCCCACCAAGACCAGACCCAGACCCAGAGGCAAGGAGGCCCGACAAAGAACAGGGGAGCCGCGGCAAACCACGAGACGGAAGGCAGAGCAGGGCGCTGGCCCGCCAGGCAAAAGCAAGGGCTCACGGACCGAGAGGCTGCAGACCAGAGACTTGTCTACAAGTCCTGTGTGGCCCGTGCAATGAATGAGCAAGCTCAGCATAGAAGTAGGGAGTTATTGGAGGAATGATTGATATTGGAATAGGCAAAGAAAGGTGGAGGGTGGAAGGCATGGCGAACATCTGCTTCATAGCATCGAGGAACTCTGGAGCGATCAAATGTGAGCCAACTATCCCCCAATTTACTCAGTCATGGTTTTCTTTTGGATTGGATTTTATGATGGCTTGTAAACACTTCAGCAACTAATCTGTCAACTATGTTGATCAACCCCACTAATTTTTAAACTACTGAAAACTGTTTGAGTCTCCTTCAGGAAAAGTGGAAGTTGTTTTTTTAAAAAAATTTAAATAACATATGTATCTAAATTTTATTTTATACTGGTATTCATAAGTCACTAGGCTGTCTGAACTGTTTTTATTAACTGCTTTTTAAATTCATCAACACACTTTTAAATTCACCCTTATAGGGTACAATTAGTTTTTAGTTTATTCACAAAACTGTACAATCATTATCACTATCCAATTTTAGAACATTTTCATTACTTAAAATTAAAGCCCTGTACCAATTATTGGCTACTCCTTATACCTTCCCCTCCACAGTAGTATTACTTCTGACAACCACTACTCAATCTACTTTCTGCCTTTACAGATTTGTTGGTTGTGGGTATTTCATATAAATGGACTCCTATGTGAGTGGCCTTTTGTGTCTGGCTTTCAGTTAACATAAGGTTTTCAAGATATATCTATATTATAACATGTGTCAGAGGTTGATTCATTTTTATAATGGAATAATATTCAATATTAAGGGCATACAAACTTTAGTCTATTGGGTGTGTGTCTACCTTTTAGCAATTGTGAATGGTTGTATTAGCCTGGGTACTTTAGAAAAACAAATCCACAGAAACTCATGTATGAGAGAGTCTTATATAAAGGTTAAGTGGATCAAGAAAACATCCCAACCCAGTGCTGCCCAAGCCTACAAGTCCACCATTAACCCATATGTCCAACAACAATCCACAAAGTCCTCCTCCATCTTACAAAACAGACGCAATGATGCCGACTGCAGGAGGAAAGCCAAGTCAGTGAATCTGTAAATATCTCAGCGCTGGCAGGGGTCTCCACACAGCTGCTCCAGCACCCACGGCTGCATCGGGGTAGGTCCATGTGGCTTCTCCTTAGGGATGTCTTGCAGGAAGTGAGCCTTGCCAGCTGAAACAGGGAACTGGCTAAGGCAGTTGAACCGTGGTTCGACCATCAGAAAGCAAGAGACCGAGAACTAGGAAGGTGAGGCTCACTGAGCCATTTATCCCTCCACCCTTCAATTAACCCATATGTGTTTATTGGCCAGGTTGGCACAAGAAACTAACTCAATGGTGCTGCTGTGAACACTGATATGTAAGTTTTAATACTTGCTTTCATTCCTTTTAGGCACCTGGTGATCTAGTTCATTATGCAGAGTTTCTCACCACAAAGTCAATGATTAAATAGATCAGATACAGAAAGATGTATGCTCTCATAAAGATTTACAAACTTGGGAATCCACAAGGCAGCTCAACTCTGTGCTATAAGGTCACTATGAGTTGATGGCAGTGAGGTTATTTTTAAATTTCTCTTGAGTACATGCTTGAGAGACATTGTTGGTTCATGTTAATTCTATGCTTCATTTGTTGAGAAACTAGGATTGCCCAGCTGTTTTCTGTATCATTTGCACCATTTTACATGTCGAGCAACAGTATATGATGGTTCCAATTACTCTACTTCCTCTCCAACATTTACTGTTTTCCTTTACATTTTTTCATGATAGCTATCCAAGAGGGTTGTGTTGTTAGGTGCCATCAAGTCGATTTGCACTGAGAGTAAATCCATGCACAATCGAACGACACACTGCCTGGTTGTGCACCATCCTCACAATTGTGCTTACGTCTGAGCCCATTGTTACAGTCACGGTGCCAGCCAATACCCCTTGGTTTAGCTGCCCTTCTACTTGACCAAGCGTGTCCTTCTCAAGGACTGGTCTCTTCTAACAACATGTCCAAAGTTATAGGCGATGAAGTCTCGCCATCTTTGCCTCCGAGGAGCACTCTGGCTGGACTTCTAGGCAGACTGGTTTGTTTTCTTGGTAGTCCATGGCACTATCCATGTGTCTTACCAGTGCCATCCTTCAAGAGCAGACAATGCAGCATCTCATTGTGGTTTTGATTTGCGTTTCCCGAGTAACTAGAGGTCTAGCTAGTCAGGAGATCAAACCATGCGTGTCATTGTCTAAAGCTGCTGCAACAGACTTCTTGAAAATGTTGACTAGAAAGGATGTTACTATGAGGCCTAAGTTGTACCTGACCTCAGTCACAGTGTTTTAAATTGTCTCATATGCATGTGAACATTGGGCACTGAATCCTTAATAAAGACTTCTTAAGTTTTCAGATGAATTTGAACGTTGGTGCTGGTTTTAGGTTTTTGTTCTTAAGGCTTCAGTTAATGAAGTGAAATAAGGCCAAATTTCATTCTTTTGTAATATAGAGATCAATTGTATTCAGCACTATTTGTTGGAGAGACTATTCTTTCCCCATTGATTGGCCTTATTGCCTTTATACACACACACACAGCAATTAATACATGGGTTTAAATTTGGGTTTTCAATTCTACTCTGCTGCTCTGTCCTTATACCACATTAGTATAACTGTAGTAAATTCTAAAATTGGAAAATATGAGCACTTCAACTTTTCCAAGACTGCTTTAGCTATTTAAGGTTGCTTATAATGTGAGTCTGCGTTGACTCAATGATAGTGAGTTTGAAATTCCATATCAATTTTAGAATCTGCATTGTCACTTCTGACCAAAAAAAAAAAACAACCCAAACAGCTGGGATTGGACAGTGATTGTGTTGAATACATGGACCAAGTTGGAGCACGGCCATCTTAGTTACATAGTCTCCAATCTCTAATTCGTGAACAAAAGATGTATTCACATTTTTAGGTCTTTTTAAAATTTCTCTTATCAGGAGAGTTTTCAATGTGTAGGCTTTGTACTATCATGGAAAAATATATTCCTACCTATTATATTCTTTTGGCTGATATTGTAAATGGAATTTCCTTAACTTCATTGTCAGATTGTTCATTTCTTATGTATAGAAATACAATTAATTTTTGTATATTGATCTTGTACAACTTTGTTGAATTTGTGTATTAGTCCTAATAGTTCTTATTTTTAATGTGATTCCTTAGATTTTTTTTTTAATAAACAGTATCATGTCACTTGAGATAGTTTACCGTCTCCTTTCCAGTCTCACTACATTTATTTCCTTTTCCAACCTAACAGCTCTGGCTGCAATCTCCATCATGATGTCGAACAGAGTATCGAGAGCAAACATTCTTGATCTTAGAAGAAATGAACAAAGTTTAAAATGGAAAATAAATGTCTACTCTTTCTCCGGTAAAAAGAAAGCCAGAGGTTATGATATGCTAACCAAATCTGGAGCAACTCTTTTCCAAAATATTTTTGAAGAGCAGCAAATTAGTGTTTTCCTTAAGGATGCCCTCATAGTATGAGATTAGAGCTTCTTTAAAAATAAATAAAACTGATGTGAGGCCACTCCCTGGATCCTAAGCGATCAATAATATTGACAAAACATACAATCTCCTTTTCTCTGGCTAACACAACACCCTGATTATAGTGCAAGGATCATGAGGGACTGCTGTCTTTCATGTGTGCTTCCTACAATAGGCATTTCGAAGCTCACTGAGGAACTGACAATCCTGTCAGGGAATTCAGACACACTTGTAATTCTATAACATGAAGAAAATTGTGTTAGAAAGTCATGGAAGAAGCAATTTGGCAATAGTGTCTTGCAGATTTTGTAACTTCATTGATTATATGAGTAAAATGGTATAATAACTGTACTAATCAGAACTCTTTTAAGCCTCATTTTAATTTGACAGTAGGCTAGATTAATGAGGTTGCTGCATATGCTCTTAAGCAGTTATTAAACCATCACAATTAGACTTTATTAATAAGGGTTTCGACAAGTTGCCTCCAGCAAGTGATGACAGAGTGAGCATCAGGGTTCTTGGAATGCTGGGTGTTGAGAAGCACTCAAAAGAATACCAAATTTGATGGTCAAAATCCAGGAACACGGTCAATAAAAAGGTATTTACAGATCACCAAATAAGTTACAATGGGCTAGGGGGTAGCGGCAGGAAGAAATAAAATCGGCTTTTTTTCTGAGGTACCTGGCTGCTTGTGTCAGAAGAGGATAATCCACCCTGATTTGTGTCTCCTAGCAGCTTGTGGAAAGCTCTGGAGCAGAAACAATATCAGTCATTTGTGTAAGTAGATGCATGGATAGACCTGGGGCTGAGCAAGTGTGGGAGTAGATCCATAAATATACATAACAGGGGATATTTGCACAGGGCATTTACTTTTGATGCAAATATAGCATTAAAATATTGGGGGAGCATACAAAGGGGAGAGTTATGAAAACATCTTAGCTATAACCAAACACATGAGGGAGTGAGTCACTGGGTCTGGGGGATTAGAACCTCAGTCTCTGGGGATATCAAGGTCAATTGGCATAACATAGTTCACATAACATATTGGCAAAACATAGATAATGTTGAACATTGTACTTTGGTTAGTGGTGACATGTCTTAAAAGCTCTTGAGTGCTCTTTAACATTCAACTATTGGAGGAAAGAAGAATGATGAAAAAAAAACAACAAAGAAATATTTAGTCAAGTGGACTAATGGACCAAGCAAACACCAGCACCTACAATTCTGAGAAGAGTAGCCCCACAGATGGCTCTGAAAGTGATCACATGGAGTCCTCGAGAGCGTTGGAGGAACTGTAGAACAACAATAGAAATCATAAAATAGACCAGGCTCACTGTGTTGGACAGGGACTGGTGGAACCCCCAAGGCTGGGTTACCCTTCAGGTCTGCAATTGAACTCATCCTGCTGGCTCAAATTTCAGTCACACAATTTGGCTTTCCATTGCTTCAGTTATACTGCTCTTTCTAAAGGTTGTTTAATTCTGTTATCTTAGCATTAATCTCCTAGATTAATTCCAGACCTAAAGGGGAACAATAACACGAGGGAGATAGGCGTACCTTAGAATAATCAACTAATTGAGAACGAAAAGGCTGTGTTTAATCAAGGACAAAGTTCTCTGTTTAGGAAGGGTTAGGAAAGAAGGAGAAATAGAAATGGAAAACATAGAGATGAAATGGGATAAGTTATAGCACATGGACGGGACTGTAATAAATGCTTATGAATTGTTTAATGTAAAATGTTTACGAATTGTTTAATGTAAACCTGATAACCTTTAAATCAAGCATCCTCAAACTATGGCCCGCGGGCCACATGTGACCCACCAAGGACATTTATCTGGCCTGTCAGGTGTTTTTGCCCCGTTTTTTTTTTTTACTTCAAAATAAGATATGTGCAGTGTGCATACGAATTTGTCCATAGATTTTTAAAAACTATAGTCCAGCCCTCTAAAGGGTCTGAAGGACAGTGAACTGGCCCCCTGTTTGAAAAGTTTGAGGACCCCTGCTTTAAGTCTTTACCCAATTCACAATAAAAATGATGTTTTTTAAAAAATAAGTCACTGTCATTAAACAACAGGATGGTAAAAATGCACAGCCAGTGCAAAATCATGTAATTCATAATGTAAAAAGGGGTTCATAAAGTGGGTAAAATACACATGCACATAATTAATACTGGTAAAACAAGAGAATGATACTTACACAGTGCCCAGATTTATTGATCGACCTGACTCAGGAATGAATTTGCTAGAAATATGTTTGTCTCAGAATATTAAAATACAATTTTTAGATGAAACCACAGGTTTAACAGTCAGGCTTAGGCTAATCAGATGGCTAAGAAGATGTCAAAATAGCCCAAAATCATTGCCATCGAGTCAACCCTACAAGAGAAGGTTGCATTGTTCCTATGAGTTTCTAAGACTGTCACTCTTTATGTGAGTAGAAAATTCTGCCTTTTTCATGTGTAGTGCCTGGTTGATTTTAAACTGCTGACCTTGTGATTGGTAGCCCAACTCGAAACCACAAAGCCACCAGGGCTTCTCCTCAAGGCCATCGATAATTTGTTATGATCCACACAGTTGAATGCTTAGCAAAACCAATAAAATACAAGGAAACATCTTTTTGGTATCTTCTGCTTTTAGCCAGGAACCATCTGACATTAGCAATAATAACCCTTGTTCCATGTCCTCTCCAGAATCTGGCCCAAACCTCTGGCAGCTCCTTGTCAATATACTGCTGCAACCATTGTTTGATGATCTTCAGCAAAATTTTACTTGCATGTGATATTAATGATACCGATTTATAACTTTCTTTGGAATGGACACAAATAGGAGTCTCTTCCAGTCGGTTGGCCAGTCTTCCCCATTTCTTAGTACGGACGAGTGAGTGCTCCCAGTGCTTCATCAGCTTGCTGACACATTTCAGTTGGCACTCCGTCAAGTCCTGGAGCCTTGTTTTTATGAAATGCTATCAGTGAAGCTCAGGTTTCTCCTTTCAGAACCATCCGTTCTTGCTCCCTCTTGAGACCTACTTTTATTTTTTTACTAGTTCCTTCTCTGTTCCTCTTCTGTTGTAATCTTTGGTGAGCCCCCATCCTCCTGAGAATATGCATTCCCCCCAGACAAAAACAGGCGGGGCTTTAGCGTCTAGCATACCCACCCAAACAGAGGCTCCCCCCACCCCCTCGGAGATACAGACATGCCACATTCACCTTGCCACAACACTATACTGTCAGTCCACACCCCTGTGCCCAGCACAGACTTTTTGTTTTCTCTTTTGTACCTCCTCATTCCCACACAACCACTCATTTACTCTTTCTGTGTGCGCGCTCCTTTCTAATGAAGCATATTTCAACGAAGGTGATGGACTCTGGTTACTTCTCTTAACATACATTTTCCCATTATTCTTATAAATCTATTGGCCTATTCAGACAGACACTTATTATTACTAATAATTTTATTTAATTCTTTCTCTCTCCCACTCCACTTTCCCAACTAACCCATTTCTCACCCCATTTCTCCATTTCACAATCATGCATTTCCCAGTTCCTATCAGACCTTTCCCATGTCACTAGACAGAGCCAACTACTTCTGCATTAGCCAGCTGCTCACCCAACATTAATAGCTGTACCACAATGCCAAGGAACCAGCAGTCAATTACAATAAACCAGAAAAATAAAAAATAAGCAACCAAAAATGACCCAAACCAATGGAGTACTCTGAAAAAGAGTGCCTGGAAATAACAGAAACATAATTTAGAAAAATTATGTTTAGGTGCTTTCAGGACATGTGGGGCATACTCATGAAAACAGAAGAACAAACTGAAAAACTAAAATACTTAAACCAAACAGAATCCCAGAAGATAAATAATGATAACAGAATTAGGCATCATAATAAAACACTTAAGGAAAAGAAAAGGAAGAGTGAATCGGTATGCTCCAATCATTCTGACTACAATCAATGAGAATGAATCAGCCATAAAAAGGTAGAGATTTTAATGGCTTACTCTTAAAAATTTTCTTTTACTAAAATTTCTTTAGCCCAGAAATACCTATCAAAGAATATTTTCCATGTGAGAACAAAAAGCTTATTGTTCTTTCAAAAATAATTCTCTTTAAATATGTTCCAGAAAATAGCATTCACAGATAAATAATCGACAATTACCATACCACTACTTACTGTCTTGTATTAAAAAGAAATCAACAGTACAAAGAGCTTGTCCCCATAAACAGAACACTTTCTCAAAGAAAAATAAATCTTGTCATTTAAAATGCTTTTCTTAACACTAGTTCTTTGCATACAAACCTATCCTTATGGTTCATAAATCAGTTATGATTTAAAGTCTCTTATGTTAAAAAAATTATTCTTCTCCATATAGGAATTAATTCCAGCACCACTGGTACAGATCCATACTTGACAGCCCTTTTCTGAAACTGCCTTGATGCCTAGAGGAAAATTTGAATTTCTTTAAGAGATGATCTTCCAAAACAAGAAGTAATTTTAAACCAGCAAGCCCTTAAGCACTTTTCACCCTCCTGAAGTCTAATAAGCCATTAGGATCCCAAGGAACAAAAAGGAAAGCCGGAAAAGCAAAACAGTCCCTAGCTCAAAGATGTAATGATACAACTCTGAGGCTGGAGCTGCAGTTTAGGTCCTTGGAGCGCTACAGTTTCTTCTCTGCCTGCCTGGGAGGCGGCAGACAGACTTGGCCCCAACAGATGAGGACAAACATGCTTGTGGTTGAGAAGCCTGAAAAATCGAAATGTGAACTTGGGTTATGAAGTGTTCCTACTGGTGAGCTGGTCTTTTCCTATGACACCCCCTCCCTCTACTCTGGACATGCAACGTTGCCTAATTTCACAGGCTCTACTTCAAACATTTAAAGAAAACACCTCTCTGTGACTCCATGCCAATCCTCCACCATGTAAGCAGTCCCTTTGCTATCTTCAACTACCGGGCAGAGCTCAAGGTGGCCTCTGAGGTTTTTTTTTTCTTTTAGTAGTTTTATTGACATATAATTAATGTACCACACAATTCAATGTTTTCAATGTATTATAAAGCATGTGTAATCACCACCATGATAAATTTTAGAACATTTTCATTTTTTCACTCATTACTACAACCCCATTTCCCCCGGCTCCAAACATACCCTACGAAACTATTAATCTAGTTTCTGTCTCTATAGATTTACCTATCCTGGATCTCATATGCAGAAAATCACAAATGCAACCCCTCCCAATAAGAATAACAAAACACAAAAAACTCCAATCCAAAAGGCAGATAATAACAAAAATTACAACAAATTAAAAATCAGTCAAAAGGGAAAACAAATGAGAAGATGTTCAATTTTAACCTAACTCTCTCTACATTAATCTACTTTCCAATATATTTCTGATGGAAAGTCAATCCGCATCCCTGGTCAATGATCCTAGGAAAGTCAATGGAGGTTTAACTCCAGTGGGGACTTGGCAAATGGATTTTGAGTTTTCACGGTCACCCACAGCCTTCTGTAAACTGGATCTCAGAATTTAAGCTCTAATACAATTCTCTTCTTTGATGTTGGATTTTACTATTTCTAATCCTTGGATCACACAGGTTGATGTGCTTCTTCCATGTGGACTAAGCTGACACCTCACTTAGATGGTCTTTTGTTTTGAGATAAGGTTTTAAGTCCCCAGGTGCCATTCTGATAACCATTAAAATTCCTTCAGCATACTTTGCCGTAGCACCCACTTCAGATAGTTTTCATATTAATTCCAAATTAATCAAATAATTTCATGCTTTATTTCTTAAGTTGATATGTGGACAAATAAATAAAGAGAATTGGGTTTTCACTGCTTTTTAATTAATGAGTTTTGACATTTACTTTAAGAAGAAGAAGCTTCTCTTCTTCCTAGCCAGATGCTCTTCTAGGGCAGTTATTTTTCTGGTGCAGTCACTTTTACGGCAAGAATTTCTCAAATTTGGCACTATTCACATTCTGGGCAATACGTTCTTTGTTGTGGGGTTGGCCTGTGTATTGGCCAAATGTTTAATAAACATTGTAACCTGTAAGGCCACTACAAACTAGATGCCAGGTGTAAACCAACACTCCTCCCCACACAATGTGACAACCCAAAATGTCTCTAAACAGTGCTAAATGCCCCTTAGTGGGCAAAACCAAACCAAACTGACCACCCCTGAACCGATTCCTACTTAGAGCAAACTTATAGGGCAAAGAAGAACTGCTCCTGTTAGTTTCTAAGACCGTACATATTTGTGTGAGTAGAAAGCCTCTTCTTTCTCCTGCAGAGGTGCTGGTGGTTTTGAACTGCTGACCTTGCTGTTAACACTCTATTGCATAACCTACAAAGCCACCAGGGCTCCTTAATGGGTAAACGTCAACCTCTCCGAGAATCACTGTTCAAAGTAATGGAAGTTGACTTACCAGAGTACAAAGTGGCTTTGAAATTGGAAGTAATGGTCAAAACCCATGATACATAATGATTTGGAATAGCTGGGTTCAAAGGATCTCTCCATTTTCTGTTAATTTTCTATTAATCAACCCATATTTACTGAGCACCTACTCAGTCTGGGGGAAAAGCAAACAAGATATACTTCAGTGAGTATAGTACGTAAGGATGCAGTGACTTGGGCTGTAAGAGATGCCACAATAGTCTTTCCAGAGAGATTTCTGGGCAAAAGAGTATTCTCTCAAATGAAAATTGTAGGTCAATGTCAAGGACAAAGCAGGGATTCTGCCCTGTCTCCCAAGGGGATGAACAAGGGCTCTGTGAGAATTGGCTTCGAAAACACCTTAACCTTGAAGGCAGGCCCCGATACAATTTTGGCACAGGACTGTACTCAAAGATAATTCTGAGCGGGGAGGGAGGGGGGAAAATGAGGAGCTGATGCCAGGGGCATAAGTGGAGAGCAAATGTTTTGAGAATGATGAATATATGAATAAAATGATTAAAAAATTTTGAGCTTAGCTGACCCAGAGCACCGCCCAGATAAACTGAAACAAACAATGTATGGGCCCAAGGACTGAGCAATGAACTAGAGAGTTGCTTGGCCATCTGAAGAGTGGCAGCCCCTCCCCCTTGAAAGCACCATACAAAACTAGAAGCATTTCCCCACAATGTCCTCATCTCAACAAGTGAGGGAACCTGCTTTGCGCCCACAGTGAAGCGTTATCTCATTTATACTTTCCAGCTCTCAAGAGGGACCCCCTTCGTCCTCTTTTTAAATGACTTTATGCTTTCATAAGCTTTAAATGTTGGTGTGTGCCCTTTTGACTGGATTATTTATTTAATAATATTGTAGTTTTCTATAATGTAGAGTAGCCCATTTCCAATGTATTATTTACTGATGCCCCTCCCCCCAATCTATAGGCTTCCTGTTCTCTTTGGATGAAGTCTTTTTGATGCACATAAATGTCCTATTTTCAGTAGAACCCCGTCCCTTATTTTGTCATCCACAGTGGGACTATTTTTCATTCCTTTTGGTAGCATGCTTATGGCTTGACTTTGGGTCTGTAAGTTTGTCCCTGTTTTTTCATTGGTGGTCGATGCATCTCACGTTTGTTCTGTACCCGGTGTGAAGTTATGGATCTTGTTCCACTCTATGGCAGGCGGAGATCCAGTTTTTACAGCACCCTTTGTTGAAAAGGCTGCCTATGCCCATTTAATATTTTTTAGTCCTCTATTGAATATTATAGGTACTTAGTTATATTTCTGGGTTATCAATTCTAATCCATTGATCTTCACATCTACCATTGTGCCTGTTTTGATTACTGTGACTACATAATAGGTTTTAAAGCCTGGGAGTCAAATACTTCCTACTCTGCTTTTAATTTTCAGTAGTGTTTTACTTATCCTGGTTTCTTTCTTTTCCATATAAAGTTGATGAATACATGACAACAGTTTAACAAAAACAAAAGTTTTCATTTCTCCACATATGTTGAGTTTCTTTTATATCATGTTTTGTAAGCTTTGTTTCAGGTAGACTTATGAAATAAAAAAATTCACTGCCGTCAAGTTGATGCCGACTCATAGTAAACTTGTAGGACAGGGTAGAACTGCCCCTGTGAGTTTCCAACACTGTAACTTTTCATGGGAGTAGGAAGTTCCATCTCCTCCTGAGGAATGACTGGTGGTTTCAGAGGACTAGCATGAGCACCCTAACACATAAGCACTGCACCATCAGGGATGCAGATTTTTGACTATGCATATATAATTCATACTTTTTACTGATAGTATTTACCTGAAAGAAAGTCTTTAACTACAAAAGGGGAAATAAAACAAAACGTTAGTTTCTAACTTTTCAGGTAAACTTGTCTCTCTCTGGATCAGTTTCCCATGCTATCAGCTTACATTTTTTAACATTGGAAAACAAGCTCACTGCACACTGATTAAAACATGTAACTGAATCTTCTAGACCATCTGTAATATGTAGCCCATTTCTACATATTTCTACTTCTTTAATTAGTTATGAGTTGGATCAGTGTGTAACCTAAGAAAAATGATTATTGATTTTATAATTACAAACTGACGGTTAAAATACCCTCCAGTTTATTGTTTTGGGGTAGTCATCTATACAGTCTCGGCAGCTACTGATAGTTGAAACAAGTTCTTTTTTAAAAATCATTTTATTAGGGGTTCATACAACTCTTTTTACAATCCGTACCTACATCATTTGTGTCCAGCACATTCGCACATATGTTGCCATCATCATTCTCAAAACACCTGCTTTCTACTTGAGCCCTTGGTATCAGCTCCTCATTTTTCCCTTCCTTCCCCACTCCCCCCTCCCCCTTAACCCTTGATAATTTATAAATAATCATTATTTTATCATATCTTACACCATCTGACGTTTCCCTCACCCAGTTCTCCACTGTCCATCCTCCAGGGAGGAGGTTACATGTAGATCTTGTCATCTGTTTCCCCTTTCTCCCTCACCCTCCCTCCACCTTCCCAATATCACCACTCTCACCACTGTTCCTGAGGGGCTCATCTGTCCTGGATTCCCCATATTTCCAGTTCCTAAAGGTGCCAGTGTACATCTTCTGGTCCAGTCAGTTATGTAAGGTAGAATTGGGATCACGATAGTGGGGGGGGGGAGCATTCAAGAACTAGAGGAAAAATGTATGTTTCATCGTTGCTACATTGCACTCTGACTGGTTCATCACCAGATGGGCCCTGGGTCCCCACTCTGCACTCCCCCTCATTCACAATGCTATGATTTTTTTTTCTTTGATGCCTGATACCTGATCCCTTCGATGCCTTGTCATCTCACAGGGTGGTGTGCATTTTCCATGTGGGCTTTATTGTTTTTCAGCTAGATGGCCCCTTGTTTATCTTCCAGCCTATGGGACTCCAGATTCTATATATTTTGACAACTGGGCACCATCAGGTTTCTTCACTGCACTTGCCCATGCACTCGCATTGTCTTCAGTGTTTGCATCAGGATAGGCTGGTGTGCTTCCTCCTTGTGGGCTTTGTTGTTTCTTAGCTAGATGGCTGCCTGATTGTCTTTAAACCTTTAAGACCCCTGATGCTATATCATTTGATAGCCGGGCACCATCAGCTTTGTTTGCGACTTTGCTTATGCACCCACTTTGCCCTCAGCGATCAAGTCGGGACAGGCTGAAACAAGTTCTAATAAGATATTCTTAGACCAAACTTAACTACCCTTGGCTTGTGTATTCAGAAGAAATTTTACAAGAACTACTCAGAAGTCACTGGATGTTATTTGATGGTAACACAGCAAATTATATTTTATTATTATTAATTTTAAAAATAGGCATATAGTAAGAATTATTATTAATGATAAATGTCAGAATAGGGTTGACATTTACCATCTCTTCCTGTAAATATTATTCTTCCACTGAACCAAAGCCAGACTGTTCCCAGTTCAACTTCCATAATTATAAATAAATTTATTTTATATACTAAGTGTTTGAATTCCAACACAATTAAAATAATATTTTATTAACTATATTGTAGTTAATAAGAAAATACCTACAAAATCTCTCCCTCATTTCTAATTCCTAACAGGCAAGAATACCTGAGAGGTATCTCTTAGTACATCCTCTGGTACTGATACCCTTGCCTAGTCTGTTCTTGTGCTAAGATATTCAAGTTGAAGTGGGGCTCATCAACACATCAAATTAATTGTTATAAATCACTTCCATTTTACCTTCCCCCCTCCCCCTCTTTCTCAACTCACCTTGCCTTTCAGAATCAACCTTAGACAGGTACTGGAAGAGTGGCAGGAAGCTCTGCTCTATCTTCTCAGAGTGCTCTACACCCAGAGATGACCCTATCTGTCTGATTTTAATATTTAATATACTCATGTGAAGAAATACACGTGCACACACGTGTACACAACATAAGCATATATATATATACACACATAAACATACACATATCAACACAGACATTAAGGAAATTTAAACAAACACACACAGAGGCCTTGTTCTGCCCTCATTATCTTGCTCTGGGATTATTGAAACCATCCTATTTCTGTTCTTGTTGTGATCAATTTCCCACATAACCACTGTGGTTGAAGCTTCTTAAAATGCTCTCTGATAAAGATGAGTGTCACACTAAAAAATAGCTTTAATAGCTTCTCATTACACACGAGATGAAAACTCCTCAGAAACCAACTGGCTACTGTGTTGCCTGAATCCACTTCCACATGTTATTTCAATGCATAAATGTGGCACTCAATCAAAACCATTATTTTCTTAACATGGTTTGAAGAATTCTGCGTGTTTGACATGAGAAATTCCATTGTACTTCTTAACCTACTAACTAAATCCTATCCATCCTTAAAAGTCTTCCTTAAATCCCAGTTCCTCTGTGACCGCTTTTTTTCTTTTTAACATTTTATTAGGGACTCATACAACTCTTATCACAATCCATACATACATCAATTGTATAAAGCACATCTATACATTCTTTGCCCTCATCATTTTCAAAGCATTTGCTCTCCACTTAAGCCCTTTGCATCAAGTCCTCTTTTTTCCCCTCCCTCCCCCCTCCCTCATGAGCCCTTGATAATTTATAAATTATTATTTTGTGTGACTGCTTTTACACTAACATAACAAGAAAAATGTCAACATCATTTAATTTCGTAACACGTAGGTTACTCAGTTTGGTCCTTCGCAAAAGGTGGCGGGTGCTGCAGACACCTTTGATACACATGTATTTCCTTCCCCAGTACGGGAACTGGTGAAGGTCTGGGAACTCATTTAGCTGTCGATGCTCTCAGGACGACACCCGTTCTTCACCAAGAGGGAAAAAAAATATTTATCATGAATATGTTGTCCTTTATTAAGGAAATTCACCAGCATCAAGTGACCCTACAGGACAGAGCAGAATTGCCCCTACGGGTTTCCAAACCTTCCATCTTTACGGCGGTAGAACACTTCAACTTTCTTCTGTGGAGCAGCGGGCAGTTTTGAACTGCTGCTTTGTGGGTTAGTGGGCCAAACTAAGCCCGCTACACCCCCCAAGCTCCTCGAATTTAGGAACATAATCCCAATAATGAAATGGCCAAACGTAAATCAGTGGGTCCAAGAATGAAAATGGAAAAGATGTTAGAGATCCTCTGGTCCAACCCGCTGGCTTGACCCTTTGTGGCCAGGTGAGGGTCCTACAGCCAGCTAGTGACAAAGGCGAATCCGACTCCCAGCTCCGCCGCCTGTCAACAGAAGGCCAGCAAAGCAAAGACAAGGTCGACTACCTTTTGACGCCCGTATTTATTTATCTTTCTACTCATTTTAAAGGACTAGAGTCAAAAACAATTCATGAAGATTTCAAAATTTTATCTAAGGTTTCTGTACTGAAACACACCAAGTTTACTATGCAATCTTCTAAACCCTAGGTTCCAAAATGATTTGGCCTACCATGTCCTTTTCAGAAAAAAAAATTTACTCAGTGCCTCCCTGACAATTTAAAACTTTTACATTATAAACCATAATTTAAGATTGTGGGTATCTGACATTGCAGTTCCCCTAGTGCATTCTCGTGTCCTCGACAGGGTAGTGTTGCCCACTTTGGGAAATGCTGTTGTTAATATTAATTGGAACTTTAAATTAAATGTGCATTTTCCAGCTATCATTATATTCAAATCCTATAAATTCAAACCTTCTCAACTCACTACCAACAATTAAATTCTGATGCATAGCAACCCCATAGGGCAGAGTGACCCGTCACACTGGGTTTCTGGGACTATACATCTTGACAAGAGTAGAAAGCCTCATCTTTCTCCCATAGGGCAGAGTGACCCGTCACACTGGGTTTCTGGGACTATACATCTTGACAAGAGTAGAAAGCCTCATCTTTCTCCCATAGGGCAGTTGGCGGTTCCAAGCCGCTGCCTTTGTAGGTGGCAGCCACATGTGCAACACACTATGCTACCATGGTTCCTAGTTAATATCTTTCTATGTGGTTTTAATGACATATCATTTTATATGTGCTTCTAACATACATGGCCTAGCTATCATTTTAAATTTTCAGCAGAACAATTCTTCATCTGTGAAGGGTGATGCAATTATTACATATCACTGCATGATCCAGAGTGTCTGGAGCTATATCAGGGACAGCCAATTTGTACGTATTACTCCTGCACTTTGCTTTCATAGCTCACTGCTGAGTTGTATTCTCACTGCAGGGACCCTAGGGATATTTTTACAAATGACTGTTTATTATTATATTATTCCATCATATACCTCATGAGAGGAGACTGCAACATCCGTTAAGAAAATCATGAACTATTTTGACTTCTATGATAGATTATCAATTTATTAAAATATTATTTAAAATTATACTTTCTTTAAAATTGATTCACTAAAGAGGTTAATTAAAATAGGCTAAATGAAATAAAATGGTCCTAAAATGTAAGATATTTGTAGTCACACAACAAGTAGTTAAAATTAAGAAAAAAAGAAATGAGCCCCATCAACACCACGCCCGTGCATTTAGCAACTGGACTCCATCCCACCCTGATGGCACATTCTAGGACTTAGCATAGCACTTGCACACAGCAGTCACTCGGCTCTTCTTCGCAGACAGCAGGGCCCCTTCTGCTGAGGTTAATGTTTAAAAAAGATTTATTTCAAAGCATTAGAGGACCTACAGAATTTCTAAAAATGCCAGAGTCTAAGCACAAATCCTTCACAGCTAGGAACAGCATGGCAATAAGAAACAAACATGCTGCCAGACCACAAGAAAGTTCTGGCAGAAACCCTCTGGCCAGGTTACTGAGCAGCAGGTCCTCCACATTGGGGGGCTCCTGCTCCCTCCTCCCTCTCCCACATCCATTGATGAATACCACACAGGCGCACCTGCTGGTTCAGGAAGTGTAGGACACGCAGAGCTAAGCTTTCTAGCTTTCATCATACAAGGCCCAGCGGGCGGTAAGGAGCACAGAGACACCCTTGGAATCACAAACACAAAACCGCTTACAAAGTCTGACCGACAGCACGGAGAGCGGTTATGTCACTGCGTGCTCGGAAATTCCACATAGCCTAGTCACTCTTCTTTAAAGCATTATGTTTAAAGGTAAGAAAATATACAGGGAAGGGGGAAAATCAACATTTTGAACTGACAGGGGAAAGAATATAACAGGTTACTCAGGGAATCACCTCCTTTCTCTTCATCTTCCTCAGTCGTATGACCACTTACTGAAGGTTGCCATGGCCATGCTCTCCTTTGAGTTCACTACATTATCCTCATTTTGCCAATGAGGAAACCAGACACAAGGGTCAGATGACTAGGCTAGTAATTGCTGAAATCAAGACTAGAACTCAGACAGGGTGTCCTAAAGGCCCATGAACTTAAATATTACACTCTCTCACACTAGAGCATAATTTTATACTGTAGCTTGATGGTTATCACACTACATAAACACACACACACACACACACCTGAGAAATGTCTCATGTTTTTTGGTGAGGTACAAAATCGAATAATACAATATTATAGATGAAAATGACAAGGAACCTGATTTTCCAAAATTTCTATATTCAAACTGCAACAATAACTTTTCATTAATGTAAGCTTTGCATTTAAAAGAGAATTTAACTTTGATGTATAATGGACAAATTACATTAAGATATTAAATCTGTAAGTCATTGTTAAAAAAGTTAACTTATTGTAGGCAAAGAAAACTTTCCAGTCTTTGATCTATGTCCTTAGAAACATGAAAACACAATTCCTTTCCTCAACCGTCCCTTTCCATTTCACACATATTGATCTTTCCACATGCTTTAAATAATGATGAAATTAATAGGAACTGTTTTCAATAAACCCAAAGTACAGTTCCTTTCATGTCAACATATTTGGGGGAAGATTAATATGGAAAAGCATCTCAAATATTAAAAAGGCTAAGAACAGCATTTCCGTTAGGACCAGCTTTAGAAGGGAAGTGCAGAGACGGCAAAGAACTTGGATGGCAACCATAGAAAGACACAGGGTTGGGAAGAGGGCGCTCCTCTCACAGCATTCTGAAGTGGGGTGGGGTTAAGCCAGCACACAGGTGACTTAAAAAAGAAAATTCCAAACTCCAAACTCAAGGCTATTGAGTTGATGTTGACCTTCAGCACCCTATAGGACACTGCAGAACTTCCCCTATGAGTTTCCAAGTCAGAGAATAGGAAGCCCTGACTTTCTCCCGTCAAGTGGCTGGTGGTTTCGAACTGCTAACCATGCGGATCACAGCACAATGTGTTTCCACTCCTTTGAATGGAAAAGATGTACGTCAAGGAATAAGGCACGGTGTGCAAATGGGCCTTGATATTTCTTCAAGTTATTTACAAAATAGGCAAGTATATTTACCTAATCAAGTTGCAGAGGAAATACGACAACATTATGTAGTTAAGAAAATATTTATGGTCTTAGCAATGATCATAGTAAGAGGGCCAGTTTTTAAAATTTCACTGTCAAAGAAAAATAAAACATTTCATGCACTTTAAGTAGTTAAAATCATAAACTACTAATTCTTTCTCCATATGTATTTTGGAAAATACTACTTGATAAGGTAATTATTTTAGGTATTGAAATTTCATAATAGCTAAAAGCTATAAACAGTTGGTTTGAAGGCTGTTTGCTACATGTATATTTAGAGATAGAAATGATTATATATCTTTCAATTATGAATTGTATGTTTTGGACAAAATAAGGACTTATAATCTGTAATTTTATAATAGAATACTCTTACAAAACCAGGCCTTATACTGTATAATTTTATAATAGAACACATTTGCAATGTATAAAATACTGATACAGTATTTTAATTAATCTATGCATCATCATGTTTGGAAAACAGTTTTTATCATCTTACTTCAGACTCAATACTTGATTGGTCACCATTGATATATCTAGATTTTTGGAAAGTATTTTCTAAAACTACACCATGATAATGCTCTACCATTCTGCAGTTTTAAAGCTCAGTGGTGGGTCATGAACAATGTGATGAAGAATTGTACAGACAAGTCCGCCACCTAGCGGCAAAAATTGGAAACCAACCTGGGATTTTATTTTTAAGGCAAAACTGATGTGTGTGTGTGTGTGTGTGTGTATGTTATTTCTTATAAGGAATTTAAAAATACAAAAAAAAATTTTCAAGGTCCTCTGTAAGAATGAATCCTTTAAATGGCAGGCGATATAAAGTATGGCTCTTTGAGAAGACATTCAAAAAACTGAACAAGTCATGATAGTAGTCAAATGTTCACAGTTCACCAACTTAAAAATGGAATTTAATTGTCTTCTCTACATTAGATGCTTTACTCTCTACGTGCTTCAAGAAATACAAATAAGTTCTGGAACAACCAATAGGATCCACTTAAACTTGTGGACTAAAACGTAACTACCAGAGACATTTTTTTTTTATTTAGAAGAGAAAGAGCTATTTCATTGGTAGTAGGCTTTAAATTAAAGTATGGTGCTGGTAAAGAATACTGAGAGTACCGTAGACTACCAAAAAATAAATAAATCTGTACAGCCAGAATGTTCCTTATAGGCAAGGATGGTGAGACTTGTTCTCACGTATTTCGGACATTGTTATCAAGGGGAGATCGGTCCCTGGAAAGGACTCATGTTTGGTAAAGTAGAGGGGCGGCAAAAAAAGAGGACAATTCTCAAAATGAGGAATTGACGCAGTAGCTACAATGGGTTCAACTGTCACAACATTTGTGAGGATGGTACAAGATGTGGCCGTGCTTTGCTCTGTTGTACAGAGCATCACTGAGAGAAAATCTCCTACAAAAAGTGAGCCTCGGAAACACACAGGGCAGGTCTACCCCGATCTGTCAACACCATGGCAGTGAGCTTGGGGTTCGGAACTGACCTACGGCACCTAAAAACAACAGGCCTAAATGCAATTTACTTTAATACAGTAATAAAATATATCTACAAAAATTCTAGTTGATAGGCCTTTCAATATACCAATAATTATCAATGCTAAAGCAAAATGATCAATTCCATGAAGCACATACAAAAATTCAAGCTTCTAATGCCCCAAATAATATAACTGATTTTTAACTAGAGACCTGTAATAACTCCGTTTTATCTCAGAAATCTGGACATAGGAATTACTGCTAGTACTGGGCTACCATTTAAGATTCATAAAATTAACCGTGAACTACACAAGATCACTGAGCCTTCGCTTAACTGAAGCACCGCATACTAGGATTAACCCAAAGTACTACTGCTGGCATAGTGTTCATACACACACTCTTTCCAAACAAAATGCATTTAAACAAACATCTGCAGTGAATGGGTGCTGCAGCAATATACTTGTCTTATTCTCCTTAGAGTACCTTTAAAAAATCCATAAAAGGTCCTATCAAACAGTACCTTTGAGGAGACCTGAGGGCCAGTTAAAATCAAAGCAGACATGTGTTTTATCGGCCACGCTTGCACAAAAACTACCTACCTCAACAGCTCAGGTTACGGGCCGTTTCAGGAGATTTCAAATGAGCAGTTTTGCTCATTTTCTCCTAAGACATAGCATGATAAGGGGAAACTGGACTGATGGGAAAAGGCCAGGAATGTTGAGCTGAGACTTTTTTCTCCCCACCAAGGCAATGAGCATGCTTATTCTTCAAGAGGAGCAAAGCTGCCCTATTGGCATTTAAAAAAAAATCGTGTTATTGGGGCTCGTACAACTCTTATCACAATCCATACATCAATTGAATCAGGCATGTTTGTACATAGGTTGCCTTCATTCTTTTCTCGACACTTACTTTCTATTGAGTTCTTGGCATCACCTCTTCCCCCCACCCCCAACCCTCATAACCCTCTGATGGATTAGACATTGTTATTATCTTCATCTCACACCGACCGCTGTCTCCCGTCCCCCATGCTTTCTGTTGTTCTTCCCCCTGGAGAGGGGTTGTATGGTTATGTGTCAACCATTGTGATTGGTTCCTCCTTTCTCCCTTCCTCTCCCCCTCACCCCCCTACCCTTCTGGTGTCACTGTCCCCACTCCTGTCCCTGGACTCTGCGTGTCGTGAGCGCCCAACTTTTCTACACCAGTGTACATGTTCTGCTTTTGTTAGGAAATCTTACCCTACACAACCCTCGAGCCCTGATGTTACCACTTCAGACTTATTTTTGTTCTAAAAACTGAAAGGGAACTTAAACGTATACAATTTGAGTATGTAAAAAATGCCAAAATTACCATTTTGATGTAGTACACATAAAATAGCACAGAATTCTGAAGGGACAAGTAAAAGAGATGGAAACATTGCCTTCAAAGGGCTACAGACCTACATGGAGGATATGTTGAGAAACAATAGCGTCACTTTCTGATGTATTTTTTTAATAAAGGTATCTATAATTTTTGTGGCAGTACTTTTTTACTTAACTTCATACATTAAAATGTGAAAACTTGTTTAGGATTAAATTTGAAAACTTTTTCTATACTGTAAAGTCATATGTTAAAAGATCTTTTGGGTTCTGAAATATACTCTTATTTCAAATTATTTTGCTATTTCATTTTCACTCTAGCTTTGAAAATAGATTTTTCGAGTCAAACTCATTATGTGACAGTCTAGAAAACTCATTCCAAGGAACACTACATGTTCACTATTGACCTCAATTTTATTTTTATTAAATGTAATAATTCTATAGCTGGTTATTTCCAAATAAAATTTTATTTTCCTCAGAATTTTAGTACTGCTTATGGAAGAGCATCATTAACTAAGCCTTTCTTTCTTGGTTCTGTTACTGAGGGTTCTCATCATCTGTAAGGGTTGACTCTTTCCCCAGTGTATACTATTTAATCTACCACATGCCACGAGTGTATCATTCTGCAAAAGATACTTTTTATCTGCAATGATGGGTGCAAAATAGTCTAGCATGGAGTACAAACAATTCTGGCTCCACATCTCTACTTCTAGAAGATCAATGAGATTACAAGTGTGAATCGAGCATGCTATATAGATAGCTTCTACATACATTTCTAAAACTGCCGTAAGTAATGGCACAGATAACTCAGTAGGACAACAATAAGAACAACTCAGTTTCGACTCACAGAAACCCTATAAGTCAGGGGAGAACTGCCTCTCTGTGGATCTCCACGACTTTAACTCTTTAAGGGAATAGAGAGCCTCATCTTTCTTCCAAGGAGTGGCGAGTGGTTTTAAACTCTTGACTTCGTGGTTAGTAGCCATCCCTACACCGCCCCAGGGCTGCTCATGGTTTTTACCTCAGATAAAGAGCTCAAAGTGTTTATCAAAAGATATACATTAAGAGTTTTTAATAATCCCCAGAAGCCGGGAAAGGTCAAGTACATTCTGAAGTAACAGAGAAAGGTCGGCTAATCAAGAACTTCAATCTCCTGTTACACAGACCTACGGGTATGAAAAGGTCTGAGTGTCTCTCTACATCATACATTCAAAGAATGATGGAAGAACAGAAAGAATAACTACTTTGCAGGTCATGAGTGACTTAAGTTCATTACTAAGAACCTAAAAGGTAGAGAGCAAATTTTGAAGCACTACCCAAATCTCTAATTTGTTAAAACCTACTGGATAAAACTAAGTATTTTTGTATTTCTTGACTTATCCTAATTGCTCAGTTCCCATTACCATCTTAATTCTAATCATGTAAAAATTCCTGTTAGCTTAGCCATGTTCTAATCTCTCTGTCTCCACGTCCAACCTCTTACGCCCTATCCTTGAACTGCAGTCTCAGCCCATTCGCACAAGAGCACAGAATCATCTCTGAGGTGCACCTCAAGCACATCACATCCCTGTTTTATACTCAAGCATCAAGGCAAGAGTCCAAATGTCCTTGTTCTACAACACCCCTTCTCATGTCCCTGCTCACAGGCTGGAATAATCTTCCTTCAGGAAGGAATGAAGTCAGAGGGGGCAATATCCCATCTCAAACCTGGTTCTTCAAGGAGGGGCTAGAGGTAGTAGTTCTTTGACTCTGGGTCTTCTTTCCAACATAATTACTAATCAATTTCTTTGGATGAAATTAAAATGGCCCCTCATCGAAACACATCAATATCCCTGAAGTTGAGTAACTCTTACTAAGATTTTTCAAACAGTTTTAACTCACGAGGTGCTTTTCTTCAAGCAGAATCCCATAAAACGGGGTTGTCAACAGTGTTTCCGAGGCGGACAACATCAGCAGAATTTAAAAGATTAAGAACTATATAGGCCCTTGAATAAAATTCAGATTCAGTAGGTGGAATAATGCAAAGTCTATGAGGATATGAAGTCGGGATGCGATAAAATCTGACTTGTATTTCTGAAAGACCATTCTGAGTGATATGTGTGAAAGAACTGAAGATAATGATAATTTCAATATTTATGATAAACGCTTATCACCTATAAATAGAGTTAAGCACGTTCCAGTTATTGGTTATTATACAGGAGTTACAGAATACCTGATCCTCACTGGTCAATCCAAGGTGCATCACCAGGTAAAAATGCACCAGGAAATCAGAATTTGGCAGAATGTCTTGTCGTCTGGTCATCATGGCACAGATCAGTCTGTAGGCTTGTAGTTTGCCTTCCTTGTATTCATTTGGCAATGTTGTTGCCTGGCAAAGAGAGCAGGTTTAAAGATTAATCAACTCCAAATGCAAAGCGTTTCCTTTCCTTTTTGGTTTTCCACATAAGAGTTGTTTATGGAGATGTGGGATGCAGTCGTCTATCTTCAACTTCAAAACAAGCCTGGGCAATTACACTGTTTAAAATCAATTTCATAGAAGAGAAAACTGCAACAAAAGAATAAAGATATTCACTTGCCTTGAAAAGCCATGGTGCAAATATTCTCAGTGGTGGAATCAAGACTGGAGGACATGGAGAAGACTGGTTATCCGGGCTTATTGCTAAATTATCCCGTATCTAATATACAAAGAGGAGATGTTAAAGAAAGGCAACATTCAATTGATCCCAAGGCTATTTTAATATTATCTTCCATAGCCTAATAGATGCTCCCAGTTAGGTTTCAGAAAAACCTACACTATTTACAAGGCTTTTATCACCGTGAGCACTACTGTCCTTCTAAAATGTGTAATTTGGCTTACTGGATTCTATATTTAAAACAAAAAAGTAGGGCATTGCTTCTCCTTGACTGGAGATATCCTGAACGCCAAGTAATAAATCATATTGTACAACATGAATCACATGTTTAAAGAAACTTGAATTTTAAAAAACGTATGTTAGAAATAAAAATTGGAATAAAAACTGTATGTACACTAAGATTTTACTTTTATAAAGATGCATTTAGTCATAGAAATAAGGCTATAGTATTGGTTAGGCTTATAGGATGATGTTATTAGTATGTTTCTTCAGTTTTCAAATTTTAAACAATCAAACAGCTCTACAGGCCCCGTGGAAGAAGAGCCTGACGGACTTCTGAAAAACCAGCCTGTGCAGATCCTAAGGAGCAAGCACATTCCCGCTCTGCCACGCATGGGGCTGCGAACCAGAGTCAACAGCAATTGGTGTGGCTTTTGGTTTTAAAATGAGAATTACTCAAACTCCTTAATACTCTAGATTTAACATCGTATAGGAATAGTCCAGCAGCCACAGTGGCACACTGGTTGGGTTCACCAGCCACCCAGCAGGAGAGAAATGTGGTCTTCCATGAAGATTAGTTGTAGAAACTTTTTTGGCTGTTCTACTCCCTATAGGTCCCCTAGAGTCATAATGAGTTGGAATTTACTCGACAGCAATAGGTTGGATTAATATTTTACTTATGTGTTAATTGAAATAATTTTTATATTTATAAAATAGCCATAATTACTTTTTCTTTAATAATCAAGCAAAAAAAATACCCCCCAAACTCATTGCCATCATGTCAATTACAACATGTCATAGCAACCCCACGTGTTAAAGAGCAAAACCACTCCATTGGGCTTTCTTGGCTATAATCTAAAGAGATGCAGGTTTCCAGGCCTTTCTTCCATGGTACTGTTAGATGGGTTGGAACTGCCAATCGTTAGTTTAATAGTATATTGCAAAGCACCTGGTTTTAGGGGCTTCTCTGTCTTGGTAATGAAGTACAATACAGTTGTTACATTAAATGATAAATAACTTTTCCTACATTAGAATAAAGGTAAGATAGCAGAACATACCTTTGCTAGTTTGTACCAGAGTTCATAGAGATACCCAAAAACTTTGGCGTGGATCTTAGGTGACTGGATATTATTCACATCTCCAAGTATTCCTAAGGCTCTTCGCCATAACACAGCAGCAGAGTCTGGATGCCAGCCAGTGAGGTTCCCTCCAGCAATAATGCTACAGTCGTCAGTGAGGCATTCGCTACTATCTATAGAAAAATGCACATATTAGCCATGGAAACACAATCCTCATTTCACAGCACAGGTTTTCTTCTTTAATACAGAATACTTCGGTTAAAATTCATGTATTCAGAGTGAAAAACTAAATATGTGAAATGGCTGGGAAGTGGAAAGGGTGAAACCGCAAGATTGACGCTGAAAAGCCAAAGGGCCATGCTTCCTTAAACTGAGCGACACTCTAAATACGACACACTAGTTCTGGACATGGTTTCCAGAGGTTTACAAAGCCAAGTTGAGAAATAAGAAGAGCTTTGTTCGGGGTGGACTGTGGACAGTACCATGAAAGATAGGCAGTGAGGGAGGGCGCAGTGGCAATAGGGACATTTATTGATATTGTCATAAAACAAATCAAATTTGTTGCCATATATTCTAACTCCAAGTGATATCAATGGATAGATTAAAACTATCCCTGAGTGTTTTCAAGGATATAAGCAGATCTCACATACAAACCCCCCAGATTTCTTCCCCCAAAGCTCTGTACTTATTTATTTACCTAAAAAATCATTTTATTGGGGGCTCATAGAACTCTTATCACAATCCATCCATCCATCCATTGTGCCAAGCACATTGGTACATTTGTTGCCATCATCATTCTCAAAACATTTGCTTTCTACTTAAGCCCTTGGTATCAGCTCCTCTTATTTACTTTTTTTTAACAAAACAACCTGATTACTGTCAAAGTGCTTCTCCATTATACTTAATACATTTGTCAAATCTGTGATTCCATTCATGGAAACATTTTTCAAACTCATCTATTTGGGTGGCTGACAGCATCTCCCGTTTTTTTTTTTTCTTCACCTTTTCTAAATAGTCAAATCACTGTCCTGTCATGTCCCTCTTCATTCAAGGAAACAAAAATAAGTGGTACAGAGTGGGGTCCGGTGAGTAAGGTGCATGGGGCGAGAGGCACGCAGTCTTTTGCCCCAAACTGGAACAGTGAGATGGCTGCATGAGCAGGTGCATTATTGTGGTGGCAAAACCATTTCCCCATCTGCCACAAATTAGACTTCTGCTGCATACTGTTAAGCTATCTTTTCAGAACTTGTAAATAGAAAGCTCGATTAACAGTCCGACCTCAAGGACTGAACTCCAAATGCACTACATGTTGACATTTTTGTCTGTTTTGGAAGCTGGTGGACATTCCGATTGAGGTTGTCATTGGTAGACATTTCACCTCTTTTGAAACCAGAAAACCCTTGTACACTTGAGTTTTCCCCATAGCACTGTCCTTGTAAACGACATACAACATCGCAACAGTTTTGTGGCATTTTTCCCAAGCAGGAAACAAAATTTCACAGCCGCATGCTGTCCTCTTAAATTGGCCATCACAAAAAAATAAAACCGAGGTTCGAGCAAAATTGTTCTTATGGAAACACTGACTGTGACCAGAGAGAACCTTCCCAGGTGACGCAGACGCTCGCCTTGCGGGGAAAACGAACACTGTGAAGACTCCGCCTGGCAGGGCTTTGTTCCTGTTTGGGGGCACCCCTCGCATAGTGCAGCCACTATGAAAAGTGGGAAGGTGCTCCCCTAAAAGATCTCCCTTTCACAGATGATGTAAGATATGAAAATAATAATAATTTATAATTTATCAAGGGTTCATGAGGAAGGTAGGGTGGGTAGGGAGGGGAAAAATGAGGAGCTGATACCAAGGGATCAAGTAGGAAAAAATTTGAAAATGATGATGGCAACATATGTACAAAAGTGCTTGATACAATGGATGGATGTATAGATTGTGATAAGAGCTGTAAGGGTCACCAATAAAATTACTTTAAAAAGAAAAAAAGCACCACTAGATTGTGGTAGCAATTGCACAATACTGCTTGATGTGATTGGACTATGGAATGATATGATATCTGTATTAGCTTCCAATAAAATGGTTTTGGAAGAAACTGGAAAAAAATCTCCCTTTTGATCCATTTAATATTTGTTTTATTTTAATATTTTCTTTTTATTGAGGTTTTTATTTGTTTTACTTTGCTATTGTTGTTATCTATTTAAAATGTTTTTCTGTATATGAAATTATGATAGGCAAATCTTTAGTCACTGGATTAATGTCCTTGGAGATTTGGTAGGAGAGGAGGTTGGGGAGATGGGGAGCTAATAACAATGAATACAAGAATGAAGAATATGTTCTAAAATTGATTGTGGTGATGACTGTACAACTCTTCTTGATGTGATTGAATGATTAGATTTTATAATATATTAATTAAATACTATAAAATATTTAAAATGATCACTTGTTTTTTAAAATCATACATTCAAATACGTTAGAAATAAAACTACCATCTGACCCACTAACCCTTCTACTAGAGGACTAAGAGCAGTAATACAACTATATAGATACACATCATGTTCATCACAGCACAATTCACAACTTCAAAATGCAAACAACCGAAATTCCCATCAATGGAAGACTAAATTTTAGTACCTATACAGAATGGAATGCTCGGCACCATTAAAAAATCATCATGCTGTGAGACAGCAAAGGCGATGGACCTGGAAGAGTTTATGCTGAGTGTAGTTAGTGCATGGCCGAAGGATACATATTGTGTTAGACCACTATCGTAAAAAGGAAACAAAAAAGAAAAATGTTTCACACTAAAAGAAACATTATTTGATGGTTCCCAGGGTTAAGAAGGAAAATAAGGGAGTGGATGTCATGGGATAGACATGTGATGACTTGGGTGAATGGGGAGGCAATATACAGTAAGAGGGTGGAGGTTGGCCAAAAATACTGGGGCCCAGGGAAGGCACTGGGAATTTGCAAGAGCCTCTGTAATTTAACTTTTAATATGTTGCAAGTACAAGTTTGCAGAGCAAATTGGTTTCTCATTCAACACTACATGCACCTTTCTGTCGTGACCGTGACTGCAGCCCCCACAGTTTAACAGCACTTTCCTGCCTCCTCCGTGTGCTATTGTCCTTCCTTGCCTTTTAAGCTTTACCCCTGAAAAAACGCCGCCCCTGGTTGATTGTTCACATGTATATTTTAATGGCTAGAATTTCTATAGATATATACATATATACACATACATGCATAAACAAGTTCACAGAAAAGTGAAATTAAAATAATGGAATTTTTCCATGAACTTTTGGAAATTGCTGTTATCATTTCAATCAAATAATTGTATTGTTTCTCTATTCTTACTAATACTTTATTTGATTAGCTCATCAATTAATAGTAGTCACTAGATCGCACAAATGGGTGAGCATTCTGCTACTAACTAGTTCAAGTCCACCCATAAGTGCTTTGGAAGAAAGGCCTGGTAATCTCAGAAAAATCATGGAAACTGAATATCCTGTGGCAGCAGATCTCAACATGTGGGTCGCGACCTGTTTGGGGGTCGAACAACCCTTTCACAGGGATCACCCAAGACCATCGGAAAAACACATGTTTCTAATGGTCTTAGGAACTGAGACACCGCTCTTCTATTGTCTCTAGGTGGATCCGCCCACATGCAGATACGCCCACATAGGAGCACTAAGTGTGAAGACTGTTACCCATGCTACACCATGCTTCCAGACAAAATTTCATGTATTTGTAATTAGAAATAAATATTTCACAATATATAATTACATATTGTGTTTGTGATTAATAACTATGCTTTAATTATATTCCATTTGTAACAATGAAAATGCATCTGGCATATCAGATATTTACATGATGATTCATAACAGTAGCAAAATTACAGTGATGAAGTAGCAACGAAAATAATCTTACGACTGGGGTCATCAGAACATGAGGAACTGTATTAAAGGACTACAGCATTAGGAGAAGGTTGAGAACCACGGCCTTATGTACAATTCTGCTCTGAAATACCTGGGACTACATGAGGGGAAACTCCAAACCCCCCTGGAAGTTTACAGCATGCATTTTTCCCACGAGGCCAGCATGGAGCACCTTGTTCAGAGTTAGTGCACCCAGTGGCACTGCCTGGGAAGGTCAAAGTTTTCTTCAAAGCAGTTTCCCTTGAACCTCACTTGCTGTGATGACCAATTTAAGAGAACAGCATGATGCTGTGAAATTTTGTTTCTTGCTCAGGAAAAATGCCACAGAAACTGTTGTGATGTTGAACACAGCTGACAAAGCCAGTGCTACGAGGAAAACCCAAGTGTGGGAGTTGTTTTCTCATTTCAAAAAAGGGGAAATGTTGATTAATGACAAACCTCATTCTGGAAGTCCGTAAACTTCCCAAACAGACAAAAATGTCTACTTGTAGTGCAATTGGGGTTCACTCCACCAGGTCAGACTGTTAATCAAGCTTTCTATTTAGAGGTTCTGCAACGATTGAGTAACAGTGTGCGCCCAAAAAAGTCTGGTATGTGGCAGATGGGGGACTGGCTTTGTCACCACCCAATGTACCTGCTCATGCAACCATTTCAATGTGCCAGTTTGGGGCAAAACCAGAATGTATCTCTTGTCCCATGCACCTTACTCACCTGACCTCACTGTGCAACTTTTTGGTTTCTGTGAATGAAGAGGGACATGAAAAGACAGCGATTTGACGATGTAGAAGAGGTCAAGAAACCTACGAGGGAGGTGCTTTCAGCCATCCAAACAGATGAGTTTGAAAATGTTTCCAAGAATGAAATTGCAGCTTTGATAAATGTTTTAAGTATAACGGAGAGTACTTTGAGGGTGATAAGGTTGTTTTGTAAAAAAATTTAAATACATATTATTGGGAAAAAAAGTCTGGTTGTCTTGGGTATGCATCAAATAGATAGCAGCGGATCATTGTAGTTTCTTGTAAATATTATATAGCTAGATTATATATTTTTGACCTAACCCAAGAGTTTCTGATTTTAACATCAAGTTTAAATGGCTTATATTTATTGTGATTCTTAATTGAATTTAGGCTTTTTTTTAAGTCAACAGTTTGCTTTTCTTAACATCCTTTCCCTGTTATTTTATACTGATATAACACTACTATTTCCAGTCAAAGTTCTCCTCATACCATACAAATAAAGATGACTGATTTCTAGGTATCATCAAGCCCCACTGAGAGTTTTTTAGAGTATATATATTGTTGGGAGTTTTTTATGTATTGCGTTTTAAGGGTTGGTCAAAGAAAGTAATATATTTGAAACCCAAAGAACTCAAATAGAGAAATCAGAAAAACAACAAGGAACAAGAAGGGGTAAATTTGACAAGGAAAAATAACAATTACAGAGGATGTTTCTGAATCCTTCCAACACAGCACCCAAGAAATCTACCAGGAAGGTATTAGTGATGGACTGCTTCCAATGCACTAACACAAAGGACTTAATAAATATTAAGGACTCATGGAAAGGTCTTTCCAAAGAAAAAAACATTGTACATTCTTAGAGGAAAACTCACCTGCTGTTTCCCATGTAAATATTACAATAATCAAATGAGGGACCCATGAAAATGGAGAGATATAATCACAATTAGAATTCCTAGACACTGTAATTGAAAGACTAAAAGGGGGAAGCCTGAATGTGAGCCTTCGGGGTTCTCCAGCTGACTTTTATGAAGGGAGAGTCATTCTCAAAAATGTTTAATATGGGGAGTGAGTACCATATTAACTATTAAAAGTCTAAGAGGTGTGTTATAAAGCATGATGAACAAGTAACATAAAATGACATTATTTTTCTCAAATAGAACACTATAATGTCTTCAAGCCTTTGGAGGGGATGGGGGAAAATACAGACATCCAAACAAATTGGCCCACAGCATTCGTTACATGGAGCTTTCACCCAAAACTAGTGCTGCCAAGTGGATCTTGCCTCACAACAATGGAGACCTACCTCATAGGTGGCAAGGCTGTGGAGTTTTGCAGAGGTCGAGTGCTGCATCTTTCCTGGGAGAGCAGCGGATGGATATGAGTCGCCAACCTTTCAGTTAGCAGTCTAGCACTTCACCCATCGCCCCACCAGGACTCCACTTGAGAATTGGTGAATAACAATCCCAAGTAGTAGTACGGCATATACTTCATCACCTACATCTCCTTGCTATCTGTCTATAATTAATTTCTGAGATATGCAAGGATTTGTTTCAATATTGATTTGCTTTCAGAAAAATTCATACCTCAGTGATAAAATCCTAGAAAACATCTCCAAGCTGTATTATCCAAGTACAGCGATTCCTTTAGGGGTGTTTAGTGTGACTACACAAGTGTCCAAAATATTACTGTGAAATAAATGTTTATGAAATGTTTTTGTCCAACTTCTTCACTCAAGGAGTAACACAAAGATGCTGACATTTTACATGCTTATAGAGGGTTCCTCAGTGAAATAGCACTAAATGTAAAATGAGGCATTGAGAGAGTTCAGAAAACTTTATGTCTCAAATGCCAACTATTTAGCTTATTTTCTTTTTCTATTAGGAAGCTAGTATGCTAGTGTAGTATCTTATTATTTCATTATCACTACATTTTTAATGATCAGTATAGTATATTTCATTATTGCGGGAAGCCAAAGGATCAAGACACAGTTCTGTGAACATAACATTGGCATAGTGCATGGCTTAAATTTTTTAAAAAGATGTGAACCAGGGTTACATCCTCTCCCAATAATTATTCAAACTATATACTGAGAATATAATCAGAGGCTACATTATATGAAGAAGAATGCAACATCAGGATTGGAGGAAGGCTTACTAACAACCTATAATCAAGCAACCTTGCTGGCTGAAAGTGAGGAACACTCGAAGCACTTGCTGATGAAGATCAAAGATGGCAGCCCTCAATATGGTTTACAACTTAATGTAAAATAAACCTAAAATTCTCACAACTGAACCAGTAGGTTACATCATGATAAATGGAGAAAAAGTTGTCTATGCTCCTGGAAGCAGCAGTCAAGAGATCAAATAACTCATTGCCCTTGGTAAATCTGCTGCATAAGACCTCTTTAGAATCTCGAAAAGCAAAGGCGTTAGCTTGAGGACTAAGATGCGCCTGACCCAAGCCATGGTGTCTTCCCTGACCTCACATGCATGTGAAAGTTCAACCCTGAATAAGGAACGCCAAAGAAGAATCAATGCTTTTAATGTATGGTGTTCAAGAATATTAAAAGTATCATGGACTACCAAAAGAACAACAGAAACACCTTTCTTGGAAGAAGTGTAACCAGAATGCTCCTTAGAAGCGAGGATGCTGAGCCTTCATCTCGTGTTCTTTGGACATGTTGTCAGATCTCAGAGAAGGACATCGTGCTTGGTACAGTGGAGGGGTAGCACAAAAGAGGACGGCTTAAACAAGACGGACTGACACAGCGGCTGCATCAATGGGCTCAAACAGAAGAACAATTGTGAGGATGGACAGGACTGGGCAGTGTTTCCTTCTGTTTTACGTGGGTTGCTATGAGCAGGAACCACATCAATGTTTGGTTTGCTTTGGAATTTCTGATGCCTGTTACCTGATCTCGTAATCGCACAGGCTAGGATGCTTCTTCCATGTGGGTTTGTTGTGTCTCTGCTAGATGGCTGCTTGTTTAACTTCAAGCCTTTAAGACTCCAGACGCTCTTTTTTTTGATAGCTGGGCACCATCAGCTTTATTCATCACATTTGATTATGTACCCATTTTGTTTTCAGCGATAGTGCTGGAAAGGTGAGCATCACAGAATGCCATGTTGTTAGAACAAAGTGCTCTTGCACTGAGGCAAGGCTTGAGCAGAGGCTTGTATTCCTCAATGCAATGCCATATAATGTATGTACATAAGCCAATACCTCTATTTTTATAAATTAATATATTTACATATGTATATACCTATGTTTATACCTCTATGCATAGCTTTGCTTCCTAGATTTTTCCTCTTTTTCCTTTTACCTTCCTCTTGCCCCATCATCATGCTTTCACCCTTCTTCTGCCTCTTAGTAACTCCTCTCAGCTAGATTGCTGTTGGTCCAACACCCCTAGGATCTCTACATCCTCCTTGTTGTTGATTTTAATTCCCTAGTTGTTCCCCTGTCTATGGCATTCTTTGCTTGGCACTCCCATTGCCCACCTCCCCCACCCCCAAGTCTCTCTGGAACCATTAGTCCTGTTGCTTTCTCCTTGGGCTTGCTTCCCATGCCTAACTTATATAGGTAGGCAAAAAATATCCAATAATGGACAAAACACAAAAGATTGAATAAAAAATGAACAAATAGGTAAGTAACAAGCAAAAAATCATACATAATTCCAGGTCTGTCAGCTGACCCATCAGTCCTGGGGTTTCCGGGAACTGCCCCTCCTAGTCTGAAGTCTATTCTGGGGACTCCTCACGGGCTTTGTGGCTTGGCTTTGTTCCAGTTACCAATCTGTTATGTCCTCCTTTTGGTTTGTCTCACTGTGGTGGGTTCAGACTGGCCTCACTTCCTGCCTTGTGTCCCCAATATTGACCTCTGTCATGGTATGCACCCGTGAGGGGACATCGTGTCTTGAGCTGCTGTCGGCCCTACAGTCCTCTCTGTGCCTTAGTGGCTCAGTGCAGGGCTTGTGTGCTGACGTGGGGTCTAGACCCTCAACTCTCACTTTTTCCTTCTTGGTTTGCTTCCATGGGGGTGTGGCAGGCCGGCTCCTCTTCCCAACCTGTAGGTTTAGTGTTGTTCTCTGTAGCACCTACCCCCTAGAAGTATGTGCTACAGTTTTATATTGTAGTTAGTAGAACTAAAGTTTGCATGGTTAAAAAATTTATTTAAAGTTTTTGCCATTATTAAAATTATTTTTAAAGTTTTTGCCATTATTAAAATCTATTTAAAGTTTTTGCCATTATTAAAAACATTTCTAACTTAACACAAACTGTCTGGTATATTGTAGTGGTTGTTTATATAAAATATTCTGGTTAGTATTTGCCGAAGTTCCTTGGAACCTTGTCCTTGTCTATATAGACATTCATGATACAAACACACAAACAAACAACCCTGCAGCTTGGTATACCCCATCTAATCAACCTTACCATACGGGTGAGGGGACTGAGGCTTTGAGTGCTTCACAGACACCAATGGTATAGAATAGGATTTAAGGTACATTCTTTGTGGCCTCGGACTATAAGGCATCATTTTAGTGCTAATTACTTAATTACTACTAATTTTATTATTACAGACATAACTCATGTTGTTAAGTTTAATTTATTGTACTTCACACATAACTGTTGTTTTCCACACTGCAACTTTGTGGCAAGCATGCATCAAGCAAGTCTATCAGTATCATTTTTCCAACAGGACATGTTCAGCATTTGTGTCTGTGCCACATTTAGGCAATTCTCACAAAATCTCAAGCCTCTTCATAATGCAACCGAACAATTAAAGACTACTGTGTATTCACAGTGAAACCAAGAAATTCCAAGATTCCCTTCATTGTGATGGTCTGAAACCGAACCCACAGTATTTCTGTCTGGAAGGAAGAGTAATAAGAGACTAGATGCTGAAAGTGTCTTCAGATACATCTAAAATTAGGAGCCTGACTGAAGGAGAGGCATGGACTGGACATCAAGAGATCCACAGTTCTGCCTCTCAATGTGCATAGGTGTGTGTGCACATGAGCGCTACAGAGGACACTGTCCTGTGCACTCGGTTATGCTCACTAATTACCTGGAGACGATGTTATTAGGCGCCCTCTAGTGACTCTGACCCATAAAGATCTACTGACACGCTGCTCGGTCCCCACCATCCTCAGTTATCCCTGTGCTTGAGTCCATCCTTGCAGCCAAGGTGTCAATCCATCTCCTGGAGTGCCTTCCTCTATTCGCTGCCCCTCCACTTTACCAAGCAGGATGTGCTTCTCCAGAGACACAACGTTACCCCGACAGCCTGCCCGAAGCATGGAAAACAAAATCTCTCCAGCCTTGCATCTAATGAGCACTCTGATCATTCTTCTTCCAGGACCGACTTACTAGTCCTTTTCGCAGCCCGTGGTACTTTCAATAGCCTTCCCTAGCACCACAATGAAAATGCATGAATTTTTCCTCAGTCTTCCTTATTCAAAGTCCAACTTTCACTTGCATATGAAGCAATTCAAAATACCATGGCTTGGGTCAGGTGCACCTGAGTCCTCACATAGCATCCTTGATTTTCAATACTCTGAAGAGGTCTTGTGCAGATTTCCCCGCAGGCAATGTGTCTTTTGATTTCTTGACTGCTGCTACCATGAGCATTGATTGTGGATCCAAACATGAGGCTCTTGCTAGCTTCACTTTTCAGACAAAGAAATTGACACATTATGCAATTTGCCTAGATGTACACCTAGAAAGTCTTGTTCTGTAGTCATTACATGAGTCTTAATAATAAGGATAAAAAGTAATGTTTCAGGACGCAAGCATCTATGGTCAACTCTCTCTATATATAGATTTTTTGTTTTTAAAATTGTTTTTTGTTTTTTTCTACTTAAAAAAATTTTTTTTCTCTATATTTTTTAAATCGAGGAAGTAATTAAGAATTTCAGGATAGGTCACAGAATAAGGGGAGAAAGAAAGGAACTTGAGAAGGACCTATGAGGAATTTGAATGATTTAGATCGTGTTCTGTTTGTTACATTGAGTGGAAAGTTCACTGCTGTCCAATTTATCAAAGCACTCCCTAACTCACACATGTCACAACTTACCTGTGTGCGTGAAATATAAGGTAAGAAATGGGATTTCTCTTTACTTACCCAGGATTTATGACATATGTAAGTTAAATAAATCACTCTTCTCTGTTTCCAGAGTGGACCGAATTCAATCAAGTTTGGCAAATATTTGGCACAAGTACTACCCCTTCCTTCCATGGTGGGGACCGGCCACTAATATAGCACGCTGCCTCCCATCCAGGGTCAGTGTTTTCAGACAGAACCCTTAAGGCTAATTATGAACTGGTGGTTGTGGCTGCATACCAATTTGGGGAGTTTGATATGAACATAATCAATATTCTTGTTTCCTTTTTCATATTCCAAGTTTTTCTAATTACATTTAATCAATGTTCTTTTCATTAGGAAGTTCTTTTAATTAGAAAATTCTAGGTTCTCAGCATTAAAATGTTGTTGTTTTTCCCCCCAAATACACAATTACCTGTTAAATTTGAAGCATCAGCGGGACTCAGTTGCAACCAATGGCGTGCATCAGAGTCAGCTGCAACATCTGTGGGAGTGTTCAATTCTTGGTCCTCTTCAGAGCTTTGCCAGGCACTCATGGAAAGCTCCGCCTCATTGTTAAACCCCAGAGGTATGTCACTGCTGACACTTTCACCTAACATAAGAGAACAAAAGTTTGAGATAACAAATATGGAAAATCACAACATTCAAAATCACCAATAGGCAGGTGTACTAGCTAAAAGTTTGGTGGTTCAAATCCACTCAGAGGATTACTTGGCAATCTACTTTTGAAAGGTCACCGTCAATGAAGACCCTATGGGACACATAGGATCTGACACACATGGGCTATCCATGAGTTAGAATTGACTTGATGACAACTAATTGTTGGTTAAACACTTAAATATGTAACACAACAGGAACTGTTTGTTCAGAGGCTTGGGAAGAAACTGCAGAGCATGACGGAGTTCAAAAGGTACTTGTCTGGGGCTCTTAGTCAACAGCACAAGGTTTCCAAGCACAGGGCATTACCTGCCCTTACAAGTTTTCACAATCTATCCATCACTCCTCTACCACCCTTTGCGAGGTACCTCAACCACTGACGATGATTTCATAGACCCACGGGATTCCATTAAGTCACTTGGTTTTCCACTACAACTTATTCACCAACAAAAGAGGGGGTGGATGGAGGAAGAGGGTGGAAACTGATTCCACTTCTAATGCAAGTTTATTCTTTGACTGAAAGCGTCAAAGAATGCGTACAATTGGCACCTAGACACAGGTCAGATCAATAATCGAGGACTGCTGGGGGGTGAGAAATTCCACTAGGATTTTGTCAACAATCTCCCCATTAAGTCATATTATGTGTGTATTTGTAATAATACAATGATTCTTTCAAAGGCTAATAAGACAGGGTATTTAATCTGATATAAAACAGACCCCAATAGCTAAATTCCTTAAAGTCTATCTGTTTCAAACCAATTTCCTGGCTGCTCATCCTTCCTACTGCTCTTTGTATCTATCACTACCAGGGCCCCAGCCATGATCCTGCTAACCTGCAGTCCTCTGCTGTGGTTAGCTACCATCATGTTGGCCTCCAAATCATGACAACTTCAAGTACATGTAGCTCAAACTACAAGGATCCATAGTGTTTCTATTGGCTGATTTTCATAAGCAGGTCACTAAATCGTTCTCCCTAGTCTGTTTAGTCCGTAAATTTCATTGAAACCTATTTAGCATCCTAACACCACACATCTCTGCTGACATGAGCGGTGGCTGTTCAGGAGGCGCACTAGCCAGAGAAGAACCTGGGTCTGCTGCAGAAAGGCGAGATTCTTCCACTGGACTCCCAGTGCCCTCTGCCATCCTCTAGTCACATGCAAAGGACGGAAAAGTGTGCCAGTAACCATATACCTAACCTGTGACGCTCTACAACTTCATCTTCTACAAAACTAAAAGTCAGCAATACCTGAGGCTACAGCCCAGGTGCCTCCACACTCACCAAAGAGCCATCTTGACTTACAAGCTGGGGTTGCTGATGGCCAGTACCTGACTTCTTGGAAACAGGGCATTATGGCTCTATTTTATATGATCGAATATCTGAGGATTCTAATCAAAATGCTTTTTTGGTAACACTGAGCCTATTACTACAATGGGCTTCGGAAGTGTTTGCTCCAAATCTGCGGGAACTTGCTAGAAAAGAGGATTTTTTTCTTTCTACATCAGTATGCGCACCATCAGCCTTGGCATTCTTTTGTTTCAGGTGTGGTTAACCTTTCATCAGTCCTGGGATTCCAGTAATAAAAACATTCCGATTTATAAGCATGGTTTATAAGTATGGCTCTTGAGATAAAATGACACTTGGGTCAGAGAATGGGTGCAAAATAAACACCAATTCTGAATCTGAAGGAAAACAGACCACATTTATGCAACTTACTCTTCTGTCTTTCGCTACATTTTCCTTGCATGTGGTGGAAGCCATCTTTTAAATCCAGTTCAACGGGACTGCTGCTTCTTCGAACTAAGATCTTTAGACAAAATGAAATTTTGCATTTGTTACAGGAAATTTTAATATTTATAAGACTGAAGTTTCTAGTCAACATTTCTTTAAAAATTATGAGCAACAAAATGGTTCACATTAGAGAGATGTGTGTTCACAAATTACTATAACTGAACTATTACTCAAGACCTGTAACTTTAATTTATTGGTTCTACTTTCTTAACTGATATACACTTAAATAGATCTGTTAAAAAAGGAAAAATAATAATTGACCAATGTATTTTTAAAGTCTTACTAGTTCCTGGGGTAAAAAAATAACCACATTTATAAAATAACATATTTATAAGCAGGATAATTCTCCAGATGGTCTCATGTTAGCATGAGATAGCAAGGAATGAACCATCTCTAGTTCACGCAGTACCTTCTTATTTAGATGTGCAACAGACTTTGCTGAGCACTCCGTGTGTTAAACAGAGATGATTTAAACATTAGAATGCAAGCTGCCTGCGTCTGCTAGGAATTTATAACTTCCTCGGAGAGAAAAACAGCATACTCAAATTACACCGAATCAGTGTACTATACATAATCAAAATGTGCAAATAAACTCTCCAAAGAGGATGCAGTTATCTTCACTGGCACACAGTGACACGAGAGCTGTAAGCTATTAAAGAAGACAGAAGACATTAAGAAGCAGAGAGAAGGAAAGAGAGTCAGGCAACAATCCTGGCATGGTAATTAGCAGGCTCGGCGTGGTATGGGGGAAGGTGCCCATTATAGTAGGCAGTGTAGGGCCCAGAGAAGCAGCAGCAGGAGAAAAACATGCACATCTTCTAAAACAGGCATCTGAAATAAGATGGACTTTCAATCTCAGGATTAGAAATTTTGACCCAATATTGGCAAAATGACTTAAAATGTTTAGATTAAGAAGAAAATTGCTATGAAATTGTTATGGCAATTCAGAAATGAGAGAATTGGGTTTCTGAAGCTGGAAATAGTAAAGAAAAGACAAGTGAGAGAGATTCTGCAGGATAAGAGGTAAAGTTTGTAATAAGCTATATACGATCATAGGGAAAATAAAATCACAAAAGGATATGAGTCTGGGGGCTACGAGAATGATGATGTCAAAGGCAGGAAGGCAGGTGAGCAGGCAAGAAAAAAGAATGAATCTGAAAAAATTTCTCACATTTGAACTTTCAACTATAAGCTGAACATCCCAAAGAAATGTCTTATAGGGAGTAAAAATCCAAAATTGGTGGAAAAGGCCAAGATACAGATTTAAGACCCACCACTAAAGATAAAAAAAAAAGCCTAGGATTTAATGAACCAACCAATTCACCCACTGCTATTGAGTCCATTCTAACTCAAAGCAATCATGGAGTCTACAAATATATATGAAAAACAAGCAAACAAACATCACACAACCATAGGGGAGAATAATACATATTTAATGTCCTTAATGGTAATATTTCCAAGATAGTCCCTAAATGAAAAGCAGGACAAAGATTTTTCTGATTATGAGAGACCAGATACCCTTTAGTTTTAGAGGTCGATACCACAAAAAGTTTTGGTTGCAATTTGGAACACGCAGGAAGCAAAAGAAACCTACAAGTGGTCTACAGCATGATAAGAAACCAGGGAAGTGACATGGGACTACCCCGAGGGTAAATCCAGTGTTGTCACAGCCACTGGCAGAAGGACCAAGACTCCACAATGAACTTAGTACTCCGGGTTCCTGGAAGAAACATGCAAATGTTGCTTAGGTGAAAGATCATCAATCTACATATAGCATTTCTCAAAAGATGATGAATGGCCAGCTAGCAGCACATGGCAAATATCACCATATATCCAAGAAAAGAAATGACCAGGTATGAGAATCTCAAACACAAAAAGATCAGATTTGGGTTTATAAGGATTTCAGATAATCAGATATAAAATTTAGGGTTATACTTTGTGAATTTCTTCAATATGAACAAGCAACAAGAGATTATTTAAAAATAGTAATTTATAGTTTTAAAATTCAACTTAAACTTTCAAAACCAAAAGTATAATTGCTGAACACGTTAAGATCTCAATGGACATATTAAACAGTGGGCTAGATATAAGTTAAAGGAGAATTACTGAACTGAAATGGGAGGGGGTTTCAAAGAATTGATGGGGAAACTCTATTATCTCTCGATTACATTTATCTATAAACCTTTGAAGGTGCTTCACACTTAGGATCCACCATAGAGTGAAGGATAATGGAAATATAAACGAGAGCTTAAGATACATGGAGGACAGAACAAGAAGTCGAATCCATTTCCCCTAAAATCCCAGAAAAAAGAGAAAAATCAAAAAGAGGCAATATTTGAAGAAACTTTCAAAAGTAAGAAAAGTATCCTCTCACCATACTTACATTCAATCTGATTAAATTATCAGAGAAGCTAGATTATGTGGAAATCAGCATCAAGACCGGAGGAAGGTTTATTATGATAAACGTGTATGTGTTGGTATATAACCTTTTAAAAATAAGGAAACATGTAATCCTGGTTATCTTATAGCTCAGAGAAATAAAGAGGTTATTTCCATTTTATTATGTAAATTTTACATAGACTGTTCTAAGAGCATATACTACTTTCCAAAAAAAGAAAAACAGAAAAAAAAAAGAAAAACAGGGTATCCGTGCAGATAATTATACACTGCTTTTGAATTTTGTACATTACATTTAAGTTTGTTTTTAGCAAACAATGAATGTTCTTTCACTTTTTAAAAAAGAATTTAAAGATCCTTAAAAGTGCTTTATCAGTAGGAGATCGCCATCTAAAATGCTATCAGAAACAGGAAATCTGAATGTATACAACAGACAGGGAGAGCTACTTCACAATAAAGAAGGTCAAATACAGATCAAGTGATATATGTAATTTCCTCTCTCCCCACGATTTTGGTATATGACTGTCACTTGACATAGAAAGCAAGCAAAACTTTGGAAGCTCTCATGGTCTTTTACCTACATGAATGAAAAATATTCAAAAAGAGAAACACTTCACTGCTACCAATACATTTACTTACTGTATCAATAATCCATTGTTTATTTTTAATGACAACCTGCCTGATATTGTTTGAAAATATCTTACTGTTATTCTTTCATGTTCTCTTTTCATGTGTCCTTTATTTTCTTGAACAGGTTTCGGGTCTGAAAAATTTGAATTCTGTGCATTCTCTATCTTTCGACCTACATATGGAGAGGAAGGTCAACAGAAAGATGTTTCAGACAAGATATTTTTACAAACAGCTTATTTTTAGATTATATCTCAAATGACACATATAAATGGGGTTGCAAACTGCTAATTGTGGGTCAAATTCAAACTACAGATTTGGTATCTTTGATCAGCATAGAACATATAAGTTGGTGAAGTGGATGTTATTTATTGAAGCGGGAATATGAGTTTGCTAGTACATCTACTTGGATCATTATTTTAGCATAGGAGAGGGCAGCAAGGGGCTCTGGAGCTCTGGGGCAGATTCCTCAGGAGCAGCTGCCTGGTGAGCCAGGTCAGCAGGCAGGTGGAGGAGAACAGCACACGTAGAGGAGATCGCCATTCTTCTGTATTTAAAACTCGTTGTATTGGGGCTCGGACCACTCATCGACTGCATCAGGCATGTTGGTATGTAGGCTGCCTCCATTCTTTTCTGCACATTTACTTTCTATTGAGCTCTTGGTATTAGCTCCTCTTATAGAGAAATATGAGAGAAGGCACGGGTAACCAGTATCAGCAGTTTGTTTTCTTTTCTCTCTCCCTGCTCTCTCTTTTATAATTTAAAAGATCATTTTATTGGGGGCTCTTTCAGCTCTTATAACAATCCATACATCAATTGTATCAAACATATTTGTGCATATGTTGCCATCATCATTTTCTTATCGAGTCCTTAGTATCAGGTCCTCTTTTTCCCTCCTCCCCAACCCTCATGACCCCTTGATAAATTATTATTATTTTCATATCTTACACCAACTTCTGTCTCCTTTCCCCCATGGTTTCTGTTGCTCGTCCCCCAGGGGTTGGGGTGGTGGTGTTTATGTGTCAGTCGTTGTGATTGGCTCCCTCTTCCTCTCCCCACCTTTCCTTTAGCCTCCTGGCATCTCTATTCCCATTCCTTTCTCTGGATTCCGTGTGTCATGAGCTCCAACTCTTTTCTGTACCTGTGCACATGCTTGCGTCTAGCCCACAGTGAAAGGCAGGACTGCGGTCATGGTAGTGGTGGGTGAAGAAGCCTCAAGGAACCAGAGGAATATTGTGTTTTTCATCAGGGCTATACTGCACCCTGGTTGACTCATGTGCCCTTCCACGTGCCCTTCTGTGAGGGGATGGGTTTTGGGTCTCTGCTCCAAACCCCCTTGTCCTAAACAATATGATTTGTTTGTTTGTTTATTTTGGACCTTCTGATTCCTGTCACCCGGTCCAGTCAACACCTCATGATCACACAGGCTGGTGTGCTTCTTCCATGTGGGTTTTTTGGTTCTCTGCTAAATGACTGCTTGTTTAATTTCAAGCCTTTAAGACCCCAGATGCTATCGCTATCTTTTGATAGCCGGGCACCATCTGCTTTCTTCACCATATTTGTTTAAAAGAGGCCAGACTTTGGGGTCAGTTGTGGCCTCATTATGTGAACAGAACTCTGGCTTCAGGTCACAAATATGTGAAAAGGAGGCACAGTAAACAAACAGGATACACCCCCCCCCCCCAGAGTCACTGTTTTTTCACTCGTGAGTTCTGGGTGAATGGGTCGGGGTCTTGGACAGGCTAGCATTTCCACTGCTGTTGTTCTTAGGTGCCATTGAGTTGGTTTCAATCCATAGCACCACTGGCTCTTGTTCATATGCTGCTTCCTGACATGGTGGAGACTGCTGACGAGTTCTTTTCATGACTCGGAGTATTTCCCCCCATCTTTTCTTGATGCTTTAGCCTCAGTCAATATTTTGCTCATAGAATCTTTCACAATTGCAACTCGAGGTTTGAAGGTTTTCTTGAGGTCTTTCAGTTTCAGAAATGCTGAATGTGTTCTTCCCTTTGGTTTTCTAATTCTGTCACATTTTATTACAATATTTGGCTTTGTCTTCTCAAGTTGCCCTTTGAACATTCTATTCAACTCTTTGACTTCATCGTTTCCTCCATTTGCTTGAACTACTCTATGATTAAGAAAAATTTCAGAGTCTCTTCGGACGTCCACTTGAATTTTTTCTTTCTGGAAGCATGTCACCGTGCTTGACACTGCTCTGACAAATTATCTCACCTCAGTCACAATTTGAATGCCCTCAGACTTGAGGGGTCTGCGTTAGGTTGGGCTGACTTAGAGAAACAAATCCAGTGACACTCAAGTATGTTTAAGAAGAGATTTACATCCAGAATTAAATATCAAGGAAACATCCTAGCCCAGTGCAACTGAAATCCTTTAGTCCGATACTAGTCCATAAGTCTCTCTTCAAGTCACACAGCCATAATGCAGTGATGCAACGTGATCACAGGCTAGTAGGTGCCAGGTGTTGTGGAGCTGAGGTCGGTGGAAAATATGGCAAGGTTCCAGCAGCTCTTCTCATGCCAGAGGCAGAGAGATAGAGAGAGGCCGGCCTCCAGAGAGCTATGTATCTCTGCTGCACCTCCCAGGGAGGGCAGCAGGCTGTGACTTGATTCATAGGCTAAACTCCATCCATATCGTCTTATAGGTGCCATTTGGGCACCAGAAGTCCGAACTATCACAGGGACCCTTCTCTGTTACTGTCTCCAACAATGTTCTGCTTCCGTTCTTTGGGCCTTCAGTGTCTGATAACGTTTCATAGCTATACATAAGGTTTTCAGCAGCTTCTTCTTCCAGAGGGGGGACCCAAGTCCTTCTTGGTTATCTGCTCTTAGTCTGGAAACTCCACTGAAACCTGTTCACGTTGGGGGAGCTTGCTGGCATTTGAAATGCCAGTGACACAGTTTCCAGCATCACAGTAACACACAGCCACCACAGGACAACAAGCTGACAAACAAGTCATGGGGCATTCCCCCAGGGAACAAAACTCAACATAGTTCCAGATAGGATAAGTCTGTGCCTGGCTACAAATTCTGGCTTGATACGTTCTGGCTTTGGTTTGAAATGGCACTAGCCCAACCAAAGTCACAGTGTAAAGAGAGAAGTGCAGAGGACAGCCATAGGTGGCTGCAGAGCATGAAACAGCCCGGGGCTACTTACAAAATGACTCCCGGATCCTGAGAGGTATTTGGCCACTGAAGTTTCACAAATGCGAATTTTCACAAATAACCAGGTCTTTAGACCCTAGCCATATTGCTAAATGAAGAGTGGATGTGTAGTCTTTGATACTAGACACAATTTAAATGTATTTTCAAAGTAAAACACATCATTCACTGTTTACAAGTCTAAGCACCAGTCTCCTTGCTTACTCCTAATTACTCACCATGAGACACATCTGAGCACAGCTGGTTGGTGATATCTGATGTGCTGCTGCTCCGGAAAATCTGCTGCTGTGCTTCCTCCACCACGAGGTGGCCAGCTTCCACACCGGGTGCATTTTCTAAGTGTTCACATTCTGCCACTTCTGTCAGTTGACATAAAACACATGTCTTTAATGTTTAAAAAAACAATTTCACCGACTAAAGCAGATGCTTCTATAAGTGAAATGATGGGTGCTTTTTAAAAAAATCTCAAAGATTATGCAGTAAAATAGTCTGTACTTGCATGGTAAAGCTCTCTATACTGGTATTCCACTCCAAGAATACAATTTCCTACTAAAATTTTAAAAATCCCTCCATCTCTTTTTTATTCAACAAAGTAAAGGAAGCAGAAAAGGGTGCCACTAAAAGAGACTAAGAAATGTAAAATCATTTGGTGTTTCAGGAACAATCATACAAAAGAATCAGAGATGTGGGAGATGCATGCAATGGGCAATTAACAGGTGAGGAAATTAGAAAGCAATACACACACATATGCATACAAATACAATTAAGGAAAAACAAGACAGTCGTTTCTATCATTCTTTGTAACAGATAAATGCAAAACTATCTAAAATAAAACTTGTAATTATTGGTTGCATCACCACATTGCAACAGGTTTCTCTTTAAATGTGACCTTTTGGGGCCCTAGGTTTGCAGTTCTGCCAAGATTACCTGCTAGATCACAATCTTTTTCTTTTTAAAATCATCTTATTGGGGCTCATACAACTCTTACCACAATCCATACATCCATCCATCGTGTCAAGCACATTTGTACATTTGTTGCCCTCATCATTCTCAAAACATTTGCTTTCTACTTGAACCCTTGGTATCATCAGCACCTCATTTTCCCCTCCCTTCCTGCTCCCCCTCCCTCACAAACCCTTGATAATTTATAAATGATTATGTCAGATCTTACACTATAATATTTTTAATATTTTGCCATAGCTTACATCTCCCTTTACCCACTTTTCTGTTGTCCATCCCCCAGGGAAGAGGTTATACGTAAACCCTTATAGTAAGTTCCCCCTTTCCACCCCGCCCTGTCTCCACCCTCCTGGTATCGCCACTCTCACCACTGGTCCTGAAGGGATCATCCATCCTGGATTCCCTGTGTTTCCAGTTCCTATCTGTACCAGTGTACATCCTATGGTCTAGCCAGACTTGTAAGGTAGAGATAGTGGGGGAAAGCATTTAGGAACTAGAGGAAAGTTGTATGTTTCATCATTGCTATACTGCACCCTGACTGGCTCATCTCCACCCTGCAACCCTTCTGTGGGGGATGTACAGTTGCCTACAGATGGGTCTCGGGTCCCCAAACTGCACTCTCCCTCATTCACAATGACCTGATTTTTTGTTCTTTAATTCCTGATCCCTTCGATACTTCGTGATCACACAGGCTGGTGTGCTTCTTCCATGTGGGCTTTGTTGCTTCTGAGCTAGATGGCCGCTTGTTTACCTTCAAGCCTTTAAGATCCCAGATGCTATATCTTTTGATAGCCCAACACCATCAGTTTGCTTCACTATATTTGTTTATGCACCCACTTGTCTTCAGTGATTATGGGGCCAGGGTGTGGCACTCCATCAGACTCAACCAGAAAGCACTCCTAACGGCTAACAAACAGTCATTGAACTAACTACAGGCTTTTTTTTGTGCCACTGGCTTTTTATTGTTGTTGTTTTTTGTTTTCTTTTGTTGCTTATTTTGCTCTGTTGTGTTTTTGTGCCTGTTATTATCTATGCGAGTTTGTCTAAATAAGATAGGCTGGATGAACAATCTGTAGGAGAAAACAATGGGACCAACAGTTCCAGGGAGACATGGGAGAGGGAGAGATGGGGGGAAAGGAAGTGGTGTTAACAAAGCCAGGGAGAAAGGAACAAGTTATCCAAATCAGTGGTGAGGTGAGTGTAGGAAGCCTGGTAGGGCGTGACCAAGGGTAATGTAACTGAGAGGAATTACTGAAACCCAAATGAAGGCTGAGCCTGATAGTGGGACAAGAGGAAAGATAAAGGAAATAGAGGAAAGAGCTAGGAGGCAGAGGGTATTTATAGAAGTCTAAATAAAGGCATGTGCATATGTCAATATATATATGAGCATGGGGAAATAGATCTATGTGCACATATTTATGGGTTTAGTATTAAGGTAGCAGATGGACATTGGGCCTCCACTCAAGTACTCCTCTCAGTGCAAGAATACTTTGTTCTATTAAACTGGCATTCCATGATGCTCACCTTCTAGACACAACCACTGAAGACAAAGTGGGTGCATAAGCAAAATGTGGTGAAGAAAGCTGATGGAGCCCAGCTCTCAAAAGATATAGCGTCTGGGGTCTTAAAGACTTGAAGGTAAACAAGCAGCCATCTAGCTCAGAAGCCACAAAGCCCACATGGAAGAAGCACACCAGCCTGTGCGATCACGAGATGCCAAAGGGATCAGTTATCAGGCATCAAAGAACAACAACAACAAATAAAACATAACCTTGTGTGCTAGATCACAATCTTGCAGAGGGATTGGACAAGTTACAATAAATAAAGCGCAGAAAACCCTTGCAGGAACTGGACACTCTACTATGCAAGCTACCAGGGAACCACCTAAGGGACCAATCAGTTTGTGGTCTTGGCGGGAGGAATCGGCACATATAAAAGCCACTGCCATGAACTCCCAGTACGGTGTTCATGCACAAACATAACATAAACAAAGAGCATCAGAAAGACCTTTAAGTCTCTGAGTGAATTGAACATATGATGGAAAAAGCATGGAACATAGTCTACAAGAAGACGTCAAGAAGACAGGTGAATTTTCTGTAGGCCAGAAGCCAGCCAAACTGCTCTGCGTACTGTATAGGGTAGTTTCTAGTGCCCAACAACCAGAAATAAGTATAGCAACTTCTCTGCTGGACAACTGATTCTTTGAATAGTGCAGAACAATTCCCAGCACCCACCAGAGAGAGGTGGGTACCCTGTCTGCCCCTCACATTCCAGGTGACTCTGACTGAACGAAAGAGCGAGTGGTGCCTAAGCTTACATCCATATCCACAGTGCTGAGAGTTAAGTCAGAAGGAGGGTGGGCAAGTAGGAACACTGCACAGCTTGAGGACTACATTCCACCATGGCTCCTTGGTGCCATGAGGTCCTGGGTGCCATGACTGGGTCCACCATGGCTCCCTGGTGCCAAGAGGAATGCTGGCTCACATATTTTTACATATAGAGGGGATGGAGCCTGGGATTATCATCTATCCAATTCAAGCAATAAGCTCTGGTGGAAGCTCTCAAACTCTGGACTAGCCTAGGGTTAAAGTAACAGAAAGGACTAGCTTGGATTTTTCTTTATCATCACCCCCTTCTTTTGTTTTTAATGTTTTGATAAACCACCAACGCAGCTCACAATGGAACCACCCCTAGTACACATGAACCTTAATGCCAACAGAAGTCAGGCCTAGGATAATGGTCTGGAGACAAAGCAGCGGTCACTTGATACTTTGGGCTTTGTTTTGTTGTGCTTTGCTTCGCTGTGGTTCTTTTCTTCTGGTGTTCTGATAAACCATGAGCCGAGAGACACAGGGTACAAGAAGGTCAAATAACTCTCAATACCCAACAACTCCGTGTTGAACCGAAACGCTGCCACCCATCATCCTCACCCACTGGTGGGTACTTTCCTACTGTGCACATCTTGGATGGAGCATTAATTGTCCTGCATTAGTACATGAGAACGAACAAACAGCTTCTGGTTCTGACCCCTGTGTGATTGTGTATGTGGGAGTGTATGTGTATAGTTTCCAGTTCCAATTTGTTGATTGGCTCAGTTTTTGTAGGTGTGTTTGTATTGCTGTTGTCACTTCTTGCCTAGTTTTGTTTTTATTATGTCTTTTACACAACATCTAGTGGAATAAATTGCCCCCAAATGACTAAGGTAAACTCAACTCTACAACAACAACAACAACAACAATTAATGGGAAAGGGCCACCATTCATTCCATTATTTGATCAAGAAATACAAAATAACACAACTGTTGGAGACAATGGATAACCTCAGTAAAAAGAAAGACAAAAGAAAGTACAATACAAACAAATAACCAATAAACAGAGGCCAAAAATCTTGAAGGCATCGGAACTACCAAAAAGGAATTCCAAAAATGATACTTATATACTGTCAATAAATGTAGAAAAAGATTGAGTTACTAAATTAAAACAAACAAACAGAAAAGTCATTGGAATAACTCAGTTAAATACTTTAAGAGCAATCTAACACAATAAATTTTTAAAAATCACCATGATCACATTGGATTCATTACTAGGTATGCAAGAATAGTTCAACAATAGAAAAATCAATGTAATCCACCACAGAAGACAGAAAATAAGGGCCACATAATTATATCAATAGATGCAGAAAAGGCATTTGATAATATCCAACACCCGTTTCTGATAAAAACACATAACCTAATAGAAAGAGAAGGGAAACTCTTCAACACACACAAAAAGCAATATACAAAAAAGCAACAGCTAATGTCATGCTCAATGGGGAAGAGCTGGAAATATTTCCCTTGAGAATGGGAACCAGACAAGCATGCCTCCTATCACCATTCTATTCAACATTGTGCTTGAAGTCTTAGCCAGGACCATTAGATAACAAAAAGAAATCAATGGGTTACAATTGGACAAAAAAGTGAGCCTCTCATTATAGGCAGAGGGTATGATTTCATATGTAGAAAATTCCAAACACTCCACCAAAAGATTGCTGGAAACAATGGGGCCACAAAGGGGAAACAAAGTAGCAGGTACAAGATTAAGAAACAGAAATCAATTGGATTCCTGTATCCAGCAAAGATAGGTCAGAAACAGATATCAAACAAACACTATCATTTATAATGGACACACAAAAGATGAAATGCTTAGGAATGAACCTAACCAAACAAATAAATGAACCTGGACAAAGAAAACTAAAAACACTAATTTTTCATTAATCATTTTATTGGGGGGGGTTCTTACAAGTCTTATAACAATTCATCATTGAAGAGTATTAAGCACACTTGTACATATGTTGCTATCAACATTCCAAAATAATGTCTTTCTACTTGAGCCCTTGGTACCTTGGTATCGGTTCATCCCTTTCCTCCCTCCCTCCCCCAGCCTCACCCTGATGACAAAACACTATTACAAGAAACCAAAGGAGACCTACACAAACGGAAGCATAGCCCATATTTGTGGATAGGAAGACTTAATATTGTGAAAATGTAAGTACTACCTAAAGCAATAGACAAATACAATGTACAGAAATCCAATACCAACTTTATTCTTATAGAAATTGAAAAACTAATTACCAACTTCATGTGGAAAAGGAAGAGAGCTAGGATAAGCAAAGAACTCCTTAAGAAGAAAAGCAAAGTAGAAGGCCTTATATTATAAGACCTCAAAGCCAAAGACAAAGACGTCACAATAGCCTGGTACTGGTACAGTGATACATGACAAATGGAACAGAATAGAAAAGCCAGAAGTAAATGCATTCATCTATAAATAACTGATCTTCAACAAAGGGCTAAAAACCATTACATGAGAGATAATAGTTTACATACAATGGTAGTCAAATTCAAAAGAGAGAAAGAACAATAAATGCTGCAGAGTGTGCAAACACACTGGAACATTGGACACTGCTGGTAGGCTTGTAAATATGTACAGCCATTTTAGAAAGTGATATGGTGCTACCTAAACCAATTGGGAATAGAAATCCCATAGGACCAGTAATACCTCGGCTTGGTATATAGTCCAAAGAAATGAGACACAACATAAATAGATGAATTCTCTCCCAGGTTCATTGTCGCATAGTTCACAATCCCAAGAAGTTGGAAAAATCACAAATGCCCATCAGCAGAACAATGGATAAAGAAATTGTAGTACACACACACACGACAGAATACTATGCATCTCTAAAAAATTGTGATGAAACCAGGAAACACCTCATGATATGGGTAGACCTAGGGCAGACACCATAAAGCAAAACCCCAAGGCCAAGTCAAGTTTCTGTTCTCAGATCATGTAATCTAATTTGATCTCCCAAGCAATGAAGTGGTATGCTTGCAATAATCACAATCTGTCTATCATCCCCCTATTTTTACATCTTAAAACTTACTTGACAGAGGAAGCCTCAATTAAGCTGGGGTCAATTTCTAAAGCTGGAGGGAAAGGTAGAAGATTAATAGGGCAGGAACCAACAGACACTCCTACAAAAGTGCTCAGTGGACCTCAGTGGAAGTTCAAGTCCAGAGGTGTCAGAGGCCAGGACTGCCTTCAAGAAAGTGATTGCACTCTGTGGGTGGCTGAGCCAGGGTGGACACTCAGCCACTGGGAAAGGCTCTCAACATCACTTAGAGACCTTTAATCGGAGAATATGCCCAATTCCTAATGAGGCACCTTTGACCGTGTTTCTATTCAGCCTCTGATGACCAGGCCACATCCTAAAACAGGGGTCCTCAAACTTTTTAAACAGGGGGCCAGTTCACTGTCCCTCAGACCCATTGGAGGGTCAGACTTAAGTTAAAAAAAAAAAACTATGAACAAATTCCTGTGTGTACTGCACGCATTTTATTTTGAAGTAAAAAACCAAATGGGGCAAAAAAAGAACAAAACCGGCAGACTGGATAAATGTCCTCGGCGGGCCGGATGTGGCCCAAGGCCATAGTTTGAGGACCCCTGTCATAAAACAACCAGAACTTCAGACTCTGCCCTTTTGAGGTGCACAACATGATTAATAGGCCATACTATATGGATCCAATTTGGAAAGGCTGCTAAGAAAATCAGACCTAAACACACCTTTGCAGGTTAAAGGAACTGAAATACTCCCTTGGACTTAAGACTGAAATGTTCCAGTGTGAGACAAATCAGATGACTACTATCCCGATGTGATGGATTTGGAAATCATTATACTTTGGTTCAAATTTTCTGCCTTGAGAATTCCTAAGAAGTGGCAACTCATGACTACCATATATATGCTATTTTCATACCCTCTTGGGATTTTTATAATATGCCTTAGTATAGCAGGCATAGTTCTGCTATTGTGAATGAGTGTTATTGAAAGTGTTGCCCTAGATCGAACCCTCATTGTTTGTAAAATGTCTAGTCATTAAACTTTTTTAATTTGTGTAATTCAACAAGTCATTGTATTTTAGTCTAAAAAGTTGTCCTATCCATGTATACTTTCCTTTTCTCAATAGTATTTTAAATCCAAAGATATTACTGATATATTCTGAATATATTGATACATTTTTTGTGGTGCTAGTGAAGAATATTAACAGTACCATAGACTGCGAAAAGGACAAACCAACATGTAGCAGAAGTAGTAAGGACAGAGTGGTCCTTAAAGAGCAGGATGACAAATCTCTGTCTTACATATTTTGGACACATTCTTAGGAGACATCAGTCCCCAGAGAAAGAGATCAGCTTGTGAAAGTGGGAGGAAAGCCCAAACAGGAAGGCCCTCAAAGAAATGAGTGACACGGTGGCTGCATCAATGGGCTCGGGCATAGAACCATTGCGAGGATGGCACAGGACCCTTCAGTTTGGGTTCTGCTGTGCGTAGGGCTGCTACTTGATGACACTTCACGGCAACATCAAGAGATTCACCATATTCTCATAGGGATGGTTTATACTGTTCCCCAATAATATAATAATGCTGCTACTAAAGTGGACCAGGGGTAGATAGAACCCATAATATATGAATAGCTTTCACTTAATTGTAGCCCTAAACTAACAATATTCAGTTCTTATGACTTGGCCCTACACCAGTGGTTCTCAACCTTCCTAATGCTGTGACCCTTTAATACAGTTCCTCATGTTATGGTGACCCCCCCCAACCACAAAATTATTTTTCATTGCTATTTCATAGCTGTAATTTTGCTACAGTTATGAATCTGGAAACTCCCATGCAAGGGTCAGTCCACCACCAAAGGGGCTGTGACCCACCGGTTGAGAACCTCTGCCCTACACAACACCTGCCCTCATGAAGAGGTCATTGAAGATGTGGGTGTTTTATCTAAATGTAGTTAAAGAAATCAAGTTGGTGCCATGCTATCAGGAAGAATGGAGTCTTAAAGGCTTGCCTTAAAACAAACAGCCATCTAATGAAGAAGGGGAAAAAGATGCCATTTTACCTATCAACTTTGGATTCTTTTGCCTCTACAGCCAGAGGCCTGCTACCTGCCCTGCCAACAGGGTTCCTCAGCCATTTGTGCTATGAGTCAGGCGAAGCCTCCAGTCTGACATGGGACCCATTCAGTTGAAAGGTAGTTTTCCCCTCTTCGTATATATATGGATGCTTTGGCAAAGCATTCTTTTGGTTTGCTGTATGTGGTTCTTGCTTTTTTTGCAGGTCTTGATCCTACATCAGGCTAGTTATCTGTTTCTTTGGTCTTGAGCCGGAGGCCTATTATATTGCCCAACAATCCTGTGTAAAGCAGTAATGGAACTTTCTCAAACATTTTAAAATATAAAAGCCATATCAGCCAGCAACTCCTCTATTAGGTATATACCCTAAAAAAATAAACAGCTCAGCACAAGTAACTATATCCACAGCCATGTTCGTCACACGATTTACAATAGTAAAAGCTGGAAACACCTAAAATAATGGATACATAAATTTGGAATGTATGTGCAATAGAATACTAAGCATCATTAAAGAATACTGAAGAAACTGTGGGACATGTCATGACACCGATGGATTTAGAGGACATCATGCTGAGTGTATTATGACTCAATGTGAAGAAGACCAAAATCCTCAAAACTGGAACAATAGGTAACATCACAATAGAAAACAGATGGAAGGTCTCAAGGGTTTTGTCTTGCTTGGATCCACAATCAATGCTCATGGAAGCCGCAGTCAAGAGATCAAAAGACACATTGTAGTAGGTAAAATTGCTGTATAAGAACTCTGTAGAGTACTGAAAAAAGAAGGATGTTATGTGAGAACTAAGGTGTACCTGACCTAAGCCATGCTATTTTAAATCATCCCCTAGGCATGTAAAAGTTGGTCACTGAATAAAGAATACTGAAGAAGAACTGGTGCATTTGCAGTATGGTGGCTGGAGAAGAAAATTGAAAGTACCACGAACCACCAAAAGGACAAACAGATCTGTCTTGCAAGAAGTATGGCCATATTCCTCCATAGAGGCAAGGATAACAAGGCATTTCTTATATACATTTGAACATATTGTCAGAAGAGACCATGCCTGGAGAAATGAATGCATCATGCTTAATAACGTGGAAGGGCAGGCAAAAAGAGGAAGGCCCTCAAGGAGATGGACGGAGCCAGTGGCTGCAACAGTGTCCACAGGCAGAGGAACCGCTGTGAAGATGACACAGCCACAGGCAGTGTCTAGCTGTGCACAGATTCACTGTGGGTGAAACTGAACGGATGGCAACTAACAGCAATGACAACATGCTAAGTGAATTGAGTCACGAGAGCACAAATATTGTATGAGACCGCTGTTATTTAAAAAAATCAAAGTAAAGGTTTTCACACCAAAAGAAATGGACTTTGATGTTTATCATAGGTGGAATGGGAAGAGGGAGAAAGGGAAGAAATAGGCTAGAGGATAAACAGGAGTTAACTCTGGTGAAGGAAAGAAAATACTTTGGTAGATGAGGGGGAAGGCAGGGCATGAGAGCATAGGTCAGGCCCTTTGGAAGTTTGATTAATTAAGTTGTTGAATGAAAAAAGGATGAACTGATATGTAACCCCCCCACCATTTAATACACACACACACACACACACACACACCACACCAAAAAATTAAAACTAAAAACCAGTACCACAGAGGAAGAAGGTCTAAATACAATCAAGAAAGACAAGAACTCTTGGATCTGGGATCCCTGTCCTGAGAATTTATTAGATGCAAGAGACAGAAATAGTTGTTAACAATGGCTATGTCACAATGATGCAAGATGCCATGAGAAAGTATAAGATGGTATAAGCAACGAGAACCAGGAAATAGCCCTGGTAGGCTTCAGAGCCTACGAAGCAAGATGGCTCCAGGTGCCTTGTGGACCTAAGAAGAGAGGTGAATGCTTTAAGGTAGGAGGCTTGGTGGTGGGTGGCATGCTGGCAGAGTGGGGTGACTCCAGGCAGCTGACAGTAGAGTCAAAAGATCTCTACTCTTAGAAGAGCCCCAGACATGACCAGGGTCTGCTAACTGAGGCCCAAATGTGACTTCCCAGCTGGCATGGCAAAGTAGGAGCTGAAAACTCTCTTGGTTATAAGTTGTCTTTAAATTTTTTTAACCTTTTATTGTAATTTAGGTGAAGATTTATAGAGATAATCAGTTTTGCATTCAATAATTTAGACACATTTTATTTCAATCCACACATTTCAACCCACGTACTGTGCTATCACTTACCCCATTCCTTCTCAGTGTTTCCGGCTTCCATTCCCCCTTCTTTCCTAACCTTCTATCCTAGGTAAATGCTCCTCTTTTGCTCTTAAATGGTTGGTTATTTCAACATAGGAGTGGGTTCCATTCTAGACCTGAAGGGTGAGTAAGGGTAATAGGTGTGTTTGTTTCTTTCTGGGTACAGCACTTATTGATGATACATGACAAAGTAGGGCTCTCTAAGCCCCTCCCCTTCCTGCGGGGGGTCGAGATGGGATATTCTCAGTATGCTGGGGGATCAAGATGGGGGTAAAGACTCCCCAGCAGCTGAGGCCTTCTCTTCCTCTAGCGCTGTTGCTAGGGCTGGTGGTCCGGGGTCAGAGGGGGATCTTACTCCTTGGAGGTCATATGGAGTATGCGGGCCACCACTTTGTTGCTGTAGCCAAATTCATTGTCATGCCAGTAAATGAGTTTGACAATGTGGTTGTTGAGGGCAATGCCAGCCCCAGCATCAAAGGTGGCAAAGTAGGTGTCACTGTTGAAATCACAGGAGACAGTCTGGGCTTCAGTGTTGCCTAGGATGCCCTCAGGGGACCATCTGATGCCTGCTTCAGCATCTTCTTGATGTCATCGTACTTGGCAGCTTTCTCAAGATGGCAGATGAGATCCACAACTGACACTTTGTAGGTGGGGACACAGAAGGCCATGGCAGTGAGTTTCGCATTCAGCTACGGGATAACCTTGCCCACAGACTTAGCAGTGCCAGTAAATGTGGAGTTGATGTTTTGGGCAGTCGCACAGCTGTCACACCAGAGTTGCCCAGAGGGGTCATCCACATTCTTCTAGATGGCAGTGATGACACCAGCTGTGGTCCTGAGGCCCTCCACGATGCCAACGTTGTCATGGATGACCTTGGCCAGGAGATCCAAGCAGTTGTTGGTTCAAGAGGCATTGCTGACAAAAAAAAGTCTTGAGGAAGTTGTCATACTGCTCCTGGTTCAGGCCTATCACAAACATGGGGGCATCAGAAGGGACAAATCGATCACCCTTTGGGCACTGCCTTTCCATGAGCCCCAGCCTTCTCCGTGGTGGTGAAGACTCTACAACATACTTGGCACCAGCCTCACCCCACTTGGTGTTGGCGAAATCATGTTCCTAGAAGATGGTTTATGGTGCCACTGAACTTGCCATGGGTGGAATCATACTGGAACTTGTAGACCATGTAGTTCAGGTCAATGAAGGATTCATTGATGGCAACAATTTCCAAATTGCCAGAGCTGAAAACAGCCTTGGTGACCAGGTGCCCAATGTGGCTAAATCTGTTTACTCTGCCCTTCACCATCTTGTCTCCAGAATGTGGCTGGGACTGCATGGGAACAGGGAGATGCAGCTGCCTCTTGCACAAGAAGGAGCAGAGAGCTGCGGGCAAGAGTCTTGGAGGGCCCACCAGCCTCTATCTAACCAATAATTCTGGTCTCTTTTATGATTTTGAATTATTTCCACACTTGTCTCTAATGTTCTCCAGGACCTTCAAATGTGATCCTGTTCAGAGCAGTTGGTAGTGGTACATGGACAGCATCCAGTTCTGGTCTCAGGCTTGTGAAGAATGATGTTTGACTGGGCCAGAATAGATTGTGGGAGTCAGCTAAAATGTAACTACTAGTCTCTCCCTGTCCAGAGGAAAGAAGAGTAATGAAAATGGAAAGACACATGAAAACAATTAACCTAGAAGCTGTCTTGATTGATAAACTGTTTCCCGAGTTATTCCTATTACTTCCAAATTTATCCTAATTTCAAACTGTGGCCTATTACTTCCCTTTATATAAATATTTTGTATCCCTAGGTTTATTTCTAAGTATTTTATCTTTATGGTAGCTTTGTAAATGGTTCGGGCTTCCTTATGTCCTTTTCCTTATTTCTATTTACTGGTATAAAAGGAATTTGTCTGGGTTTTGAATGGTGATCTTGCACCCAGGGACTTCTCTGGATATGGGAAATTCCAGTTGCTCTTGTGCTGAGTCATGGATTTTCTAGTGCAGACTCATGCCTTATTAGTTTTAACTGGCTCTCCCTGAAATGGAGACTCTGATAAGACACTATTCTCTGTAATTAGAGTGTTAGAGAAATAGCTTATCATAAGCAAATGTTGGACATAAAAAATTCTAAATTGAATACACAGGGTCTCAATAAAGAATTGCTACTTTACTTTTCCATCCAAATAATTCCAGTTTAGAGCATACGGATACAACTAACAGAAGCCTATGAAGTGTATGTGATACTCCACTGACATTGGGCATGCTCTAAATCGGATGCTGATAGGAAACTTAGCTTAGGGTACAAGAAAAGGTGGTGGCAGTAGGAGCAGACAGACGTGTCAGAGTCATCCTTCTCAGGACTGAAAAACAAAAAACTGTTACGTTTCCACAGAGAATGCAAACAAACCCACATCTAACTCACCCACATCTCAAAGCACAAACCTTGGCCCTTTTTACGAGTCTACTTTTAAGGTTGTACAGCTTTAAACAAGAGCAGCCGCGGAGCAGAACTTACCGGGCTGTGTTCCTTCAGAATGTTTAAAGGCAGCTCGCCCATGATGAAGTCCGACTTACAGACGACTCCTATTTGCCATTCATTTTTCACACTTTCTATTGGGATTTGGGTAGAAATTTTGGAACAAACTGGTTTTCTTTGAGTAGTTCATACACATTTAGCTTCATAATATTGGCTGCAATCCCCACGATGTAAAAGGAGCTCTTCTCAATTCTCCTTGTGTTTACAACTTCTAGTTATCATCCTTACCTACCCATTCTTTCTTTCTAAGTTTTCTCCCCAGGCAAATGCTACCATTGTGATGTCACACAGTTGATTGTTCGAGGGGGTGAGTACATCTCTGGTGTTATTGTTCGCTTGGAGGCCCATCATTTGACAATTAGCCACACAGATGAGTTCAGCTCCATGTATGAAGAGTGTTCATTTGCCATATCTCAGGAGTTCTACCAGTCTCCATCAGACTAGTAAGCTTAATCACCATGATTTTGAGTTTTGTTCCAAAATTTTTCCCACGCTATTCAGAACCCGTTACTGTGATCTTTTTCAGAGCAGTCAGCAGTGGTAAATAGGCATCATCTAGTTCTTCTGATCTCAGGGTAGTTAATGGAGGCTGAGGCTCATGTGGTTGGATCATTACTCATTTGGACTAATTATTTCATGTCTTTGATTTTATTCACTGTTCCTTGTTCTGGTCAGCAACTTAGGTGACCGGTCAAGCTTTTAAGAGCCCAGTTACTACTCACCTAAGTAGAATATAGAACATTGTCTTTGTGGATTATGTTATGTTTATTGATTTCCATATTCCTACGACTATGGAGTTGAGTCCGCAGGCCCAGTGACTCATATCCTCAAGGTGTTTCATTATGGCTAAGAATTTGTCATAGCTTTGACCTCTGTATTCTATACTATATTCAAATATATATTTGAAGTACACATAAACATACAGAGAAATATCCTATCAAATATATATATACATATACATACATATAGATAGATATACATAGTTCCATTCATCTTCCCACACCTGTTCAGCATGCACATCTATGTGTCCACTTATAGGTTACTGCTATTACTATTAATGCAGTTTTAAATTTGTAGTGTTTAGTGTTTATTTTGTGGCTTTTAAATCGTGTTCCTTCTCCCAGTATTTTTCTTTGCCTTGATCATTTTGTCCTGACTTTCTCTTTATTGTATATTGCTTTGTCATAACCCAAGTTACTACATATTTACCCCCTAGCTAGTGATTTCCTCTCCTTTCCTTTCCCACCCTTGGCAATCTTCAAAACCTATTGTTCTCTGTGTAAACTTTTGCTTGCCTTGTTACAGTGATGATGGTCTCATAAAATATTTATCCTCTTGCAATTGATTAATTTCAATCAGCATGCCTTCTAAATTCTACCATGTTACAAGCCATTTTGTGGTTTCATTGTTAGTCTTTAAAAGTAAAGTAGCATTCCATTGTGTACAGGGGCTAAATAAAACATATTGTTACAAAATCATAGAAGCCTTTATAAAAGGAAAATGTTAAAAGTGACTACTGTTTCTCAATGCATCCTCCCCATAGAAGTCTGCAGACTATTGGGGACAGTGTTTCCATTCCTTGAACACTCCCCAGGCCCCACCACCAAAGAATTCTGCACTATTCAAAATGGCAGTTTATGGCATCCTCGAGGGGCTGAAATGATGTTCTCTTTTTCCCAATATGCTTGTAGTTTGGGGAACAAGTACTAGTCTGAAAGGGTAATATCAGAATTATAGGGTGAATGAGTTGTGCTTTCCCAATAAAATTCTCATAGGATAGTCCTTGGTACTTGTGGTAGTTACATAATCTGGTATCAACTTGAGACTATTCAGAGTGAAGGGGTGGAATTTATCCTATCAATCAGGTTGCAACTTGATGACCCCCTTTGGAGGTGCTGCGGAGATAAATAGCTCACTTGAGGTGGCACACACCCACTCTCCCTGGAAGACATTCCTGTTGACAAGCCACATTGGCGCTACACTGACAGAGCCAGAGCCCTGGAGCTGGAAGAGCCACATAGAGACCCACAGTAGTGCTGAATTACTTCCAACTACCACAAGATTTTCCACAAGATTTTCTACCCACTGGCCTGTGATCTTCCTGCATTCGGCATCATTGCTTGGCTGCGTGATTGTAAAGAGGAATTTATGGAATAGTATCGACATATGGGGTAATATTGGACTTATGAACTTGATCTGTACTGGGCTGGATGTTTTCTTAATGTACAATTATTCTGATATGAAATTCTCTCTTGCACACACATGAGTGTCTCTGGATTTGTCTCTCTAGTCAACACAGACTAAGACAGCATTCTGGAAGAACGAACATGTGCATTGTTATAATGGGGAGGGGAATCTTGCTGCAACTTTGTTGGCCTTTTCCCCTTGCTGCAGTTTTCTATTTTCTGAAAAAGTCTTTCTCATAAACCCATGATCATCCTGTGTCCTTCAATCAAAATTGCCTCTCTGGATTACCAAAATTAATCTTCCAAGATGACCTTTCTGCCTTGGCTTTAACTGACAGAGAAGTTCCCCTCCAAAAGCATTGTTTTAATAGGATTTTTGTTTTCTTACAGCCCTGCCAAGAAGCCAGCCTTAGACCTCAGGTCCCTGAAGGGCTTACTCCTTATCTTCCAAGTCTCTTGTTCCAGGACTCTGACCACCATTTTTCCTATTCTAGACACTACGCCACATCTTCCAAATTGTGAAGCTTCGGGTCTGTTCCGGTTCCGTTTAATTAGCCATGACAGGACCTGTGTTAGAATCTGGAAAGTAGGAGCTATCCTTAAGTCAGACATCTCTAATCGGGGGACTTGTTTACTACTGAACCTATTTCTAAATATATTGTCAGTAGAGGGAGCCCAAGAGCTTCATAGTTTTCTAAAAAAAAAACTGGTAAATGTAACTTTTCATGGGTAGTAGGAAAGCGTTTGTATTCTCTTAATTCAGATGCCAAAACTGCTTGGCAGCATATCTTTTTAAAGAACACTGCCATCTGGTGGGAAGCAGGGCAGCCACAACAGCATTGCTTCCAAAGTACAAGGTCCTAACCGCCAGAAGGAAAGCCAGCCACCACCAGCTGGTTGGCCTTCCTAACAGGCTGGCCTAATGTAGCTTTTAAGACTTTGTTTTTGTAAAACTGTTAGTAGATACTTCTCAAATGGAGAAAGTCCAAGCATATAGAAATAACCATTAGTGGCGGGAGTGGGAATATCCAAGAGTGGAAAGGGAAGGGCAGCACAAATCCAGCCAAATGTGCTGCCGAAGCACATTCGCTACATCCGCAGCAGACTGTGACATCAAACCATGGAGAGAAATCCTTATTCTACTATCCCACAATTAAAACCCAATTTCCTAATCTATTAAGTGTTCATTTCTTAGAAACTTTTCTTCCTTTTGCTAAAAATATACTCAACATTCTAATCTTTTTTCATATAAATGTAATTAATGTTAGTGTCCATGCTATTTTGCAAAATGTTCCTGGATATCTTTTTTCTTTTATAACAGTTCTTGTGCTCCCTCTGCTGGCTTTTTATTTGTCAATAGAGAGCAGTTTACGTGAAAGTCGTTCCATTTTTCAGAGTTAACTGTAGCAGTAACTTATTCCTATAAAAATCAAAATAATACTTAAGTGTAAATAACAAGATATAAGATTACATGAGATTCAAAATAGTAAGAACGATGTAAGTTACATAAAAATTATATTAGGTGGCTGTTGTTAGACGACACTGAGTCAGTTCCAACGCACAGTGATTGATACTGAGTTCAACAGAACAAACACTACCTGGTCCTACACCATAGTCACAATCATTCTTATGTTTGAGCTCACTGCTGCAGGCACTGGCTTAATCCATTTCCGTGGCAGCCTTCCTCTTTTTTGCTGCCCGTCTACGCATTGGTCTCTCCTGATAACATGTCCAAAGCACATGAGACAAAGTCCTGCCATCCTTGCTTTTAGGAGCATTCTGGCCCTACTTTTTCCAAGGCAGATTTGCTTATTTGTTTGTTTGGGGGGAGGGGTTATCTTATTGGCAGTCTCTCATACTTTCAGTATTCTTCATCAACATCATAATTCAAATGTATCGATTCTTCTTTGGTCTTCCTTAATCAATGTCCAGCTCTCACATACCCATGAAGCAATTGAAAATACCATGGATTGGGGCAGGTGCATATCAGTCCTAAGAGTAATTGCTTTATAACATTTTAAAGAGGTCTTATGCAGCAGATTGACCCATTGCAATGCATCTTTTGTTCTCTTGACTGATGCTTCCATGAGCACTGATTGTGGATCCAAACAAGATGAAGTCCTGGACAAATACAATCTTTTTCCTGTTTATCGTGATGTTACATTTTGATCCAGTTGTGAGGATTTGGGTTTTCCTTACATTGAGTTGTAATCCATATTGAGGGCTCCAGTCATTAACCCACATCAGTAAGCACTTCCAGTCCTCCCCACTTTCGCAAGCAAGATTGTGTCACCTGCATATCAAAGGTTGTTAATAAGCCTTCCTTCAGTCCTGATATCATATTCTTGACATAATCCAGCTTAAAAAATCATTTCATTGGGTATTCTTACAACTCTTAAAACATTCCATACATCAACTGTATCAAGCATATTTGTGCATACATAAATTTTTTTTTTCTTTTTTTACATTTTATTAGGGACTCATACAACTCTTATCACAATCCATACATATACATACATCAATTGTATAAAGCACATCCATACATTCCCGGCCCCAATCATTCTCAAAGCATTTGCTCTCCACTTAAGCCCTTTGCATCAGGTCCTCTTCTTTTTATCTCCTCCCTCCCCTCTCCCCCCCTCACTCATGTGCCCTTGGTAATTTATACATCGTTATTTTGTCATATCTTGCCCTATCCGGAGTCTCCCCTCCCCCGTTCTCTGCTGTCCCTCTCCCAGGGAAGAGGTCACATGTGGATCCTTGTAATCAGTTCCCCCTTTCCAACCCACTCACCCTCCACTCTCCCAGCATCGCCCCTCACACCCTTGGTCCTGAAGGTATCATCCACCCTGGATTCCCTGTGTCTCCAGCCCTCATACATAAAAATTTTTATAGAACTTCCAAATCCAATCTCAGGAGTACTATAGCTTTCTTTGTTCTAATTGGCATATTACTAGTTGTATGACTTCTAGAGTTAAATTCTATGTCAAATTCACCAAATTATACAGTTTCGTATGGCCTATCTAATTCTAAAAAGTCCAAACTGAAAGCATTAGATTTCTGACCGAATAGTAGTATAAGTTACACAATGCCATTACTAAGCCACTGCTTTCGTATGCTCCAAACAAAACACCAAAAAGGTCAAGTAATTTCATATTTTTCCCACTGACAAAAGAGTCAACATTACTATATTTTAAACCAATAATAACGCTCTCCCTTGCCCCTGCTAGGTATTCCAGAAGCACGGCATGCTAATTTTTCTACACAACACTGTTAAAAAAACTAGCATAGCACATTTACAAAAACACCTTGTAGGAAACGGTATGTATATGCGTATGGGGAGGGGCGCAAAATAACATCGTATTTTTTGTGTGAAAATACAGTAAATGGATAAATTCTTCAGAAATCTCGATATAGTCAACACATATATTTGGAAAGCAAACTCATTCACTCTTTAATATAAGGCTTTATTAATTAATCTTACTAAGCAAATTAACCTTATTTTAAAAATAGGAATCATCCTTTAGTAATCAGAATGCTGGATTCCATTTGACTCCAATACAAGGCTTTATTAGCAAAATTAATAGTAGTTTCCTAATTCTCAAGTATTATGCATTATATCAACTTAACCCTAAAAAGCATAAGAACACACACAGTAAAATACAAAATAGATGACTGGGACCTACTGGGACACTTAGGTGCATTGAAAGACTTCATTAAAAGACTAAAAAGCATATGGATTGGAGGAAAAAAAATAGCAATAACACAACAGACAAGGGACTAATGATAAGAAAAACAAACAAAATTAAAAATTCAATTAAAAATGGGCAAAAGAAATGAACAGTTCACCAAAACATGATATTCAAATGGCTAACAAACCCATCCACCACTTTTCTGTCAGTGTGTTGTCCTGTGGTGGCTTATGTGTGGCTGTGATTCTGGAAGCTGTGTCACTGGTATTTCAAGTACCAGCAGGGCCACCCAGAGTGAACACATTTCAGCAAAACTTCCAGATTAAAAAGAGACTAAACCGAAAGAATGGGCTGTCCACTTCAAAGGAATTCGCCTCTGAAAAGCGAAACATTGTGAGATACTGAAGACCGCATGAACAGCAGCAGCACATTGAGAGACACAGTACCAGAGAGGAGCTCCTTGGTTCAGAGGCACTCACAAGATGACCAAGGAGAGCTGCCTTCTCAAAGTAGAGTCAATCGTAAGGATGCAGGTGGAGTAAAGACTTCAAGGCCTTCATTTACTGATGGGGCATGACTTAAAATGAAATGAAAAGAAACCCTGAAAATATCTATTAATACCTGGAATTTGAAAACATAAATATAGGAAAATTTGAAGTTGTTAAAATGAAAAGGAACCTATAAAGATTCATAAAACCATTTGAGCATAAAAACTTCAATAAAAGAGGTTTGTAAACTGAAAGAAAAAAAAAGCATAGGAGATGTATATCAACCCAGCATCTTGGTTTTGTCAAGGTCATACAATTCCCAACTTTCCTAAAGTGTCAGCCCACACGTCCTTGTTGATCAACAGGAATGTTCAGGCAGCCCAAGGATCAATGCAGAAGCAGTTCAATGATGCTTTCAATTAGGTTCCATTAAATCATATTTAAAATACAGAAAGATTTTCAGTATTCTAAAAACCACTCTTATAATTTTCTAGAGGAAATACTAATAAAAAACAAACACACAAACAAAAGAAATATTCATGACCTATAAATGCTACAGATTGATTAAAATAAAACACACACACAAAAGCAGCTAAAACTGCAAAATGGCTGAAATCATTCTCAGAAAAGAAAAAGGAAACTACTAAAAATTCTAGATCTACACTCCACTTACATATTTATGCAGCTACTCCTATCTCCAGAAGCCGCGCTATGGTTGTGCCTCTTCCAAAAACAAAATCCACTTCATGAACCTTCCAAAAATTCCACTGCCGCATAAAGAACAGCCCAAGGGACAGAACAAGCTATTCCGTGTATACCGTCACTCATCTCGACGGCTTATGCTAGAAATGATGCTTTTGGTGAGCTGAACAATCATACAGAATAGGAACAGGACAATTTGAGATTTTAAAAAAGGCAGCATTTTTCCAATGACTAAATTCAGAAGGGTCAGGCAAGGAGGAGGAAAGGAACAGGAAACAGGGAAGTGAGGTAAGTGATGTTACAATGTGGGGATTACAACCAACGAGAAGAGACAAAATGAGCATGAACTGTAAATCTTTTTTTAATTCACAATATAAAGTTAAATCATAAAAGGAAATGAAAACAAAATGAACAATCATCATTAAATAAGCAATTGAATATCAGAGTAAAAGGAAATGTAATACTGAATGAGAAAAATTTTTTTCCAAAGTAAGATTAAAATCAAATAGAGATTTCTTATGAGAATATATTCTGGGCAAACTAATTTTAAAAACCTAAACAAAACAATATGGGGTGGGGAAAAAGTGAAATCCAAAAACTTTTCATTAAAAAAATCCTTTTAGGTAACTATCAATCAAATAGAGGGCAAAATTAATTTAAATAAGAGATAGATAAGGTTTGTTGTGCCAACCTGGCCAATAATACGTGTGGGATTAATTGAAGGGCGGAGAGATAATTGGCTCCATGAGCCTCGCCTTTCAAGTTCTTGGGTCTCTTACTTTCTGATGGTCGGACCAGGGTGCAGCTGCCTTAGCCAGTTCCCTGCTTCAGCTGGCAAGGCTTGCTTCCTGCAAGACATCCCCAAGGAGAAGCCGCATGGACCTACCCTGATGCAGCCCTGGTTGCTGGAGCACCCGTGTGGAGATACCTGCAATGCTGAGATGTTTACATGTTCACTGACTCGGCTTTCCTCCTGCAGTCGGAGTAATTGTGTGTGTATTGTGAGATGGAGCAGGACTTTGTGGATTGGTGTTGGGCATATGGGTTAATGTTGGACTTATGGGCTTGGACAACACTGGGTTGGGATGCTTTCTGAATGTACACTTACCCTTTATATAAAACTCTCTCTTATACATATAAGTTTCTGTCGATTTGTTTCCCTAGTTTACCCAGATGAGCACAAAATATTTTACATTTTAGTTATTTAATTGACTAGCAGACTGTTTTCCGTGTATTACCCTTATTAGTTTTTATGTTCAGTAGTGACTTAAGACAAAAAATTTCTAGGAAATATTACCAGATCATTACCCAAATATTACATTCATCCTGGGGATTATATGCATGTGCACATCATTTATGTAAGAGCATTAAGCAAAGAAATGCTGTCCTCTTCAGTCTTGGTAAAAGTAATTCCTTACCTCTTATTCTAGAAACTACACAATAAAGTATATTTTTTTTCTTTGTTATGTGTCATCTAGTCAATTTTAATTCATAAACTTTATTTGCACAGAGTAGAACCACTCCTTACTGTTTTCACGATCGTGCTGTTTTGAAAACAGATCACCAGGCTTGGCTTCTAGGTGGGTGGCTCAACCTTTCAGGTAATAATCAAGTGCTTTATCATTAGTCTACCTCCAATATTAACAATCCATAAAGACAAACTTCTGAAAATAAAAAATAACATAGAAATATTTTCTTCTTTCATAAACTGAGTTCACTTTTTATTATTTTTGTTAGCTGCTGTCAAGAACATTCCTGAACCATAGCAACGAGATTGAATCATTATGATCCACTGGGTTTTTATTGGCAGATTTTTTTTTTTAGAAGTAGATCACAAGGCCTTGCTTCCTAATGTGTTCTAATCTGGACACTGATGAAATCTGTTCAGCCTCCAGAGCAATACAGAAGCCTCCACTGACAGACAAATAGTCACTGCCTTTAAAGTGCATTGGCTAAGAATCAAATCAGGTCTCCTGCACAAAAGCTGATTATTCTACTGTAGAGTCAGTGGTGGAGTTCGGCCAGTTTGCATAGGTTTGGCAGAACTGAGAACTAATTTTTTTGTTAAGTTCGTTAAACTGGTTGCTAAAATGGCACTTGTAGCCAAGGTTATCAATAAGGTAAGCAGTTGGGCAGCTGCCTAATGTGGACATCACAAATTTATATACCATACTCTTTTTTAATATTCATATGTGCAATAGCATATTTTAAGCACCCATAGTAATATCCATACTGTGTATAGGTATAAAAAGTTAGAGAGAACTAGGCTTTTAATATTTTATTCATTTTATAAACCTTGTTATTCTTGTGATTAAAGACTACATTTTATTTCCCTGTGGTTGTTACTTCAGTAAACAAACACAGAGCACAAAGAAAAAAGGACCAAATAACTAGTGCTACAGGCTGTTACTTGTTTCAGCTACAAATCTTGTCAGAACAATTGCTGTAAGTTTGGCAGAAGTGGAAAGGGGTTTTCAAAGATGAGCATCATATGTTCAGAGAAGAGAAGTCACCTGTTTCTAATGTATCAAACATTCCGATTACTGTCTAACTGGCCTACCTCTAAAGGAATGGGATCCTACTCTTAGAGTGAAAAATTGATGAAGGACAAATTACACAACCAATGACGCTCAGATAAAAGCAAAGAATATTGCAAGAAAGGATGCCAATCAAGAAGCTGTATGGAAATGTCTTAAATAACAGTTTGATTGGTTTGGGTGAGGTATTATTTAATATTTTTTATTAATATTTTAAAATCCTTATAAACAAGTTTTGTGTACCTCTTTTATTGTTCTTATTTAAGTAGTCAGTGCATGACTACATGAAGCACCTTGGAGTATATAAATTTTTATACTTCATACTGTCATTAGGCCACTGAATCAGTTGTTAAATTACTTGAATCCCAGCACTGCATAGAGTCTTCATTGCCCTTAAAAACCTAAAGCCAAACCCACTGCCATCAAGTGGATTCTAACCCAGGGCTATAGATCTGAGACCAGACAGCCAAACACTCACACCTGGACTTAATTTGGCCAAATTTGGCCATACTTTCTGTGAGAGGGGTTCCTAAAAAAACCAAATCACACCTGATGCCATCAATTTGATTCTGATTTCCAAGATGATAAATTTTTATAGAAGCAAATAGCTTCATCTTTCTCCAGCAGAGTAGCTGATGGGCTTCAACTGCTGAACTTGCAGTTGGCAGTCCAATGCTTACCCAGTAGCATCACCAGGATCAATAATGGAATACAGACCTAATTGTTCACTGCCTTTCACTTCCCTCCAGTCAGTTCAGCTCCCCTGTGGGTTTGCACGACCGTAATTGCCTCTTCTTTCCGAGAGGAGCAGTTGGTGATTTCCAACTGCTGACCTCAAGGTTGTAACCTGCACACCACCAGAGCTCCTCACTCTTGAGTCAGAATCAAGTCGGTGGCAGTGAGATTATTTCCTGGAGAGTAACTAAATCCTTTTGCTGAGGTGACTTGACCAAAATAATTTTGTTGCTGTAACATGAAAAATATCTTACACCATAAAACACACTGCGTGTAAGTCACATAGTGACTAAATTAATGTCAGTTGCTTAAGGCCAGAACTAAAGTTTTGCTTTTTTGTTTTGGAAATTAGCAATCCATAAGTAATTCACAAGGGCTTTTAGATAAATTACTTAAGAAGAGTTATTTTGATTATGAATGTAGAGACCTGTGAAGTTACAGAATTCCTTAAAATTATCTAATGTCCACTAAACACCAGTCTATATAAAAATAATTATCGATATCATTAAAAACGAATGGAAAGTGCAATGCCAGGCACGCGTGTGAGATGTGGGGTGAGAACAATGGGAGCTAGGCTCAAGGGCAAGCGGAAGAGGCCCACAGACACTGATGGACACAGGAAATGACAGCATTACAGTACCTGAAAGGCTGTGGGAGCAAGAAGAGTAAGAGAGACCAGGTAAGAGAACGCTCATGGTGTGGAAGAGCGGGACACTTTTAGTGGCAGGCAAAGCCTCAGAAAGGTGAACACAGTTGCCGATAGATTGACTTCGTTTAGCTTCCAGGAAAGATAAAGTAACAATTATGTCAGAAGAATATCAGGACTTTATATTTCTTTCTTTTTCCCCCCTGGGATCTCTTTAAATATTTAAAGAAAATCACTTTAAACTTTAAAAGAAGCCAGTAGCAAGCATCATATTTAACTGGAGTTACCTAAATACAGTCAACTTTCAGCCACTCTCATAACCCAGGAGAAGGGCAATCCACAGGAATTAGAAAACAATTCACAAGTGATTTTGAAATGCTTTCCATTTTTTCCTCTGTGTGTCAGATTCACATTTGGGTTGTTTATTTGGACAGACACTACAATCAGATTTTATTCATAAGAACAAACACCAAATGGTGAGGGAGAAAAAAAATCCAGTTTGTGATTAAAATGTTTGTTTAAATAGCAAGTAATTCATAAAACTGATTTTACTGAGAGCTGACTGTATTAAAAAAACAAGTCCTTTAACAAATTAAATATTCTAAAAACTCAATACCACTTACAATTCAAATTGATCATTAAGATTAACCTGGTTAAAAATGTAAAAATCTCTATTAACTTATCCTTTTACATCACACTCCATATTTAAGGCACATTAACCCCCCCCAAAACCCAAATATTACCTTTTATTATGCACTAGTTTTCCATACACAATTGAAGAACATTTGAGAAAATAGATGGACACAGGAAATTATGTCTGATATCTATACACCTCTCTGCATGATGATCAGTTTTATTATTATAACATGACTATAAAGACTTTCTGTTTTATTACTTTTATGTAACTTCATTTAACATGAGTGAAGCAGAACTACAAATGGCAGTAGACATGCAAAAAGTAAAAAATAAACTTTTTACTATCCTTTCTCATTAAAATGACAAGATGCAATGTGACTATGGTATTATTTACATATGTGTCCTATTTACATACAAATGTCAAACTTACTCTAAATTGCCAGAAAATATGCTTATCTTTCACTATAATCAGGGGACTTTTCACTACATTGTTGCTTGGAAATTTTTCATATGATTGTGAAATTTCAAAATCACTAGAAATTTAAAAAATACTAAAAGGTGGGATAAAAATCTTATGTGTTAATTCAGTTTTGATTTAATTAAACTATCATTTTAAACATCAAACATTTTAGTGCAAGTCATATTCAGAGACAAAGTTTACTGATCTGTGTGTATATATACTTTGTGTTCAGCAGAGTACTGCTGATTTTTTTCCTTCACAACAGTTTTATTGTATGTAATTCACATATCAGAAAATTCAAAGTTAACTAATTCTTAAAGAATGCATTCTTTGTCTTTTCACTATTCTTTATTGGAGTCTTATAATTCTCTCTTGCCCTCACTTAAGGTTTCTCTAATTGCAACCTATTAGGCAAATCATAATATAGTAATCTTAAATTGTGCTCTTATTGAAATTATAAGGAAAAATAATATTTTCAATTAGGTCTCCCATAATAAATGTTTGTGGGGTTTTTTTGCTAAAACAAAAGCTCACTTTATGATACCTCTTTTATCACAAAAAGGTGGTCTCTATATCATTAAAACTCTAACATAAAATATTCTGGGCCTTTTTAACGAAAAAAGGACAGGAATAAAGGATTAAAAAAGAATGAATGAAATCATTAAATTTGGTATTATGTAAATTAATTTTATATATATCATAATAACAAAATTTTCAAAAATCACTATGAGTCAGAATTGACCCAATGGCATTAAGATCACAATTTGCACATATCATAAAAATATTAAAACTAAGAAATTCATCTACATGTATATGTGTGTATTAGGGTACCCCCCAGAAAATGGAAAAAAAGCTTCTCTGGGCAGAAATTTCATTGTATGCATTATTCCCACTAGTTGAGCATCAAGCAACTCACTCTGAATTAGCATACCCAGTAGTGTTGCCTGGGAAGGTTCTTTCTGGTCACAGTGAATTTTTTCATAAAAGCAGTCTGCTCAAATTTCATTTTTTGTGATGGCTGATTTAAAAGAACAACCTGTGGCTGGGAAATTTTGTTTCCTGCTTGGAAATATGCCTCAGAAACTGTTATGATGTTGAACACAGCTTACAAGGTCAACATTATAGGAAAATCTCAAGTGTACCAGTGGCTTTCTCATTTCAAAAAAGTGAAATATCGATTGATGACACATCTAGGTCTGGCCATCCATCAACTTTCCAAACAGACAAAAATGTCAACAAAATGTGTGCACTTGTCCTCAAAGGCATATGATGGCCAATGGAAGAGTGAAGAGATGAGGAAGTTATCTGGACTATCTTGGCTCTCAGTTCATCAAACTTTAATGGAACATTTTGGAATAAGGTTGCTGCGAAGTTTGTGCCTCTGGTTATGACAGGCCAGGAAAAAGTCCAGTGTAGAGTGGAAACATGCCTTCCTTTCAAAGAACAGCTCTGAAGTGACCCAGACTTTTTCCCAAGGTCATTACTAGTGATGAGACATGATGCTATTCTTACAACCCAGAAAGTAAACATCAATCAAGACACTGGAAGACGTCATTATCACCTTGGCCCCAAAAAACTCCTCAAGTGAAATGTAAGATCTAGAAGATGTCCATTTGTTTTTTGAGGTGAAGGAAATAGTGTATTTGGAGTTCGTTCCACCAGGTCAGACTGTTAATTAAGCTTTCTATTTAGAGGTTCTGAAAAGATTGCTTCAACAGCATGTGATTTTAAAAAGGCCTGCATTGTGGCAGACAGGGGACTGGTTTTCCCACAACAATGCACCCGCTCATGCAGTCATCTCAGTGTGCCAGTTGTGGGCAATAAACAGCATATCTCTCTTGCCCCACACTCCTTATTTACCTGACGTCACACCTTGTAACTTCTTTTTGTTTCCACGAATGAAGAGGGACATGAAAGGACAGTGATTTGATGAAGTAGAATAGTTGAAAAAAATATCTGAGGGAGGTGCTGTCAGCCATCCAAACAGATGAGTGAAAAATGTTCTCAGGAATGGAATCTCAGATTTGACCAATGAATTAAGTGTAATGGAAAGTACTTTGAAGGTGATAAGGTGGTTTTATTAAAAAAATTGAAATTTTGTTGGGCAAAAATACTCCATTTTGCGGGGGGGGGGGGATACCTCCTCATATGTATCCGGGTGTTTATGCGTGTGTGTGTAAAATATACAGGGAATAGTTTTGTCCATCTCAGTAGCTGTAAGTAGCTTCAGCATCTTTCAGAGTTTATGATTCCAAGTTGATTTTTGTTATTGTTACTGTTGCTAAATTTATAACTCCTACAAAGATCAGGTTTGTATCTGTGACCCATTCTACAGTTACATTTACATGGCTATATGAAAGTACTTGTTTTTGAAATACTGTGACTTTTCAGAATATTTCCTAAAACATAATGGTTCTTGTGAGTGCTGTCTGTTAGTTTAAAATACCTGATGAGTGAGATTGTGAGATGCAAGCATTTCTAAGGCGATGTCCTGGCAAGTAGTAACATAAAATAAGCAACATGCAATAATTTGCTTCTCATTAAAATGTCGTGAGAATTTTAAAAATTTAGTGTTTCAAATGACCATTTTTCTTATAATTGTGACATAAGGGTTGTGAAGGACAGAGAAAGTTTGGGCAGTTATAGCTAAGATATATTTTCATAAAAACTCAAATGGAATTTTGAGTCATCTGGACTAAACCTTTAATAAGCACCATAGCATACTGAGCTTACATGCATGTTTGTTTTATGACTGGGGAATCATATATTTTCCAGAAGTCAACATGCTGAATATCAACTACAATTGCATTATATTAGTAATTAAATACAAGAAGGCTGAGATTAATTTATCTTAAATCTAAGTTACAGTTTCAATGTTTGAGGAGCGGCTTTATTTTTTCTTAAAGACTCAATATAAGCTTACTTTTTAAAGATATCTATTTTCCTTTGCATAGCACAGAAGAGCAATCTAATTAATTTAGAGTCCTCTGTCAAATTATTTATTATATTGTATTGGAAAAACAGCATCCACAGACATAAAAAGCTCAATTTTCTGAAGCAAAAAGTTTAAATGTCTCTTCAATCCTAAAAACTATTCAGCGTATAGCTTTCTTTTTCTTTGTCAATTTGTCACTCTATTAAGAGTAATAGTTTAATAATGACTAAAAACTCCCACTGTTTATTGATCTTTAAGATCTATTTTCTTCCAGGTAGACACAAAACCTATATTTCCCTTACCTTTGATAATATTAACATTTCAAGTAATTATCTAAATGGAAGACTTATAAATAAATACTAAAAATTGCTTTTGAAAAGTAATGTGAACAAAAAATTGAAAAGATACAGATACAATTCATTTTTTTAAAAAAGGCCTAAGATTTAAGTTGAGTGGATTTTTAAAATCTAAACACTTAATCTTTGGTAAATCAGTTTCAGATAGCAAGCACAACTGTGAGAAATACTCAGACAAATATTTACCAGTTGCTTTTTGGCGAACAATGTTTCTTGCTTTCTCCACCCCCGGTGCTCCAGATGTAGTCGCACTCCTAAATCTCATTGGCTCGGCTGCATCTGGGTGGCTCCGCCAGGTGAGAGAAAAGGATCGCCCCACAGCAATTCCTTTCTGAGAATCTAGAACACAGCCTGATTAAAGATAAGAAAGATAAAGGCTTCATTACTATTCTTTCTGTAGCCTGTGTTGCTCAGTAAATGATATTTATACAGTTGCATAAAACCAGGAGATTAACTTGTTACCAAGTAAGTCCTAATTTCCTGTGTTACAAAGTTCCTGCTGCCAACAAATTTTTCTGTAGTTTCCTGAAAATTTTCACATTCTTTATAGTACTCATTTAATGTCAACATGAATATTGTTAATAAGCCTTTCTCAGTATAAACACATCCCTGGGACATTTGGAAAATAACTATGTTAAAACCAAAAATTCAGATACTGATGGCAGATAGGTCCTTCATCATGACACACCAATCTCTCCATCCCACAAATCCCTTAGTGAAATTTATGCCTATAAATTTGAATGTTGAGTCAATCAACTGAGCAAGGAAAATGAAAGTCTTCAAAATCCTACTTTATCAAAGATCTAAACCAATTTTTAAAACTGTAACTCTGAGATTCAATTTCTTTTTCTTCTTTTCAGACTGGTCAAGATTTAAATAACAGTCAATGATCCAAAATAAATGTAAAAGGAGGTAGAGGTTCCTGATGTTGCCAGTTGCTGTCATCTATGACTTGTTTTCACACCTAAGCCTCTCTGTCATTTTGTTTGCACCAGTCTGGTACTTAGAAAAGGCAAGTTATTCTGTAAGGAAGACTTAAAGAACAGTTCTGAATAAAGCAATATGGTAAATCAGGAGCACTTGTAATTGTTATTTGATAATTGTAATTATAAATAAATAATTTAAAATTTTCTGTGTCATACTGAAAATAGTGCTTGTGAAGTTGTATTTGCTTTTGTAAAGCAAAGTTTATCTCTTCTTATGAATCTGTGGTCATAGAGCGGAAGAGAAGAATTTCTTTCTCTGTACTCTGAAAGCATCCTTTTGTAGGGTAGACTTTTGGGGGCTGAGAGCCAAAGTCTTGGTGAACCAAGTTCCTAGATGGACGTATGTTAATCTTCTAATGCCTCGCGTAGGTGCAGGAGGCCAAGGGCTGCTGAGAGATGACGTGGATTTCCAGAGGATCAAGCACTTGCTCCTCCATCCCTTCATCCCTTCCAAAATCTCCAGTGTGAATATATTGGCAAGAAAGGGCTTATACACTTACTCAAATGGGTCATGGTGGATGGAAGAGAATCTGCTGCTAAAACTATTTTTAAATCACTGTAATAACTGACCGTCTAAATCCAAACTGGAATTAAATTGTTCCATTAGAACAACACATATGTAAGTACCTTTTTGGGGTTTATTATCTTTACTTTTACTACCTGGTATTACCTGCAAGCTATTCTCACACTGCAATGAACACTTTACAAGATTCAGTCACAGTAATTACATAACTAGATAACTAATTAATCATTGTAGTGTGTTCACAGCTCACTCTGTCTATATTCTCTGTTAGCTCTGTCCCACACTGACTCTGAGCTTCCTCCCATGACTGACATTGGTAGCAAACCTAATCTCAGAGACTTGAGAGACAATGTAAAATGTGGGGCTGCTCTCTTCCGGAAACCCGAGGCCATTATATGAACCAGATGGAGCTAGCCTAAATGATGACGAAAGACATGTGGTCCTGGGACTTCCAATGGCCGCCAGCTGCCAGCCAACCCGCAGGAGCAGAGCTGCCAAGCCAACCATTTCATAACCTATAAACATGAGAGAATCCAGACAGGGAGGCAGAAGAACTCCTTGGCAGAGCTCAACTGAAATTGCCAACTCATACAATCAAGATCTCAATCAGTGTCCCCAAGTAGGTAACGCCACCCCGGGGAAGAAGGCTACAATCACAGATACCTATACTCTTCCGACATATTGGGCTGGAGTACAGTTTGTTTTTTAGCCTGCCAGCAGAGTGGTGCTGAGGAATTTTGTTGTTGCTGTTTTCTTGAAAAGGGGTCAGGAGGCCAAATCGGTTTGATACCCTGGGTGCTAATGGTGGTTATTTTAAGCCAATGGCTGTGTTGTTGGTGTTAGATGCCATGTAGTGAGTCCTGACCAGCACACACTACCCAGTCCCGTGCCATGCTCACCATGTTTCCTATGTCTGAGCCCATTGCTACAGCCACTGCGTCGATTCAACCCGTTGAAGACCTTCCTCTTTATGCTGCCCTACCATTCACGAGCATGATGTCCTTTTCCAGGAACTGGTTTCTTCTGGCACTGTGTCAAAGTGTGTAGGCAGAAGTCTTGCCACCTTTACCTCTAAGGAGCATTCTGATGAAACAGATCAGTTTGTCCTCTTTCCATGGTACTTTCAGTGTTCTTCTCCAGCACGGCAATTCAAATGCATCGATTCTTCTACGGTCTTCCTTATGCAATGCACACCGTTACCATGCATATGAGGCAATGGAAAACACCATAGCTTGTTGCGCACCTTAGTCCTCAAAGCAACATTACTTTCCCAGACTAGAAAAGGGTCTTGTACCTACTGATGTTCAACACTCTTTTGATCTCTTGACTACTGCCTCCATAAGCATTAACTGGGGAGCCAAGCAAGACGAAATCTTTGACAACTTCAATCTTTTCTTCATTTAGGATGTTACCTATTGGTCAAGTTATGAGAATTTTAGTCTTCTTTACATTGACTAACAGTCTATACTGAAAGCTGAAATCATTGCTTTTCACCAGCAAATGTTTCAAGTCCTCGGCAATTTCAGAAAGCAAGGTTGTGCCATTTACAAACCGCACAGGAGTAGTTACTAAGCCTTCCTCCAATCTTAATGTCACGGTCTTCTTCATATAATCCAGCTTCTCTGATTATTTTCTCACACATAAATTGAATAAGTATGGTGACAGGATACCACACTGATACATACCTTTCCTGATTTTAAACCATGCCATATTCCTTTGCTCTGTTCGAACAACTGCCTTTTACCTATGTGAAATACCTCACATAGCACAATGCAGTATTCTGGAATTCCTATTTTTCTCAAGACTATCCAGAGTCTATTATGATCTACACAGTCAAAGTCAATAACAAAAAAACAAGGAAAAATCATTCTGGCATTCTCTTCTTTGAGTCAAGATCCATCTGATATCAGCAATGGTCTCTCTTATTCCACACCCACTGACTAAAGAACGAATTTGTCACACAGCAAAACTAACTGATACAATCTACAATATAACTACTGTTGAGGTTGTAGGTTAAAATAGCAAACAATGACCCTTTTATAAAGCTTTTCAAAAGAAATGCTTCCTCAGTCTTAGAACTAAGATAAGCATGTGGATTAACTTTCCTTATGTACTCTGTGATTCTAATTGATGTAAAACCCTGTGAAGATCAAAATTCAATTCAACATGCCCCATTTCCCCAGCAAGTATATGATGCTGTCAGGCATAAATTTTGGGATTTTAATCAAATTTGAAATCTTCCTCCCTGAATTTTACCTTTTCTTTACTATTGCATTATATGAATTTTTATTTGCTATCTCAAAATCTTTAAAGAAAAAGTGGGAGTGAAAATTAACTACTCCAGATTATAAGCAAGATGGTAGAGTAAATTGACAGGCCACCGAGACCCACTACAACTAAGAATAGAGAGAACGAATGAAACAGATACAGATGATAATGATGCAGTACTGAGAAGAAAAAAAAAAACCTGAACAAAACCAGCAAACAAAGAGATAAACAGAATGGTGAATTGTCAGCTGGCCTGATACAGTCTGGCCACATTAAACTTATGAAAGCTTCGCTTCAATCAAGACAACCTGATAATCAGATCTGCTCATCTAAGGCCACACATGTACCCACACTGGTGAATGAAGACCAGAAACCCTAGCCCCACCCCTGCTCCTCTTTGTCACAGCCTTCTGGTGACCAGAATTATAGCAAGCCCCTATCCTCACATAAAATAAAACAAGAATCAGAATCAATAAATTAACCCAACATCTCCAAAAACTATAAAAAGAAGAGAAAAATAAGCATACAGTCACCAGAAGAAATAATAAAGACTGGAACCAAAATAAATGATATCAAAGACAGTAAAACAACAGAAAGAATCAACAAACTAGAAGTTGGTTCTTTAAAAAGATTATTAAAATTGTATGAGCCACTAATAAAATGATTTTTTAAAAACCAACTAACTGTATGGAAAAAAAGATTAGTAAAATTGAAAAGCCACCAAGGAACACAATTAAGAAAAAGGAAAAGATTCAAATAACACAAATAAGAAACTAAATGGGCAAAATCACAACACAACTAACTGAAATAAAGGGGGCAATGACACAATTCTAAGAAGAACTGTACTCCAACAACTTTGGAAACCTAGGAAAAATAGCTGAATTTCTTGAAACACACTAAACACACGGGTATAGAAAGCCTTAAAAAAACCTATAAAAAATAAGAAATTGGTCAGGTCATTCAAAAACTCCCAACAAAAGAAAGTGCAGGCCTGGAAGTCTCACTGGAGAATTCTACCAAAGAGCTAACACCAATTCTATGTAAGCTATTCTACAGTATAGAAAAAAATTGGAATACTCCTGAATTCATTTTATGTATACTACTGATACACAAACCAGGCAAAGAAATCACTTAAAAAAATAAAAAGACATTACCTATCAGGAACATACATTCAAAAAAATCTCTACAACATCCTAACTAGTATATGTCAACATTACAAAAAAATGCATCATGGCCATGATAAACATGAGAAGTTGACTCAACTTTGGAAAAGCAATCAATGTAATCCACCATATAAATAAAACTAAGGAAAAGACCACATAATTCTATTAATCATTGCAAATAGGCATTGGACAAAATCCAAACCCATTCTAGCAAAAATAAATTTAACAAATAGTAGTAGAAGGTAAATTCTTCTATAATAAAGGGTATACATATAAAGAAAATGGCCAACGTCAATCTTACTAGGTCCCATTGTAAATGGAAACCAGACAAGGGTACTCTTTCCCACAGCTCCTATTCAATATTGTACTTGAAATCTTAGCTAGAGCAAAAAGGCAAGCAAGGGAAACGAACAGCACCCAGATGGGCAAAGAAAAGGAGAACTACTTCTCCTTACAGATGACATGATCATATACATGGGCCACTCTAAAGTCTCAGGAAGAACATTACTGAAATTAATTAGAAACATTCAGCAAAGAGGCAGGCTACAAGATCAAGATATTAAAAAAATAACTTGGTTTCCTTTACACAATGAGAACTCTAAAATCAGGGAAACAATAATTGACAACAGCCACCGCAAAGATAAAATATTTAGGCATACACCTTACCAAAGATACAAAAAAACCTATACCCCACCCCCCAAAGAAAATCTACTAAAAGAGGTGTCACATGGACTTCTTTGGTCTCATGGGTATCTAGACTATCTAGACTTGGCAATCTGTAACCATTACAATCAGGATGAGTTTGCCCCATTCCGGAGCTCCAAGGTCTGCTATGCCTATGAGGAAGGTATTATGCCTAAAGCACCAATGGAAAAAAGTGGAACAGGTCGAGTGGGGTTGGATGCCCTCGATCCATCCATACAGTAAACGAAACAAAACTCCCTGCCATCAAGTCAATGCTGACTCCTAGTGACCCCTGGGGCAGCGGTTCTCAACCTGTCTCCTCTCATTCTCTTTTCTAACACATGCCAATGCTGGGTTCCAGTCCCCCTCCCTCTGGCTAGGGCAACTCCACCCACCCAGCGGGGAGAGCTCCAGCCAGTGCCCTGTGACAGTGCTGCACACTGCGTGAGGCAGGGCTACAAATGGTTCTCTTTTTATCTCCTTTTACTTTGATTTTTTATTTTCTTCTTCTTTCACTTTTCCTTCTTTTCTTTTCTCCTCTTCAATCTCTTCTTTCTTTCTTGCCACATTCTCAGCAGATTCAGTTTTCCTTTTTTTGTGTGTGCTTTCTTTTTCTTGTGAATGTTTTTACTTTTGTCTTTGCATCTTTTTGTTTCGGTAGGTGATAGTTTGATATTTTTGCTCACTTTTGTTTTATCCTTACTATCTCTTTTTCTTCTCTTCACCCTCTCTTTCCTTTAACAAGCCACTACCAGCCTCCAGGCCACTGCCCACCACTGGGTCACCTCTAATGGCCCAACAGGGGGAGATCCCGCCCACACTTGTTGGTTTTCCATGCAGCTGGGGAAATCACGCAAGTCCTCCTCCATACCCCAAGTGCTGGGGAATTTCCATTACAAATGGCTGGGGAATCTCCAGCCAACACTCTGAGGCACAAGTGACTGGGGGAACTCCTGCCCGCCATTAGTAGTGCTCCACGCTGCTGCAGGAACATCTGCCCAACCTACACGGCGATCTCGCTGACTAGGGTAATTCCATCTGCCAGATACGGTGTTCTGTACCAAGGAGGGTACACCCACATGCTCTCCTAGACGCTCCAGTAGAAGAAGGAAACACGGCACACCACCAGAGGCACTCCAAGGACTGTGATACAAATCACTACAACTTACTTAGAAATTAGACACTGAAATGCCACCCTTGTGGGCCCACAACCACCCAATCAGTGTCCCATGAGAGGACTATCCAACTCACATTCCAAATAACAGAATACTGGTCAGCTAGGGTAAGAGTGAATCTACAGGAAGATACAGCAGTTGCGTGAACCCCCAAGTGCAGCTACCTGCAGGTAGTTCATAGAAGCACTCATATGAGTCCTGCAAGAGAGAGCCTAGTGCTCTTCAACTCTGGAAGATGGCTCCAGACTCCTCTAAAACAACAGGTAAACAGCAACCAGACCAAACAGCCTCAACATAAAATCAGGAGAAACAGAAGACAATGCTGGAAGAAGTCGTGAAAATAATGGTGCACACAGAAGAAGCAGATATTGACCTTCCATAGAAAGAAACTTTCAGAAGGCTGCTTGGAGTCATACACAATATGAGGGAAGCAATACAGGAAAAGAAAATGATAGAGGAGATAAAGGCAATGCACCAAAGGAAAATACAAGACTTAAGGGATGAAATAAAATCCAGTGGCAAAAGACTTGAGGAGGCCGAGATTGCACCAGTGACCTAGAGGAGGGGTGTCAAACTGGTGGCCTGGGGGCCACATGCAGCCCCAAGGTAATTTTTTGTGGCCCATGATGCTCTGAAATAAAATAAGAATAGAAAAAAATTATTATGAAGAAAATAGTGCTTAGGGGATATTGAGGCAATATCGTACACACAATTCCCTCGTTAACCCTTTAAATCCTGAAGACAAGTATACATGTGGTCCGTGCCTTTCCTGTGGGGGTGGAGAGAGCTGTGGATGTGTATAAACGATCTGACTCAGTTCTGGCGACATATGGAAGTGAAATGTCTGCCACTTTCAGTGTGATGTAATGTAAAAGATCCAAATAGTGAAAATGTTCAAAAGAACACTCTGGGTTGTGCTGTTATGAATCATACCTAGTGGCAGCGCTAGTTAACATTTTTGGAGGGAAGCCAATACTCTGTCCAACATTTTGTGTTTTTTTATTACTTACTTTGTTATATTTTCTGGTCACAACAAGAGGCAAGTGAAAATTAGTAGGAGGAAAGCACTGGCAAGTTTGGGGTAAAATGAATAATTTAATTTTATAAATGCATTAAATAAAATAAATGTTTAAATAAAAGCAATTACATAGTGTTTTAATTGTCCTATCCATATTCCTGAATCCTCACTTCAAAATATAAATTTAACAAAATTTGTAAATATGATGTGGCCCATGTGAATCTTGCCTATTGCACCTAATGGCCCATGTTTTAATTGAGATTGACCCCCTTAACCTAGAGGATAACCAATAAGACCTCAGCAAAGGGGAAAATCAGTCAAATAAGACAATCAGAGAATCTCAAGAAAATCTGAGAGCCATATCTGATGCTATGAGGAGCAACAATATTAAAATAATTTGACTACTATAAAAAGATACAACAAAGAAGTCAACAGTGAAAATAGGGAGGGAATTCTTAAAAGAAAACTTCCACGACTTAATAAATGAAAATCAGGCAACCATTCAGGAGGCTGAAAGTACACCCACCAGACTAAACCCTAAGAAGAAGTCACCAAGACACATAATAGTTAAATTATCCAACTATGAGGAAAAGGAAATCACAGTAGCAGCTAGGGAAAAACAAATAGTCACTTATAAAGGTACCCAAATAAGAGTAGTTCAGACCAATCAGTGAACACAATGAAGAAGAGGAGGGAATGGAGTAACATATTCCAAAAACTGAAAGAAAATAATGCAAACCCAAGAATACTATACTCGGCCAAATTATCTATTAAGATAGATGAAGAAGTTATGAGTCTTCCCAGACAAGGCAAACTCAAAGAATACATAAAAAGAAACCCAGGCCTACAAAAGATCCTTGCCAATACAGTATGGGCAGAAAATCAATACACGCTGAATGCAAATAAGAGACCATCACATACAACTCCACCCATTGGGCGAGAACCCACAAGATAGCATTGGCTCAATAGTGGAAAGTAGGCATGAACCACATACACACAACCCAAACTTATAAGATAGGTAGGAAAACCTCCAACACAAAAGGTACAAGATGACATCACAGAGTCCATATGGATGTAATAACACTGAATATAAATGGCCCGAACTCAGGCATTAAAAGGCAGAGGCTAACAGACTGGCTCAGAAAACATAACCCATCGATCTGCTGCCTGCAGGATACACATCTCAAGAATGCAGACAAAAACAGGTTGAGAATTAAAGGATGGAGGAAAATATACCAAGCAAATGGCAATGCAAAAAAAGCATGGGCAATGATCTTAATACTTGACAAAATTGACCTCAAGGTACAAGCCATAACAAGGGAAAAGGAGGGGCACTATGTAATGCTCAAGGGAACAGTAGACCAAGAACCACTGAACATAATAAATATATATGTGTCCAATGAAAGACCCATGAAATTCATAAAGTAAACACTCCAAAAGATGAAAAAAAGAAATTACAGGCTCAACAATTATAGTTGATGACTTTAATACACCACTCTGAAAAAACAGATCACTGGGGAAGAAACTCAATAAGAAGGCTACAGATCTAAACAACACAATCGGACAACCTGACTTGATATATATTTTTGGAATGTTTCACTCACCCAAATGCAAAATATTCACATTCTTTTCAAGGCCACAAGGAACATACTCAAGTTGAACCTGAGTAAATTCAAGCACATAGAGATTACAAAGACTTTTCTCTCTGATCACTGTTCCATAAGGAATCAACAGGACGATGACGAAAACAAGGGCAAACATTTGAAGGATGAATAATTCTCCAATGAAAAATGAGTGGTTATTGGCCCAGATCATTGATGGAATCAAGAAGTTTCTAGAAACCAATGAGAATGAAAATATTATGTACCAAAACCTTTGGGCTACAGCAAAGGCATTTATCAGAGGAAAGCTGGTAGCAATAAATGCACACATGAAAAAAGAAGGGAGACTTGGGGTTGATACACTGGCACAAAACTTACACCAATTAGAGCAGAGTCAACATAACAATCCTACTAATAGCAAAAGGAAAGAAGCAATAAAAATCAGACCTTACATATGAGAGAGGGAAAAAAGAAAACTATGGAAAAAGTTAATGCAGCTAAAATTTGGTTCTTTAAAAAGATTAACAGAACTGATAGACTACTGGCAAACCTAACCAAAGAAAGGAAGGAACAAATACCAATTGCAAGGTTGAAAGATTAAACAGAGGACATTACAATGGATCCTATTGAAACCAAAAGGATAACTATACAATACTATGAAGACCTATACTCTAATGAATTAAACAACTTGAAAGACATGGACAAATACTTGGAAACACAATCCTTCCCTATACTATCCCAGATGGATGTCAAGAACCTCAAGAGCCCCATAGCAGTAGAAGAAATAGATAAGGTTATCAAGGGATTACCAACAAAAAAAAAAAAATCCCCCAGGCCAGATGGCTTCACAGAAGAATTCTACCAAATATTCAGGGAAGAACTGACACCAATCCTACACAAACTCTTCCATAACATAGAAAAAGACGGAAAACTCCCAAACTCTTTCTATGAAGCTCGCATAACTCTGATACCAAAAGCGGGCAAAGATCCCACAAGAATTGAGAACTACAGACCAATATCCCTCAGGAACATTGATGCAAAAATATTAAACAAATTACAGACCAAAAGAATACAAAAGCATAAAAAAAATTCACCATGACCAAGTGAAATTCATACCAGTTATACAGGGATGGTTTAACATACAAAAAACCATTAGCAATAGTCACCAGATTGACAGGAACAATTATAAGAACCACATGATAATATTGATGGATGTGGAAAAAGCATTTGACAACATCCAACATCCATTTCTTTTGAAGACTCTCAGGAAGATAGGAACAGAAGTAAAATTCCTCAATATTATATAAGCTATATATGAAAAAACAACAGAAAATGTGGTACTCAATAGATAAAAGATTAAAACAATTCCACTGAAAAAGGGGACCAGAAAAGGATGCCCCATTTACCCACTCCTATATAACATTGTACTGGAGGTCCTAGCTACAAACATAAGACACAGAAGAGACATCAAAGGTATTCATCTGGGGAAGGAAGAGGCGAAACTATCATTATTTGATGATGATATTAGTTTGTACATCAAAAATCCCCTAATCTCTACAAGTGTAGTGTTGGAAGCGATACAGGAATATGCCAGAGTAGCAGGATACAAGATCAACACACAGAAGTCTATTGGACTGCTATACACATCAGACAAGACCACAGAAGAGGCATTTAAAAAGGTAGTATCCTTTACAATAGCCAAACACAAATTGAACTACCTAGGGATATACCTGGCTAAAAACACTCAAGATTTCTATGAGGAAAATTATACAACACTATTACAAGAAACCAAGAATGACGTCAACAAATATAAGAATATCCCATGCTTGTGGATTGGAAGAATCAATATGGTAAAGATGTCAGGTCTGCCCAAGGAACTATATAAGTTTAGTTCTATCCCTATACAAATACCATCATCCTTCTTCAAAGAATTGGAAAAACTGATTACCAACTTCATATAGGAGGGAAGAAGCCTCTAGTTAGCAGAGGACAAGAAGAAGGACAAAGTGGGAGGGCTTGCTCTACCTGACTTTAGCACGTATTATATGGCCACAGGGGTCAAAACAGTGTGGTACTGTATAACGACAGATATTCAGACCAATGGAAAAGAGTTGAAGATCCAGAAATAAAAACATCTGAATACAGGCAACTTATTTTTGATAAGGTTCCAAAATGTATCAAATGGAAAGCAGATGCCCTCTTCAAATGGTGCTGGAAAAATGGATATCTACCTGCAGAAAAGTGAAGCAAGACCCTTACCTCACCCCACACACAAGAATAAACTCAAGGCGGATCACAGACCTTGAGGTAAAACCCCAAACAATTAGGGCCATTAATGAAGGAATTGGGACAAACCTGAGAAAGTTGGCACAGGGAAAACATAGACTATCGGAAATAGGGAAAGACCTAAACACAGAGGAAGCACAAATTGACAAGTGGGACATACAGAGATAAAACACCTGTGTACATTGAAAGAATTCACCAAGAGAGTAATAAGAGAGCTTACCAACTGGGAAAACATCTTCAGCAATGACACATCAGACAAAGGCCTTATTACTAAAATCTATAAGACTTTGCAAGCTTACAGTAAGAAAAAAACTAACTGTCCACTGAGGAGGTGGGCACAGGACCTGAACAGAAGTTTCACAGGGGCAGAAATCTGAATGGCCAACAAACATATGAGAAAATGTTCCCAATCATTAACCATAAGAGAAATGCAAATTAAAACAACCAAGAGAGACCACCTAACACCCTCAAAGACAGCCCATTCAAAAAAAATCAGAAAGTAACAAGTGTTGGAGGGGCTGTGGTGAGATAGGTACTCTCACCCACTGCTGGTGGTCCAATAGGTTTGTACAGCCACTATAGAAATCTATTTGGTGATATCCAAAACAGATGGAAATTGAGCTACCATATGACCCAGCAATCCCCTACTGGGCATATACCCAGAAGAGGCAAGAAACAAACCACGGCCAGACATCTGTGCTCCAATGTTCATCACAGCACAATTCACAATTGCAAGGAGTTGGAAACAACCCAAATTTCCATTAACAGATGAATGGATTTAAAAACTGTGGTACATAGATATAATGCAGTACAATGCATCCCTAAAAATCAGTGACGAATGTGTGAAGCATATCACCACATGGGAAGAACTGGAGGAAATTATTCTAAGTGAAGTAAGCCAAGCACAAAAGGACAAGTATAACATGAGACTGTTGAGGTAAGCTTTAAAAAAAAATGCAAAAGGGGCACAGGGAAAAAGCTACTGTATACAAACATTCCTGAGGTGATATCCATGTAGTGTGGCAGGGGCCAGACTAAATCCAGGAATACATATTGTAGCCAACTAGAAAGGAGGGGAAAAAGAAAAAAGAGAGAAATGGGTAGTGGGAGAAAAGGACGCTAACCCACCCAATGGGAAGGGTATTGTTTATATCTCCACAGGAAAAGAGGGACCAGACTTCAACCCTGTGCTTGAAGATGTGAATGCAACATACTGGCATGAAGCAGGGAACCAGTAGAGAGGTCTGAGGGTCTGGTCCCAATCCCAACTAAGTGGACTGCTGCCCCTCTCCCTCCAGAAGCATTTACTTCAGAGGACAGCACTGAAGCCCCAGCTCAGCGAGAGGGACATGTCTGACCAGAGCACATGGGAACAAATGAAGGGGGAGGAAGAGAGAGTGGAGCACATCCTGGCCCACCAAGCCTTGAGGACAATATTCCCACTCAGAGCAGCCAATGCATAGAGAAGACCATAAGGTTGGCCCCACTGCCAGATACGACACGCCTCACTGATCCATAGCCCTACAGGGGACAACAGTGGAGACACAATGTGGGAATTGCACCCAATCTGACCCCAACACACCAAGGCAAAACACTAAGGGCGTGCAACAGAACAGCAAGGATAGCAGAGCAAGGAAGTCCCGAGGGAGTACCAAAAATAGACTTGGGGCCAGGGTGTGGCACCCCATCAGACTCAACTGGAAAACACTCCGAAAGGTCAACAAGCAGACCCTGTACTAATTATAGGCTTTTCTTTTTTTGTCTTTTTTTTTTTTTGGTTGTTGTCGTTATATTGCTCTGTCTTGGTTTTTTGTGCATATTATTATCTCTGAAGGTCTATCTAGATAAGATAGGCTGGATAAACAATCTGGAGGAGAACACAATGGGACCAATGGTTCTGGGGGGACATGGGAGAAGGGGAGGTGAGGGAAAAGGAAGTGGTGTTAACCAACCCAGGGACAAGGGAACAACAAGTGATCCAAAATTCAGTGGCAAGGAGAGTGTAAGAGGCCTGTTAGGGATTGATCAAGGGCAATGCAACCGAGAGGAATTACTGAAACCCAAATGAAGGCTGAGCATGATAGTAGGGCAAGAGGAAAGTAAAAGAAAATAGAGGAAAGAACTAGGAGGCAAAGAGCATTTGTAGAGGTCTAAACACAGGCATGTACATGTCTATATATTTATATATGATAATGGAGAAATAGATCTACATGTATATATGTATCGATTTGGTATAGAAATAGCAGATGGACATTGGGCCTCCATTCAAATATTTCATCAATGCAAGAACACTTTGTTCTACTAACCGGGCATTCCATGATGCTCACCTTCCGGACACGATCGCTGAAGACAAATGTGTGCATAAGCAAATGTGGTGCAAAAAGCTGATGGTGCCCAGCTATCATAAGATATAGCATCTGGGGTCTTAAAGGCTTGAAGGTAAACAAGCAGCCATCTAGCTCAGAAGCAACACAGCCCACATGGAAGAAACACACCAGCCTGTGTGATCACGGGGTGTCGAAGAGTTCAGTTATCAGGCATCAAAAAACAAAAAATCACATAATTTTGAATGAAGGGGGCTGTGGATTGGGGACCCAAGACCCATCTGTAGGCAACTGGTCTTCCCCTTATAGAAGGGTTGTGGGGAGGAGATGAGCCACTCAGGGTGGAATGTAGCAACGATGAAACATACAACTTTCCTCTAGTGCTTAAATATTTCCTCCCTTCCCCACTATCAGGATTCCACTCCTATCTTACTAATCCAGCTAGACCAGAGGATGTACACTGGTACAGATAGTAACCGGAATCACAGGGAATCTAGGACAGATGATCCCTTCAGGAACAGTGGTGAGAGTGGTGATACCAGGAGGATGGAAGTAAGGTGGGGGAGAAAGGAGGAACTGATTATAAGGATCTATATATAATCTCCTCGCCGGGGGACAGACAACAGAAAAGTGTGTGAAGACAGACATCGGACAGTATAAGATATGACAAAATAATGATAATTTATAAATTATCAAGGGTTCATGAGGGAGTGGGGAGTGGGGAGTGGGGAGGGAGGGGAAAATGAGGAGCTGATACCAAGGGCTCAAGCATAAAGCAAATGTTTTGAGAATGATGATGGCAAAAAATGTACAAATGTGCTTGACACACAATGGATATATGTATGGATTGTGAGAAGAGTTGTATGAGTCCCTAATAAAATGTAAAAATATAAAAGAGGAGGAAAAAAAAGAAAATGATTAGGGCAAAGAATGTACAGATGTGCTTTATACAATTGATGTATGTATATGTATGGACTGTGATAAGAGCTGTATGAGCCCCTAATAAATTGTTTTAAAAAAAGAGTTATACAAGCCCTCAATAAAATGATTTTAAAAAAGAATAACAATGAATCTGGGAAACATCTCACAACATGGATAAGCCTAGAGGTTATTATGCTCAGTGAAGTAAGCCTATCACAAAATGACAAACACTACATGAGACATCTATTATAAAAGGCAAAGACAAGATTTTCACACAGAAACATAATGTTTGGGTTACCAAGAGTGGGAGGGTGTAAATCAGAAAGCAGATGGCAGATACATAAAACTTGTATGAAAGGAAAAGCAATATATAACAAAATAAAGGTCAGCAAAAAGTAACGAAGGCAATGAAAGACACCAGGAGCTGTAGAAGAGGTAAATACTATTATACACATAATCCTGCAATAACTAACATTAATTTACAAACGGACGCACAGACAGATATGCTGGCTGAGCAGGAGTGGGAATGAGAATGGGAGCATGCCCACAAATGTCTACAGATTTGACAGAGGATTTTCTACATATGTATTTACCTACCCTACAAATATATCCAAGCATGCAAGGGTGAAGTTATGAAAAATTCTTATCCATAACCAAACACCTTGAGGAAATGAGTCACTGGGCCTAGGGACACAGGTTCAATGTCTTGTGGGATGTCACTATTAATTGGCATAACATATTTCATGAAGCCAATGTTCTAACTCCTACTTTGGTGAATTGTCCCTGGATCTTAAAATCTGTGCGCAATCACTTAAGATGCAACTGTTGGCTTCTCCTCTTCCAGAGTAAAGAAAAGTGAAAAGGAAAATTGAAGCATAACGGAAACCAAGCTGCATAGCACACATCTCAGCTTCTACCACCCAGAGACCAGAAGATCTAGATGGTGCTCAGCTGTTGATTCCAACCATTCAGAAAGGGATTAGAAGTCTTTAATAAAGCGGGACCCAAAAATGAGGAACAAAAGTTAATCTCATAGCATAAGACCACACTTACAGGTCTGGTAGAAACTAGTCGAACTATGGATTGGAACCGAACTTATCCCCTTGTTTCAATTTCCAGTTTAACAAAAGACAGGTCTATAAGGTAAACTATCACACTGAGGACGCATGCACTCATTAGAATAACCAACCCTTTGAGATCACAGGGAAACATCTACTCAAGAAAAAGTTCAGAAGGCAGGAAGGGCGAGGAAAGAAGGAGAAAGAGAAAGCACATGGATAAAATGAGATAAATGATGTTATGTGGATTGCAATCAATGGCATGAACAAACTGTGTATGAATTGTTGGATGGGAAACGGATTTGCTCTGAAAGCCTCCACTAAATACACAATAAAAAGCTGTAGAAAAAAAGAAAGAAAACAAAGGTATTAATTTAAGACCTGTGTCATGGTTCCTAAAATTGTAATGAAGTCCAGGGGGCTACCAAACTGACCCCTCAAAAGAAACCGCCACTAATACTTTTCCAACTTGATCTGACTCCAGGTCTTTTAATGCAATATTTTACCCAGAAGCAGAACAAAGCTAAATGGCTCTCATCTTAGAGAATGTTGCCTAGGGAGGCAGTAGATCGCTACAGTGTAGGGTTTTTGTCACTTCTTGGTTATGTGTCTTTGAAGGATGCAATTGCTTTGAATTCTATACTTCAGTTTCTGTGTGTAGCATGGCAATGATAATAGTATCTACTTCATACGGATAGTATGAGAGGGAATAGAGATTATATATAAAAAGCATTAGCTATTATTACTGCTGATGCTGTTACTAGTACAACTACTTCTTCAACATCCTTTTTCCACAGCCTCTTCAGCAACTCATCATCCTCATTAAGGAGACATAATAATATGAGACAGCCTATTACCACCTTTCAAAAATACCATCTATGGACTGGTTCAGTCCATTATTATACTTCATCCATTGATTGCTTAGATGTGTAAATGCACATCCCACCTTCATCCCAGACAATAGGTTTAAGCCTAAGAGACTGGAAATACCTTTGGCTCTCTGCTTCTTCTCCTTTTGTTCACTTAATTTATCCAGAGGTAGGTTTGTCATCTCAACCCCGTAAACGGTTTTTGCGAGCACTGCTGTTAAGGAGTCCATGATGTTAGCCCATTCATGTACGAGCTCTTCCCATTCCGTTAGGGAAGAGAGCACACCAAGAAAGTCGTCCCAGAGCTCTCGAGAAATATACACACAGAGGTTTGCTCGAATCCACGCAACGATGAGTGTCTAAAGTAAACCAACAAGAGCATTCATTTAACTGAATTTTCAGGAATTGTAACATTTAACAATATATTTTAAATTACTGTTAATAAAGTGACAAGTTAAAACTGCGTTTAAAAATTATTTTCCTTCAGATTGTCATTACTTGGGTATTGTGCAGTAGTTACCGTACTGCTTTAGGTAAAGAACATCATTAATTATCTCTCTAGTGACTATGGCTGGTCTGGCTTTATGAAGAGAGAGGAGCAAGCCCTCAGACTCCAACTCTTATTCTTAAGAAAGCTCTTCACTCTCTAGAGTGACTGCTTTAAACCTCCTCCTCGATTACATAAACCCCTCTCCACAAATGCGTCTTCCAAAATTTTAAGAAATAAATGATTGGCAGGTTGTATGGAGAAGGGAAACCATGAAATGAGCACTCCACCTTCAAAGAGACCCACATTCTTGTCACATTCAGATCTAGCTTCTCTTCACCTTCTTGCTGTAATCAAAAAAAGGTTCCCGGTTGTCTACATCAGTTCCTCATCTGTGCTCTGGACCTCTTCTTCACAGATACTGTGTTTCTAGTAAACCCACCCCTTCTTTATCTCTTTCCTCTCCTCTTTCTCCAGGTCTTCCCCATCGGCATTTAAGCATGCTCAGTTCTTCCTCAACCTGAAAGTACTAACAAAAGTTTCTTGTGCTCAGATTTCACACTCTATCTAAAACCTTTTTCTTTCCCTATTCTTGGACGAATATTCCACACTGCATCTCCCCTTCCTCAACTCCCAGTCAATTACCAGTCAACTGCTCTGCCTTTTGCTTTTTCTATACCTCTGTCTTTTTGCCAATGAAGCACTGGTGACGCAGCACTTAATCACAGGTTGCAAACGCAAGGTCAGCAGTTTCATCCCACTACAGCTTCACGAGAGAAAGACGTGGCAATGAGCTTCTATAGACACTAAAGCCTTAGAAATCATATGGGGCAGTTTGACCTCCCCCCCTATCAGGTCACTACAGGAGCCCTGGTGGCATAATGGTTATGCATTGGGTTGCTAACAAGGTCAGTAGTTTGAAACCATCAGCCACTCTGAGAGAGCCTTCCAGTCCCCCAAACCCTTGAGCTCTTTATACTCTCCAGTTCTACCTTGCCCTATAGGATAGTTCTAAGACAGACTATCACGGAAGGCAGTGAGATTTCTTTATAAGGTAACTATGAGCCAGAATTGACTTGATAGCAACAAGTTATGGGAAATTACACAATGCATATGTGTGCATACATACACACATATGCATACATACACACCAGCACACACAGAGGACTGAGTAAAAATATTGCTATCCAATTATAGAAGCCTTTATTACACAAAACATATTCAAAGATGAGGCTGGTTCTTTCTTGACACAGTCTGCATCTGGGTCTACTCGCTTATGAAAAGAGTGTTACCATTTTCTAATTTCCACCCCCCACCCAAAGAATTCTATACACTTTGATTTATACCACATCAAAACAGCAGATTTGCCATTACTAAGGGACTTAAATCATGCTCTTTTTAGGTCCTGTGAGCAAAAATAGGTCTGAAGGGGTCAGATCGGGGATGAAGAGTGTTTGTGATAAGTTTCTTAGGACAGCCTTTCTTACTCTTGAAGAATGAGCAGGTGTACTGTTGTGATTGGGGGGAAATCCTCAGTGTTATTTTCTTGGTCTTTGTCTCATGAAAGTTTCCAAGGATATTTTCTCCCCAATAAGCTCCCAAGATTACTCCATATCCTTAGAGAAAAATAATCTATCACGTTTACCTTTTAGGAATTCAAAAAAGTAGTCACCATAAGTGTGTGAGTTAATTACACAGCCTTGAATTGAACTGGCCCAGGAAACTCCTTGAAACACATTGTTTTGACTGAGTTTGGCTTTTAGAAGCATATCAGTAAATCTAAGACTCTTCTCTAGTTACAATTTGGTCCACTAAATCTTCTTCATTAAGCTTCACTCTTAATTAAAAGATTTATAGACTAAACTCTTTGAGGTAGCTGATTTTGAACAATGCTTTATTGTTGTTAGTATGTGCCATTTAGTCATTTCCAACTCATAGTGACCACGTGTACAACAGAACAAACACTGCCTAGTCTTACTCCACCTCACAATTATTCTTATGGTTGAGCCCACTGACTCAGCCATGGTGTCAACCACCTTCTTGAAAGTCTTCCTCCTTTTTACTATCCTGCTACTTTACCAAGCATGATGTCTTTCTCCGGGGCCTGGGCTCTTCTGACAAGAAGAGCATGTCCACAGTATGTAAGAAGCCGGCTTGCCATCTTTACCTCTAAGGGGCACTCTGGTCATCCTTCTTCCAAGACAGATCACGTTCTCCTTTTAGCAGTCCATGGTACTTTCAATATTCTTTGCCAGCACCATAATTCACAGGCATTGATTCTTCTTCAAAGTTCAGCCTCCACATGCATATGAGGCAAATGAAAAGACCATGGCTTGGGTCAGGCACATTTTAGTCCTCAAAGCAGCCTCCTTGCTTTTCAACACTTAAAAGAAGCCATGTGCAGCAGATTTACCTAATGCACTGCATCATCGGATCTAGCAGTTGATTCCATCAGCACTGACTATGGAGCCAAGCAAGAAGAACTCTTTTTGACCACTTCGGTCTTTCCTCCCTGTATCATGATGCTACCTGTTGGTCCAGTTGTGAGTACTTCGGTCGTCTTTTCATTGAATTGTAATCCATACTGAAGGCTGACACCCCTGATCTACACCAGCAAGTGCTTCAAGTCCTACTTACTTTCAGCAAGCAAGGCTGTGTCTTCAGCAAACCGCAGGTAACTAATGAACCTTCCTCCAACCGTGATGTCACATTCTTCCCCTTATAATCCAGGTTCTCTGATGATGTGCTCAGCACGCAGACTGAATGAGTACAGTGAGGGGAAGAAACCCTGAGGCGCACTTTTTCTGATGTGAAACCACGCAGAACCTTGTTCTGTTCACGCAACTGTCTATCGTGAGAGTAACGTGATGGTCGTGAGAGTTTTGCTTTGCTTTGCTTTATTTTTTTTCAGTAGTCTTTTATCCACGGCATTCTACGAAGACTAAGAGAAATGTGTTACTTAAAGAACTCGTTGGCAGCCATCTGCTAGTTGCACAGCTATTTGTTTGGAATAAACATGCAGACATGAACTGGAACCCTAGTAGAGTTTCTCAAGAAAGGTTTGTGGAAAACCTTCAGGATTTTGAGCACAAGGTAATATTTAGCACTAACCACAGATTACAATATTACTTAGGACAATCATTCTATGGGAAAAGGATGTTCCCTTATTGGTAAATAGTTTAAACTAATAAAAATTGAACCATCAATTGAAGGAGATTATTAACTGAGATTATAAACTAGCAGAAAAAGAAAATAAATGCTAAAATAAAAACAGGGGAAAAAGTAAAAGGTTAATACTAAGTTAAAATTTCTTATCTTCAAGAGTCAACATTGTAAAATGTCGACACTGTCCATAGCAAGAAGAACAACTGTGACTGACACAGACTGGGCAATGTCTTGTTCTGTTGAACACATGATTGCTTTTAGTTGGAACCAATGTAATGCCACCTAACAACAACAATCCACAGGTGTGTGTGTGTGTGTGTGTGTGTGTGTATATATATATATGTATATATATATATGCATATATATATACATATATATATATATCCCCATTTCCACAAATATTCTTTAGAGCAATGAAGAAACCAAGCACTATCTTTTATAGAAATGGTAAACAAATACCAGAGAAAGAAAGCATCACTGAAGAACAAAGTAGGAGGCCTCACATCTTGATCTCAAAGCCTCCTTGACAGCCATCACAGTCACAACAACCTTGTACTGGAACAAAGACAGACACATACACCAAGGGAAGAGAACGAAAATGCGGAAACAAGCCTATCTATTATGAACAGCTGATACATAACAAAAGACAAAAATCTACTCTGAGGAAGAGACTTTCTTTTTAACAAATGGTACTGGCAAAACTGGACATCCATCTGAAGAATAATGGAAAAAGATACATATCTCACCTGATACAAAAAAAATCAACTCAAGATAGAGCAAAGGTACAAATGTAAACCTGAAATGATAAAGATCATCAAAGACAAAACAGGGACAAACTTAGGGGTTGCAATTTATGACATAGTCGATCTAGCATAACTAAAAATGCACAACAGCAAAAGATAAACTAGATGACTGGAACCTCTTACAATTAAACACTTATGCATATCAAAAGACTTCACGAAAGAGTTCAAAAGAAAACTACCCTGGGAGAACATGTTTTTGACAATGGCATCTCTGACAAAGGATTGCTTTTTAAAGTTTATAGAAAAATTTAGCATGTCAGCAAGAAAAAGACAATTCAATAAAAATTGGGTAGAAAAATGAATAGCTACTTCACCAAAAACTACATTCAGGCAGCCAAGAGGCACCATTAACTATTCCCACACACTGGCGTCGTGTGGATTCTGAGGCACAGTGGCGATGCCAGAGGACAGTCGGAACACTCCGTAGGGTTCCAGACTATCCGTTTTGAGGAATGTTGGCAGTTTCACCTTCCTTCCACAGAGCACCTGGTGGTTTGCAAGTGAATGCTTAACCTACTGAGCCACCTGAGCTCATTCCTTAGGCACTAGAAATTTGAATCAAAATAACAATGAGCTATCATTTCACTCCAGCAATAATGGCAAAGTTTTAAAAGAAAGAAAACAACAAATGCTGGTGGGGGTTGAAAAGATTAGAACTTTTCAAACCATAAAATAGTATAACCACTATGGAAAATGGTATGGCACTTCCCAGAAAATTAGACATAGAAATACTGTATAATCCTGCAATTGCACGACTAGGTATATCCTAGAGAAATGAGTCATGTATGTACACACACACACATACATACACACATACTCGTGTTCATTGAGCATTAGTCACAATAACAAAAAAGTTGGAAATAACCTAATTGCCTGTCAATGAATGAATGAATGAACAAAATGATGGTATATCGACAAAATGGAATACTATGCAACATTACAGAATGGCAAACCTGAGAAATACCTTATAATATGGATGAAACAAGAGGACCTTATGTTGAGTTAAATAGGTCAATCAAAAAAAGAACAAATATTATATGAAGCTATCAGTATAAAAAGCCAAGGAAAGGTTTACATGCAGAAAAGAAACATTTTTTTTTATGGTTACCAGGAATGGCAAGGGGATGAGAAACCCCTGAATCGATAGTAGACACCAATTAATTTGGGTGAGGAAAAGGAAATATATGAGTACAATACCGTAGAGACTAGAAAAATATTATGGAGACAAAGGAAAACAATGAGATGTGCACAAGAGTTGCACAGACAACACAGGGAAAATTTATCACATCCACAATCCTTCAATATCAGTACAAATAAAAATCTCCAGTGGCTACATTGGCAGACATGCAAACTCAACAAGTATGGTCAGGCTAGTGGGACTCCATCTAAAACATACACAGGTTTGACAGAGGAGTGTCTACATGTATATTTGCATGTGCTATCAATATATTCATGTATGCAGTAGAGCAAACAGAGGGCAAAAGTATGAAAACTTCTTAGCCATAACCAAGCTATCACCAAGGACTGAGTCATGCTATATCTCCCAGGTTTCTCATTATTTTTAGCAAGGGTTGGGGGCAGGGGAGGGTTTAGGATCAGTCTCACACTAAATCAAATGCCATCTGACAACTCACAAAGGCAATGTTCTACATCCTACTCTCATGAATAGTGACTGAGTGTTAAAAGCTTGAGAGTGGTCATCTAAGATGCAGTTATTGGTTAATCTTCCTGTCCAGAGGGGGAAAAATAAACAAAGAAAAATCAAAGACTCCGGTTAACAAGCAGTAAAAGGACTAATGGGACACACAAATCATAGCCTCCACCCTGAAACAAGAACACGACCAGCTGCTCTGATCAGGACCGCAGAAGGTTTAGAGCAAAATGGAGAAGATGAGATTGGTGGAAGGATTCTCCAAGACTGTGGTCCTTGGACACCCTTCAGACCTGGAACTGTAGCAATATGCCCTTCCAACATGGAACTAGGCCCACCTATGGGGATAACTTTCACCCAAATAGGCCTATGACGGGGACATTAACGGACTAGGAAAGAATGCACTTCTCAAAATAGTTAACCACACAAGGGGAGCATTTGACCCCACACAACATTCAAAAGGTAGGAAGGGGTGAGGAAGATAACTGGATTTAGGGAACACAGGGAGGAAGCTGGAAGAATGTTGTTACCTTTAGGAAAATGCAGATAAAACTATAAAGCAAAATGTGTATATAAAGGGTTTAGGAGACACTCAATTTGCTTTGTTAACTTTTACCCAGATTACAATGAAAACAAAACAAAACAAAATCCCTATCACCTTTAACTGTCTCTTTATTAGAAGACAACAGTTCAAGTATTGTGGAAATATATGCAGTCTGCTTGATCAAATGAACAATAATTAGATAACATTTCAGTTTGGGCAGGATCCTAATGAGATGCCCACTTGATAGCTAGCAGATCTGCTGAGACCTTTAATATTTTTCTCTTCCTTCACATTTCACACAGGGCGTGGCAAATCGCGAGACGCTCATACATATCAAATGATTTCACTCGAATCCTGACGACAACTCCGCAGCCCTCTCATGAAAGAGAAGACGGGACTGACGCAGGAAGGCAGTGTGTCTGCTCAAAGCCATGAGAGTCAGAACTGAGAACTAGCTAACTTCACAATCTTCATCCGCCTTGGACATTGTATGGTTAGGTCTTAATTTAAACACCCTTCTGGCTCTATCTGTTACCTAAATAACACCACCAACATAATAAACACAAACTCAAAATAACTCTTCAAGTTTTGGCAAAAGCTCTCCATTAATGGAGGATATTTCCCCCCTCAATATGGAAAACAAACAGAAATTACAACGCAACTCCAAAACAGATGCTTGCTTAAGCTGTCTAATTCCAACACACACAATAGAAGATGGGCTAGACAAACGAAAGGAACTAGGCCCAGCCACTAACCAGCCTGAGACTGGCTTCAGTTCCTCCCCTTGTAGCCCAGTCTCACCAAGAACAGAAACTCCAATGCCAACACTGAGACTCTACAGCAAAGTGAGCTAAATCAGGTGATGTCCTTATGTCACCTTTGAGCCACAGAAAAGCAAAGTTGGATCCAGTAACTAAGAAAAGTAATCAATACCAATATCATTCATATTAAACTATTAAAAATAAGAATAGTTAAGTTCTCCTTTGTTAAAAAGGGGAGATTTCCCTTGTATTTCAATTCCCTTGCATTAGTTTCTCTGTCCCCGTTATCAAGGTTGTTGCTAAGTACTATAAAATCAAATGCAACCAACAGTGACTGAAAGAAACAGCGCAGTCCCGAGTCACCATCACAACTGGTGTCATGTTGGAATCCATTGTTGCAGTCACTGTGTCAATACAATTTTTCACTGTTATTATTGAGATTTTCCGTGGCTATTTTCTCAGAAATTGGTAATCTTGGCACTATATCTGATAATGTTCCACTGGTATGCATACGGTTTTCAGTAGCTAATTCTTCAGAAGTGGACAGTCTACTCCTTCCTCATAGTCTGTAGCTCTGCGGGAAAGTGTCCACTTTGGCTGACCTTGTTGGTATCTGAAGTATTAGTGACATAGCTTCCAGCATCACTGCAACACACAAGCCAGCACAGCGCGACAAACTGATCCACTAAGAATGTCCGATTTCTATTTCTAAGTATGTTGTCAATAGATATACTTCAAAACTATCAAGTCCATTGAAGAAGGGACCTGGTTTTCTTGCCTGAAACCATCACTCCCAGCCATTACAGTTTCTCTTAGCCAATTACATAGGCCAGACCCATAATGACTATGCTTGTGTACAACGCCACACTTTCCCAGAACATTTCACAATGCTCCCTTTCAACACTGCAGCGTAAATTGTATGCATTCTATAAATACTCGTGTTTTTCTAGAGCAATGTTGCAATCCCCTTCTGCCCTATGAGCCCTTTAAAAACTACACTTTCCTTGGTAAGTTTATCGCCCTTCTCTTTTTTTTCTCCTCCCAATAACTGTGTTAACATTCTCATGTCCATTACCATTCTCACCATGTAAGATTCAAGAAAAAAGTCATGTCCTTGGCTTTATGCTCTGACTTAAGGCCAGCCTTCTTATCTTATCCGGGACTTTACTTTTGCAGATATTTTCTCTCCCCCACAGATATCAACCCCCCTCCACTGGTGAACACACATATTTTAATGCCATCGCATTTCGGTGCCATTCACTCCCTTATTCCAATTTCTCTTTTTCACTTCCCCCACAAAACCGTGCTATCTTCAAAACCTTACTATCTTCAAAACCTTGCTATCTCCAAAACCTTGCTATCTTCAAAACCTTGCTATCTTCAAAACCTTGCTATCTTCAAAACCTTGCTATCTCCACTGGCCAACTCTCATTTTTTCTTCTCCATCTGCCCCAAGTGGGCCACATTTCCCGAAAACATTCTTAATCAATTATATCTTTTTAAAATCATTTTATTGGGGGCTCATACAACTCTTAGCATAATCCATGCATACATCCACTGTGTAAAACACATTTGTACAGTTGTTGATGTCATTTTCAAAACATTTTCTTTCTACTTGAGCCCTTGGTATCAGCTTCTCATTTTCTCCCTCCTTTTCCCACTCTCACAAACCCTTGATAATATATAAATTATTATTTTTCATGTCTTACACTGACCGATGTTTCCCTTCACCCACCTTTCTGTTGTCCATCCCCCTGGGATGGGGTTATAGTTCGATCATTGTGATTGGTTCCCTCCTTCTCCCCCCACCTTCCCATTCCCCTCCTGATATGGCTACTTTCAATACTGGTCCTGAGGGGTTTATCTGTCCTGGATTCCCTGTGTTTCCAGCTCTTTATATGTCCCCATGTTCATGCTCTGGTCAAGTGGGATTTATAAGGTAGAATTAGGGTCATGATAGTGGGAGGGGAAGAAGCATTAAAGAACTAGAGGGCAGTTGTACGTTTCTTATCTTATCAAGGCTAATGGACAATTGCCTATACTTACCCAGCATCTTTCCCCAGGCATTATGATATACATTTCTTTGGTTTTCCTCCTAACACTGGTCATCCCAGCATCTTTAATGGGCTCCTTCTGCATCAATCATGTGCATGCTCCCTACTATCTTTTTGTACATTTTCTCTCCCTAGCCACCCCATCCAGTCTGTGGCTCTAAATGCCGTCTTACTATACACTAACGGCTCCTGCATTTTTGCTTTTAGCTTGGACTGCTCTTTGACATTATTCTCATGTCCTTACTTAACCCTTACCTTTTTTATGTCTTCAAATCTATCTGGCCAATCACCAAGCTCATTTCATCTTCCTATCAACTTTGGCAAATTAAAGAGCAAGTAGATGACAGAGAGGCGAGAAACACAAAGAAGATCCACACTAATTGTAAAAACAGATCATAGTGTCCACGACAAAGCTAAGAAGAAATATTTCTAATTAAATTTCTAGAAGTTTAAAGTCATTTTCATGTTAGACTTAAAACTCAATGACTGAAACTAATTTGCTGTGAAATTTGATTCATTTCTTGTGTTAACAGTGCTTTAATAAAAAGGACTTACCCTAAACAGTAACCCTGCCAAGCTCTGGGCAAACAAATCCTTCATTTGTTTATCCTTTGGCTTCTGCATCACAGCTTCTGTTATCCTGAGTAGTATTTGCAGCATCTGTTCCCTGGGCCCCCCAAAACAAAAACAGTCAGTCACATCTCGATAGTACTTTAACTTAATAGTTACAAGAAATTCTCTTGAGAATTCAGCAATATTGAAATCATGTATTACCTAAAAATACTAAAAATCTGAATGAATGAATACAGTCTTTTACCAAAATAAACTACCATGGTACAACAGCTCTGAAAATACACTTCTTACAACCACCATAGGCAAGACGCAGCAGGTGCCACCCAGTTTGGTCTTCTGCCCTTGACAAGTAAAGGAGGGGAAATGCTCTCTAACTTTGTGTTCTCTCACAGGCACCCAGGGAATAGTTCGTGGCTGTTTGAACTATGTGTAACTTCAGTTTTCACCTCAGTTATTTCATTTTTTAAATAAGATTTCCCTATCCTTATTCTGGGATCTTTGCGGTCAGTGTCACAGCAAGACAAATTTTATGGGGAAAGGATTATACTGAAAACGTAATAATGGACAGAGTGATCTAGTCCAAATCAAAGAATGAAAGCAAAAGTTGTAATTCTTTTAGATTTTTCTCACATCTCAGCTATTAGAAGTGTTCTCTCAACAATATGCCATGTTGAATCTCACTGAACATCTTATGCTATGACCTCAAGGGACTTTAGGCCCTATTTGGAGTCAACTCCACTTGATTTTCCTCCCTGAAGTCTCCGTTTGCATACATCATCACTGAACCCTTTACTTGTTTATTTGTTCCTATATACTGCTATGGATTCTGGATACATGGGAAAGGAAGATAAATCACATTTTGAACATACACATTTTGACCACACACACATTTTGAGAATACACACCTTTTCCAAGATAAACCAAGTCAGGTAAGATCTGGCAATATACATGTAGCCTAGTGCAACTCAGAAGACCAGAAGGCGGGGGAGAGGGGGCTGCATAAAGTTGGGGACAGCTTTCACCCACTATGTGCATAACTAGTCCCTGCCATACACGGAAGGGTTACTATTGTCTGCTCACATTATGTGATCCTTAAGGAGATATGAAAGCATCCCTTCCAAACAATGAGAACAAGAAACATAATAATATTCAAGTAAAACTTCTAGGACTATGGCCCTTAGAGATCTACCCTTCAGTCTAACTGACAGCCTTTGTGAACAATATGAAGCATATCACCATGCATTACAACAATGCACCACAGGTATCAAAAAGACAACATATGATCAGAGATAAAATTTAAAAAGCGGGTAGGACAGGGAAGAAGGACTAAGTGTAATAGTAAACATAGGGAGAACATGGGAAGAGCAGACATACTGTGGAGATTACCATCATTGTAACAAAACAAAATGGATATGCTCAGGATCGTAGTCCCCATAGACACCAAGGTCAACTGGCATAGCATGTGAGGGAGTAGCCAAAAAAAAAAAAAAGGAATTTTTTTCTAAAGCTATGTATTTATATATATTTTTTACAAAGCAATCTTATCACCTTCAAAGTACTCTCCATTACACTTAATACATTGCCAAATCTGTGATTCCATTCTTAGAAACATTTTTCAAACCCTTCTGTTTGGATGGCTGACAGCACCTCCCTTAATTGTTCCTTCACCTCTTCTACTTCATCAAATCACTGTACTTTCGTGTCCCTCTTCATTCACAGAAGCAAAAAAGAAGTTGCATAGAGCGAAGTCAGGTGAGTAAGGTGTGTGGGGAAAAAGAGGTATGTTATTTTTCACCCAAAACTGGCGCACTGAGATGCCTGCACAAACAGGTGCTTGCTGCACAAGCAAGTGTATTGTTGTGGTGGGTGGCAATACCAGTCCCCCAACTGCCACAAATCAGGCCTTTTTTGTCTCACACTTACGCAATCCTTTCAGAACCTCTAAATAGAAAGCTTGATTAATAAATAGTCTGACCTGGTGGAACAAACTCCAAATGCACAAGGTTTGCCATCAATTTCAACATCAAAACAGTTTCTGCGGCCAAGCAGGAAACAAAAATTCACAGCCTCATGCTCTTCTTAAATCAGCCATCACAAAAAAACGAGGTTAGAGCAAAACTGCTTTTATGAAAAAATTCACTGACACCAGAGAGAACTTTCCCAGGTGACATCATTTGGATGCACTAACTCAGAGTGAGTTGCTCGGGGCTCGCCTGGAGGGGAAAATGCCTACTGCAGAAGCTCCCCCCAGAAGAGCTTTTTCTGTGTGTGTTGTTGGGGGGTACCCCCTCCTAGTTCACAAAGCTTGCGAGTATCCAGCTAAGGTTCAATCATCAGTCACTCCCCACCTGAGTAAATAATCATGAAGACAAGTGAAGACTCATGGAAACTATCAGACTACTGGACTAAAGGCCACACAAACATAAGCCTCACAACCTTAAAAATCGAAGAACTAGATAGTGCCCAGCTACCATTACATTAGGATATCTGAACAGAGTTGGAAAATGTAGCAAGAAACTCAAAATCTTAAAAAGACCAGGCTTACTGGTCAGATAGAGTGGTAGAACCCTCAGGACTATGGCCTTGAGTCACCCCCATAGCTCAAATTTCAGCCAAATTATACACAGGTCTACAAGGGATTAAGAACAATAGGGAGGTATGTAATCTTCAGAAGAATGAATCATTTGAGATCAAAAGCGTAACATGTGCCCAAGGACAAAGTTCATAAGCGTGAGGAAAGAGGAATGAAAACAAGAGATATAAACAGAAGGAAGTGGAATAAATACTAGGAGATGACAATCAATGACATGAAACAAAATGTCGATGTACCATGAATGGAAAATTGATCTGCTCTGTTAACCCTTACCCAATTCACAATGAAACATCTTAAAAAATAAAATGCACACGAATAGTTGAATGGAAAACCAATTTGCTCTGTACATTGTCACCAAAATCACATTTTAAAAAAAGAACCACCACCCCCCAAAAGTAATAACTGACAACTAAGAGATTTAATTCAATTTCAGAAACTATGAAAATATGGGAGCAAATAGAATTCCCTTCGGGGGAAAAAGGTGGAGAAAAATCTGTACCTACATTTGGCAAGTCTTTCTTACCAAAAGAAAGAACACTGGCAGGGAGCTAGTCTGAATCCTAGCTTGTTGCTTTCAATGTTGTTAAACTCTGACTTTTGGGAACTTCTCAGAGGAAAACTGAAGAGTATCACACACTTCTTTAGGAGTACATGAAATCAAGAGTGTGTGCTACCCTACTGGTTTCATTATCTAGTTTATTACTGTTTTACCACCCTGATAATCTCCTTAAGAACTAGCGGGTCAGTTATTGACTACTTCAGTACTGCTTAGAATCGTCTAGGTACCACCTGGACTTAAGCCATTACCATCTCTGTTGCAGATTCCTTGCATCAATGCATGGCTTATTTTCTATCTAGCAGCCAGAGGTAGTCTTTGGAGCAAGGCACCATTCAGCCTAATATTTGCCTTCCCCTCTGCCCTTCTGTCAGCCCCCCTCCCATATACTCTATCCACTCCAGCACAGTAGAAATCTTGTTTTTCCTGGCACATACCAGCCTTTGTAGTTCCCCATCCCGAAGGGGATTTTGTACTGGATGTCATTTCTTCCTTCCTCCAGCAATGCTCTCCCCTCTAACTCCCCTTCATTCAAATGCTTCTCCCTCAGAAAAGCCTCTCCTAACATCTAAGGAAGTAACTTCCCTTCTCTCCACCTTGAGTCACACACACTGGACACAAGCAGCTCTCAGCCCCTTATTCTGCTTCAGTGTTTTTCTACCTGAAGTTGTTTTGTGTTTATTGTGTCTCTCATACTTTTGAGGCTGGAAACCTCAGGTCAGTGAACTTGCCTAATTTACCTTTATATCTTCAAGAAGCTCACTCGTTGCCATTTAGTCAATGCTGACTCATTCAACCCTCCAGGACACAGCAGAACTGCCTGTGAGTCCCCAAGATTGCAATTCTGTGAGCAGGATGCGCCATGCTTCTCCCACTGAGTGCCTAGTGGTTTCAAACTGACCGTGTCGTGGTCAGCAGCCCGATGTGTGCCATCATGCCCTTACTGAATGGAAGGAAGACTGGGGGGGAGGGGGGGAGTAAAGGGAATTTATGTATTGTCTGGTACGTAATACAGAAGAGTCTGCTGAAGAAAGAGGTCACATCTTTTTCTATGCTCCACTCAGTATTTTTGGTAAATATTTTCATCTATTTCTGTAGTTTATTTTTATAATTTACCTGGGGCATTTTGAATTAATAAAAACAGCAGCATTACAAATTTTACAAAATAATTTTCAAAGTAAATAAAATATACTCATACACCTGTGAGGAGCAGACAATGTAGTTGATGCATACTAAGATTAAGATGCAGCAATAACTTCATTTAAATGATACTTTCAAAATGTAATACTTCCAGTTTTAACTGTTACTTGACATGGCATATAGAACCCTAGGAAAAAGAAGCTCGAACCCTGCCAACCCTCAGTGAAGTGTGGGAAGCAGTAACAGCAGCTTGTTCTCAGTAGGATGTGGCAGAGAGGGAAGAACATAACTCAACTCAGTGTTTTCCAGTTGTTACTGACTCACAGTGGCCCTATTCAGTGTTTCTGCAGCTGTAAACCTGTAAGGGGACAGACGGTCTCACTTTTCTCCCTGGAAACCAGGTGCTCAGCCTGGCCCGCTGACCTTGCTACCAGCAGTCCCAGGCTGACCCAACAGTGCCACCGAGTTACTTGGGGGAACAAAAGGCTGGATTGGAAACCCCATCTTTGAAATACAGAAAATAAAGAAATGTTTTAGACTAAATGCTGAGAACTACTGTACACACTTCATAAGTTTGGGTGATGTAATAACATACATTATGGGAGGACCACAGGAAAACACCTATTATTAATTTTTAGGTGTAATTCCTCTAAGAGTAATAACAACACAAAATACCTCACAAGAATGCAGGACAGATAAGAAAAACACTTGCGTGAGAAAGTTCTAATGGTGTCATTGCACTTTTGATCACATTGCTTTTGGTCACTTTGAGAATGTGTCACAAAATAACTTCTTTCCCAAAATGAATTTAAAACTTCCACTTTTAAGCAATTAAAAAGAAGTTTCTAGTATTTGGAGACAACTAGGTAATTTTTCTTGGCTAATGAAGAATATTTTAAAGCATGTATTAGAGCTTAAATTCTGAGCACCTGGTTTGCAGAAGGCTAAGTGCATCTTGAGTCTTAATGTGGGTTAAGCCTTAACGGGAGTTATTTCTGACCATTAGTCAACATAAAAAGCTTTTACTCTCATAAGTGTGTTTGAATGGGATTACATCCAACTCCCCAGCGCAACCCAGTGATGGGCAATTTTGCCCAGAGACCTGCCTGGGCGTGAACTCAATAGAAATGGAAGCAGTAGGCCCACAGGACTAAGAATGACGCCCCGCCCAATCAGACAGCTGGAGGGCCCCAGAACTAACCCTACAAAAGGTGTCTAATTTGTAGCAGTGTATCTTTAGCCCAGTCGTGATTCAGTTGTCCCAACTTCAATTGTGATAACCTGATCTGAAGCTAACTATGATTTTGTGATGAATTTCTTCTGTTTTCTCTCTTCTACAATTAACAACATGCCCATTGAATTTTTGGACACCATGATGGCCTCCCTGATCTGGATTATTCATTTTTGTCATTGTTTTATCTGTTTCCTGCTTAAGATTTAATAAAGGCGTCTGTATGAACATTCTTAAACCTGTGTCTTTAATCTCCTAGAACTAAGACCAATTACTACTTTTCCACTAAACCATGTCTGATGATGGCATAAGTTAGAAAAATATACTATCAAATTACATGACAACTTATTCTTAATTCAAGAACATTTTTAGGACCAGTAACAAAAATAAAGTCTTAAACTACTGAATAATTCTTAATTATTCATAGAATAATTAAGAAATATTCTTAATAATTCACAGAAACTAGTACAAAAGATTATCATCTTACTGTTAACTTTATTAAACCAGCTAAGAAATAGAAGCCTTAACATTTTAATTATTATGTTGAAAACTAGAAATGTCTGTTTCACAACATTAACTAATTTGAAAATAGCTCACCACGTCTTCTGGTTCATTGGAAGCTCCATTATCATGCGCCTAAAAATCACCAAAACAGCCTTACAGGCGTCCACCTGTTCCCTCAGGAGCACAGGAACCTCAGCACATGGTTCCAACAAAAAGACATTTGCAGCATTTGTCAAAAATACCTGAAAACCAAAATTAGAAAATACAATGGAACATATCAATCCGAGTTAATTGTGCTTAAGGAGCACGCAGTAACTTCACCTTTTGAGTTGTTTCCAGACAGATTTTGTTTCTTTAAGGCAAAACTCACTGACTTCAAGTCAATTCCAACTCGTAGAGATACTTTAAGATAGAGAAGAACCTCTCCATATAGTTTTCAATACTAAATCTTTATGGGATCAGAGAGCCTCATCTTACTTCTTCAGAGAAGTTGATAGGCTTGAATGGCTTACTAAGGCACCTTCTATAAGGAAAGTGGTCCTGAAATACCCTGAAGATTGTTTTAGTTCACCCGTTAGGATAACTTAAATATTGAGACACCCAAAAGGCTTTTTGATGCGGGGGTGGGGGTGTACTGCTACATATTCATATTGCAACTCTAGAAATTTTATGACTCAGAAAAATGGTTGTAGCCTTCTTTTGGACACTTCAAAAAATAAAGCAGGGGTGGGAATAAAAGGGGAGGAATGAGATAGGGTTATTGCCTCTAAGTGAATAACTTTGGGGTAGGGAGGAGAAGGAGAACCTGAACCCGAAAGAACTCTGCGGCTACCAGTCAATCTTCCACTTACAAGACTCCCTTACTGACAATAAGCTTCACTACAGATCAAGCAAGCCTCAGGATCTACACTGCACATCTTCTACAAGTGTTTTGTTTTTAATATGAGAAAGATATTATGTAGTAAAATAAAAAATCTAAATGAATCCTTAATATAAAAATCTGAAATTTCAAAAACTATTTAATCAGCCAACTATTCTATGCTCTGCCACAAACCTATTAACTCTAGTTCACGCGCCTCTGTCATCAGGGGTATTTGAGAAGAAAAATGAAAAAGTATTGATATAAATTATTACTTCGTAATTTATCACTTAGGAGCCCTACAGTTAAATAGCAATGTGCTATTTACACAGAGGATGTTGGTCATCCATCAACTTGGATAGTCCAAGTGTCATTCTAGTAATGGAAATGGATCTGATCCATCTTTGCTGTTATTGCGTGTCATTGAGTTGATTCCAAATCATAGTGCCTCTGTAGAGAGCTATATTCCCCTTAGCTTCCATGGTGCTCAGCAGTACAAATGCAAGTGATTTTGAAACAATCAGACATACCAATTTATTTGTAGATAAATTAATAAATCCCCATTTCAAGGAAAATATATAAACTACCCCAAGATTAAAATTAACACACTCAAAAATCAATTAGTGACAGCTTCTAAGATTTGAGAATTATCTTCTGCAAGCTTCAAATGGGATCATATCCCAATTCATTAGGAATAATTACTAAGTTAGTTGTTTTCAGGTGCCATCGTGTCCCTTGTGACTCATGTGCAACAGCACAAACACAGCCCCATCCTGTACCATCCCCACAATTGTTAGGTTTGAGTTCACATTCACAGCCACTGGGTCAAACCATCTCACTGAGGGCCTTTGTCTTTCTCACTTCCCCTCTACTTTACCATGCAGATATTTTCTTTAGGGACTGGTTCCTCTTCACAATGTAGCCCAAGGACTAAATAAAGCACTATAATATATTAATTGATAATATAATTTTGTGGAGAACTTCTAGCCTTTAGGTTAAAAAAAAGAAAAACATTCTATCTTAAACTATGGCAGACTATTAGTTTAAAATAAATGCATTATAAATGATATACTGTAATATAAGTCATTTTTATGCAATGAATGTGGTTTCTTGTTTTACAATTTTTGCATATTCCCAAGGTAAATTTGAGAGTTTTCATATATTATACTGCTTTCAATTTACTTATAAAAAATTTTTAAAAATCAAAATGCCCACGATATGACTTTAATATCTTCTTAAAACAAGTAAAGTATGAATAAACCAATAAAATTATTAATATATAACCTATTCTTATCAAAGCAATTATTTTATTAAATCTCAATTTGGACACTATTTTCCCTAATGAACCAAGTAAAGGACCAATGTACTAGATATAACGAAAACAAAACAGTTACTTACATTAAAACTATATACTTTTTAAAGTTATAGAGTGATCAAGTAGAAAAAAAATGTTTCTCTTAGTTCAAGTAAATGGAATTTATGCTTCCAGTAAACAAGATAACGGCAATATCTGCCTCCAGCCATCCCCACCTGAATTTAACCCTGGCAGTCCTCTCAGGAGAGCGTGCAGCTGAGGAACATAGGAAAGGGGTTCCTCCACTAATTTTTCTCTAATGGGGATACAGGTTAATGCATTCATTGCACAGAAGGTCTTTGAAACTGCTCAAGTAAAGTTATCTTGATTTTTAAAAGTTAATTTCAAATTATTTGCTGATTTTCAATTGAAAATGAAGAAACTTCTCAATTACAACATATTAAACTAGTTAACTTGGAAACAAAAAACACAATATGGACACATCAAGATGGAGAAAACAGAACACAGCACCATCGAGAGCTGAGCAACATGCTTATCTTGCACAGCCTTCTGCACTCCATGCTGAACCTCTGCCTTGGAAGCTCAACTGGACACGGTTATGAACTTGGGGCCGGGCGGCAGGGGGCCAGCTATCTCTTTTTTTTACTTTCAGTGCTAATAACTTCAAATTAAGTCAGATTCAAAAGATAATCGCCCAGTCCCCATTTTCAGAGAGAATTCTGAGGTCTGAGTAGGCTAAGGGACAAGCCAAAGTCCAATGTTTCTAAATGGTATCAGCTCTATTTCATATACTTGCATTTAGTCATGGAAATATCTAAAAGCTACAGCCTTAATCATTGAGCTTCATAGACATATTAGAAGCACAAATGTGGCTTGACAATACAGAATTCTCCAGAGAACTACCGCACATAAACTTAGATAATCACAAGTTTGTAATATATCTCCCCACGCATATTCTGAAGATAGTCTTAAAATTTAAATCTCAGTCATTTCACATTCACTCCATAACAATCCCTCTTAGTTCTTATCTCCTTTGATGAAAACAACCTCTAACAATTGTATGCAGGAAATCAGAGTGAAAACGTGGAAGTGGAATTTATAAGAGTTATTTATGGAGACAGAGCTAAAAATATCACCACAGTTTATATGCTGTTATACTCAATACACAAAATTTTACAGTGACTCCAAGTGGAGGCCTTTGAGTCTGGCCTGGCTGCATACCTGCAGCATAACCTGGGCACCAGCTTTCACATTGCTACTTTCCTCTTCTAGTACACAGCCTCTGCTCACTGCACTCGTGAAGGAGTATGTCCGCCCCCAACTGGAAGATCGCTTATGGCCAGAACTTTCGGATGAGGCCTTTAAAAAATAACCACCAGTTAATGCAATAGAACGAATCACAAGTTCACATGTTTAAGTTCGTACACTCAGTAGCATTTATGAGAAGGTTTCTTCTGTTTTGTTTAAAACTCTACCTCCAGCACCTAAAATATAAATGTTTGTCAAATGGCTGAAAGGGAATGTAAGACACCTCTAAAGTTGTGATGGACTCCATTTCCTCACCTATTTAACTTGACCTTGTGAATAGGTGTTAAGATATCACTAATAGTGAGAAATGGAAATTATGGGAGACAAATATTTAGAAGTATATAGGGCTTCATTAAAATATAAATATGACATAATTTCTTTACATTTCAGGATGTTGGTTCACTGTCATTTTACATTTATTCCACCTCTAGCTTTATCAACCATGGATGAAAAGATTCAGTGTGACAGAGCCTACTCTAGAAGACAGTGAGGCTAACAATGAAATAATACTTAATATTTAGCCAACAGTTCTATCAAATGTGTAACAGGCCAACTGCTTTAGTTAAAGTCCACTGCACAAGAGAAATTTGCCAAAACATTCTCAACTTCTCCAATGCTAGTTATTGAAACTTGCCAAGAACAAGATAGTGACCTTTTTAGTCTCACTCGGAGATGTGGTGCACAGGATGGTTTATGAAACAATGCAGTAATTATTAACAAAGATGTAATGTGCATGTGGTCCTAGTTTGATGGCTTTGAGATGGCCCTCTTTAGTAAAAGACAGAAGTTACTTCAATGAGGTAGGTCCTCATGGAACGGAGCAACTTGAGAGTTGTTGTTCGTGTTCTTGGTGTTGTTGTTGCTGTTAGGTGCCATCGAGTCAGTTCTGGCTCAGAGTGACCCTATGTACAACAGAACAAAATAATGCCCAGTACATATAAGATAAAATTAAGTTGGTCTGCCTGTGTTCCACCGGTGGGGACCCTAGAAGGAGCAGGAATGGTTTGCTCAAATGACAAGTGGTGAAATATTACCTCCCTGCTATCAGTTTCTGAAAATCCGAGCTTTTCGGCTTGTTCTTCAGTAATGTCTTTTTTGTCTGGCTCTTCCATGAATACAGGTTTGTCCTGCAGGATCCACTTTCTGTATACTTGCACTACTTTCCTTGTTACCGCTATGTCACTAGAAGGCAGCAAGAATGCCTAAAAGTAAGAGAGAAAACACTGGTGAAACCCACACCGTGTCAATCACAACACAGCCACATGTATCAGACATTCCAAATGGCTATCACTGCTTTCAGACTTGTCTTTGAAACCAATGAACACAGGACCATATATCTCTTTGCACAGAAAAATAAACTGGAAAAAAATTCTCATAAACGGGAAAGGTAAAAAAGGTCATTTATAGCTTCTATATTCTAAATCAATATTTTTTTCCTACAAAATACATGACTTTATAGGTTTAAGAGATTCTTAGGGCATAATGGCTAAGCACCCAGCTGCTACCCAGATAGTCGGTGGCTTGCGCCCACCAGAGTTACGTGAGATAAAAGACCTGGCAGTATGCACCTATACAGATTATACCCTTGGGGGTCCCATGATACAGTTCTTCTTTGTCTTACAAGGTCTATAAAGTAGGTATCAACTCTACAACTTAAAATAATAACACAGATATTTTAAGTGGATATGGAAAGCATCTTAATTGTACAAAAGGAAACTTTTTCCAAAGAATAAAGAGTAAACTGATAACAGATATATTACTACAGCCAGTGGTAGCCAACTGTGCACACTTCTTCACAGCTCCACATAAAGTAGTCATACTTTGGGAGATTGGTTTGACTATGCTGGAAGTATTTACACACAGAAACAGGAAAATGCTAAAAATCAGGTTTGGGGTCCTTCCCCCATCTCGTGTGTGTGTGTGTGTGTGTGTGTGTATCAGCTGCTCAATATTTACCAATATACCACTGAGCACAGCTGTCAATGTTATCAAAAGCCACCAGCCAGTGTGTCATTCTGAATTTTATATGAATTCAATTAACATGAAAGGACTCCTCGATGATGTTCCTGATTAGAGCAGCCAGTCCACAGAGAGGACAACATGGCTGGCCCCACTATAAGACATGATGCCCCTCAGTGACCAATGGCGCTAGAGGGGACAGCACCGGAGACACAGTGTGGGAATTGCACCTGACCTGATCCCACCACACCGAGGCAAAGCACTGGGGGAGTGCAGCGTAACAGCAAGGGAATGGAGTGGCAAGGTCCCCAGGGAATGCTGAAAGTGGACTTTGGGGCCAGGGCGTGGTGCCCCAACAGACTGGACTGGAAAACAGTCCTAAAGGCCAACAAACGATCCCTGAACTAACTACAACAACAAAAGAAAGGACACCTCAGGGCTTCGTTCTTATGTTTTGGGCCGCTGATGGCAAGGTCAGCAGCTTGCAACTACTAGCCAGCCTCTCCTTGGAGAAAGATGAGGCTTTCTACTGTCCTAAAGACTTACAGCCTTGGAAATTCACAGGGGCAGTGCTACCCTGTCCTATAAGGTCATTGTCAGTCAGAATTGATTTGATGGTAGTGATTTTTCTTTTTAATTAATATTAAGGAATCCCCTGACACACCTACACAAAGAATTTACTGATCTAGGGCAGGAAGATTCCAAAAATATAAACCAGTAATTAAATGGGAAATAACTGTTTTATGGACTATTTCTGCATGAGAGATGAGCACCTATGACATGCACTTTACCAAGTACCTCAATACTCAAACGAATGCACTGTTGTTGTTTCAATATGAAAGTTATATTAAGTATATTTGCACATAAGTGTTCATTAGCTCAATCTCAACCAGTGCAAATCATAACACTTTTAAACTATTTTTACCTAAGCTGAATCGGTCTTGTTGTTGTTTGGTACCTTCCTTTTTTGAATTATAATTTTAATATTTTATTGACATAATTCATATATCATGAAATTCAATGGTTTAAACATATTAAGGAGAATTGTGTAATTATCACTGTAATCAATTTTAGAAAATTTCTTCTTTCTTGTATTCATTATTATTACCTTCCCATTTCCTCCAATTCCCCATGCCATACTTCAAAAAAATATTAACCCAGATACTGTATGTATAAATTTATCTATCCTGAATTCCATATAAAAAGTAAAGGCAAAAGAACCCAACAACAAAAGAAAACAGAAAACTCTCAATTGCAGAGATAACAGAAAATTAAAAAAAACTAAAACAAAGTTGAAATGAATCAAAAGGAGCAACATAGGATAAGGTGTTTTAACCAAACTATATCTGCATTAGTCCACTTTGCCAGGCACTCTGTTGATAACAAGGCTATTCACATTTCTAGTCAATGGTCAGAGGGGATTCTGACCATTCTTAATCTACTTGGGGACCCTGCAACTGAATCTTGGGCTTTCACTGTCATCCATAAACCAAAACCATGCCATACTCATGGCGATCAAATTGATTCCAACTCATGACTCTTAGGCTTCTGCAAACTGGGTGCTCAGATTTGAAACTCTAATATCAATCCCTCCTCTGGTTTTGGGTTATAATATTGACAATTCTTGGATCACACATGCTGTTGTGCTTCTTCCATGTGGACTTAGATGACTGTGTGTTTTAAGACAAGCCTTTAAGACTTCAGATGCTATTCTTGCTGATAGTTGGGCACCGTCAGATGAATGTTTTCTTCTAGAGAAGAAGAGCCAAAGGCTCAGAAAACCTAATATAGTTTCCAAGGTTACAAACTGGTTAGTGACAAATCTAGGTCTTAACCACAGGTTTCAGAAAATTGTTTTAATATCCTCTTTAAAATTCATGCCACAAGATGCAACTGTAAGCTAACTTCACTTGTAGGGAAAGTTCATATAATGGATAAATTGTTATAATAGAGGTCTTTATAAGACTGTAGTGTTATCAGTATAGACATCAATTATTCTTATTTGAAAGATAAACAAAGGCAAAGTATAAAATCCTTTTCTAATGTTTTTCCAAATTTTATATTATTTTTCATACATTAAAATGTTTAAAGAAGTGTATATGTCTACATTCTACCATTAGCATTTCTTAATATTTGCTTCAGCGCATTTTTATCTAGCCATATCTCTACCAATCCTTCCTTCAATCTATCTATGACCCTACAATACACACCTAGTTTACTTGGTATTATCCCATATAAGTCCCTTAAGCTATATACATTTTCCTTCCTTTACTCCTTGGTTTATTTTTCCACCTCAGAGTTAGTAATTTCAATTGTCCTGTCTTCAAGTTTTCTGAATATTTATTCTTCCAGCTGGTCAGAAAGCACCACAGAGATTTGGGAATGGCCTCCTTCCCACTCATCTCTGGATTTATAGTTTATGATGAGAACACAAGGGTAGTAATGGAATGGTTTTGCTCAAATACGAAATTTTCCCTCCATATGTAAATTTGTATTAAACAAAATCACAACACAACTAATTTAAGATAGAATGTATGTGTAGGTCAGTTCCAATGCATAGTCACCCTGTGTACAACGGAAGGAAAGATTGCCCAGTCACACAGCACCCCCAAAATTGTTCCTAAATTTAAGCCCCTTGTTGTAGCCACTGTACCAATCTATCTTCTAGAAGAGATTCTCTCTCTCTTTTTTTGCTAACTTCCTAACAAGAAGGATGTCTGCTATACTTTATCTAAGCACTCAAGATTCATTGGTACAATATCTGCATACAAGGGGTTGGGAAATCAACCCAACAAAGATTCAGGTACCCTCCACATCAGTAAAATTTCTAGGAGTCTAGTGGTGTGGGGCATGTCGAGATATTCCTACTAAAGTGAAGGATAAGCTATTACATTTAGCTCCCCCAATGACTAAAAAAGAGGCACAACGCCTAGTGGGCCTCTTCGGATTTGGGAGGCAGCATATTCCTCACTTGGGTGTTCTACTTCGACCTATTTATCAAGTGACACGAAAAGCCTCCATATTTGAGTGGGGCCCAGAACAAGAAAAGGCTCTTCAACAAGTTCAGGCTGCCGTGCAAGCTGCTTTGCCACTGGGACCATATGATCCAGCTGACCCAATGGTGCTAGAGGTGTCAGTTGTAGATAAAGATGCAGTGTGGAATCTTTGGCAGACCCCTATTGGTGAATCACAGCGTAGACCATTGGGATTTTGGAGTAAAGTCTTGCCATCCTCTGCAAACAACTACTCCCCCTTTGAAAAACAGCTGTTGGCCTGTTACTGGGCCTTGGTGGAGACTGAATGCCTCACCATGGGCCAAGTCACCATGAGGCCTGAATTACCTATCATAAAGTTGGACGTGTGCAGCAATACTCCATTGTTAAATGGAAGTGGTATATACGAGATCGGGCCAAAGCAGGACCTGAAGGAACAAGTAAGCTGCATGAAGAAGTGGCCCAAATGCCAACAGTCTCCACTCCTGTCACATTGCCTCCTTTCTCCCACTCTGCACCTATGGCCTCCTGGGGAGTTCCTTACCATACTTTAAGTGAAGACCAAAAAAGTAATGCTTGGTTTATGGATGGCTCTGCACGATATGCAGGTGCCACTCATAAGTGGACAGCAGCAGCACTACAGCCCTTTTCTGGGATCTCCCTAAAGGACAGTGGTGAAGGGAAATCTTCCCAATGGGAAGAACTTCGAGCAGTGCACCTGGCCGTTCAGTTTGCATATAAGGAAAAATGACCAGATGTGAGATTATACACTGATTCATGGGCTGTGGCTAATGGCTTGGCTGGATGGTCAGGGAATTGGAAGGACCATGATTGGAAAAATGGTGACAAGGAGGTGTGGGGAAGAGGTATGTGGATAGACCTCTCTGAATGGACCAAGAAAGTAAAGTTAATTGTAGCTCACGTGAACACTCACCAAAGGATTACCTCTGAAGAGGAGGACTTTAATAATCAAGTGGATAAGATGACACGCGCTGTGGAGATTGGTCCTCCTCTCTCTTCTGCCGTCCGTGTTATCGCCCAATGGGCACATGAACAAAGTGGACATGGTGGCAGGGATGGAGGTTATGCTTGGGCACAGCAACATGGACTTCCACTCACCAAGGCTAACTTGGCCACTGCCACTGCTGAGTGTCCCATTTGCCAGCAACAGAAACCAACATTAAGTCCAAGATATGGGACAATTCCTCAGGGAGATCAACCAGCAACTTGGTGGCAGGTTGATTACATAGGACCACTTCCATCATGGAGGGGACAGCGGTTTATTCTTACTGGAATAGGCACCTACTCTGGATATGGATTTGCCTTCCCTGCACGTGATGCTTCTGCCAAAACTACTATTCGTGGACTTACAGAATGCCTCATCCACCGGCATGGCATCCCACATAGCATTGCTTCAGATCAAGGAACTCTCCCACCTGAAAACACAGCACGGATTCCACTGAACTGGCAGCTGAGAATGCCCCCTGGGCACTTGGGACTTCTCATGCCTTTGGATCAACAGGTCAGGAAGAGTGTCACCGTACTAAGTGGTGTGATTGATCCTGATTACCAAGGAGAAATTGGACTGGTATTACATAATGGAGGTAAAGAAGAATATGTCTGGAATCCAGGAGATCCCATATGCCGACTCTTAGTGTTACCATGCCCTGTTATTAAAGTAAATGGTAAGTTGCAGCAACCCAATCCTAACAGGACTTATAATGACCCAGACCCCTCAGGAATGGAGGTCTGGGTCACCCTGCCAGGCCAAAAACCGCAGCCAGCTGAGGTGCTTGCTGAGGGCAAAGGTTATACAGAATGGGTAGCAGTAGAAGGCAGTTCTACCTATCAATTACGACCACGTGATCAATTGCAAAAGCGAGGCTTGTAATTGTCAATGTATTTTCTTTGTATGTGATTATTGCATATATTTCCTTTGTTCAAGTATGTTATATCAGATATAATTTGACTCAGTGTGTTTTCATCTATATGTATGATAGATGATTGATGATAAGTATAAGTGTGATTTCATTAATATCTGAAAATTAGATAAGTATGTATTGGTAAAGAATTGTGTACAGGTGCCAGGCTGGCAAGGGGTGGATTGCTATAGTTTATTGTGCCAGCCTGGCCGATAAACACAAGTAGGATTAACTGAAGGGCAGAGGGATAAATGGCTCGGTGAGCCTCGCCTTGCTTGTTCTGTGCCTCAGTTTAAAGGGGTACACTACCTGTGGGATGCCTAGCCTGTGGACTGTGTCGCTGTAAGTTGAGGTCCCTTTAAGCCCACACAATTGGAATGTTCATCTCTGGAGCTGGGGACTGACAGTTGATGACAGTTGGGGACCTGCCCTGCAGTTTGCTGCCTGGGTATATATAGCCCAGCTCTCTCTACAGAAGAAAACTGGTAAATGGCAGCTCTCAAAACTTGAAGGACTGCTAGTATCTCACTGCTTTAAAATTTAACTGTTAATTTCTTGTATTATCTATCTGTATATTATTTAACGGTTTATTTCTTGAATTATATATCTATCCTTATAAATATATTTATATATAATTACTAGCAATCTGGTTTGTCTCTCTAGAAAACCCTGTCCAATACAATGTCCTTCTCCAGAGATTGGTTCTTTCTTGATAACATGTCCAAAGTCCATGAAACAAAGTCTGACCATCTTAGTGTCTAAGGGGCATCCTAGTTGTACTTCTTCCAATACACAGTGATTTGTTCCCTTGACAGGCCATGGTGTATTCAATACTGTTGGCCAACACCATAATTCAGAACTTCCAAATGAAGAACAGAAGACAAAGAAGGAAGAGGCTGTCCACTTAGAAGAACTGGCCACCAAAACCTGTATGGATAGTAGAACGTGGTCAGATAGTGACAACCTTGTGAACAGAAGCCAAACACTGTCACAGACAGTGCTGGATAAACTCTTCAGGTTGGAAGGAATTTGAACATGACTGGGGAAGAGTTGCCTCCTCAAAGTAGAAGGGATCCTGATGCTGTGGGGGAGTAAAGCCGTGGGAGCAGAGCCTGCGGAAGTAAAGCCTTCGGGATCTTCTCTGGTTGGTGGGCTACAACTCAAAAGAAGAAGAACTAGCTGAAAACAACTCTTAATCATTGGAATTTTGAAAAGACAAGTTATTCATGTAGGAAAATTATGAAAATTGGAAGCCTTGGAAAATGAAATGGAACAAGATTGATATCCTAGGCATTAGTGGGCTGACACAGATTGTTGGTGGCCATTTGAATCAGAAAATTATATATTTGACTTATGCCTGGAATCACAGGTTCAAGAGGAATAGGGTGATTCACATTCATAGTCATAAACAAAGGGACATTTCCAAATCTATCTTGAAGTACAAAGCTGTCTCTGATATGATAATACTAATCCACATACAAGGAAACATCATCAGTACAACTAACCTTTATGTATTAATGGTGCTAAAACTAGGGATGAGGAAACTGAAAAATTCAAACATTTTCAGTCTGAAATGGATCAAACATGTAATCAAAATACATTGATAAGTATTGGAGAGTAGAATGCAAAAGTTGGAAACAAAGAGGAAGAACAAGAATTGGAAAATATGGCATTGGTGATAGAAACAAAGCTAGAAATCGCAAGATAGAATTCGGGAAGACCGCACCATGGAGCGTCGAAGTCCTCCTGACGTCCAATGGTCACCAAGAGGTTCAACCCCTTCATGACCTCAGACTTCAGCAAGAACCGCAAATGCCACTGCAATGACCCCACGCACCTGCGCAGGAACATCGTATAATCCCCACTCTCCAAGGAGCTGCAGCAGAAGTATAATGTCCGCTCTATGCCATAGGCAAGGACAGAGTGTCAGGTGGTTTGAGGACACTTCAAAGGCCAGCAAGTCAGCAAGATGGCCCAAGTGTACAGAAAGACGTACATCATCTACATCGAGCTGGGACAGTGGAGAAAGTCAACAGTACAACTGTCCACGTGTGCATTCATCCGAGCAAGGTAGTCATCACCAGGCTGAAGTTGTACAAAGATTGGACAAAATTCTTGAAGGCAAAGCCAAATCTCCACAGGTTAGAAAGAGAAAGGTAAGTACAAGTTAGAAGGCATTGAGAAAAGGCAGCAATGAGCATAGCCTGGTGTGGAACCACCGTTGAGCAGTAGATGTCTAGCCTCATGCATGTCTCTTGGGAACTTTTCTCAAGAGGCATCTGGAGCTTTTCCTTACCCTCCTGTTATGTGATTGATGTGTGGCTCTGTAACTCTGTCTTGGCAATTTTGATTACTTTTATGAATAAAACTTGGAAGTTCCTCAAAAAGAAAAAGAGGGAGAATTTAGCAAGACCGATAACATCTTCATTGAAAATACCTTTGAAAAACAACACAAAAGGTGACTTATGTAAGGATTTCTCTAGATGGAATACACAGAAATTAAACTTACTACACCTGTGGGAAGAGTTAATGGAGAAGCTTTAGATCAGCAGCTAAAACAAGGCTAGGGACCAACTGTAGAAAACACCATCAATTGCTGACATGTAAATTAAGGCTGAAACTGAAGAAAACTAATACAAGTCCAAGAGACCCAAAATATGACCGTAAGTCTATCCCACTTTAGTTCTGAAAACATCTCAAGAACAAATTTGATGCAGTGAACATCAATGACGGAAAGGGTCATTAAACAGACAGGAAATAAAGAAAAAAATCAAAGTGGATGTCAGAAGAAACTTTGAAAATGGCTCTTGATTGTAGAGAAACTGAGGCAAATGAGAGAAAGGGTTAAGGCAAGTACTGAATAGTGCATTTCAAAGTGCAGCTCAGAAGACAAAGCTTTATAATGAGCCGAGCAAAGGCCCGAGTTAGCGAACCAAAATGGAGGAACACTGGATATGTTAAACTACAAGAACCAAAGAAAAACTTCAAGCCTCAGGTTGCAACAGTGAAGGATCCTATCGGGAAAATATTGAACAGTGCAGGAAGCATCCAAAAAAGATGGAAAGAATACAAAGTCTCTACCAAAAAGAACTAGTCAACATTCAATCATTTCAGGGGTAGCATATGATCTAGAACCCACGGTACTAAGGGAAGCAGTCCAAGCTGCATTTAAAGCATTAACTAAAAAGAAGTCTCCAGGAATTGATGGACTACCAAATGAAATTTTTCAACAAGCTAATGAAGCACTGGAAGAACTCACTAGTTTATTTCAAGAAACCTGGAAGGCAGGTAATTAGAGAAGTGACTTGGAGAGATCCATATTGGTACCTAATCCATAGAATGTACAAATTATAAAACAATATCATTAATATCAAATGGAGGAAAATGTTGATGTATATCATCAGGAAACAGTTGTAGCAGTACATTGACAGGGAGCTGCCAGACTTTCAGGCCAGATTTGGAAGAGGATGTGGAACAAGGGATATCATTGCAGATGTCAGATAGATCTTGGCAGAAAGTACCAGAAAGATGTACACTTGTGTTTTATTAATTATGAAGTCATTCAGTTCTGTAGATTATAACAAACTTTGGATAACCTTGAGAAGAATGAGAATTACGAAACACTTAATTGTGCTCATGCAGAACTTGTACAAAATTGAGGCAGTTGGGCAAACAGAACAAGGGACAATGCATGGTTTAAAATCAGGAGTCAGAGTTGTGTCCTTTCACTATATTTATTCAGTCTGTATGCTGAGCAAAAGTTCAGAGAAGCTAGTTATCTAAAGAGGGATCTGGCATCAAGGTTGAAGGAAATCTTAACAACCTGCGATATGCAGATGACACAACTTGTGCTTGCTGAAAATGAGGAGGGCTTGAAGTACTTGCTCATGAAGATCAAGGACTTCAGCCTTCAGTACAGATTACAACTCAATGCAAAGAAGATCAAAGTCCTTATAAATGGGCCAGTAGGAGAGATCATAATGAACGGAGTTGTCAAGGACTTCCTCTTGCTAGATCCACAATCAATGCTCAGGGAAGCGGAAGCCAAAAATCAGAGGATGCGTTGTATTGGATAAATCTGCTGCACCAATTAAAAAGTGAGAATGTTACTTTGAGGACCAAGGTATGCCTGACCCAAGCCATGGTACTTCATTTGCCTCGTATGTATGTGACAATTAGACAATGAATAAAGAAAACCGAAGAAGTGGTGCATTTGAATTATAGTGCTGGCCAAGAATACTCAAAATACTGAACTGCCAATAGAACAAACAAATGCATCTTGGAAGAAGTATTGCCAGAACACTTCATAGATGTAAGGATGATGAGACTTTATCTCATGACCTTGGACATATTACCCTGTTAGACCAGTCCCTGGGAAAGGGTATCATGCTTCATAAAGTAGTGAGGCAGTGAAAAAGAGGTAGACTCTTGATCAGATGGACTGCCACAGTGGCTCCAATGCAAGAAAAATCCTGAGAATGCTCCGGAACAGGAAGGGGTTAGTTTTCTGTTACATATAGGGTCACTTTGAGTCACAACCAATTTGATGGCACCTAACAACATTTAGGTTCAAATGTAACCCCTTATCATTTTTCTGCTTTTTGATCCATTTAAAATTTAATGGCAATGGGTGTTGTGGGTAAAGTTTATTATTTTCTGCTTTTATTGAGGATTTTCTGTAATTTATTTTGCTATTATTCTTGGAGTGTTTTTGTCTGGTTTGGTTTAATTTAGCTTATTTTTCTTTATATGAAATCTAAGATAGGTATATTTATAGAGATAATAACTAGATTCATAGTTTCTTAGGGTTATGGCACAGAAGACATGATGGCATAGTGCAACGGTTCTCAACCTGTGGGTCACGCCCCCTTTGGGGGTCGAACAACCCCCACACAAGGGTCATCCAATTCATCACAGTAACAAAATTACAGCTATGAAGTAGCAACAAAAATAATTTTATAGTTGCGGGTCACCACAACATGAGGAACTGTATTAAAGGGTTGTGGCATTGGGAAGGTTGAGGACGAACCACTGGCATAGTGGATAAGAATTGGACTGCTAACCGTAGGATAAGTCAGTCAACACCACTAGCCACTCTGAGAAAGATAAGGCTTTCTACTCCTGTAAAGAGTTACAGTGGTTCTCAACCTTCCTCATGCCGTGGCCCTTTCATACACTTCCTCATGTGGTGGCGACCCCCAACCATAAAATTATTTTCATTGCTACTTCATAACTGTAATTTTGCTATTGTTATGAATTGAGCAGCCCCTGTGGAAGGGTTATTCAACCCCCAAAATGGTCGCAACCCACCGGTTGAGAACTGCTGAGTTAATAGTCTCAGAAATCCACAGGGGGCAGTTCTAGCCTATCCGGAAGGTCACAATGAACCAGAATCAACTTGATGGCAATGGGTGTAGTGGGTAAGGTTATCGCAGAGAAGACTGGTGGGAATGGGGAATAAGTAATAATGAATACGATATTGAAGAAAATGTTCTACAATTGATTGTGGTGATGATTGCATAACTATTTATAACACTTTTTAACATTTAACACATTTTACATCTTTTAAACATTTACTCATGGCAGACTTCCTCCTAATTGAAATGTGAACACTTTCATTATTTTTTATTTTTTCTGGAATCCATGTAATAGCAGTATGAAAGCCAATCATGTACCCAGAGGTCAGCATACTGGCCAGAGCGTTACCCTCATCAAGAGAATCTGGATGTATGGGAGATGGTAGGGGAATGAATGGTGGCCCAAAGGAAATGGAAGTAGACAGTATGATAGGAAGCAAGTAAGGTTGGAGGTGGGAAGTATCCATGAATTTTAGGGTTAGCTTTCCAGGCCACACTCCTGACCCTGGCATTTTTCCTTCTTAGTAAATCTTCTTGTAGGTGTGTTTTTTTATTTGTCTGAAGCTTCTCATTTATTTGTCTGAAGCCTCCGTTCTTTAGAGTATGTTTAAATAATGAAGCCATATCTTTATGATAGGCTTTGATCCATGTTGTATCAAGCCAAATGTCAGAGTCATCACTCTGGCCTGTATCACACCAAAACAGCATTGCGTCGTCCTGCTTGAGGATGTCTCTGCAGGCACCCATTGCCATGTCAAGTCTACGGCATGAACCATGATGTGGGACTGGTCTCTTCTGAATGTGTTGTATCTATTCTTGAGTTGATGTCTAAATTCAGGTGGGATGTATTCAAGGCCTACTCTGGTCCTCGTTTGTGGGGGGAGGTCAGATGCTCACAGGCATCCTTCCTGAGGGCGATCAGTTGCCAGACTACAATAGACCCCACTCCCTGCTGTTAAGGACAATGGATGCCTGCAGTCATCTATTTGGTTCCAGTAGGTGGGGTTTACATCCTATTGATAATGGATCCTATGGAGATCCAGAGAACAGGTCAAAGTTAAGCTGCCATCCTAAACCTAGGATCCGCCCATCTTGTCACATGTATGCCCCCAATCCCTCCTCTTCCCATTATGTACATTTCCCTAGACTACCCCCTCATTATTGTATTACCTATAACATAGCCCCTTCCTGTGACGTATGTCCTCACCTGTAATTAGGGGGCTTGCATGTTCCCAGAGAAGATAAAAAGCCTGGGCTAGCATTAAATAGCTCTCTCCCTCCACATGGACCACCAAGTGGGACTGAGGTGAGCATGCTACTATGAATTGTGTCTGACTCCATTTATTTCAATACTTCTATCTCTCATGCTCTCTGTAACTTTACTATGATCTTTACTTATCATCACTGTACAATTGCGCCTACTGGACTCGTAATGATGTGTTAGGGGCTGGCTTCCCCTGACACTCGTTGCCTTTTAAAGTTTTTTTTCAGTTTCAATTTTAACTTGCACTTGAGCAAAATAGGATTATATCTGTGATTATTCAGGTATCTAATATAGTTCAACTCATCAGTAATAATTCAGTGTCTGAGATAGTTAAAATTTATTGTGCCAACACAGGTGGGTTTAGTTGAAGGGCAGAGAGATAAATTGCTCGGTGAGCCTCGCCTTTCTAGTTCTCTGGTCTCTTACTTTGTGATGCTTGGACCAGGGCGCAGCTGCCTTAGCCAGTTCCCTACTTCAACTCTCAAGGCTCACTTCCTACAAGACATCCCTGAGGAGAAGCCACATGGACCTACCCCGATGCAGCCCTGGGAGCTGGAGCAGCCGTGTGGAGACCCCTGCCAGCACTGAGATGCTTACACGTTCACTGATTCCACTCTTCTCCTGCAGTCGGCGTCACTGCATGTGTTTTGTGAGATGGAGGAGGACTTTGGAGATCGGTATCAGACATATGGGCTAATGTTGAACTTATGGACTTGGGTAGCACTGGGTTGGGATGCTTTCTTGACGTATACTTACCTTTTCAATAAAACTCTCTCTTATACATATGAGTTTCTGTGGATTTGTTTCCCTAGTTTACCCAGACTGTTGCATAAGCAAGAGTTTCATAAACTTACAGTATATGTGCACACACTAACCTGACGAAATACTTCATTGACAAAATTGACGTAACCTCGAGTTGACAGGAGGATTCGCTGTACCATTTCATATACCATTCGGTGCTCTTCTTCGATGCTGCAAAGGCTGGAGTTGCTGAGTCTTCGGTCAGACAAGGTGCTGCTGTTAGAACGGTCTTGACCCTCCTCTGTGGGCATGCCACCATCTAATTCTGGCACTCCCTCTGGCACTGTGCCACCACCACCAGCCTGAAGGAGAGTAACCAGCACTTCTGAGTCAACGCTCAACAAATTTTGGAAAAACTTAAGGCTTAGACTATTTTAGAGAACTCTGGTGACCACCAACCTTCACAGTTCAAACAATTGAAGGCAGCCCTGCCTGAAATACACCAGGTTTTAGGGTCTATACTTACCAATTTCCTAGCTTATTCTAACCATTGTCTACCTCAGTTATTTTACTGAAAACTGCTAAATTGTTGGGAAGGAGTTGAGAAGTTTTTCTAAAAAGTTTAATTTATCTGTAAGATTACATGAAACATTAAAGCAAAAAATCCACGTGTATTATCACCATGTAAGATCTCTACATTTGTACATTTGTTCTATGGTCAAAGATCTGAGCTTCGTTTTGTAGCCACAATACTAGGAAGCAACAATTAATTCATAAGACTAGGTGACGCATTGATCAAAGAATGCTAAGACATGTAAGGGTATTTTAAAAGATGAGCCTTGGTTTGATTTTTATAGTTAAAACCTCTGGTCAAATTCACTAATTTAGGAAAATTTAAATATTTAGAAGAATTTTTAAATGTAAATGATAACAGTAATTCAGTAAGGACTCAATAAGTTTAAGACAAACATTGCTGTCTGCTCTTATTTTTCCATAGAATTAAAGGTTTTCTCCAAATATAAAATACGTATAATTTTGCTTCCTCTTTGCAAATTCCAATGTTGCCCCTTTTAAATGCCAAGAAAATACTTAAAATAACTTAAACACAACTAAATCTACCCACTGTGAACATTTTTATACGAAATAATATGTGTAGTAAAAAATAATAATTTCAGTAACTACCAAAGGCAGTTCAAAAGCAAAAAAGATATGCAAACCGTAGTTCCAAGAGGAAATTAATGGAAGACTATATTTACAATAATTTTTCTCTTCATGTGTAAGCTACTAAGCCTCTGTGGCTTATCAAAGGGATTGTCACACTGTGAGAAGTCCTACCTTATAGAAACTATTTCATCTTTTTGATGGATCTTGCTTAGAAAAAAATAAAATTTTACTCAACTGTCTTTTTTATATGCATTTTTTTTTCAGAATGATAGCAGTATAGTACAGAAAGAAGCAGCCCAAATAAGCAACAGAACACTTGCTTGTGCACATTTCTAGCTGCAAGGCAAGTCCCTTAACTTATACAGTGAGAATAGCAGTAATGTCTCATAAGGCTCACTGACCTGTTACTTTTGAACTGCCAGCCCCGTTTCCCTGACAGATCAAAAACAGACGAAGGAAAGCATTTATATGTGTAGTAAATTAAAGATGTGCACAATTCATTGGAACTCCTTCCATAACAGGTAAAATCTGTCCCTTCGCTTTGGAGCACATGGATGGTGTGATTGCTTTAGCCAAGAGGAGAAAACAGAAAGGTTCGATCCCAGTTTCAGGCCCAGGCCCAAAAGGGTAACAGTTACTACTTTCCACCTCTTAATATGCTTGCTCTGGAACCCTGAATGGCCAAGTACACAGCCCAACTACCCCGCTGGAGGAACGAGGAAGTGAGGCTCTATGAGTTCAGCCTTCCAAATCCTCCACTAAGACGATAGGCATAAGGATAAAGCACTTTTGGAGTCACCAGAACCAGCCTAGCTGCTAGCAGAGTGCCAATATCCACTGACCTCGATAACATTACATGAAGCACATAAACGGCCTCCAAATTCTGCTCAAATTCCTGACTCAAAAAGTGAAACATAAGAAAATGCCTATTCCTCATGCAAAATATTTATATAGTGAATGAAGGGGGAAGTGCAGAGTGGAGACCCAAAGCCCATTTGTCGGCCACTGGAGATCCCCTCACAGAGAGGTTTAGGAGAGGAGATGGGTCAGTCAGGGTGCGAGGTAGTACCGATGAAGAACACAGCTTTCCCCCTGATCCTGGATGCTTCCTCCCCCCAACTACCATGATCCGAATTCTACCTTTCAGGGCTGGATAGGGCAGAGGTTGTACACTGGTGCATATGGGGGCTGGAGGCACAGGGAATCCAGGGTGGATGATACCTTCAGGACCAGGGGTGTGAGGGGCGATGCTGGGAGAGTGGAGGGTGAGTGGGTTGGAAAGGGGGAACTGATTACAAGGATCCACATGTGACCTCCTCCCTGGGAGATGGACGACAGAGAAGGGGGGGAAGGGAGACTCCGGATAGGGCAAGATATGACAAAATAACAATCTATAAATTATCAAGGACTCATAAAGGAGTGGGGAGCGGGGAGGGAGGGGGTGAAAAAGAGGACCTGATGCAAAGGGCTTAAGTAGAGAGCAAATGCTTTGAAAATGATTAGGGCAAAGAATGTACGGATGTGCTTTATACAATTGATGTATGTATATGTATGGATTGTGATAAGAGTTGTATGAGCCCCTAATAAAATGTAAAAAAACAAAAAAAGAAAATGTCTATTATGGTAAGCCATTAATTTTAAGGTTATTTGTAACATAGCAATTAGATAACTAAAATAATATACATAAAGAATTATCTTTAAAGATATCAAATCATTTCAAAATGAGCTGTTAGCCAAACAGAATACAATAATCATGCAGAAAATCTACTTCTAACAAAGTGCTTTGCGTAGCTTCCTCTAATCCAAAGTGCCCATCCATCCAGTCTCTCTACCCTACCTCCCACCACCCCTGGTCCCACATTTGACTTGCCACTTCCCTACCTACTTGTAAACTTCTTTTTATTGGCATCTTTAGAACTAGTATAAAAATCTTGATATTTAAAATACACTGTCAGGAATCCAGAAAATAAATACTGTCTTCTCTCTTAAGACATACAAAGTACAATCATTCAAAGATAATAATTTCACAAAAGATGTGTTGGGGCCCTCTACAGTATCACCAATGTCACCTACCAAATTTTCTTTGCTTCCTGTACAATTATCTGTCTTTTGTGCTTGCTAAAACACAAGGATTTTCTTTCTCCCTTCCTTCCTTTCTTTTGACCTTCTCTTGTATAGATTTTATTTTCATATTGATATACAGAAAATCAGTGATAGAAATATAACATAATTTAATATTTAGTTTGTAAAAAATCCAAAATGTAGAAGTCCTCTCCCTTACATTAAAATTTCCATCTAAGCTTACTCCGGAGGGATATCCCAATTCAAAAAGGAGCCTAATATGGTCAGTAAAATAAGTAGCTGTACACAAACCATCATTCCAATTTTGATAAACACGGGTGCATGAAGCTTCAGGAGATGGTGGTCTAATGGCCCCTGGAGAAATGTAGGTAGAGATAGTTTCCTAATAATCATTGCAAAACCTGCTTTCTTAGAAGATCAAATGCATCCTATGCCATCATAGAAACCTCTAATCTCCTCCTACAATCATTGTTTTAAAAAAAAAAACCTTGTGTATTAACTTGTGAAGTCAGGACTGAACATGTCAGAGGAGAAACCTAGCTCTTTTCCTTCAGCAAGCGCTTACAGAATAAGCTCAGAATTTCTCTAAACAACCTGGTCTCTGTTTTTGCCTACAGTGACAGGCTCTCCCAGACGCCTTGTGGTCCACAACAATAACATTAAAAACTTTACTGTAACTTTACTGTAATTCCATCTTTCACTGTAACTCCAGAAACCACAACAACAATGGCTGAGGAGGCTGCTCAGGGTCCTGCTCTGTGGCGCCGGGGAGGAGTTGGAGAAGCAGAGACATAGGCAGCGGGACTGCAGGGCCCACCGGGCCCAGAGGGAGCGGTATTTGCTCTTCTATGTACTATCCGTTCATCTCCTCTGTCCATGTTTCAGGAGAGTTCGCTCATCAATTTGTAGGCAGTCATGTGCTATAAAGCAGTGGTTCTCAATCTTCCTGATGCCACGACCCTTTAATACAGTTCCTCGTGTTGTAGGGACCCCCAATCATCAAATTATTTTTATTGCTACTTCATATCAGTAATTTTGCTACTGTTATGACTTGGGAAACTCCTGTGAAAGGGTCATTTGACCCCCAAAAGGTGTCGAGACCCGCAGGTTGAGAACCACTGCTCTAAAGGTTTATTATTCATGATCTAATGTTCAGAGTTTTTTCATCTTTTTTAAGTAAAACTAAACCTCCTTTCCTCTCTAACTTCTGAGTCTAATCTCTACTAAAAGAGGTCACTTCCACTACTCAAGTCTACAGATATATTACTATCAATCTGTTACGATTTATAACAACTTTATAGGACAGGGTGGTAGAACTGCCCATAAGCTGTAATCTGTTTTTCTAAGTTTCTAAGTTTTATTGGCACTTACTCGAGTATATAGTTGAGTATAAGCCAACCTGAATATCAGCCAAGGTGCCTAATTTTATCACAAAAACTGCACAAAAAATGTGCTGAAATACTTAGCTGATACACAAGTATATACGGTAACCCACATATCACACAATGCAATATTTCAATCACAGCGAGTTGTATAATAATCACCACAATCAATTTTAGAATACCCCCGCCATCTCCCATAGTTAAATTGCTTTTAAAATGAGTTGTGTAATTACCATCAGTTCTAGTGCTTCCCCCCCTTCTCTTATACACTGTTTGCTCCCCAGCCCCCTTGTCTTCTCTGTCTCCCACCATTTCCTAGCTCTGCTACAGACCCTTGCGACAGTCCTTATCTCTGTGCATCTACTCCTGGGCTTCACAAACTGGAAAACACAACAGAAATGATACCATCCATAAATAAAGTAGTAAGGGCAAAATAATAATAACACAGGTATGAAAATACAAATAATCAGTTAGAAAGATAAGACCATCATGAATATTTAAAAGGCCAAGGAGGAAATTTTTGTCATGGAGCAAGCATGAAATACTTGCACCTAGAACAATTACAGGTTGAGTAAAGAAGGAGGTCAAATGACCAAGTATCCAGTTCAACCCAGTATAATTACAATGGTCTCTATCTGATAGTAAAGCTGTTCAAGACCCTTGCCTGTGGCTAGAAGGGGTCTGCCAAAGGCTTAATCTGACTAGATACTCTGCAGATGAGTTTGGGGCTCCCGCTGTTCTCCATAGCCTTCTATAAATTGGGTATTCACAATCTGAGCCCCGATAATTTTTGAATTTTGTTATTGTTGCCTTTGGATCCAACAAGCTGGTGTGCTTCTTCCATGTGGACTTACTTGGCTCCTTGCTTAGATGGCTGCTTGTTTGAATGCAAGCCTTTAAAACCCCAGCCACTATTCCGATTGACAGTCGGGTACCACCTACTCTCTTCACTACTCTTTGCTGTAGCACCCTTATCTTCAGTGATAATTACATGAGGGTGAGCATCAAGTAGGGCCATGTTAACAAAACTAACTGTTCTTGGATTGGAGTTAGAGTTCAGTGGGGGGCCAGAATCCATCTGCTTGTCCCTGGGACATGCATGACTCAGATTTACTTTGGTGACCATATTATGGCAATTCAAAACCCTAAAAGACCAACTACCCTGGTAAGGTGGGGAAGAGAGGGGTAAATAGATGGGCTGATACCAAGGGCTCAAGTAGGAAGAAAATGTTTTGGAAGTTTTGATGGCAACATATGTACAAGTGTGCTTAATACAATTGAATAAGTTATTGTTATAAGATTTGTAAGAGCTCTTCAATAAAATGATTAATAAAATTTAAAGAGACGAACTATCCCATCAACAGCGACAAACCAACTAGCAGACAACAACATAAAAACACACAAACAGGAACAAGCGACGGTAGAACATTGTCAATAATTCTCCTGGGGTGTAAGGCAGATTGCACTTGTAACATCATAAATTTTGGGGGAGTCCATGCCAGTGCAGTTCTACCATAAGCCACAACCCATGAGTTGCTGCTTCACACATTCGATTGAGCTCTGTTTACCCTAAGCATGGGAATTGGTGCCAGGGGGAACATCCTGGATCAATTCTTCCAAGGTCAAATCCCTACCCAACAGATCAATACCTGTCTTGGCCCTGCAGGGGGGGTATCGAGGGACTACATACATGGCGATTTGGGGTGCCTTTCCATGGGATTCCCATGACCATCACTTCCACGAGTCCAGGGTAGCCACTCTGTGCTTGTCTTCCCATCTGACGATCCCTGTCCTCAGTCCAAGGGTGCAGGCACCTTTGAGGCAGGGCTGGGTCACTCTGCTACGTCTCTATGTGAAGCTTTGGATTATGCCATGCTGACTGCAGGGTCAGCATCCAAGGTCATCTCGATATTTATTCCAGGACATGCTTCATTGAGGGTTGGGTAGAAATGTATTTGTAGTATCTACCAAGGGACATAAAACATGGACCACTGTCCCCTTCGGTTCCCTATTATCATTGTTTAGCATCCCTTCCTGATGTGAGGTTACTTCTCCCCAATCACCCAGCATACTCACCAACAGAACTGTCAGTGTCTCCTCTGAGATGCAGATGCTCCTCTCCCCTGACCTTAGGTTGATTTCCTAGCAAGGTTCTCTTTCCATTCCAGGGTGAGGGGTAGGCGGAGGGAATTGATTTGCCCAAGTCTTGTATGAATGCTGTATTGCCTCAAATGGATAATTCTTCTTCTATATGCCTCCTCTTGGAAAAGTGACCCCGACAATATGGGGTGTCTTCCTTCATGATGGCCCTTGTGAGGAGTGTAAGAGGGAGGTGATGTGTGATTCATGGCCAGTAGGTAACCTCCTCCCCTCTGTTCAGGAATTGTTTCCCAAGATTTGTTTAATTGGTGTCTCTGCTTATAGTAGTGGACTCATACAGTATTTGTCCTCTTGTGATTGACTTACTTCTCTCAGTATAATGGTTTCTAGGACCTTCCATTCCATGCAGCGTTTCATGCTTGCAACACTGTTGTTTAGGGATGGGTAGTAGTCCACTTTGTGTATGTACCATACATAGTCTAGCCATTCTTCCACTGTTGGGCATTTGGACGGCTTCCAGTTTCTTGCTGTTGAGAACTGTGCTGCTATGAACATGGGAGAGCATACTTGCACTTGAGTTGGGTCTCTTCTTTCCTCAGGGTGTATGCCTAATAGTGGTATTGCTGGATCACATGGGATTTCAATTCCCAGTTGCTTTCAGTATTGCTCTGTCGTTTGTCACAGTGGCTGTTTACATTTATAAGTCCACCAACTGTGTATACAAATTCCAATCTCTCCGTATCCTCTTCAGCATTTGTTGTTTTGTTTGTTTGTTTTTTAACTTGGGCTAGGATTATGGCTGTAAAGTGGCATTTCACTGTGTTTTTCATTTGCATCTTCCTGATGGCTAGTAATTGTGAGCGTTTTTTTCATGTGTTTGTTATCCATTTGTATTTCGTTTTTGGTGAACTGTCTGTTCCTATCTTTCCCCCATTTCTTAAGTGGGTCTCTTGTTATTTTCTTATTCAGCTCTTGCATAGTTCTGTATATTTTGGTAATTAGCCCATTGTCTAATGTGTAATTGATCAAAATTTTTCCCAACATGTGGGCTCGCATTTTACTCTCCTTATGAAGTTCTTTGATGTGCAGAGATGATGTAATTCCAGCAAGTCCCAGTCATCTCTCCTGTCTTCTGCTGTGTGTGCCTCCTCCATTGTACTTGGTGGTCTATGGACGCCCTGAAATAGGGCCCTTAGGTTTGTTTCAGCCTTCTCATTGATGATCCTGAGAGCTTTGGATTTCCATTTAGGTCTTCAATCCATCTTGAGTCCGTTTTGTGCATGAGGAAAGGGATGGGTCTTGGTTCATTCTTTGGCATATGGAAACGCAGTGTGTACAACACCGACTGTAATCTTGACACAGTGGGCTGACACTTCCCCTCCCTTGGAGTGGGTGACGGGTGGAGCTGCTGAGCTTTTCGGATGACCAGCCAAGTACTTTAACCCCTGTAACACCAAGTGTCCCCTAAGTTTATATACTCTCCTGACATTCCTCCTGAAGCATCATTATCTTATTTTGTTCTTTAATATTCAAACCTAAAATCAATCTGAAATTTGCTCATGTAATAATAGGAAGCAAGGTTTGAACAATGGAGCCAGCATCGTTATTAAGGAAAACGCTATTTTTCTTTCTTTTGATCATGCTTGATACCATCCTTTCAGCTAAAGAGAAATTCTGATAGCTTCCAGGGCTTGCAGATTAGATGAGATGCTCAGCGCTAATCTCAGTCTAGCTCCTTTGTAAAACCTGTCTGAAATCTATGTAATTTCCTGATAATCCTTTAAGCCAAATGCTTACTTAAGCTTGTTTCTACTGTACTAATCCTTCCTGGGGCTGAAGGGCGCTTCAGTTTGAAGTATGTCTTTTTTCTACTCAGATACATTTTTCTCCTTACTTACTCAAACTTTAACTCTCACTCTTTTTTCTTTCTTTCTCATGTTTAGAAAGTGAACTGGAGCTCTCCTTGAATCTTGTCTACTCATCTCGGATTTCTGTCTAAATTTTGCTCAGTACATTATTCTTCAGAGAATCAATTATGTTCTTAGCATTAAACTCACTGCCACTCATAGCAACCCTGGAGGACATGGAAAAATTACCTCTGTGTGTTTCTGAGTCTGTAACTCCATGGGAGTAGAAAGTAAACTGCTGGCCTTGCAGTTCGTAGCCCAGCATGTAATCTCTATACCACCAGAAGAGCGCTTAGCACTAATCTTCTTTTTTAATGTTTTGGGGTTTTTTTTTTGTTTTCCTTTTAAATTTAGAAACGTTACTATTCTTATTGCTTTTTTATTCTTATTGTCTTTACATCTCCCTAAGGTATGTCCTCTATCTCTTTAGTCAGCTGTAGTTTAATGCAACCTCATTTCAAGACTCTTAGTGTAATGATTTCCCATCAAGATACGGACTCCATTGAGGGCAGAGACCACCTATCTGCCTCCTCTGGCTTCTTCATTCTCCACGCACAGGGCTAAGTCGCATTTTCAGGACCTCCGGAGCACCAGAAAACCGCTGTGAGCCCTAATTTCAGTGACAACAAACAAAAACCACCTGAAACCATGGCCCCTCAGCTCTGGCCTAGAATAAGCAAAAAGTGGTAGTTCCCCATCTAGCACAGTCTTTAGCTGCATGCCTGCTGGGAAAGCCCCTTTTTTGTCTGCTAGAAGGCAACAACGCAAACAGACGTCAAAGCAACGTAGATCCCACACAAGAAGAGGTCTTTACCATGGCCTCCGAGAGAAGTCGTCTTCCTTTTAGGGTCCTTGTAGCTAAATAACCACTCCAAAATTCTGACCTGCTGATCCATCCCTTCCTGCGATATTAAGGGCACTTGACTGTTTTACACATCCTCTCTATAGACTACCTAAGCATTTCCTAAGGGCCTTTCATGTGACAGTTACCATGACGGGCACTGGTCATCAGTAAAGGCAAGGCAAGCATGTGCCTGGTGGTAGACTTGTGGGTCACTAAGAAAGGGTGAAATAAGGGAAAGCTTTATTCTAGAACACAGCAAGTGCTTACAATTCATAGCTTCCTCAGAAATCTCAGCATTACAGACAAGGTGCGCCAATTACAAATCATCAACCTATAAGTACCACGAAGCCTAATAATGAATTACTTTGCTTATGTGTTTGAGTATCTAAGTATTAAGAAATGAAGAGTGACATACCTGAATAATTTTGGGCAATACATCAACTCCATTTTTAGTGTTTTGTGTTGTAGTTAGATACTTTTTTTCTAAAAAGAAAGTTACAATCCACTTAATGAAAACAACACGAGCTGCCATGTATGGAATTTTTGTACTGTAAATGTTTTCATTGTCCCGAATTGTAGTAATGTACACTGGCTTTGGTCTCAGATGAGGGATGTCTGGTAGAGAAAAAAAGAACACATGATTACATCTGACATTACTGAATCTTAGTAGTATGTAAATCCTATTAATTGCTTCCTTTTCAATTAAATAAGACATGTATATTTGGATGTCTAAATAGCAATTAAGGCTAAAGAATAAGCAACTATTAAAAATTGCATCTCTAGTTAAGCTCACTTAAGATTCCACCTTGCACTATGATGAACAAGGGGCAGCTATTGGTGTAAACGAGGCTTGGTGGCACCTGGAGTAGGTGTTGGGCTAACAACAGATCAGTAGCCCAAGCCCACGATCTACTCCTCAGGAGAGAGACGAGGCTGTTTCCACCACAAAGCTGTACCACTTCAGAAAAGGCCTAAGAAACCTTAAGAGTAGGACATGACTCAGTGTCAGTGGGGTCCAGTTTGGTTTGGGTTGTTGTTAAAAGGAGCCCAGGAGCACAGAGGATTAGGTTGTTGGCCTGCTAACTGAAACGTCAGCGGTGGGAACCCACAAGCTGCGCCTCAGGAAAAAGGTAAGGCAAGCTACTCCTGTAAATATTTGTAACCTTGGAAAACTCGGTAGGTACTTCTACTTGGGTAACGCATTTAGTTTGATTTGAACAACTTTTAAAAATTATATGAGACTATCTTAGTGAAAGACTACATTGTGAGGATGGCCTAGAACCAGTCTGTGCTTTGTTCTGTTGTACATCGGGTGGCTATGAGTCAGAACAGACCGGACAGCACCTAACAACAACATATGGATGAAAACTGTTCATATATGCACATATTACTATAACCCATCACCATTGAGTCAATTCTGACTCTTTGAAATCCTATAGCAATCCTATAGAACTCTCCCATAGGTTTGCCAAGACTGTACTTTTTTCTGGAAGCAGACTGCCACATCTTTTTATGGAGAAGCAGTTAATATTTGAACTGCTGACCTTTCAGCTATTAACTAAGAGTTTACTGCCTGCATCAAGTTTTTTTCCATATAATTAAAAAAGACAATAAGTCACTGCCAAGTCAATTCTGGCTCATAACAACTCTACAGAGCAGGGAAAACCTGCCCCTGAGGGTTTAGAAAGCCTTGTCAGCAGATAAGCTAATTTAATCTTATTTGAAGCTGAAACAAATGTAAAAGCATATATAGACACATTTTTACATCATTATAGGTAATTTAACACACAGAGGATCAAATCCATTAAACTTCAGCTAATATAATTTATATTAAAATGAGAAAAAATCACATTTCATCTGAGTTATCTGATGCTATCGTTTCCAAAGAACTTAATAAGAAGTCCAGTTCTCATTTCTTAATGTCTATAACCAATAAGAAAACTATATGGTATTGCATTTGAGATACCATCTGGCCCCAAATCCAACTCTCTCTTTTACTAATTTTTATATACCTAGGTGTACCTACAATGGCAGAAAAATTCTTGGCTAATAATTTGAAATCCAGGAATGTTATCAATGAATCATGATTTCAACAATGGTAGTCACTGTGTGGAGCTGAGCTGATTCCGACTCATAGCTACGTCACAGCAATAAGAGTGGGCGGCACTAACCTGGGGTGTTCTGACCTATCATCTTTATAGGGGCACAGGGGTCTTTTCACAGCTACGGCACAGCAATAAGAGTGGGCGGCACTAACCTGGGGTGTTCTGACCTATTATCTTTATAGGGGCACAGGGGTCTTTTCTCCTGTGGGTTGCTGCTGGGCTTGAGCCAACAATCTTTTGCTAGCAATTGGGTGTTTTAACCACTGTGTCACTGGGGATTTTTTAATCCTGTAATGTATATGCATTATTTATAAAACCTAAACAGGTTTTGACACAAAACTCCCCATGCAAATCTAACACAATACGTGTCCCCAAACCTCTGAAATCGGCACTTTTACACCTTTCAAATATATCAAGGCTACCACTGCTTTCTTCTCGCCAGAGTTGGTGCAGAGTACATGTATACACATAAACATCCACTGGTATAGCACTCCTGGCCAAATTTCCAAGGCAGATTAATGTCCATGATGACCTTTCCCCTCTGTGATCATTAGATAATTTTATGTCAACTTGAAGATGTGTAAAAACATAGGGGTGGAGTCCAACCCGTCCATCAGGTCAAAGCCTGATGCTATCTCCTTGGGGTGTGGCCTTCTCATACAGAGGAGCCTAGGACTGCACCCTCTCTGCCTTTCCCTTCCTGATGCTGTCCACCCTGAGAGCTGCCTGGGTCCTGCCATGTTTCTAGCAATCTTGGATCCACACAACTTTGCACCCACAGGTCTGTGATCTGCCTGTATTCTGTATCATTGCCTGGGCTACATGAGTTTGAAGAGGCTGTATTGGACTAAAGGGCTTGAGTTGGACTGAGCTTGGATAGCTCTTTCTTATACATATATGAGTATCACTGAACGTTTCTCTACCCAACACAGCCTAACACATCCTCCAACGAGTTCTGCGTATACAGCTGAATCCATTTCACCTGATTTAAACTATTAGAAAGAAAATTTGCCCCACCTTCACCACTCTAAGGGATGGTTCTACCCTATAAAATGACAATTCTTATATGAAGGCAAATTAAAAATGATTGCTACTAGAGTTGCAGCTTATACATATGAGTTTATTCCAAACAAAATGTGTTTAAGTGTATCTCTATGATCAGTGGATGGCCGCGGATAAATGTTTCAGTAATACCCCTATCTTAGTCTCAGCAGGGCGTCTTTAAAAAGGCATCCTTTTTACGCTAGGGGGAAAACAGATTTTAAGGTCAGAGCTAACATCAAATTTTTAGTGAAACTCAAGTGAACGTATTCCCAAAGTTTGTGGATGTGCAAGAGATTTATGGAAATACTGCCTCTCATAAAGCAGCGCGTTTCAGAGGGTTGAGCATTTTAAGAAAGGGAGGGAAGCGCTCAAAGATGAATCCGCAACAGAGCGATCTGCTCAGAAAGCTGGGCAAATGGTTTTTGAAATCCAAAGAGGTAATCTTGATGGATTTTCTCAAAGGATAAAGGATTATGAAGTCTTTAAAAATTAAAAACTACAATGGTGATAAAAAGGTCAGGGAGATTGTGCCTAAGACTAATTTTTTCACCATCGTGACAATGCATTTGCTTGTTGTTCAAAGAGAACAAGCATGTCCGATGAGAAAATCACTGGGAAACCTTCCCTCATCCACACTGCAGCCCTATCTTGCCCCTTCAGAATGTTTGTTCCTAAATTTCAAAGAATATTTCAAAGAAACATGATTTTGAGTCCCACAGGGACACCAAAACTGTTGTTTTGATATGGTATAAACTGAAGATCATAGGGAAAGATTGAAGAGATGGAAATAACACCTTGGGGAGTATATAGACCTAGAGGGAGGATATGTCGAGAAATAGCTTCATGTTTTGATATTTTTGTTCAATAAAGTTCTACAATCCTGTAGCAATATTTTTTATTTGTTCTCATAGAAGAAAATCTTTTGAGCTAGATTAGAAACTTCCTTATATTTCCTACTCCTCTTGGGCTTATGATCTCTAGAGGGCTCATCTGTGCAACCCTTTCCCTCAGCATGCACAGCTGCCCACAGGGTCCTGCTGCAGGAAAGCGCGAGTGGACAGGAGAAGGCACTGCATGCAGCTATGGCCCGAGCTGTCCCGCCACCACTGACCCAAATCTGAAGTCGTACTGCCTCACACCTCATAAAACACCACTTTAGGGTATCTGAGTACTTTTAATATCAAAAGTATTTCAGTGCATTCCAAACTCTTGCTGTGTATGGGAGCCTCTGCCCACCCCATCATATTATTAAGATAGAAGTACATTTAAGTTTATAAAAGTTACTAATAAGCACATGAATAGATGACTATTTTGCTCAAAAATATTCAAAGGTCACTTAGTAAAACAGCACTCGGTTTTGTTTTACTAGACACTGTAAAGCACTAGGCACTGTGAGTAATGACTAGACATTGCCCAATCACTACTTACCTAGTACAGGTTTGTAGATATTTGTCAGCTTAGTAAATGATGGAAACAAATGAGGAAGATAATATTTTTGAAACAAAGTAAAAAGAAATTTAAAACCAGTATCTTGATTCTCCTTGTTTTTCCACTCCAAGCTTGCAACCTTTAATGTGGAAAAGAACATAGGCTTATTTTTTATTTCAAATTAGCATCAAATGAAATTAGATATTTCAATATTATTAAAATTCCTATCTGAATGAAAACTTGAAAAATAACATACATAGTCATGAAGTATTATTATTCTAATAAAACTCCAAAAATGGCATGAATATTTTTTCCAAAAGGGTTCAACAGTAAGGAGCCCATCCCAGAAGCCAGCAGGTCAAATTGATAGCAGAGGGGCAGTCACCCCACATCCCCTAAGGAAGTACGGCACAAAAAGAGCCTTAGAGAAGACCTGACGGTGGTTCTTCATCCTGCTCAGACCACAAAGAACTTTTCCAAAGCAGAGCTTCCACGCTCTCTGCATGCCATAGCCCACTTTATAAAACGGTCACCATTCTGTAACTTCTGAAGTGAAGGGATGCGCTGTTTTGACTGCCCAGAGGGTGGTGGGGGGTCTATATCTGTAACGTGTCAGCAGCACCACAGAGGTACAGCAAGGGAGAAGCCCTCCGCTGAAGAGGCCGAGAAGGTGCAGAAAATGAACAGGCGTATAAAAGAGTACATACAATTCAGGGTCACAGCTGCACCGAGACCCCCGCCCTTCATTAAACCATGCTTCCTGAAGTCAGAGCACGAGAAGCTTCATGAGATGCCCACGGTTTATCAGTGACACATCTCGAACGAGAAAAAAAGCCTTCCACGCATTCAAGTTCTAAATACTCTACACGAATATCCTCAGAAAAATGGAATTCCCAACCACTTCTCAACAAAAGAATTTGAAGATGCAAGGGCCATACGTGCCCAGATGAGAGCTTCCAAGACAGCAGGATACCCTGGATGCATTATTGGGATTGAGGAATCCTTGTGATTCTAAATCTAAATAGAAGAGGAGAGGGGACAAAATTAGCCAGCAAGAATGAGTAGTCAGAAAGGATAGCCAATAAAAAAATCCTACATGACAGCAGAGAGGGAAAAAATGACCCAAAGAGAACTTGACAGAAGTGAAAGGAAGGAAGGAAGCATCATGGGCGGAGAGAATCTCATGAGGAAGGTCTATGAATAACATAGCACATAGAAATGAGCAGAACAGAAGTTGAGGCACATCCCCCCCCCCCCTCCGGACTTGTGACCTTGGGGCCTGCTGTTTCACAAGGCAGAAGGTTGATTAGGTTTTCACGCATGTCAAAGGAACATTAGCTGAGAAACTGAACTTGCAGAGATTAATATTTGAACAAATTTGGTTGTGAAATTAAGAAGGAATATGGGACTACACCAAGGTGAAACTTGGGAACAAAGAAGCATTAGATGAAAGAAAGGAAAGAGGTGATTTTATTCCAACCATACTGATGTTCAGAAATATGAGGGGGCTTCAAAAAGTTCATTAAAAACTCCCATCACTTTTTTAAAGATAATTTGATTGGGGGTTCTTACAGCTCTAATAACAATCCATACATCAATTACATCAAGCATATTCGTACATAGGTTGCCATCATTATTTTCTAAGCAGTTACATATAAGACAGCTTTAAATTCCATTTTTAAAAAACTTTCTGAAGGCCCTCGTATTGACTAGGGGACTAAATAACCTGTTAAAATCCTAAAATGACCATTTCAGTTCTATATTCAGTTTGAAAATACAAGAAAACTTATTATTTATGATGTAAGTAGGCTCTGTTTACGGCATAACAAGAAAGTCATGAATGCTTCTGTCCAATCTCCCCATCTGTTTTGTTTACTCCTAATCTTCCCAGACCACCTGTGAACCTCCTGAGCCTACTCCTTCCCCAGCCTGTCTCACTAGCACAGAGCTCATACAAAGGAAAATACACTTTAAACACAGAAGCATACACAAAATATGATTGGTCTCCGGTACCATAACACCTTCTCTGTTTAATAAACTATCACCTACAATTATATCAAATGAGAAATCAGAAAACATGTCTACGCACATATATTCATATTTACATGACGGCAGAGAGAGAAGGGAAGCACCATTTTCTCTTTCCTACTGAGAGTAAACCATTATGAGTTACCTGCTGTGTTCTTACCTGAAGAACCATATACTTTAACAAGAGCTGAAGAAAAAAGCACGTTTGGTCTTCAGTGATCTTTTCCCCTGATAAGGCTGGGAGGAGTGGAGTGATTTCTTCTGGATATATCTTTGCTACAAGGAGAACATAATGAGAGCACATTCTCCAAAGTTAAATGTTAAACAGGGTCTTTAGAAACATACAATGGTCTCTATGGAAGCCACCGAACCACCCACCCATCCCCCCAACCATCACTTATCCACACACCTATTCTTCCATCCACCCACCCACCCACCCATCTAACCACTCACACAACCCAATCCCAGTGTGCAGAGAAGACTTGGAAACACAGTGCTTGTATTCATGATGCCAACTCTCCCATTATTTCTTCCATCTGACCATTCTTTTCTCTTTTAAATGCTGCTTTTGGTCACCTCAAGATCAATAGCCAGTCACAGGCAGAAAAGTGATATGGAGTTATAAACCAATAGCCCTCAGAGGCAAATTCCTTGAAAACTCAGGATACAACCACCCAACATTAATAGTCCCATGAAGCCACTACTGTCCTTCTACAAATGCTGCATGAAAATACACAACTTGTAAAATACGATCACAGGTGAGTAGATGAATGCTCATTATAAAACAACAGTGGTGAGGATAATAGAGAGTGATTTTGAATGGTGAATTTAAATCTCATTAACACTCAAAATCTCATAACCACAGAACACTCCAAAAGCATTGTGAATTCATACTTCCTGTTAGTACCAACATCTGTCACCTTCCCTTCCATTCCTGTTTCCACCACTTCAGTAAAGTTCTTCTATCATCATTTTATGTATACAGACTCCAATTCTCTCGAATCTAATGTTTGTAAGAATTTATTGTGAATATGAACAGAAGCGAATTCCTCTTTAGACCCGATTTTGAAATCAGAATTTCTACTCAGGAAAACACCATATTAAGGAATTCCTCAATGTAACTTCAAGAGCAACTTCAACATATAAGACCTGTTAACATCACTCACCTTCAGCGACATTAGGGCCAGGATTGAGGAGTGTCTCCAGCGTACACGGTCCTCTGGAAGACATGACTGCTGGGAAACCAGGCACAAGGCAAGCAAAAAGCAGGACCTGTTCTTCTGCACAGTTTGTCTGAAGCGCTTGAAGCCATAAAAGAAACAACCTAATGCCTTCACATCTTATCTGAAAATAAAGTTTTCAATAATGAAAATGAAACTCTACAGACTGAAGGAAAACCAGAAGTTAAAGGTACCTTAACAATTACACCAAGTTCTTCACGTAGGGATCAAGTAATCAAGGAAGTGGGATAATAGCACAAGGACTAAAGATTTAGATTTCAGAGCCAGCTTGTCTAGGTTCAAATGCAAGCTCCTCCACTTTCTAGATCTGACTTTTGGAGAATCATTTAAACCATTCTATGCCTTAGTTTCCCCATCTGTAAAATATTGATTTAACATAAACAATTGTTATAAGGCTTAAATGAGCTAGCATATGGAAATCATTTAGAATGGTTCACAATAAGTATTATAAAATTTTTGCTTGTTAATAGCATTTCATTCTAAATAGGTACAGTTCTCTTATTATCAAAGCTCAATTATCCATGAAAATGATGACAAAGATAATCTTCCTCTAACTCAGTGGTTCTCAACCTTCTTAATGCCACAACCCTTTAACAGAGTTCCTCATGTTGTGGTGATAAAATTATTTTGTTGCTACTTCATAACTGTAATTTTTCTACTGTTATGAATCAGGCCAATCCTGTGAAAGGGTCGTTTGACCCCCAAAGGGGTCGCTCCCACCGATTGAGAACCACTGCTCTAACTGTTTACTGTGCTTTGGATCGAACTGTTTGTCACGATACTATAATAAGCAAGTGCATAATCTTGAAAATCAGAAAGCCACCTGACCTACTCCATTCCCTCCCCGCTCCAACCCCGCCAAGAAAATAACAGCCTACTGCCTTGGAGTTGATTCCCACTCCTAACAGTCCTGCAGCGGCCCTACAGAGCAGAGCATCACTGGTGCACAGGGTCGCTCGGGCTCAAAATGTTTATGGAAGCAGACTGTCTCACCTTCTCCTGTGAAGCCGCTGGTTGGTTCAAACAACCAACCTTCCAGTCAGCTGCCCATATGCTTAATCCACAGTGCCATCAGAAACTGAATACGGAAGAGCCTTGCAGACTTAGGCAACGGGATCAGGGAAGTTCTCCAGCCTCCCTGGCTTACGTTTCTACTACAGTCTCCCCAAAGCCTTTGCCTTGCTCTGAAGAGTCAACAATAGCTACTGGAAAACATCCACATAGGGAGCTTTGTCCTCTCCTCCTCTATACTTACAACTTAATTCTATACCCAAAATTCAAACCACAGTGTCGTCTTTTACCACCCTAAATGGCTGAGAAGATGACGTCAGTAAAAGAAGTTAAATGAGCTAATGACATGAAAATGCCAGATGCAGCTGAAAGATGTAGTGCATCCAAATAGAGGCTGCTGGTATAAAACAAAGGTATATTGGTTTATGAAAGATAAACACAACTTAATTAGATACAAATTAATTCTCTTCCATAAAATATTCATCCTGGGCTGAATGCTATCTGCTGCTTCCATTTGTGTGACTTTATGCCAGTATCAAAGGGTCCATGTCATTAAAGGTAAGTTAATTTAAAATTAAATTCAATTGAAAATGAACCTAAATTTTAAGAACCATCTGCTACGAATAATTATTCAAGAGTACAGCACTGTTGCTCTTTTCCTCATAATAATCAAAACTAATGAAAGGATATCTATAATTTTTACCAAATTACTAGGGTGAACAGAATCAGACATGTTAGCACTGAAGCTTAGAGAGGAACTTGTTGAACGCCTTCCTTTTCCAGACAATAAGCCTGGAGCAGTTCATTACTTTGGTCATGTCCTCTAGCTGTTGAGTGCTGAAGTAGAATTACAACTCAGACTCCAGAGTCTGAGTCTCAAACCATTGTCTTCCAATATCTAAAATTTCTATCAGAATAAAATATGATTTAATTATTGTAAAAGAATAAAAACCTTAATATTTGTCATATAATTATTAAATTAAAAATAAAAACTTATATAATTTATCAAGGGGTCATGAGGGTGAGAGGGTGGAGGGAGGGACAAAAGAGGAGCTGATACCATGGGCTCAACTAGAAAGCAAATGTTTAGAAAAGTATGGCAACATATGTGCAAATATACTTGACACAATTGATGTATGGATTGTTATAAGAGCTGTAAGGACAGACTCCCAATAAAACAATCTAAGTAAATAAAAACTTAGTCAAGAGGTCTTTTGTTCCCCAAAAGATGTTACTTTTGTCATTTCATTGCATTAATAAATTTCAGAATTTTGAAAGTTTCATCTAAAATAAATACCTTAATGGAATTTCCAGTGTGTAAAAGCTTCTTTAAAGTTGAGCCTAGAAGTTTAAAACAATGAATTAGAAATAAGTTATATAAATGCATACTTAAGGTCTATGGCTAAACTAATGACACTATCAATACATATATATGTACTGTTTATGCAATGGGCTATTAACTTCAAAGTCAGCAGTTCAAAACCACCAGCCAGCTTCAAAGGGGAAGGATGAGGCTTTCTATTTCTTGGAAATTTGCAGGCTTGAAAACCCACAGGGGAAGTTCTACCCTGCTTTATAAGGTGGCTTATGCGTCAGTATTGACTTGATGGCAGTGGAAGTGATGTTCCATGAGTGTTTTGATAATGTTCTCTGACAAAATGACAATGATGTTTCTGAGGTGATCCAGAGACATATATAAGTCATAGATAAATGAATAGATTTTGAGCTTTCACTTAATTCTAGCCGCAATCTAAAAACAATTAGTTCTTATTATATGGCCCTCTGCTTGATACTCATGAAAAGATTCACTAAAAACATGGGTGCTATAGCAAAGTATGGTGAAGAAGCTACATGTTACCCAGCTTTCAGAAAAAAATAGCATCTGGTGTCTTAAAGGCTTGTTTCCAAACAAGCAGCCATCTATGTGAGGCATCCACCAGGTCCACATGGAAGAACCACATCAGCCTTTGCAAATAATATAATTCATATCTAAAGGAGGGAATGGGATCAGAGCTTAAACTGTGAACACCCAGTTTGCAGAAGGAAGACTATAAATGGCAGTGGCTGGTCAAAATCCATCGAAAGGGTCCACGCATGGAGGAAACCTTCGGTGACTGCTGTCTGACCATGGTTGAGGAACGTGACTATCACAGCTAGCACACAGAACGCACTGTGAAATGCATGATGACAGATGCAGCTAGATCAAAATGTAGTATCTTATCCTTTGATCTCCCCTTTGCCCCATTTTAAAGCTGGGTTTTGGTTGTTTTGTAAGTAAAGTGAAAGGGAAATACACATGGGTTAAGCCCCTAATGAATGTCCTCCGACCACGGCCAGGGGTGTGAGCGGCCTTGCTAACAAGCAGAATGCACTGGAAAGTGGATTGTTGCAGATTCAGTTTGGTTCAAGTTTAGCACCCTCTCATGTGATCTCCCTATGACCCATTTCGTTTTTTATATTTTCTGCTTTCTTTTCTGCTTTGTTTTTATGTGTTTTACTTGGTTATTCTTGTGAGTTTTTGTTTGTTTTTCAGCATATGAAATCCAGAATAGGTAAAGCTACATAGATAGATACTAACTAGACTAACGGCAGGGGAGATTGGAGGGAAATGGGGAAGTAATAGCAATGAGTAAAGAATGATGAAAAAGTTCTAAAACGGATTGTGGGGTGATTGAACCAAATGTGACTTAACTACTAAACTGCATGAAATGTGAATTATATGCCACAAAACGGCTGGGAAAAATCCATTTTAAACATGAGAAGGATGCAGTGCTAGAAAGCAAACATGCATTTATACCATATATTCATAGATACCCATACCAAACTGAGTGCCATCGAGTCACTGCTGATCCGCAGCAGCCCAGTTTGGGTTTCCGAGACTAACTAAGTAAAAGCCCAGCCTTTCTCCTGCAGAGCTGCTGGTGGTTTCAAACTGCCAACCCTGTGGATCTCAGCCCAATGTGTAACCACTACACCACCTGGGTTCTTTGTATATTTCTCCTTAATAGAGGAAAACAGGCTTGCTTTCAGACGCAAAACATTGTCATACAGGAAGAGATGATTTTAAGGTGAAAGCCTTTTAAGTGTGTACCTCTTCAAAATTCTTTTCAAAGAGTCAAAATGATTGATGTTACAGAAACCTGAGTGCCAGCAGATTATGTGCAAATATCTCATCACACATAAAACACATGTTTGAAAAAGCTCTGAAAGTAAAAATACTGTTAGACTACTGGTCACAAACCATTTTTTATAAGAACATTTTACAAATACCCAGGAGGATAACTCTCCCCTCTGGGCTCTGGCGGGTGGGGTGGCTCTGCAGCCATGTTCCCAGGCAGAAACTGTGGTTTTTGGGAAGGCCACACCAAAGTGTGACCGACAGGGGGCGCTACTCCTCACGGGAGATCCAGAACTCAGGCTCCTACGTGTTTTCTTTTTCAAAATGCTCTTTGTAGAGGGTTTCACAGAGGCTCCGACTGCACAGCCACGTTGGCTCAAGCCCTCTGAGCTGTAACTCTACCAGAGGAGAAAGCCTTGCCTCTCTCCAGTGCAGCAGCTGGTGGGTTTGCTCTGCGGACCTTGCCATTAGCAGCCTAGCATGCAATCACTGCAGCACCAGGACTCCTTGTAACTAATGCAGGCAACTGCCGATGATGCTTCAATGGGTTAATATATAGAACAAGGGCCCTCGTGTGCGACAAAAAACTTGCTAGAAGAAAGTATAGGAAATGATGTTTGTGACTTTAGGTGAGTCAAACATTTCATATCAAAAGCACAATCTATCAAAAAAGTGATAAATTGGATTGCATCAAAATTAAAGCTTCAACTCTTCAAAAGACACTATTATGAGAAGGAAATGATAAGTCAGACAGTAAAATGACTTCAAATGTATAAATATGAAAAGAATGTATATGCAGAATATGTAAGAAATTCTCAAACCTTATTATCCGGGCAATCTAATAGAAACATAAATTTTTTTTAAATGGCCAAAAGATTGGAAGAACAATTCATCAAAAAAAAAATCTTACTTGTTACTCCCTCTTCCCCCAACACACACACACACACACACACACACACACACACACACACACCACTATCACTGAGTAAATTCTGACTCATAGCGGGTTATGCCATTGGGTTGATAAGTGCAAGGTCAGCAGTTCAAAACCATCAGCTGCTCTGCAGGACTGATGATGCTTTCTTCTCCTGTTAAGATTGACAACAGAGGTTCCCAAATTCATTTGGCCAATCGTCCCCTTTCGAGAAAAAAAGAAAAAAATTATCCAGTGACCCCATGGAAATTAAAATGTTTTGTAGTGTAGTCCAGGATAAAGGGTTAAAGGTCGCTTTTGCAACCCCGACCCCTAATATTCCAGCACCTCCTCACAGGGGCAGTATCATCCACTTTGGTTAAGTAATTTACCCCCAAGGATAGCTCTACTCTGTACTGTCTAAACCCAAACCAAACTCACTGCCATTGAGTCAATGCTGACTCACAGTAACTCCTGTGAGTTACCAAAACCGTAACTTTACAGAAGTGGAAAGCCCAGTCTTTCTCCTGCCAAGCTGCTAGTGTTTTCTGGCAGCTAGTGATTTCGAACTGCTGAGGATGCAAATTGAAGCCCAACATGCAACCACACGACCAAGACGCTGTATTACAGAGTGTGGTAATAAAAAAGGACATGAGAATGTGTACAAGATCAGTAGTCATTACGAAATCCATATAAAAACCATAAGAGGACACTACTATCACTAAAACAAAAACACTCCATATTCAAGTGTCAGTGAGGATGTGCAGAAAGTGGAATTCACACTAGTGGGAGGAATGTAACCACATTGGAAAATAATCAGACACACACACAGGTAAGCACAAACCTGTGTATGATTGAGTCATTCCATCCTTAGTAATACAAAATGTGGTTTAGTAGCTTCATATGTAATAGATTTAACTAGAAACTCAAATGTCCATCAACAACAACAACAACAAAAAACCCTGTGACTTATCCACACCCTGGAAGACTAGAATGGTCAGAGATTAAAAGGGATGAACAATGCAACATGCATGCATCTTAACATAATTGTGCTGAGTGAAAGAAGGCAGACCATAAAAGGGTACATAGTGCACAAGCTTGTTTATATAAAACTCTAGAAAATACAAACTAATCTATAATGACAAAAAGCAGTTAGGTGGTTGCCTGGGGATGGTAGGATGAGGTAAAGAAGGGGAGGAGGGATGGAGTACCTAGGAGCATAAAGAAACTTATTTATTTTTTAAAGCTTCATTGTGATTTAGGTGAAAGTTTACAGAGAAGATTTATCACTTTTTCATTCAATAATTTATACAAATTTTGTTTCAATTCATCCATTTCAACCCCTTCACCATTCAGGTAAGCATTATGGTTGTGTTATCAGATAAGCATTGACCTGCTAACCTCAAGGGTTCAAACCCAGTAGTGGCTCCTCAGGAGAAAGATGAGGCTATCTGCTCCGATTTAGATTTATTGCCTCTGAACCCCAATATGACGCAGAGCAGATTCAATGGCAGGGAATTAATGTAAGGCTGCTTATCCACTTCCCCCCGGTGTTTCCTGTGTCCATCCCACCCTTCTTTCCTACCTCTTGGTCCGTAGATAAATAATGCCCTTTCTATCTTAAATGGTTGCAATTCTAAGAACTGAAGATGAGAAGAATGACAAAGGTCTTGTGGGTGCCACTGATTCCTTTTTGACCAATAAGCCTGGTGCCTGTCATGATTTGGAGTTCTGTTCCCCAGTTTTCTCTCACTCTAAAGTGATCCTGTGCAGAGCAGTTAGTGGTGGTGCTGGGACCATCTAGTCCTGGTCTCAGGGCTGTGTAGACTGGTGTTTACATGGGTCCTTATTCCATTAAACTGTTTCCAGGTATCGTTTGCATTTCATCACTGTCTTTCTTCCAGACAGGGAAAAACCAACAGCTGCATCTTAGATGGTTGCTCATGAGCTTTTAAGATCCCAATTACTACTAATCAAAGTTAGTATATAGAATATTGTCTTTTAAACTATTTTATGTCAATTCATCTTGATGTACCCAAGACTATGATCCTGAGTCACCAGGTCGAGCAACTGATTTCCTCCATGTGTTTTGTTATGTCTAAGAAGCTTTTATAATTTTGCATGCTGTATGCTCTACCACATGCACAGATATATTTTCAGCAAAGGCAAGTATACATATACATCTGTGGGTTCCCACTTCTCCTCCCACACCTGTTCAGCTTGCATGTCTCCAACCCTCTATTCATAGGTCACCACTATCGTAGGGTTGTGTATAGACTAATATTTACCTCTGTTGTCTTTAACACGTGACAACTTTACTGTCTTCTGAGTTCATCATTTTCTCCCAACCTCCTTACTGCCTTCCTCTTCACCCAAGGTAACATGTGTCTGCCCTCTGTCCTCGACTGCACCTCCACCTCTACTAACTGTTAAAGCAAGTTTCTCTTAATGGGCAAACCATTTGTTGGCTTTTTATTTTTTCAGAAGAGCTCTTTATTTTATTTTTAAATTTTTTCATTAATAAATCTTTTTATTGGGGCTCATACAACTCTTCTCACAATCCATACATACATCAATTCAGCAAAGCACCCTTATACATTTGTTATAATAGTGGTCTCATAGAATATTTGTCCTTTTGTGATTGACTAATTTCACTCAGCATAATGTCCTCCAGGTTCATCCATGTCATGAGGTATTTACAGATTCATCATGATTCTTTAATGTTATTAGTATTCCATTGTCTGTATCTACTAAAACATGCTTATCCGTATCCTTAAACTGATGGATATCTAAGTTGTTGCCATCTTTTTTGCTATTATGAATAATGAACATGGGTATGTATATAACTATTTGTAGAGTGGTTCTTTTGTCTCTAGAATATACACCACATAATGGATTATATGGTATTTCTACTCCCAACTTTTCTTTCTTTTTTTTATTTGTTAGGTTTATTCCAGGAATGCAAGTCTTAGTCAAGATAATGGAGTCAATGTATTACTTATATTATCCAAATATAAGCAAAGAAAGAGGAAAATAATGACAAATTTTTCATAGTTTAATATCTAATTGACGGTTTTTTTAAAACGTATCAGGAAGCTAAGAGTTTGTTGTTAGTTGCTGGCTAGTTAATTCTGACTAATGGCGACTCCATGTGTTAGAGTGGAACTGCTTCCTAGAGGTTTCTTGACCATTTATTTATTAATATTAGTTGGGATTAACACATCTATCAAATCATCACATCCAGCAGAACTGTACATTTACTACCACAATCCATTTCCAAGCATTCTTATTCTATATGAACCCTTCCACTCCCAACTTTTTTATGAAGTTTCGTATCATTTCACAGTAGTTACACCATTTTACAGACCCACCCGCAGTGTATCGAGGTTCCACACTCTCCACATCCTCACAAGCATTTGTTGTTTTCTGTTTTTGAATGTTGGGGTAAGGGGATAGCTCATTATTTTGATTTAGATCTTCTCAAATGGCTAATTACCCTAAGTATTTTTTCATGTTTGTTGGCCACCTGAATGTCTTCCTTGGTGAAGTATTTTTTAAATTAGGTTATCTATTTCCTGTTGAAGTGTTAACATTTTCTTGTTTTAAAGATTGTCTCTTGACATGAGGAAACTTTTGGAGATGGTAACTTTGGTTATTACCACAGGGTAATGGTTTTGCAGACATAAATCTATGTCAAAACTTTTCAAAACATACATGTTACATAAGTATAAATTGGTGTATGTCAGTTATACCTCAATAAAGCTATTTCATAAACATAATAGGTGGCTTGTAAATGACAGGATGAAGGATTAAGAGCATGGAAATCATGGTCTGCATGATGACGAATATCAGGAAAAGGAAGTTAAGCAGACACAGATAGGAAGGGGGCGGGGGGAATCAAGGGACTGATAGGAAACTTGGCATAAAAGAAAATGACTGGGAAATAATAAAGCCATTAAAAAATGGTGGCAAGTGAGCAAGAAATCAAAAGGCATGGTGGCAATAAGGATGGGAGGTGGCATAGTCAAAGGAGAGAGGTTTCTATGGATGGATTAGACAACATCCAGAACTGCCTCAGAGCAAAGGAAGACCACCATATTTCACCCTCACACTCTTGTGGGAGAGAAAGGAGTCTCTGAAGAAAGTCGGGTTTCAGGTAGGTGACAATGAGGCTGATGGTTATGTGGTCGTGTGACTCTCAGAAAGAGAGAGAGCTTCCAGAGAGTAGAGCACCAAGAAGTAGGCAGGAAGGGAAGAAACGGGGTGATGAGGTCCCTGGAAAGACACAGAGTGAGCTGGCCCCACACAGCTAGGGACATTAGGACTAGTCACCCCTAGTGGACACAGAGGCATGCAGAGCACCTGGATTCCAGTCTGCTGCGATGAACTTCTGAGGGAGTCCTAGCATGACGTACATGGAGACATCATGCTTCTCAGGAAGAGTAGGTTGGAGTATGGCCTGACTGTGGGGGACCCAGGAAGGGCTGCCAAATTCAGGCTCCTACGGAGAAGGGAGAGCCCAGCGGGCAGTAGAGACTTTGAGAAAGGAGACCTTGTCAGAGGGTGCCCATGTGATCGGGCAGCTACTGGTGCCCCAGGCCACCAAGCCAGGAACACGCTTACATGGCCCAAACCAATCTGCGTCAAACATTACTGCAAATATAGTTGGAAGAAATTCATTATTATATATATGTGTGTATTTTAGTCTTCTTACCTATACTCTGGTAATGCCATCGAAAGAAAATCCGTTCAGGTAGAAACTGCAATATTTTCTAAAAAACAACAAAAATTAATAAGAGATGAAGAGAAAATAACCATCAAATGAGATTTCACATTTTCACTACAGACCACGTTAGAAGATGTGACGTGAGTGTGGCATCTGACACCTCGGGCTACCCAAAGTGGGTGGCGAAGAATCACCATCGCCAGTATCAGCTGCCTAAGCTGATTCCTCTGAAGCTCAGCTCAGACGTGCTTTTGTCCTCCAAGCTTACCAATTGTGACAGGAACCGTGTCCCACCCACCACAGCACTCTGCTTCTCGGCGAAGGTCGGTGATTCACTGCAGTGGCCACACAGAACTCATAGTCTGTACTCACAGTTATGGGGTGTGTTGGAGACATTAGTAGGTTACAAATGCTTGTGATACAGTTATTTGAAAAGGACAGTCTCTTTTAAGCAGTGCCCACATGCAGGGTTCTCTTTCATCGCTGGCCTCTCAGCCACATAGCCCGTGGCCTCCGCCATCCCCAAGCAGGTTACGCAGCATTTTTAAGACTGCCAATAAATGCCCACAGGCATAACACTCACCATAGGCCTCAGCTCAAAGACACCCCGCTCTAGCTCAAAGGCTCAGCAACTTAGCTCCTCAATTCATGCCAATTAATGAAGGCACCTGACTGCATTTACTACCCAAGCCAGCCTCCTGACCAAAGGCATTCAGTTTAACTTGCGCTATGGCAGTGGTTCTCAACCTGTGGGCTGCGACCCCTTTAGAGGTCAAATGACCCTTTCACAGGGGTCGCCCAGTTCACAACAGTAGCAAAATGACAGTTATGAAGAAGCAACGGAAATAATGTGATGGTTGGGGGGTCACCTCCACATGAGGACCTGTACGAAAGGGCCGCGGCATGAGGAAGGTTGAGAACCGCTGCTCTAGGGGCTCTGAAGTCCACCATTTTGTCCCATGCTCTGGTTCTTGGTTCTGCTGCTTTCAGCTCTCTGTTGATGCTCCGCTATCACAGCTGTCTTTGGACATAGGGTCCCAAGAACATGCGCCACTCTGGGATCTTCTTTCTTATTGTTAATAGGAGCCCTCCCCTTCCTGCTCGGTGATGGCACACTTTATACCCATCAGAGGGCAAGCACCATTAACCCTGTTAACAATCATTTGTCACTGAATTCTATCAGTATCTTTCCCTCATCTTCTCTTACCCAGACACATCAGGAAAAAGTCATTTGGTGGGAATAATGATGCCTATTCCTAGAAGATCCCTATTAAAAATTACCTGCACTGCAGTCCTCGCTGTTAGCTATCTATGTTTTAAAGGGAGAAGGAGCAACTATGACATAGATACGGCACTTTGTCCAGTACTCCCAGCGACAGATTCTTTTACTTTCTTAAATGTTTTAAAGAGATTTCTAACCCCTTTAGTTACTCTCAAAAGAAGAGAAGAAGTGTGTGTGTGTGTGTGTGTGTGTGTGTGTGTGTGTGTGTGTGTGCTGGGGGAGTGGGTAAGAAGAAACTAAAGTGATAAGTTTATGTTAACCAAATAATAATCATCAATTTAAGAAAATGAAATTAGTGAAAAAACATTTCTTGCTATTAATAGTTAAAAGTAAATTTTGGGATTATAGTTCCTAATCTCTCTATATGTAGAAAAATCAAAGAACAAATGTAAAATGTACAAGAGTATTTGGCTAATAAAAGGTCTTTTCTTCAATGACTAATCAGCAAATGAATATTGAATGCTTTTTACTTATGAAATTGTGGCCTTGTGCCTTAGCTTCCTGGGGCTGCTGTTAACAAAGTAAGAGAATAGAAGGCTTTAGGACTAGAACTTAATGTTCTCCCCAGGGAGATCTCCTCAACCTCTGGATGGTTGGCACCCCAATTATACTCCAGGTTTATCTGATCTATCACGCCACTTCATTTTAAAATTTCATGTAGCATATGATAAGAAAAGTGCTATAAAGATTTAGGATATACCTTATCTTGGTAGTCACGAACAATAGCCTGCTCACTACTCTTTAGGTCTCTGTTTAGTCGGAAAGACAATTTTTACACTGAGCATGCTTTCCAGCATCCCAAAACACAAATCAATTTTCCTAACTTTCTTTTGTTAATATTCAACAAGAAAAGCAATGTTCACATCAAGAAAAACAAAGTATAGAGTGGGATGATATGAACACAGATACTTGGATTCTGTCATCTGCCACAAAGTTAGTCTCCAACTTCTCTGAGATCAAACACATTATCAACACCACTATGGGATAAAAGTTTCCATAATGATAAAATAAATAGATGTCAACGACACTCAAAATTAAATTCAATAAAGTTTAGATACAAAGCATCATATCTAATATCTGAGATACTGAAAATATTTTCAAACGAACAAAATTTTATTCAACAATTCAAAGATACGTTACCCATACTGAAATATTTTTGTGCCCAAATACTGCAAAGGCCATATTTTTATGGAATAAAATCTATGAGGCCAGTAAAAATAAACCCCTGCACGGTCATATATGTCTAACGGTTTAAGCCTATCCCTCAGAACGCCCCACATGAAGCCTATCTTGACTGAGGCAAATGCAATCTGCCATTTCTTCTTTGCAGCTGATTTTCTAAGCTATGCGATTGCAATGCCGCATAGCTACTGACATCTTGTTTATAGCGTCATTGGACAGTAAAATACAGAGAGAAAAGTCAAGAAAGCCACACAGTATGAATAAATATTACTTTTCAAAACACACACAGTTCTATTTAATGCTCAGTGCTCAACTACATCTATATGGTAATCCACTATAGCACACTCAAAATCAAAATTAGGTATTACTACTGATCAGCACATCAGGGAATCTGTCATTCTTTTAACTGATTATCCATACTTCTTTTTTCTTCAGAACCTACTTCATGACCAGGAATAATGTAAAACCTAAGCTGGAGTCTATGCCTGATGCTACAGTATACTTTTAAATTGATGGTCTTCATTACATTAGTATGGGGAAAATTTCCCCAAATTATTGCAAAATCATTTCAGCATCTCCCAGTTGATTCACAGTTGATTTCAATGCCACTTAGAGAGTTTGGACGAGTGAAAAAAATACTAGAGTAAGTCACAGTAGCTCATCTACTGAAACAACCAACTCAACCTTTCTCGTTCAAAAGTGGAGAACATGGGGCCTCTCTCCTCAACCTGGAAACACGGCGCAGGAGTGTACAGGGGTGCACAGCCCAGGGTGCTAAGGAAAGGAAATGCATATGGGGGAGAAAGTAGAAGTTTAAAAGAATAGAGGTCTTAGTTACTTAACTCTTTAAGAAACAAAATGATTAGAAAATGTCTGATGAGTGATGGGTTGTTGAAAGGTTGTTAATGCAACTGTTAGTGCCTGTGCCAAGAGTATATTCTGGTTTCAAAAGGTACCGAGTGGCCACAGCTCACGTCCAGGCAGAACTAAGGGCAGGGCAACTTGTTCTTCAGTAATCTTGAGCTTGACCACTCACTTGTATTAAAACTGACTTGAGAAAAAATGACTTGCTAGCAACAAATATTTGCAATGAACTCTGATTGTCTTAAAATCCAAGAGACAATCAATAACTACATAATTTTTTAATGATGATTGTATCTGTAGCTAAAGAGTAGCCTTTTTCGTTTTATGCCAGCAACCTCTTCCAATGTACTATATCCTCTGATTACTAGCCATCCTGCCACCAAGGAACACAAGCACAGATCCACATGGTCACCTCCTTTTCCGTCTTTAAGAGCAAACTCCGGCACCACCTACTCTGAAGAATCCACATTAACCAAATAGACTCTGCCTACAGCCCTCCCAAAGCAATCATTCCTTCTAAAGTCCTGGTGCACTCCAGGACCACCAACAAGGCTTTCAGTTGGATGTTACACTAATAATAGGTGTTAGATCCTTGAAAGAAAGGACCCTCTTTTATCCATCTGTGTCCTCAACAACAAGAACAGGGCCTGGTATAAATTTCTTAATAGATACCATGCATCCAAATAAAACAATGAAAGGAAACCATGAGAATTCTAATTTTAGTCCACATATACCAGTAGACACAAGGACTTGACCAAGCTTAACAAAGTTATTCTTACTCTGGCATGGTAGAGACAAGGAACCTGATGAAAAGGTACTTAATAAAGATCATTGAGCATGGAGTTGCGTTCCAACATTATGGTAAATTTCAATGCTGGATCAGGTTGTCTATCAAGAGGCAATCATTTACTTGCTAAAGACAAATGATTTTTTAAAAAGGCATTTCAAAACACTAGACCTAAAATATAGGTAAAGACATCAAAAAAGGAAAGATGATAGCGTAATCTTAATTAATTAAGAGGGGCATATAGTTTCTCCTTCCTGTGCGGGTGACAGACCAGCTATCCCGCATCAAGCTGCATCTGAAATGAGGTGTGCGGATGAAAGGAAAAGAGAGAGAGATGTACAAAGCATGGGATTGGGAGGACAACAGTCTGATGGACTGAAACACTGAGTATATTCAAAGCTTGGTTTTTATACTCTTCTTACAAGGGAATGGTTACAAAGCATCAAAGAATTTGCTTTAAAAAACATTCTGAACCTCTTATCTATGCAGGTGTTACTTAACTAGGCACACTTTCTAAGCACTTGAATAATAACAGCACTATATTCTAAGATAAGCACAAGGACATGCAGGGTTCAAAAGAATCTTAAAGAGGTCTTAGAGAACTGAGTTATCTCACACTGCTTTTAGCTGCAAGGTCATAAAGAACTGAGTTATCTCACAATGCTTATAGCTGCAAGGTAAACAGGCACAGGGGACTAATTAGTCACCCACCAAGAAACACCTGGACCAGCCTATGGCCTCCTACATTCCTGAATTTTAGAAAATCAATCAATAATAAAACGTTGAGAAATAGAAATAAGAAAAAAATTGAAAGTATAAAACATCCATCCTACTAAGCAAAAACACTTAGTGGATGAAATACTGCTTAAATAAAGTAGATGCAAGTACAGCTGCGAAAAGGTAAAGGGAGTGGGAGGAAGGTGATTTGCAAAATCCCCCTCCCAAGAAGTAAAATATACATGCAATGATGAAGCAAGAAGGAAGGAGACTGGCCTAACAAGGAGTAGAAATTCCTCTTTGGGAAATAGATTGGCTGACAAAATAAGGTGACCATTTTACTGTTTCTATTCACATGCTTAAAAGATCAAAAGGAAATTGAAAACTTTCAATATCTAGGAAAATAATGTTAATGTTCAAAAAATACCTTTCTCAGTTCTGAAAACAGTATTACACAGAGATGAAATACACAAGCAATCATGAATATAGAGAACTTGCCAGAAACATTGGGAACCCTGTAGGTTGAAAATCTTCTTGAGGATTCAATAAATTAAAGAACTGAAATTAAAACTCCACTTAGAGTTTAAATTCAATATATGATTGGAAATATTATACATATCTATACAGTAAAAGCAGGCCATTCACATAAGAACAAACCTCAGCTAATCTTAGTCTTTTCCTTCGCAACATTAACTCCAAAGAAACTCAGGCAGTTGATCACTGTAGACAAAGCAAAGTGAAATGGGAAGCCGAAAACACAGATGGATAAACAGAATAAAACACTCTCAAAGAAGACCAAATATTTCTAGAAGAAGCCAGTATGAAATAAATATAGGCAGACTAAACAATCACAAACAGAAGTCAATGTTCTAAGGAAAAGGAAACGATGTTTCAAGAATTACTATATAACCAGTGATGTATACTGAAAGTTGAAAGAACCATATTCTAGAGTTGGAAAGCTGATCAGTCTGATACTTTTTCCTTTAAATATTATGTGATTCAGATGCTAGCAGATGCAGGAACAAAGCACAGTATAAACACTATGAAACCTATATTGAGATAAGTAAGGGGTGGTGGTGTTTTGGGTGCATCAACGAGGTTCCAACTCAAAGACACCAAGGGCACAGCAGAAGGAAACATGCCCAGTCCTTCACCGTCCTCCCAATGGTTCTTATGTTTCAGCCCATGATTATACGTAAGTAATTACATTCAAATACTTTTATATAATTATAAAAATAGATCTCCAAAACAACTAATATCACAGAAACAGCACCCTAGGGATATAATGAAATAATCTTGATACGAAATGCCAGCCAGATCACACTTTTTAAAACACTACAGAGAGGAAGAGCTGCAGAAGATAGGTGGAACTAAAGGAAAAGCATGGAGTTATCATCAAATACTGCTTTTTTCTTGATATAAAAATTTTTAAGAAAAAAAACGAGAACTAGTATTTGCCAATTTAAATTCGTGAGCCCTGATGAAACTGTCAGGTAAGAATGGAACTGCTGACCGCATGGTAGGCGGTTCAAACCCCCAGTCAATCCACGGGGAAGATGAGCTTTGTGCTCACATAAAGACTGACAGCCTCAGAAACCTGCGTAGAGCCACTTTGAGTTGGAACCAACTGGATGGCAGTGCGTGGTAGCTTAATTTAAACATAAATATTGGAATTACATAAAATAACAAGTATACCTTCCAAATCTCAAAGCACATTTCAGAAAACAAAAGTCAGTGACCTCTCCTTGGAAAAACAAAGATAGAAAAAGGGCTGATTATCATACAAAAAAAATCAAATCATGAAAAATATGATACTCCCCTAACAAGGACCAAGTCAGTCTATCTGAATTGAAAGTTGGAACTAATATTCAAAAACACCAGAAGATAACAATAAAATGTGGAAAATAACAACTATCAAATATACACAAACAGCAAAGCAGTGCCAGTGACAAAGCTTTAGGAATATACAGGGATTTATCAACTTGACCAAAAATATAATTTATAATGTATACAAATCATGAAATGTTATGTAACAAGTAATGTATCATAAAAATAAAGCAAACACAAAAAGAAATTAAGGAAAAATTTAACACCCTGTTTTTGACAAGCAAATTAAGCAATAATACAATAAAATTTTAAATAGTGACACTAATTTTGTACATACACACATGAGAGGGGTTTTTTAATGTGTGGAAAATTTGCATTACACTATTTTCCTTTAATTTTTTGAAATAATTCCACAAACTTTTTGAAAGAGCTGTGTGTTTGTGTGTGTGTGTGTGTGTGTGTGTTTGCACTTCAAAGAATGAATCTGTTAGTTGTTACCTTTCAACCCACATGAATGGGAATATATCCTTCAAAGCACAGATTAAACAGCCTCCAAGCACTGGGATTACATCCTAGTGTCTTTAAACAAGAATTCTCAGTAAACTGAGGATTTTAAGACACTCTTCTGAACAGTATTCAAGTTGTGTATGAAAAATTATAATTACTGAGTAAAAATTAACAACTACATGAATGCTGTCTAACAAACATAAAAGCTGAGAAGCAAAATTACTGACTTTAATTTTGCATAACACGATGGAAGAGCAAACATTTTAAGTTTTACATGCAAAAAAGCATAAAAAGGATGTTGATATGGAAAGAATCAATAACAATAAAGCAAAGTAAATTCTGTGACAAGAATATAACCTCCAAGTAATTGGTAAGATATGGGCAAGGATTCGAACTGATAATAAAACAAATACCCTCAAAATCAACAACTTATTTAATTCATTAATAAACATTCTTACTTAGACGTCTAAGTACTTGTGCCAAGTAACATTCAAGAAATCAGAGAGAAAGGAAAATGAAAGACACTGTTCTTGCCCTAAAATTGATAGCACACAACGGTAAAAGACAAGAAAATCAGAGAGGAATCTCAATACATGCACAAGAAAACGAGTACAGACAAGGTATACTTTCAAAGGGAGACCACTGTGAACTGAATCATGAGAAATACACAGGATGAACCCAATCAAAGTAGGATATTTTAGGCAGGAAAAAAGTGCTGCCAGAAGTTGTGTTGGTTGTCTGGGAACTTTTAAGAGGTTGCAGGTAGGGCCAAAAGTGAGAGGGGGTAGAGGAATGGAGAGAAAGGCAAATGCTAGATTAACAAGGGCCTTGAATGCCTTTCTAGCAAGTTCAACCTTTATACTAAAGGCAATAGACTCAGAGTCACATTTCACAGAGAGCACTTGAGGTGAATGAGGGAAACAGAATGGACAGTAGATCATAGACCAAAAGACTAGTTGGCAGGACACTTCAGTACAAAGGAGTAAAACTCTAGACAAAGGCTGAGGCTGGAGGAAGAGGGCATCAAAGAGCACCAGCAACAAATAGACAAAACTATCGATAAAAAACACTGTAAATATTGTATACAACAGACTGAAAAACATTTTTCCTTCCAGAGTGTCTTCTTCTTCTTTTACTTAAATACTTTTATTGGGGGCTATTACATCTCTTATCACAATCCACACATTCATCCCTTGTGTCAAACACATTTGTACATATGCTGCCATCATCATTTTCAAAGCATTTTCTTTCTACTTGAGCCCTTGATATTATTTCCTCATTTTTACCTCTTCCCCACCCACCCTCCTTCAATAACCTCTGATAAGTTATAGATTATTATTTTCATATCTTACATCATCCTCTGTCGCCCTTTACCTACTTTTCTGTTGTTCGTCCCCCTGGGAGGGGGTTCTATGTTAATACTTGTGATCAATTCCCCCTCCTGCCCACATCTTCCCCTAATCCTCCTGGTATCTCCACTCTCATTGTTGGCACTGAGGGGTTTATCTACCCTGGATTCCCTGTGTTGCGGGCTCTTATCTATAGCAGTGTACATGTTCTGGTCTAATTTGATTTGTAAGGTAGAATTGAGGTCATAATAGTGGGGGAGGAAGCATTAAAGAACTAGAGGAAAGTTGTATGTTTCATTGGTGTTACACTGCACCCTGATGGGCTCATCTCTTCCTTGTGACCCTTCTGTAAGGGGATATCTAACTGTCTACATATGGGCTTTGGATCTCCATTCGATGCCCTCCCCCCCCCATTCACATTGGCATAATTGTGTTCAGGGTCTTAGATGCCTGATACCTGATCCCATTGATACCTCATGATCACACAGACTTGTGTGCTTCTTCCATGTGGGCCTGTTGCTTCTCAGCTAGATGGCCACTTGTTTATCTTCAAGCCTTGCCAGATGCTATATCTTTTGTTAGCTGGGCACCATCAGCTTTCTTCACCACATTTGCTTATGCACCCATTTTGTCTTCAACGATAGTGTCAGGAAGGTGAGCATCATGGAATGCTGGATTATTAGAACAAAGTGTTCTTGTGTTGAGGGAAGACTTCAGTCAAGGCCCAATGTCTATCCACTACCTTAATTTTTAACATAGATGTAAGTACTGGGGTAAGGTCCAGGTACTATGGCAGGGGTCATGACCAGGACAGGGATACATACAGCAGCCAACTAAATAAGAGGGGTAAAGAAAGAGAAAGAAAAGCCATGGGTAAGGGGGTAGGTAGCAGGGCACTAACCCATCCAATGAGAGGGTATTGTTTATATCTCCACAGGAGAGGAAGCGAGAGTCCAGGTTTCAACCCAGTGTGCCAAGACGTGAATACAACATACCTGCATGTACCAGGGAACCAATAGAGAGGTCGGCAGGGCTGGCCCCAATCCCAACTATGTGGAGTCCCTGCCCCCAGAAGAATTCACTTCAGAGGACAGCACTGAAGCTACAGCTTTGGAAGAGGGGTGTGTCTGATTAGAGCACACAGGAGAAATGAAGAGGGATATAGAGTGAGGGGAACATATCCTGACCCACCAAGCCCCAAGGATGATATTCCTGCTCAAAGCAGACAATGCACGGAGAGGACCATAGGCCTGGCCCTGCCATGAGACACGTCACTCAGTAAACCAAAGCTTCCTGGGGACAACACTGGAGACCCAGTGCAGTAATTGTGCCCAATCTGACCCCATCACACTGGGGAGAAACACTAAGGGGATGTAACAGAGCAGCAAGGGGAGCTAAGTGATAAAATTCCCAGGGAATACCAAAATTAGACTTTGGAGACAAAGTATAGCACCCCATCATACTCGAATGGAAAACCCTCATATAGGCCAACAAACAGACCTTGGACTATAATTTATAGGCTTTTCCATTTTTTTCAGTGGCTTTCTTTTTGTTGTTATTTTGTTTTAGTTTTTTTGTTGTTGTTATTGTTTTTTTTTAGATTTGACTTTAGATTTGACTTTAGATTTGACTTCCTTTGTTGTTTTGTTTGGCTTTGCCTGGTTTTTGCATGTCTATCTAGATAAGATAGGCAAGATAAACAATTCAGAGACCAAAAAAATGGGACCGATGGTTCCAGGGGGATACGGGAGAAGGGGAGGTGAGAAAGGAAGGGGCGGGGGTGTAGAAACAACACAGGGACAAGGGAACAACAAATGAACTAAAATAAATGGAGAGAGGTGTGTAGGGTGCCTAGTGGGGCTTAATCAAGGGCAAAGTGGCAGTAAGGAATAACTAAGCCCGAAGGAAGGCCAAACGTGATGGTGGGACAAGAGGATAGTAAAATTAAATAAGAGGAAAGAACCAGGAGACAAAGGATAGTTATAGAGGTCTAAATACAGGTATGGACATATGCAAATATATTTATATAGAACGAGAGGGGTATAAATCTATGTACTTATATCTTTATGTTAAGAATTAAGGTTGCTCTTGGTCTTTTGGCTTGTCTTGCTTGGGTGGTCTGGTCGTCTTCGTGGGAGGAGAGAGATCCTTGCGTGACCTGGGGCAGTCTCTGCCAGGCCGCATGGTCAGAGGAATCCTATGGGTGCCGCGTAAAACCTGATGCTTCTTTGAACTTTCATTAAATTCACTTGGATCACGAAAAAAAAAAAAAGAATTAAGGTTGCAGATAAACATTGGGCTCCACTCAAGTGCAGCATTCCATGATGCTCACCTTCCTGACACTATCGTTGAAGACAAAATGGGTGCATAAACAAATGTGGTGAAGAAAGCTGATGGTGCCCAGCTAACAAAAGATATAGCATCTGGGGTCTTAAAGGCTTGAAGATAAACAAGTGGCCATCTAGCTGAGAAGCAAAAGGCCCACATGGAAGAAGCACACCAACCTGTGTGATCATGAGGTGTTAATGGGATCAGGTACAAGGCATCTAAGACCCAGAACAAAATCATACCCAATGAAGAACATTTTTCTTTACTAAAAATGCAGTATTTTAAAAAGTAGAATCATAGGTATTTGACAGTTTGTAAGATATTTTCTTACTTTGCTTAAAACTATACAAAATAATATATTTTAAAGAAATTCAAATTGAACCATCACATTTAAGAGAGAACATCAGCAACTTCCCTAAATCCTCATAGTAGCACGTCTACCCATGATATGTACGATTTGCCTGAGGCAAAACACACACGAAGATATTTACAAGAAGCTCAAGCAGGAAATCGGTCACAAGGTATTCTTCATTTGCTGTGCTCTTCTGTTTTCTAAGAACTACAACATTCTTTTCGATCTCTTCAAATATGGTACTAGAACAACTAGGTGATGTCTTCTCGGTGCCACTCTTCACTGCTGGAGAGTTGCTGGGTAAGTGATAAGTAGAGAATTAACAAAGCCCGAGTGAGACCCCAAATGTGCTTCAGACCATCCCAGAAACTTAAGAGGGTGAAAATACCCACCTGGGCATAACTTGAAAGTGTCACAGACCTGCAAGTCCGCGCAGGACTGGTCACTCTGAGAGCTTACTCAGCAAATGCCCCAGGCTTGCAATAATAGCACTGAGGCAAGCCAGAGAGCCCTTCTCTTCCAACTTGTCCAGTGTAACAAGCATATCCAACACTAGGTGTCGCCAGGTAACAGCTACAAGCTACCAAGTCTAACAATGAGCATTAAACAAGAGAACATTTACAATATAACAAATAATTGTACATTTCTCACCTACATTTTTTATTTAAATCATTTAAATTGTAAGAGCACATTAATTGTAATCAAATTAAAAGGAAATAATTACTTATATTTTGCTACTCAAACAATAAACACAACAAATATAAATTTCATTGGGATCGTCCATGTGATGTAACCTCTACCATCTGCCACTGAAGGATTCTGGAAGTCATCTGAGAATGTTGCCTCCAGAGAACTTCCTCCTGAGGGTGTCGGTTACAATGAGGCAATTGGCACACTATATGAGGTAGGCAAGCGGGCCAGGAAGTTTCAGGGTACCTTGGCCAGAACAGATAATATCAAGAATGTAATTTCAGCCTTCTATAAACGTCTTATCTCCAGTTACTCTCCCCAAAATGAATTGAGTAATTCAGTACATCCTGTTGGGTCAGTCCCAAGTGTCTCACTGATAAGTCTCGATGGTTAAGGAAGACTACAGTCATGAATGCTAAATGTTAAGAGTTTAGACTTCCAATGAAAAATTTGGGGCATCATTTTGTCAACACTAAAATGGTTGTAATGAGACAATTAAAAGTCACCACTAATAATGCATGCATAGAATCTCCAGAAAGGAATGCATGTTTGCTTTCTGTTCCAGTATTCAGTCTGCAGAAGTCATTTAATGCCCAGGAATGAGCACCATAATAAGCACATGCTATGAAAATAAATGATGCAGGCCCGGTATCTTATTATTCTCCAAGGATCAAATATAAAACCAAGAAACAACCAAAGAGCTAAATCATGGCAGGCAATAAGAAAGGGGCTAGTCTGGCCACCTACCTCTACTGTGGGCTTGGCAAGGTGGTCTCAAAGAGGAGCAAACCACACTGCCCCCTAACAGTACATAGGAAAGCTACCATCGAGAAACTACTCCCACCAGCTCTACATCCACAAAACACCAGCTAGGACTAGGAAGGAAGCCGACCTGATCATATAGCTCTATTACAATTTGAAGTAATGAAAACACATAAAAATATAACCTCATGTCATAAATATGATTGAGCATTCCGGTCATGACAATCAAGGGCCTTCATTTTGCTTGCCAACCATGAAAACAGTATCGCTTTTGGTAGACAAGATGGATGTCTTCGCCAGCTCAGTTCTTTCAAATGCCCTCTAAGCAATCAACTCACATGAGCTTTCCTCAGTTGGAATCAGTCATTTAGAATTATAACCGTGAGCCAGGATCTGCATTTCAAAACTGAAATCATTCTTTTAAGGGGAAAAAAATCCACTGAAACTTTCAATTATTTAAAATTAAGATTTACAAAGAATCTATTTTAGCTGTTTACTTGTTCTTGTTGCTCCTACACTCAACAGCACTACACTGGTCCTTGTGAAGAAAGAAAGAAAAAGCAGTATCAGTCTGAAAGGCTTGCGGAACGAAGCCCTTCAATCTGCTTAGGAGGAGGGCATAACAGTGAAGTAGATGTGAACACCGTACAGCCCCAAATGAGAAACAAAAAAGAAAATAAAGTATGGGGTTGTCGAAACTAGTTAATTTTAAGAGTATAACTCTGTATTCTCATGTGTTGGTTGCTTGTTTAAAAAGCCATTTACAGGGAAGGGAGGAGGTGTCGGCCAAAACAGGGACAAGGGAACAGCGAGTGGTTCAAAACTAGAGGAGGGAGGGGAGGGGAGGACTGGTAGGGAGTGACCAAGGGCAAGGTAACTGAGAGGAATTACTGAAACCAGAATGAAGGCTAAACATGGTAGTGGGACGGGAGGAAAGCAAAAGGAAATAGAGGAAAGGAGTAGGAGGCAAAGTGCATACAGAGAAGCCTAAATACAGACATGTACATATGTAAATATATTTATGATTATGGGGGCAATAGACTTATGTGCATATATTTAAAGGTTCAGTAGTAGGGTAGCAGATGGACGTTGGGCCTCCTCACGCATACTCCCCCAATACAACAGCACCTCGCCCTGCTAAACGGTCATTGCATGATACCCACCTACCCGACATGATCACTGAAGACAGACGTGTATGTAAGCAAACGTGGTGAAGAAAGCTGATGGTGCCCGGCTATCAAAAAGATATAGCCTCTGGGGTCTTAAAGGCTTGAAGGCAAACAAGCGGTCATCTAGCTCAGAAGCAACAAAGCCCACAGAGAAGAAGCACACGGCCTAAGCGAATACAAGGTGTTGAATGAACCAAGTAGCAGACACCAAGGAACAAAAACAATCATTGGGTGATCACCTTCCTCACATAAATGCTGAAGACAAAGGTGTGCATAAGCAAGTGTGGTGAAGAAGGCTGATGGTGCCCGGCTACTGAGAGATATAGCGTCTGGGGACTTAAAGGCTTGAAAACAAACAAGCAGCCATCTAGCCCAGAAGCAACAAAGCCCACACGGAAGCAGCACGCCAACATGGGTGATCGTGAAGGGCAGAGTAGACCAGGTCTCAAACAACAAAGGCGGGGTGGTGGTGGGAATCACATCACCGTGAATGAGGGGGAGTGCGTGATAGGGACCCAATGCCCATCTGTAGACAGCTGGACATCCCTTCCAGAGGGGTAGTGGGGAGGAGATGAGTCACTCAGGGTTCAGTATAGCAACAATGAAACTCAAAACCTTCCTCTAGTTCCTGAACGCTTCCTTCCCTCCCAATTATCATGACCCCAATTCTACCTTGCGGACCTGGTTATACCAGAGGATGTACAGTGGTGCAGTAGAGATCTGGAAACACAGGGAATCTAGGACAGACGAACCCCTCAACACCAGCGGTGGGAGTGGCGACACCAGGAGGGAAGGGGGTGTAGAAAGGGAGAACCAATCTTGGAGATCTATGTGTGACCTCCTCTCTGGGAGATGGGCAATGGGAAGGTGGGTGAGGGGGGATGCCTGGCAGTGTAAGATAAGATAAAATAATTATTTATAAACTATTAAGGGAGCAGGGGGAAGGGGGGAGCGGGGAGGGAGGGGGAGGGGGAAAAAAAGAAAACCGAGCTGATTCCAGGAACCCAAGTGGAAGGCGAATTTTGGGAATGACGAGTGCAACGAATGTATAAGGGTGCTTTGCTCAACTGATGTATGTATGGATTGTGATAAGAGTTGTATGAGCCCCAATAAAAAGATTTATTAATCAAAAAAAATATATCAAAAACAAAACCTGACCCCCCAAAAAAGCCATTTACAATTAGCCATTGTATAAAGTCAAGGGATTGTTAGTTGATCTTGTGGAACATCTATCATTATAATATGTTAAATGGTCTGTGATTTAGCCCCAAAGTTTGCATTGGACCTACATCTATCTAAGGGCTTCTAATATTTTTTCATTCTCAGAGACACAGAGCTCCACCAAAAGGAGGGAGAGAAAGGGCCAGGAGAACACAGCTCCACCAAAAGCATAGGAGAACTGGATTTTACAATCCTATCACATTAAAAATTCTAGTTCTTCTACAGACAATTTTTGCACCATTAATATCCAAAGTAAAATGGTGATATTAAACATGAAAAGTTATAAATAAATGCATTTGTACAGAAAATTAAAAATGTGGCAATTGTATACACGAAGCAAGGGTATAAACAATGAAAATCAGCACAGATAGCTCAGACACCAAACCAAATCCAGTTGAGTTATTATTGTTAGACAAACCACTAAAAGTCTTTTTCCCTTATTTTGAGAAAAAAGAATTAGAAGCTAAACCCACTATATCTAAGCTTACTCTAGGCAATGATGAATAATACACCCTGTGCTAAATTCCTTTACAGTAGACAGATTCCACTACAACCCTGGATTCACAACTGGTCAAATCATGATTTCCAAACACAATTACACTCAACAAGACTCCACATACAAATGAGTCCTGCTTTCCAAACCAACATCATAATGACATGGCAGGGAGAGTGAGATGGGGCTACAGTAAATTTCACACAATCAAAAATACCATTTTTAATAGTACAGAAAAACAAGATATACTCACCACGGTATGATGTCCCTTCTCTTGCATGCCCTTTAAAAAGCCTGCACTCCCTCGGGAGCTAAAGCTACTGACTGAAGGGTAGGTAGATGCCTCCCAAATCTCAAGATAGCTCAAAGTGACCCTAGAGGACCGGAAGAACTGTCCTTGCAGGATTCAAGGACTGTAACTCTCATCTTTTTTTCCCATGGAGCAGGCTGGAGGGCAGACAGATGACCCCACTAACTGCTTTATTCACAGACCTTGGAAGCATACTGTAGTGTAGCAAACTACTTGATAAGGCTTTTCTAGCTATGGCCTTGGTAGCTCCTACCAAATGACAGATAGGTTATGCAAATGTGAGGTGCTTGTGGCCATCAAAGAGAATTGAGTAGCTTGCTAATACTGTAAATAAGGTACATAGCACCCCTGGGATGGGAGGGGAGAGTGGAACCATAGAAAAGGGGTATATGGAAGTCTAACAAAAGGATTGGTTAGCTTCGCCATCCGATAGGCTTAAAATGAGCCATCTTAAAAGCAGAGGAGCGATGTCACTACCATCAAGAAAAAAGAGCCAGGAGTGGAGCATATACCTTATTTTTGTTTGGTTTTGGTACTGTTGCTTTTAAATTTGACCCGTTTTATTGACAGAAGAGATTCACCAGAGACTTAATCCACGTGGGTGCTGTGTGCATGAACTTGGGGCTTCCACTGGCATCTATAGTCTTCTGCATATCAGCTGGTCACGATTTAAACTCTAATACAATTCTCTCCCTACGATTTAGGCCTTATTATTTACAATCCCTGGATCACATAGGCTGATGTGTTTCTTCCATGTGGACCCAGGTTATATTTCATTTAGATGGCTGCTTGTTTGAGAAGAAGCTTTTAAAACCCCAGATGCTGTTCTTTCTGATAGCCAGGCACTATCTGATATCTTTACCACATTTTATTACAGCACCTATGTCGCTTCATGAGAGCAAGTATCTAGTACAGCTACATAAGAAGAATCACTTCGTATTAGATTAGGGCTGCGATTAATGGAGTACGTACTTTGGACCCTGCAATACCTACACTCAAGATCCTCAATCCCGTAGACAGAGCGCTGTACCGGAGCTCTGCAGAGAGCAACAAGTAATGGAGAAGTGGCAGCAGCCGGGCAACAGCGCCACGAGCAGGATGCAGAGTGGTGGGCTTCCTAGGCTAGAGTAAGAAAGCTAATGTCTTTGCTAAGTGGAGTACCTCCTAGGCATTTCGCTTGGGCTCTAGGTTTGCCAACTCCTGGACGTAGAGCTGAGCCTCAGTGGATTGAGGCTTGGGGCCGAGGCAGTGCCTTTTGGTCATTTTATCAGCAAGGTTGACAGAGCTTTGTGTGCATTTTATTAGCGATGACAGCTTTTTAATGCTTGCCTAAGCAGGGCGCAGGCCAAAGGACCTTTGGGCTGAGAGGTGGAGGACAAAAGAGAAGTGTGCCTGCAGGCACTGCTGAGAGGCCGTCCCAACCAAAGGACTATATCCTGATATTTCTGCTCCTGACTAGTAACATGCTAACTCCCCTAATAAACCCCACCATCCTAAGTGCTGTCTGTGAGTAATGTGTAGCCATTGTAGCACATTATCAAAATCAGCAGAGAAGTAGAGAGCCAAGTGGGGGATGGTGACATCAGAAATGGTAAAAAAAAAAAAATGTTGGAGAGTGAAGGCATGACTTCTGCCTCCACTTCACAGGAATTTGACCTTGGATTGATGGTGATTCTCCTCCTGTCCTTTTGTGAAGTAAGTAGAGGTCAGATACCAGGCCAACACCATTCTCACATGTACCTAGCACATAGTAGGTATGCAATAAATAAGCCAAATCGATGAATGGATTTTGCAAGAAAAGGTACATGCTAGGAACCCTGATAGTGCAGTAGTCACCAGAAGGTCACCATTTCGAAACCACCAGCCACTCAGTGGGAGAAAAGATGGGCTTTATATTCCAGTGAACAATCAGTCTCAGAAACCCACAGGGGCAGTTCCAGCCTGTCCTATAGGTTTGAGATGAGTCATATTCAACTCGACAGCAGTGAGTTTGGTTTGGTTTGAAGGTACAAGCTGGTAGGCATACCATGTAAATACAGCTTAAAATGCAGGAAAGTCCTGAGGCCTTCGAGTGATAAGCAACATGGCATTCATTTATGAGGACAAATCCAAGAATTAGAAACACCAAAGATGACAGCATATTTACTAGATTTGTCACCTTGGACAAATTATCAACTGCACAAAGTTGTTATTCTTCCAACTATGAAACTGAAAGACAGAACCTTCTTCAGAAATGAATAAATAGGATGGCCCATTTACGTTCTATTCGGGATAGCGTAAAAATGGAATAAAGGCAGTGTCTGACCTCCTGGTTTTAGAAGAGGGAAGGTGGGTCAAACTCATCAGCCCAAACGGGATTTCTATGGTGCAAGTTCACACATGCCTCTACCCTCCTTCCAAACTCCTTACTAATTTTGATACCAATCATCCCTTTCACAGCACTATTTCACAGCTGGATTCGATAATTCGTTGCAGTGACTACACAGAATTCACAAACTATATTAACAATGATGGTGCTTATTATGGAAGTTAACTGGTTACAAACCAGGGTCAGAAGTTTTTAGGACACAGTACTTACTTTGGTCAAGACCGCCTCATTCCAGTCATACCCGTATACATGTTTCTTACGGTCCTCAGTCCTTCAACCACTTCACCCGTTGGATGTGTTCAATGTGATAAAGCTCTCTTAGCATTGTAAATAAATGCCTGATGGACATGACCATATGCCTCAGTGCAAAGGCGCTAGCTCTGGCTCCATTGGTCAGCAAGCCTAGCTCCCCAATTAAGTGCCCAGAGGCACAGGCCTCACGCAAGCAAGCCTCTTGCACAGAGGAACTCAACTTTATTCCTTCAGTGGTCAAAGAAGCCCAAGCTCACTCACTGGCTCTTGATTCTGATACTGCCACTCCCTTCCTACTTCTCTGCTGTTAGCTTTCCACTAATCAAGGATGTTCAATGCACAGGAATCTCAAGGTTCAAAGACATGCTCAACTCCTATGTTAAGCTGTGTTTTCTAGAGAACCAAAAACAAGTGATAATCATATACGAAGGGGTAGCCCCCCCAAAAACACACATTTTTTTTCAAAGCTATACACCATATATACTCAAGTATAAGCTGACCCGAATATCACTTGAGCTCTTAATTTTACCACAAAAACTTCATAAAAATGTGCTGAAAAACTCAGCTTATACATGAGTATATATGATATTTCATTTTTTTAACCAAACAACCTTATCACCTTCAAAGTACACTCCATTCTACTTAATACATTCATCAAATCTGCGATTCCATTCTTGGAAACATTTTTCAAACTCATCTGTTTAGATGGCTGGCAGCACCTCCCTCATTTCTTTCTTCACCTCTTTTATGTCGCTTGGCATTTGTGGAAACAGAAAGAAGTCACAGAGCAAAATCAGATGAGGAAGGTGTAGGGGCAAAAGAGGCATACTGTTTTTTGGCAAAAACAAAACAAAAGTGGTGTACTGAGATGGCTGTGTAAGCAGGTTTATTGTCGTGGTAGCACAACCAGTCCCCCATCTCTCACAAATCAGGTCCTTTTTTTCCTGCACACTGCTAGGCAATGGTTAACAGTCTGACCTGGTAGAACAAACTCCAGATACACTATCCCCTCACATAAAAAACAAACAAACACATGAGCATTGTCTGGATCTTTGATTTCACTTGACAAGCTTTGTATGGGTAAGATGATGATGGTGTCCTGGCTTGATTGATGTTTGCTTTTTGGGTCATAAGAACAGCACCATGTCTTGTCACCAAGCAATGACCTTAGGGGAAAAGTCTGGGTTGCTTAGGAGCTATTCTTGCATAGCATGGCATGTTTCCACTCGACGTTCTTTTTCCTGGTCAGTCAGAATCCGAGCAAATTTCACAACAATCCTTCTCGTTCCCAAATCTTCTGTTAAAATTCACTGAATCAAGCACCAAGTCCAGATACCTTCCTCATTTCTTCAGTGGTTCATTGTCAGTCTTTGAGCACAAGTGCACGAGTTTTGTCAACATTTCTGTCCATTCGGAAAGTTAACAGACATCCTGAATGAAGTTTTGATCAATCGACATTCCACCTCTTTTGAAACCAGAAAACCACTCTTACATTTGAGTTTTTCCATAGCGCTGTCCTTGTAAGCTGTGGATGACATCACAAGTTTCTGCAAGATGCATGATGCTCACCTAGCGGGAAAAATGTGTACTATGAAAGTTCTGCCCAGCAGAGCCATTTACCATTTTTTGTGGGAGGTGACCCTCTCATAAGAAATAATTTGATGTCAAAAAAATTATGTTTTTTATCAAGAGTCCCAACCCAGGCCACATCAACTCCATGGGTCTGATGCTACTCAGAAACTTTCAGTCATGGCAACCAGTGAATGAAGCAAGAAGGCAATATAGGAAGTTGGATGATCAGGCCAGTTGGTATTCAGTTGTGTGAATCCCAGGTAAGCAAGAACATGACAGAAAGCCAGCAAAGCAGGCTACATGGGCCACCCTGGATGGAGCCAGACACAGATTCCAAGCAAGCATGGGAGAAAATAGGCCCAAGAGAGAAAGGAGCTCCCAGTGCCTCTTACAAAAAAGCCGTACCCCAAGGAGGCACCATCAAGCTGTGACTTCACCCCTAAATCCACGCATGTAACATCCAGTTGACATAAAATCTAACCAACTCAACTCTCTGGTTCTTTTATATGTTGGCGATGAGATCTCCCCTTCTGCTGCTGAGATGGACAATTTTACAGATCGCAGGATTGCAAAATTAACCAACCTCCACATTTGAGGTCTAAGTTTTTTTTTTAAGAACAATTAGCTCTGCTAACAATCATTCACAACAAATAATCCTATCAAATTCTTCCCCTACTTTCTCTTACCCAGACCCATTAGGAAAATGTCATTTAGTAAGAGTTATACAGACTGGCTAGAAGAGCCATATTAAATAAATCACTATACCAGAGATAACTAAGTAAATTACCATCTTGGAATCTCACATAATCAACCCCATCACCACATGTGAAATACCTAGTAACTATAGATATAGTTTTTAAAATAGAAGGGAATATTAAGAGTCATACCAACAATCTAAAATGTCATAAAGAACCCCTGAAGCCCTAAATGGTACACAATGTTGAAGACATAGTCAAAGGGGACTGGAAGGTCAACTTTTGAGGGCAAAGAGGTCAAGGCAGACAGAAAAGTCTGCTCGCAGTCTAAATCATCATCGGGACTGAGCTGGCAGCTCTGATGAGACACCGCTTGCTTTATTATAAGAGTGGATACACTCCCAAAAACTGGAACTGTGTTGGATATAGGGGAGCTTTCATATATGCATTTTCCCACTAGGCCTACATCAGCAACTCACTCTGAATTAGCACACCCAGAGGCGTTTTTTCTTCACCACTTTTATGTCATCAAATCGCTGCGTACATCCTCTGTCTAGTCAGGCTTGCAAGGTAGAATTGGGATCATGATAGTGGGGGGGGGGAGGGAGAGCATTTAGGAACTAGAGGAAAGTTGTATTTTTCATCATTGCCTGGGAAGGTTCTCTATGGTCACGGTGAATTTTTTCATAAAAGCACCCTGACTGGCTCGTCTCCTCCCTGAGACCCCTCTGCAAGGGATCTCCAGTGGCCGACAAATGGGCTTTGGGTCTCCACTCTACACTCCCCCCTCATTCACTATGACAAGATTTTTTGTTCTGATGATGCCTGATACCTGATCCCTTCAACACCTCATGATTGCACAGGCTGGTGTGCTTCTTCTATGTGGGCTTTGTTGCTTCTGAGCTAGATGGCCACTTGTTTACCTTAAAGCCTTTAAGACCCCAGGTGCTATATCTTTTGATAGCCGGGCACAATCAGCTTTTTTCACCACATTTGATTATTCACCCGCTTTGTCTTCAGTGGTTATGTCGGGAAGGTGAACATCATAGAATGCCAATTCAATATAAGAAAGTATTCTTGTATTGAGGGAGTACTCGAGTGGAGGCTCAATGTCCTTCTGCTACCTTAATACTAAACCTATAAATATATGCACATAGATGTATTTCCCCATCCTTATATATAAATATATTTGCATATGTATATGTCTTGATCTAGACCTCTATAAATGTCCTTTGCCTCCAAGCTCTTTCCCGTATATACTTCTTTTATGCTATATTAACTCTCTTATGTTTATGCTTTATCCTAATTCATTTCTAATTTCTAGAATATCCTTTCTTATTTCCCATGTCTTTATAATTCCATCTCTTCTAATGAAACTCTTTTCCAATTATTTATGCATTAATAGGTGTTAACCTACAAATCTTCATAAACCATCATTTTTTGTTTTCATTTGTTTGAATTAACTTTTGTGTCACAAAAGCATTTGGCACTTTTGAGTTTACTTTGCCTACCTTTATAACCACTCAGAGCCGTCATCAAAACAGTGACAATATCTCAGTGTACTCCCCATGTATGTGGTTCTTTTTTCTCTATTTTCTCTTTTCCCACCAACTCTTCCTCCTTATCTCCCTCTCCCTTCTCTCTCCAACATCTGACAATGGCCTGGTCACAGTCTTCAAAGTATTTCCTTTGATGTGGAAACCATTTTACTTCCCTTTATAATAATGGTGTCATGAAATATTTAGCTTTATGAGATTGACTAACTTTGCTGAACATAATGTCCTTCAACTTTGACCATGTCATAAGGAGTTCGACAGAAATGTCATTGTTTTTAAGGATGCATCATATTCCACTGTGTATATGTACCAAGGAGCAGCCTCGTGGCATAGTGGTTACAGATTGGGCTGCTAACCTCAAGGTCTGCAGTTCATAACAACGAGCTGCTCTGTGGGAGAAAGATAAGGCTATCTCTTCTGTAAGAACTAATAATTATGCTGTCAAATAAGTGAGGTACAGATGGAATTTTCATTTGTATAAAACAAGAAATGTGGATTCTTAAAACATAAAAGATAATTATCATCTTGGGAAAAAAAAAAAAGAACTTACAGTCTCAGGGCCTCTGAGACTGAATCAACTCAATGCCAGTGGGTTGTTTTGTTTTTTTTTTGAGATATGTGCCAGAGATTTTGTAACCATTCTCCACAGACAGGGCTTTTTATTGTTTCCATATTTTTGCTATTATGGAAAATGCTTCAAGAAATATGGGTTCCCTTATGCCTATTCATGCTGTTCTTTACTTCCTTAGAGTAGACACCAAGTAGGGAGACTGCAGGATCCTAAGGTATTTATATTTGCATTTGTTTAAGGAAGCACCACACTGTTTTTCATAGCTGATGTACAATTAGCAGTGACACCAACAATGTAAGAGCATCCCAAACTTTCAACATCCTTTCCAGCATTTATTATTTAAGTTTTGGGCATTTTTAATTTTCTTTTTTCTTTTTTTTTTTGCTGAGAATGTTGGTGTGAGGTGGTATCTCAATAGTGTTTTAATTTTATTTCTTTTATGATTAATGAACTTGAGCATTTATGTGATTATTGGCTGCCTGGGTCATCTGTAATAAATTGTCTATTCATGTCTTCTGCCCATTTCTTTATTGTGTTACTTATATTTTTCTTATTTTAAGGTGTTGTTGTTTTTAACAGATTTTTAAAATTAGCCCTTTATCTCAGCTATCATTGCGAAATATTTTCCCCACTCTGTGGGTTCTCTTTTTACACTTTTGACCAAGTCTTTTTATGCACATAATTATCATATTTTTGGAAGGTCCCAGTCTTTTAGTTTCATAGTATTTTGTAGTGTGGGTGATTTTCATTATGCTGAGTAGTGTATTTATGTCTTGCATTGTGTCCTTTAAGTTTGTCCTTATTTTTTATTGATGGTCCTCATGGTTCTAGAGTTTACTTTTAAGACTGTGCTTGATGTTGAATTTGTTTTTATATGTGGTGTGAGCTATGGGTTCTATTTCATTCTCTTGAAGATGGAGATGCAATTTTTCTTGCATCATTTATTGAAAAGGCTATCTCTTCCTTACTTGAGGTGTGTTAGTTCTTTATCAATATCAGGTTTCTGCAAGTACTCCTTAAAGATAACAATAGCAAGAGGGCTTCTTACATACTTTAGGTATACAGTCAGAAAAGAAGTCCTTGGTGAAGGACATCATGTTTGGTAAAATGGAGCGGCAGTGAAATGAGAAAAGCTCTCAATGAAATAAACTGACACAGTGGCTAAGCAGATAGGCTCAGACATCAGAAGCGTGATTAAGAATGGGGCAGAACCAGGCAGCGTTTGTTTGTTGTGAACAGGGTCACTGTGTGCCGCCAGAATGGACTCAATGGCACCTAACAACAACAATAATAACATAAGTGTCTGGTTGTATTTCTGGATTATCTGTTTCAATCCACTGGTCTATTTATCTATTGCATCAATACCAAGCTATCTTGATTATTATTATACAGTTGTGGCTGTACAATAGGTCTTGAATAAACAATCCGTTTATATGACACTAGCATGAGTTACATAATACCCAGAATGAAAGCATACAGACACATTCACCATCATAGGCCAGAAAAAGAAAAACCATAAGCAATAAGTTAATTCTTCTTTCATATTTTATACAAAATATTGAGTTTTTGATAACATATATTTGTTCTATTACAAATTAAAGCCAAATCCATTGCCACTGAGTTGATTCTAACTCATCGTGAACCTACAGAAGATAGACTGCCATCCTTTGTCCTGCTGTTCAGCTGGTGGGGTCACACTGTTCACCTTTCAGTTAGCAGCCCAGTCTTTAACCCCTGTGTGACCAGGGTTCCTGTGTTCTGCCTTAGACCTACTGCTGTCAAGGATGCAAAACTTTACAGAAAACTACTGCCTTGTCTTTCTCTCTCAGAGTAGTTTGTGGGTTCAAATGGTCAACATTCGGTTAAAAGTCCAATGTTTAACCCGCTGTGCTACTAGGTCTCTTTCTACCATGTACCAAGCCAAACCCACTGCCACTGAGTTGATTCCAATCCCTAGGGTTTCTAAGACTTCATATCTTCATAGGAGACAGCCTCAACATTCTCCCACAACCACTGGGGCTGTGATACACCGACCTTGGCATTAGCAGCCCATGAACTGCCATCACATCAATTCAGACTCACAGCAAAAGGTCAGAACTGTCCTTGTTATTTTCCAAAATTGTGAATTTTACTGGAGCAGAAAGCCTCATCTTTTTCCCATAAAATGGGTGGTGGGTTTTAACCCCTACCCTTGTTGCTAACCGTCCAGTGTACAGCTCACTAGACTACCAGAGTTCTCTTGCCTACCACAGAGGAAACCAAACAAACAAATATCTAAACCTGTTGCCATCAAGTCAATTCCAATATAGTAAACCCGTCCATAGAACTAATTCTCATTAATGTACAGTTTCTGGTCATTGACACTTCTGTGGGGAGCATAAGATATGAGTCTCTGACGATCGTTCTTCTACTATACAATTAGAGCTGAGATCAACAACAGCATATTTGCATTCTTAAACATTTGGGGGCTTTATAGGAAACAAGGGAAACCAACAGGAAACTAAAATAAATGAAGAAAGAGATAAATAAAATAAATGGAGAGAAAAGAGGAGAGAAGACAGAAGATAGGAGAAGAAAGGTGACCCAAAACCTGATATGTGAACAAAAAGAAATGTAGGATTACCAGAGAGTAAATTTCAATGCTAACTGGAGGATATACATGAATAGACATTCTGGATGAACAAATGTGAGAAGGAAAGTGGAAGTGTACCCACAAATATGTATAGGTTGTACAGAGAATATGTGTATATGTACATGTATATGTATACACACACATACACACACACACACACACACCTTGGCTACAAATATATCCATGATATGGTGGAACATATGGGGAATCAAATTATGGAAACTTCTTAGACATAACCAAACAACATTGGCTCAAAACCATAATCTGAAGGGATACTATGATATTTAGGACCCTGTGGTAATTACAAAATTTATGTCAACTGGAAGATATATAAAACTCTAAAGGTAGTATTCAACCTGTCAATCAAGTCACAACCTGAGGTGTCTCCTTGTGGGCGTGGCCTTCTCATAAGGTAGGCCCAGGGAAACTTCCTCTCCCTCTGCCTTCCCCATTCTCCCAATGGGCAACACTTCAAGCAGTATGCCTGTTGGTTCATTTTGTTTAAGAGCAAAAATTGGCCAAATGTACAACTGTACATATTTGTGAGCTTTTAACAATGGTCTAGCTGGCTGGTCTGGGTCATGGAAGGAGCATGATTGGAAAATTGATGACAAGGCGGTGTGGGGGAATAGTATGAGGGTAGACTTCTCTGAATAAGCAAAAAAAAAGGGGGGGGAGATGTTAATGTCTCATTCAAATTTGTACCAAAGTGTTACCTCAGCAAAGAAGAATTTTAATAATCAAGAGGACAAAATGGTACATTCTGTGGGAACCAGTCATCCACTTTCGCAGTCACTCCAGTCATTGCCCAATGGGCTCATGAACAAAGTGGCCATGGTGGTGGTAGGAATGGAGGCTATGCACAGGCCCAGAAGTATGGCCCTCCACTCACCAAGGTTGACTTAGCTACTACCACTGTTGAGTACCTAATCTGCCAGTAGCAGAGACTAAAGCTAAATCCAAGATATAGGACTATTCTTCAGAGAGATCAATTGGTAACCTGGCGACAAGTTGGTTACAAAGGGCCACTTCCATCATGGTAAGAGCACCATTTTTTTTCTTAGTAGAATAGAACTGAATATGGATTTACTTTCCTCCATATCCATAATCTACCAAAAATTCTATCCAGGGACATTCCAAATGTCTTATCCAGCAGCAGTGGTACTCTGGAGAGAATCACCTCAAATCAAGTGACCTCTCCTGACAGCAAATGAAGTGCAGCAATGGACCCACACGTTTCAAAATCATGGTCTTCCCATATCCCCCAGAAATCTGAAGTAGTTGGCTTGATAGACCATTGGAATGGTCTTCTAAAGACCATTCTTCTAAAGACATAATTGTGGAACCGGATAGGAAGCAGGAACTCCTGAGTACCAATAGGTACTCCTAGTGACCAACTTGCACCCACTTTGCTTTCTGTCTTTACAACAATGTGCCTTTCAGGTCTGGAGATCTTGCTTCTAAAGGGAAGAACATTTCCATTTGGAAAAGAGAACACTGATGTCATCGAACAAGAAATTAAAGGGAAATCATTTGGATATTATATAATGGAGGTGAAGAAGAGTATTCTGGAACCCAGAAGATTATTTAAGAGCTCTTTTAGTAGTGCCATGTCTGTTACTACAGAAATGGTAAAACTACAGCAATCCAATTCTGGCACGGTACCAAAGGCCCAGACCCTTCAAGAACAAAGATCTGAGTCAAGCCCACTAAGCAAAGAATCTTGACCAGTCAGGATGCCTGCTGTGGGCAAAGGGAATTCAGGATGGGTGGTAGAAGAAGATAGTCCTAAATAACAGCAAAATCAAGCATATAACCAGTTGCAAAATGAGGACTGTAATTGTCACGAGTACTTTCTCCTTGAATATATACAAATATTTTTGTTTTGTCCATTTTATAAAATGTATTATGTGAATGGGGTTAGTGTGTTCTCATTTGTACGCATGTCATATCGTGTTAAGTGCAAGTATGACTTTACTCTTGTCTTTATATAGACATTATTTACAGCTTGAGATATGTACAAGTGCCAAGTTCAAAAAGGTGAAACGGTAGTAGTTTGGCTTTGTATCATCCTGGTTGGGCAGTATTCTTAGTGGTCTGACAGTTAAGGTCTAGTCATCCCATATGGTGCGAATTAACGGAATATAATCTTCTGAGAGCAGTCAAGCCATTGTAAAAACACTAGGGTGAAATGCAATTCCCTTACTCAGGCCATGGCCCTGCCTGAGTGAAAGCAGGTTGCCTTGAGCAAGCAACTGAAAGTAAGCTACCTTGGAGGTCTGGCCTGTTGTTTTTGCTGTTAGGTGCCATTGAGTAAGTTCCAACCCATAGCAAGTCAGGAACACCAGAAGGAAATACTGCCCAGTCCTGCGCCATCTTCACAGTTGTGTCTATGAGCCCATTGCAGCAGCCACATTGTCAATCCATATCCCTAAAGGCCTTTTACTATTTCACTGCCCCTCTGCTGTATGAAGCATAATGGTCCCTGACATGTCTAAGAGGTAAGCCAAAATCTTGCCACTCTTGTCTCTAAGGAGCACTCTGGCCATACTTCTTCAAACCCAGATTTTTTTTGGTGTGGTTCTTTTGGCAGCCGATCGATGGTACCTTCAAAATAATTCAACAGCACTACAATTCAAACACATAGATTCTTCTTTGATCTTCTTGATTCAATGTGCAACTTTCATATGTATATAAGTCAAATGAAACACCATGGATTGGGTCAGGTACTCCTTCGTTCTCAAAGTAACATCCTTGCTTTTCAGGACTCTAAAGAGGTCTTGTGTAGTACATTTATCTAATGCAACTCGTCTTTTGATCTCTAGACTGCTGCTTCCAAGAGCATTGTTGGTGGATCCAAGCAAAAAAATCAATGACAACGCCAATCTTTCCTCCACTTATCATGATGCAACCTATTGATTCAATCGTGAAGATTTTGGTCTTATTTACTGTGATAGTTTATTGAGTTTTATTCCATACTGAAGACTGCAATCCTTGATCTTCATCAACAAGTGCTTCAAGTCCTCCACACTTTCAGAAACCAAGGTTGTGTCATCTGCATAACTGGGGCTGTTAATAAGCTCTCCTCCAATCTTGATACTGCAGTCTTCTATATATCATCCAGTTTCTCTAATCACTTGCTCAGGAGACAGATGAATAACCCTGACATAGACCTTTTCTGATTTTAAACCATGCAATAGTTCCTTGTTCTGTTTGCATAACTACCTCTTGATCCATGTACAAGTTCCAATGAACACCCAATGAAATGTTCCGCAAATCCAATTCTTCTCAGGGTTGTCCATAGTTTGTTATGATCCACACAGTCAAATGCCTTGGCATAGTCAATAAAACACAAGTAAACATCTTTCTGGTATTCTCTGCTTTCAGCCAAGGTCCATTGGACATCGGGACATCAGCAATGTTACTCCTTGTTCCATGCCTTCTAAATCTAGCCTGGACCTCTCTCCGCTCTGTCAATGTCCTGCTGCAACCACTATGGGATGATCTTCAGCAAAATTTTACTTACATGTGATAAAAATGATATCGTTCTATAATTTGAGGATTCTGTTGGATCACCTGTCTTTGGAATGGGTACAAATATGAACCCCTTTCAGTCAGCTGGCCAAGTAGCTGTCTTCAAGTTTCCTGGCATAGACAAGCGAGTGTGTCCAGTACTACATCAGTTTGTTGAAACATTTCAATTGTATTCCATCAATTTCTGGAGCCTATTTCTGTTTAATGCTTTCGGTACACCATGGACTTCTTTCGGCACCACTGGTTCTTGTTTATATGCTACTTCTTGAAAGAGTGGAAAATCGACTAGTTCTTTTTGGAACAGTGACTGTGTTTTTTCCATCTTCTTTTGATACTTCCTGCATTATACAACATTTTTCCCATAAAATCTTTTGATATTGCAACTCCAGATTTGAATTTTTTTTCTTTAGTTCATTCAGTTTAAGATATGCTGAATGTGTTCTTCTTTTTTGGTTTGCTAACTCTAGGTCTTGGATGAACCGTAGCTAGATGAACGCTGTGGGAAACTTTGCTCTCTTTTGGCTGAGTCTAGAACCTGCATTTACTTCATCAACATTCAGTTCTCTGGACTTGAGCCAAAGCATCTTCTATTAATGCACCTTCCTAGTGACAAGCCTCATAAGCTGACAGATTCATCTGCCTCTGCCGATGAGAGACCGCAGACTGGGCTCGCCCAACCTACAACTGTGTTAGACATTTTTTGGATACAAATTTACAGAAACAAAGCTCAATTTAGCATAGCATAGTCCACAAAAGCAATATTCTATACTTTCTGGCCTTAAAATCTAAGGTGCAACTATTGGTCTCTTCCTGACCAGAGGAGAGAGGACTATGAAAATCAAAGACGCAGGGAAATAACCAGTTCAAGGGACTAATGGTCCACGCAAACATCAATCGCTACAGCCCTGGGACTCAAAGAACAGATGACACGTGGCTACCGCCAACAACTGCCCTGAAAGGAATCACAATGACATCGAAAGGTCTTGCACATAGTAGAATAAAATGTGTAACAAAATTCAAAATCATAAAGAAAACCAGGCTTACTGGTAAGATACAGACCCGTGAAACCCCCAAGACAATGGTCCTTAGTTACCCTTCAGTTCTGGAATAGATTTTAGACGAGGATTTAAGACAACCTAACACTTTAGATTGAATTAAATATAATAAATGTTTAAGGAAATAAAAGATGTACAAAAATGAGCAAGGACCAATATGGTCAAAAACAACATGTCATATATGAATACTAAACCAAAAACTTTTATAATAAAAATCACTGATGTTTACAACTCAATAGACTGGTTGAGCAGCGCATAAGACCCAAATGATGAGTGTTGGTAAACTGTAAGAATTAACTGAAGAAGTACCACAAAATACAATACAACAACAAGATGAGAAGATAAAACAAGTTTAATAGATATAGAAAATCGTTTTTAAAGTATAAATAATAACCCTAGAAAGTATGGACATAAATAACAATATTAGAGAAGATAGTAGCTGAGAATTTTCCAGAAATGATAAAATATATGAACCAAAAGATACAGAAAGCACATACAAAATAAGCAAGATGGGAAATCTTGAGGTACACATGCTGTTGTGAAATTACAGAATACCAAAGACGAGGATACTAGCAGCAGCCAGAGAGAGCTTCAGAGCAACAAATTAAACTAGAAGTAGGGTTTCATTTGGGTGGTATGAACAAACTCTTAAAAATATATAAAGGATATCAAACACAAATCAAGAAAAAAAAGAAAAATCTGGATAATACTCTGACTGTTAACAAACTTAAAATAGTTTGCAATCTTCCATTAAGATTTTTAAAAGTAAACACCAGTTTCAGATGATTCTTACAAGAAGGACTAAGTACTTTAACAGAAAAAGATCATTCCCATCTTATACAACTACTTTATATAATAATGTAAAAAGAAATGCTAAATAACATTCACTTACTATAAAGTCCATCAAAAATAGTAATGAGAAAGATCATTCTCTGTAATGAACATAGACTCAAAACTGCTAACCAGATAGCTATCAGCCATGTATTAGAGATTAAATTGTAAAGCATTTGGTTTACGGAAGACTGATTTATACTGGGAGTCCTACATTTTAAGTCTTGACATCAATTCAGTTTTGAGTTCATGTTGACCACTAAGCAGCAGGGCAACAGCTATGTCCTCAGGCAGCGTGTTTTTGGAAGTAGATTACATCACCTCGGACTTAGCCCAGAGAGGGGTAGTGTTGCCCTCTGGAAACTTGTCTGGGCATATCCTTAATGATGTACAAATACAAGTCATCTGGAAATTGGGAACCAGCAGATATTACTAAGGACCTCCTGATCATGAGTCATATCCTCACCACCATGTAGCCAGGTGGTAGAAGAGCCCCAAGACCAATTCTGTAAAGCTTTCTAATCTGAAATTATTTAAGTATCCCAATCATTGTCCTCTCCCTTGAGCCTTTTGTATTCCTGCCCGCATAGTGATGAATTAATCTACCACCAAACATGAATTTGTAACAATTACTTTTTCCTATCTTCTATGATTAGTTACATGGCATGAATCCTTTGAACACCAACATGGCCTCAAACTGATGGTTTGACTTTGTTTTGTCCTTGTTCTTGTCCTATTCAAGAATGATCAAAGGGGTTTCTACAAAATGTATAAATTTGGAGTCTTTTTACCCCTACAGCAGCTACCAAAAAACATTCAGAACTGTCATTCACCATAGCAAGTTTAATGAAGAATCATGTGATCATCTCAATGCAGAAAATAAACTGAAAATTTTCATAACTATTTACGCTTTATAAATCTTACCAAATTAGGAATAGAAGCAAGCTTCTACAATCTGATAAAGGTTATCTTCCAAAAATGTACAGCAAACATTCTTTTTAGTGGTAAAGACTAGTAAAACTCCCTTTAGAATCAAAAACAGGATGCCCATCTTTCACACTTTTATTTTACGGTGTACTGAAAGGCTGAGACAATGAAGAAAGGTTAAGTGTGAAGGAGCACAAAGAACAAGGTACTTGGCATTGAAGAGGATTTTGCCAACGATGAAGGCCAATATCCATTTTGACTGCTAACTACGAATACTGAAGAATCCTGGTGGTGCGCTGAGTTAGGCATTGGGCTACTAATCACAAGGTCCACAGTTTGAAACCACCAGGTACTGCACAAGAGAAAGCAGAGGCTTTTACTCCAATGAAGATGTACAGTTATAGAAACCCACAGACACAGTTCTACTTTGTCTTAATGGGTTGCTAAGAGTTAGAATCAACTCACTAGCAATGAGAGCTATTGACTTTCAAATTAGCCAGGAAACCTGCAGGCTCCCTGCTCCCCACTCCTCTCATAGCATGCTCTCAGGAAGAGCATTCACTCAAGCTAACCCTTGAAATGTCAATCCTTATGTTAAGTTGTTAAATGGCCCAACTTACAATGACCAAAATAATAGTTAAGAGGTTTAGCCTTGTCTTACGTCGACTGAAACGTGTTGTGATAGATGTCAAAAAATCAGATTTTCGGGGTAAGTTCCAGGATCATTCATATTTGAACTCTGTGGAAAATCCACTTAATCCCACAGCAGAAAGGACTAGAGCTACATTCAAACTATATTATCGATGGCACATTTTTTAAATGGTGAAAATACAAAAGCAAGAAACAGACAACTATATGGCCCCATTTTTATTAAGCTCAAAACAAACACAGTTACATAATATGTGTTAAAGGCTACAAAAAACAAACAAAAAGCAAAAAAACTGCTGCCATCAAGTTGATTATGACCCATTTCTTCTCACTGCCATCGAGTCAATTCCAACCCTTAGTGACCCAACAGGACAGGGTACACCTTCCCCTGTGAGTTTCTGAGACTGTGACTCTTTAAAGGAGTGAAAGCCTCCCCTTTTTCCTGAGGGTGGCTGGTGGCTTCAAACTGCTAACCTTTCGGGTATCAGTCCAATGTGTAACCACTACACCTATTGTGAGCCATAGTGATCCTATATTAGGTATTTGAGATTATAAATCTTTATAGGAGTAGACAGCCGTATTCAATGGAGCAGTGGGTAGATTTGGACTGCCATTAGCAACTCACTAGCTAACGCATAGTAACATCAGACTCCCTAAGAATAAAAGATTTTAAAAAAAAGGTTTTTTTGCTTTTGGAGGGGAAGGTTAAGTGGATCAACAAAGTTAACAAAAAACTACAGGGGAGTGGTTGCCTCCAGAGGAGAAAAGGATGGAGGTAAGGTAGAACACTCCTAAACCTTCCTGTTCCTCAAATGGGAGTAGTAGAGCCAAGGGAGTGGAGCTTAATTCTTATGCTTCATAATTTGCACTAAGAGGGAGTTTCAAAAAGTTCACGGGAAAACCCCATTCCGTGCAATTTCATTCTCCATGAACTTTTTGAAGCCCCCTCATATGTTATAGAATCTTTCATAAATGCATCAACGATGACATAATGGCATAGTACAAACAAATTACAATCAATATATAGTTAAGAGACAGATGGATTATTTCAAGTTCCTGCCAAAACATGGTTCCTCCATACAGGCTTTACCAGAGGTCTGTTGTTGTTGTTGTTGTTGTTATTAATGTCATCGAAGCAATTCTGACTCACAGCAGCGCATGTACAACAGAATGAAACACTGTTCAGTCCTGCTCCATCCTCACCATTGTTCTTGGTTTGAGCCCCTGTTACAGCCACAGTGTCAGTCCATCTCAAGGGTCTTCCTTTTTACCACTACCCCTGATGCACACTTTTCCTGAGTTTCAGCCATGCAGTATTCCCTTGTTCTGTTCAAATAAATGCTTCCTGATCCGTGTACACATTATGCATGCGCACAATTAAGTGTTCCAGGATTCCCACTCTTCTAAAGGTTATTCACAGTTTGTTAAGATCTACATAAGTTGAATCCCATGGCGAGTCAATGAAGTACAAATAAATACATCTTCTATTTTCTGCTTTTAGCCAACATCATTGGACATCAGCAATGATATCTCTTGTTCCTAGTCCTCTTCTGAATCCAGCCAGAATCTCTGGCAGCTCCCTGTCAATGCACTGCTCCAACCATTGTTGGAGAATGTTCAGCAAAATTTTACTTGCATGTGATATCAGTGATGTGGTTCTATAATTTGTTCACTTGTTCTATAAATTATGCATTCTATAATTTCCCACCTTCCTTTGGAATGGGTACAAATATAAATCTCTTCCAGTCAGTTCGTCAAGTAGCTGCCTTCCAAATTTCCTAGTATAGAAAGCAAGTGCTTCCAGTGCTCCATTAGCTTATCGAAACACTTCAGTTGGTGTTCCATCAATTCCTGGAGCCTTATTTTTGCCTAGTGCTTTCAGTGAAGCTTGACCTTGTTCCTTGAGCACCACTAGAATGTCAACCAACTACCAGTAGCTCTAGTATTCTTTCCATCTTCTTTTGATACTTCCTGCATCATTCAATATTTTACCAACAGAATCTTCCAAAGTTACAACTTAAGGTTTGAATTTTTTCTTGAATTATTCCACTTTAAGATTATGCTGAGCATGTTCTTTCTGCATTTCTAATTCTAGGTCTCTGCACATTTCATCATAATATTTTACTTTGTCCTCTCGAGCTGCCCTTTGAAATTTTCTATTTAGCTCTTTGACTGCATCATTTCTCCCATTTTCCTTAGCTACTCTACAACTAGCAAGTTTCCGTCTCTTTGATGTCCACTTTGATCCTTTCTTTCTTTATTTCTTGTCTTTTTAAAGTCCTTTTCCTTCCTTCATGAATGACATTCTTGATGTCATCCCTAGTTCATCCAGTCTTCGGTTATTAGTAATTAATGCATCAACTCTGTTCTTGCAATGTTTTCAAAATTAGACTCTTATAGACTTGCTTTCATTTTCTTCAGTTTCAGCCTGAACTTACATAAGTATTTGTTCCACAGTCTGCCCTGGCCTGGACTGGTTTAGCTGCTGATATAAGAGGGTGTGCTAGACAGGGTTCTCTAGAGAGACACCAACAGATTTCTAGTAATTTTATTTATATATATATATATGTATTTATGTGTATACATAAAGATAGATATATAATACAAGAAATGAACTGTTAAATTATAAAGCAGTACAAATGGCTCAGTGCAACTCACTCTCATGAGAGAGTTGTGAGACACTGGCAGTCCTTTAAGTCTTGAGGGCCGCCAGGTAGTCCTCTGTAGAGAGAGCTAGGCTATCCCAGCACACGAAGCAAACAGCAAGCCAGGTCACCAACCATCAGCTAGGTCACCAACCGTCAGTTCCCAGCTCCAGAGATGTACATTCCAATCATGTGGTCTTAAAGGGACCCCAACTTACAGCGACACAGTCCACAGGCGAGGCATCCCACAGGTAGTGCAGCCTGTAAATTGAGTCACAGAACAAGCAAGCACCCTGGTCCGATGATCAAAGAGCGAGAGACAAGAAAGGCGAGGCTCACCAAGTCATTTATCTCTCCACCCTTCAATTAACCCCACTTGTGTTTATTGGCCAGAGGAAATGTAATAACCTTTTCTACAATGTTTGCTACCCTCGTGAAGAGGTACAACTCTCAAAGGAGAGACAGGAGGACCGCAATCCTTAACAATGACCCATTAGCCAAAGCCTGCAATGAAGGATTCCCGAGCTCAAAGTATTCTGTATCCCAGGAAGCTCCTCGCCATATTCCCATTAAAGCCTCCTAGCTCCAGACAGATATGCAGTGAATATGCATTAGGCCTGACCCTACAGCAACAAAATGTTATCCTCTTACACCACCCTTAACACAAGCTCCTCAAACTATGGATATTTTCTATATACTAAACAAGTAATCTTTAGAACCTATAATTCAGTTCTGTATGTAGTTCTCAAGATATCAGTAAGATGGATATTTATCCAGTTATTCCAAATGTACCAAGATTATATGAGCAAAGCACACACAAAGAGAACAACTTCACTAGTACTCAGAAAAATATATATATTAAAACAATAATGTTTTCATGTCATATTTTTTTATATTAAAAAAGAGAAATCAATCCCAGTGTAGGTTAAGGTATAAGAAATTTACATAAAACTTACATATAATTTTACATATGATTTTTCTGGAGAGCAATTTGGCAATATCTAATAGGTTTTAAAGCATGCATACTCTTTTACCTATTAATTTTGTGTCTTGGTACCAATGCAGGAAAGTTACTCCGACCTGTTTGTGTGAATGCATGTTATATACATACATAATCATAAGAATACATTTTCAGTATTGCTTGTAAATTAGGGTGGGAGGGGAGGAGGAAGAAACACTAAATGCAAATAATTAGCTAAATGAATTAATAAGAACTTACTTCAAATAGAAACAGGATAGAGTCCAGCTCCTCTCTTTGTGATTTATTATTCCCTGGAAAATGTAAAAAAGGAGTTATCATGCCAACATCTTAACATTAGAATTCTACAAAGTATGTTAAAAATCATCTTAAAACACTTAAGCCTCAATATATATTCATTTATTCAAAAAATATCAAAAAATAGTGTGGGGCACACAATAGCAATGTAGATGGACACTTGGGTCCACATGAGCAGATCTGTCTCTTGCTAGTTGTTTAAACACAGCTTCCACATTTTCCAAGTTGCTACAATACAGTGCCAGCTATCAAAAAGATAATAGCATCTGAGGTTTTAAAGGCTTGAAGATAAACAAGTGGCCATCTAGCTGAGACAAAACAAAGCCCACATGGAAGAACACACCAGCTGTGTGATCATGGGGTGTCAAAGGGACTAGGTATCAGGCATCAAAGAACAAAAGATCATATCATTGTGAATGAGGGGGAGTGCAGAGTGGAGACCCAAAGCCCATCTGTAGGCAACTGGACATCCCCTTACAGAGAGGTCGCAGGGAGGAGATGAGCCAGTCAGGGTGAAGTGCAACAACAATGAAACACACAGCTTTCCTCTAGTTCTTAAATGCTTTCTCCTCCCCCCTATCATGATACCAATTCTACCTCACAAATCTGGCTAGACCAGAGGATGTACACTGGGACAGACAGGAACTGGAAACACAGGGAATCCAGGACAGATGATCCCTTCAGGACTAGTGGTAAGAGTGGCGATACCGGGAGGGTGGAGGGAAGGTGGGGAGAAAAGGGGAACTGATTATAAGAATATAAATATATATAAAACCTCCTCTCCGGGGGACAGACAACAGAAAAGAGGGTTAAATGAGACATCAGAGTATAAGCTATGACAAAATAATAATAATTTATAAATTATAAAGGGCTCAGGAGGGAGGAGGAGCAGGGAGGGAGGGGAAAAAATGAGGAGCTGATACCAAGGGCTCAAGTAGAAACCAAATGTTTTGAAAATGATAAGGGAAACAAATGTACAAAGGTGCTTGACACAAAGGATGAATGTTTGGATTGTGATAAGAGTTGTACACGCCCCCAATAAAATGATATGAAAATTAAAAATAAATAAATAAAACCTCAAGAAGTTACTTGTGAGCTCAAATTATGGTAGGATGCACAACAAAAACAAAGAAAGAACTCTAACTTTGGAAATCCTTGCTGGGCATGGAGCCCTGAGGCCACGATTAAAGGAGGAAGCAATAATCCAGTGGAAATAAGAGGCCACATGAAGAGCCAAGGTGCCCAACAGCGCATCAATCACAGGCATGTGAATGACTCTCTGCTCCACAGGTGACAACAGAGGCAAGTACCAGACCTAATCAGAAGAACTGTCTGATGTAGAAAACTATATGCTAAAAAGAATGGCTGTTGTTTTAAGCTGTTTAGTTTTGGAGTAACTTATTATGAATCATAAACTGACCTACACAATCTTTATAAAAGAGTGAAGGGAAGAAGAAAAAGAAAGATCGTTTAAAACTATATATGGGGATTTTGTTTCTGTTTTTGCTATTTTGATTGCATATAACATCACATTTTCCTCCTCCATACATCTGTAAGGTGTCAACGAGATGGAACAAGACTAGGAAGCAAAATAAAAGTGGGATCATTTCATATCTGAAATATTTAACAATTTGGAAAATATAGTTTTAAAACATATATTCTCTCATACACCTTATATTTCAATTCCATTTTCCACAAACTTTTTAAAGTCCCCTTGCATATGGCTTGAACATCCTAAATTTTTAAGTCTCCAAGCCACCTATCATGTGCCAGACGACCAGTTTTAAGCTCTTTTCCCTCCAGGATTCCTGCTTTATGGAAGCAATTAAGGCATTTGATAGGAAGCCCCTCAGGTTTCCTCTCCACTTCAAATGTCTGTGTATCTACACTCTTCATCCTACCTGTTCCACTTTAAAAAATGCCTCCTTGCACTCCTTTCCATATTCAATTCTTTTTACTTGACCCTGCCTTGGCCCATATACTCTAACATCTAATAGCATCCATTATCTCCCCTCTCATCATCTCTCCTTGTCTGCAGAGGCAAGTGCATTCTTTCAAGACTTTCTATTAACACACCAATAGAATTCTTTGTCAATACCACACAACTTTCTAAGAGTGTATTATCCTGTGCAGCACCCACTCCCACAGCCCAGGCACACCACTTCCGTCAGGCCCCAGACTGGTCTTCGTCCAGTAGTCACTGGCACCCCTTTGCATGCACTACCATTTCTACTGTAGGCTGCTCCTTTTGCAACACGAGAGACTGCTGGAGCCCTCCTTCCCTGTACTCTTTCTTCCACAGAGTGCTGCCACACTTTTCCTGGAACCCCGCTAGCTTCTCTTCTTTCGCCTTCCATCTAATAAATGAAAAACACGCTCCCTATTTTACTTTTCCTCTTCTATATACGAGGGAGCTTGACATTATTTTTTGTGGGAAAGTTCTATTATCTTTCAGTTCCATTTTCCTTGAGGTCTTTGAACCTCCCTCATATATTTTTTCATTGGCAATGATGTTATTTTGTCTCTCTTCTCCCAAGTTTAACACATTTGATTGTCTTATGGGCACCTCAAACTCAGACTTCCCGAAAGTACACTCTTCCTCTTGCCTCCCAAACTTAGCTCCCTCCTGGACTCCCACTGTATCACTGACACCTCAAAAATCTTTACAAACATCCTGAAAGCATCTTTCTTTCCATAGCCCTTTCCCTTATATCTGGAGCTCTGGTGGTATAGTGGTCAAGAGTTGAGCTGCTAGCTACAAGATCAGCAGTTTGAAACCACCAGACAGCTCCACAGGAGAAAGAGAAAGCTTTCTACTCCTGTAAAGAGGTACAGTCTCAGAAACTCACAGGGGAAGTGGTTCCCCGTCCTATATGATCACTATGCATCAGAACTGACTCAATCACGGAAAGTGAGTAAGTTTCCTTATATCCAAACTGAAAGATACAGCATTCGCACTTTTTAACTACCACATGCCTGGATCAGAATCTCAATTACTGGTTGGTCTCACATGGATGAAGTTACCAATCGCCTAATTGGCTCACTCACCACTTTATAATCCACTTTACAAGACACAGCCTGCAGCAAATGCTTTCAAGGGCCCTAACCACCTAAAGAACAAAGTCCAAACGCATTAACCTGGAATTCAAGGTTCTTTGTAAGTCTAGTCCAATTTCATTTCTGTGAATATCTTTTATATAACTTACATTGCACACGCGCGCGCGCGCACACACACACACACAAAGCTTTTCCCCACTTGCCCTCAAATCAGAGTCCCTCCTCTACTCATGCCCCAACCTCCACCTTCAATGCCGTCCTTCTGTACTTGAAATCTATCTAATGCCATCCCCAAAGTCACCTCTTCCTCAGAGCCTCGCTCATTCATACAGAGCGAGGGACATCAGCCCTCCACCTTTCCAACAACCAGAGCACATTCTACGTATGCATTTTTCTTATAACACATCCAACCTAATTTGTTTTTACAGTTAATTATGTATATTCCCACGCCATCCACAGTCCTCCCTTTTCTACTCCATGATGCATGCATGATCAGCCTCTGATACATATCTGGATCTTAGTTCAAGGCCTGGCCCATTGCCAGCATTCAAATACTGAATAAAGAAAGGGTCAACCAGAAGAGAAGCACACAGAACCCCTGGAAACAGGGCCACAACAATAGGTCCTAAGAGACACCCGTCATGTATAGATGCTTGGGGATTCTAAAGCACATATGGTCTTTAGCACAGGTGTAAGGCATCCTTGTCTGTGAGCAACACAGACAATCTTAGCAATGTTTCTGTCTGGTGTCAACATTTTTTCAATAGGAGGAATATAAAACAGAATAATGATTCCCAAACTTTGAGTGTTCATTGGGCTCATGTGGAGGGACTGTTAGAACACAGATGGCTCAATTCTGCAGCCCAAGTTTATGATTCCACAGGTTCCCGGGTAATACCTAGTCTAGGAACCACACTTGCAGAATACCTGGTTCAGAAGAAGTTGCTCTGAACTAAATAAAGTTGCTCTGAACTGAATGTCATTCTTGACGTGCAGTTAAATATCCTGAGTAACTTACTCCAAATGAGGGCTGACACCAACCCAGGGTCCTGAGACCCTTCTAACTTTAAAAGTCTATTCTGAGTCAGTCATTCAAAATCCATTTATTTGGAGTTATGGCTTTTCTACTCAATGTAATTCCACTCAATATGATGTATTTAAAAACAATGTGGAAATATAGGTGCAAACATGGATGGCTCACCAAAACTGATGATAAGGAAATGCAAGAAGATGATTATGATGGCTGAGCACATACTGTATGCCAAACTCTGTCCTGAAATCCTAAATTATGTGTTAACTCCTGTCATCGGGAAGCTACTAAACCAGAGAGAGGTTAAGTATATGCCCAAGACGAAACAACCTAACCTATACACAGTGCCTAGCTACCAAGCAAATAGTGTGACCTTGTTGGTTTGATTTTCAAAGGGCATTTTACAAAAAGAAAAAATGGAATTGCACTGGGTGGAGCAGACATTCGTAGTACACATTTTCCCCTACTAGCCAAGCATCGAGCAACTCGCTCTGGGTTGATGTGCCCAGTAGTGTCACCTGGGAAAGGCCTTTCTGGTCACAGTGAATTTTTCAATTTCACTTGAACCTCATTTTTGGGGGGATGGCCAATTCAAGAGAACAGCATGTGGCTTTGAAATTTGTTTCCTAATGGGGAAAAATGCCACAAAAACTGTTGTGATGTTGAACACAGCTTACAAGGGCAGAGCTATGGAGAAAACTCAAATGTATGAGTGGTTTTCTCATTCCAAAAAATGTGAAATGTTGATTGATTACAAACCTAATTCTGGACATCTGTCAACTTCCCAAATGGACAAAAATGTTGACTCATAGTGCATTTGGAATTTATTCCACCAGGTTAGACTGTTAATGAAGCTTTCTATTTAGAGCTCTGAAAAGATTACATAAAGGTGTTTGGCAAAAAATGCCTGATTTGTGGCAGACAGGAATCTGATTTTACCACCGTGACAATGCACCTGCTCATGCAGCCATCTCAGTGCACCAGTTTTTGGCAAAACGAAAAAAAAAAAACCAGCATGCCTCTCTTGACCCACACATAGTATTAACCCGAGCTCACTCTGTGCAACTTCTGTTTGCTTCCTTGAATGCAAAGGGGCATGAGAGGATGCCAGTTTGATGACATAGAAGAGGTGAAGAAAAAACGAGGGAGGTGTTGTCAACCATCCAAATAGATGAGTTTGAAAAATGCTTCTAAGAATAGAATTATAGATTTGACAGATGTATTAAGCGTAATGGAGAGTATTTTAAAGGTGATGAGGTTGCATGTAAAAATAAAATTTAAATACACGGCTTTGGAAAAATTTTGTTTTATTGTGGTACCCCCTCGTATATATGTACATATGAGTAAATCCATAAACTTACATAAATGTAACACATTAGTAATGTACATTAAGACACAAGAAAAATCTTTAATAGTATTTGCCACTGCAAAGCAGGGCTGAGAGACTGGGAAAAACAGGTACTTCAGTTTTCATTAATAGTTCTTTAGTGTTATTTTTAATGGTCATGTATAACTTATTATTCTTTTTCCTTTCTATGTAAATTATTCCTTAGAAACTCACGCCTGATTCAGGTTTCTTTTTGTCCTCAGCCATTTGTTGTTGAATTAATCCTGGTAAATGAGGGGACTTCAAAAAGCTCATGGAAAAATTCCAATGTTTTTTTCATTTCCATGAACTTTCTAAAGTTTCCTTGTATAAGAGCAATGATTCTCAACCTTCCCAATGCCTCGACCCTTTAATACAGTTCCTCATATTGTGGTGACCGCCCCCAACCATAAAATTATTTTCGTTGCTGCTTCATAACTGCATAATTGTGCTACTGTTATGAATCAGGCAACCCCTGTGAAATGGTCATTCAAACCCCAAAGGGGTCACGACCCACAGGTTGAGAACAGCTGTATAAGAGGGAAACAAAGATGTTCACCAGTCTGCTTTGATCCCACAGCTTTGTTAAAAGTTTGGCAAGCAGGGAAGCATACAAAATGACTAGGCTGGGTTTGAAAAAATTATAAATTACGATACAAATGGCTTCTGAAACTTCCTGAATGTTTTAATCTGATATAAAATCAAAAAGAAAAACTTAGTAAAAAACTTACCTTTTAATTTCAAACCATTTTCCAGTGATATAAAATTTTCATAGAAGATGAAATATATCTGAGAATAGTTGGTCTCAAAAAATTGCTTGAGATCACTCGTATCCACATTATCTGAAAAGACAAAGTTTCCATTTGTAACAACACGCAATTATTACAATTCACAATCTTTTCAAAATGAAGGAAAGTAGCTGCCCGGAGCCCTGATGGTGTTGTGGTTGTGCATTGGACTGTAATACACAAAATGAAGGAAAGTAGAAGTTAGTTTTATCCCCTGAAAAAGAAAACAACGAACGTTTCCAACAATTGATATATCCTACATTAGGAAACCTGGTGGCACTCTGCTACGTACCTACTTAACAGTCAGCAGTTAAAACCCTTTAGTGGTTCCTTGGGAGAAAGGCCTGGCAACAAGATATTCTTTGCAGGCTAGAAAACCCTCCTTTGGGCAGTTCTACTTTGTCACATGGGGTCATTGTGAGTAGAAATCAACTCAACGGTGCCTAACAATACCACACCACCAAAGAGAGTTCTGAACTCGGAAGTAATTCAGTTTTTAAACATGACCTGGGGCACTGCCCTATACCAGGAGCTTCACAGAAGAAAGGGAGGTGAAATGTTACACGTTTCTATCCAAAGAGACGAGAATGGGCAGCCACATATCACTTAAGAACAGTTAAAAGATTAGAGGGGAAATGAGTATTGAGAGAACCAAATGACTTCATGTTAAAGGATGGGCAGGGGGGATTTTATGTACAGCCTGAATTTAACATAGGCTGTGAAGAAGGATAAATTTGTGTACCTGAGACAACTTTGCAAAAGGCGGGGGGCTACTTGTAGATGGGCCGGAAGAAGCCAACACAAGGGGACTACCGAGCGCTCACTGTCTCCACCCAGCCATTTCCCAAAGGGCCTGTGCGTTCCTTCTTTCCTTCAGTTTCGAGGGCCCCTCTCTCCTCAGGTTTGGACACACTGGGATTCTGACACGTGTACATGTGTGCAGTGCTTCTCCCACTGGCAGCAGATAGTCTTTGCTTAAACCAGGAACTGTGGGCAGACTGACAAACAATGAAGGGCATTTAGGCTCGTGACAACTCCCCCTTGGGGGAAAGAGCAGACACACCCATTCTTCCAAGTGTACGATTCCCACCAGTCAAACAGCAACATGCTGATCAAAGTGCCATCACCAGCTCTGCTGATTTTCCTCAGCCGACAAATAGGGTCTGTGCTATTGGCAGAGTCCAGACCAAGGTTTAGTGCACTGGAAGGATACACAGTAACTCTGGGAAATGTTTAAAGTTTCCTTAAAAATCTACAAAGATTCCTCAAGGGAAAAAGGATTGCTATTCAATCTGTAACAGAGTGGTTGTGATTACTAAACACTATCACTACACACCCATTATTGTGTTCAATTCTAAAAAGTTTTAATGTGGACAAATCTAAAGAGCTGCTTGCCTTTGGTAACTATATAAAGGCTTTTCATGCAAAGACCTGCCCTGGTCTTTAATGCAGATAAAGCTCTTTTTGTTTTTAATTATATGAGTTGACAAATTCACATTATGATATAAACATCAAAATGAAACTAGTGCCAAAATGAAACTAGTGCCAAACCCAAACCCAGCCCACTGCTATCGAGTGGATATTGATTCACAACCAATAGAGCAGGGTAGAACTGCCCCAACAGGGTCTCCCAAACTGCAAATCTTCAGAGAGGCAGACTCCTACCACATCTTTCTCTGATGGGGTCACAGGTGGGTTTGAGTGCCAACATTTTAAGAGCCACCAAACCTCCTAAAACTAAGACTCCAACCCAAACCCACTGCCAGTGAGCTGAGTCCAACTCCCAGCAACATTCTATAGCAGCTCGGTCAGCCCCTGTGCTATCCCCCTCTTACACTCTACCACAGAACATGTCATACTTGATTTCATCCCACATTCAACCATCTGTCTTCTGTATCAGAGAACTCCTGCTTTCACAAAACCCACAGCTTAGCTAATTCATCATTATGTCCCTTGCATCTGACACATTATTTAGTTCAATATTTTCTGGAATGAACTGAATAGAAGAAACCACTTACAACACATAGTGGCATGATATTGACCACAATTTTTAAACCACCAGATTATGTATCTATAGGAGCTAACAAAAGAAAAATTCCATCTCTGCTGACAGATCTCAATTTCTACCTGAATCCTTGCCTAAGTTCTTGAGCTGTCTACTCTCATGGTTCACAGCCACCCAGACTGTTCTACATGTTGTTAAACTCACAGGGCATGTCTGGAAAGGAGTTATTGATCTCCCACTTAAATATGTTCTTACTTCAGGCCATTCTATCCTAACAAAAGGCACCGGCTGCTTTAGTCAAAACCCAGAGTCATCCTGGTCCCCTTCCCCAACCCCACTGCCCATTTACAACGCATCCCTCTGTTCAGTCAATTCCATCTCTGACATATGTCCTGACCCCTAAAATCCTGCCTAGTCTACGTCCAATACCCAACCTCACCTGCCATGACAGGTAGGTTTATTGTGCCAACCTAGCCAACAGGAACATGTGGGATTAATCAGGTCACAGTTTGATTGGAGAACAAAGAGATAAGTGGCTCATCAAGGCCTGTCCTTCTCTTTCTTGCTCTCTGGTGATTGGACCAGTGTGTGGCTGCTTTATCTAGTTCTCTGCCCCAACTTGTAACCTATAGTAACTGTAAGACAGCCAACCCATGGCTTGTGTCGCTAGAGCTTGGGGTTTCTTTGAGACCTGCTTCGCCATGCTGCTGGAGTGTACTTTGCTTGAGCTTGAGGCTGGTGGATCCTGTCATCTTGCATTGCTTGAGTTTGATATCGTGACCCACTCTGCTGTTTGTTGCCTGTGGGTAGACTCTGCCTGCATTAACTGAGGGAAAACTATCTGCTTCCTTGTCTCTCTCTCTCTCTCTCTCTCTCTCTCTCTCTCTCTCTCTCTCTCTCTCTCTCTCTCTTGCTCTCTCTCTCCACCCCCTCTCCCATGAGAGTGTTAAAATATCAGTAACCTGAACAAAAAAGGTCCTCATCTAGTTTGTCTGGGAGGCAAATGTCCAGGTAACAGGTACTTTCCTCCTTAGCTATAAAATAGAACCTTTATTGTGGATAAGGTATAATGATGGTGAGCATAAAGTTCTCACATAACAAGACAACTTGACCCACTCAAGAGGAAGCCTGCCACCCCCAAAATTAAGAGTACTGCATCTGCACCGTGCTCAGTTTATTCACTCTGGCAGTCCTCTTTGCATGAGCTTTCCCTACACGGCTCGAGACAAGCAGAAATCATCATTTATTCATTTACAGGTTGATATCTCCACTGGCATGTAACCCTCACAAAGGCAGGAATCTCACTTGCCTTTTTGCTAATGAATCTCCAGCCTTAGAACAGTACATAAAAAATAATTAAAAATAAAAAAGAATAGTACATAAAAAGTATTCAACACATACTTGTTAGATGAATAAGCAGGAAATAAGTATTTGATCTCTCTAATCCAAAATCCAGGAACCCTGGTAGCATGACAGGCTACCAGCTGGGCTGCTAACCAAAAAGTCAGCAGTTCAAAATCACCAGCTGATCCTAGGGAGGTTGATTTACAGCCTCAGAAACCCACAGGACAGTTCTGCTCTGTCCCCCAGAGGCAATAAATGAGTGACTCAATGGCAGTGAGTTTGATTCAAAATCCAAGGTGCATCTTGGTTTATCTTTTTAAAAAAAAGACTAATGGAAAAAGAATATTTATAGAGTAAGCATAGTTTGTGGAAAGGCAACCATAAGACATTGAAAATGTAGCATTTTGGAAATAGGAACAGAGGAAATTATCCAAAGCATGATTTTGAAACTGACCTGAAGAACCACTTAGATAGCTCACTGCCATCAAGTTGATTCCAACTCACAAAGACCATATATAGGGTTTCTGGGGTGCAGACAGTCTCATCTTTCTCTCACAGAGCAGTTACTGAGTTTGAACCATTGACTTGTCAGTAAGTAGGCCAATGATAACCAACATGCCACTGTGGCTGTATCTCATTGACTTCAAGTCTATGGTAACTCATAGAGACCCTCTAGAACACAGACCTGCCCCTGTGAGATTCCAAGATCTTAACTCTTTAAGCCTCATCTTTCTCCTCCCTTGGAGCGGCTGGTGGTTTCTAAAGTTGACCCTGTGGATCCCAGTCCAGTGAGTAACACTTCAACACCAGGGCTCCTCACCCTGGCTATATAATAGGAATGAATGTTTCACTCAAAAAAAATTACCACAAACAACCACTAGACATTCTTCCCCACTTTAAACATTTATTAAATGGGTTGGTTATTCATTGGGCTGCTAAAGGCAGGGTCAACAATTCAAATCTACCAGCCGCTCTGAGGGAGAAAGATAAGGCAGAAACCCATTCTACTATGTCCTAGAGCAGTGGTTCTCAGCCTTCCCAATGCTGTGAGCCTTTTGTACAGTTCTCCTCATGTTGTGCTGACCACCCAATCATAAAATTATTTTTGTTGTTACTTCATAACTGTAATTTTGCTGCTGTTATGAATCGGGCAACCCCAAAGGGGTCACGACCTACAAGTTGAGAACCGCTGTCCTATAGGATTACTATGAGTCAATAGCAGTGAGTTTATTTTTACCCAAGCCAACAAGCACTGGGCAAAGAAATTCAAAGGAAGTAAGGCACAGGATACTCAAGGGTAGACAAGGGCACACAACTAAGCAAGCAACAGAAAGGGTACCATGGTGGATGCAGTGTAGCACCGATGAAACATACAGCTTTCCTCTAGTTCTTTAAGCTTCCTCCCCCCTCCCACTATCATGACCCCAATTCTATGTTATCAGTCTGGCTAGACCAGAGCATGTACATGGGTACAGATAAGACCTGGAAACACGGATTCCAGGACAGATAAACCCCTCAGGACCAATACTGCGAGTAGCAATACCAGAAAGGGAAGGGGAAGGTGCGGGCAAATGGGGCAGCCAATCACAATGATCTACATATAACTCCCTCCCAGGGGGATGGACAACAGAAAGGTGGGTGAAGGGAGACATTGGTCAGTGTAAGTAGATGAAACAGACAAGATCATGATTAAAAAAACAACAAAAAAACACCTCAGGTTCAAGTGTTTCTATAACCTGCCCAAAGTAACTCCGTTCTGATATGATCAGAACTCCAGTCCAAGGGCTCCCAACTCCAAGCCTGAGCCATACAGCCTCGGAGACCAAAAATAGCTATCAGGCCACAAGTATACAAATAAATCACTACCTAGAGACAACCACTACCCAGAGCAGCCAGAGAAAAAGTACTAGAGGAAAAGAAGAAATGAACTGAGAGCAAATTGAGGGACATTAAAAATAGGAACTTCTACTTTCTTTAAGGAGCTGTGAGTAATGTGCCTACATTCTCATAGAGGCCAATAAGACAGAGAGAAGGAGGACAAGGTTTGGATTACAAACTGAGACTGGAAAATGCCTTTGTGATTATATTTTGTGGTGTGTATCTGCCCTTCTCACAACTAACCAATAGCCATTAAATTGTTTCTATTTTTTGCTATTTGATTACCAATATAATCTGTATTCCACAACAAAATCCACATTTTTCCCATCCCTCTAACAAGCTATACCTCATATTGACAATTTGTATCTTTAGCTCAAAGAAAACATCAAAAGTTAAAAGCAAAACATTCAAGTCCAGAAGCTACAGACTCCTGGACAGGTTCTTTAAACTGTACGATTTTCACATCCAAAAATAAGACTAACAAAGGTTTCAACATCACATGGCTGCTAGAATGATATAATTAGCAGGCAGGAATCACCCAGTTTCATCTACTTGTGAATCCATAAAATTCAGTGGCCCATAAAAATTCTTATGCTTAGCTGGGCTCTGTGGCACAATGGATAGCGCACTGGACTCCTAACTCTTCCCCAAAATTCTTATGCTTAGTGAGACTGCCCCTTATTAAATAATATTTAATCCCCGGAGAGATGTGACATCCTACACTGACCCATGGCCCTACACGGGGCAGCACCTGAGACACAGTGGGGGATGTGCGACTGCGCTGACCTCACCACACTGAGGCAAACACTGGGGGTGTGCAATGGAGCGGCGAGGGAGGCAGAGCAAGGAGGTCCCAAAGAAGTATAAAGGATGGACTTTGGGGCCAGGACGTGGCACCCCATCAGACTCATTCAGAAAACACTCCTAAAGGTCAACAAACAGACCTCTAACTACTAACAGGGTTTTTTTCTTTTTTTCTCTTCTTTTAAATTTTGTATGTCAGTGGCTTTTTTGTTTGTTAGCGTGTAGGTGTTGCTGCTGTCGACACCATGTTCGTATGTACCACTTTGGTGCTGTCAAAGCCATCTTCATTTTTATGCACAAATTAATATATCTGCAGGCCCACCTAGCTAAGATAGGCTGGACAAACAATGTGAGAAGAAAATAACAGGACCAATAGTCCCGGAGGGACATGAGAGTGTGGGAGGTAGGGGAAGGGAGGAGGTGTTGGCCAGCCCAGGGACAAGGGAACAACGAGTGGTTCAAAACCAGTGGAGGGAGGGGATGGGAGGACTGGTAGGGAGTGACCAAGGGCAAGGTAACTGAGAGGAATTACTGAAACCAGAATGAAAGCTGAACATGGTAGTGGGGCAGGAGGAAAGAGTAAGAGAATAGAGGAAAGGAGTAGGAGGCAAAGTGCATACACAGAAGCCTAAATACAGACATGTACATATGTAAATATAATTATGATTATGGGGGAAATAGACCTATGTGCATATATTTATAGGTTCAGTAGTAGGATAGCAGGTGGACATTGGGCCTCCTCGCGCACACTCCCAAAATACAATAGCACCTTGCTCAGCTAAACGGTCATTCCATGATACCCACCTTCCCGACATGATCACTGAAGACAGATGTGTGCATAAGCAAACGTGGTGAAGAAAGCTGATGGTGCCCGGCTATCAACCAGATATAACGTCTGGGGTCTTAAAGGCTTGAAGGCAAACAAGCGGCCATCTAGCTCAGAAGCAACAAAGCCCACAGTGAAGAAGCACACAAGCCTGTGTGAACATGACGTGTTGAAGGGATCAGGTAGCAGACACCAAAGAACAAAAACCATCATTGTGTGATCACCTTCCTACATAAATGCTGAAGACGAATGTGTGCATAAGTAAGTGTGGTGAAGAAGGCTGATGGTGCTCAGCTATTGAGAGAGATAAAGAGTCTGGGGATTTATAGGCTTGAAAGTAAACAAGCGGCCATCTAGCTCAGAAGCAACAAAGCCCACATAGAAGCAGCACACCAACATGTGTGATCATGAAGGGCCGAGGGGACCAGATTTCAAGCAACAAAGGTGGGGGGGGCAATCATATCATCGTGAATGAGGGGCATGCATGATGGGGATCCAATGCCCATCTATAGACTGCTGGACATCCCTTGCAGAGGGGTAGTGGGGAGGAGATTAGTCACTCAGGGTTCAGTGTAGCAACAATGAAACTCAAAACCTTCCTCTTGTTCTTTAATGCTTCCTCCCTCCCAATTCTACCTTGGAAACCTGGTTAGACCAGAGGATGCACAGTGGTACAGTTGGGATCTGGAAACACAGGGAATCTAACCCCTCAGGACCAAGGGTTAGAGTGGCGATACCGGGAGGAAAGGGAGTGTAGAAAGGGGGAACTGATCTCAGGGAACTACATAGAACCTCCTCCCTGGGGGATGGGCAACAGGAAAGTGGGTGAAGAGAGACACCAGACAGTGTAAGATAAGATAAAATAATGATTTATAAATTGTTAAGGGTTCATGAGGGACGGGGGGGAGGCAAATTTTGAGACTGATGAGGGCAACGAATGTATAAGGATGCTTTACTCAATTGATGTATGTATGGATTGTGATAAAGAGTTGTATGAGGCCCAATAAAATGATTTAAAATAAAAAATTTTTAAATAAAGATTGTTTTTCAACAAAAATAATAATAATATTTAATCCCAATATAGTAATGGCACATAAGCTAGTTTCAAAAAATAAAAATGCATGAGAACAAGTGATCTTTTTCATTGTTATTTAATTTACCAGAGACAAACTGCTCACACAGAGATAAGTCTCACAGCTTTTGCTGTTGTTTTTTAATCAGTATAAATGGACTGACACATTAGTACATTCAAACCTGTTGCTGCTCAAGGGTCAAAGAGCCTCACAACACTTGCTATCCAGCAAACCCCGGGAAAGCACCAAGTAGAGGGAAACAATTCCTTACCCCATTCAGGAGCCATTGTGGGATGCAGCTCCGCACAAGTGACCATTCCACTCCCATCCCAGAATTAAGAGTCACCCCAGGCCAACACACCCATGTGTCATTTACTAAAATGTCCTAGGTAATAATGGCACCAACAGCTAAAAGGTCAAGCGCAGGCACTAAGGAAAAGGGTTTGACAAGTTAATAAAATGGCCATTAGAAGCACTCAATAAGAACAAAGAAAATTACACAATGAAAATAAACTAATGCTGAGACACAGGGCAGAAACCTTTGACATAAAAGAATGGCATCAGTAATGCACCACCATTTTCAAGTTCACAGAATTCTGGTTGATTTCACTTTTTACTAGGCCTACGTCCCTTTATTTTTTCCTATTTGCAGTATTCTGTAGTAAAGCACACTTAATTTTTCCCTCTGACCTGGAGCTAATTTCTTGACTTTCTCTGACCAACAAATTGCTAGAAACAGAGTACATCTAGACCCAGCCTGTAGACTGGAGCAGACACCTCTAGCCTGAAAACCCAGGTAGAAGTAATATAGATGCTTGTTAAGAAGGCTTGCATAAGCCACTGAGGTTGAGAACTACTGCATCATCAACATTACGGAAATTCTGGTGGAGAAAAAGAAACTCAAAAGAACTGCCAACCTTATGAAGATAATCTCCCAAATATAGCACAGCCACCTCTATTTAAGGGAAAGAGGCAGAAAAATTTATCCAAATCACAGAGCTGCCTGTTGATACAAACTTTCTGTCAATACTACATAGGGTCAGTGGGTCAGAACTGACTTGGCAGCACCCAACACCAACATCAGAAGTTTAGGCACTGTAAGGAATAAACGCTTGGAGTAACTGCAATGGGGCAGAGAGCAGCACTGGAGACGACTTGTTCTGCTTTCTCCCAGAAGAAAAGAGCAACTGACACCTATCTGAGCTGGAGATTTAACATTGTTCCTCTTAGACCTATGGGATGGATAGTTTAAGAACAAAAAATCATTGATCGTGATTTAAAAGCTCGTGAATACATCCATGGACGTTAAACACCAGAAGAATTAATATAGCCATTTGACAGATCACATTATGGTGGCTCCATGTCCCTCCCCAGTGATTTGTTTAGACTGGAGTATGTGATCCAATCCTGGACAGTAACAAATAGTGGGGTTGGGGGCTCTTGGTATTCTCTGAGAAATGTTTCATTGTTCTTAAAAGGGACACCCAGAAAAGATGACCCCTATATTATTCTATCTTGTTGTAATGCTTACAATGGCTTTGGCACTTTCCCTCCTAAGAGGAGCTAACCTAAAAACATACCCACTATATTGGGAATAGTAGAGCAGAGGCAGAAAGAACCGGGACCGGTAATGGCATTATTGAAATGTAGAAATACATAACTCATTCTGAGGCTACTCTGTCTCGCAATCTTTAATAAGGGCTGAGGTCTTAAATTTGGGTTATATCTGAGTTTTATATTACCTCCAACCAAGGACGTCCTTGGTGATACACAGCTGAAATAAAATCTGACATAGAACAGGAAACAAAGACTAGTGTCAGTTTAAACATTCAACCAAGCACATTATTGGTGATACACAGCTGAAATAAAATCTCACAGTAGAACAAGAAACAAACACTAAGGTCAAATAAAAAATTTTATCTATCCTACTTTATTTCCTAAGATTTCTTATTTTCATTTCTTTACACTCATCTCATTACTAGATATTGAAATAACATTCTAAAATGTTAGAAAGATGCTAACATTTTTGTTACACACGATTCACAAGCTATGTGTAAAGGCAGTTCTATATAGAGATATACTCCAAGTATTTAATGTTACAGTTTCTAAAAGGTTTGTCCATATATATATACCCTTTTATTGTGGTAAATATACCTGAAATATGTGGCAATTCAATGTTCTTTACATATGCAATTCAGTAACACTGGTTTAGTCTACACAATATTCTACCATCATTAACAGAAACTCAGTGCATCCTAAGCAAAGATGGCCCAGCTTTCTCTGTGGTAATCTCTAATAAAACTTTGTTTCTATACATTTGCCTATTGTACCTAAGTGGTATAACAAAAAGTAGTGTACACACAAATACACAGGAATATTAATCAACCATAAGGGTAGATGAAGTCTTGCTATGTGTTACAACGTGGATGAATATTGAAGACATTATACTGCGTGGAACAAGTCAGTCACAAAATGCTATTTTTCCTTAAATGTTTTTGACACACATATGTCAAATGCAGCATTCTAGAACTTTGTTTCTAAAAGATATTCAAGTACCAGTTTAAAAAACAAAAACAAAAACATACAACACATAGCAATCCTACATAGCGTGTCTTAATGGGAGCAAGGGTTTCTTTATGGGAGCAGAGAGCCTCAAAATATACTGCAAAAACCAGTCAAATACAATGATCAAGTGTTTTACATATTTTGATATTTATTCCTTTTAGTATTTCATCAGATGTTAAAAGTAAATGCATAATTGCTTCTGCTTTCTGGATCTGATTGAGGCTAGCCTATGTTACAGTCAGAAGCACACACGTGGGAAAGAGTTGGAGATAGAGATAAAATGGGAATGTGCTCCTATAGCAGGAATACAGTTTTCAAAAACGCACTGCCAACTGGAAGAATCTGAACAAAAGTGGCAAGCAGGTGAACTGCTAGCTGACCTGACATAGCGCAGTCATTTTGCAAACAAGATTCATCAGCTCCGCTCCCAAAGGAACACACAAGTGTTCACACTAGTGGTTGGCAGTCTCAGAAGCGTTGTCTTCCTCACATCTTTCTGGTGACCAGAAGCGTGGTCAGCCCTCTGACATGCCTATCCAGCACCCAGTGATACCCACCCTGTCCTCCGAGAGCCCCTGTTCTGTCTTAGGTCAGAGGCACAACTTCCTAGATAAGGTGCCAAGTGCACATAATCCCCACTTCTTAATTGTGTGTCCTCCACCTACTCAAACCAAAATGTACAGTGCTGGACCTGAAATCCGCATGCACAGCTCAGTCACCGACGAGACGAGCCAGCAGGAACTTGTTCTAAAACCAGACACCCGGGTTCCAGCAGCCCTTTCCTTCTGCAAGAACTCTTTCCAGGGCGAGACCCCTAGTCCCAGCCATATTCTGAGCCAGCACCAACTTCCAGACCAAGCATCCACTGGAGAAACTCCACCTAAGACCAGGAATCCTTTCCCCACTGAGCACATCCTTCGGTAGGAGAGAACACCAGCCCCTCTCCTTCAGGTGCCCTCGTCTCCAGCAAACTTTCTCCTTTTTCTTTCTCTCATTTTCTATTTCCCTAATGTTTTTAATGTTTCTCTCCTTTCCTCTTTGCATCCTTTTCTTCTGATTCTCTGACTCTTCTGGTTCTCTTTTCATTTTAATCTTCTTTAGTTATCTTTTTAGTATTCCCATTTCCTCTTTCTTAATTGTTACCCCTTCCCATATTTTGTTTTGGTTTTCATTTCTTTTATCCTTTTCCATCTTTTGTTCCTTAGTTTCCCCACACCCATTTTAAATTTTTTTCTTATTGCCATTTGCTTGTTTTCCTATAGTTTAGTTTATTATTATTATTATTATTGTGTTTTCTGCTATTGTTTTTGTTTCTCTTTTTTCCCTTGCCCCATCCAGTGGAACATATCAACCATGCCAACGCTATACAGCTACACTCAAATGCCCTGTATCCCCACAAAGGGAGGATCACCACCCACCCCTGTACAACATGATCAACAACAGACAGTGGCTACGATATAATTAAGAGCACATATGCAACACCAATAGTCAACATTAGACTCCACAAGAACAGATGAAAAGCATTCTTGCGAACAGGAACTAGACAAGGGTGTCCTTTATCATTATTCCTATTCAATAAAGTGCTTGAAGTCTTCTATTTGTAAATGCTATGATTCCATAAATTAAAAAATTGTAAAGACTCAGCAATAAAATTACAGAAACGAATTGAAAGATTCAACAAAATGTAAAGGCATACAACCAACAACATAAATCAGGACTAGAGTCTCAGGACACCAAGATCAATTAGCATAGCATAATCTACAAAGACGATGTTCTAAATCTGGTTTAGTGAGGAGAGACTGGGGTCCTAAACACTTGTGAGCAGCCAAATAAGGTGAAACTGCTAGTTTTTCCACATCTGGAGCAAAAGCAGTGAAGGAAATTGAAGATACATGATAACAATTAGTCCAAAGGACTAATGAACCTCAGCTTCCACCACCTTGAGCCCAGAAGAACTAGAGGTACCTAGTAGCTACTACTACTGACTACTCAAAAATGATTCTTAGAAGGTCTTAAATAGAGTGGAAGGAAAAGGTGGGAAAAACTCAAAACCATATGAAAAATCAAGTTTACTGGTCAAATAAAAACTAGTGGAACCCCTGAACTATGGTTCTTAGTGAATCTTCCAGCCTTAAACTGAATTCACCCGTGACTTAAGTTTCAGCCACCCAATTCTCTCAACACTCACTGCCACTGAGTCAATGCTGACCCATAGGGAACCCCTGCAGGTTTCCGAGACTACTTGTTTACAGGAATAGAAAGTCCAGACTTTCTCTCACGGAGCTGTTGGTGGTTTTTAACTCCTGACCATGTGGATCGCAGCCCAGCAAGTACCCATGATACCACCAGGGCTCCACAGACAGATTTATAAGATGAACAGTAACATTACAGAGGTATACACACCTTAGAATAAGCAACCATTTGAAATCAAAAGGGTGGCATTTATCCAAGGTCAAAATCCAGAGGGCAAGAAAGAAAGCATGAGGACTGGAAATGGAAAACAGAGAGGAACTGGGGTAAGTGGTATTACTTTGTGGGTATTACAATGAGTGAGATGAAAATGATTTAGTGAATGGAAAGCTAATTTTCTCTGTAAACCTTCACACAATTCATTAAAAAAAGTTTTTCACAATGAGATTACTAGAGAAAATATCTATAAAGGAGAAGGAGCTGCAGAAGGCAGAAGAGACTACAGACCACAATGCAGGTCTGACACCGGAAAATGAGACTGGTTAGGGAGCTGGTAGTAAATCTCAAACTTTTAAGCCAAGACAATGGGCTTCCTCAAGACACAGCCACCCTTCAGAGAACACTGGTTCTCACGGGAATAGGCCTGGGCTCTGTCATCCACAGTACTCTGTACATTTTGGCCGACTTCACTAATTCATTGCAGTGACCATACAAAACTCAGACAATTACGAGGCCTATTAGGGAAGTTAATAAGTTAAAATTCAGATGAGAAATGTTTGTATTGCAGTTGTATAGTCAAGAGTTTCTTCTTTGCTTTGCCCATTACCCAGCCTCTCTTTAGACCTCAGCCTCTTGGCCTGGATTCTGTCCTGCTTGGGCAATATTACAATGTTTTCTTAGGGCTGCCAATAAATATGCAGAGAGTATGCCATTCCACCATAAGCCTCAGCCTAATGGCACTCAGTTCCGGCTCTTTACATCAGCAAACTGGATGTCCCAAATAAGTACTCGGAGGCACCACTGCACAAGCCAGTTTCCTGTCCCAATGCACTCAGCTTCAGATGCTCGGTCTCATGCTGTGGGTTTCTGGTTCTGCTGGTGCCGCTCTTCCTCTGCTCCCTTGGTGTCAAAGCTAGATCAAGGTGGTTCCCGACAGAGATCCCAAGGTCCAAAAGACATACTCCACTCCCAGCTCTTCTTTCTTGCTGGAAGTGAAATCCTAACTCCTACTTTAAAGATGGCTGATTTTTAGACCCAGCAGATGGCAATCACAATATAACAATCACTCCAGCTGAATCATAAAATCTAATCAGTGCCTCCCCCATCTTCTCATCCAGACCATTCAAGAAAACAAAGGTTATTTGCTGGGAATCACAGAGGGTATGGCTAGCATAGCCCTATTAAATAATTTACTGCATTGTGCTTTTTATTAAAATTCTCAAAAATTTCAGTATGGCCTAGAAGAGCTCACGGCCTCGGTTCCCAAACTTGGCCGAACACTGGAATCGCTAAGGTATCTTGTGAAACCACAGATCCCTCCAGTCCTCCTACTAGAGATTCTAATTCATTAGGTTACAAAAGGAACACATCATTGGTTCTTGCTCATATGTTACCTCCTGAAGTGGTGGAATGTCAACTAGTTCTGGTACAGCGACTCTGTGTATTCTTGCATCTTCTCTTGGTGCTTTCTGCATCATTAAATACTTTTGCCCATAAAACCTTTCAATATTGCTACTTGAGGCTTGAATGATTTCAGAAGTTCTTTCAGTTTAAAATATGCTGGGCGTGGTCTTCCTTTTTGGTTTTCTAATTCCAGGTCTTTGCCTAGTTCATTGTAATATTTTACTTTGTCTTCTTGAGCTGCCCTTTGAAAATTTCTATTCAGCTCTTTGACTTCATCATTTCTTCCATTTTCCTTAGTCACTGTATAAGAGCAAGTTTCAGAGTCTCTTTGCATCCACTTTGATCTTTTCTTTCTTGTCTTCTTAATGAGCTTTTGCTTTCTTTAAGAATGATGGCCTTTATGTGCTCCTACAGCTCATCAGGTCTTCTGTCATTCAATGCATGTATTCATTGCATCAGTGCATCAAACCTGTTCTTAAAATGCTTTCAAAATTCAGGTGTGATAGATTCAAGGTTGTATTTTGGGTCTCTTAGACTGTTCAATTTTTTCTTCAGCTCTAATCTGAATTTACATATAAGTAATTGGTGTGTGTTCCAGCCAGCCCCTGGCTGGGTTCCAGTTGCTGATATTGAGCTTCTCCAGTGTCTCTTCCCACCGATGTAGTCAGTTTGACTTCTGCGTATCCCATCTGGGGACGTCCATGTGTATAGTCACCTTTTGTTGTTGTAAAGGGGCATTTGCTATGAACAAGTGATTGGTTTTGCAAAATATTATCATGGAATCTCCAATTTCATTTCTATCACCAAGTCCGTATTTTCCAACAACAGATCCTTCCTCTTTGTTTCCAAATTTTGCATTCCAATCACAATAATTATCAATGCATTTTGATTGAATGTTTGATTAATTTCCAACTAAAATCACTGGTAGATGTGGTAGGCCAGGTTGACTTGAGAAACAAATCCAGAGACACTCAGATATATGTGTAAGAGAGAGCTTTTTATCAAGAATTATATATCAGGCTGGTGATGGGGTGCTACCAGCAGGAGGCAGTGGACATGACAGGGAAGGGAAGAGTGCGATGAGCAGCATTTCCATAACCAAGCTCGGGAGTCAACGATGTTTCCTTCTTTTTGCTGTTCTCTGCACTGTCTCCTATTTCATCAGCACAAGATGCCAGGGGAAGTCAGATGGACATGAAAATGAAGATGACACAGTCAACAGGATTTCCTTGTTTTTGAGCACGTGCACTCTCGCAGCTTCAGCTGGTGCAGTTTTGCTTTTACCCTTCTCAATAATCAGCAATGAAATCCTACTGTCCTTTCCTCAAAACTACTATTTCCAATGGCTAAATTGCTCCCTCATTCATGCTTTGTGGAACCTTGCCTCTCTGTTTCCCAACCTCTGTTTAATTGTGTTGATGCCCTCTGCCTTTTTCTTTCCAAAAGCAAAAGGTTTTGCTGGCTTGAAGGGAATCCAAGCCCATGTTTAGAAACGCTGGTCATGCTTACTCTGCTTCCCCTCCTTATTCCTGGAGCAGTGCGAGTAGCCTCTGCACTAACGCACATGATGCTGCCACTATGGAATCTCGGTAAGCTCTCTGGGAATTTTACCTAACCTATGTACATTCCTCTATATCATTGTTAGAAGGTTTGTTGCTTCTCTGTGTGAACCAGTTGGGATTCCCCGTAAGTTTACAGTAATGGGTCAGTTGTTAGTGAACACACCAATTCTGGAAGACTTGGATGAACAATTTTATATTAATACCCTTGAGGAAGAAGCACTCCAGGGATGACTCTGTGGACCATCTTCATCAGAGGAATACAGTATAATGTAAAGACGCTGAAGACAAAATTAGTGAGGCGGAAAAAGGCTTCAGCATGGGGAAGAAATTTGGTATATCCTGCTGTTAGAGTCCTTCTCCTATTGAGACATCCACTTTGGTCCTCTTAGTGGCTTGCAATATTCTTTGCCTATTGGTTGATGAAACCGCAATATCAAAGGGAACAAGGGGGCCTGGGAATAGGAAATGCCTCCCTTTCTACTTTTGGTTTCATGGGAGCAGCATTTGAAATTATTTTGATTTTCTACCTTATGGTGTCCTCTGTGGTTGGTTTCCATAGTCTCCAAGCTTTTTTGAATCTTCAATGCCAAATAAGGCTGCCACACTATGACAAAGATGATTGGGAATTGTGTATCCGTCCTGGTCTTGAGCTTGCACTGCCTGTGCTGTCAAGAACACTGGAATCGCTGGATTTGACCTACTTGGAGACTTTGCAAGATTAAAGGCTGGGAAATGTCTACACTGTATTGTCCTGCAACTTGCTCTATGCCACTATGACATTGTATCTCTCTGAGGACTTTTCAAGGACCGAGGGCTTCACAAACTTCACTTATCAAATGCTCTAGAGATTCAGAAACAACAAAGCTCTCTGTAAAAGGACATCAGAAAACGCTGTGGGATACATAGTGGGCAACTATCTGCACCGAGAGACTGAACAACTCCAAACTCATGACATTCCTGTCAGTGATGGAAATGTTTCATACTAATTGTGGTTCATATTTAAGGTCGGCGTCACTTTTTTCGTAATTTACTGAGAATTTGACCATTGCCAATCTTTTTTTTTTACTTTGACTTTGTAGTTTCCAGTGAAATCCGGATTCCTTTGAGGTGTATGTAACAGCGGATTATTCTGTGGACACATTTACTTGCATTGCTAAATAGAAGCATTCACAGAAAAAAATCCTTTTTGCTTATCATAAAACTTTTAGAAAGGGCAACTTTGGGACTTTAATGAGTCATTTAAATCTCATCATATACTTTATCAACATGTAGAATTCTACACACAGGCAGCCCTTATATTAAGTGATGGTTCTACAAAAAAAAATCACAATTTTCAGATGCAATAACTGCTCAGCATGCATTGAATTTCAATGGGTGCATTGAAATTGTAATAATTGCAACTTTATTTTTCATGTCCTGAGGAAAAATAAAAGCCTGGTCTCTGATTCATGTCACTAATACTGAGCCAAGGGAAAATACTAATTTCTTTTAAAATAAGCCTTGGTAGGAAGCTACAAGAATATCTTATATTGTACAGAATAATAAGCTATGGCAGAAGTTATTATGTGATCCTAGGTCTATGAAAGCTGATACGTATATAATTCAATATTACCGCTAATAACATAGTTGTCGGTGTTGAACATACTTGTAGCTTAGATTTTGCCTTATAGGCTATATGTACACTCAGTTGCTTTTTTGGGGGGGAGGTTGTTGTTTTTAGAGTTTTCTTTCAAAAAATGCTAAATTCCCTGTGTTTTATGGCTCTTCTGAAAATTATAAATGCTCAGCGAGACAAGACAATTCTTTTATCACATTCTTTGGGTTTGGGTTACCTTGTGTATGCCAATTCAAATGATAAATGTTTACCACTTTAGTACCCCAAACTCTCATGTCAGCATTCATGAAAGAAGAATAGTTCTGTAGTGATAAGATAATCATTCCATTCTTTTTTTTCCCCCCTCAGGAAAACATTTTCTCATTTCTTCAAGCTTAATGTTTTATTTTTATTTATAGGAAAGTAACTAAAGGTAGTACTTAATTTTTTAAAACATTTTATTAGGGGCTCATACAACTTTTATCACAATCCACACATATACATACATCAATTGTATAAAGCACATCCGTACATTCTTTGCCCTAATCACTCTCAAAGCATTTGCTCTCCACTTAAGCCCTCTGCATCAGGTCCTCTTTTTTCCCCTCCCTCCCCGCTCCCCCCTCCCTCATCATTCCGTTCTTAAACTGTAAACAATTGTGTTGGGTTTTTTACTTTAAGTCCACTGAATAAAATCAATGAAATTTAAACTCTGTGTTACCACACACTAGGATGGATACCTAAAATTTTAGATGCAAAAAATATGAGAAGGACCTATTTGCACACAATCCACTTATGCAATTTATATAAAAATGTATGTTCACATACACTGTGTATATGACAATATTGTCTATGTTCAGACAAAAGTCAAAGAATATTTTTCTCAAATTGTTGAAAATAAAGATTTTTTGAAGAATTTAACAAAAACAGGTACTATGCAGTTTTACCCTGTCCTGCAGGGTCGCAATGCATCAACATCGATTTGATGGCAGTGAGTTTGGAGTTTTGGATTTTACATATTGGACATCACAATTTGAACACAGAACTGAAATCATATTTAAAAGTTCATTTTTTAACTTATTAACTCCAGTTAGTAGATTTTTCTTGCTTACATCTCTACATTTTCTTCTGAGCTTCTCTTTTAACATTACAACTTAGTTTTAAAATAAAAGAACGTTTTGATTCTAAGCAACCCTCAGTAAACATGACTCATCTAAAATTTGTGGATTTCTCAGTGGTGAAATTAATCCCTTTAATATCTATACATTGAAGATTAATAAAAAGTGGCTGCTTTCTCATTTCACTGTTAATTCTACCTATTTAAGCCTGGATTTCCCACTTTCATTTTTACTGATCCTTGGAGTCCCTACTTTGTGCAGACCAGCTTGAAGAGAGGAAATAAATAAATCCAGGAGTGTACTCAAGACTTTGACTCTAAATTCAGGGCACAAAGAAGTTCTTGAGTTATAAGATGTTTGAAAACTTTTGAGTAAAATATTAAAATTTTCAATGCTTATGTCAACTTGTTATTTATTTGGATGTTTCCCTTTGAAGGCTTAAGTCAGGTTTGAATCAGTAAGCTTATTAAAATTTATTATAAATGCCTAAAAATGTTTTTAAGAGAATTATATTTCAAGCAAACATCGCAGCCCAGTCCAGAACAAGTCCAAAAGTCCAATACAGTCCATAAATTCCCTATATATATATAATCATCCATGTCCTGGCTAGAGAACCCTGCCTAACACAATGTCCAAAGTAGATAACATGAAGTCTTGTCATTTGGTTGCACTTTTTCCAAGAAAGGTTTGTTTCTTCTTCTGGAAGTCTGTGGTATATTTAATAATCTTCTCGAGAACCAAATCAAAGGCCTCAATTCTTCTTCAGTCTTCCTTATCCATTATCCGTCTTTCACATAAGTCTGCTTTTAGGTGCCTACTCACACTGCCCCTAGGTACAACAGAAGCAAGCACCCCCTGCTGCTATGTCATCCTCACAGTTGCTACTACGGCTGAGCCCACTGCTGCAGCCATTGTTTCGACTCAGCGCCTCAGGGGCTTCGTTTTCACCGACCTTCTCCTCTACCAGCATGAAACCCTTCCCCAGGGACTGGTCCTTCCTGATAATATAGCCAACGTCTATGAGGCAAAGTTACACCGTCCTAGCTTCTAAGGTGCATTTTGGTTTTACAACTTCCAAGATATATTTGTTAATATTCTTTATTTTAAAAGAAATATTAAGATTCTTCAATATTTAACATTTAATAGTCTTCTCCAACATTATAAATCAAATGCATCACTTCTTTTATGGTCTCCCTTACTTATTGCCCAACTTTCACATGCACGTGATCTAAGTGAAAATACCAAGGCTTGGATTAGATACACCTTTGCTAAAGTGAAATCTTTATCTTAAGCTGTAATTTAAGATTATAGTGACTTCTTTGCTCTTAACAATTTAGAGTCTTGTGCTGAAGATCTGTATACTGTTTTGGTTTCTTGACTGCTGCTTTCATGATGTTGGTTGTGGATCCTTAAGAATTTCTATTTTTTTCTGTGTTTATCACGATGTTCTTTATTGATCAAGATGTGAGGATTTTGGGGGGTTTACACTGAGGGGTGATCAATTCTGAAAGCTGTAGCTTTTTTCGCCAGTGGTAAGTGCCTCAACTCCTCTTCACTTTCAGCAAGCAAAGTTGTGTCACCATCATATTACAGGTTGCTCATTAGTATCCTTCAATCCTGATGCCACACATTCCATACTGTCCAGCTTCTTCAATTGTTTCCTCAGCAAATAGACTGAATAAATATGATTCAACCCTGACACACCTCTTTTCTGATATTAAAACAGGCAGTATCCTGCCTCTGGGTCTATAAGCAGGTCTCACATAAGTGCATACGCACAGTCTCTTGTCTATACGGAACTCTGGTTGCTTCTTTTCAACGCTGAACACCCTGAGGACGAGCTCCATCACCCTTTCTGTAGTGCACAGGCCGTGATGGTGTAGTCGTTAAAGCACTCAAATGCTAAGAGAAAGGTTGGCGGTTGGAATTCACAGCTGCTCAGCAAGAAAAAGATGTAGTAGTCTGCTTCTGTAAAGATTTAGAGCCTTAGAAATCCTGTGGGGGCAGTTCTCTGTTTTATAGGCTCCTATGAGTTAGAATCAATTTGATACCATTGGTTATCTTCTGTGAGCAACATTATCCATCACCACTCCCCAACCTACACAACAATCAGGCTATCCGTGTGTATTTCTACCATTAGCTCCTCCCACCAGCAGCTCTTTCCTCTTTTTTTTTTTTTTTGGTCTGACTTGCTCTCCCCTGCTAATTTCTCAGATTCTAAATCTATTCTAAAATGTAGCTCTAGGCACATTGACAAGAGCCCGGGTGGCATTGTGAGTTATAACAAGGTCCGTAATTTACAACCAACAGCCAGCCACCCTAAAGGAGAAGGATGGGGCTTCTACTCCTGTAAAGGTTTAAATCCTTAGAAACACAAAGAAGCAGTTCTACTCTGTTCAACATGGTTGCTATGAGTTAAAATCAACTTGACTGCAGTGAATTTGGATTTTTGTTTTGTTTTTTAAGGCACATATATCATAGCTAATGAGAACTTGGAATTCAACTAGTCCTAACTGAAACATGCTCTAAGTGAAATCTAAGCATGAAATTTCAAAGACTTGGAAGAAAAAATGTTAATAGCATTACTTTTCTATCAACTACCTGTTCGTATGACAATTAATTCAAAATAGTGGGTTAATTTTATTACTGAAATTAATTTAATTTTCTTTGTTTTAAGTGGTTAGGAAATTTAAGATGCCCTGGCCATATAATGGTTAAGTACTTAGCGGCTAACTGAAAGGCGGGTGGTTCAAGCACATTAGCTTCTATGTGGGGGGAAAGACTTGGAGATCTTCTCCCAGAAAGATTACAGCTTAGGAAATTCTATGGGGTAGTATCAATTAGCACACACAACTAGAAATTTTAATATGATACATTATATTATTACTGGGCAGAGCTACATAGTCTAACCATTCTTCACTGCTCAGAATGTGTAAAACCATCTTCAAGTCCTTCTTTATGCCATTCTTAATGATCTTCTCTTGCCCTTAAAATATTTCAACAGGTTTATTGTACACACCTACTTCTCACTTATTGACTAACAAGCACGAGAAGATCTGCTCAGCAAATACCACAGAAGTTTCACTAGAAGGGATATCCTGCACTTCTTGGCAGCAGGGAACGCAACTTTAAATATAAGTAGACCCAAGTTTCTTAAAGTGGGAGAAAAGTAAAGCTGGCTGACAGACTCCCCTTGACCACTATTCAGTAGCACGAGACACATGAGCGCCATTCCTCCCCAGGGCAGCTGATTTTTCCCAACACCCAAGGCAACCAAGTCAACCAAACCTCTTACTTGCTGGTCTCTTGGGGCCCACGTGGATATCAGACCGTGATGACAAGTTGGAGTAGAAATAAATAGTACTCAAGCTATATTTTTCACTGTTGTTCTCTGGTACAACTCCTGCCCACATGCTCCAGTTCCCCCACAAAAGAATATTACCAAAGGAGCAGGAATTCCTGCCCACAAGGTAGTTTTACTTCTTTTATTATCTTCAGTTTTCATACTTTTGTTTCATTAAAATACATTTTGAAAATATTTTTCTAGTTCCCTCCCACTTCTGAATTCACCGAGGCACTACCACATTAAAAAGGATAAAGAACATGAACATGTCAATAGATGCAGAAAAGAGCATTTGACAATATGTCAACCCATTTGACCCATTTATTGAAATTTGAATTTCAATAAAATAGAACTAGAAGGAAAATTCTTCAACATGATAAAGGTCACATACAAAAATCAAACAGCCACTATAATATACAATGGGGAAACTAAAACATTTCCCCTTGAAAATGGGAACTAGACAAGGGTGCCCATGTCACCACTTTTATTCATATCATGCTAGAAGTCTTATCTAGAACTTTGAGACAACAAAAATAAATCAAGGGAATACAGTTAGCAGAGAAGTGAAGCTCTCGTTATTTGCAGATGATATGATTTTACATAGAAAGCTCTTTGAAGAGTCCACCAAATGACTGTTGGACATAATTGAAGGATCTGGCAAAGTAGCAGGATATAAAATTAAGCAAAATTCTATTGGATTCCTATATACCATCAATGATTGCTCCGAAAAAGACATCAAGAAAGAGTACCATAAAAGACATCAAGCCAACAGTACCATTTACAATAGCCACACAAAAGATGAAATACCTATAATAAACCTAACCAAAGAAGCAAAAGACAAAAATATAAAGAAAACTACAGAATACTAGTGCAAGAAAATGAGACCTACACAAATGGAAGATCTCACGTTCATGGGCGGGAAGACTTAATATTGTGAAAATGTCTACACTGCCTAAAGCAATGTACAAATACAACACAATTGCATTCCAAATCTCAAATTCAATCTTTAAAGAAATGGAAAGACTAATTAGAAAATTCATATTGAGAGGGAAGAGGCCCAGAGCAAGCAAAGAACATTTCGAAAATAAGAACAAAGTAGGAGGCCATGCACTATTAAACCTCAACCCTACACCACAGCCACAGCACTGAAAACAGCTTGGTACGGGTGCAATGACAGACATATACACCAATGGGACAGGACAGAAACCCCAGAAATAAAAGCATTGACCGATAGGCAATTGATTTTGAACAAAGGACCAAAAATATTAAATGGGGATGGGGAATCCTCTTCAAAAAAAGGGGGGGTTCTAGAAAAATTGAATCTCCAAATGCTGAAGAATGAACTCAATCGATACCTTGCCCAGTGTACAAAAACAAACTCAGGATGTGTTAGAGAACAAAATTAAACCCCAGAGCTATAAAAATCGTCAATGAAAAATTTGGGACAAACTTAAGGGCCTTACTCAGACTACCAAATCAAATAAAGGAAGCACACGCTGTGGAAGACAAAATAGATGACTGGGACCTATTAAAATTAAACACATAAGCACATCAAAAGACTTCATCAAAAAAGTAAAACAAGGGACCACGGATTGGGGAAACTCTATCGTATTTTACAACATCTCAGTAAGAAAAATAAACAACCCAAAACTGTCCAATTGAAAGGTGGGCAAAATACATGAATAAACAATTCACAAAGGACAACTTTTGAATGGCTAACAAACACATGAGGAAATGCTCACAATCACTAGCCATCTGGGAGAAGCTAATTAAAAACCCAATGAGATATCACTTAACATGCATAACAGTGCAATTCAAAAAAACAGAGCAACAAATGCTGAACCCAATGGAAAGAGATGGGGTCTCTTAGACACTTGGCTTGTATATGTGTACAACCATAGTGGAAAGCAATCTAGAGCTACATTAAAAAACTGAAAATAGAAATACCATATGATCCAGCAATGCCTTTGCTTCACTAGGGATATACCCCAAAGAAATAAGAGAGAACATGAGCAGACCTATGCTGTTCCAAGTTTACTGCACCAAAGTTCACAATAGCAAGACGCTGGAAACAGCCCAAATACCTGTTAGTAGAAGAATGGATAAAGAAACTCTGATACATACGAGAGGGTATCCAGGAAAAAAAAAAAAAGCACAGAATTTCGTTTCAAAGCTATGTTGGTTGTTGTTTTGTCTTTGTTTTTTTTTACAAAATAACCCATCACCTTCAAAATACTCTCCATTACACTTCATATATTTGTCAAATCTGCAATTCCACTCTTGGAAACATTTTCAAACTCCTCTGTTTGAATGGCTAAGAGCACCTCCATAATTTTTTTCTTCACTACTTCTGTCATCAAATCACTGTCCTTTCATGTCCTCCTTCATTAGTGGAACCAAAAAAAAGTCACACACAAGAGGAAAGTAAAAGGAAATAGAGGAAATAACTAGGAGGCAAAGGGTATTTATAGAGGTCTAAATACAGTCATGTACATATGTAAATATATTTATATAGGATGGGAAGAAATAGATCTACGTGCATGTATTTATAGGGTTAGTATTAAGGCGGCAGATGAACATTTGGCCTCCACTCAAGTACTTCCTCAATGCAAGAACACTTTGTTCTATTAAATTGGCATTCCATGGTGCACACCTTCCTGACACAATCGCTGAAGACAAATGTGTGCATAAGCAAATGTGATAAAGAAAGCTGATGGTGCTCAGCTATCAAAAGATATAGTGTCTGGGGTCTTAAAGGCTTGAAGGTAAATAAGCAGCCATCTAGCTCAGAAGCAACAAAGCCCACATGGAAGAAGTACACCAGCCTGTGTGACCATGAGGTATAGAAGGGACCAGGTATCAGGTATCAAAGAACAAAAAAATATCATTGTAAATGAGGAGGAGTGCAGAGTAGAGACCCAAAGCCCATCTGTAGGCATCTGGACATCCCCTTACAGAAGGGTCGTGGGGAGGAAATGAGCCAGTCAGGGTACAGGGTATCAACGATGAAACATACAACTTTCCTCTAGTTCTTAAATGCTTCCTTCCCCCAACTATCATGATCCCAATTCTACCTCACAAATCTGGCTAGACCAAAGGATGTACACTGGTACAGATAGGAATGGAAACACAGGGAATCCAGGACAGATGATCCCTTCAGGACCAGTGGTGAAAGTGGTGATACCTGGAGGGTGGAAGGAAGGTGGGGTAGAATGGGGGAACCAATTACAAGGATCTATTTATAACCTCCTCCCTGGGGGATGGACAACATAAAAATGGGTGAAGGGAGACATCAGACAGTATAAGATATGACAAAATAATAATTTATAAATTACCAAGGGTTCATGAGGGAAGGGGGTAGTGGGGAGGGAAGGGAGAAAGTGAGGAGTTGATATCAAGGGCTCAAGTAGAAAGAAAACGTTTTGAGAATGATGATGGCTACAAATGTACAAATGTGCTTGACACAGTGGATGTATGGATTGTGATAGAATTGTACGAGCCCCAAACAAAATGATTTTAAAAAAAAGAAGTCCCACAGAGCGAGGTCAGGTGAATGAGGTGTGTGGGGGGAAAAAAAGCATGCCGGTTTTTGCCAAAAACTGGCACAGTGAGATGCTTGTGTGAGCAGGTGCAGTGGTGTAGTGGCAAAACCAGTCCCCTGTCTGCTACAAATCAGGCCTTTTTTTTTTTTTTTTTTTTGCACAGTTAGGCAATCTTTTCAGAATCTCTAAATAGAAAGTTTGATTAACAGTCTGATCTGATGGAATGAACTCCGAATGCAGTATCCCTCTCACATCAAAAAAATAAATGAGCTTCAGGTTTTGGGGGTACCCCCTCATACACACAATGGAATACTATGCATCCCTAAAAAAACAGTAATGAAACACCTCAAGACATGAAAGGACTGGAAACCATGATGCTGAGTTAAGAAAGTCAATCACAAACAACAAACATGAGTCCACTACTGTAAGGAAAAACACCCAAGAAGGTTGGCTTCTGCTGTCAGGTCACTTAATCTTCTAATCTGATCTCCCAAGCAACAAGGTAGAGAGCCTGCCTCGCTCTCATGAATAATATATTACTCCCTTTATATGCACATCTTAAAAACCCCTGTGACAGAGGAGCCCTCACCTCAGCTGGGGTCAGTGTTTCAAAATGGGGGGAGGGAGAAAACCATTCAGTTGTTGCCATAAAACATTGCGCTAAATTCTCCTCAAATCAACAGACAATCCAAGAGTTATAGATGTGAACCTTACTGGAAATTCCAATCGCGTTAGGGGGAGGGTATATGTCTGTCTTAAAGAAGGCGATTATATTACTGTTGGTGGGTCAACCGGAAGGAGCAACCTCCCATCTGAGGGGCAGGAGGGGGTGAAGCTGACTAATACTTACATAGAACCTTGTAATCCTCATCAGTCTCTTTGACCTCGTTTCTATCCAACTCTTAGTGACCCAGGCCATGTGCTACAGAGTATTGGGACTTTAGATTCTGTCCTTTCGAGCAACTTTTTTTTTTTACATTTTATTAGGGGCTCATACAACTCTTATCACAATCCATACATATACATACATCAATTGTATAAAGCACATCCATACATTCTTTGCCCTAATCATTTTCAAAGCACTTGCGCTCCACTTATGCCCTTTGCATCAGATCCTCTTTTTTTTCCCCTTCCCTCCCCACTCCCCCCTCCCTCATGAGCCCTTTATAATTTATAGATTGTTATTCTGTCATATCTTTCCCTATCCGGAGTCTCCCTTCCCCTCCTTCTCTGCCGTCCATCTCCCAGGAGGAGGTCACATGTAGATCCTTGTAATCAGTTCCCCCTTTCCAACCCACTCACCCTCTACTCTCCCAGCATCGCCCCTCACACCCCTGGTCCTGAAGGTAAGCAACATTCTTAATAGGTCACACCAGAAGGATTTAATGTGGAAACCCCACTAAGTGAACTGGGCCTTATCTCCAACTCTATAGCAGATTTATGGAACTGACAAATTCCCTTGGACTTAAGGCTGACACACCCTAGTGTGAGAAGAAGCAGATGGCTGCTATCCCAAGGTTTGGGTGGATAGGAATTGGTGACCATTGGACTTTGGTTCAGACCCATGCCATTGAGGGTGCCAATGAATAGTGCTTGGGACTACCACATACTTACTATTTTAATGCCCTCCTTGCATTCTTATGACATGCCTAATCTTGTAGGCATGGTTCTGCCTTTCGTAATGAGTATTATTGATAGTTTTGCCCTATCACCAAGCTCCACTATTTGTGTAAATAGTATTTGGTCATTTAAAAGTTAATCTGTATTAAATTAAGAATCCATGGATGGCAGTCTGAAGCCAACATATACTTGGATAATTTCTTTTTCTGAACAGTGTTTTAATGCTATGCCATTGACTAAATTAATGACACTATCAATAGAATTACCTTATGCAGGGCAATGATTTATAATGTTCTCTATCATACAATGATAGTGATATCTCTAAAAGGAACCAGAGACAGATGTAAACCACAGATACACAAATGAATTTTGAGCTCACATTTAAGTCTATCCCCAATCTAAGAACAATTTTTTTATGACATCGCCCCGCTCAATATTGAACCTCATGAAGAGAACCCTGAAGATCTGGATGCTATAGAAAAGGTGATGGGGAAAAAAGATAATTCCTGGTTATCAGAAAGAGCAATGTCTGGAACCTTAGAGAATAGAGTCTGGGGTTTTGAAGAATTGTTTTTAAACAAGCAGCCATCTAAGTAAGACACCAACTAAGTCCACATGGAAGAAACACACCAGCCTGGGTCATCCAAAGACTGTAAATAATAAAACCCAAATCCAAAGTAGGGAATGGTATAGAAGCTTAAATTGTGAGCACCTGGTTTGCAGGCAGCTCTGCATGACAGTGGAAGCCCAAAAACCATTTGCATGTGGCTTGTCTTCATGAATCCCCCCTGGCCATACTCAAGGGTTGTGACTAGCTTTGTTATCAGTCAGAGAGCATTGTGAAGTCAATTATGATCGATGTATCTTCCTTTTGACACACTTAAAGTTGCTTCAAATTTAAATATTTTCTGCTTTCTCTTTGAGAGCTTTCTGGGGTATTTTTCCCTAGTCATTGTTAGCTTTTGTTTGCTTGCTTAATATGATTGAATGATTAAAGTGTATGATATGTGAACTATATCCCACAAAAACTATTTTTTAATATTTTAAAATAGTCAAGTAAATATATTACTTGACTATTTTGAACATTAAAAACATTATGTTTGGCAGTAACAAATGCTGAAGTGTTAGGTGAGAGTACTATTTACTGTTATTTATATATAGTCTTCTTGCTTGCTCTATCAATACCATTTCTATATCCCTGACTTGGGAATCATTGTAGTCGTTCACTTTGATTTAGACATGGAATCTTTGGTGGGATGGGGATATTATGGGCGTGAGGGAACGTCAAAAGGTTCATGGAAATATAGAATTAAAAGATACTGAAACTCTCCCACAACCTTTTTGTAGTGCCCTCAGACAGTGTGGAACTTTACGTTTGCATTGCTTTCTTTCATCATTTACTGTACCAGTGATGACTCCATAGTGCCAGAAGATCTCGGCATCAGAGGACCTAGCCATTCCTTGTATTTTATCTAATTAACGTACTTCCCCTCTGTCTAACGTTACTGTTAGCTATTGTCAAGTCAGTCTCCAGATCACTGCAACCCCCTACACAGTGGAATCACCGGGGCCCAGTCCTGTGCTACGGCCATGACCGATTGCAGACCAAGCCATTGTGAGCATCAGGGTTTTCAGAAACATGTCACAGACTTTTCTTCCTGTCTGTCTTAGTTTGGAAGCTCCACTGAAACCTGCTCGACACAATAACAACACACAAGTTTTAAAGGCAGGCGGTGGCTGCACATAGGTACGTTGGCTGAGTATTGAACCAGGATTGCTAAACTGCTAACTGAAAGGTGATGGTTTGAACGCACCATCTGCTCCCCAGGTGAAAGATGTGGCAGTCTGCTTCTATAAAGAGTTACAGGCTCGGAAACCCTATAGGGAATTCTTATATGACTGCCATGGTTAGAATTACCCCAATGGTAATGGGTTTGGCTCCCATACGTCAAGGATTCTACCACGGAAGCACCACTTTTTCCCTCAGCATATGAATGTAAACATAACAATCCAATCTTCACTATATAGCCAAGACAATAAATCTAAGCAAGTTCTGAATAGATTCATTATCATGATAGTAAGAAATAACTTACCTTCCTTTACTCAGCCTATTGTCTTAAATGTAAGCTATTTTTTATGAAGAGAGAACAAATCCATCACCATTATCAAAAGTAAGAAAGGAGGAAAAAAACATACCTATCAAAATACATGTCTGTAAGAAAATGCCAATCGCTTCTCGGCCTTTTGGCTAAGATCAAGTGTAGAAAATGCCACCGGGCCCATATCTGCCCTCGTCTAGCTTCCCTACTTCCACGAGGCAGAAGTCAGCCAGGACTCCACTCTCCATCCTTCTCACCTACTCTGACTATGTTCTTTCCCATGACACTCCACTTCTATGCTAGGTTCATTCATCTCAATGTCCACAAAGAACTAACAGACAAAACTCACAATTATGGTGATTTACTGGAGAAGTTAAAAGGTTACCACAAATCAGGATCACTACACGGGAAAGGACACAGTCATTGGCTGGCAGCAACATCTCTCCTCAGTCAGCAGCCAACCCTTGCTCTGGTCCTCAGCCTCTCGTGTGGTACCTTAACTTCTGTCTCTGTGGGCCAGGAAGGCCGTCTGCTGCTCTGATGCGGTCTCATGGTCTCTGTACTTTTCCTCTGCTCTGTCTATGGTCTCCTTGGTCTGGCTCTTCCCTCAGCCTGGATCCTTTGTTCTGTCCCTTGTCTCTGTGCTCTCCCCTCTGGTGACTCTGGTCTTAGCCTCCACCACTTCGAAACAGAGATCTCGAACTTGATCCAGTGGTGGCTCTTCTTCTGATGTTCCTGGGACTTCTGTGTATTTCTGTTTCAGAAGTGGCTCATTCTCATATGGAGGTGTGGTGTCTTGTCTTTCAGCAGCTCATACCCCCAAGGAAACAAAAGGTAATGAGTCATACCCTTTACTAAAGTACTCAATATATCCCATCAGAATTTTGTCCATTAGTACAACATAAAACTCCCTCCTAGCTGGAATTATCACCACAGACATAGAGGACAGCATGCATAATACATCACACGTGGGATTACAGCTAGAAGAGCTGTATTACATAACTGATAACATCCCAGTGCCCTATTCTATTAATGGCAGGAAACAAAGAGCAGGTAGAGGAAACTGTTACATGCCTACTCCAAGCTAGAGGAGTTTATGTACTATATTCATAATAACCTTTATGAGACACAGATTATCATATGCATTTTATAGAGGAAAGAAACTCTGTTCCAAAGACAGACTAAAGAATTAATCAACATCAATGGTATAGTCTTTGTAAGTAGAAAAAGAACTTTTATTATCTATGTGAAAACTAGTATTACATAACTACATGCATAAAAAAATAGTTTTTCTGGTATTGGCTTTAATTCTATCATTTAGTTCAAAAATGCTTTTGCTTTCTAAAAAAACTGTTAAAAGTACCAACAAAATATATATGATAGTAATTAATATATCAATGTGTACCTTTTCTTTAAAGTCTTTTAACTATATTTACAGATGAAAGTTTACATAAAAATCTTGGCCAGAAATCCTCAGGCATGTTTTCCAAAAATTTCAGTTCCCACAAAATGGCAGTAATAAACAAAGGAAACTGAGTCATTCTACAAGGCATTGGCCAAAAACAGCATACATCTAAGGAAATATCAAAGCCCCTCTACTTGTTATAAAACGAAAGCCATAATGATTTTATGCAATGGGTACATAAGCAAATGTGGTAAAGAAAGCTGATGGTGCCCAGCTATCAAAAGATATAGTGTCTGGGGTCTTAAAGGCCTGAAGATAAGCAAGCGGCCATCTAGCTGAGAAACAACAAAACCCACATAGAAGAAGCACATCAGCCTGTGAGATCAGGAGGCATCGAAGGGATCAGGTATCAGGTATCAAAGACCAAAAAATTCTTAGCATTTTGAATGAGGGGAAGTGCAGAGTGGGGACCCAGGGCCCATCTGTGAGCAATTGGGCATCCCCTTGGAGAAGGGTCACAGGGAGAAGACAAGCCTGTCAGAGTGCAGTGTAGCAATGATGCAACATAACATACAATTTTCCTCTAGTTCTAGAATGCTTCTTCCCCTCCACTATCATGATCCCAATTCTACCTTAACAAATCTGGCTGGACCTGAGGATATACACTAGTACAAATACAAACTGGAAACACAGGGAATCCAGGACAGATGAACCCCTCAGGACCAGTGGTAAGAGTGGTGATACCGGGAGAGTGGAGGGAAGGTGGGGTAGAAAGGGGGAACAAATTACAAGGATCTATAATAACCTCCTCCCTGGGTGAGGGACAGCGGAGAAGTGGGTGAAGGGAGACATCAGAGTGTAAGATATGACAACATAATAATTTATACATTATCAAGGGTTTATGGTGGAGTGGGGAGCGGCGATGGAAGGAAAAAATGAGGAGCAAATACCATGGGCTCAAATAGAAAGCAAATGCTTTGAGAAAGATGAGGGAAACAAATGTACAGAAGTGCTTGACACAATGGATATATGTGTGGATTGTGATAAGAGTTGTACGAGTCCCCAATAAAATGATTTAATTTAAAAAAGAGAAAAGAAACGAAAGTTGTTCAAAATGAGACTGTAGCGTGAAACCACAATTATACAGGCTTGACAGGTATCTACTTCCTCAGAATGGTTAACAGTGTGCTATCTATCTCTGAGAAAGCAAACTGATCTACGTTTCATTGATTCTATCTTTTCCAAATGCCATCAGCTTAGTCTATTAGACTTGGACAGAAGTCCAAATTCTCTCTGACAAAAAAATGTCCCAAAGTATCAAATGCCTAGAATATTGCTCAATTCACCTTTTTAATAAATGCTCAAACAACAGTTGTTAATCTGTCACTACTGGTTAAGAACCCCACACAATGCAACTTGTGTGTGCACAGGGAGTAGAAAGTTGGAATAGCCAAGAACATCACATTTCAATTTCCAAAGTCTTAAAAACGAATCCTTCTTCTGTAATCAATCTACATTTCAGTCTAAACTGAAACAGACAGTGTAATTTCAAGGAAATCCTCAATTGTGAGTAACTTCACTTAGCAAAACCAGAGCTTCGGGTTTTGTTTAGTTTCTTTCTCCCTTTAGATGCAATTCAGAGTAAAAATAAAAATATTCACAATTTTCGGTCTCATGAACAAGATCTTTAAATTCTCATATATAAAGTAAATTCTTTTATGCTATGTTCTCTTAGTCACATGAAGACTAGGTAAGATCCAGTGGTTTTTGTTCCTTATCAGAAATTAAAAAGACATGTTTCTAGAAGAAATGTACGATATACTTTTCTCCTCCCCAAATACACAACCAGTCTGTCTAGACCCAGCAAAAATGTTCTCATCTATCATGAAAGAGAAGACTTAGGAGGTCAAACAAAACAAACCCACTGCAATGGAGTCCGTCTCAACTCAGAGAGACTCTGACACGCAAAACCAGTCAATGTGTTCTCTTATACGAACAGGACGGAACTGCGCCTGTGAGTGTCTGAGACTGGAACCGTTTACAGCCTCTGGTGGTTTCAAACTGCCGCCCTTCAGAAGCACAGCCTGGGGCGGAATCAATGTAGACTCACAGTGGCCAAGAATGAGCCATCGAAACATAACCTCAGTGAGTCACCTACAGGTCACGTGCAGCAGGTGACAGAATGCCTTGTGGACATTTCACACCTGAGGTGAGCTTCATCACAGGACAACACCAGTTGCAACTGGGCTCGTCCTGCACCTCCACCCAGCAATGGACAAAAACCAGGAAGGCACAAAATCGCCTCTACTGCCAAGGCTGATGGGGAAACCGTCTCCCCCAACCAACAACCTGGGAAAGAAAACGCTCAGTTGGACAGGCACTTTAAGCCCCTTCATCCCCAAAGCACAAAGAAGCGGAAACAGCCAGAAAAGGCATGTGAGAGAGGCGTGGGGAAAGGGCTGGCAGTGAAATTAGGTCTGCGACAAGGTGGGGGCTCTGTCTTGTTAGGGGTGTACATTCCAAAAAAAGGGGAGGTGACAGGTCGATCCGATCGGTGCTGGGTCCACTTGAGGTCCCAGTCTATTTAGGGTCTCAGACAAGGTACGAGATCTACTTGGGGGTCCCCTCTGTTGCCTGTCAACGCTGTGCCCCGCCTCGGGAGGACCCGAGAGAAGCAAGAGTCCGGGGATTGTCTGCAAGAAGTTTATACCCGACTCGGTCGGCTGCTCCCCGCCCAGCGAACAATGCACCGGGGGTCCTTGCCAGGCCTGAGCTCAGGACCCGACACCGGCTCCGAAGTCCACTCACCCGCAGCCCCTCAAGCGAGACGCGCCCGCAGGTCTCCGACTGGCCCGGGCGGTGCCCTTCGGGGCAGCCCCCCCACCCCACCCCACCCCCGGCTTGGTGTCCCTGACCCGCTCTCACCCAGCAGCGCCCGCAGGTGCTTCAGACGGGTTAGCACGTCCTTCTTCGGGTCCAGCACCTTCTGAGTGGACTTCTTCACATCGCCGTGGCTCCTTCTGGAGAACATCCCGCCTCGGGAAGCCGAGGCCCCGCGGGCGAGCCCAGACTCGCCTGCGCTGCGCGAGTTACCTCCTAGGGGCCAACCTGCACAGGTCGCTCGGTCGCCCGAGCGCCCGCCGCCTTCTCAGCAGGGCTTCCAGGAAGGAGGGGCTGACGCGCCGGGCGAAGGGCGGAGCAGGAAGGCAGTGCCGACGTCAAACGGCGCTCCTGTCCCGCGGGGGGCGCCCCGAGTCGCTCTCCGGCGCGACGCACGCGCGCTCGGCCCACACCGGCCCCGCGGGACACCTACCCGCCGGCGCCACGGCCTCGCACAGCCGTCGCCGGGTCGCTGAACCTGCCCAGCGAATCACAGAGGGGCCCGTCCCGAGGACGCTGCGTACTACAAGGCCCGGCATGCACTGCCAGGCGGCCCTCCCACCGGGCAAGCGTGCTCTGGGCACGCTGAATGTGAGTGGGCCTGCACGGAGACCTACCCTTGGCCCGCAGACCGCAAAAGCCCCCTGGGAAATGTAGTTCTCCAGTAGGCGAGGGGCTGCGTTCTCCTTTCCAGGCTCCTAAGGATGATAAATAATAAAATCCACATATGAAAAAGTGAATTGTAACTTAGCTGAAAATGTGAACACCTAATATTCAGAAGGCAACTGATGACAATGAGGACCCCAAATCCATTTTCAGGGTCGCTAAAAGGATTAAGCCTCTGATGAACCACCCTGAGGGATGTAGATAACCTTGCTATCAGAGAGTATCACAAATGCGATCGTGGTTGATGTAATTAGGTTAAAGGGTGATATCTGATCATATGATTTCCTTTTTGGCCTATTTTTAATTTGTTTTGTGTTTAATATGCCCTGCTTTTTTCACATTTGTTTTTTTTTCACTCTGGTTTATTTGTTATTGTTGGTGGTCCCTTTTTTTAACCTCTTTTTCTTCTTCTTAAAAAAAAAAATGTTTTCCAGTGCATGAAGTCTGGGATGGATGAAGCTATAGAAGCTGTAACGGAGTTAGATTCTTGGGGGCATGGGAGGGAAAGGTTGGAGGAAAACGGGGAGCTAATAATGAATATGGGGGAAAGAAAATGTTCTGGAACTGATTGTAAGTGATGATTGTACTACTCTTTAATATGATTGAACTATGGATACATATGATATGTGAACCATATGTCAATAAAATACATTTTCTTAAAAAGTCTTACAGTCTCAGAAACCCATAGGGGCAGTTTTACAGAAACCACAAGGCCAGTCCTATATGACCACCATGAGTTGGAACCTACTCAATGGCAATAAGTTTGTTTTTTGTTTTTCTATCAAGAAAATGTCTTACACAGTTGTAGAAGCCAGCAACCCATACCCAGGAACGTCCCACTCTGTGTTAAATGTTAGGAGCTGCTGGAGATCCAGGATGGACTCAGAAGAGTACATAAAACAAGGGATATCATGCTGACATCAGATGGATCCTGGCTGAAAGCAGAGAGTATCGGAAATGTGTTCATTTGTTTTTTATTGAATATATTATTCGATTGTGTGGATCATAACAAACAATGGATAGGCATGAAAAGAAATGGAATCCAGCAGACTTGTGCTCATGCTGAGTCTGTACAGAGCTCGAGAGGCAGCTGTGTGACAATAACATGGGACTACCGCATAGTTTAGAATCAGGGAAGATGTGTGCCAGGGTTGTGTACTCTGACCACAGTTCTTCGATCTGTATGCACAGCAAGTAGAGAAGTAGGGCTACATAAAGAAGAATGTAGCATCAGGATTGTAGGAAAGCTTATCAACAACATTCAATATGCACGTGATACAATACAACCTCGCTTGCTGAAAGTGAGGAAAGCACGAAGCACATTGCCATCTTTAATATGGATTACAACTGAACGTAAAGAAGACAAAACCCCTCACAACTAGGTCAATAGGTAACATCATGATAAATGGAGAAAAGTTGAAGTTGTCAAAAGTTGTCTAGCTTGGATCCACAATCAATGCTCACTGAAGCAGGAGTCAAGGAAACAAAAGATGGGCTGCACTAGGGTAATCTCCTGTACCAGACCTCTATAAATTGTTGAAAAGCAAGGATGTTAGTTTGAGGAGTCAGGTATACTTAACTAAGCCCATGGTATTTTTGACCACCTCATATGACTATAAAAGTTGGATTTTATAATGAAGGCAGAAGAAGAACCAATACATTTGAATTATGATACTGGAGAAGAATATTGAAAATGCCATGTACTGTCAAAAGAAATACAACCAGAATGCGCCTTAGGGTTTGCTGCTGAGAGTTTGTCTCATATACGTTGAGCATATCATCAGGAGAGACCAGTCTCAGAAAAAGGATATTATGCTTGACACATTAGAATGGCAATTGACAAGATGGATTGTTGCAGTGACTGAAAGGATGAGTTGAAACAACAATTTTGAAGATGGTGCAGGTCCCGATAGTGTTCCATTCTGTACAGAGGGTCGCTATGAGCAGCATCAATCTATTGATGGCATCTAATAACAACAAGAAAGAAAAGGTAAGGAAAAAGATGTCTGAGGGGTCAAGGAAGGACAGACTAAGATGGATTTTGCAGGCCATAGTACAATGTTTACAACTGTATTTGCTTCTTAGGTTTGCCATAAAGATTTCCCAGTTTGGCGTAAAATAACAGCCCACATGGTAGAAGCACGCCAGCCTGTGTGATCATGAGATGTCAAAGGGATCAGGTATCAGGCATCAAAGAACAAAAAAAATCATTATCTTTGTAAATTAAGGGAAATGTGGAGTGGAAACCTAAAGCCTATCTGTAGGCAACTGGACATTCCCCTACAGAAGGGTCACAGGGAGGACGAGCCAGGCAGGGTGGTACAGCACCGATGAAACACACAACTTTCCTCCAGTTCTTTAATGCTTCTTCCCCCCACTATCATGATCCCAATTCTACCTTACAAACCTGGTTAGACCAGAGGATGTACACTGGTACAGATAAGAGCTCGCAACACAGGGACTCCAGTACAGAAAAACCCCTCAGGATCAATAATAAGAGTAGCAATACCAGGAGGGTAAGGGAAGGTGGGGGGAGAAAGGTAAAACCAATCAAAATTATCTACATATAACCCCTTCCCTGAGGGATAGACAACAAAAAAAGTGGGTGAAGGGAGACATCAGACAGTGTAAGACATGAAAAATAATAATAATTTATAAATTATCAAGGGTTTGTGAGGAATGGAGGGTGGGGGAAGGAAGAAAAATGAGGAGCTGATACTAAGGGCTCAAGTGGAATAAAAATGTTTTGAGAATGATGATGGCAACAAATGTACAAATGTGTTTAACACATGGATGGATGGATTATGATAAGAGTTGTACCAGTCCTCAATAAAATGATTAAAGGAAAAAAAGAACTGGTAAAGAAAAAAATAATGACTTCAGATTAACACACATGACATCACCCAAAAGCCAACCCAGATTTGATACTTCAAAGTATAATAAATATATAAGATTAAAAATAAGGAACTAGATATAAATTTGTAAATGAATACAATTACAAGATAAAAGAGGAATAAATAATGTGTTTACAGAACTTCCAAATGGAGAGAAAGTCAGTGGATTTCTATATAAAACAGATTATTTTTTAAATTTAGGACAAAAATTAAAAATTACAAGGTAACCTCAAAGAAAATTAATAAACCTTCTCATCAAAACTTAAAGAGGAAAATAATAAAGTTGAAGTACATACTATATAGCAAAATGTTTGAGTTGCAATAGAAAACCACATTGCTCTGTAAATCTTCACCCAATTCACAATAAAGTGTTAAAAATAATTTTAGGTATTAATATTTTTCTATTTAATATAAATATTTAATACAGGAATATTGATGGCCTTATATCTGCTAGCTTAGAAGTGCTTGAAATCTCTTTAGCATTTTAGAACACTTTGAGGTCTCTAAACTAATGTTTTCATTATTCAGGGTATGGCCTCTAAATAGCAACAGAGTCATTATCGCCTTGATTAGATAATCAATGCCCACAGAACAGCTGAGTCATAGCATCGAATTCCCCCTGATGGAAACTCACATGGTCACTGTACTCATTTGCTATTTTGAAATATACTTTCAAGGATGGAACTTTTGGTGGAGAAATGAGTGAAAACCAAAGGTATTCAGAAAATCTTGAATGCAACAAAAATTGTGATCATATTGATCCAGTGAAAATAACGTTTTGCTCAGGGGCAATTGATCAGAGTGGGGAAGGAATAATCGCCATTTAATCTAATATTTAGCAAGTGTCAGGAGATGGAAAGGAATGAAGTAGGCCAAGTTACTCTGCAATTAAAATATATACATACAGTAAGAGGAAGCCAAATCTTGCGGAAATCTTCTTGGCCATCCATTTTTATTGTACAGAAATTACAAAGGATAAGAAACTGAGGACATCGATCTTTCTTTTTGGGGTATTCATTCTCAGTATTTTTTGTTATCTAGCAGAGCCTAGAATTGCCCAAGAGAAAATGGCTGTTGGTGTAAGTCAATATCATGAAAACAGAGTTTTTAAAAAGTGTAGAGAAAGAAAAAGAACCTGAAATCAGAGGAAAATGTTCCTCTATTAACAAACCAAAAACGGAACCCATGGCCATGGAGCTGAGGCTGTAAATCTTTAAAGGATCACCTTTCTCCCTGGCAGCAGCTGGTGCATTTGAACCACTGTTCTCTTGGTTACCCGTCCAATGCTTACCTGACATCACCACTAGGGCTTCTTTCTATTAGGAACAGAGCATAACAATTCCTTATTATTGATAGTTTTGCTAATTTTTCACAAAACTGATTCTATAGTTCTTTAGTCCCTGCTGCTTTTCATTAGGTGTCTTCAAGTCCACGCTGATCCACGGCAGCACTATGCACAAGCGAACGAAATACTGTGTGGTCCCACACCATCCGCACAATTGCTCCTACGCCTGAGCCCCTTGTTGCAGCCACTGTGTCAATCCATCTCATTTAAGACCTTCCTTTTTTTTTTTCAATGCTCCTCCACTTTAACAAGCATGATGTCCTTCTCCGGGGACTGGTGTCTCCTGACAATCTGTCCAAAGGATGTAAGACAAAGTCTTGCCATCCTGGCCTCTAAGGACCACTCTGGAAAGCACTTCCTCCAAGACAGATGGTTTCCCTTTAACGGTGCATGGGCCTTTCAGTGTTCTTCACTGCACCACAATGCAAAGGCACCCATTCTTCTTCAGTCTCCAACTTTCCAATGCTTATGGGTTCGTTGAAAATACCATGACTTAGACCGGGTACGTTTTAGTCCTCAAAGTAACACCCTTGCCTTTCAATACTTTGAAGATGTCTGGGGCAGAAGATTTGCCCAATCCTACCCGCCTTTGGGCCTCCTGGCTGGATCATTGATTGTGGGTCCAAGCAACACAAAATACTTGACAATTCCTTTTTTTTTTTTTTGCCACTTATGATGTTTCCTACTGGTTCAGTTGTGAGGATTTAAATCTTCTTTACATTGAGTTTTAATCCATACTGAAGTTTTCAGTCCTTTCTTATTAATTAGGATTGATACATATATTAAATAGTTCCATAGTTCAATTACAGCAATCAGTTCCAAGCATTCTTTTTCTATATATACTCCTTGATGTCATCATCCCTTCAGCCAGCCACCACCTGTTTCCCTTTCCCCCTAAACCCTTATTCTACTTGCTGACTCTATAGGTTCAACAGTCCTGGCTTTCATACACCAAAAAATGAAACGTTTATCGCAGCTTCAAGAGGGTGGCCCCTAATGATATAACACTCCTGAGATACCACCTAATATGTACAATAAAAAAGAAACAAAACAATATAGCCCCCCAAAACATAAGATTTTGGAAACCAGAGCAGGTCCAGCATGCATCCTAGAAGAAATCTGCTGACAAGTTTTAACTGTTCAAGTCAGGCTTCTGACTTTGACTTTCTTTAGTCCACTCACTAATACACTCAGTTTAGTGACTACCTTCCTCCTATCCCTCCATTGCGGATAGAGGGACTTCACCGGAGGTTTATTTCCTGTATATTTCCACCAGTGAATCTTGGGTTTCCACTCTCATCCATTGCCTTATGCAAACCAGATTCTCAGACTTTAGGCTCTGGTAGTAATCCTTCCCTTCAAATCTGACTGTGTGCTTCACAGTCCTTCAGTGACGGTTGTTGGTGTGCTTCTTCCATGTGGATTTATTTGACATCTCACTTATATGGTTGCTTGTTCAGAGATAAGCCTTTAAGATCCTAGACACAATTTTATCTGATAGCCAGCACCATCTAATTTCTTCACCATATTTTGTTATAGCACCTCCGCGCAAGTATCAAGCAGGGCCAAGATGTAAGAACTAATTGCTCTTAAACTGGAGCAAGATGGACTGTGAATCCCAAAACCATTCCTGGGTCTATGTTTGTTTGGTTTTTAGTCTTTCAATTTATTCTTACTTGAGAATTAACGCACATGTCATTTTACTGCATCATTTTAGCTCATCAAGGAGAATAGGACCATTGTTTCCATCATCCATTCCCAAACACACTGTTTCTCCCTGGGTACCTTGACATAATCTCGCTTTTATCACCCTCCCTCCTCTGTATCCCCTCCCCGACACCCTTGTTCTAATTGCTACACCTATAAATTCACCAATCCTGGGTTTCATTTACCAAAAACAGAAATACGTATTTCACAATTTCAAGAGGGTAACCCCCATTCCATAGCATCTCTGGGGTATACCCTGAAATGAACGAACAAAAACCAAATACATCAGAATGATCATCGTGGGTTTGCCAGAATAATACATATCTTCATAGAACATATCAGGCATTGATGTGAAGGGTACAATCATTGATCTTCATCAGCAAGTGCTTCAAATCCTCCTCGTTTCAGCAAGCAAGATTGTGTCATCTTCATATTGCAAGTTGTTAATAAACCTTCCTCCAATCCTGATGCCACATTTTTATAGGTTGAACTACCAGGAATCTAATATCTGCAATTTTTCTATGTAGGTACATAAATTCAGTGTTATCATGCTTTTTTGTGGTTTTCAAGCCCTGGGTCAATATAGTGAAAAACTAAATCCATAAAACAATTGAGAAATCTGAATATTACTCAAACTTAAGTTGATTATTACTCATAGCACCCCGTAGAACAGAGTACAAGTATGCCTGTGAGTTTCCAAGACTGTACTCTTTGTGGGAGTGGAAAGTCTCATCCTTATCCTGAGGAGTGGTTGGTTTCAAACTATTGGCCTTGTGGTTAGCAGCCTAATATGCCACCAGGTTTAGGGAATCTTTCTAGATATAGAATATTGTTGTTGTTTGTTGATATGTTTCTCGGAACTGATTCCAACCCAGAGGAACCTTACAGGATAAAGTAGAACTGTTCTATAGGGAAGAAGCCTGGGAAAGGGTGCTCATTACAAGCCTAACACCCCCAAATGTTTTTCTTGGAATTTTAGTTTTGAGGCCTGTTTTTTTGGGTGGGGGAAGGTGAGATGGTACTGATTCAGAAAATTGCATTGAATAAGTTTCACCAGCTCTCATTTCTCAGGTGTGTTGTTTCCATTATACTTTCAGTTACTAAGTTAAAGTAATTTATCATCCTAGTTTTAAACATGAGAAGAACTACGAGCCCCAGGAAAAATTTTTTAATTTTAATGAGTTATTAAGAGATTTCCAAGGGAGGCTGTATATGGACACATGGTAGCTAGTTGGTTATAGGTTGAGCTGCCAATCAGAAGGCCAGTAGTTTGGATCCACCAGTCACTTTGCAGCCTTTTAAAGATTTAAAAGTTCTTTTAAGCCCTTAAGTGGAGAGCAAATGCTTTGAGAATGATTAGGGCAAAGAATGTATGGATGTCAGGGAGGGAGGGGGAAAATAAAAGAGGACCTGGTGCGAGGGGCTTAAGTGGAGAGCGAATGCTTTGAGAATGATTGGGGCGGGGAGTGTATGGATGTGCTTTATACAATTGATGTATGTATATGTATGGATTGTGATAAGAGTTGTGTGAGTCCCTAATAAAATGTAAAAAAAGAAGAAGAAAAAAGAATAATTAGGGCATCAAATGTATAAGGGTGCTTTGCTCAATTGATGTATGTATGGATTGTGATAAGAGTTGTAGGAGCCCCAATAAAAATATTTATTAATTAAAAAAAGAATGTACGGATGTGCTTTATACAATTGATGTATGTATATGTGTGGATTGTGATAAGAGTTGTATGAGCACCTAATAAAATGTAAAAAAAGAAAAGAAAAAAAAAGAAAATGATTAGGGCAAAGAATGTACAGATGTGCTTTATACAATTGATGTATGTATATGCATGGATTGTGATAAGAGTTGTATGAGCCCCTAATAAAATGTTTTAAAAAAAAGATTTAAAAGTTTGGAAACCAAAAGGGGAAGTTCTCCAGTGTCTTATAGGGCCACTGTGAATTACAATCAATTAGATAGATGACAGCAGGCTTTTCTTTTGGGCATGGGAAGCTGTGCAATATATACAGAGAAGACACGTTGGATACTGCTAAGCCAGAAAACAGAATGAGGGACAGTTGATGTCAGAATAGAGTGAAAAGGGTATGGATGGTGTAGCCTTGTCTGAGCCCTGCCTGTGACAGGGGACCTTGGGCTGGTGTGGAGTTGGATTGTCCTTTCCCCTGCTGAAGTCAGAGGAGGTCAGACGGAGCCACCCCATTCACTCACTGTTCTAGCAGTTCATATATATGTGTGTGTTTTTGGTGTTGGCTTCTTTTAGTCTGCATGGTTATTTTAAAATTCATCTGTGTTACTGTATGGATCAGTAATTCTTTCCATTTTATAGCCAAGTACTATTCCATTGTATGAACCTTCTGATAAATAATTTGTATGTTTTGGGAAATGAAGGTGTGTTTTTTTCATATTCACATTATACAAAACCTAAGAGCTTCTTCTAACATCTGTAATCTCACAGACTTGAAACTGCTTATGTCAAGATTGCTCTTTCAAACAGTACTCATCATATAGGACTGTCCAGTGAATACATACTATGTAAAGAACATTTCTCAGCCAGCAATACGCAGTGCCATCCATATATCCCACACATGTTTACTGAGGGTTCATTATACGCCATTTTAATGTGACAGTAAATACCTTCCCAGTGAGTTGAACAAGATAATTTCTGATTGTAAAAAGTTCTCTGAAGACCATAAAGCCGAGTAATGTGAAAGGGAATGGAGAAAGACTGGGACCTTAATATTTAGAGTGGAACTTGGATTCGATTAATAGTAAGAGAAATGATATGACCTGGCTCTTCTATCCACCTTCTTCATAAATCCCACCAGAGGGGACCATGCAAATAGAAGGGATGGGTCAGTTTTGCTATTCCACTAAGTAAAAAGCTAGCCATTTCAGAAGCAGGAATGGAGAAGCCTATGACATACAGAAGCAGAGAGTCAGGATTGGAAGCCTCTGAGATCCCTGAGTGGAAAGAGAGCAGAGGCTCAACATGGAGGCCAGGAAGCAGAATCCCCAGCACACTGAGCAAGCAATGCTGAGGGCCATTGGGCAACAGGCTGGCTTGCAGAGTGGGGGTGCACTCTGGACATTTAAAAACATGAAAGGAGCTTTGTTACACTTGCCAGGGGCCAAAAGAATGCATAGATAAGAGGTTGAGGAGAGAAAAAGAGATAAGTCTACCAAGTAGCTGAGAAGAGCTGATATGGACAAGATAGCAACAGAATGAACAGCTGATCCAGCGCCACCTTCACAACTGCCATCATGTTGCAACCTGTTGTTAGTCACTGTGTAAATCCTTCTTCTTTGCAGTGTTCCTGGTCTTTATTCACCCGCCACTTTACCAAGCATGCTGCCCTTTTCCAGGGACTGCTCTCTTGCTCGCCCTCTTGTCTATCTGAGACTGGTTCTCTAGAAAAGCAAAACAAATGAATTTCATATGTGTTTATGCATATAGAAGCTGATATCAAGAAAATGGCCCACACAATTGTGATATCAGGCAAGTCCATGTTTAGGCGTGTTAATCGAGCTTTTTATTTAGAGGTTCTGAAATGAGTGCATAACAGTGTTGACCAAAAAGGCCTGCTTTGTGGCAGATGGGGACTGGTTTGGTCACCACGATATAGTACCTGCTCACACAGTCATCTCAGTGCACCAGTTTTTGGCAAAAGCAGCATACCTCTCTTACCCCGCACCACTTACTCACCTAACCTCGCTCCATGTGACTTCTTTTTGTTTCCGCCAATGAAGAGGGGCATGAAATGAGGGAGGTTCTGTTAGCCATCCAAACAGATGAGTTTGAAAAGTGTTTCTAAGAATGGAATTGCATACACTGGTACATATGAGGGCTGGAGGTACAGGGAATCCAGGGTGGATGATACCTTCAGGACCAAGGGTGTGAGGGACGATGCCGGGAGAGTGGAAGGTGAGTGGGTTGGAAAGGGGGAACTGATTACAAGGATCCACATGTGACCTCTTCCCTGGGAGAGGGACAGCAGAGAAGGGGGGAAGGGAGACTCCGGATAGGGCAAGATATGACAAAATAACGATGTATAAATTACCAAGGGCACATGAGGGAGGGGGGAAAGGGGAGGGAGGGGAAAAAAAAGAGGACCTGATGCAAGGGGCTTAAGTGGAGAGCAAATGCTTTGAGAATGATTGGGGCAGGGAATGTATGGATGTGCTTTATACAATTGATGTATGTATATGTATGGATTGTGATAAGAGTTGTATGAGTCCCTAATGTAAAAAAAAGAAAAGAGGAGAAAAAAATGATTAGGGCAAAGACTGTACAGATGTGCTTTATACAATTGATATATGTATGAACTGTAATAAGAATTGTATGAGCCCCAATAAATTGTTAAAAAAAAAGAATGGAATTGCAGATTTGACAAATGTATTAGTGCAATGGAGAGTACTTTGAAGGTGATAAGGTTGCAATGATGAAGCGCACAACTTTCCTCTAGTTCTTAAATGCTTCCTCCCTCCACTATCATGATCCCAGTTCTACCTTACAAATCTGGCTAGACCAGAGGATGTACACTGGAACTGGAAACACAGGGAATCCAAGATAGATGAACCCTTCAGGACCAGTGGTGAGATTGGCGATGCTGGGAGGGTGGAGAGAGGGTGGGGTAGAATGGGAGAACCAATTACAAGGTTTTACCTATAACCCCCTCCCTGAGGGATGGACAACAAAAAAGCGGGTGAAGGGAGACATCAGACAGTGTAAGACATGACAAAATAATAATAATTTATTAAATATCATGAGGGAGTGGGGAGCATGGAAGGAGGGGAAAAAGAGATGATACCAAGGACTCAAGTAGAAAGCAAATGTTTTCAGGATGATGAGGGCAACAAATGTAAAAATATGCTTGACACAATAGATGGATGTATGGTTTGAGATTAGAGTTGTACGAGCCCCCATAAAATGATTTTAAAACAATCATTGCCACATAAGTCATATACTTCATTGTGAAGCCTAAAACAATAAAACCACTAAAAGAAAATTTATGAGAAAAATAAAATACAATATGAAAGTGTCAAATAAAGAAATTTTTAACTATATAATATAGCTTTGAAAAAATTTCTGGCTTGGGGAGGGAAGTAATGTCTTCCCCCTCTCTGTGTAATATGCCTCGTCTCTTAACATCCTCAAAGACTATTTCCAAATAAAATCACATGCACCTACACCACAGGTTAGGACTTCAGCATGAGGTTTCGGGTGGTAGAATTTCACTCATAATAGCATCTGAGCAGTGTCTATCCATGTTCCATAGGCTGAACTAGAAACATAGGGGAATTCAGTCTCCTCTTACTTGAATTAAGGGAGTGGTGGAGGTAAGCAAAGTCAGAGCCCATGGCCCACTCCAAAAGGGCTAAAAATGTGAAACTGCATGAAAACTTGGGAGATGTAAGGTGTTTATTTATGTGCAATTGGTGGAAAAGCCCAAGACTCCCTTTCCCCAGTGTCTTATCTGAGACAAGTATTTTGATGCCAGTAACCTATTAGAAGTTAATCCCAGGAAGTACAATGAAGGGATCGAAAGTGGCCAGGGAAGAAGGGAAACCTAAAATAAGGTACACTGACAAGCAGGCTAGTGAGGTGGGTAGCAAGTGTTTAACACCACTAGAGGCCCTCTGAGGAGCCCTGGTGGCATAGTGGATAGTGGGTTACTTATTCATCGGTAACCACAAGGTCAGCAGTTCAAACCCACAGCTGTTCCAAAGGAGAAAAATGAGGCTCTCTGTTCCTGTAAAGATGTATAGCCTCAAAAACCCAAAGGAGCAGATCTACCCTGTCTTACATAATCAATGGGAGTTGGAACTGACTGGATGACAGTGAGTGAAAGGAACCCCATTGAAAAAATACCTGGAATACAACTTAGTATTTTCCTAGCAAGAGACAAGAAAGCTGATATATTAATCGACCTTGACCATAAACTGCAGCTCCCTGGCACTCACAACCTTTCCTGTGCTGGACAAAGAATAACCTTGGGCACAAAATTACAGGAAGCTGTAGTATAACTGAAGGAGGAGTGTCTGCCAGTGACCTCGGAGGAGAAACATAGGATTAACTCTATCCAGCCACGTCTCATCCACCTAAGAGGGTTTCCACGGAGACTCATTCCTCCTTACCTCCATTTTCTTTCTCAAGAAGTACACTGTATATTCTGAATGCCTTACGGTGACTTTGCCTTGTTTGCAGACAGTGAGGGATCCTCATTACCCTTTCTCTTTGAACTCCAGAGTCTTTTTCCTAAATAGCTTCTTTCCCCTGACCTAGATTCTCCTTGTCTGTGCCTCCATGGAGCCTCAAGGGCGCACTGAGCACAGTGCTTTGGGTTCAATGATCAATGTCCTCCCTAGCCATTGTTCATCTAGTTTGTTTGGGAAGAAAGAGGAAGGTACAAGAAAGAAAGACAATACAGTGTCAAACTAGAAGGAATAGAGAAGCAAAGAGAGAGTCATAAAAATATGACCATATGAATAGTATTAGAATCTCCTTCCATATGATGAATTAAAATGAAGAGACTGGTCATACAGTAGACAAAAGGAAACATAACAGATGCAACAAACATACTTTAAAATTATGTAAATCCATGTTTACATTCCATTGTGTTGTAAATACATAATGAACTTATATTTTTGTGAAAGAATCCATTTATTTTTAATTAACCTTTTTAAAATTCCAAGTAATTATAATGAGTTACAAAATCATTATACATTATACAAAATCATTATACAGAGATTTGTCAATTTACATGATGAAAAGTTTACCTTCTGGAAAATACCTAGGAAATTATCTGGAAAATACTAAGTAATCAGTCGTTTGTTTTTTCTGATCCCTTAGTGGAAATCCCCTAAGAAACTCACCAGGAACTGGCTTCTCTTCCATAAAGTGTTGTGTTTATTGTTGCTGCTGGGCTTGAGTTGGCCCTGACTCTTGATGACATCATGCACAATAGAACTAAACTCTGCCCTATCCTGCAGCATCCCTGTGATTGGTTAGAGACTGAAGTGTTTTGATAAGGGTTCTCGGTGACTGATTTTCATTAGTAAATCACCAGGTTTTTTCCCCTTAGTTCATCTCAGTCTTGCAGCTCCACTGAAACCTTTTCAGCATCATAGCAACCTACAGGCCTCCACTGACAGATGAGCTGCGACTGTGCTTAAGGGACATTGGCTGGAATCAAATCCTGGTCTTCCACAGGGAAGGTGAGCTTTATATCACTGAATCCTCAATGCCCCCATTCCCTAAAATACCGTGCTACAACATTTTAACTACACTATATCAATACGAGGAGGTGGTCTTGACGTTGTGGTGATTGTGGACCTATAGAAATGAGCCATATCAGGCAGTTCTCTGGAAACTCTTAATGGAAGATAGGCTCCAGAAAACAAATTCTGATATGTAAATTATGTGCCAATAAAATTTGAAAGAATAAGTAAACAAACAAACAAAAGAAAACAAATTCACATTGAATAGCCTTGTTGTCCTTTTGTTTCAATACTTATTAGGGAATATACATATAATTGCCGTATGAATGCCAGGGAAGAGAACATTGATGTAATTGAAACAACCACAGGTACAATTGTGGGGTCTGAAGTATAAATTAGATCTGATATCTTTAAAATGCTTCTGAGAAAATACAAACATTCATTAACATTACTTTTTATGCTGAAAGGAAACATGCACTCAACTGAACTTTAAAGACCTGATTTATTTGGAATAGGAGTCCTGGTCACAAATGGGTTAAGTGCTGAGCTGCTAGATGCTAGGTTAGCAGCTTAAAACCACTGGAGAAAGATGAGGCTTACTGCTCCGATAAAGATTTACAGCCTTGGGCTTGAAGGTAAACAAGAGACCATCTAGCTCAGAAGCAACAAAGCCCATATGGAAGAAGCACACCAGCCTATGTGACCACTAAGTGTCGAAGGGATCAGGTATCAGGCATCAAAGAACAAAATATCTTATCATGTAAATGAGGAGAGTGCAGATTGGGGACCCAAAGCCAATCTATAGGCAGCTGGACATCCCCTTACAGATTGGTTGCGGGGAGATGAGCCAGTCAGGGTGCAGTGTAGCAATGATGAAACATACAACTTTCCTCTAGTTCTTAAATGCTTCTTCCCACCCACTATCATGATCCCAATTCTACCTTACAAATCCTGCTAGACCAGAGCTTGTACACTGGTACAGATAGGTACTGGAAACACAGGGAATCCCGAACAGATGATCCCTTCAAGACCAGTGGTGAGAGTGGCAGTACCTGGAGAGTGGAGGGAAGATGGGATAGAAAGGGGGAACCAATCATAAGGATCTACATATAACTTCCTCCCTGGAAGTGGGTGAAGGAAGATGTCGGACAGTGTAAGATATGACAAAGTAATAATAATATTTTATAATTTATCAAGGGTTCATAAGGGAGGGTAGGGAGGGAAAAAATGAGGAGCTGATACCAAGGGCTTAAGTAGAAAGCAAATGTTTTGAGAATAATGAGGGCAACAAATGTAAAACTGTGCTTGACACACAATGGATGCATGTATGGATTGTGATAAGAGTTGTACGAGCCCCCATAAAATGACAAAAGAAGGAAAGAAAGATTTAAAGCCTTGGGAACCAATGGTCAGTTCTAGTCTGTCTTACAGGGCTGCTGTGCGTCAGAATTAACTCACAGCATAATTGGCAGCGGTTTTCTTTTTTTTCCGTATCCTTGGTCCTCAGCTGTGTATCTGAAACTGGAACAAGAATAAGTATTGAGAGAGGTAAAGGGAGAAATTCCATAAGAGAAAATTCAGCAGCTGTGTGTTAGTCCGGGTTGACTAGAGAAACAAATTCATAGACACTCATGTGTGTATAAAAATAGCTTTATATATAAGAGCAATTGAACATGGAGAAAACATCCCAGATCAAATCGATATATCCAATATTAGCCCATATGTCCATCAGTACTAGTCTATCAATTCCTCTTTAGATTCACACAGCCATGAAACAATGCCAAATGCAGGAAGATCACAGGCCAGTGGGTAGAAAATCTTGTGGGACCAGTGGCAGTAGAAGCATCTCAGCACTGGCAGCCATCTCTATGACTCTTCCAGCTCCCAGGGCTCTGGCTGCATCAGTGTAGCTCCATCAGGCTCATTGTCAGTAATGTCTTGCAGGGTGAGTGTGTGCCCTGCCCAGAATGAGCTAGTTATCTCCTAGCACCTCCAAATGAGGTCATCAAGCTGCGACCTGAGTGATAGGCTAAACTCCACCCCTTCACTGTTAAGTCTCAAATTGACAACCGATTATGTAACTACCACAAGCTGAGACAAAGAAAAATCTTTGGGTTAGTATAGGAGAAAGAGAGACTGGACTGATAGGCTGTACTTATAAAATTATGTTTAAAAAGGTGAAAATATTATTTGTGCTTATTTATTAATCTGCAATGAACACTTTTCCATATTTTCACCACATCAAGAATTCTGTGTCGGTATGGCTTAGGCATCTGTCTTTTTCCTAGGCCCATAGCATATTTTTCTTTTCTTTTAATTTATTTAACAGTTTTATTGGCACTCCATCCACATGTCATTCATACAAATAAATAATTCAATCATATTGAGAAGAGCTGTGTAATTATGAGCACAATTTTAGACCATTTTCTGTTTCCTTGTACTCATTGTTATTCATGTAATTATTTTTTAATTGTAGCAAAAATATACTCTATAAAACACTCTCCAATTCAGCAACTTCTACATGTATAAACTCAGTGCCATTGATTACACTCTTCATTTTGTAAAGCCATTAGATATCCTTTTACAAATTGTTCCACTACCATTGACATAAACTCAATGCACCTTAAGCAAAAATTCTTCCTCCTTCACAATAGTAACTATAGGTCAAGTTTGGTTTCTTTTTTCTTCTTTAGTAGTTTTCTTGATAGAGTATTCACATATCATACATATCCATAGTTGAATTGCTTTCTTTAAAAAGTTGTGTATACATCATCACAATCAGTTCTAATGCTCCTGTATTCATTGCTTGCTCCTTAAATCCCACTTCCCCCATGTTCTCAATAAACAATTCAATATTTTAAAAGCTAGAGAAGAAATTTCTTTCAAAGAAAAAATGAGAAATATTTCAGCCTAGAGCAAATTCAGGTTGGGTCAAGAGAGAGGTGACCTGACCAAGTATAATATTATAACATGGCTCAATCCACCATAATCAAGTTTACAATGATCTCTGATAGGAAAGCTGTTCGAGTCCCTGCCTGTGGTCAGAGGGGATCTGCCAGAGGCTTAATCTGACTAGATCCTCTGCAGATGGATTTTGGGTTCCTACTGTCCTCCATTGTGTTCTACATATTGGGTGCTCACAATTTAAACTCTGCTACATTTCCCTTCATATTTGGATTTCATTATGGTTATCTTTGGATCACGCACCCTGGTGTGCTTCTTTTGTGTCGATTTAGTTGATGGCTCAAGTAGATGGCTGCTTGCTTGAATACAAACCTTTAAGATCCCAGACACTATTCTAATTGATAATTGGGCACCATCTACTTTCTTCACCACACTTTTCTACAGCACCTTTAGCTTGAGTGACCTCTTCGTGAAGGCGAGGATGGGGTAGGGCCACATCATAAGAATCAACTTGTCTTGGATTGGGGCTAGGATAAGTGGGGGCCCAGAATCCATCTGCTGACTTATAAATGATTGCGGTTTACTTTGGTGGTCTTATTATGACAAAAACAAAAACCAACAACAATGAAAACAAAAAGGCTGGGGGTGGGGGAACAGAAAAGAAGAACACTGTCAATCACCCCCCTGAAGTATAAGGCAATTGCAATGATAACATCAATGATTTATCCAATGACATAGAATTTAAGGTACTGTTGATATGAGGAGTTTATGCAAATATAGTCCAACTGTGAGCTGCACTCCAGGAGGTGCTGCCTTGTATGGATTACTTTCTTACTTGATTGAGCTCTGTTTACACTAAGCATGAGGGTTGGTGTTCAGGGAAAATTTCGTGTAACATTTCTTACAAGCGCAACCCGTGTCTATCAGATTAAAACCCATCATTAATCCAAGAGAGGCATTGAGGTACTAAACATATGTTGACTATGGGTCCCCTTTCCTTGTCTACCCACTAAGCCAGGGGTCCCACCCAAGGTCCAGTGCCTGCCACTTCCACAGTCTCAGGGTGGGCATCCTTTGCTTCCTCTCCCATCAGAGTATTCCAGTCTGAAGTCCAAAGGCACAGGCAGTCTTGATGTAGGATCCATTCCATTCACTGAGACTTCCATGTTGAGAGCTTCTGGTTTGCCCCTTGGGGGATGCCCTCATAGTACTTTTTTAAAGAACCAAAACCTTTTGATAAATTTACAGTCCCTCACAGGGACTGAGGATCCAGCAAGCAAGATACGCAAGCTAAAACCGAACTGAACAATTGCACATGCTGTCACCCTATCTACTTACCTTGCTTATTGGGTAATCTGACCCTGGTTATAATCCTCCCCACATACACGTTAGCTGTAGATGGAACATTGATCTTACACACAAAGCTTATGCTGATTAAAAAAAAAAGTCATTATTCTGCCAGTAGAGGAAATGGTCTGGAGCTAAATTCTCCAACATTACTCAAATTGTAGAGGCGTGGATTCAGGATGTGTTTACTCAAGCAAAAAGGTTCAAACTACTCCCTTGAGCGGCAGTGGAGAACGAAAGCTTTCTCTGGCCAGCATTGGAAATCCCAGCTTGCTTGAAAAGAGTAATCAGATGCCTGCCAACAGGAAAGTGTCGTGAACATTCCTTACAGTAAACTCCTGCTTTCTCTTAACAGCATGCCTCCTATTTTCCCTGCCCTCCACAATAATCATAGCTGTATTGCTTAGTCAAAATCTCAAGCTTTAACGTTTAAAGACAATTTGTTCATGGGCAAAACTTTCTGATAGCAGTCCTTTGCTAGCTTTGCAGAGAGGCTGGTGGCCTTCCCAGACCCTGCTAAGAGTTCTAAGGCACATCCCACAGAGCTAAACTCTGCCAGACACTCTCTGCTTTACAAGTTAGGGGGCATGCGTCTTAAGCAGAGCACCAAACTCGGCAGACGACAGTGTCTTTGTGCATTTTGATAACTCAGCAGTAGAGCCACAGCCCCATCATAATTGTGACTTTTTGCTTAGCACCCTGTTTCTAAAGGTCAGGACCAGTATCTATGAGAAGATAGGAATCAAGAAGCAACCAGGAGCCACTTCTGAAGTGTGCCAAGAGTGAAAAGACCAGTTAAACTTCAGTGTGCTGAGAAAACAGGGCCAAAGGAATCTCTTATCTCCACCAATCAGCGGTGGCAGATGACACCACCAGATTTTGAATCCTAGGGATCAGGCTCCCAAACCTGATATGTATTCCTCAATCTCGCCAGCTATTGTGATAGAATTACATTTTAACAGCACACCTCAACAAGATAAAAGGAGCTCCTTTTATTGTTTTACCTTGATTCTGAACATCCTATACCCATAGGCAAAAAAACAAAACAAAAAACAACACAACTTTACTTGTGCTAATTTGATCATTTTGTCACAATAAGTGGAAAAAATTCGAAGTTGTCAAACATTTGATTCTCCTTGTGTCAATAACCAATGCCTATTGAAACAACATCAAGAAATCAAACAATGTACTACATTGGGCAAATCTGTTGCAAGAGAACTCTTTACACTAATTTTGAAGACTGAGTTTTTCCTGACCATTGTAATTAAAAAGTTGTCCCCAGTGTATCTTAAATCTGGAAAATGAAATGGACAGATAGAAAAATGAACAAAACAGTCTTTGAAGACATTCCCCCCTTAAAGAAAGGTAGCTCTTTTCTGTGTTAATGACTCTTGCTTTGTTGACCTCTGAGGATGTAGTCTGTAGGCAGGAAACCGTCTAATCTTATGTCTTCAGAGATCAGTCTCTGACTGACCGACCTTAATGCTCCCTGAGAGAAGACTTCTGAAACCCTTCCAAGTCTTCCACCTAGCTTAATGCCTGGGCATTACCCCCGCCCTTAGTGAAGCCGCACCTCTTCCTACTTAGCTGGCCTGAAACTAGCTCTTAACACTAATAATGCATAAAACTCTCAAGGAGCCTGGGAGCTACACATCAGGGTCACCCTTCCCTGACTATTTTGATGCATATGAGACCAGTAAAGGTCTGTGGGAATACTTGGGAGTTAATTTAGCAACACTAGTTGAGAGTGGAGAAGTGAAATCAGCAAATGGAAAATCCATTAAACTATTGTAAACAACCTAAATGTCCATCAGTAGGGGGGATAGATGAATGAGATATTCATATGAGAGAACAGTATAAAAAGAAGCGAACAGATCGATTTTCTGTCCCTGCAGCTTAGCCTTTTCTAGAAGGTTAGATGAATGAAACAGTATCACTCTTGAGCATAGCTCCTTCACTTACTTAATGCATTTAGGATTCATTCATGTTGTTGTGAATGAATCTGCCATCAGATTGATCCTGACTCAAGGTTTCTGAGACTGTAACTCTTTAAAGGAGCACATTCTTGTTGTTTTCTCACAGAGAAGTTGGTGGTTTGAGCCAGGGAGGGTGTCAGTAATTCATTTATATTGTTAAAATCTTGTGCCTAACATTTTCTTGAACTGTTTTGTATATAATGTTGCTTAAAAATAAAAGAAATGTCTGGAAAGATAGAGACCAAATTCACAGCAATGATTCCTTCTGGCAGGATGGAAGGAGGCCAGGGATGGAGCAAAGGGTGGCTCAAAACTTTAGTTTTATCTGTAATGTTATGATTTCTTTTTTTGGAGAATGAAGTTACATCTTGTGTAATCACAAAACACATTTGCAAAAGGCAATAGATAAGGGTGATAATTGCGCTGGTTATGTCGGAGACGATCCTTATTTTTATCAGATATGCCACCGAAGCATTTGGGGATAAAATGCCATAAGGTATACAATTATTTTCAGAAGATTCAGGAGAGAGAAAATTGGGGGGTGGGGGTGGGGAATGTTATCAGCTGAAGAGAAGAGGAAGGGACTTTTCTGCTTGATTGGAAGCTTCAGAATGATGATGTTCTTAGATGCAAATTGCTAATTGAGAGACACTGATACCCAACAGCGCAGCATCGATGTTCCAAGTCAGACGGACGAGAGAGAGGCTGGAGGGACTCAGTGTACCCAGCTTGGAATCAGATGGAGCGGTGAGATGAACCAGACAGCACAGCCACCGCAGCTATCAGGGTTCAGCAAGGTGTACAGAACCAGATTGCTTGGGCTTTCAACCCGCCCTCCCCAGTAGCAAATGACTGGAACTCATGGATTTCAGTTCGTTTTCAGCTGAGTGATGTAAGTTGTACTTGGAAGGCTCTGTAGTAACATACTGTATATACTTAAGTATAAGCCGACCTAAATATCAGCCGTAGCACCTAATTTTACCACAAAAAACTGCATTAAAAATGTGCTAAAAATTGTGCTAAAAAAGTACTCAAAAACTCTGCTTCTACATGAAAATATATATGGTAGCTATATTCCCTCAGACTATTGACCAGAAAGTAAAGGATGCAATTGGAAAATTTAAAGAGTAAAGGAAAGAATTTGGATCTAGGCATTCCCTGTACGATTTGCCTTTCTACCCTGCCATTGTACCTTGACGTACAATAATTAAAAGCAAACCCAAGATAGTATGAGAATAAAGATAGGTACCACAACTGCACTAACATGGGATATTATATTGCCTTCTATGATGCCTTAGCTAACTTTTACCTCTCCTGGTGGCATAGTGGTTACAAGTTGGGCTGCAAACTCCAACATCAGCAGTTCGAAACCACCAGCAGCTCATATGGGGAAGAGAAGGTGGAGGGATTCTACTCCAATAAAGAGTTTCAGAAACCCAGAGTCAGAAACCTATAGGGTTGCAATGATGGCGGTGAGTTTGGTTTTTGGTTAGGCCCTTCTACATATTCCTGATTGCCACATGTTTACTTTGGATGCGATCTGTGTGATAATCTCCTTCCTTCCCAAGCCAACTTTTGCCCCTGATGTCCTTCTGTCTGTCAACAATTCCAATATCTGTCAGCAATCAGATAACTTTCTTCTTTTTAATCCCTCCTTTTGTTATTCTCAAACTAAACTCCATCTCCTCGGTCTTTGAATTTTACTCTGAGTCATCCCTTCCTCACAGCATCCATCAAGGAGGCCGTGCTCCGTCTCACACAGCACTCTGCCTTTACTGCTCTCTCCCCACCAGCACTCTACTTTTTAGTTAGGGTCTGTAATGCAAAGGTCACACCAAACTCACAGATAATCTTCATGATTGGGGGGTTATTATGGAAGGTAACAAGTTATTCAGGTGGCAATGCTTAGGAAAGAATTGTTCCATGAGGACATGCTACGAAGTTCTTTTAAGGCTGTTAATAAACGCCCAAAAGGCCTACCACTCTGCTGTCAACCTGAAAACATTCCATTCCGGCTCTGTGGGTCAATGAGCCCTTAATTAAGAACCAAGATGCACCCTGTTCCAGTAAGTTTCAACTCAAATGCTCTCAGCTCAGTTTTGGGGGGCAGTAAATCCAGCATCTTGGATTCATTAAATGCCCAGAGGTACCACACTCCTCAAACCAGCATCCTGCCCTGCAAAAGTAGAATTTTACTTGCTCTGTGGGTTGAGAAGTCCACACTCTGTCTCATGTTCTGGCCGCTGCTTCTGCTGTTCCTCTGGCACTGCTCTGGTGTCAAAGCTGTCTTCTTTGGGCAAGGAGATTCACTGCCCAATGGTCTTGGGGTCAAGAGGGTATGGTCCTCTCCTGACTCTTGCTGGTAGTAAGATTCCACCTCCTGCTTCTGAGATGGCTCATTTTATATACAGCAATTACAATGAATCCTGTTAATAAACATTCACAAGTGAAGCCTGTCAGTATCTTCCTGCACCTTCTGTTACCCCTACCCAACAAGGAAAGGTCTTTTGGTGGGAGTTAGAGAGACTATGCCTACAAGACCCACATTAAATAGTCTACTTCCTTATAGACATCATTACTCTGCTCTCTCCCTGTCCATTCCTTTCTGAAGACTACTGTCAATCTGTCCAACTTCTCCCTCCCCTGAGCGTAAAGCAGCCTTCAAATGACCCTCTCAATAGTCTGCTTCTTGGTTATCATTAGTTTTATTTCTAATATCCAAGAAGTCTCTGTTCTCTATTTTTCCCTTCAAGTCCTCTCTATCTTTTGTTCACCATTTCCATTGCAACCCTCTTAATCCTAGGCCTCCTTATTCATGAGTCCATTTTCCTTGACCTCTTTCATTTCAGCTCCTCCACTCTGCCCTACATTCTACGTCTAAACTAATCTTGATTAAAGAATGCTTTTGACCATACCACACCTCTGCTTAAAAGTGCACAATTCACCATATTAAATATAGATTTCTCGCCTGATGTCACCACCTAGCTTACACTCCAATATTTTCTTTCACTTGAACCTTTCTTCCCCTTCTTCAACCAAGTTTTCTCTCCCTTCTCTGTTCTGCAAGCATCCTATTTTTCCTAATTATAGACCTTTGCTCAGACTTTTTGTCATCTGCTCAACTGAGGCCTGTTTAATTTCATAAGATCTGTGGGATACTTCATGACTGTCTTCCCACCTCCCTCCCCACATACCTACTCATGAAACACCACCGAGGGAAATCAGCATCAGAGTCCTAAACATGGGCATGAGAGAGAATGCATTACCATTTTATGGGGCTTGGTGTACAGAAAGTAAATGAATCCACGCAGGCGGCAGCCAATTCTAGGCAAGATGGAGGCATCCTGGATTCAGAATATATTCCGAAATCATACTTTCACTTCATTAAGTGGGAGGATGTATGGGAAGAAGATGAAGCAAGAGACTGGCAACAAAATTGGCAGCAGTGGCTCTGGTGGCTCTGATAAGGTGACCAACAGAAAGGTCTTGCAAATCCATATGTGCTTGCACATTTGCTTGAGCTACATAGGAGATAGCTCCAGCAATTTTTGTGGTTGCTGATGTTGGGTTCCATTATGTTGGCTCCAACTCAGAGTGACGATTGGGCTGTTCATCACCAGCCACTCTAGGAGACGGAAGAAGTTTTCTACTCCCTTAAAGAACTACGGTCTGGGAAAGCCACAGGGGCAATTCTACCCTGTCCCAGAGGGTTGCTATGACTTGGGATCAACTTGATGGCAGTGTGCTATTTCTAGTGGTAGCCACATAAACTCCTCCTCACGGTTTAATGCACATGTCACTCTGTCACTAAAAAGTGTTGCCCCCTCCCCAATACCAACCCCACCCCCACCCTTGAATCCGGGCTGGACTTGTGATTGCTTTGACTTGTAGAATATGAGGGAAATTGATATTCTGGAACTTCTGAGCTCAAATCTTAATAGACTTGGTAGCTTCTGCTTCTTTCCTTTTGGAAGAGAGTCGCCATGCTGGGAAGTTTTTAAACTACATAGAGAAGCCACGTGGAGAGGAACCAAGACACTTAGTCCCTGAAACTAAGCTTCTAGGCATGTGAGCACTCCATCATGGTCACCTAGTCCATTCAAGCACCATATAAGTGACTAGAGTCCCAGGCATTGTCATGTGGAACAAAGGAATCACCGAGTTGATTTTAGTTAACCCATAGGATTAGGAAGATAAGGTAATAAAATGGGGGTTGGCTAGAAACCACTAAAAGTTGACGTTATTTATTTTTCTGAAATAATTGATATGTGTTATCAATAAATTTCATGACTTCTACTGAATACTTTCTAATGACATTTAACATGGTGAGATTACAGAGGCAGAAATCTTGCCATGATTTTGAGGGCCACCAATTCCCAATAACTTGAGCCCACATTGACAATTCTCTTTTCTGTGTAAATGTAGCATGGATAATCTTCTCTACCAATTGGTCATATTACATTTCATATTTTATTTTAAATTATCTTTAATAGTTTTCTAATTGTTTTGAGTAAGTCTCGTAATACTCCAAACATGTATCATCTCTAAATCTTGCTTAATCCCTCATTACTTAACACAAAGTAAACAACACATTATGCCAAGCTGAAAGTTCATTTCTAAATAATCTTTAATGCATATAGGATTAATTTTTAAATCTGACTCACATGATCAAGAGAGACTATGTACTTTAACTCTAACTTTTATAGTATATGGTCATTTAATAATTTAAAGCTTCTTGGAATACAAAACATAAAGGCATACATGTATACTTAAAATTTAAAGATGTTCTAAGATAAATAGGAAAGAAAGCAAGATAATTTTAAACGAAAGATTCACAGTAATGACAGTGGATAACTCCCAGTGACAATCGGTAAAATTTGGTTCAGAAAGGAATCTTGACTTATTCCGAATGACAGTCTACATAGGAACAAGAGTGTCAAATGTTTAGTGTATTTTCAGCATTTGTACTTGTTTCCCTTTCTTATATGCCCACAAGTGGGGTTCAACGTTGAGATAAAGCCAGGAAAACAAAACAGAACTCACTTGCCATAGAGTGGATTCAGGCTCATAATGACCCCAGAGGACAAGATAGAACTGTCCCCCGTGTATTCCAAATCATAATTCGTTCTGGGAGTAGAAAACCTTGTCTTTCTTCAGTGGAGCAGCTGGTGGTTTCGAACTACTGATGTTACATTTGGCAGTCCAACTTGTAACCACTATGCCATGAGGGCTCCACACTTAAGGCAAATGAGGTCATAAAGATTTCACAGACTTTTCTGAGGATATTTAAATCACCCAAAACACAATCGATCTTATCATTAGAATATCCTTATATTGCTAGTATAGAAGTTTTAGAATTTTAGGTTCGTGGGGATCTGACCTGAGTACTGGGCAGAATACAGTGTGAAACATATAAACAATTACTTACTCAACTTAAACAATAATGAAAAATCACACACTTGGACTTACAATTCATAATTACGAATGACTAAACATGTTTGGTAAAAAAAACTATCCCAAATAGTTGTATATTCTTCAGGCCCAAGCCTAGTGCTTTGCTGGAGATCTTCTCTCCTCACCATCAAGAATCAAAATAATGCTCCCAGTGATGCTAAATGATTGGAAAATCAAAACCAGTATCTGTAGTTCTTCAGCACTTAAGGAACTACTAAAGGAAAGTGAGGATTTACATACGAAACAAGATGCTTTTCACACTTTATCTCGGATAGGCAGCCCAAATCACTAAATAAGTATTATGTTTCCCACGAATCCTGTTGGTCAAGTGGGTTTTGCATTGGACTGCTAACTACAAGATCAGCAGTTCGAAACCACAAGCCACTCTGCTAGAGAAAGATGAGGCTTTCTACTGCTATAAAGATTTAGTTTCATAAATCCACAGAGGCAGTTCTGTCCTGTTCTATCAGATCCCTATGAGTTGGTACGGACTTGATGGCAATGAAGTTGGTTCCCGCCCCCCTCTTCTGCCTTTATCTCAAAGTGGAATCCCATTTGGGGAACATGAGCATGGAAAACAAATACAATAAGTCCAAAAAGCCCCCAAGAAATCGGGGGGTGAGGGAACGAGTTGGATTTGGGACAATAAGGCTTCAGCAATGAGTAGGAAAAAAGTTCTCTTCCTTACAAATTTAGTTCACTATTAAATGACCTAATTTCCTTCTGATCACTTTAATACACTCATCTCCCAAATTATATTTACCCACTTTTTCCCCTCTTAAACAAAATAAAGAGAAGATAAGTACATCCAAGATAACTCACCTCTTTTAAACACACAAGGAAAACTTCTTAGCTCTTTCCTCTTCCCCACCCAATCCACCTCTTCTTGGAATCAACACATTACCAATGCCAGAGGCGTGGCATGACCAGAATTACAGGGCAATCAACAGAAGGAGATTCAATTACAAATATAATTTAGGGCATAACACAGATGAAGGGCTTGTCAAATTATTCTTACAAAACTTCCTCTTACTACAATGCTCTCATGATTATGCTGTCATAAAGTCAGTCAAGGAATCTCATCTCATCCAGGCACAATTAGAGAGCTTCCTGGTTTTCCTAATAATTAGGTGATTGTAATAAAAAGTTGAAACAATAGGGCCCATGATGTAATTAAGACATTTGCTTCCTTTGATGAAATCTTCCATGGGCTGCAGGAAATACTTCAACAGGGAAGTACATATGCAACACCCCCACATAAGATACTGCAAAGACTGGTTTTAGTTTCTCCACCTGCCAACCTAGACCACATGTTAAATTTTCCACTGCATTGCTCTGTTCTAGAAAGAAGGGAAAGAATAAGAATCCATTCCAAAGAAAAATAACAACAAATCTTTCCAAAAGCTTACAGTGCAGTACGTTTTTACAATATGAGTGTCTTCTCCGTGACATTTTTTCATATCTGCTTTATGGAGATCTTCCAAAGAACAAAACAAAAGCCCAACTCTGACTCATAGCAAACCTGTAACTCTGAGCAAGGCTGTGGCTCTCTATGGGATCAGATCCTCAACTTTCTCCCTCAGAGAGGTTAGTAGGCTTGAATTTCTAATCCTACCCAGTGCTTAACTCACTACATCAATACCTATCAATGACTATCGATGCTGATTGCTCTTTTCTTCTGACCCGTGAAAAGTGTCCACTATTGAGAGATTCACAACTATTATGAATCCCAGTTTTACTATTCACTGGCTACTTTACTTGAAAATTTCTATAAACTTTCTCAGCTAATATTCTTTATATTTGGGGTGGAAATAATTGAAATATATGAACTTGAGCAATCTTACTCAGACTTTAAATTCATAGACTCTATTATATTTCTGCTGTCTCTCATGCCAATCATCTTGCCTTTCCTTTTCACCCAGGTTATATTCTGTAGTAGCAACTATATCCACCACCTTGCACAAACCCCTTTGCCTCATTTTTTATTAGTTTTTACTTGACAAACTCCTGTATAAATCTACCTCCTCTAGGCTTGCACCCAGGCCACTAAATATGGCTGTACAACAATGTAAGCATGTGAGGGATCTTTTCAATTCTTCATAAGCTTACCAATTCTGCTAGCTCATTCACTCTCCAAGTAGGAAAATGGGAGCAAGTAGTCCAAAAGGTACTGTTTTTCCATCGCTGTATTTACCCACTCACCTGCATCTGTGCCTCCTTTCAGCACTATGAACAAATTGGCCAAGCTCCAGCTAATGCAATTCCCTTTGCCTATGTCAGAAAGGTCAGACCTTCATACTTGTTCCTGGGAAGGGATCTCACAATTGTCTTCTTTCTCTCCCTTTTACATCCTCTCACTTGTCTCTCTTTATTATATTACTCATATTGATATGCACATGTTGTTGTTGTTGTTGTTGTTAGGTGCACCATCCTCACAATTGTGCCTATATTTGAACCCCTTATTATAGCCACTGTGTCAATCCAGCTCCATGAGTGGCTTTCTCTTTTTGATGACCCTCTACTTTAACAAGCATGATGTCCTTCTCCAGAGGCAGATCTCTGGTATGTCAGACAAAGTTTCACCATCCTTGCCTCTAAGGAGCAAGTCTGGCTGTACTTCTTCTAAAACAGACATGTTTGCCCTTTGGCAGTCCACTGTACTTTCAATATTCCTTGTCAGCACCACAATTCAAATGCATGGATTCTTCATCGGTCTTCCTTATTCAATGCCCAACTTTCACATGCATAGAAGGCCATTGAAAATGCCATTACTTGGGTCAGGCACACCTTAGTCCTCAAAGTAACATCTTTGCTTGTCAACACTTTAAAGAGGGCATGTGTAGTAGACCTGTTCAATGTAAAATTCATTTAGGGCCAGAACAAAGGAGGATCATAACAGACCACCAATGGGAGCAAAGTCACAAAATCCCTGAGGAATCCTGAAAATTGACTTCAGACCCGGAGGGAGAGTGCCCGGAGCCCCGCTGGACCTGTGGAGAGATAGTTGTAAAGGTCAGCGAACAGACCTGGAACTATGCATAGGGGTTTTTTGTTTGTTTGGTTGGTTTCTTTGTTGTTATTGCTGTGGCTGTCAGTTGTTTGTCGGTTGGTTGGTGTTTTGTCTTTGTTGTATATGTTTTGTCGATCTATATAAGATAGGCCCAAGGAGAAAGCAGCAGGACCAACGGTTCAGGGTGGGGTGGGGCTGGGGGGGGTCCTTGGGGGAGGAGGAGGCAGAGGAAAGGGCGAGGTGAACAAACAAGTCATGGATAGGGGAACAACCAGGGATCTAAAATTGATGGCAAAGGGGTCATAGAGTTACTAGTAGTGGTACAGCAGCTGTAATCTAGCCACAAGGAATTATTGAATGGAAAATGGGGGGTGAAAATGATAGTGGGGCAGGACAAGGTAAAGGAAAATAGAGTAAAGAACCAGGAAGCAAAACTATTTATAGAGGTATAAACATAGAGGTGCACATATATAAGTATATTAGTGCATACAAATAGGGGTATTGACCTATGTACATATATTTATATGGCAATACATTGAGGTTGTGGACAGTCTCTGGGCCTCTAGTTAAGTATTCCCTCACCACAAGAATACTTTGTTCTAATAATGTGGCATTGGGTGATGCCCACCACCCTGACATGATCACTGAAGACAAACTGGGTGCATAAACAAATATGGTGAAGAAAGCAGATGGTGCCCGGCTATGAAAAGACATAGCATCTGGGGTCTTAATAGCTTGAATCCAAACAAGCAGTAATCTAACAGGGAAGCAACAAAGTCCACATGGAAGAAGCACACCAGCCTGTGTGATCATGAGGTGGCAAGGGAACAGGCATCATAACTTCAAAAATAAACAACCTCACAGAGGTGATGGATAAGGGTCAAGGTGGAGACCTAGAGTCCATCTATGCATAAATGGACATTCCCCTAAAGAGGGGGTGCACAGAGGAAAAAATGCATCCAGGGGACAGTTTAGCACCACCAAAACGCACCTCTGATTCTTTAATCCTTCCTCTCCCCACTATTATGATCTCAGTCCTACCTCACAAATCCCACTAGACCAGTGTACATGTCCATACTGTGGCACAGAAGAGAGCTTTCAATATACAGAATTCAGGAAAGACAAATCCCCTCAGAATCAGTAATAGGAGTAATGATTCCAGGAGAGTAAGGCAAAGAAAAGAAGGGAAGGGGGAATGGATAGTAATGACAGCAGAATAACCCCCCCTTGAGGGGGACAAGTACCAACATAGTTGGTGAAGGGATAGAATGAGTTGTGTAAGATATGTATGCATAATAATAACAATACATAATATATTAAGGGTTTGAGGGGTGGCACAGTGGGGGAAGATGGGGGGAAAAGAGGAGCTGATATCAAAGGGCTCAAGAAAAAATATAATCTTTAGAAATTGTTGACACCAACAATTTTACATGTCCATTTGATATAATGGATGTATAGATTATTATATGTGAGAGCCCCCTAATAAAATGATTTATTACAATATGTGTGTATATGTGTCATTTATCTCTTGACTGCGGTTTCCATTAGAATTGATTGTGGATCGAAGCAAGATGAAATCCTCGGCAATTTCCATCTTTTCTCCATCAATCATGATGCTGCCTATTGGTGCAATTGTGAGGATTTTCATCTTCTTTACACTGAGTCGTAATCCATCCTAGGGCTGCCATTCTTGAAGCACACGAGCGCGCGCATCACGTCCTCTTCACTTTCAGCAAGCAATGTGTGTCTGCATATCACAGGTTGTTAATACGCCTTCCTCCATCCCTGATGCTGAATTCTTCTTCACATAACTCAGCTTCTCTGACTATTGGTTTAGCATACATATTGAATATGTATGATGAGAGGATCCGACCTTGTCACAATTTCCTGACTTTAAACCATGCCATTTTACCTTGCCTCTTGATCTATGAACAGATTCAGCCTAAGCACATAAAGTGTTTTGGAATTCTCACTTTTCTCAAAGATATCCATAGTTTGTTGAGATCTACACAGTCAGATGCCTTGGCATTGTCAATAAAACACAAGTACACATCTTTCTGGTAGTCTCTGCTTTCAGCCAAGATCCAGCTGACATCAGCAATGATGTCCCTTGTTCCATGTCCACTTTGGAATCCTGCTGGACACTCAAGCAGCTCACTGTCAATGTACTGCTACAACTGTTGGTGGATGTTTCTCGGCAAAATTTTACTTACATGTGATGTCATTGATACTTTCTATAGTTTGAGCATTCTGCTGGGTCACCTCTCTTGGGAATGGTTACAAATATGGATCTCTTCCAGTCAATTGACAAGTAGCTGCTTCTAAATTTCCTGACTTAGATGAGTAAGTGCTTCAAGTGCTTCATCAGCTTGTTTAAACATTTCAATCGGTCTCCTACCAATTCTTGGAGTCTTATTTTTGGCTAATGCTTCTGGAAGTGCAACTTGAACTTCTTCCTTCAGTACCAATGGTTCTTGCACATAAGCTACTTCCTGAAACGCTGGAATGTTGACCAGCCTTTGGTACATTGACTGACTCTCTATTCTTTCCATCTGTTTTTGATGCTTCCTGTATCATTCAGTGTTTTGACCACAAAATATTTCAGTGTTCCCATTTGAAGCTTGGACATTTTCTTAAGTTATTTCAGTTTCAGATCTGCTGAGTGTTTTCTTCTTTTTCAGTTTTCTAACTCTAAGTTTTTGCACATTTCATTAAAAGATTCTACTTTGTGTTTTTGAGCTGCCCTTTGAAATTTTCTGTTGATTTTTTACTTCATTTCTTTAATTTACCTTAGCTACACTATGATTAAGACCAATATTAAGTGTCATCTGATATCCATTTTGATCTTTTCTTTCTCTCTGGTCTTTAATGGCCTTTGGTTCATTGTCATTGAATGACCTTGCTCATTAATGTCAGCTCACCAGGTCTTCTTTCAATGCAACAAATCTGCTCTGTAGATGCTCTTGAAATACAGGTGCTATAGACTCAAGATCATATTTTAGCTCTTATAAATTTGTTTTCATTTTCTTCAGCTTCAGCCTGAATGAATTTACACATGAGCAATTCATAGTCAATTCCACAGTCAGCCCCAGGTCTGTTTTAGTTGAATTGAATAACTCCTTGTCTCTTCCCACAGAGGTACTTAATTAGATTTCTGTGGATTTCATCTAGAGAAATCCATGTGTAGAGTTGCTGTCTGTGCTGTTGAAAAGAGGTATTTGCTATGAACCAGCCACTGGTTCTGCAAAATTCTATCATGTGATCTCTGGCTTCCTATCAATAATACCATATTTTCTAATTAGTGTTCCTTCCACTTATTTTCTCATTTTTGTATTCCAATCACCAATAATTATCAATGCATCTTAATTGCATGTTTGATCAATTTCAAACTGAAGGCACTGGTAAAATTCTCCAGATTCTGCAGTAGATACAGAAATTTGAATAATAGTTTTATTGATTGGATTTCCTGTAAGGGCATTGTGTTAGTCTAGGTGGACTAGAGAAACAAATCTATAGACACTCAGATGTGTGTAATAAAGAGCTTTATATAAAGAGTAATTGCATATTAAGAAAACATCTCAGCCCAGTTCAGATCAAGTTCATAAGTCTGATATTAGTCCATATTTCGGATACCAGTCTATAATTTCCTCTTCAGACTCTCCCAACACATACAATGACGCTGAATGCAGGAAGAACACAGGCCTTTGGATGGAAAGTCTTGTGGATGCAGTGGTAGTGGAAGCATCTCAGTGCTGGCGTGGGTCTCCATGTGGCTCCTCCAGCTCCAGGGCTCTGCTTCTATCAGGGGTCTACATGTGACTTGTCAGCAGGAAGACAGCAGAGTGTGGGACCTCCATTGAGCTATTTATCTCCTTAGCACCTCCAAATGAGGTCATCAAGCTGCGACCTGACTGACAGGCTAAATTCCACCCCATTCACTCTTAATAGTCTCAACTTGACACCAGATTATGTAACTACCATAATATATCATAACTGATATAATCCTATCACAGACATCATTGCACTTTAAGATAGATCTTGAAATGTATATTTGACAATAATTGCAACACAATTTTTGCTCTTGGTTATTTTATTTCCAGCATAGTAAATCATACTATTTTCTAATTTAAAATGGCCAATACCAGTCCATTTCAGCTCATAAAGGCCCAGGATATTGATATTTATGTGTTCCATTTCAATTTTGATTACTTCCAGGTTTCCTAGATTCATACTTTGTACATACTAGTTGCATTTATTAGTAGATTTTTGCAGCTGTTTATTCTCACTTTGAATTGTGCTCAACAGCAAAGAAGATCCTAAAGGCTCCATTCCACAGGATGTTCTCTGTTCATGTCACCATGCTCAACTCTACGTTGAGAAAGAGACTCCTTTCCAGTCACAGTTTGAATGCATTCCCACACAAGGTGCTCATCGTCCAGCACTCTCTCCTACAATATTCTGCATCCATTCATTAGGCGTTTGGTATCTGATAATATTGCCATGCGATGCGTAAGATTTTCAGTAGTTACTGCCTCTGAAGTAGGCAGCCAATTTCTTCTTGGTAGTCTCTTCTTAGTCTGGAAGCTCTGCTGATTTAGGGTGCTCACTTGGAGTGACTTTGCTGGCATTTGAAATACAAGTTACATAGCTCCCAGCGTCATAGAGACACACAAGCCATCACAATATGACAAACTGGCAGACATGTGGTGTTACATATTCTTACTTCTCTCTCTCTCTCTCTTTTTTTCTTCTTTACTTCTCCCATATTAACCAAAGTCTCTCTCTTGGTCTCACTTTCCTCCCCCGATGCTGTCCCACTTTCCAACTCTATTTTGTACCAAAGCCCCTTGAATGAGTTGTCATTGCTGTTTCCTTCCATGTCTTCAATTCCCATTGTTTCAGAAACTCATCACTACTTTTCATTGTTGTCAGTGCCTTTCATGTTGTTAATCTAATAACCAGTCCTCAGACACCATTTCACTCCATAGTAGCCTTCAAAACAATCAAGAACCATAGAGAAGTCTCTATAAAACTTGTGTTCCCATTAAGAGAAGTACGTAACAAATTACCCCAAAACTTACTGGCATGTGTTACTCACGGGGCTGCTAGCTGCATGTTAGCAGGTCCAAACCACCAGCAGCTCCGTGGGAGAAAGCTGTGGCTTCCTAATCCTATGAAGAGTCACACTCTTGGAAACCCACAAGCGCAGTTCTACAATGTCCCATAGGGTCAATCTGAGTCAGAACTGACTCAATGGCACTGTTTTGGGTTGGAAAGATTTACAGCCTTGAAAACCCCCAGGAGCTGTTCTGCCCTGCTGGACAGGGTTTCTATGAGTCAGAATCAACTCAATGGCAGTGAGTTTGATAAGCAGATGACACACCATTGCTTGCTTGTGATAAACTGAGGACTTGGTAGAAAGTATTTGACCTTATTTCTATGCTCACAATCATTAGCATAGAAAACTACCCCTAATTAGAGAAATTTCTCCATTGTTCCAAGATAGAAATGCTTTCAAGTACACATTCTTCAGGCTGAATAATGGGCCCCATAATAACCCTTTACTAAGGAGCAGTCTTAAAGGAGCTATGTGATAGATGAATCATTCCTGTGTCTGGCTACTTCACTATCCCTGAAGATTATCTGTAGGTAAGAGCAATCAGGTTCTACAGCCAACCCACTGTAAAATGTAGAATGTAGCAAGCTCTGTTTTGACATCTCTTGCTGATACTGATCAGAGATTACTACCCTCGGGTAGGGCTCAGGGAACTTTGAGGTCAACTAGCACTAGGTCAAGTCAAGTCGATGACTCATCTCATTGCTTGTTTGTTATGTTACCTGCTTCTGATATTACCTGTTGACTGTGTATATGCTAGCTGTATGGTATGTGTGCCTTATGAAAGATCTGTAAACCCTGTTATATATCCCCATTGGAAAATACATTCACTCTCTCAGTCCTGGCATGGGATGAGGAGCCCCTGTGCCCTGATGTCTGTCTGTCTGTCTGTCTTTGATATTTTCCACAATCACAAAGTCACTCCTGAGGACCCATTTGAATGTTGGGGACCCCCGTACCCAACACTTGTTGAAAATAAGGAGAATTTGAAGTATTTGCTGATGAAAATCAGACCGCAGCCTTTAATAGGGATTGCAGTTCAATATAAAGAAAACAAAAATCCTCACGACTGGACCAACGAACCTTTCTTTCCTTGTATTCACAATCAATGGTCACAGAAGCAGCAGCCAAGAAATCAGGTAATTTAAGCAACCAGTACACAAGACTTCTTTAAAGCGTTGAAGAGCAACAATGCCACTTTGCATACCAAGATGCTTCTGACTCAAGCGACAGCTTCCTAAGCATGTGAAACCTGGACATTGAGTCAGGAAGACCACAGAAGAGTTGATGCATTTGAGTCATGGTGTAGACACCAAACAAGAGCAACAATCTTAAACAACTATAGTTTGTCTCGTGGGTGTTGGATTTTCTGTTTGTTTCCTCAATTCTTGTTTTTACTTAAATTTTTAAAATTTTACGTACAAAAAAGAGCAAAAATTGCAAGCATGCAGCTTGAATATGATTATATGCCCACCCACATTCTGACTTCTATCACCATAGATTAGTTTGACCTGTTTTTGAAATTCACATATAAAGATTCATATAGATATGGCTTTTAGAATTTATTTTCGTTATGCAGCTTTATATCTGTGAAATTCATGCCTTTGTGTTCCTCACTACTAAAAGTATATTATTTCCCCCTTAAAGAACACAAAAAAAAACCCTTGGAATTTACTCATCTTCAGTATTAGACTCACAGCAACCTCGTGGACAAATTAGAACTGTACCTGTGGGTATCTGAGATCGAAACGCTTTACAGGAGTAGAAAATCTCATTTTTCAAACCTGCTGGCTTGGAACTGCAGCCCTTGCAGTTAACAACCCAATACACAACCCAACTAGATGGCAGTGAGTTTGATTTGTAGTTTATATTAGACTACATTAGAGAGTTGCAAGTAAGCTAAAATTTCATGCTGTGACTGACTTTCTCTAAAAATCTCACCATCACAAGTTGTCTGAGGAAATATAATGTCTTGCAGTACTATGGTAATTTTGAATAGTTTATTTGCAATTTCAGTTGTACTCTATATACATCAATTATTACATTGGGTTTCATTTCCATCTGAAGACTAGATAGCAAATGGAAAGCTACATTTCTTTTTTTAAATCTTTTTATTGGGGCTCATAAGGCTCTTATCACAATCTGTACATACATCAATTGAGCAAAGCACCCTTATACATTCGTTGCACTCGTCATTCTCATAATTCACCTTCCACTTGGGTTCCTACAATCAGCTCGGTTTCCCTTTTTTTCCCCCGCCCCCCTCCCTCCCCGATCCCACCCCTGGTCCCTTGATAGTTTATAAATAATTATTATATCTTACCTTACACTCCCCGGCGTCTCCCCTTACCCGCCTCCCCATTGCCCATCTCCCAGAGAGGAGGTTACACATAGATCTCCAAGATGGGTTCTCCCTTTCTACACCCCCTTCCCTCCTGGTGTCGCCACTCCCACCGCTGGTGTTGAGGGGTTCGTCTGTCCTAGATTCCCTGTGTTTCCAGATCCCTACTGCACCGCTGTACATCCTCTGGTATAACCAGGTCCGCAAGGTAGAATTGGGGTCATGATAATTGGGAGGGAAGGAAGCGTTCAGGAACTAGAGGAAGGTTTTGAGTTTCATTGTTGCTACACTGAACCCTGAGTGACTCATCTCCTCCCCACTACCCCTCTGGAAGGGATGTCCACCTGTCTACAGATGGGCATTGGGTCCCCATCATGGACTCCCCCTCTTTCACGGTGATGTGATTCTCACCACCACCCCAGCTTTGTTGTTTGAGACCTGGTCTCCTCTGCCCTTCACGATCACCTATGTTGGTGTGCTGCTTCCGTGTGGGCTTGGTTGCTTCTGGGCTAGATGGCCGCTTGTTTGCTTTCAAGTCTTTAAGTCCCCAGACGCTATATCTCTCAGTAGCCGGGCACTATCAGCCTTCTTCACCACACTTGCTTATGCACACTTTCGTCTTCAGCGGTTATCTGAGGAAGGTGATCACCCAATGATTGTTTTTGTTCCTTTGTATCTGCTACATGGTCCATTCAACACCTTGTATTCGCTTAGGCCGTGTGCTTCTTCTCTGTGGGCGGAAAGCTACATTTCTAAATAACAATTTCTTTTTTTTTTTTAACAATTTATTGGGGCTCATACAATTCTTATCACAGCTCATACATATACATACATCAATTTTATAAAGCACATCTATACAGTCTTTGCCCTAATCATTTTTTCTCCTCTTTTCTTTTTTACATTTTGTTGGGACTCATACAACTCTTATCACAATCCATACATATACATACATCAATTCTATAAAGCACATCCATACATTCCATGCCCCAATCATTCTCAAAGCATTTGCTCTCCACTTAAGCCCCTTGCATCAGGTCCTCTTTTTTTTCCCCCTCCCTCCCCTTTCCCCCCTCCCTCATGTGCCCTTGGTAATTTATACCTCGTTATTTTGTCATATCTTGCCCTATCCGGAGTCTCCTTCCCCCCCCCCTTCTCTGCTGTCCCTCTCCCAGGGAAGAGGTCACATGTGGATCCTTGTAATCAGTTCTCCCTTTCCAACCCACTCACCCTCCACTCTCCCGGCATCGTCCCTCACACCCTTGGTCCTGAAGGTATCATCCACCCTGGATTCCCTGTACTTCCAGCCCTCATATGTACCAGTGTACAGCCTCTGCCCTATCCAGCCCTGCAAAGTAGTATTCGGATCATGGTAGTTGGAGGGAGGAAGCATCCGGGATCTGGGGGAAAGCTGTGTTCTTCATCGGTATTACCTCGCACCCTAATTAACCCATCTCCTCTCCTAAACCCCTCTATGAGGGGATCTCCATTGGCCGACAGTTGGGCCTTGGGTCTCCACTCTGCACTTCCCCCTTCATTTAATATGGTATATATATACATATATACATATACATATATACATATACACACATATACACATACATACACACACTTATATCTTTTTTTTTTTGGATGATGCCTTATACCTGGTCCCTTGGCACCTCGTGATCGCACTGGCCAGTGTGCTTCTTCCATGTGGGCTCTTTTGCTTCTGAGCTAGATGGCCGCTTGTTCACCTTCAAGCCTTTAAGACCCCAGACACTATCTCTTTTGATAGCCGGGCACCATCAGCTTTCTTTACCACATTTGCTTATGCACCCATTTGTCTTCAACGATCCTATCATGGAGGTGTGCAGTCAATGATACGATTTTTTGTTCTTTGATGCCTGGTAACTGATCCCTTTGGGACCACTCGATCACACAGGCTGGTGTGTTCTTCCGTGTGGACTTTGTTGCTTCTGAGCTAGATGGCTGCTTGTTTATCTTCAAGCCTTTAAGACCCCAGTCACTATCTCTTTTGATAGCCGGGCACCATCAGCTTTCTTCACCACATTTACTTGTTCACCCACTTTGGCTCCAGCCGTTGTGTCGGGAGAGTGAGCATCATAGAGTTCCAATTTAATAAAAGAAGGTATTCATGCATTGAGGGAGTGTTTGAGTAGAGGCCCAAGGTCCTTCCGCCACCTTAATACTTAACCTATAAATATAGACACATAGATCTATTTCCCCATCCTCCTATATATATTTGCATGTACATGTCTTTGTCTAGACCTCCATAAATGCCCTTTGACTCCTAGCTCTTTCCTCCATCTCCCTTGACTTTCCTCCTGCCCTACTACCATGCTTCGTCGCCACCTGGGCTAGAGTATACCTCTTCTCTAAGCAACCTTACCCTTGATCATTTCCCACCAGGCCTGCCACTCCCCCCTCTAACATTTGGGGTCCCATGTTTTTCCCTTGTCCCTGTGTTTGTTAACACCACTTCCTTATCCCACCTACCCCCCCCACCCCAAGTCCCCCCGGAACTGTTGGTCCCGTTGTTTTTCCTCCAGATAGTTCATCCAGCCTGTCCTATTGAGACAGACCTGTGGAGATACTAACATGCACGAAAACAAGACAGAGGAAAACAAAGCAACAGTATACAACCACACAACAAAACAACAAAAACAAACCACTGACAAAGAACAGAACAAAACAGTTCACAAGAGAAAAGCTTGTAGTTAGTTCAGGGATCGTTTGCTGGCCCTTAGGAGCGTTTTCCAGTCCAGTCTGTTGGGGCACCAAGCCCTGGCCCCAAAGTCCACTTTCAGCATTCCCTGGGGACCTTGCCACTCCATTCCCTTGCTGTTCCGCTGCACTCCCCCAGTGATTTGCCTCGGTGTGGTGGGATCAGGTCAGGTGCAATTCCCACACTGTGTCTCCGGTGCAGTCCCCTGTATCACCCTTAGTCACTGATTGGCATCGTTTCTCATAGTGGGGCCAGCCATGTTGTTCTCTAAATAACAATTTCATCACACAAATTCATTAACTCATTCATGAGGCTCTAGAAGCCAATTTAACTCGAGGGTCTTGAAACAAACAACTTTACTGCGCTGATGTCTGAACAGCTATTTCTCTTATATCAATAATACAAATGTAGTTTGCAAAAGCATAAAACATCCAACTTCTTTGCAAAGATATTCTTGTTTTGAAGCCGAGAACAACCTAAGTTTTACTGAAGTTCTTCAAAATACAGTGGCCTCAGACCAATTGTGGTATGAGAAATGAGAGTGAAGGAGTTTTCCCAAGGTTAGTCAGCACTGAAGAGAGGAGTTGGCTGATACAATCTGTCCTTCATTCTCTTTCAGCCTCCCTATCAGACACTTCCTGACAGGATATTCCTCTGGATGTCTTGACTAGTAACAAAAACAGACCATCAACCTGCAGAAATCAGGACTACTGTTGAAGCTTGAAGAATGGTCTCCATGAGTACAGAAGCCAAATAAAGAATAAACAAAACCCTTTATCACTCAGGACAGAGATAAACACAAGAAGAGTTCTTAGAGCTTTCTTTTTACAACTGACAGAACCCCAGTCAAGTGAGCTTAAGCAAAACAAGTGAGGCCAAAAATTCCAGGCTGGCTTTGGTCAGGGTGGATCCAGGGCTCAGTCACTGTCTTCAGGATGAGGCTGCCCCTGTTACCATCTGTATCTCTCTCTCTTTTTAAATTAATAGACCATTTTATTGGGACCTCTTACAGCTCTTATAACAATCCATATATCAATTGTATCAAACACATTGGTACATGTGTTGCCATCATCATTTCAAAACATGTTCTTTCTGCTTGAGCCGTTGGTATTAGCTTTTCTTCTTTTTCCTTCTTCTCCCACTCTCTCACCCTCATGGACCCTTGAAAAATTATTGTTATGTTCATATCTTTCACCATCCACTGTCTCCCTGCACCCACACTTCTGTTTTTTGTCCCCCTGGGCTAGGGGGTAGTGGGGGTGGGGGTTATACATCAGTCATTGTAACCAGTTCCCTGTTTCTCCTCCTTCTCCCCCTACTTTGCCCCTACTCTCATAGTATCATTACTCCCATTACTGTTCTTGAGGGGTTTATCTGTCCTGGATTCTGTGTGTCAAGAGCTCTTGTCTGTATCAGTGTACATGTGCTGGTCTAGCCAGATTTGTAGAGAAGAACTATGGTCATGATAATGGGGAAGAGGAAGCATTGAAGAACTGGAGGAATGTTGTGTGTTCCATCAGTGCTATGCTGCACCCTGGCTCACTCCTTCCTTCCTTGTGACCCTTCTGTGAGGGAATGTCCAATTGTCTACAGATGGGCTTTGGGTCTACTCTCTGACCCCCATCATTTGAATCAATATATTTATTTGTTTTGAGTCTTCTGATGCCTGATACCTGATCCCTTCCATGTGGGCTTGTTGATTCTCTACTAGTCACTGGTTTAATTTCAAACCTTTAGGACCTATACTTTTTATAGTCAAGCACCATCAGCTTTCTTCACTACATTTGCTTATGTACCCATTTTGACTTAAGCAATTGTGTCAGGAAGGTCAACATCTCTTGCTTTCAATTTCCATTACTTTGGCTTTATTCATTACCCATAGCCCCAGATTACATATATGCTATTAAATTAACCCACAGGACATCCTGGTTCTGCACTTAGCTCTCATCGAATCCAACATTGGGGCCAGTGAGCACAGCACTCTGGCAGCCATGATGATGCCTGTGCTCCTGGTGTTAGGAATAAGACTACAGTCGTCACTGCTAAGCCACACAAACCATGGGCAGAGAGGGGTTTCCCATAGAAAAACCAAGGTTCTGCTACCAGCAGAATGGGAAATATGCACCAGTCAGTTGCCTGAGGTAGTCTCTGGGATCTGAAAGGTTGGAGGATGGTGTCCACCCATAAGTCATGCCTCAGGAGAAGGGTGTTTCAGAAAGGGAAAAAAATCAGCCACTGAAACCCCAGTGGAACACAGCACTGCTCTGACATGCATGAGATCACTATGATTCAGAGTCAACTCAAGGGCAACTAGTACAACCAGTAATTACCTGGATATGATCCTTTAAAGGTAATTCTGAAAGACAACACATAAATATATCTTAGATGAAGTGTACCCTGAATGTTTCTTAGATGCAAGGATGAGATCACCCCTGTTACCACCATCTCTTGGTTCTAATTTCTATTGTTTTGTCTTTATTTATCACCTAACAGCCCCATATTGTGTCTATGCTACTAAATTACCCCACAGGACAACCATGTGCATTGGACACGTTATCAGGCAGAACCAGTACCTGGAGGAGATAGCATGCTTGGTAAAATAGAGAGTGGGGAACGAAGACGGTGATCTCCAGTGAGGCAGATTAACACAGTGGCTGCAACAATGGGCTCGAACGCACCAATGCCGGTGAGGATGGTGGAGGTCTGGCACTGTTTTGTTCCATTGTGCATAGGTTCTCTATGAGCTGACCCCAACTTAACAGCACCTAAAAGCAACCACCACATAAAAAACACGTGCCCAAAACACTAGCGGCTTCTTTATAATGGTGCTGTATAGCCAGGCCCTTGAGCTAATGGTAAGAATGGATCCCAGGGTCAAAGGTTATTATTCTCTGTTTCTAAGGGGATTAAGATAATATATGTTATAAATTTCAGCCCCTCTGTTTGTGGGATGTTGGTCTACAATTGTGACCCCAAAACATTCATAATCAAGATCCAAATGATAAGATTAGGGAACTTCATAGCCTTGAATTACAGAATTCTTCCCTCCTCTCTCCTTTAGTCCCTACTTCTTGTGTGTCTTTATCATGAATTTACTTTTAACATGACTACTACATAATATGTGTGTTATGGTATTAAAATAAGTTAAAAATTTCCAGATGATGCTAAAGTACCTTGGAATGAATTGTTTTAATCCACATTCTCTCCCCCTCACCTCATTCGTCTGTATATTTGAGATACTCCAGACTTTTTCCTATATATTTACAGATACACATATACATATTGAGAACATAATAGAGCTTTTATATAAATAGTTTCATGTTGTACCCAGTGGTTTCATGTTGTGCACACATGTCTGCAACTCACCTTTCTAGTCGGTAATATATGATAGAAAATTTTATTAATCCATGAAGCTGGACCTACTTAATTTAAATGGTTCTCAAGTATCATATGTCAAGTATATTCTATAGTTTATTTAGCTATTTCTTATGGTACAGGTAGCTCATGATATTGTCATACATGTATACGTAACTGTTCAGTTAACATGGTTAGTTATAACTTGTACATATTTCATATACAGTCACTTGATTATTTTCAGTGATTACAGAATATTCCATATTAAGAATAAATGACAGAACCTACTAAAAATAAGCCACTTCTGGGCATTAAAAGATTTCATCCAAAAAGTAAAAAGAGAACCCACAGACTTGGAAAATTTTTTTAAATAAAATATAAAACTGTCAATTTTTTCTAAAATCTATACAAAAATTATAATAAGTCAATAGAATAAGATTAATAAACAAGATAAAAAGTGGGCAAAGGACATGAACAGGTAGTTCACCAAAATTTATAACCAAGTAGAGAGGCAAAGAAAAAGTGGAAGATCCTGGAGGAGATGGGATTGACACTGGATGCAGCAATATACTCACACCTAGGAACAGTTGTGAGGATGGTGCAGGACAGGGCAGTGTCCTGTTCTGTTTTGCACAGGGTCACTACAGGTTGGAATTGACTCAATAATACCTGACCCCACCAATGACAAACAATTGGGAATAGAAATTCCATACTATCCAATAATCCCTGTGCTGGGTATATATCTTAAAGAAGTAAGAATCATAACATGAAAAAATATATGCACACACATGCTCATTGCAGCACTGTATACAATAGCAAGAATACAGAGATGATCTAAATTCTCAATAATACAAGAATGGATTAAAAAAACTTTGGTACATACATACAATGGAATATTGTGCATTGTTAGAAAAATAATGAATCCAAGAAACAGCTTATAACATGGATGGATCTGGAAAACATTACACTGAGTGAAATGTACCCATCATGAAAGGAGAAGTATTATATAAGACCACTGATATAAGGGAAGCAAACCACAATGAAGATTGTGATGGTTGTTTTATGGCAGCTTGGGCCAGGATTATCCCAGGATGTGATCTATCACAATGTGGTCAACTACATCTGTGAAGCAGCCAAGGGGTTGTGTGAAGACCAGGGTGGAGCATCGCCTTGTGTGTTTGGTCACAGCCTTGATTCAGTCATAGGATGTTTTCATTCAGGGAGCAGCCTACATCATGAGGAACTAACTCCCTTCTACTAGATCTGAATCTTGCATCTGGGTTTTTTTTTTTTTACCTTATGTTATATCACCTGCTAAACCCAGAAGCCATCAGTAGATGACTGACCTAGAATTCATTCAATTCTGAATCCACCAACCTGTGGTCTTCCTGCTTCCTGAAGCAACATGGGTCAGTAAAGCGAAATGGTGCTACCTCGAACGATTGGGAATAGAAATTGAGCCAACAATGATGCACATGATCCAACAATACTTTAAAGAAGTAAGAGCCATAATGTAAGCAGCAGGCTCACCCCTGTGCTTATAACACACTGTTTACAGTAGCAAGAAGTTTGAGACAGCCCAAACACCTATCATAGGACAATGGACAAAGAAATCTGGTATATACACACAATGGGATACTGTGTATAATTTAGAAGAAATGATGAAACCACAAAGCACTTCGTGACATGGATGAACTGGGAGATCATTATACCTGCGTGAAGTTACTTAGCCACAAAAGGATAAACATTGTATGAGATCACTACTATAAGGATATAAAGAAAAAGACTTGCATACAAAAGAGAGAAGACTTTGGAGGTTCCCAAGGGAGAGAGGGCTATGGTGGAAAGATGAAGTAAGTAACAGAAGGTTACAGATGTTGTCTTGGTGAAAGGGAGACTGGGGATCCATACAAGGGAGAAGAGAAATAAGGAGAGCGGAGGTAGAACAGGATACAGGGTTGGGGGTGTTGATAAGTGGTTTGAACTATTGAATACAGAGTGGATGGTCTGAAATGTAAGCATCCTATCTTTTAAAATTCACATTAAAAAGAAAAATATTAATAACACAAAATATAAACCCTAAATATATGCAAATGGACAATAAACAAATAAAAATTCTTATCTAATAAGTGATCAAAAATGCAAATTTAAGGCACAACAAAGTACAGGTACACACTGTTTATGAAAGCAGTAATCAAGAGACCAAACCATATAGTGCTTTGGGTGAATTTGCACAAAACCTCTTTAAAGTTTAGAAAAGCAAGGATGTTACTTTGCAGACTAAAGTGTGAATGACTCAAGCCATGGTATTTTCAATTGTCACATACAAACAGGGTACCAAATTAAAATTTTTTTCCCAAAGCTATGTACTAAATTTAAAAATTTTTTATCACCTTTAAAGTACTCTCCATTCCACTTAATACATTCGTCAAATCTGTGATTCCATTCTTGGAAACATTTTTCAAACTCATCTGTTTGGATGACACATCACCTCCCTCGTTATTTTCCCACGTCTTCTATGTCATCAAATTGCTGTACACTCATGTCCCTCTTCATTTGCCGAAACAAAAAGAAGTCACACAGAGCAAGGTCAGGCAAGTAAGGTGTGTGGGGCAAGAGTGGTATGCTATTTTTTTTACCAAAAACTGGTGCACTGAGATGGCTGTGTGAGCAGGTGCATCGTTGTGGTGGCAAAATTCCTCCTCCTTGCCCCCTCCTACCTTCCACTCTTCCCGTCTGCCACAAAGCAGGGGTTTTTTGTTTGTTTGTTTGTTTGTCGCACTCTGTTAACGCAATCTTTTCAGAACCTCTAAATAGAAAGCTTGATTAACAGTCTAACCTGATGAAAAGAACTCCAAGTGCACTATGAGTCACCATTTTTGTACGTTCAGCAAATGGATGGACATCAGAATGAGGTTGTCATCAATTGACATTTCCCTTTTTTTGAAATGAGAAACCATTCATACGCTTGAGTTTTCCCACAGCATTGTCCTTATAAGATGTGTTCAACATCACAACAGTTTCTGCGGCATGTTTTCCCAAGCAGGAAACAAAATTTCATAGCCACATGCGGTTCTCTTAAATTGGCCATTCACAAAAAATGAGGTTTGAGTGAAACTGCTTTTACAAAAAATTTCACTGTATATGTTGATGGCAACATATGTACAAATATGCTGGATTGTCATAAGATTTGTAAGAGCCCCCCAATAAAATGTTTAATAAAAATTAAATCATAAAATAAAATTAAAAGTTCACTGTGACCAGAGAGAACCTTCCCAAGCAAAGCCACTAGGTGCACTAACTCAGAGCGAGCTGCTTGATGTGTACCACTGGGAAATACGCCTATTATGGCAGCTCCACTCCACCCAGGGCAATTCCATTTTTTGGGGGGGAATACCCCAATATCCATGTAAAAGTTGGGCATTGAATAAGGAAGACTGGAGAAGAATCAATGGATTTAAATTATGGTACTAGAAAAGAATATTGAAAGTACCACATGTGGTGGAGTGAGATTTCGTAAAATGGCTCTTCTACCCACGTCTCTGTAACTACCACTAACTGACTGGCTGGAACTATGAAAATGGGGTATATGTAATGCTAAGAGAGAGGACTGGTCATTTTTCATTAACACCCCTCTGGTTATAAGGATAAGTCATCCTGAAAAAGAGAAAGAAAAGACAAACAAACAAACAAAAAAAACCAACAGCCCAAAACTGAAGACCTTGGAATAGCACATTGAAGATCTCTGTCTAAAGTGACAGAGGCTTCCCAGATGTGTCACACACTGTGGCATGGAGGCTCACAGGGCCAGTGCCAAAACTATGGGAACCTTCTCCTTATCTGGCCCATGCTTGCTGTACAGTCACATGCAGCTGGCTTCCTGCCCTATGAAGACAATTGCTAAGGGACCATGTGGCTGAGAGACTAAGTACTGAAGAGAGAGCAGGCTGCTGGCTGAGGAGATTAATGACTGTGTCTCTAATGTTTGCTGATCCTGATTTGTGGTAACCTGCTAACTTCCCCATAATTCCCCTTAGTTGTGAATATTGTATGTGAGTTTTGTGTGGCCATTGTAAAGAATTACTGAACCCATCATAGATGTATGGGAGTTGGTGTTAGAACAGGTCAAGAAGGTGGGACTATGGAGGCTTGTCTGACCCTTGTCTCCTGGTAATAGGTAAGACAGAGAAGATCAGATATAGTCCTTCATAACCATTTATTGCATCATGCACTGCTAAAGAATAAGATAAAGCTGTCTTGGAAGATGTACAGCTAAAACACTCCTCTGCAGGCAAGGATGATGAGATTTCATCTCATGTACTTTGGCCATGTTATCCGGAGAGACCAGTCCCTGGAAAGGGGACTTGGTAGAGTCATGCTTCGTAAAGTAGAAGGAAAGTGAAAAAGAGGAAGGCTATCAACATGATGGATTGACACAGTGGCTGCAACAATGGGCTCAGACATAAGATCAGTTGTGAGAATGGCGGTGCATTCTGTTGTACATAAGGTTGCTCTGGGTTGGAGCCAACTCAACAGCACCTAACAACAGCACCCCACTGCCAGTGGCTAAAAGGGAAAGTGTAGACAATGCCAATGCTGGTGCCAACTGCTCTAATACCATTATGGTAAAGTGTAAATTGCCACAGTCATTTTGGAAAACTGCTTAGCAGTATGGAATAAAGCTAAACGCATGCAGAATGTATGACCTAGGATCCCACTCAAGTCATACCTACTAGAAATATACCATAGGCACAGTGAATCTATGCTGTTAGAATTTAGGAAAGGGTTACTCTTGCATAGAGCAGAGGGTAGTGTCTGGAGAGACATCTAAGGGGGCTTCTGGGGACTATACACATTATTAGGTTGCTAACCGTAAGGTCAGCAATTTGAAACTACCAGTCGTTTTTTGGTCGACTCGGCTTTCCACCGAGTGGAAGAATTACAGTCGTGGAAACCCACAGGGGTGGTTCCACCCCGTCCTATGGAGTTGCCATGAGAAAGAATTGGCTCAATGGCAAAGAGTTTGGTTTGGAATTTGGTTTTCTCAAGACTGGGAATGTTCTGATTCTTGATTGGGGTGCTACTTAAATGGCTTGAGAAATTCAGCAAACTATTTACTCATGGTAATGTGTATTCTCTTGTATGTTTATCACGGTTTAATGAAACATTTCTCCCCCCTTTAAATTATACCATAGGAACCACCAGAATCAACATAAGATATTAGTTGTGATTGGAAGAACACTCAAAAACAGAGGCACTAGGCTGTTTCCTTCATAAACATCTGGTTATTTCAAAATCTTGAAACACATATTGCTGTGAGCAAGTAGCTATACTAGAATTAGGAGGTTCTTATAAACGAAGTGTCTAATTATATACTAAAATTTGGGCCCGGATGCCTAAGTTTAGATAATTAATTTTTTCATCTAAATATCTAAATACAAAATATAAGTAAAATGAATTTGATCATAACTAAGACAGGAAGAAGTCCGAGAGGTTGTGTAACCGGGAAGAGACTGCCAATGGGAGTTTTGTGATAAGAGTCTGATGATTATTCTCCAACAAAACAAAAACCTAAAAAGAAAAAAACCTACTGCCATCAAGTCAATTTGGATGCACAGTGACCCTGACCTTGTAAATCTTTTCAAGAGCAGGCAGCCTCCTCTTTCTCCCGTGGAGTAACTGGTATATTTGGACCATGACCTTGCATCAGTTAGCAGAAGTCCAATACTTTCCTACAGCACTGTTAATCCCAGTGGGAGAAAAACTGGGATCTGGGATAGTCACTGAGTCAGCCAGCCTGACAAATCTTAGACATGCTTATTACAAATCACAGATATCTGTATGCTAACCATGTTTAACACAGAACCAAAGAAGTGAGAAAGCTAACAGTACAGACAGAGCAGAGACCCTGAGTCTTTTGCGGGAAAGCCAGAAGATTACTGCAGCCACAAACACATTCCAACAGCTATTGATTTCTATTTTTTAATAACTATAAGTGGAAACTGGACCACAGAAGCACTACAAGATGGACTGAGGCCATGGCTATGGGGCTGGCACACAAAGCTCTTAAACGAACACTTGCAAAGATGATTTTACTTAGAACATTAATGAGTGATGAAGCATCATAGTGCCCCAAAGGTATCATGCTTTCCCACATGACAATTTTCAAGAATATAAAAGCAAAATAAAAAAGCAAACTAGAAGGAAGAGAATAAGAAGAAATATACTGAAGTATTTAGCCAACTGAATTTTTACCTGCTAATAAATAAGGTTTACCCATTAAGTACTCTCAATAACTAAAAAGATGTCAGAAACAGTTATGTCAGCACAAGCAACTTACCATTATTTTAATTTTTAGTCATGAAGAAAGAAGTGTTCTAGAAGAAAAAGAAACCTCAAATTGAAACAATTTAGAGAAGTTTATTAAATCTTACAAAAGACAAAGACAAAATCGTCTGGATTTGTGATGCCCATCAGAATGAGGCCATTATAGTGTCCAACGATTCATAGAAATGCAGCTCTTAAATAGGACATGGAAAACAAGGGAAACTGTCACAGAGGCATGACTGGTGGAAGCTCAATCCATCACAGTTACTGCAGGGACTGTAGAAAAGGGAGAGGGATTATGGTTGAGATGCGTACACTCACACAGATTAGAAAGATTACGAGGGGCTTCTGACCAAGGCAGTAATGGATGTGATTCACAACTACTCAATCTTAATCCCCCAGTTTTCATCAGGGGCCCACCCAGGCAAACCCCTGAAAACTAGGGTGCTCCTCTCTGGGATGGCTAAAGGGGTGGTAGCAATCTATTTTCAAACACACTCTGCTGAGGACAACACTTTTCACAAATGTGAAGGGGAAAAAACATCAATAGAGGCGGTATCTATGTGGCTTCTGGAAAATTGATTTAGGCCTGAAAAAAAAATTAAAGTCCATGAAAACTGAACAGTGGCCTTGATTATCCCACCTGAATTTAGGGAACATCTCAAGAGCAGGGTATGGAACAGTAATGACCAAAGACCTGGCAAGCAGTTGACTGATGATAAGAACATCATGCCTGAAGAAAGTAAAAGGAGATTAAATTGACAAGAAAGATTTTATGACATATAAATTGGTTTTTAAAAAAAGACAGGAAAAAAATAAAAGACAAAAATGGATCAGAAAATACCCTGAAACATGCTTTTTAATATAGAGTAGAAAAAAACCAATGAAAGAAATGATGATGTGGAAGAGCTGAGCAGGAAACTTTGAAAAGAGGCACAAGAAGACAAAGTAGAATATTATGAAGACAAAGCAAAGACCTGGAGTTAGAAAATCTAAACAGAAAAACTTGCTGGTCATATTATCTCAAGCTGAAAAAAATTGAGGAAATGTTTCAAGCCTTGGGTTAAAGGATGGGCAAAATGGGTTCCCTGGTGCCATATTAGATTTCTCATTGGGCTACTCACCAGAAAACTAGCAGTTCTCAACCATCAGCTACTCTTTGGGAGAAAGATGAGATTTTATACTCCCAGAAGCAGTCACAGTTGCGGAACCCCTGAAGGGCAGTTCTACATTATCTGACAGGGTTGCTGAATCAGCCTCAACTCAATGGGAGTGCGTAGGGGGAAAATATGTAAGGGTACAGGAAGCAGCCAAAGATGATTGAAAGAATATGCGGTCACTATACCAGAAAGAATTGGTTGACTTTCAACTATTTCAAGAGGTAGCATATATTAAAGAACCAATGGTAGAAAAGGAAGTTCAAACTGCACGAATACATTAGCAAAAGAAAAACAAAAAGCAAGGTTACTAAAATAAACAGAACACCAATTAAAATGTTTCAACAAACCGATGAAGCACTGGAAACACTCAATAGTGAATGCGAAGAAGGCCAAATGACTGGAAGAGGTACATCTTTCTGCTAATTGCAAAGAAAGGTAACCTAATAGAATGCAGGAATTATCAAACAATATCATTGATATCATATGCAAGTCACATTTTGCTGAAGATAATGCAAAACAATGTGCAGCAAAATACCAACGAGGAGTTGCAGAAATTCACACTGAATTCAGAAGCAGAAAAGGAAGGAAACACCTCACTGCGGATGTCAGGGGCTTTGACTGAAAACAGAAAACACTAGAAAGATGCTTACTGGTGGTGTATTGACTCCAAAGCCATTTTACTGTGTGGCTCATAATAAGAAACGGATAATATTTAGGAGCATAAAAACTCCAGAAGACTTCATTGTGCTCATGTGAAACCTAAACATGGGCCAGGAGGCAGTCATTTGAACGGGAAAGGAATGTGTCAGTGTTGTACCCTGTGACGTATTCAAACTCTATTCTGGACTACAATATGGACTACATGAAGAAGAGTATGGCATCAGGATCAGAAGAAGGGTCCTCAAAGACATAAAATATGCTGAAAGCAGGGAAGACGACAGGCACTTACTCATGAGGATCACAGATTGCAGACAGAAAATGGTAAGGATCTCATTTTACTTGGCTCTACAATCAACACTCATGGAGCAGCAGCCAAGAAACCCATCGGCACAGTGCACTGAGGCAATCTGCTGCAACTGAAATGTCCATATTGAAAGTTCGGACAAGCAAATCCGTCTTAGAGGCAACGATGGTAAGCCATTTCCTCACTAATTTGGGCCTGTTGTTAGCAGAGACCAGTCCCTGGAGAAAGACATCATGCTTTAGTAAAATATAGGAAGCAAAAACGAAGGATGGAAACAGTGACTGCCACAATGGGCTCAAACATAAGAACAGTTGTGAGCCCGGCACACGACAGGGCAGTGTTTCATTCTGTTGTACATGTCATCAGTGTGAGTCAGAACTGAGATGATGACACCTAACAACAACATAACAGGGAAAGTTGTTGTTAGGTTCCACAGAGTCAGTTCCGACCCATAGCGAACCTATGTACAGTAGAATGAAAGACTGTCTGGTCCTCTGTCATCCTTACGGTTGTTCCTATACTTGAACCTCATCTTGTTGAGAGCCTTCTTTTCTCTGTCCCTCTACTTTCCCAAGCATGGCATCCTTCTCCAGGGACTGGTCTTTCCTAACGACATGTCCAAAGTACATGAGGCAAAGTCTTACCCTCTGTGCCTCTAAGAAGGATTGTGGCCGGACTTCTAAGACAGATGTGTTTATTCTTTTGGCAGTCCATGGTACTTTCAACATGCTTCTTCTGCACCATAACTCAAATGCAATGATTCTTCATCAGACTTCCTTATTCAATATCGAGCTCTCACATGTATATGAGGCAATTAAAAATATCATGGCTTGGGTCAGGTGCACCTTAATCTTCACAGTAACCACTCTGATTTTCAGTACTCTGTAAAGGTCTTGTACAGCAGATTTACACAATGCAATGTGTGTTTTGATCTCTTGACTGCTGCTTCCATGAGCATTGATTATGGATGGATCTAAGCAAGACAGAATCCTTGACAACTTCAACATTTTCTCCAGGTATTATTATGTTACCTATTGAACCAGTGGTTAGGATTTGGGTCTTTTTGTTCTTCACATTTTTATTGGTACACATAACATACAATTAAATAGTTCACTCATATAAAGAATAATTGTACAGATTTGAGTCTTCTTTACATTGAGTTGTAATCCATAATGCAGGCTGCAATCCTTGTTCTTCATCGGCAAGTGCTTCAATTCATCCTCACTTTCAGGAAGCAAGGTTGTGTCATCTGTATATCACAATTTTTAATAAGCCTTTTTCAGATCCTGATGCCACATTCTTATTTATATAATACAACAACACAACTGCCTCTGATTATTTGCTCCACATACTAATTGAATAAATATGGTGACAGGATTCAACCCTACCTCACACCTTTCCTGAGTTTAACAATGGAGTAGTCCATTGCTCTGCTTTTACAACTGCCTCTTGATCCATGTGCAAGTCCTACATGAGCCAATGTTGCAGAAGCAGTTGTGTTGTCGGGCACAGCTTACAAGGACAGCGCTGTGGAGAAACTCAAGTGTACCAGAGGGTTTCTCCTTTCAATAAAGGTGAAATGTTGATTGATGACAAACTTTATTCTGGATGTCCATCAACTTCCCAAATGGACAAAAATCTTGACTTCTAGTGTATTTGCAGTTCATTCCACAAGGTCAGATTGCTAATCAAGCTTTCTATTTAAAGTTTCCTAAAATACCATGCAACAGTGTGCAACAAAAAAAGGCCTTGTTTGTGGCAGACAGAGGACTGGTCTTGCCACTATGACAATGCATCTGCTCACGTATCCATCTCAGTGCACGAGCGTTTGGCAAAAAACAAAACAAAAAATCCAGCATTCCTCTCTTGCCCCCCACACCTTGCTCATATGACCTTGCTCCATGCGACTTCTTTTTGTTTTCGTGAATGAAGAGGGACACGAAAGGACAGTAATTTGATGACATAGAAGAGGTGAAGGAAAAACAAGGGAGGTGCTGTCAGCCATCCAAACAGAGGAGTTTGAAAAATGTTTCCAAGAATGGGATTGCTGATTTGACAAATATATTAAGTATAATGGAAAGTACCATCAAGGTGATAAGGTTGTTCTACAAAAAAATACATAGCCTTGAAAAAAGATTCCAGTTTTTGGGGGATACCCCTCCTATGAAACACATCACAAAATCATGATTGGCACCAGATCAATTCATCACATTTGTAGTTCCACATCAGGATCTGCAGAAGAAGGAAAGAGCGCAGCGTGAGATTAATTCAGAATGACAGATTAGAAACATCCACAGCCGTGGTTCTCAACTTCCTAATGGGACCTGAAGGGTCACAGCATTAGGAAGGTTGAGAACCACTGCACTAGACAATCAAATGCTATAAATGTAATCTTTTAAATGCACGTGACACCTAAAGGAAAGTTGTTTAGTAAATTAAAAAAAAAACAAAACAAAACGTAAGTATAACCAGTCCCCGACAAATATCACCGCTCACAGGTACAATTGTACAGCTGTAATATATAGAGTATAGTAAGTCATAGAGAATAAGAGCAATAGAAGAAGAGTAAATAAAGGAGTCAGACACATTTCATGTTAGTATGATCACCTCCTGGACGGCCATGATCTCAACAGTCAGGTCCACGCAGAATTCAGGAGGAGAAGGGATGGAGGAGAGGGATTTATTTCTAACCAAGGCTCATATACACTTGGGGGCGTTCAAGCCCCCTGATTACAGGTAACCACATATGTCACAGGAAGGGGTTGTACCATAGGCAATGCAGCAATGGGCGGGGGACGATCTAGGGGAGGACATGCAATAGGAGGAGGAGGGATTGGGGGTTCCCATGTGACAAGATGGGCAGAACCTAGGTTCAGGATGGCAGTTTAACCTTTATTGTCATTGAGCTGGTTTGACCTGTTCTGAGCTCTCCATCAGGAAAGCAATCCGCTGTCCTTAACAGCAGGGAGTGAGCCCCACCTTTGGTGGGATAAACAACAATGTCTGATTGCTCTAGGTGGCTGAATGCCTTCAGGAAGATAACTTCTAAGCAGCTTGCTTCCCAGTGTGCTACAATCATTTACCATTAGTTGCAAGCAGTGTCCTAGGTCTGACATATTTGGGGGAGACAAGCTGGGGAAATGCCTTTCATATCCCACATTTGTAATGTAAATAATCACCTTCTATCACTGTAGTACTAACAGCCTTTTTGGATAGCAAGTTGCAAAAAATTCTCCTAGAAAAAAATTAGGATTCTGAGTGACTATATAAATGTCCAAAAAATGTACATTTAACTACTTGAAGGAAATAACAGTCTTTGCCACACTTGAGTATCTTAAAACTCTTATTCTAAATATTAATTCACACTATTTTACAGATCACATTCTCATTCCTTCTAGTTAAAACTCAAAACTTTAATATCCTCCCTTGATATTTGTCTAACAGGGTCATTTATTTATTACATTTGCAGGGAAGTGTTTAAGTTTGTTGGGAGGGCATTCAAATCATGTGGGAGAAATATGGCCTTCAAATTTCCTGTTTGACTAAATTTCTAAAGAAAAAGGACAAGCAGGGAGGAAAGACAATATCACATACCTTTGTCAATTTAATTTACGAATGACTACTGGTTACCGCCAGGAAATTGTTATATTGTTCTAGGGTCCTTGAAAGAGATACATTTACTCAAACTTTGGCATCTCACTTACAATGAGGAAATCTTTGAAATAAGACTACATTCCAGCCCCAGACACAGGAAAGGATAGAATGTTAATCACTCAGCTCTTCAGAGTCAATGACGGCCAACTCTGAGGGTCACCAGAATCAGCAAAAAGGAAGCTTTCCTTTGCAGCGAAGGAGAAAACAGGAAGCCAGAATTTCAAAAACATCTAGCATATAGTGCTCTAGTAGGGCTAACACCACAAAATGAGTATCATCGCACATTTACTCATTTATTTTTTGTAAATTTATACAGTTACGTACTACATTTAAAATACTGGATTAAATGCTTTGTTTTGTTTCTTAACTTGGAAAGGAATTTATTATATAATTCCAAAAGGTTCAATTTATTTCAGAGATTACTATAAGAAACATCTGTGCATCTTTGCAATTGGGCTTCAATGAGTTAATGGAAAAATTCAATTATCTTGTATTTCCATTTTTTCTTGAATTATTTGAAGCTCCTTCTTATAATCTCAATATGGATAAAGCAAAATTTGAAACTTTTACAGACATAAACTGTTAGTTCCACTGTCATCTTCAATTCTTAACAAGTTAAGCAAATAACAAATTAGCAGACATTGTAGAAGATTAGACCCCATAATCAATAAACTTGATCTAATTGTTAGCTTATGAGATGTTTTTCCTTAGTTATTTCTTAGTGTGGAAAGAATGCACACACAGCAGTAGTGTGAAAGTAAATTTTTTATGAGTGAAAGCAACGTTTTGATAGTACATTCTCACCAGATAAGAACGGGTTGCCTCCAGAGAGGGAGGGTGGAAAAATGCCTCATGGTCCCATTGCTTTGTTTTATTTTTTCTTTTTAAACATTTTATTAGGGGCTCATACAACTCTTATCACAATCCATACATACATCAATTACGTAAAGTCCCATTGTAATATACCCTTACATACCCTTCTGCCCAGACTGGTCTCCTCCTGACCTCCACTGAGAGGTCATGGTTGTATGTTGGTGAGCGCTGAGTGGGTTTGCTCAAGTGTGCGTGCGACATACTCACGGCTTATGCTCAGACTTGGAGTGGGCATATGTAAGTATTTGTGTGACATAACTGATTCTTACCCCGCCATGTTCTTCACACAGCCTTCTAGTGACTACTCAGTCTCTCAGGAAATCCCTTTTCCTTATAGGTTTTTGCTATGTGTTGCTGATTGGTGGGTTTTTGCAGGACAACCCCCTTTCCCCTACGATTGCTGGCTGTCATCATTCCTTTGAATTGTCATAGTAAAATCCTTATACATTAGAGTTATAATCTTATATATACCCTTGTATATCAAAACACTGAATTATTATAGTTATGACCTTTGTCTCCTCTGTTCAAAGAAATTATTTGCAAATTCCTCACTTTTTAGTTCAGTGATGTTTACTCTTATTTTTAATTTTTGTTTTTTAATTCAATTATCTCTACTCTTAAGGATTTCCTGTTGCCCTAGGGAATTATTATTTTGAACATTTATTTTTACCTTCATAATTTGATAGTTTTATGGCAGTCTTCATTTTAAAAGAAGCATTTATGACTATAAATTAAATACTATATGTTTCAAAATAATGTTTCCTTACTTTTCAAGAGCCCTGCTGGCATAGTAGCTAAGCACTAGGCTGCTCACTAAAAGTTCAGCATTCAAATTCACCAGCTGCTCCGGAGGAAAAAGATTTGGAAGTCTGTTGTACAGAGGGCAGGTCTCTCTTCCATAGGTTCTCCGTGAGTCAAGGTCTACTCAAAGACAGTAGCAATTTTGGTTTGGGTTATTCATTGTCACTTCTCTCCTAGTGTTAAAAATGAAACAGCATTTCTATACAATAAGAGATTTATTCCCACTCAAAGATTTCTAATTGGAAAATGTCCAAATGAACGTTCAAAACGATCTTCTGGAGAGGGAGCATAAGTGGATGTCTTTTATACTCAACTGGTGGAGTGAAATTTCTTTTTTTTTTTTAATCATTAAACAATCATTTTATCGGGGTCTCTTACAGCTCTTATAACAATTATTATCTCTTTTCCCCCTCTTTTTATTCAATCTTTTATGTTTTTTTTGTTTGATGTCTGTCACTGTTGGTTTACCTACTTATATAAGATAAGCAAAGGAAGCAAGCTCAAGGAGAAAGCAATGGGACGGACAGTCCAGAGGGACTTGGGGGGAGAAGGTGGTGGTGAAAGGGGGCGGTGAAATTTCTTTCTTTTTCTTCATTTTATTGGGGGCTCTTACAACTCTTGTTACAAACATACATCAATTGTATCTGACATATTCGTACATATATTCCATCATTCTTTTCTAAATATTTGCTTTCTACTTGAGTCCTTGGTATCAGCTCCTCATTTTCCCCTCCCTCCTTACTCCCTCCTCCCTCATTAACCTTGATAATTTATAAATTATTATTATTTTGTCATATATTACACTGTCCGATGTCTCCTTTCACCTACCTTTCTGTTGTCCGTCCCCCAGAGAGGGGGTTATATACAGATCCTTGTAATCAGATCCCCCTTTCTACCCCACTTTCCATCTACCCTCCCAGTATCGCCACTCTCAGCACTGGTCCTGAAGGGATCATCTGTCCTGAATTCCCTGTTTCTAGCTCTGATCTGTACCAGTGTACATTCTCTGTTCTAGTCGGATTGGTAAGGTAGAATTGGGAAAATGGTAGTGGGGGTGGGAGGAAGCACTAAAGAACTAGAGGAAAGATGTATGTTTCATCATTGCTACACTGCACACTGACTGGCTCATCTCCTGCCCAAGACCCTTCTGTAGGAGATGTCTGGTTGCCTATAGATGGGATTTGGGTCTCTGCTCCGCCCTGCTTTTCATTCACAATGATATGATTTTTTGTTCTTTGATGCCTAATACTTGATCCCTTAGATACCTCATCATCACACAGGCTGGTATGCTTCTTCCATGTGGCCTTTGTTCCTTCTCAGCTAGATGGCTGCTTGTTACCTTCAGGCCTTTAAGACCCAAGACACTATATCTTTTGATAGCCAGATAACATCAATTTTCTTCACCACATTTGCTTATGCACACATTTGTCTTCAGTGATCATGTCAGAAAGGTGGGCATCATAGAATGCCAATTTAATAGAACAAAGTGTTCTTGCATTGAGGGAGTACTTGAGTTAATAGGCCCAATGTCCTTCTGCTACCTTAATACAGCTCAGGGAGAGGAACATGTATGATCAGAGCACATAAATCTATTTCCCCATTATCATATATAAATATATTTACATATGTAAATGCCTGTAATTAGACCTCTATAAATGCCCTTTGCCTCCTAGTTCTTTCCTCTATTTCCTTTTACTTTCCTCTTGTCCCACTATCATGCTCAACCTTCATTTGGGTTTCAGTAATTCCTCTCAGTTACATTGCCCTTGATCAAGTTCTACCAGGCCTTTTACACCCTCCTTGCCACTGATTTTGGATCACTTGTTGTTCCCTTGTCCCTGGGTTTGTTAATACCACTTCTTTTCCCCCCATCTTCCCCTCTCCCACATAACCCTGGAACCATTGGTCCCATTGTTTTCTCCTACAGATTGTTTGTCCAGCCTATCTTTTCTAGATAGACCTGCAGAGATAATAATATGCACACACAAAAACAAGACAGCAAGACAAAACAACAAAAGAAAACAAAATAACAACAATGACAAAAAAGAAAAGCTTATAAATAGTTCAAGGTCTGTTTGTTGACCTTTAAGAGTATTGTATTACCCTTTTTCTGCTCCCCTTGCTGTTCTGTTCCATGCCCTTTGTGTTTTACCTCAGTGTGGTGGGATCAGATTGGGCAGAATTTCCACACTGTGTTTCCAGTGGTGTTCCCTGCAGGGCTGTGGGTCAGTGAGGGATATTGCGTCTCATTGTGGGGTCAGCCATATGGTCCTTTCTGTGCATTGGCTTCTCTGAGCAGGGGTATCATCCTCTAGGCTTGGTGGTCAAGGATGTGCTCTACTCTCTCCTCTTCCCCCTTCATTTGCTCCCTTGTGCTCTGATCATACATGTTCCTCTCCCTGAGCTGTAGCTTCAGTGCTGTCCTCTGAAATAAATTCATATGGGGGTAGGGGTCTATCCCCATAGTTGGGCTTGGGGTGGCCCCTCAGACCTCTCTATTGGTTCCCTACTCCATGCCAGCATGTTGGATTCACATCTTGGGGCACTGAGTTGAAGTCTGGTTGTTGTGAGTTTTATCTCTTGCCTATACCCGTCTAGTCTAGAATGGGAGGCAGCATTGAGGTCGTGATGGCGGGTGGGGGGCAAGGAGGCCTCCAGGAAACAGAGGTATATTATGTGATCCATTACTGCTCTACTGCACCCTGATTGACTCACCCCCTCCCTGTGACCTCTCTGTAGGGGGATGCTCCATTGTCCATAGATGAACTTAGGGTCTCCACTCCAACCCCCCTCCATTCTCCCCATGCATTTTTGTTTGTTTATTTACTGTTGGTTGTGAATCTTCAGGTGCCTGTTGCCCAATCTCGACACCTCACGATTGCACTGGCTGGTGTGCCTCTTCCATGTGGGCTTGTTGCTTCACTGTTGGATGGCCGCGTTTAACTTCAAGCCTGTAAGACCCCAGACACTATATCTCTTAATAGCCGGGCGCCATCCTCTATCTTCACCACATCTGCTATGCACCCATTTTGTCTTCAGTGATCATGTGAGGAGCAGGGGTGAGCATCACGGAATGCCAATTTCTTAGAACAATGTGTTCTTGTATTAAAGGAGGGTATAAGCCAAGGCCCAAGGCCCATTTTCAGCTTCAGTGTATTGCCTTATAAATATATGTACATAGGCCAATACAACTCTTGGTATGGATTAATGTATTTGCATAAGTAATCTCCCTATCTATGCCTTTGCTTCCTAGAGCTTGCCTCTGTTTCCTTTTGCCTCCTCCTGCCCCACCATCGCTTTCTCCCTTCTTCCACCTCTTAGTGCTTCCTCTCCACTAGCTTGGTGTTGCTCTAATACTCACAGGATCTCTACCCTCTCCTAGACGCTGGTTCTGCTTTCCTAGTTGCTCCCCTGTCCATGCTGCCATCCACTCACCACACCCTTCTCACCTCATCCTTACCCCTCTACCTTCCGGGGGCCATTGGCCCCATTGCTTTCTCCCTGGGCTTCCCTCCCTTGGTCCAACCCATATAATTAGGCACCCATTCATGTCCTCGTGTAAACAATAAGGAAACCTACAGTTGAGGAAAGAAAAGGGATCAGAGAAAAAAAAGACCCTAGATAGGTCCAAGTGTATTTGCTGGTCCCCATGGGACCCTCCCCCCTGTCCTGAGGGGTGTTTGGGGGCTGCCCCTCCTCATCCAAAGTCCATTCTTGGGGATCTTCAGGGGCTCTGTGCTCAGCTTTTCTCCTAGTGAAATTTCTTATATGGCTCATCTACCCAAGTCTTTAAACTCCCACCGATTGGGTGGAGCTATGCAAATAGGGTTTGTGTACACCAGTTGAGCAGGTGGGCCAGTTTTTGTTATACCACTCTGGCTATAAGGATGAGTCAGTTTTGAAGCGGCACCACAGAGAGAAATCCTGAGGGCTTTGGACAAACACATTCAAAATCTCTGTCTACAGTGGTGAAGGCCACCAGACCAGGTGCCTCACAAACTGTGGTGCCGGAATTCAGAGGCTCATTTACAAGGTTATGAGGTGCCTTCTCCTCATCTAGTCTGAGGCTGTGGAACTGTGGGTCAGAGTGACAGGTAGGCTGACTTCCTGGCCCATGGAAGTAAAGGCCAAAGGACCATGTGACTGAGAGAGTGTGGACTGGAGAGAAATTTGTCTCCTGCTTGAGATGCCAATATCTCTGGCCTTACTGTTTGCTGATCCTGACTGTGGCAGCCTATTGATTTCCCCAATAACCCCCTTAATTGTAAGGATCATCTGTGACTTCTGTGTGACCATTGCAAGGAATTCTTGAACCTAGTATAGAGGTAGAGTGGCATGGAAGGAATGGTTGGTGTCAAAGTAAGTAATAAAAAATGGGGCATGGAGGCATGTGGCTCTTGTATTGTGGCGATACGAAAACCAAAGGAGGTCAGCTATGTCCCCCTCCATGGCCGTGAACTGCATTCAATTTCAAAGAACTTTGTAGTGTTCAAAAGAGTACAAAGGTAAAACTTATCAGTTGACATTCAATATGTGTTCATAGGTCTCATTTATCAAGAATTTCTATTGGCTGGGGTACACAAACAATCATAATTTCACTCTTTCTGAAGTTGGTTCCTTCTTCGTCACCTCAGAATATGCCCCAGAACAAGTTATATTGGTCACAAATGTAGTCATGAGTCATGTACTCTAAAAAGCATAAGCAAAGGTCTAGAACAGAATAGGTTCCAACTCAGACCTGTATCAATCATTTTAGCTATGTCACCTGCCTCAGGCTTAGAGTGCTCTCTTACTCTAGCAATTTAAACTTGTTATTAAGAGTATTTTCTTGAATCACATGGGGTTTTGACTAATCATTTTGTTACTAACTTCTAACTGAAATGTGTTATATATTTAGATCTTGGTCAAAATTCCTTGGCATTTAAAAAGATTGACTTATGACCTAATACATAATCAGGTTTTGCATATGTGCCATATTGTCTTATAAAAAATGTGTACAGATAGTCCTGATTATGAACAAGTTCCATTCTTAAGTCTATCTAGTCAAATCTGTACAAAAGTCAGAATAGTTAAGAACAGATTTTACTTAATATCGGTTAGTTAAAATCCTGCCCTAGTAAATAGTGTATAGTATACTTTTCGATGTCTAAGAATCATTAAAGAAACACCTCCAAATATAATAAAACATTTTAACACAAACAGTAGTAATAAGCATGTTTTGATGAATACAAAAATGTTACACCTGTTTAATATTATTAACATTGTATTTAACTTAAATTGTTAGTGTAATAAGGTCTTACATGGGTTAGTTTATAACTATGAGTTGGATATCAAAATTTGGCATCAGAAACAGAGGAAGGCTTATTAACAACCTTGAGTATGCAAAGACAACGTTGCTAATTGAAAGTGAGGAGGTTATGAAGCACTTGCTGATGAAGATCAAGGATTTTAGCCTTCAGTATGGATTACAATTCAATGTAAGGAAACAAAAAATCCTCATAACTAGACCAATAAGTAACATTATGATACATGAAGAAAAGTTTGAAGTTTTCAAAGATTTTTGTCTTGCTTGAATGTATAATCAATTTTCAAGGAAGCAGCAATCAAGAGGCCAAATGACCATTACATTGGGTAAATCTGCTAAACAAAACATCTTTAAAATGTTGAAAAACCAGGATGTTACTTTGAGGACTAAAGTGCACCTGACTAAGTCATGGTATTTTTAATGGCCTCACATGCATATGAAAGTTGGACATTGAATAAGGAGGATGGAAGAAGAATTGGTGAGTTTGAATTGTGGTGCTGGAGAAGAAGACCGAAAGTGCCACGAACTGCCAAAAGAAAAAAACAGGTCTGACTTGCAAGAAGTACAATCAGAATGCTCCTTAGAATGCTATCAGGAGAGACCAATCCCTGGAGGACACTATGCTTGGTAAAATATAGGGGCAACAAAAATGAAAAAGACCTTCAAAGAGATGGATTGGCGGTGGCTGCAACAATGAACTCAAACATAAAAACAATTGTGAGAGTGGACCAGGCAGCATTTCCTGCTGTTGTACTTGGGGTCACTGAGAGTCGAAACCAACCCAATGCACTTAACAACAACAACCACAACATAGGTAGTGTATTAGCGAGTAGATTACTCTCACTCCCTCTCTAGCCAGCCCAGGATGGGACAGTCTCCCTCAGGGGTTTGCCTGGGTCCGTTCTTGCTGGACCATACTGTGCATTGCACACAGTGGTTGCTGGAACCTGGCTCAATGTTGTAAAGTTTTATGTCCAACATAATGACTGTGTCTCGGTCATGTTTCTGTCCCCAAGTCTATAGTTCCACATGTAATTTTGATATATTGATCTGCCACCAATCATGAACTTGTGACAGTTTCCGTTGAGTTCCCTGCCTTATTTAAGCAGCTGTGTGGTTATGAATCCTTGGATGTCATAATCATGGGGATGATGTGTCTTTGCCTTATCTTTAATAAATGTTCTCCTTAAATCCTATTGGAGATTGAGGTCTCCTTTGTACCCTAACAGAGTGTTTGATCAAATTCAAGTCAAATAGGAATATTGGCATCATTTTCCTTTGAATTGATAATGATGGAGTTTTATAAAAGGAGAAGGTTAAGAACAAAAATTTGGCCTGACCCTGTGATTTCTCTCCATTCCTCTCTGCCTTCTGTTGGACACAATTTGGGTTATTTGGGGGCCTGTCTGGAGGAAGTCAATTCATGAGACAGAGATGGAAAAGAATTCAAGAGGATTTGAGAAAGAGTGAATTTTTCCAAAAAAGAAAAAGCCTCCCAGAGCAGCAAGCAGGTCAAGGAGTATTTTAAAGACAAGGCTTGGGGGAAGGGATCTTCTGGTGCAATCAGGCTTGAGATAAACTATCTGGTTCTCAGACTGTTCTCTTTGTTTGAAGGGGTGTGTCTGCATTCTACCTGCATCTATTGTTAGTGAGTTCTATCCTGCAAATTGTCCAGGTACTCCAGTACACTATACCAATAGGCAGTGTGTTAGAAAGTGGATTATCTTCGAAATACTTCTGCCCCATAATAACCCAATAGGTCAAATTTAATCTGGGGCACTAGACCTCTTTAGGGTGTTGGAAAGCAAGGATTTTCCTTTGAGGACTAAGGTGTGCCTGACCCCTGACTTGATATTTTTAATTGCCTCATGTGAAAGTTGGACATTGAATAAGAAAGGTTTTAGAAGAATTATGGTGCTGTTGAAGAATATTGAAAGTACTATGGACTGCCAAAAGGACAAACAAATCTGTTTTGGAACAAGTAGGGCCAGAGTGCTCCTGAGAGGCAAGGATGACAAGGCCTTGTCTTACATACTCTGGACATTCTGTTAGGAGAGACCAGTCCCTGGAGAAGGACATCCTGCTTGATAAAAGAGAGGGGCATCAGAAAGGAAGGCCCTCTTGGGATGATGGACACGGTGGCTGCAGCAATGGGCTCGAGCATAAGAACAATCGTGAGGATGGCACAGGACTGGGCAGGGTTTCATTCTGATGTCTGCGAGTTACAACTGGCTTGATGGCACCTAACAACAACATGGCAAAGCAGAATTCCCCCTGTGGGTTTGTGAGGCTGTCAATCTTTATGGGTGCAGAAAGTCACATCTTTCTCCCTCAGAACAGCCAATTGATTTAAACTGCTGATCATGCAGTTATCAGCCCCAGGCCCCTAGGCTCCTCCTTCCAATTGAAGTGGGTTAATTTCCAACTTCCAAAAAGAAACAGCAAAGGTTTACCAATTTGTCATCAATTCCAACAAGATTGTAAAATTGAAAGGGAAGAGCGCAAAGTTCATGAAGCACCTGTGAGATGTGGGCCTCAGTTGGGATCACTTGTCCTGGAACAGGGCGGGGAGTAAAACTGGATATGGCAAGACCGAAGACAGAGGTGAAAGTGGCTCCCTGCCTAACAGAGTGGGACTGGAAAAGCTCCCGGAGTCAGGTCTTCTCTCAATGAACTGTTAAAACTATTTTACACGGATATTGTGTCAGTGGCCAACAACCAGAGCCAACTTTTGGATGACTCTTGGGGCTACATTCCCTGACTCCCTTGCATCTGGAGTCATTTGGTGGAAACAGCATATCTGATTGAAGTTCCCATCATCCCTCACTTCTTGCAAATCAACTCTCTGCCATCCATGGATTCCCACTTACAGTGACCCTATAGGACATGGCTAAACTGCCCCTGTAGGTTTCCAAGCCTGACTTTATGGCAGTAGGAAGCCTCTTCCTGCTTCTGTGGACTGACGGGTGGTTTCAAATTGTGGACAATGTTGCATCCCATAATGTAACCGCTAGGCCACTGGGACTCCTGAAGGAACCCATAAGTACATGTGTTCAGGCCATAGCTTCTATCTTAGGAACCCCTAATAAAATTCTCCTATGTTACCGCTACATCTGACAGAGTAATAGTTTCTTTTGATAGAGCCAAATATCTAACTCCAGTAACACAGTAGTCACTGTATCTGGGGGGAATTTTACTTCAGCAGGTCCCACACACAGTGGAATGATGGTCTCTGGAAGTGCCCTTAAACAGTGGCGAATGAAAATTGGCAAATACTCAACACAAGAACACTTTGTCCTAATAATTCGGCAGTCTGAGATGCTCACCTGCCTGGCACGATCACTGGTGACAATGGGTGCACAGGCAAATGTAATGAAGAAAGCTGATGGTGCCCAGTTACCAAAAGATATAGCACCTGAAGTCTTAAAAACCTGAAGATAAACAAGCAGCCATCTAGCTGAGAGACAACAAAACCCACATGAAAGAAGCACACCAGCCTGTCCCAACTAGATCACTGAGGACAAAGTGGGTGCATAAGCAAAAGTTGCGAACAAAACTGATGGTGCCCGGCTATCAAATGATATAGCATTAGGGGCCTTAAAGGCTTGCGAACAATCAGGCGGCCATCTAACTAAGAAACAACAAAGCTCACAAGGAGGAAACACACCAGCCTACCCTGACGCTAATGCTGAAGACAAAGCAGGTACGTGGGCAAGTGAGGTGAAGAAAACTGATGGTGTCCAGTTGTCAAAATATATAGAATCTGGGGTCTCATAGGCTGGAAGATAAACAAGGGGCCATCTAGCTGAAAACCCACAAATCCCACATGGATAATGCACACCAGCCTGTGAAGGCATTGAAGGGATCAGGTATCAGGCATCAAAGACAAAAAACAAGAAACATAGCATTGTGAATGAGGGGGAGTGCAGAGTGGGGACCCAGGGCCCATCTGGAGGAAATTGGACATCCCCTTGCAGAAGGGCTGTGGGGAGGTGAAGAAACAGTCAGAGTGTAGTATAGCAATGATGAAACATACAATTTTCCTCTAGTTGTTGAATGCTTCCTCCCCACCACTATCATGATCCCAATTCTACCTTACATAACCGGCTGAACCGGGAGATGTACACTGGCATTGATAGGAGCTGGAAATACGGGGAATCCAGGACAGATGAGCCCCTCAGGAACAGTGGTGAGAGTGGCGATATTGGGAGGGTGGAGGGAGGGTCAGGGAGAAACGGGAAACAAATGACAAGGTCTACATGTAACCTCCTCCCTGGAGGATGGACAGTGGAGAACTGGGCGAGGAAGATGTCGGATGGTGTAAGAGATGATAAAATAATTAGTTATAGGGCGGACTAGGCGGGCACAGTGGAAGGTAGAAAAAATTATTTATAAATTATCAAGGGAGAGGGGAGAGGGGGGAGTGGGGAGGGAGGAGAAAATGAGGAGCTGATGCCAGGGGCTCAGGTGGAGAGTGGGTGTTTTGAGAATGATGATGGCAACACACATACAAATGTGCTGGACACAAATGATGTATGTATGGATTGTAAAAAGAGTTGTATGAGCCCCTAATAAAATGATTTAAAAAAAAAGAAAATTGGCGAATAACTCTTTTGATACCATTGTCTGTTTGGTTGGATGGCTCTGGGATGTCAGTTTATACTGATGCCAAACTCCCCAGGACCAACGAGCTTCAGCGGCAAGAGTAGAAGGCTTGCTAGCCCACCATGGACTGGCAACTATCCCTTTTTTGTATCACCTTTCTTCTCCTGAAGGCGTGTTTCCTTTTCTCAAATGGACCCTTTGCACATCGTATCCTAGGAATCCTGCTCAGAACCAGATCAAGATAATATCCATTTCAAAAACATACCTATTTGTGTCCAGGGACTGATGAGAGACTGTCCCGTAAAACTTGTCATATTTTACTCCTTTCTTTAACTCTTTACTCATTTTCCTTTTAACATCCTTTTCCCCCACTTTGGACTGTTATAAAATTTAAAATGCTATGTGACATATATATATATAATGCTCTGTGATATATATATAATGCTATGTGATATATATATATCATGCACACACACATTTGCCTATTCAGCCTTTTTTATATGTAAAATTCAGTGACAGAAATTACAGAGATCATGTGCAAACATCTATGCGTATTTCCCCATTTTTCATAACCGTAATCAGAGACTCACTAGTTCCTAAAAATGGATCCTTCCTTTTCTCCCTCTATCCCATCAAAAACAAAAAGCAAAGTTTCTGCTATTGAATCCATTCCGACTCACAGTGACCCTACAAGACAGGCTGGAGCTGCTCCTGTAGGTTTTCGAACCGCAACTGTTCAGGGGAACAGAAGCCTCATCTTTGTCTCCAGAACAGCCTAACACTCAGTGCCCTCCGCCACCACGGCTCCTCCTCCAGCCTCTGCTAACCATGAATAAACTTTAGTTTCTCTGCATCTGCCTATGCTAGGTGTTTCATAGAAATGATATAGTAATCAATATTCATCCTTTTGCGAATGAATTCTTTTTGAATTAACAGCTTTATTGACAGAATTCAGGGACCATGCAATTCAATGGTTTGAATATCTTTTTAAAAGAGATATGCTATCATCATGATCAATTTTAGAGCATGTGTCAGTCCGGGTGGACTAGAGAAACAAATCCGTAGACACTCACATGTATGTAAGAGAGATTTTTATATGAAGGGTAATTGTACATTAAGAAAGCATCCCAACCCAGTTCAGTCTAAGCCCATAAATTCAATATTAGCCCATATGCCCGATACCAATCCATAAAGTCCTCTTCAGACTCATGAAACACATGCAATGATGCTGAATGCAGAAGGATCACAACTTTCTGTCAGAGAGCAGAAAGTCTTTGGATCCAGTGGCATTGTAAGCATCTCAGTGCTGGCAGGGGTCTCTACGTGGCTTCTCCAGCTTCAGAGGTCTGGTTGCATCAGGGTAGGTCCATGTGGCTTCTCCAGCTCCCAGGGCTTAGTGCCATGTGTCTTGTCAGTAGAGCATTGTCTTTGGGAGTGAGAAGGCAGAGAGATAGTGTCTCCCAGAATGCTCAGGAGAAGGCCATGCCCACACAGAGGCCTCCTTGGCTATGATCCGATTGAGAGACTAGACTCCATCCCTTCACTCATAATCCTTTCAAACCGACACCAGATTATGTAACTACCACAAGCATTTTCTTCATTTTTGTACTCATTATTACTAGCAGCCCACACCCCAGCATGTCCTATATGGCAGTTACATAATTGTGAAGGAGTAGAGTCTACCTTGTTAATCAGGTCATAGCCAATGAGATCTCCGTGGGGGCATGGCCTTCTCCTGAGGATTCTGGGGACTCCAGGCTTCCTCCCTGGATGTGGGACACACTTTCTCTGCTTTGTCTTCTATTGACAAGCCACATGGAGCTACACTTATGGAGCAAGAGCCCTGGAGCTGGAAGAGCCATCTGGAGACCCACACTGGTGCTGAGATGCTTCCACCACCACTGGATCCACAAGACTTTCCACTCACTGGCCTGTGATCTTCCTGCATTCTGCAACCAGCGTCATTGCATGTTTTGCATGAGTCTGAAGAGGAATTTATAGACTGTTATTGGACATATGGGCTAATATCAGACTTATAGACCTACATTGGACTGGGCTTTCATAATGTTTTCTTAATATACAATTACCCTTTGATATAAAGCTCTTTCGTATACACATATAATTCTCCCTCGATTTGTTTCTCTAGTTTACCCAGACTAACACATCCTACCACAACTCTAAGAAACTATTAGTCTAAATTCTCTATTGCAGTGGTTCTCAACCTGTGGGTCACGACATCTTTGGGGGCCAAATGACCCTTTCACAGGAGTTGCCCGATTCATAACAGTAGAAAAATTACAGTTATGAAGTTGCAATGAAACTAATATTCTGGTTTGGGGTCACCACAACTTGAGGAAATGTATTAAAGGGTCACGGCATTAAGACGGTTGAGAACCACTGCTCTATAGATTTATGGATTTCATACAATGAAAATCATACAGCACCTTCCCCACAGCAATAACAAAATAAAACACTGGGAGGGTAGAGGGTGATGAAAAGGGGGAACCAATTACAAGGATCTACATGTGACCTCCTCCATGGGAGACGGACAACAAAAGGGGGGTGAAGGGAGATGCCGGATAAGGCAAGATATGACAAAATAATAATCTACAAATTATCAAGGGCTAATGAGGGAGTGGGGAGCGGGGAGGGAGGGGATAAAAGAGGACCTGAAGCAAAGGGCTTAAGTGGAGAGCAAATACTTTGAAAATGATTAGGGCAAAGAATGTACAGATGTGCTTTATACAATTGATATATGTATATGTATAGATTGTGATAAGAGTTGTATGAGTCCCTAATAAAATGTTTAAAAATTGCCTCAAAAAGAAAAGATAGAAAACTAGAACAAATTTTAAATAGGTCAGATAAGAAAACAAATGATAATATATTAAAATGCAACCTTCCTATTTCTGTATTAATTCAATTTCTGATGCACCCTGTGTGGGGAAGAGTATGTTGTAGAGGGCTTTTCGCTCCCTGCATTCCGTTCTTCCTACCTTTCCCCATCTCTCTTCTTTCTTGCTCGGAAATGACAGCTCACCTAGATAAATGCAAACCCCGCGCTGACACTAACACATGGACCAGTTTCGTGTTTTCCCTCAACCATTGGGAAGCCTGAAGGGGCCTCTGAGAACACTTCATTGCACTTGTTATGTATTGGAAGTAGATGGTGAGGGCTTTTCTTCCCCAGAGAAAAGCTAGTAAGTTTCTCCCAAGTGGAGTTTGCCACCACCACCGAGGAAAGCACACAAGACATCACGACAGTAGATGGACAAAATATTTAATAAGCAAAGCTCACTTCAATCATGGAACCACCCACAATAGAACAGCATAGCATAGCATAGAAAGTCAATGACATCTAGGGATATGATACTGGGTTTTATAGGGTTTGGGTGGCAGTACCCCATTGACTCACCTCAGTGCTCATCCTGCTTTCCCATTGGCCCCTATTTTTACATCCCAATTGTCTCTTATTCCAGTGTAATGGTTGGTCTTGTGACCTCCAAGGATACAATCAACTAAATCCTTTTTAAGACACTCAAATTCAATGCTCTCTTCTCCACTTCAGACACACAACATGCTCAGTGCAGAGAAAAGGAACAGAAAGATATCAAAACAAGCTCCAGGAAACAGCAACTTGTTTTCAAGGTCAAGACCGAGAAACACTGAAGAAATCCAGTCTTACAGACTAAGAAAATTATTCTATCCTAACCAGATCTTACAGCTGTCAGATAGGGAAGTTTTCTTGTAGACAATAGACAGACCCCAATCTAAAATTAAGAGAATCAACAGTCCTCTCATTTGTGGAATCGGTACAGATTTTTACCTCAGAGGTAAAGAGGATGCAGAATTGCAGGGGAATCTGGAAGCCACTCATCTTCTTTGCCTGGGTTAGTAAGACTCTGGTTCATGGTGGTGACGAATGAAGAATGGTGCTTATTTGTGCTAGTAGACTTTCATTCTCTAGCCAGCTGACCAGCTTCTGTATCTCCTAATTGCTAGATCGGCCAGTTAGAAAAGAGTCTTCTTTTCTTTTCTCTCTCTTTCTTTCTTTCTTTCTTTCTTTCTTTCTTTCTTTCTTTCTTTCTTTCTTTCTTCAAACTGTCTAGGAACAAGCCAAGGTTTGCCCAACTCTTCAGTACTCTTGCTTTAGCTAAACCAACAATATATTAAGATGGATTAAGTCCTTGGCTTCTGGTGTCCTCAGGTCAGGTACCCTAATACATCATAAATCTATTTGGGGGCATCTTCATTTCCTAGATCTATGGATCTCCAAGGAAAGGTCTCACCACCTCCCTGGGTGGGACTTCCACAGTCTGTCACAGGAAATTTTAAGGGGGATTAGCCCAATAAGCTGTAAACATAACCTTTGGAAGTTTTATAATCCTCTAGTATAAGGATATCTAATCTGTTATTTGTCTACTTGCTTCATAAAGGCTCACAAGCCCCCTAACTGAAATCCCATGTCTTTAAATCTTGCATAATTGGGGGCCTAGAATAGATTAATTCTGATTTTAAATAATGGCTTTCTAAGACTGAGGGACACAGAAGAAGGAAACCACCCTTTTTTGGTCTCCTGAAAAGCTAGCTGTGGGCCTTAAAGGATAGGTAGGGTACAGTTAAAACTGGGCAAGAGGCTGGAAACAGCAGATATATTGCCAACGTGCCATAGCCAACACAGAAAAGGTCGAAACCTCTTTGCCCTCGGGTCTTCATGTGGTGCGTCAGCATGTGCTGATTGCAATGGAATGAGAACTTCTCTAGATGTGACTCTCAGAGCGAGCTTTACCAATCTTTGTGTCTCAACATTTACTCTGCCTTTGAGCGTGAAAGGTGAGGACAACAATGATCAACTGCTTCATGACGCCAGGTTGCACCGCTCCTGTCTTTTCTTTGGACCACAAGTAGGTGGAATCATAAAGAATTGTTTCCAATGAGTGGACCATGCCACACAGCCCCTATATGGCTCAGTCAGTGGCTTAGCAACCACAGAAAGAGGGAGGACATGCTGCTTGTCTTTGGTTTGGAGAGGAGAAAACCTCCGTGACCCTAAAAATCTAAAGGAGTCCAAAGAAAAGAGACACCGTTGAAAAACCAAATAAACTTTTAAAAGCCTAGAGACCCTGGCATGATCTACCTCAGGTTTAGGAAGGGCAAACCTAAAGAAAAGCAATTGCCCAGACCATCCCCCCAATGTGACATGTTGAAAGTCACTGTAGCCATCTCCTCTGCTTCAGAGAAAGGCTAGCAAGTTTCTCCCGAGTGGTTTGCCACCACAACAGAGGAGACACACATGACAGCAAGAGTAGACAGTAAGTGGAGCAAGGAGGTAATAAGCAAACAATGCTTCAACCATGAAGTGGGTTCTATTACAGTTTTAAGGAAGCCAACGATGTCTAGTAATAGGATACTAGATTTTATAGGGGTCGAGTAGCAGTACTTCATTGGCTCACCTCAGCCCCTTTCAGCTTTCCCATTGGCTCTTATCCGTGCATCATGTAATCCACGGCTTGTCCTCCTCCTAATCATGTGAGGCAGTGTTAGTCTATTTGATAGGTTATCTGGATGTAACCTCTGGAAAGCATAATGTGAGGCAATTTCGGACTGGACATCCTGACCTCTAGCTAACCTGCCTAGTGCTTGTACCAGGATCAAGATCAGTTGTGCGAATAGAACAAGGAAGTTCTGCAGGTTGACAATCAGGAAAGGGGTGGGTCAGGATTGTATCCTCTCCCCATACTTATTCAATCTGTATGCTGAGAAAATCATCAGAGAAGCTGGATTATGTGAAGAAGAATGTGGCATCTTATTTGGGGGAAGGCTTATTTACAATTTGTGATACGCAGAGACACCACTTTGCTTGCTGAACATGAAGAAGACTTGAGGCACTCGCTGATGATCAAGGATGGCAGCCTTCAGTGTGGATGACAAGTCACTCTAAAGATACCAAGGCTATGCACATTCTTCAACTACGGTCAAAGGGATGCACCACAGGCTCACTCTGTGTGTGGATTCAGCAAATGGATTTTGGGCTTCCACTTTTATCCATTGCCTTCTGCAGACCTGGTGTTCAGAATGGAAAATCGGATTCTGTTCCCAGCTCGGATTTGGATTTTGTTATTTACAATACTAGGATTGCACAGGCTGGTGTGCTTCTTCCATGTGGACTTAGTTGACACCTCACTTAGGTGATGGCATGTTTGAAGACAGCCTTTAAGACCCCGGGTCCTATTATATCTGACAGCCAGTTACCATGTGATTGGTTTATTTGTCACACTTTGCTATAGCACCCATATCTTCAGTGATCTCTTCATGAGGGCTGAGCATTAAGAGCTAATTCATGAGGGTGAGCATCATAAGAACTACTTGTTCTTAGATTAGGGTTAGAATTAAGTGTGAACCCAAGATCCATTCATACATCTAATGTGTCAGGATATCTATGGTTCATCTTAGAGACATCTTTATCATTTTATTTTAGAGAACTTTATCAATGATCCCCATGGGTTATAAGACAATTTTCTTGATAGTGTCATTAATTTAGCCAATAGTATAGAATTTAAAACACCATTAGACAAGAATGTTATACCAATGTCAACCAGCTATCACCTCAAATATATGAATTGTTGACTTGTACAGATTAAACTCATAAATTAGTAGACACCACAAAAACTGGGACTTGGTGATAGAGCAAACTTTTCAATAATTTTCATTCACATCTGGAAACCCGTGCCTACAAGATTAATGCATGCTATAAAAAAGCAAGGAGGGTATTAAAATAGTAAATATATAGTTGTCCCAGCCCACCATTGACTGAACATCCTCAAAGCAATGGATCCAAACCATAACCCAATGGCCACCAGTTCTATACCCTTGGAATAGCAGTCATCTGCTTCTTCTCACACTAGGGAGTTTCATCATATTGGTTTCTGGGTGGTATTGTCCGGTTTCTGTGCCCATAGTGATCTAGTTTTATTTTTTATAATGCTGGTCTTGCTTTTATGAATTCCTTTAGTTTTCCATGTCTGGAAACTTTTATTCCTTTATTTCTCTTTTGTATCAGAGGGATAATTTTGCTTGGTATGGGATTCTTGGTTGGCAGTTATTGTTTTCACGCCATTGCCGTCTTGTCTGCATAGTTTCTGCTAAGAAGTCTGAGCTTATCTTTATTTTTGTTTATCAATTTGGTATGCGACCTTTTTTTCTCTAACTGTCCTCAGGATTCTCTCCTTTTCCTTGAAATTAGAGTTTAATTATGTGATACTTTTATTTCAAGGTCTATTCTATTTGAGGTTCTCCGAGCTTCTTGAATAGTTATTTTCTGCTCCTTAGTGATGCTGGAGAAATGTTCTTCCATGACTTTATTTTCTCTGTAGATTTTTTTGTTTTCTTCTTATTCCTTGATTCTGATGAGATATAGGTTATTTATGTTGATAGCTTCCCATATCATTTTCAGACTTTCTTTCAATTCCTTTGCTATATTATTATTGATTATTTTTGTTTGACTGTAACAGTGTAATTGTATTCAAGCTCATTGACTCATTTGGCCTCTTCTTCCATTCTATTTCTTAGACATTTTATTATATTGTTGGATTGTTATCTCATCTGTCATTTGGGATTGGTCTGGGCTTAAGGATTTTAGTTTTTCAATATCTTCCCTTGTTCTCATGTGTTCTCCCCAAATCTCCGGAAAAGACTTGAACATAGTTCTTCTGAATTCTATACCTGGTAAATTGACCTCTTCTTCAGAGTACCCCATTGGGTTGATGTGAGTTTTGGTGGTTTGTGTTTGTTTTGTCTTTGTTTGTTTGGTTTCCTGGTGTCAACTACTCTTTCCTTGGCATTGTAGCTCCCCTATTATTGGTGTGTCAGTTGCTTGGTTGTGTTGAGGTATTTGTCTTTGTTTAGTGACATAGGAGAGGTATAATAGGAGTTGGAAATATATTGTGGTGAAATGGAGAAAACAGAAGAAAGATATATATATGTGGGTTAAGTTGGGGAGAAGAAGACCAAAAATAAAATAAAAGTAGTGGTAGTAATAATAATTGGCTCTCTGGATAGGCCAATAAATTTGAAAAACATAATGGTAAAATGTATTTTAAGAGGTGTAATCAGGTTTAACTAAGTTCAATGGAAATATATTTCACAAGAAAATAGAAAGAGTAAAAAGAGAAAATGAATGGATGTGCAGGGACACAAGAGATAAAATATAAAATACTTGGGTATGGCCTTGTATAGGGTGCTAATTTCTACTGCTATGAAAACATAAATGTGGGCATGTCAGTACCCTCAGATATGGGGTGGGGGGAAATCTTTATTTGGGTCAGTGTACCAGAATTTAAAGAACTGCCTATTTTTGCCTGAGGGAATGGATATTCTCAGGAACAGAAGAAAGCACCAGAAGAGGACACTAGAAGAAGATAGTTGAGTATTCCCAAAACATCACAAAAGTATTGTAATAGGACAAAGTGCAAAAGCCAAATAAAATAATACAAAGTGGAAAATAAAACCAGCTTGTCAGTGGAGAGTCTTGTTCTTTGATAGTGTTATTTTATACACAAGTGTGCTGAGTTTGGGAAGGGGACAAGTGAAGGGGGAGCACACAGGAAACGAACAGAAAGAGGACACAAGAAGAAGGAGAAGAAGGAAAGAAAAGTTAAGCTTGGGTACTGATTATGTCTGCACCAAGCTGCCCATGCAGCGCTCTCTCCCAGAAGCCAGAGAAGTAATCGGTTTGGCTGGTTGGGTTGTCTCAGGGGCTGGGAACCCCCAGCTCTCCTATGGAGTGGTGTCGCTTGTCAATGGCAAAGGGAGTCTGTCAGCAGCTATTGTTGCTCTCCCTCTTTAAGAAACTTGGGTCGACTTCACTTTCTGCTGAAATTCTTGTGTCAAGTAAATGCAAGGTATCTCCCCTAGTGGATATGCTCCGGTAGTTGCTGAAGAAATATTCCTGTGTGTGTTAACTGGCAGCCATCTGGCAGTCATCTACAGGGTTAGCAGCATCTTTTTAGTCATGTTTGGAAACAGATGATTAGGATTGTCAGCTTGTCATGGAGCTGCTGGGTGGGTTTGAGCCATCAGCTCTTCTCATAGCAAACCAGCTTCTATCATTGTACCACAAAATCTGACCCAGCCTGTTTATGAGTTATTAACCTACACTGCACTGACTGCACTTTTATTTTTATAAAATCATTTTATTTTAAAATAAAATAAAACGTACAACTCTTATCACAATCCATACATACATCAATTGTATAAGGCACGCTTATACATTCGTTGCCCTCATCATTCTCAAAATTTGCCTTCCACTTGGGTTCCTGGAATCAGCTCCTCATTTTCCTTTTCCTCCTCCCCCTCCCTCCCCATGCCGCCCTCCCTCATGAACCCTTAATAATTTATAAATTATTATTTTATCTTATCTTGCAATGCCCGGCGTCTCCCCTCACCTACTTTTTGGTTGCCCATCCCCTAGAGAGGAGGTTATATGTAGATCTTATAATCAGTTCCCGCTTTCTATCCCCCCTTCCCTCCCAGTATCGCCACTCTCACCATTGGTCTGAGGGGTTCATCTGTCCTAGATTCCCTGTGTTTCCAGATCCCAACTGTACCACTGTGCATCCTCTGGTCTAACCAGGTTTGCAAGGTAGAATTGGGATCATGATAATTGGGGGGGAGGAAGTGTTTAAGAACTAGAGGAAGATTGTGAGTTTCATTATTGCTACACTGAACCCTGAGTGACTCATCTCCTCCCCACTATCCCTCTGCAAGGGATGTCCAGTTGTCTACAGATGGGCATTGGGTCTCCATCATGCACGCCCCTCATTCATGATATGATTTCCCACCCCACCCCTGCCTTTGTTCCTTGAAACCTGGTCCCCTCGGCCCTTCATGATCACACATGTTGGTGTTCTGCTTCCATGTGGGCTTTGTTGCTTCTGGGCTAGATGACCGCTTGTTTACTTTTAAGCTTTTAAGCCCCCAAATGCTATATCTCTCGACAGCTGGGCACCGTCAGCCTTCTTCACCACACTTACTTATGCACACATTCATCTTCAGCATTTATATGGGGAAGGTGATCACACAATGATGGTTTTTGTTCTTTGGTGTCTGCTACCTGATCCCTTCAACACCTCATGTTCACACAGGTGTGTGTGCTTCTTCTCTGTGGACTTTGTTCATTCCCAGCTAGATGGCCACTTGTTTGTCTTCAAGCCTTTAAGACTCCAGATGCTATATCTTTTGATAGCCGGGCACCATCAGCTTTCTTCACCACGTTTGCTTATGCACACGTCAGTCTTCAGGGAACATGTTGGGAAGGTGGGTATCATGGAATGATCATTTAGCAGAGCAAGGTGCTATTGTATTTTGGGAGTGTGTGCGAAGAGGCCCAATGTCCACCTGCTACCCTACTACTGAACTTATAAATATATGTACATAGGTCTATTTCCCCCATAATCATAATATATTTACATGTGTACATGTCTGTATTTAGGCATTTATGTATGCCCTTTACCTCCTACTCCTTTCCTCTATTTCCTTACTCTTTCCTCCTGCCCCACTACCATGTTCGGCCTTCATTCTGATTTCAGTAATTCCTCTCAGTTACATTGCCCTTGGTCACTCCCTACCAGTCCTCCCATCCCCTCCCTCCACTGGTTTTGAACCATTCGTTGTTCCCTTGTCCCTGGGTTGGCCAACACCTCCTCCCTTCCCCTACTTCCCACACTCTCATGTCCCTCCAGGACCATTTGTCCTGTTATTTTCTTCTCACATTGTTTGTCCAGACTATCTTATCTAGGTGGACCTGCAGATATAGTCATATGTGCATACAAATGCAGATGGCTTTGACAGCGCCCAAGTGGCACATAGAACATGGCGTTGACAGCAACAACACTGACAAACTAACAAACCAAAAAGCTACTGGCATACAAAATTTAAAAGAAGAGGAAAAACAAAATAAAAAGACAGAAAAAAATAAAGGCTGTTAGTAACTTAAGGTCTGTTTGTTGACCTTTAGGAGTGTTTTCTGGATGAGTCTGATGGGGTGCCACGTCCTGGCCCCAAAGTCCATCCTTTATACGCCCTCGCTACCTCCTTATTCAGATTCTATCGCCGCTCCATTGCACACCCCCAGTGTTTTGCCTCAGTGTGATGAGGTCAGCTCAGTCCCACATCCCACACTGTGTGTCCGGTGCTGTCCCATGTAGGGCCATGGGTCAGTGTGACTGCACTTTTATAAGTTGGTCTTTGGTAAGTTATATTTTTTTTGAGACTCATAGTTGGAAAACATAGAAATACCTGACAGGAAATTATTTGGAGTATCAGAATTTGCCAAAAATGAGTATTTGATTTAAAATTTCATTAAATTTTTGTTTCTAAAGACACAATCCCTAGAAAAATGTCCTTTCAGACATTCCATATCTCGTCAGCATACTCCGTCTCAGGGCACAGCAGTCAAAATATTTCCAGTTCATCCCCTGAAGATCTCCTGGAGCCTCTGTTACTGGGAGCAACTCTTCTCTCCGGACGTGTGGAAATGGATTTATAATCACCCCAGCATCTTATCCATTGCTTAAGATACTTCTGAGGTATGTTCCACACAGCCGTCCAAAGTTCCCAGCAGTACTGAGCCCCAGTGACCCTTGGTAGTGGGTTAGTACTTAATAGCAAACATACTTCAGCCCAAGCGCTGGCTTCATTTTAAACTCTGAAGCAGGTCCAGCGTCGTCTTGAGTATGCTGGAGGCACTTTCTGATCACCACACTGCCAAGGTAAGGTGTCCCAAGGAGGCAGGGAGATTTTTGCTTGTGGGGATACAGAATAATGAAATACACACAAAGATGAAACGAGTTTGATATTTAAGGGAGTCCATCCACATAATTAATATAATAATATAATATAGCCTAGAAGAATCTCAGTTAAGAGAACTTAACCAAGCGTCTTCCATAGCTGTGACTCTAAGCTGACCCCACTAACTTGTCTCAGGATAGCCCGTGGTTGTGTCTAGGCACAAATTCTCATGAATACTCGCAAAGTCAAAGACTCAATTCTGAGTATTGGAGAGGAGACTGTAATTGATTAGAATGATAAATCTTCCTCGAACGATCCAAATCTTGTCACTTGATCTCCCCTCTGATACACTTGGGCTTGTTCTTGTTTTTAGTATTCTCTGCGTGGTATTTTTTCCTCGTATTAGGATTTATCACTGTTGTACTTGACTCTTATGTGTTTTGCTATGTTTTTCGGTATATGAAACCCAGGGTTGACGACCCTATAGAGAGAACAACTAGAATAAATGTTCCTGGGGACTACAAAGGGGGGGCATGAGGGTAGCGAGTTAAATGGGATCTGGTATCAAGGAGCTCAAGAAGGAAGCAAATGCTTTGAAACAGATTTTGGTAGCAATTGTACAATACTACTTGATGTGATTGAACTATGGAATGGTATGTTGTCTGGATTAACTCCTAATAAAATGGTTTGAAAACAAAAAAGCATAAAGCTCAAAAACAAACAGAAACAAACAAAGAAAGATTTAACCTCTCCTAATGAGTAGCTACAAGGTGGCCCAAATCCCGTTGCTGGTGTTTGTTGATTTGGATACATTGCAAACCTGTAGGGGAGGGGGGCAGAGGGGGAGACGACAATTCTTATCTGAGTGTTAGGAACTTTCTCTCTCCATTCATTAAGTGCCAGAACCTGCATACCCAGTCTGTCTCCTCCAGATTGTCTCTAGTGCGGAAGATCTGTAAATTAAGAACTTTTTTTAAAACAAAACTTTATTTTCACAGTTTGTGCCATTCATTCCAAGATTTGAGTCTGAACAACTGTTTCACTCAGCCTGTATAGATATCCTGTGAAACAAAGGGATAAAAAGACAGATATTTGAAAGAAGGATTCCCTGTTCTCCTTTCTATGAATGTGAAAATAAAACTTAGAATCTTCAGGATCCGCCTGATTTCTGTAGCTGGCAACAATGACTGGGTAATGAGGGTCCTCTTTGTGGCTACCTGGCAAACATACTGGTGAACATGAAGGGATCATTCTGGGAGCCTTCCCATAGACCGAAACCCACAGTTGAACAGCTTTCCCTGGAAGTCTGGAGGCTCCCATAAATTTCCCAAACTAGGGAAGTCCAGGAGATTTCTCCTGATCCCAAGGGGTCCTTAACTCTCGAGAGCTCTTCATCCTCCATCTCTCAGTTGTCTTCACCTAGGATTCAATAGTCTTCGCTTCAGGTTTGGACACCCTTCAGGGTAAGTACATTCTGTATATCTGGTGAGTATGCCTCTATGTCTGTAAAGGTCCCAAATCCGTCACAATTATTGAACTGAATCTGGGAGATTTGGTCTGTGCCATTGGAAATCTGTTAAAGAAATCTCATCTGTCTGTCAATTTGAGCACTGAAATAAATTTGTAATTCTAGTTTCCTCATGGGCTCGTGTCTGGTCATCTGCAGGCTGACTGCTATAGGGCTGTCAGCTCACTCGTGGTGTGCCCTGTGAAAGAGACTGCTGGCCAGTGGGGTAGTTTAATATTAGCCATCTGTTTGGGAACAGGTTTCTTTTGTCTGATGGGCTAGCCCTGTGCCAACTGCCTGTGGCATACCCATTTCAGAAAGATTTACTTCCTGCAGTTGGAAGACTGGTTACTAAGAGATTATCTTCCAGTGTCTTGAGAAGGGTTCTTTGTTTAAAGTGCCAGAGGTCAGTCTGTGCTTCACTTTCAGAAGTGAACTGAGGTGTTTTCCCTTTAAGAGGATGCCAGCTTATCTCACTTTCTCCATTTAGAAAAAGCAAAAAGGGTAGTAGAGGAGGAAAATATTAACCAGCTGGTTTGAATTTTACAACCTCAGAATTGGGGAAGCAGTGTCTGCTCTGCCCTAAAGGTCTCTCTCTGAGTTAAAATCAAGTTCAAAACCAAGTTTATTTTAAGTGAAAACATAGACATTTTAAAGAATCTAAGGAAGCTAAATTCGGATAGGAGAAAAAAGTTTAAAATTGATTAAACTACATTTCATTGAAATACAAGTATATAAGAGTTTATACATATATTATATATGTGTATAAATAAATATTCATTTACATAATATATGTATATTAAATGTACATTTCAGATGTCTACAGATAAGATAGTTGCCTGGACAACTGCACCACAAGCAACAGCTTCCTCAGGGTTGATTCTATTGTTTAATTCTTTTCCACTTAAAAAACTCTAAAGAAGTTTCTGAATCTTGAGAGTAGAGCTAGAACCACCCACCAGTACAATATAATTTGTGTAAGTTGGCTTTCTCCACAAGGTGCAGGCTGCCCCAGAACAGGTCAGCATTCAATTCTTCAAACTGGTCATGGGTAATAGATGTATAAATGTAGATTCCTTTATACAGAGAATAAATGTCAATACTGGTGTGTTATTCTGGGTAGACTAGAGAAACAAATCCATAGAAACTCATATATGTATACGAAAGAATTTTACATATAGGGTAAGCATGCATTCAGAAAGCATCCCAACCCAATCCAGTCCAAGCCCATAAGTCCAACTTAGCCCATATTTCCAATACCGATCTATAAAGTCCTCCTCAAACTCACAAAACACACACAATGATGCCGAATGCAGGAGGATCACAGGCCAGTGGTAGAAAGCCTTTGAATCTAATTGCAGTGTAACCATCTCAGCACTGGCAGGGGTCTCCATGCGGCTTCTCCAGCACCCAGGGCTGCATCAGGGTAAGTCCATATGGCTTCTCCTCAGGAATGTCTCACGGGAAGTGAACCTTGCCAACTGAAGCAGGGAACTGGCTAAGGCAGCTGCATCCTGGTCCGACCATCAGAATCCAAGAGACCGGAGAACTAGAAAGGCGAGGCTCACCGAGCCATTTATCCCTCCACCCTTCAATTATCCCCACATGTGTTTATCAGCCAGGTTGGCACAATAAACCTGAACTATCTCAATTGGCATAGGTACTTAAAGAGAGTGTGTGTTTTTCACATTCACAAGCAGTGCGTAGGCAACGGACAGCTAGTTCTCTTGTTCTGACTCCTGCTTGCACTTGAATTCAGCAATAAAATGGTTGATCATTCACTTGTCAAAATTTTCTCCATCTAAGTAGATGTCTCCAGCTGTAGATTTTACCTCAAAGAACCCTTCTTCAATTGTGAGAATTGATACATCAAAAGTACGACTTCATAAATCAAAGATGAGCACATTTCTTTCAGCATCAACTGTTCTTGTCTATGCCCTCAGCAATAGCAGCCATGTTTGCATCACTGATGATTCGAAGTACATTGTCTTCGGTCGCCTGGAGCTGAGAGTGTGTAAAGTAGGCTGGTATAGTGACAACAGCATTGGTCACAGTCCTCCCAAGGTAGGCTTCCACAATTTCCTTTATCCTTGTCAGAACCATAGAGGCCACCTCCTCTGAGCAGAAACTTTGTTTCTCCCTTGGATTCTACTTGGACCTGCCTGCATCCTTCACCACCACCATTAAAGGCCAATAATTCATATCAGATTGAACAAGAGCCTCATGGAATCTGACAGTTGGCATCAAAAACCACGTTTGTGGGATTCATAGCTACTAGATGCTTTGCTGCTTACAAATCAATTGTCTGATGTCTGTAAAAGTGACATAGTTTAGGGTGGTTTGGTTGATAATTTACAATTGTTTCCACTTTTTGTGTGCTGGAAGACACCCACACAGGATTAGGTGGTGCCCATATCGATACCTGCCAGAGGTCCTTTAGACGTGATGGTTGAGCTTAGGCCCTGAGTAGATGAAGTAAAAACCGTAGAGGGCATGGCTGCTGCCGTACTAAATGAACATCTTTTCTGATCGCTAGGCATGATCCACATTCTTCACTACACTTTGTACAGCACCCTTATCTTCAGTGATCCCTTCATGAGTGTAAGCAGCAAGCAGAGCGGCATTATAAGGACTGATTGTTTATAGGTTAGGGCTACGGTTAATTGTACTCTAAAAATACATTCCAATATCTAAGGTTTATGTATATCTCTATTCCACTTCTGAGATAAGTTTATTGTGCCAACAAGGCTAATAGGAACATATGTGTGGAGTTTGATCAAGTCGCCACTTGATAGGAGGGCAACCCAGATAAATGAAAACGGCTGGCATCCCATATCTCTCTTGCTCCCTGGTGATCAAACCAGAGTGCTGCTGCTTTTGCTAGTTCTCTGGGGGAGAAGCCAACCTGTGGATCATGTTACTAGAGCTTGAGGCCCCCTTTGAGACCTACTTCACTAAGATTGATACGTACATTGCTTGAGCTTGAGGCCGGTGGGTTCTATAGCCATGTGTCGCTTGAGTTTGAGATCTGTTTCTCTAAGCTCCTGAGCTACTGACTGTTGCTGACCCACCCTGCAGTCTGCAGCCTTCAGGAAAACTCTGCCTGTGTTGCCTGAGGGAAGACTCCTATGTCTGCTTCCTTGACCTTGGACCCAGCAGCCCTAGTGAGTTGAAGTACTTCCAGTACATTAACTGCTACATGAAAGTGAATGGAACTGCACCCTCTGTACTGTTGTGTGGACTACTTAGCTTTTATATTCTTTCTTGCTATATAAACCTATTCTCATATCTATCTCTCTGTATACACACACACACACACACACACACAAGTATTCTGTTCTCCTTTCTCTAAAGAACCCTGCCTAATACAACTAATACTGGGAGTGTTTCTAGCGAAACAAGACCATAAATATGGGCTTCTCGAATTGGCTCTCCAACCTGATTAGACCTAACAGCACTGAGAATGATGCCTCTACTCCTAAAGGCATGGATAAATCTGCTACCATTACTAGAGAGGGAGCTGGTAATCCATGGTATGAAGTCACAAAGCTAATACCCACAGAATCACCACCAATAGATGAAGTGCTGGGGAGAGGAGAGGCTCAGAGTGATTGTGTGTTTGATATTTTCCAGCAGTTTTGTTGGGATGAGAAGTATAGTGAAGCTGGTTGGCTGGTCCTCCTTACAATGCAAAATGTGATCAAGGAAAGAGATGACCTCAGAACCTCAGAAGCATGTCTTAAGTGCTGAATAACAGACCTTAGAGCTTCTACATGTGCTACAAAGGAGAGCCTTCTTTCCTTTCATCATAGAGCTGACATTGCCGAAAACCAAATCCAGAGTCTCGTCCTATGAATAGCTGAATTGCAGCATCAGCTGAATTGCAGGTCTACAACAGTGTCTTATATTAAAGTAAAGGCATTAATTGAAAAGAAATGGAACACAGGATGGGAACATCTGGGCTGATGATCCATAAGAGGAGGATATTGAGCCCCTCCAGTTGATTGAGCCACCCTAGTCAATAGATCCACCCCTCCCACCTGAGGGGATTAATCCACTATCAGAACAACTCACTCTTGAGCAGATTAACCAAACTGTTAAATCTTAGATGGCACATGGGGCTGCATCTGGGACATCGCCTACCTTACAGGATATTGCAGAGAAACCCCAGGAAACACCCCCAACACTCATTATTTCCTCTAGACCATTAACTAGAATCAAGTCTCAGAAAGTTCCTAAAGGTGAGGCCCAGATGATGACTCAGGAAGAAGTGTGCTATACTCATAAAGATCTGCTCAAGTTTTCTAATATCTACAAGCAGAAACCTGGGGCTTATCCATTGAAGGAGGACCCTGCCACATCACCGAAGGTCTATACTGTTAGACTTTCTTCTGGTCTTCCCCAAAGGGACCCGCGGCCTTTCACAGGAGTGACTGTTCATTGGGGGGAAGGAAATAATCAAACTTTTCAGGTATTCCTGGATACTGGCTCTGGACTAACACTACTTCCAGGAGACCCAAAATGTTTGGAAGGCCCACCAGTGAACCTGGGGGCACGTAAAGATTAAGTTATTGATGGAGTTTTAGCTCAGGTATACCTCACAGTGGGTCCAGTGGGCCCCTGAACCCATCCTGTCATTATTTCCCCAGTTCCAGAATGCATAATTGTTATAGACATCCTTAGTAATGGGAAGAACCCCATATTGGATCCATGAAATGTGGATAAAAGGCTATTATGGTAGGAAAAGCCAAGAGGAAACCATTAAAACTGCCATTGCCTAAGAAAATAGTAAACCAAAAGCAATATTGCAGTCCTGGAAGGACATCCATCTAAGACTGGACAGATGCAGGAGTGGTGATTCCTACCACATCCCTGTTTAGCTTACCTATTTGTCCTGTAAAAAAAAAAGATGGATCTTGGAGAATGACAGTGGATTATTATAAACTTAACCAGGTGGTGACTCCAATTGCAGCTGCCATTCCAGATGTGATTTCATTGCTTGAGAAAATAAATATTTCTCCTGGTACTTGATTTACAATTATTGATCTGACCAATGCCTCCTCCAGAAGCAGTTTGCCTTCAGCTGGCAGGGGCAACAATGCACTTTCACACCTGTCCCCCAAGGTTTCATCAACTCTTCCACCCTGTGCCATAATTTAGTCTGAGGGAATCTTGAGCGCCTGTCTCTTCCACAAAATGTCACACTATTCCATTATATTGATGACATTATGCTGATTGGATCCACTAAGGAGGATGTATCAAAGACTCTAGACCAATGGTTCTCAACCTGTGGGTCACGACCCCTTTGGGGGTCAAACAACCCTTTCACAGGGGTCGCCCGATTCATAACAGCAGCAAAATCACAGTTAAAAAGTAGCAATGAAAATAATTTTATGGGGGGAGGGAGGGGAAAAAAAAGGACCTGATGCAAAGGGCTTAAGTGGAGAGCAAATGCTTTGAGAATGATTGGGGCAGGGAATATATGAATGTGCTTTATACAATTGATGTATGTATATGTATGGACTGTGAAAAGAGTTGTATGAGCCCCTAATAAAATGTTTAAAATAATAATTTTATGGTTGGGGGTCACCAAAACATGAGGAACTGTATTAAAGCATTGTGGCATTAGGAAGGTTGAAAAACACTGCTGTAGATTTATTGGTCCACATCTGCATACAAGAGGGTGGGAAACCAACCCAATTAAGATTCAGGCACCCTCCACCTCAGTAAAATTTCTAGGGCTCCAGTGGTGTGGGGCATATCAAGACATTCCTACTAAAGTGAAGAATAAACTATTGCATCTGCCCCCCACCCCCAAATAAAACAACTAAACAGGAGGCACAACGCCTAGTGGGCCTCTTCGGATTTTGGAGGCAACACATCCCTCTTTCAGGTGTTATACTCCGACCTATTTATTAAGTGACTTGAAAGGCCTCTAATTTTGAGTGGGGCCCAGTGTAAGAAAAGGCTCTGCAATGGGTTCAAGCTGCTGTGCAAGCTTCTTTGCCACTGGGACCATAAGATCCAGCTGATCCAATGGTGCTAGAGGTGTCAGTCACAGATATATATACAGTGTGGAGTCTTTGGTAGGCCCCTATTAGTGAATCACAGTGTAGACCCTTGGGATTTTGGAGTAAAGTCCTGCCATCCTCTGCAGACAACTCCTCCCCCCTTTTTTGTCTAATCATTTTATTAGGAGCTCATACAACTCTTATCACAATCCATACATACATCAATTGTGTAAAGCACATTTGTACATTCATTGCCTTCATCATTCTCAAAACATCCATTCTCCACCCAAGCCCCTGGCATCAGCTCCTCATTTTTGCCCCTCCCTCCCCACTCCCCACTTCCTCCTGAATCCTTGATAATTTATAAATTATTATTTTGTCATATCTCGCCCTGGTCGACGTCTCCTTTCACCCACCTTTCTGTTGTCTGTCCCCCAGGGAGGAGGTCACATGTAGATACCTGTAATCAGTTCCCCCTTTGCAACACACTCTCCCTCCACCCTCCAAGTATCATCATTCATACTACTGGTCCTGAAAGGATCAGCCTCCTTGGAGTCCCTGTGTTTCCAGTTCCTATCTTTACCAGTGTACATCCTCTGGTCTAGCTTGATTTGTAAGGTAGAATTGGGATCATGATAGTGGAAAGGGGGGGGGGAGCATTTAGGAACTAGAGGAAAGTTGTATGTTTCATCGTTGCTATGTTGCACCCTGACTGGCTGTCTCCTCCCCGAGACCCTTCTGTAAGGGGATGTCCAGTGGCCTACAAATGGGCTTTGGGTCTCCACTCTGCACGCCCCCTCTCATTCACAGTGATATAATTTTGTTCTGATAATGCCTGATACCTGATCCCTTTGACACCTCGTGATTTCACAGGCTGGTGTGCTTCTACAATGTGGGCTTTGCTGTTTCTCAGCTAGATGGCCGCTTGTTTACCTTCAAGCCTTTAAGACCCCAGATGCTGTATCGTTTGATAGCCAGGCACCATCAGCTTTCTTCACCGCATTTGCTTATGCACCCACTTTGACTTCAGCGATTGTGTTGGGAAGGTGAGCATCATGGAATGCCAATTTAATAGAACAAAGTATTCTTGCATTGAGGGAGATCTACTCCCCTTTTGAAAAAACAGCTGTTGACTTATCACTGGGCCTTAGTGGAGACTGAACACCTCACCATGAGGCCTGAGCTGTCCATCATGAACTGGGTATTGTCTGACCCACAGAGTCATAAAGTTGGACATGCACAGCAACACTAAGTGGTATATATGAGATTGGGCTAGAGCAAGACCTCAAGATATAAGTTGCATGAAGAGGTAGCCCAAAGCACAGTCTCCACCCCTGTCACCGTAACTTCCTTCTGCCTGCCTGCACATACGGCCTCCTGCACATACGGTTCCTTGTGATAAGTTGACTGAGGAACAGAAAATTCATGCATGATTCATCGATGGCTCTGCATGATATGTGGGTGCCACTTGTAAGTGGACAGCAGCAGCAACATTACAGCCTCTTTCAGGGATAACACTAAAGGACAATGCTGCTGGGCTCCTGGCCTTTTAGTTTGCTTGAGAGGAGAAATGGCCCTATATGAGATTGTATACTGATCCATGGGCTGTGGCTAATAATCAAGGATTTGGAAGACCAATATACCTTATGAACATAGATGCAAAAATTCTCAACAAAATTTTGACCAATAGAATCCAAAAACATATAAAAATAATAATACATCATGATCAAGTTGGGTTCAAACCAGGGATTCAAGGATGCTTCAAAATGCAAAAAACAATTAATAAGGTAAAGAATAAGAACCACGTGATAATATCAATTATTGCATAAAATTTGACAGTATCCAACACACATTCCTAATAAAAGCACTCAATAATATAGGAAGAGTAGGGAAATTCCTCAATATAATAAAGACTACATGTGAAAAATCAATGGCCAATATCACACTCACTGGGGGAAAACTGATAGCATTCCTACTGAAAACAAGAACCAGACAAGGATATCCCTTATCACCATTCTTATTCAACATTGTGTTGGAAGTTCTAACCAGAACCATAAGACAACAAGAAAGTAAGGGAGTACAATTGGGCAAAGAAGAAGTAAAACTCTTGCTATGTCCAGAAGATATGATTTTATAGAAAGAGATCTCTGATCACCAGAGAGTGGTGGGGTGGAGGAGAGGGAGGTTGATGGGGGGAGCCTGCAGAACCTCCAAGCAAACTGCAAACTGATTAATCCCACATGTTCCTGTTGACCAGGTTGGCACAATAAACCTACCTATCACAGTGAATATGAGGGAAAGGGGAAATGTCTCTGGCAACGTGGGAAAGTAAATATAAAAGCGACACATTACTAATCTGGACATAAATTCAAAAGGAAACAAAGCTGATGACTCACTTCAAGTTGAGCTCACAGCTTTCCCAACAGGCCATGAAGTCTACTTTTCCATCATCCAGTCTATCAAAGGACGGAGAAAAGAGCATTTGTGAATCCTCTCTGTTTTATTGGTCTATGTTTCTCACTGGTATATGTACCCTTCTTAAGATGATAACTCTCCTGTACATGTGAACAATGCTACATGTGCCTCATTGAAACCATTCTCTGTTGGAGGATAAGGAAAATTCCTTGTAGTTTGTTATTTCATTTATTTACTGTTGCATAACAAACTGTTCAAATTTTCATAGTTTAGAGTAACAACTGTTTTTTTTGTTATTATTTACAATTTGGGGCTGAAAGGTATTTCTTCTGCTGGTCTCACCTAGGTCTACCTGGAAGACTGAGCTTCCTTCTGTGGTGCTTTTTTGTCTCTAGATTATTCACAACACAATGGTCTCAGAGTGGATTCCAAAGAGCAAGAATGAAAGCAGAGAAGATTCATGAGGTCTCCCTGGAGAACTCGAATATTGTCCCTCTTTTCAGATCAAGAACGCCAAGTCACAAGGCCAGCTTAGAATCATGTTGTTGTTGGGCACCATCCAGTTGACTCCCACCCATAACAGCCCTATGGACAACAGAATGAAACACTGCAAGGTCCTGCACCATTCTTACAATTTTTCCCATTCCTGAGCCCGTTGATAGAGCCACTGTATCAATCCATCTCATCAAGGGCCTTTCCTCTTTTTGTCTCACCTCCCCTTTATGAAACATGACGTCCTTCTCCAAGGATTGATCTCTCAAACAATATGTCCAAAGTCTGTAAGATGAAGCTTTGCTATCCTTGCCTCTAAGGAGCACTCTGGTCCCACTTCTTACAACACAGCTTAATTCGTCCTTTTGGTAGTCCATGGGTACTTTCAGTATTCTTCGCCAGCACCACAATTTAATGCATCTATTCTTTGGTCTTCCTTATTCAATGTTCAACTTTCACATGTATATGCTGCATTGGAGAATACGATGGCTTGGGGTCAGGCTTACTCTAGTCCTCAAAGTAATGTCCTTGCTTTTTAATGCTCTAAAGAGGTCTTTTGCAGCAGATTACATAATTCAATAGAATTGATCTCTTAACTGCTGCTTCCATGAGAATTAATTGTGGCTCTAAGCAAGGCAAAATCCTTGACAACTGCAACTTTTTCTCGATTTGTCATATTACCTATTGGTCCAGTAGTGAGGATTTTGGTCTTCCTTACATTGAGTTGTCATCCACACTGAAGGCTCTAATCCTTTGTCTTCATCAGCTAGTGCTTCAAGTCCTCCTCACTTTCAGCAAGCAAGGTTGTGCCACGTGCAGACTGTAGCTTGTTAATAAGCTTTCCTCTAATCTTGATGCCACACTCTTCTTTATCTAATTCAGCTTCTGTGATGATTTGCATACAAATTGAACAAGTATGGTGAGAAGATCTAACCCCAATGCACACCTTTCCTGATTTTAAACCATGCAATATCCCCTTGCCCTCCTTCACAAATGCTTCTTGATCCAAGTTCCAAATGAGCACAAGGAACTGTTCCAGAATTCCAATTCTTCTCAAGGTTATCCACAGTTGATTATGGTCCACACAGTTAAATGTCTTGGCACAGTCCGTGAAAAACAAGTAAACATCATTCTGTTATCTCTGATTTTGGCCAAGATCCATCTGTCAACAGCAACAATATCTCTTGTTCCACATCCTTTTCTGAATCTGGCCCAAAGTTCTGGCAGCTCCCTGTCAATGTATTTTTGCAACCAGTGTTGGATGAGCTTCAGCAAAAATTTACCTGTGTGCATTATCAATGATATCGCTCTATAGTTTGGACATTCTATTGAGTCAATTATCTTTTTATTGGGCAAAAATACAAATCTCTTTCAATCAGTTGACCAGATAACTGTCTTTCAAATTTTTTGGCTTAGACAAGTGAGCGCTTCCCGTGCTTCTTCAGCTTTCTGAAACGTTTCAATGGGTAATGTGTCAATTCCTGGAGCTTAGTTCTTGGCTAATGCCTTCGGTGCAGTTGGAACTTTTCCTCAGCCCTCTTGGTTTTTATGCGTATGCTACCCCTGTACCGTCGACTAGTTCTTTATGGTACAGTGATTCTCTGTATTCTTCCCCTCTTCTCTCTATACTTCCTACATCATTTACTATTTTGCCTACATAATCTTTCAAAATTGAAATTGCAAGGTTTGAATTTTATCTCAAGTTCATTCAGTTTCAGATACGCTGAGTGTGTTGTTCTCTTCCGATTTTCTAATTCTAAGTCCTTGCACATTTCGTTGAAAGATTTGGCTTTGTCTTCTTGAGCTGCCTTTGAAACTTTCTATTCAGCTCCTTGACTTCACCCCTTCTCCCATTTACCTTAGCTACTCTACAATCAAGAGATTCAGAGTGTCTTCTGACACCCACATTGATCTTTCTTTTTCTTCCATGTCTTTTTAATGACCTTTGGCTTTCTTCACAAATTACGGTCTTGTTGTCCTCCCACAGCTCATCAGATTCCCTGTCAGTTGTGTTCAATGCAGCAAATACGTTCTTGAGATGTTCTCAAAATCCAGGTGAGAGACATTCAAGATTGTATTTTGGCTCTCATGGACTTGTTTTCATTTTCTTGAACTTCAACTTGAACTTAAATATAAGCAATTGCTAGTCTGCTCCTCATTAGCCTCTGGCCTGGTTTTAGCTACTGATTTGAACTCCTCTACTGTCTCTTCCCACAGATGTAGTCAATTTAAGTTCTGTGGATCCCATCTCTAGAAGCCCATGTGTATAGCTGCCATTTCTGTTGTTGAAAAAAGGTATTTTCTATGAACTAGTCATTAGGTTTGCAAAGTTCTACAAAACTCATGTTATCTTCAGCTTAATTTTGTTACAAAGATCATGTTTTCCAGTGACTGTTCTATCATTTTGTTTCCACATTTTGTATTCCATTCGATAATTATCATTGCACCTTGACTGCATGTTTGATCTATTTCAGACTGAAGATGTTGGTAGAATTCTTCAATTATCTCATCACTAGTTTTTTTTACTGGCGCATAAATTTGAATAATAGTTGTATTGTTTGGATTTCTTTGATGGCACATAGATATAATACTATCACTGACAGTGTTGCGCTTCAAGATAGATCTTGAAAAGTCATTTTTGACTTGAATGCAATGCCATTCCTCTTGACTGTCACTTCAGGCTTAGTAAACCATATGATTTTCTGATTCAAAATGGCCAATGCCAGTTCATTTCAGCTCACTAACACCTAAGATATCAAACTTCATGAGTTTCATTTCATTTTTTGATGACTTCAAATCTTCCTGGATTCATACTTCATACGTTCAATATTCCAATTATTAGGAGATTTGTACAAGCTGTTTCTAGTCATTTTAAGTTGTGCCCATCAGTAACTGAAGATCCTGTAGACTTTTCACCCACAGCATTTACTGTATTCGCATCACCATGGTTGACTTTACTTTGAGAAAGCAGCTCCTGTTCAGTCACATTTCAAGTGCCTTCTGACCTGCAGGGCCCATCCCCCAGCACGATCTTTGACAATGTTCTGCTTTCATTCATTCTGTCTCTGGCAGTCTTTCCATACTACACATAAAGTTTCCAGCAGTTACTTTCTCTGAATTGGGCAGCCTATTCCTTCTTCATCAACAGATCTTAATCTGGAAGTTCTGCTGAAATTTGTTCACTTCGGGTGAGCCTGCAGGCATTTGAAATACCAGTGACATAGTGTCCAGCATCACAGCAAGCCACAAGCCACAAGAGTTCTACAAACTGATAGACAAGTGGTGGGGACCAAGTGGCTGCACTTAGTTGACATACAAGCTGGGCATGGTTCCTCTAATGGACAAGAGAGCCATAGTCGTAGATGAGAAACTTATCAAATGTTTACTTGATCTCCACAGCGGAAAAGTTCCCCATCAGGTGAATAGCAGTCTAACTTGAATTGCCAGAATAGGCCCAGGATTCCCCAATTAATGACCAGACTTGAACTGGTTTACCCACAAACTCTTGAATAAAGTGGAGGCTGGATACTCTTGAGAAAGATTCCATTAAACCACCCAAATGTATACTGTTAGCCTTTCTCCTAGGCTTCTACAAAGGAATCCTGTACTTTTTACAAATGATAATGATTTTTTTTTAGTCTTAGATACTGGCTCTAAATTCACACTAATCCAAGGAGACCCCAAATGTTTTGGACACCCATCAGTCATTGTGGTTGCACATGGAAGTCAAGTTATTACTAGAATCTCAGCTTAAATTAATCTCACAGTGGGCCCAGTGTGTCTTCAAATCAACCTGTAATAATTTTCCTACTTCCAGAATGCATAATTGGAATAGATACTTTCAGTAGCTGGGAGAATCCCTTCAATGACGTTTCTAGGGGTCCAGTGTGTGGGGCATGTCAAGATACCCCTGCTAAATTGCAAGATAAGTTATTACATCTGGCCCTCCCACAACTCAAAAAGAGGCACAATGCCAGGTGGGCCTCTTTGAACTTTGGAGGCAACATATTTGGGTGTGATGCATATTAAGGGATTTGAAAAGTTGCCGTCTTTGAGTGGGACCTAGAACAATAGAAGGCTCTGCAGCAAGTTCAGGCTGCTCTGCTTTTTGGACACTGTTATTTAATGGTGCAGGAAGTGTAAGCGACACACTGAGATGCTGTTTGGGCTTTCTGGGAGACCCCTGCTGGTGAATCACAATTCAGATCCTTAGAATTTTGACATATAGATCGGTTATTCTCTGCAGATGAGTCCTGGTGTCATAGTGCTTATGTGTTGGACTGTGATCCACAAGGTCAGCTTTGAAATCACCAGCTGCTCCATGGGAGAAAGAAGGAGCTTTTCACTCCTGTTAACAGTTACAGTTTTGGAAACTCACAGGGGCAGTTCTACCCTGTCTTATAGGCTCACTATGAATCAGCATTGACTCAATAGCAGTGAGGATTTGGGTTTTGTTTAATTCTCTGCAGGTAACAACTCTCCTTTTGAGAAATAACTCTTGGCTTCTTATAGACCTTAGTAGAGACTGAATGCCTCACCATGGGCCACCAAATCACCAGGATGCCTGAGCTGCCTATCAGGGACTGAATATTGTCTGACCCACAGACATAACTCCATAATGAAATGGTATATACAAGATTGGCTTCAAGTAGGACCTGAAATACAAGTAAATTATATGAAGAAGGGATCAGAATACCTATCGTCTCCACTCCTGTCATATTACTGTTCTTCTCCCCGTTCATTAGTCTGGGTACTTTTAGAGAAACAAATCCACAGAAACTCATGTCTAAGAGAGAGTTTTATATGAAGGGTAAGTGCACATCAAGAAAACATCCCAACCCAGTGCTGCCCAAGCCCACAAGTCCAACATTAACCCATATGTCCAACACCAATCCACAAAGTCCTCCTCCATCTCACAAAACACACACTATGATGCCGACTGCAGGAGAAAAGCCAAATCAGTGAACACATAAGCATCTCAGCACTGGCAGGGGTCTCCACACAAGTGCTCCAGCACCCAGGGCTGCATCGGGGTAGGTCCATGCAGCTTCTCCTTGGGGATGTCTTGCAGGAAGTGAGTATTGCCAGCTGAAGCAGGGAACTGCTAAGGCAGCTGCACCCTGTTCCAACCATCACAAAGGAAGAGACTTGAGAGCTCGAAAGGCGAGGCTCATGGAGCCATTTATCCCTTTGCCCTTCAATTAACCCAACATGTGTTTATTGGCCAGGTTGGCACAATAAACTAACTACCTCACCCAGATTGTACCTATGGTCTCATGGGTAGTTGGTTGAGGAAGATGAAACTATTGCTTGGTTTACAGATGGTTCTACATGATTGCAGTACAACTCAAAAGTAGACAGCAGCAGTCTACTTTTGGGTCCCTTTCTGTGACCTCCTAGAAGGACAATGGTGAAGGAAAATCCTCCTAAAAAGACAGTATTGTGAGCAATATACCCAATTGTTCATTTTTCTTGAAAAGAGAAATTGCCAAATGTGTGACCATATATTCAAAAAGTAATGACTCACATTACTCACATCCCCACCCCAGAATCTTCTTGTGAAAACGACACAACTACTAGCCTACAGAGACACCAAGTTCAGTAATTCCGACCCTCATGGATGACCCCATTTTCCAGATCTAGTGAAACCACACATTCCTGCCCAGAAATGTTCCCCCTTGAGTATTCCTATAAAACCCTGCTCATCTGCAGAGAGGGGCTTTTGACTTATGTCAGAGATCCCATTCAAGTTTCCTCCAATAAACCTGTCTCCTGCCATTGAGTCTCTCATCTTGTCTCCCCAGTCTCTGAATCTCATACTCAGTTTTCTAACCGTTGGTGCCCCATTTGAGGGTGGTGGCCCTGCATCGCTATTTGTCGATTGACCCCATCAGAAACACTCTCCCTTCCCTCCTTCCTATGGAACTTTGCTATGCAGGAAGCAATAGGCTGTGTTACTCTGGCGTTCTGGACTCTTTCTCTTTCCAGGAAGACTGTGAGCGCAGACTGTTCCTGGGGCTTCTGGAATGGAAGATTTTCTTAAACATATTATAAACCAGGGAAAGGACAGAAAATCCTACCGGGCTATGTCCAGAAAGGAACCCCAAGATCACTGAAGCAGTTAAGATCAATATAGGCGAGAGTCAAACAAGTGTTCTTTACCTCCATACCAGTGCAAGTCCACAGAATTAAACTGTGAGTGCATCTATCTCAAGTTGAGCCAGTTCAAGCTCTGGTCAACGTCAATACCAAACAGAAAGGTACTTTCTAGTGTGAGCCCACCAAAGCTTAGAACTCCTGTTTCAAAAGCAAAACCTAAGCAGAAGAGCTGAATGTGTTTGACCCCGATAGGTAGAGGCGGCGTCTACCTCTTGCCCCTCTTCACAAGGGACTGCTGTGGCCTTGGAAGGGATGCTTGCTGGGAGACAGAGAGATAGAAGGAATTCCCCTTAGAAACAACTTCATCTTTTATTGATGTAATATGAACACGAGCAAGAGAAAAATTGTGTATCCTAAATCACCTTAACTACAGCCAACGAGCTACTAATTCCCTGGAACTCTTACATCCCATACTGTTCACAATCCTCAGGAAAAGTTTTTTAAAAATGACATACTAAAAAGCACCCTCACAAAACTAGCTGCAGAAATATAGCAGTTGTGGACCACACTGCTGCCTATTGCCTACTGCCAAGAGTTCTACTCACCCATCCACCCTACTTGGCAGAATACATGAGGCTCTGCCAATGTTGGCGTGTTTCAAATGACACACCTATTTCCCCTTGGACCACATACACAAAAAACACTCACCAGGCAAACTGGAAAGTTTTCCAGAAATAACATCAAGACTAGCAGGACAGGGAGACCTGAAGCAACTCTTTCTCCATGTAGAAACCTGAAATAGCTCTTACTCACATCCCTCAAGCCAAGCACCATTCAATTTCTCAACAGTCTAGCATTAGCCACCAGCCTTCAAATACGGGACAATTCTAGGGGCCACCTGAACTCATGGTTCTCCCTAGACATCAGTGTCTGCTTTGACAAAGAATCTTTTTTCTAGGGGGGGCTCAGTACCTGTCTTTGCCTCCCAATGGATTGGACTGAACTATGTGCAATAGTATATCAGGTTCCTGGTTTAACACTCTTTCCAGCAGAATCCAGCCTGCCTGACCCACTTGAAACACCATTATCAGCTATAAGGCACTAGTGTGTCATTAACCTGATTCCCCTGCTGGTAGGCTTACGCCTAACCTCAAGCATGGGCCTGGGGAAAGGAGGAATCAGCACTGTATGCAAACTTTATCAAGAGATTTAGCAGAAACGCTCACTAAAATCTCATAAGAAATCCAAGAGCCGCAAGCCAAGATAGACTTCCTCGCTGCAGTCGCCCTGCAAAACAGGAGAGGATTAGACTTCTTAACAGCAGAAAAAGGAGGCATTTGCCTAGCTTTACAAGAAGATTGCTGCTTTTATTCCAAGTCAGGAGTTGTCCAAGAAACAATATCACAACTGAAAAACAGAACCATAAAACTGCAGCAACAGGCCACTGGCATCTGGGATTTTCTCTCAAGCCTGCTACAATGGGGGGTGCCCTTCTTAGGCCCCATTGTAGCAATGCTTTTTAAAATTGCTTCTGCCTCTTGTATATTGGGTCTGGTCACAAACCTTGTGACCAGGAAAATTACAACATAATTTCAGTTCCTACTTCAAGACCCTACCCAAAGTAGTCTCCTGCTTCAATGCCAGGGACACAGGTAGCGAGCGGTCTCAAAACACCCAAATTCAGCAGGTAGCAGTCAGACAGACACCGAGGTCCCTCTTTTCATACTACCTGTTAGCTGAGAAGGACGGATAATGACTCACAGAAATCTTCCCCCACCCCCTTCCTGAATTTTCTTGTGCAAACACTCATTTGTAAAACTGTCTTGTTCAGTAATTCTCCAGCCCCCACAGATGATGCTTGTTTCCAGAACAAATGAAACCACACATTCCTGCTCACAAATGTACCCTCTTCACTAATCCTATAAAACCTTGCTGGTCTCTGCAAAGAGGGGCCTCTTGACACAGTTCAGCAGCCCCTCTCAGGTTCCCTCCAATAAGCCTGTCTCCTGCTGTGAGTCTCTCTTCTCATCTCTCCTGCATCTCTGATGACAACATTTAATATTTTAACAATACTAACTCATGGGTTTGGGGCCAATGGTCCAGCTAAATGGTGAGAGATATGGAAGAAACATGATTGGAAAATTGATGACAAGGGGGTATGAGGAAGATTTATGTGGATGGGCAAAAGTAAATAAATAAGTAAAAATAAAGATATGTGTGTTCTCAGCAAAGGCTTACCTTCCCAGAGGAGGATTTTTAGCTACCAAGTGGATAGGATGATGTGTTCTGGAGAAATTAGTCATCCTCTTTCCCCGACACTACAGTCATTTCCCAGTGAGGTCATGAACATGTACCCATGGTGGCAAGCATGGAGGTTACACCTGGACTCAACAACTTGGACTTCCACTCACCAAGGATGACTTGGCTCGTGCCACTGAACAGTGCCCAATCTGCCAGCAGCAGAGACCAACATTGAAGCCAAGGTCTGGGCTCATTCCTCACAAAGATCAATGAGCAACCTGGTAAGAGTTTGATTATATAGGACCACTTATATCATGGAAAGGACACATTTTGTTTTTACTGGAATAAACACTTATTCTGGATATGGACCTGCCTTCCTTAAACATAACGCTTCTTCCAAAACTACCATCTATGAACTCACACAATGTCATATTCATCAATGGCATCCAGCCACAGGACTCACTTCATAACCAGTGAAATTGAGTAGTGGGCCCATGCTCATGGAATCCACTGGTCTTACCATGTTCCCAATCATGCTCAACTCGTTGGCTTGACAAGATGATGAAATGGACTTCTAAAGACACAATTACAGCACAGTGAGGAGTTGGGGTAATGTTCTCCAGGAGACTGAATGCCCTCTATATTATCATATAAGATATGGTGCTATTTCTCCAATAGCCAGAATTCATACGTTTAGTAACCAAGGGGTGGAAATGGGAATGGGATCACTATTATTCCTAATGACCCATGTACAACATTTTGCATATCTTTGCCAGCTTATCCTTTACAGGTCTGGAAGTAAGAATATGCCCACCTGGAGACACAGCATGACTCCATTGGCTGGAAGTTAAGCACGCCTCCTTACCATTTTGGGCGCCTCATCTCACAGGAACAGCAAGCAAAGAAGGGTATTACCATATTGAATGATGTGACTGATTTTGATAACAAAAGGTAACTGAATTGTTATTATATAAGTGAGGTAAAGAGTAATATATCTGGAACCCAGGAGATTCCTTAGGTAGTTTTTTAGTGTTGCCATGTCTTGTGATTAAAATCAGTAGTAAACTACAGGATCCCAACACTGACATGACTACCAATGTCCCAGACCCTTCAAGAATGAAGCCTTGGGTAACCCCACCAAGCAAAGACTCACGGCCAGCGGAAGTGCTTGCTTAGGACAAAGGGAATATGGAAGGGCTCGTGGAAAAGGACGGTTCTAAATACGGGCTATGGTCATGTGATCGGCTGTAGAACCTAAGACTATAAAAACTGTGATAAATATTTCTTCTTTTATGTATACATTAAATATTTTTTTCATTTGTAAGTAAGACAATGTTTTCTCCATTTTTCAGATATTTTATTTTGGGACAGTTATACAGATTGTTGTTTTGTTTTTATATTGAGTTTCCATCTCTACTGAAGGGTGCAGTCTTTCCTTTTCATCAGCAAGTGCTTCAACTCCTCCATACTTTCAACAGGCAAGACTGTGCCATCTGCATATTTCAGGTTGCTAATAACCCCTCAACCAATCCTGATGCTATGCTCTTCTTTATATAGTCTAACTCCTCAGATTATTTTCTGAACATACATATTTGGTAAGTATGATGAAAGGATACAACCCTGATGTACATCTGTCCTGGTTTTAAATCATATAGTATTTTTCCCCCAGAGGAAGAAGTGAAATTTATTACAATGTACTCTGGCTACAAATTTATGTTTTTCAAATAATCATGCTTTGGTTTTCTACACTTGGAATCAAGTAAAATGTTAGTGGGTGCCATTGAGGTGGTCCAACACATCAGGACCCTGTACAGCAGAATGAAACATGGTCGAGTTCTCGGCTGTCTTCTTAATTGTTATATTGGAGCCCATTGCTGCAGCCACTGTGTCGATCCATCTCGTTGGTGGTCTCCTTCTCTCTCTCTCTCTCTCTCTCTTTTTTTGCTGACCCTCTATTTTCTCAAGCACAATGGGCTTTTCCAGGGACTGCTCTCTCCTGAGAACATGTGCAGAGTACATGGGTCAGTCTTTCCATCCTCACTTCTAAGGAGCATTCTGGCTCTTCTGCTTGTAAGACGGGGTTGTTGGTACTCTGGCAGTCCACAATATATTTTCTTCTTTGCCCCCACCATAATTCATCTAGTCCTTCAATATCACGGTAGGAGGCTTGAAGCTTTATCTGGGGTCTTTCACTGTGAGAGGAGCTGCGCATGTGCTTCCTCTCTGGTTGTCTAATGCCAGATCTTCATGCAGTATTCGTGTGTCCTGTTCACACAACTACGGTTTGGTCTATGTCCAGATTACGCATGCACACTGTTTAGTGCTCTGGAATTCCTATTCTTCATTGTACTAGCCATAGTTTGTTATGATCCACACTGTCGAATGCCTTCATATAATCAATAAAAAATAATTATCTATCTGTTATTCTCTACTTTTTCCAAGATCCATCTCATGTCAGTAATTATATCCCTCATGCCACGTCCTCTTCTGAATCTGACATGAATGTTGGTAGTTCTTTGTTGGTGCACTGCTGCAACCATTTTTAAAATTGTCTTCATTAAAATTTTTACTTGTACATGATTTAATGAAATGATTCACTAATTTCTGCATTCTTTGGGCTCATTTCCCTTTAGAATGGGTACAAATATGGATCTCTGCTGGTTGATTTGTCAGATAGCTGTCTTTCAAATTTCTTGACAGACTAGAGAGTGCTTCCAGTACTTCATCAACATGTTAAAACATTTCAATTGATATTCTGTCAGTTCTTGGAGCCAGGTTTTTTGAAAATACCTTCAGTACAGCTTGAATTTCTTCCTTCAATACCACTGATTCTTCCTTTACATGCTACCTCTTGAAATAAATATCTTGAATGTAAACTAGTTCTTTTGGGAACAGTGACTGTGTATTCCTTCCATCATCTTTTGATGGTTCTTGCATCATTCAATATTTTTCCCCTCAGAATCCTTCACCATTAACACTCACAGCTTGACTTTTTTCTTCCCTCCTCTCAGTTTGAGATAGGGTGAGCATGTTTTTCCTCTTTGACTTCCTAACTCCAGGTCTTTGCCCATTTTATTGTAATACTTAACTTTGTCTTCCCAGATCCCATTGGAATGTTTCCGTTCGGCTCTTTTACTTCATCATTTCTTCCATTTGTTTTAGTTCCTTTATGTTCAAGAGTAAATTTTAGAGTCTCTTCTGACATCCACTGTGGTCTTTTTTCTTTTGTTCTCTTAAAGTTATCACGTGCTTTATTCATGCTTGATGTTGTTGATGCCAACCCACAGCTCATTTTGTCTTTGCCATTAGTGTTCAATGCATCAAATCTGCTCTTGAGATGTTCTCTAAATTCAGATGAGATATACTCAATGCTATATCAAGGCTCTCCTATTCTTGTTTTAATATTCTTAGGCTTCAATATGAATTTATAGATGTACAGTTAATGGTCTATTCCACATTTTGTTCGGCCATTGACCTTGTTTGGGCTGATGATATTTACCTTCACCGTCTATTTGCATTGATGAATATAATTGATTCATGTGTATTCCATCTGGTGAATTCCACTTGAATAGTCACTATGTTGTTGGAAAGGGCATTTGCATCTAAGAAGTCATTGGTCTTGCAAAATAATATCATTTGATCTCTGGCTTCATTTTTATCATCAAGGTCATATTCTCCAATGGCTGATGCTTCTTTTTGTTTCCAACTTTCACATTCCAGTTGACAGTAATTATCAAGCATCTTGACCACAAGTTTGAACAATTTCAGACTAAGAAGTGGTATAATATCCAAATTTATTTATCACTAGCTTTAGTGTTGGTACATAAATTTGAATAATAGGTGTATAATGGGTTTTTATGTAGAAGTACAGATATTAACCTCTCACAGACAGCATTATATTTCAAGATAGATCCTGGGATGTTCTTTTTGAAAATGAATGTGACACCATTTCTCTAATATTTGCCATCCTTGGTGTAGTAAACCATGGTATTGTCTTATTCAAAATGGCCAATAGCAGTCAATTCCAAAACATGAATTCCTATCATTTATCTTTTTTTAATAAAATCATTTTATTGGGGGCTCAAACAACTTTTATCATAATCCATAAATACATTCATTGTGTCAAGCACATTTGTACATTTGTTGTCATCATCAGTCTCAAAACATTTGCTTTCTACTTGAGCCCTTGGTATCAGCTCATTTTTCCCTCCCTCCCTGCTCCCCTCTTCCTCAGGAACCTTTGATAATTTATAAACAATTATTATTTTGTCATGTCTTACACTGTTTGATGTCTTCCTTCACCCACTTTTCTGTTGTCCATCCCCCAGGGAGGGGGTTATATATAGATCCTTGTAGTCAGTTCCTCCCTTCTACCCCACCTACCCTCCTCCCTCCCAGTATCACCACTCTCACCACTGGTCCTGAAGGGTTCATCTGCCCTGGATTCTCTGTGTTTCTAGTTCCTATCTGTACCCATGTACACCCTCTGGTGTAGCCAGATTTGTAAGGTAGAATTGGGATCATGATCGTGGGGGTCGTGGGTGGGGGAGGAAACATTTAAGGATTAGAGGAAAGTTGTATGTTTCACCATTGCTACACTGCACCCTGACTGGCTCATCTACTCCCTGAGGCCCTTCTGTAAGGGGATGTCCAGTTGCCTACAAATGGGTTTTAGGTCCCCACTTGGCACTGTCCCTCATTCTCAATGATATGACTTTTTGTTCTTTGATGTCTGATATCTGATCCCTCTGACACTTCGTGATCACACAGGCTGGTGTGCTTCCATGTGGGCTTTATTGAGCTAGATGGCCGCTTGTTTACCTTCAAGCCTTTAAGATCCCAGAAGCCAGGCACCACCAGCTTTCTTCGCCACATTTGCTTATGCACCTGCTTTATATTCAGCAATCATGTCGGGAAGGTGAGCATCATGGAATGCCAGTTTAATAAAACAAAGTGATCTTGCTTTGAGGGAGTACTTGAGTGGAGGCCTAATGTCCATCTTTGACCTTAATACTAAAACTATAAATATATGCACATAAATCTATTTCATCATCATATATGAATATATTTACATATGTACATGCCTGTAATTAGACCTTTATAAATGCCCTTTGCCTCTTTGTTCTTTCCTCTATTTCCTTTTACTTTCCTCTTGTCCCACTATCATGTTCAGCCTTCATTTGGGTTACACTAACTCCTTTCAGTTACATTGCACTTGATCAAGACCTAACAGGCCTCTTATACCCTCCTGCCACTGATTTTGGATCACTTGTTGGTCCCTTGTCCCTGAGTTGGTGCCCACCCCCCATTTCCTTTCTCCCACCTCCCCTTCTCCCATATCCCCCAGAACCACGGGTCCCATTCTTTTCATCTCCGAATTATTTATCCCACCTATCTTATCTAGATAGACATGCAGATACATTACTAAGTGCAAAAACCAGGCAAAGCCAAATAAAACAACAAAGGAAGTCAAAACCAACAAAACAATAACAGCAGCAAAAAAAAACACTAAATGAAAATAACAAAAAGAAAGCCACTGACAAAAGTGGAGAAGCCTATAAATAGTTCAAGGTCTGTTTGATGGTCCATTTCATTTCATTGTAGATCACTTCTAATTTTCCTAGATTCATCCATTGTACATTCCAAATTCTGATTATTAATGGGTATGCTCAGCTATTTCTTTTCACTTTCAGTTATCCCCCATCAGTTTTTAGGACAAAGGTCCCAAAAACTTTACTCCATCCGCATTACTCAGGCCAACTCTGTTTTGAGGAGGCAGTGGTTTCCCAGTCATATTTTGAGTGTCTTATAACATGAGGGACTCTTCTTCAGGCGCTGTATCAGTAAACGTGCTGCTGCTGTGCATAAGGTTCTCGGTGGCTAATCCATCAGACATATACGGCTAATTCTTTCTTTGTAGCCTGTTCTTAGAAGCTGGAAGTTCTGCTGGTACTTGTTCCCCTTGGGTGACCCTGTTGGTATTTGAAATAATGGTACCATACCTTCCAGCATCACAGCAAGACATGTGCCATCACAGTGTGACAAACTGACAGATGATTGGTTGCGTAAGATCTAGAACCATTTATTGAACACAAATAGCAGTGTTAAGCTGTTTCTCGACACACCCTCCATGTAAGCCTGTATGCTTGAAAGTGGTATTTTCATCTTTCTAAGTCTCCCCTGAGGAGCTTTGTATCCTGTATCATGCCACTTCAACACGGCACTTTTGGTCTCCTCAGGGATATTAATTGTTTTTATTTTAAATGTTCTTTCTTGAGTTTTGAGAACAAAATGAAATTCAAAGGCTCAAGATCAGGGCTAGAGAGCATAAGGAACACATTTCCCTATGAAATTCTCATAAGACAGCTCTTGCTATTCATTTTTTTAAAAATTTATTTTATTAGGGGCTCGTACAGCTCTTATCACACACATACATACACTGTGTCAAACACATTTGTACATTTGTTGCCATCATCATTTTCAAAACATTTTCTTTCTACTTAAACCCTTGGTATCAGCTACTCATTTCCCCCCTCCCTCATAAACCCTTGACAATTTATAAATTATTATTTTTTCTTGTCTGACACTGACTGATGTCCCCCTTCACCCACTTTTCTGTTGTCTGTCCCCCAGGAAGAGGGTTATTTGTAGATCAGCGTAATGAGTTCCTCCTTTCTTCCCCTAACTTCCCCTTCCCTTCCTGGTATCACTACTCTCATTATTGGTCCTGAGGGGTTTATCTGTCCTGGATTCCCTCTGTTTTCAGCAATTATCTGTACCCATGTACATGCTCTGGTCTAGCCGGATTTGTAAGGTAGAATTGGGGTCATGATAGTGGGGAGGCAGCATTAAAGAGCTGGAGGAAAGTTGTATGTTTTGTCTGTGCTATACTGGACCCTTACTGGCTCATCTCCTCCTTGTGACCCTTCTGTAAGGGGATGTCCAACTGTCTACAGATGGTCTTTGGGCCTCCAGTCTGCACTCCCCCTCATTCACGTTGATATGATTTTTTGTTCTGGGTTTTTGATGCCTGATACCTGATTCCATCAATACCTCATGATTACACAGGCTGCTGTGCTTCATCATGTGGGCTTTGTTGCTTCTCAGTTAGATGTCCGCTTGTTTATTTTCAAGCCTTTAAAACTCCAGACACTATCTCTTTTGATAGCCGGACACCATCAGCTTTCTTCACCACATATACTATGCACCCATTTTGTCTTCAGCAATCATGTTGGGAAGGTGAGCATCACGGAATGCCAGGTTATTAGAACAAAGTGTTCTTGTGTTGAGGGAGTACTTGAGTTGGAGTCCAATGTCTGTCTGCTAACTTGATATTTAACATATAAATATATGTACATAGATTAATTTCCCCTATCATTATATAAAATATATTTACATATGTACATGCCTATATTTAGACCTAGAAGGAAATAGAGGAAATAACTAGGAAGCAAAAGGCTATTCTTGAAGAATGAACGGGTGCAATGCTCTGATCTTCCTTAATGCAATTTCCTGGAAACTTCTACATAATAATCCCAGGTGATTATTTAGTGTCCTTGAAGAAGATCTACCAAAAATCGACTGTTGGAGGCCCATGAAACAGTAGCAATAACCTTCTGAACTGTTCTCACTATTTTGAATTTAACTGTCCCAGCAAATCCATCAGAAGCCACTATATTGATTGGACTTTTTCTTTAAGGAATATTAACGAGAATACGACAAGCATATTACTGTGAAAAGTTGCCTGCGGTCATCCACTGATTGTGGAAATTTGTTAAGAAATGTTTTTTTTTAAATAAAACCATTCATGTCTGACTAGAATCTCAGTAGCAATATTTTTTACTTACTTTTGGTTGTCTTTTTTTTCCTCGAAGTTTTATATGTCTTCTCATTTTCTTCTTGCTTGCATAGTTTTAGCCAAATAATCAGATTATTTAAATTTTTAAAAAGTTTTAGTGACATATAATTCACATATCATACAATTCCATGGTTAAATATGTGTTTTAAAGTTGTGCAATCATCACCATAACCAAATCTGGAACATTTTCTTCTTTCTTGGGCTCATTATGAATAGCTCCTCATTTCCCCCCAAATTTGCCTGTCATAACCTTCTCCAAAACTCACTGTCAAAAAAAAACAAAAACAAAAAAACTCACTGTCATCGAGCCAACTCTTACTCATGGTGATCCTACAGGACAGGGTACAACTGCCCCTGTGAGCTTCTGGTCCTGTCACTCTTTATGGGAGTAAAAGCCTCATCTTTCTCCAGTAGAGTAGCTGGTGGCTCAGAACCGCTGACCTTCCAGGAAGCAGTCTAATACTATGCCCACCCTAGAAATGATTGATTCAGCCACTGTCGCTACAGATTTACCTATTCTGGCTTTGTATACAGAAAAACACAGAAACAAAGCCAAGAAAACAATAACAAAATAGAGAAAACCATCAATTGAAAAGAAAGAAAGTGATAAAACTAGAACAAAGTTAACATAGGTCAAAAGGGAGAACAAATTATCAGGTATTAAATTTTGACCTAACAATATCTGCATTAGTCCACTTTCCAATCCACTCTGTTGAATCGCAGGCCTATTCACATGGCTGGTCAATGGTCAGAGGGAGCTCACCTGAGGCTTAATCCAAGTGAGGACCTTGCAGATGGGTTTTGTGCTTTCATTGTCACCCATGTCCTTCTATCAACTCGGTGCTCAGAATTCAGGTTCTAATACCATTCCCTTCTCCGGACTTTGATTTTATTATTCAAAATCCTTGGATCACACAGGCTAGTGTGCTTCTTAAATGTGGATTTTGCTCACTTGGTTGCTTGTCTTTTTTTGTGTGTGTGCGTACATAAAGTTTTATTGGAATACAAAAAGAAAAAAAAGTAACATCGGTTTAAAAGGTCACAGAAACATCCTCCAGTATGGTTGGAAGGCCATTAAAGTGGACTAATGGAGTTTACTTTGACCACATCATTCTAAGAAAGTGCAAACCTTATACTTTCTTGGCAGCAAAAACCACAACACAACCTAGTATCTGGACCTTGTAATGGGTTGCTTGTTTTAAGACAAGGCTTTAAGATCCCAGATCCTATTATTTCAGATATCTGAACACCATCTGATTTCTTCACCATATGATATCATCCATATTGTCAGTGACCTCTCCATGAGGGAAAATATTGAGTGGGCCTATGAAACACAGTTTACTTTTATTGGTTCTACTTCATAGATGCTCTTAGAATTCTTTCTTTTTCTTTGTTTTTGTGTGTTTAATTATAAATGTCTTTGTGTGACTTTCTTTGGGGTCTATCTTGTCTGGAGTTTGTTGAGCTGTGGGGATGGGCATCTCCTCATCTTTCATGATATTAAGAATTTTTCTGCCATCAAATTTTCAATGGTTCTCCGTGTGTGCCCCCCCCAACCTGAAATTATAGTATCATATCTTCCTCTTCTTTATAGTGTCCCCAAAATTGTTGTTTTATTTTTCTTATCTTTTCCATTTTTCCCTCAAACAGGTGTTGAGAGATTTTGTCCTGTATTTCACTGATTCCATCTTCTACTGATTCAATTCTGCTCTTATGTTCTTCTACTGAATTGTCTTTTTCTGAAATTTTTTGGTTAATCTTTTGGAAAACTGGTTGCTATTTTTGTATGGTTTCTAGTGGTCCATTTTTGTTCTTTTATTGCTTTTCTGGAATCTTTTATTGTTTGATTTCTATTTTCCTTGATCTCTGAGGTAACGCTATATATTAATCTTTTGAATTACTTATCAGATAGTTCCATGATTTTTATTTTTCTATTTCAATTTCTGGTTCCTTACTGCATAATTTGCTGGGGTTATCTTTTCCTGCTTTATTTTTTGTGATTCTGTACTGTCTATTGTTTCCAAGGCACTAAGATGTTAGTATGCTTATTTATTGTATACAAATGGTTTTCAAAAAGTTTCTGGAAATGTGAAATTAAGAGATAGTGGGATTTTCCATGTAATTTTTGAAGCCATCTTGTATTTGTTTCCTGCATCCTGATTGTTCTGCTTGGTTTGGTTTTAAGATATCCAAATAGGTATACTGTGAATGTTACTTTGGTCACTAGTCTGACCTCACTGGATCTCTGATCACTTGTCTACGAGTGAGTGGGGTAATGACTCAATGTGTAACACATACCTCTAATACCTTTCTATCTGGCTTGCTGCTGTTGAGGTGATGCTCCTATCTGGCCGGTCATCTGTGGGTAGGTGTAGAGAGTTTTATCAGTTTGCTGCATGAGTGTGTGTGTGTGTGTGTGGGGGTACTCTTCCAGTTGCTGAATGGTCAGGATGAGGGTGCGTGGGTTGTTGATCACCAGATAGATAGTATGAAATGCTCACTGGTAGGTCCAGGCAAGTCAGGTGTCTCTAGGGTGGTCAAAGTGGGCAAACATCTCTAGTTACAGATGTGTCAGTGCAGAGGGCAAGGCAGTGGGGGTGTTACCAGTTCACAGGTACCTACTAGGAGATTTTAAAAGCTAAGCACAGGGAAATTTGAAATCTGCTTACCTTCTGGGTTCTCCATTATGAAAGATTTGTTTTTTCCTTTTTACTTCCCGTGTTGAACATGGTTCCTAGAGCCATAGTGCTTGTAAAAGATCACATTTTGAGAAGGAGGAAAAGTCTGTTCTTTGTCTGATATGCTCACATGCTCAAGTCCTGATTGCTGTCCAACCTATTCTTTGACATCTTAAGCTTTGTCCTATTAGTTCATTGACAAACATTTAGTTCCTGGAATTGTGCTGTAGTTTCAATGTTCAGTTCTACAGACCATATATTTAGGTTAAAATCCTCTCTGGGACTCAGTGACTGCATCTCTTTAATAGAGAATAGTAAAAATAGTTGATCCCAAGGTTGTTGTAACAATGAAATGAGTTACTACATGAAAAACACCTAGAGTAATGTCTCTAATGTGTTAGACATTTAATAAACATGCTGAATTAATATTATTAAATTATTTGTATCTCTTTTGGGGAGAAAGAGAGTGATGGTAAAGTTAGGCAGAGTTAGCTAGGGGGGGGGTTTAAAATATTAAAATGGCTTCATGAAATGCGACTCTACCAAGAACTGTCTGGAGCAGGCACATTTCACATGTTGGCTCAAACAATACTTTGACACGCTATCTGTCCTGTGCATGGTGCTCTGTTTAGCAGCTGCCCTGGCTTTTGTACCAGCAGCTCCTTTTGCCACCATGATGTGCAAAACGAAAGTAAAAGGTCTGTGGTTTATTTTTTCTTTGTGACCTCTTTTATTAAAGGCAAAAATGTCTCTACCCATTGCCAAATATCCCCTGGCAGAGGCAAAATCTCCTTCCAGTTGAGAATCACATTTTTAGAAGACGCTAATGAGCTGAGATGCTCCGGATAGTCTAGTAACCTGACTTTTCCTAGAGGATAATTTAACTAGTCAGGGGCAATGTCACAAGAATGAAAATGTGTCTGTGTGATTTTTCTCCAAGTCGATGTGTTAATTTGGGTATTTATGTGCTATGGAAAAAATAGAACTCAAAGGAGAAGGAACAAAGACTATTTTACAAAAGACAAATGTCTTCAATAGAATATTTTGTGGCATGTGATTGAGGTTTAATAAAACTGGTTAACAACAACAGCAACAAACTTGCCGCATCCAGAAGTTGTATGAGTGGGTGATCCAGGGTTCAGAGTGATGGCCTCACTTGCTCCCATCCCAAGAAAATACCAAATACACGCTTTATTCCCACATGCAACCCCACCCCGTGTTGTGTTCTGTACCTCCTCCCAGAAAAATTTCCATCAGGGCTAAAAGGGAATCACCTCTGCTTTTGAATCTGGAATGCGGGAACCTGCCAAAAAGACCTGGGGGAAATCCTGGTTTCAAGGTGGTCTGTCTTCAGGCAGCTGATTAACTTTTTGTCTTTGTGACATTCCATCGTGTCCTGGCGTGGCGAGTGAAGTGTTGGGCGGCTAACCATAAAGTTGGGGTTCAAAGCCACCAGCTGTTCTGTGTGAGAAATGGGAGAACTGATGTCTGCTCCTGTTATGATTTACAGCCTACAATTTTACTATGTCTGCTATCGAGTCACTATGAGCCGCAGTCGATTTCATGGCAGTGAGTCTAGTGTGGGGATTTCATCACAGGACAGTCTTTTGCTGGTGTAAGTGTTTCATGTTCTAACTGCTAACTGAGAGGTTGGCGGTGTAAGTCCATCCGAAGGATCCCTGAAGGAAAGGCCTGGCGATCGCCTGGCGATCTACTGAAAAGACAAAAACAGCTATTAATAACCCTATGGAGCATAGTTCTACTCTGCCCTCCATGGAATCTACTCAGACACACATTAATAACTACCAGAGGATCTTCTTAAAATAAGGAGTCAGCGTCAGTAAGGCGGCTGCTACACCTGCACTCGGGCCAGCTCCTGGAGGGTGCTCGCTTCGCAGACCACTCTGAGTGGCACAGCGTTGGTGAAAATTGTGTCAAGATTGTCTTCCTCAGCACCTAAAATTGAGGCTCTTCAGGAATTGACTGGAGGAAGCAAAGAGCCTTTTTATCATTGAAAATCTCAGCAGTCAGGGTATTGTTTTTCATTGCCTCTTGCTCTCCACCAGGTCCGTGGGGCAGAATGGAGTGAGGGAAAGTAATAATGCTGAAGGAGCTTCTTGCAGCCAGTGGTGGCTTTAGTTTCCCATGCCCTCTATCATGTCTGCTCCGTGCGCAGGGCGGAGGCTCTGTTCAGTAAAGCTGGTGAAGCAGTAAGGAGTAGGGAAGAAACCTGGGGCGGAAGGGAGAGGTGGAATCCAGTAAAGCCCAGCATGTGGGCTATGAGGCGTTGGCACGGCCACACTGTGTGTGGTATGGGGGTTGTGTGGAAATCTTCATGAATGCAAGGAGGCACTTGGAAACAAGTGGCATGAGACACTGCTATAAATGATGCTTGATTCCCAAAGGATTTTTCAAGGGTTCACAAAAGTAGAAAGGCTAACCTGAGCCCTGTAGTCTTTTATGAGTGAAGATTATGGCTGGGCTGGGCCTCAGCCTAAGCGTGCAGGACAACAAGGCCATTGTATAGTCAGGCATTCACACTGAAAATAAAATATTAGCTGGGTGGTCCAGAATAATGAAGGCATTTATGACTCCAACGAAGCATATGTATGTCCAACTGATACACAGATTACTTGTACAGAGTCTGGGCTCCTGCCGCCTCTAGAGGGGTGGGGGTCTGCTGGGCACAGATCTGGGATGAAAGGACTAATGATCAAAGGGTTTCAGGGGGACTAAAGAACTGTTTGTCTGTGGCCCAGGAAGACAATAGAATGAGGAATACAATTTAAGTGTAAAGTGAGGCTGGCTTCAAAGACTGCCTTTAAAACTCTCACTTTCAGAGAAAACTGTCTCAATCCAGTACTCAGAGGGGGTAAAATACAATGCTGAGGAACAAGGGACAGCTTTAAGGGGCTAGAGAAGCCAAGTGACTGCCAACCTGATCCCAAAGTGGAACTGGGGCCTGTAATCTATTTTGGCACTGGCTTGAGAAGTAAGTTTGGATCTGTCGTGTCCCATATCATTTTTCTCATCTGCCAAGGACAGAGGCTGGCAGTTGGCTCCCCAGTAGAAGGCAAAACAATGACCATACTTATTGTACTCCTTGAGGTTTATAAGGGACAATTTGCAATCTTGGCTAAACACTCTGTAAGAATGCTGGTAATGACTAGAAATGTTTAGAAGATGCACTTCTGCATCTGTCTTTGGAAAAAAATACGTTTAAAGTATAAAGTTTCATGAGTTCTGACATTCACAAAAACATCACTTCAATCAAAATAATAAACTTAACCATCCTTCCTAAATTTCCCTTATTTCTGTTACTTTCCTTTCTTCCAGCCCTTGCAACACCAGGTAACAACTCGTCTTCTTGCTGTTACAGCACATTTTACCTTTCTTAGAAAAACAAAAATTCTCCTAACCAGTCAGAGAAATAACATCATGATAACTGGTGAAGAAATGGAAAGCTTTTATTCTGCTTAGATCAACAGTCAATGTTTATGGAAGCAACAGCCAAGAAATCAAAGGACTTTTTACATGGAGAAAATCTATCACAAAAATACTACTTTAGCTGTTATTTTTAACACTTTAAAGATGTGACTTTAATGTGTAAGGTTTGCTTGATCCAAGCCATGGTATTTTCAATTGCCTCAGAGGCATGTGAAAACTAGAAAAATGAACTCACTCAAATGGTGATGCTGACACAGGAGGTTGTTCAGTAAAGAGCATGGAGGTGAACCTATCTGATCTCTTGTAGCTTCCTGATTGCCATGAGGCAAGAGTCAGACATGCCTCCAGGCTCCATCCCTTGTTCCCTATTCTGACACCAACCCCGTGGCATTCTACAGCTATGCTGAGTTAAATAATACATTGCAATAGACGCACAGGACTCAGAGATAATGCTCACAATTTATGGTGTTTATTTGGAGAATCAATAGGTTACTAAAAGTTAGGATCAGTAAGCAGTAAGGATACAGCCATTGGGCTCCTTAGCCAGCAGTGGAGTCTCTCCTGTCAGTCCTCATTCTCGTGGTAGCCACGTCTGTCTCTGGATCTCAGTCTCTCAGCCACATGGTCTCTTGGCCTTTGTCTCCATGGGTCAGGAATCCAGCCCACTGCCCCTCAGTCCCTAAGTTCCATAGTTTCAGGTCAGATAAAGAATAGGTAGCCCATAGTCTGGGTGCTGCTCCTCAGTCTCTGAGCCACAGCCAGTGACGCCTATGGTCTCAGTGGCCTCTATCACTTTAGACAGAGATCTTAGACATCTCTTTCAAGGTCTCTCTGGTGCTCCTTCAAAGATGGCTCATCCTTTTAGCCAGGAGAGTCGTAACGAAAATCGACCAATCCTCTCTCTTGGTTTGACACCTGCCCTACTTACACAGTCTGCCAGATCAATTGGTGGGAGTTACAGGGACGTGGGTAGAAGAGCCATTTTCAGACATTTTCACTCCATCACATGTTGACTATACCATCGACTTCCAGGAGAATAAACCAGCCAGTTTTAGGGACAGTATGGCAAGAACATTCCTTAAAAGCAAGAAGGGTGAAACTTCCTATTACTTACATCATGATCAGAAAAACAAAAGAAACTCCTTATGAGATAGATTTGCACAATAACTGCAACAGTGGATGCAAGCTTACCAATAATTAGTGAGCGTAGCAATATTTGCACACGTTACATAGCATTGTAATGAATTGGGTTGTGACTGCCTTAATAGTAGCTAGCAGCAAGAGCATTAAATAACACTGTCGTGAATTGAGTTATAACTGCCAATAGTAGCTAGCAACAAGAGTTTTATATATATGGAAGAATGCAAACGAGACAGTTGGGCTGTATCTTTTACTTTCATAATGATTTTAAGATTATTCCTTGTTGCTGTGTATATCAGTTGCTTGCTACTTTTTATTGCTAAATAGCATTTCATTATTTGTTTCCTAGAATGTGTTTATTAATTTACTTATTAATTCACACAGCTATTTTCTAGTTTGTGGCTTTTACAAGTCAGGCTGCCATAAATATTAATGTATACATTTTTGCACAAATAAAGGGTTTTGTTCTCTAAGTGCAGTGACTACATGATGCATGTTTAGCTTTTTCAGAAACTGCGGAACTGTTTTCCAACATAGTTGTACCATTTTATGGTCCACACCCTTGCAAACACTTGATCCAGCCCATCTTTTTTTAAGACTTTCTTGTGGGTTTAGATTAGTATTTCATTCATATTTAATTTCCAGCTTTCTAATGACAAAGATGGAGAACTAGACAGACATGCGACATGGACTCGCTGCAGCAAAGACATAACAGATCAAATGAAACAGGTGTAGATGACATAGTCCCAGAACCCTGAGCTCCTGAGAAAAGGCTACATAATTGGATTGAACACAGACTAGGAGAAGCTGAATAAAATCTACAAAAACAGGTGGTAGACAAGTTAATTGTTGGCTATCCTGATGTGGCTTGGTCATCTTGACCTTCTGTAAGAAGAGGAGCCTGGCACACCAGTGGCTGGCAATGAGATGGGTGGAATCCTCCTTTGTTCTCCACGCCTTCCTGGTGACTAGAGCCATGATCAGTGCCCACCTTCACCCACCCCGTAGCCTCCCTCACTCTGTAGCCCCAGCTTAGCTTGAAGTCAGAGCCACTTGTTCGCGCATCATGTGCTGGATGTACCTCTCCGCGAGCGTCTGGAAGTGCTTGCGCTTTCCTGCAGGAGACCCGCAGAGCACACAGTTCCGAGTCTCGGAAAACCCCTGGGTGAGGTTCTATGACCTTCCAGAACCAGCTGCCTTGCTCACAGTGGCCACCTGTGACAAAAAGAACTTCTTCTGGGAACAAAAGAAGTTAGCCTTAGCCACTCTATGAGCGGGCACAGACGACCTCCAGACCAGGTGCCCTTGTTTCAGACAGTCTATGGACTAGGAGAAACTCCATTTGAGCCCGTGTCCCAATCCTTCCATGCCTCCCATGAGCTCCTTACCTAGCAGAGGGCGCTCACTCGGTCCAGTTACCCTCACTTGTTTGTTTTGCCTCTTCACTCCCTTGCTTTGTTTTTTACCTTTTCTTTCTTTCTATTCCTTTTGTTCTCTTGTATTCTTTTCCTCTGTTTTTTTCTTTTAAAAATTATTTTACTGGGGCTCGTACAACTCATCACAATCCACACATCCATCCATTGTGTCAAGCACATTTGTACATTTGTTGCCATCATCATCAAAACATTTTCTTTCTACTTGAACCCTTGGTATCAGCTCATTTTCCCCTCTTTCTTTTTTCTTTCCTATTCTATTTCCTCTTGTTTACTTTTGTTTATTTGTATTTAAATTTTTATTTTCTTTATATATACTCTTATTTTTCCTTTCCGTCCTTTAGTTATTAAATTATTTTAGTGCTGTTGTTTACCTGCATTCCTTTTCTATTTTCTTTACTCTTGATTATTTATTTATTTTTGGTGGTTTTGTTTGTTTGTTTGCTTTGCTTTCCTTGTCCCAAGTGATGAGAGACAACTGTGCTCTCATAGCCTAGTTAACATCCATATCTGCCGCAGCTACATCTACTGGATGAGGGCTACTGCCCACTTCTGTAACACCTGATTAACAATAAATAGCCCAAAGCACCAACTAAATTGTCCCTACATTGCATATGAAAAACAAACAGAGAAATGTACACACGCCCTTGTTTTCTGTTATGTTCACCAGGAGACAAACTAAGGTCTCATCAACATATAATCGTCAATAAAACACAAATAGAACAACAACACAATGTCTTGGAGACCACGGGTAATTTCAGTTCTCATGAAAAAACAAGATAGAATGGCTGGGGGCCGGGGGCAAGTGACCAGTGCACAGCACTAGAAGACCTTCCTCAGGAATGAAAGAGTTTGGGATTACCCGGTAAAAACATATGGAAAAGAATTATACGTAGACTTCTTCAACAGATTGAGAAAGCTATAGATGAAATCAAGGAAACCACATACAAAATGTTTAGAAGAATTTAGGAAGCACTGTAAGAACAATTTGACAAAGCAAATTAAAATATAGAAACCACACAAAAACCGCAAATAGAAACCCAGACAATTAATATTAAGGTTTCAGAAAGAGATAATACATTGAAAGAACAAAGAAATAGAACCATATCAATGGAATACCGAATTTGTGAGCTTTCAGACATTCTCAATATTCATCTGAAAGACACACAGCAACAATAAAAAGGAGGTCAGGATGCGATGTAGCAATGATGAAACATATAACTTTCCTCCCCCCAACCCCACCCCACTATCATGATCCCAATTCTACCTTACAAATCTGGCTAGACCAGAGGATATACACTGGTACAGATGGGAGCTGGAAACACAGGTAGTCCAGGACGGATGATCCCTTCAGGACCAGAGGTGAGAGTGGTGATACTGGGAGGGTAAAGCGAGGGTGGGTTGGAAGGGAGGAACCTATACAAGGATCTACATATGACCTCCTCCCTGGGGGATGGATGGCAAAGGAGTGGGTGAAGGGAGATGTTGGACAGTGCAAGATATGACAAAATAATAATTTTTAAATTATCAAGGGTTCATGGTGGCAGGGGGAGTGGGGAGGGAGGGGAAAAATGAGGAGCTGATGCCACGGGCTTGGGTGGAGCGGATGTTTTGAGAATGATGAGGGCAATGAATGTACCAATGTGCTTTGCACAATTGATGTATGTATGGATTGTGATAAGAGTTGTATAAGCCCCTAATAAAATGAGTTTTTAAAAGGGAGCCAACACTACCACCCCAAACAAAATCAGAAGAAACCTAAGAATTAGGTGAGACACCATCAAGAGTCATAACTTATGTGTGATTGGAATGGAAGAACAGGAAGAAATGACCAAAAGTACACAGAAAATTGTTGAAAACTTCCCTAACATCATAAAAGTCAGAACACATGCTGCTAAGCAGCTGAATACACCCTAAAAAGCATACACCCTGAAAGAAAATCATCACAGCATAGCACACACTTTTTAAAACCAAACACAAGGATCCCTCCAGAGTCCTTAGCCCTCAAACCTAAACAGTGGTCTGAATGGCTTAAAGTATAAAGGAGGAAAGTGAAACAGAAATGAACTTGGAGTCTTGTGACAAACAAGTTCACTTCAAACAATAACACACACACACACATACACACAACATAAGGAAAGAATCCAGAGAGTAGCTTTAGAAAAATAAATGTTACATACAAAGGAGAACCAGTAAGAAGACTAAGCTCTGATTTCTCAACAGAAACCATATAGGCAAGACAAATATAAAACTCTGGGGAGGGAATTTCCAAGCAAGAATCAAATTGTAGTTCAAATATGATGCTGAAATGGGAAATTTCCAGAGAAACACAAGAAATTTCTAAAATCAAGACAAAACTTCCAAGAAATACAAACATGAGTTCTTAGGACAGGCAGCAACAACAGTGGCCGACAACCTGAATTAACATATGTAACAACACCATCTATGAGGGAGCCCAGATAAAGAAGACAAAGCTACAGACTGATAATATGGAACCATAATGATCTGTTCGCAACAAGGATAATTATAAAGCTAATAAACTGAGCAGTGTAGTCACAGAAATTTCAAGTGCAGAGGAAGTCAGAAGAAATGAGTAAAATACAGAATAACCCCAAAGAAAATGAATAAACTCATCCAAATTCAAAAATGGGAAATCATAAAGATGTCTCAACAAAAAAAATCTCACTGTTAGTGAGTCAATTCCTAATCATAGCAATCCTGTAGGAGAGAGTAGAACTACCTTTGTGGGTTTCTGAGACTTACTTTTTACAGAAATAGAAAGCCTCATCTATCTCCAACTAATTAGCTGTGGTTTTGAACTGCTGACCTTGTGGGTAGCCATCCAATATACATCCCACTACTCCAGCAGAGATCCTCCTTGAAAACATAGTAAACACTATATCAACAGCAGTGGAGAAAATAACAGGAAATCCACAATCAAAAGGTACTCAGCATAGAAAATTGTGTGGAATAAATAAATGACTACTATCACACACACACGCATACAAATCACACACAGAGCAAAACAATAGCAACAAAGTCATATCTATAAGTAGTTGTGTTTTGCATAAATAAGAACTGTGACATGAATAGATACATGCACACGCGTGCGTGCCCCAGCACTATTCACAATGGCAAAAAGATGAAATGCATCTAAGTGCCCATAGGTGGAAGAATGGATAAATAAGACTTTAATACATGTGCTGAATGGAATATTGTGAATTGCTAAAGAATAACGATGAATCTGTGAAACAGCTCCTACTATGGATAAACCTAGAGGAGATTATGCTGAGTGAAATTAATCAAACTTGAAAGGACAAATATTGTATGAAATAATTATTATAAAATATCAATAATTACTTTTCACAGTAAAAGAAACATTCTTTAATGGTTAAAAGGGGTGAGAGGGAAGCAGAGGTTTCGGAAGTTATGGGGGTTTGGAGGTGGACTACTATTAATTTAGGTAAAGCAATATACAATTAGAGGGAGGCTGCCATAAAATGATGGAGGCATCGGAACACACTGGGTGGTGTGTAAGAGTTTAATGGCCACAGGCAAATACTATGATCTACAGAGTTCTACAAGAGTGCTGGCATATCAGTAGCTGCTTGGAGAGACATTCAGGCTGAACAAGTGTGGGGGTATACCTACATTTATGTATTATATATATGTCCTATGTATATATGACAGAGGATACTTGTAGGTAGATGTTTAGGAGAATTATGAAAAATTTTTAGACCTAACCAAACACCTTGAGGAAGTGAGCTGCTGGGTCTAAGGGCTCAGGACCACACAGTCTCAGGGGACAGCAAGGTACATTGCATAACATTGTTTACAAAACCTATGCTCTACATCCTACTTTGGTGAGTAGCAACTGGGGTCTTAAAGTCATGAGCAGCTATTTAAGTGCAACACTTGTCCTCTCCCAGCTGTAAGAAAGAATGGTGAGGAAAATTAAAAGACCCCTGTAAAAAGATATTCTTCAGAACCCTGAGACCTGAAGAACTAGATCAAGCCTGGCTACCCTTACCAATTATTGTGAAAAAAATATCACAGCAATAATAACAGCAAAATGTGGGCAAGAACTCAAAACCATCAAAGATATCCATCAGACTTACTGGTCTGGTAGAGACTGGTGGGGCCCTGATGACTATGACCTTCAGTCACCCTTCATTCAGGTCTGTAATGGAACTTGCCACTGGGTTAGAATAAACAACCTTGTGAGATCAAAGGCTGCTTTTGCCCAAGGATGGAGAACTGGAAATAGGAAACACTGGGAGGAAGGGAGCTAAGGGTTCTTGCACTGAGAGTATTCAGATTGATGAGTCGAAGCGCAATGTGTATGAATTGTTAAATAGAAACGGCTGATCTGCTCTGTAAACCTTCACCCAAATCATATTAAAAGGTTATTTTTAAGTTAAAATTGTTTATATATTTTGGATACAAGAAATTTTCAGTTTCACAGGGAATCCAGGATGGATGATCCCTTAGGGACCAGTGGTGAGAGTAGTGATACAGGGCAGGGCAGTTGGGGTAGAGTGGGGGAACCGATTATAAGGATCTATATATAATTTCCTCCCTGGGTGATGGACAAAAGAAAAGTGGGTGAAAGGAGACATTGGACAGTCTAAGATATGACAAAATAATAATTTATAAATTATCAAGGGCTCATGAGGAAGGGGGGAGTGGGGAGGGAGGGGAGAAATGAGGAGCTGGTGCTAGGGGCTGAAGTGGAGAGCAATGTTTTGAGAATGAGGGCAATGAATGTAAAAATGTGTTCCACACGATTGATGTATGTACGGATTGTGATAAGAGTTGTATGAGCCCACAATAAAATTATTTTAAAAAAGAAAAATACAAACAAATTAAAACATGGTTTTAAGATATAAGTTATATTTCTAAAAATGTATTGTGAAACATAGCATTTGGACCACATTATATTTTAAACTTTAAATTTCTCTGTCTAGTTATCAAAGAATTATATTCTCAATAGATATTATTCATGTACGTTTATTATCATGGTAATTTAAAAAAATGTTGCAATAAGAAATTTTCAGTTTCATATGTTTTGTAAGCATTTTGTCCCATTTCAATCAGGAGACAGTCTGAGAGCTGAGGAATTATTGCTGAGGGGAACAGATTGCTCAACCATGCTGGTGTCTTTCATCCTGCAGTACCTGGGGCTTCCGGAGGTAGGTTTTGGACAAGCTCTTTGATTCCTTGTACCACAATAAGGTGGCATAAAGTTACCTTGAAGTCAACTTCAAGAGGTTTGGAGCCTTTGTACAGAATGCAGTATCAAGTACTATCTGAATGCCACACGCACTGGATGCATTCTCTGCCTGAAGCCAGTGATGTAGTTATCTAAACACCCCAGGGAACCACGATGCAGATTTGGGACAAACAACTGATAATGTACTGCCTCAAAATTCACTGTCATCAAGGGTTCATGAGGGAGGGGGGAGAGGGGAGAGAGGGGGAAAATCAGGAGCTGATGTCAATGACTTAAGTGGCGAGCAAATGTTTTGAGAATGATACGGGCAATGAATGTACAACGGATGTATGTATGGATTGTTACAAGAGTTGTATGAGCCCCCAATAAAGTGATTTTTTTAAGTTTCAGATATAGCATCAAACCTAAGTTACTAAACCTGTTGTTTTGTTTCTCCGTTGTATAACTAGAAATGGTTGGAAGTATCTACTACAGCAATCAGATAAAATAATAACAGTAATGTTTACGATGCTTGAACTATCTCCTTGAATACTTTCACAACCCGATGGGCAGAATAGTCTTAGATGGACCTTCAGCCAAAAGTTATCCAAACACAATGCCTGTCCTACAGCAATCTGAGAAATCACAGAAAATCGTTTCATGGATGCGGGGGTGAGGAACAAAGTAACTTGGGATGCAGTTAGGCTAACGACAGAATGAATTACATGACTTCCTGTGAAATTTTTGGCTTCCCAGGAATGGTCTGAGAAATGTTGTAGGATCAGCCTTCTTCCATGTGTTTTCATAAATTCAATCTACCCTTTACCTGAAAGTCAGATTATTTAAAGAATGAATCCAATTTTAAACTAGTAAATAATCAGAGAAGTTGGATTGTAAGAAGACACATGCAGCATCAGAATTGAAGGAAGGTTTATTAACAACATATGATATGACACAACCTTGAAAATGAGGAGGACTTGAAGCACTTGCTGGTAACGATCAAGGATTGCAGGCAGCAGTATTGACTACAACTCAAAGTAAACAAGACCCAAATTCTCACAACTGGACCGGAAGGTAACATCATGACAAACAGAGAAAAATTAAAGTTGTCACGGATTTCATCTTGCTTGGATCCACAACCAATGGTAATGGAAACAGCAGTCAAGAGATCAAATAACACATTGCTTTGGAAAAACGTTTGCCTCTTTAAAGCGTTGAAAAACAAGAATGTCAGCGGAGAAAACACATGTGTGTAATGAGTGTGGATGAGGCTTTTCCTGCGAATCAGATGACATCGGACACCAGAGGACACACACAGGGGAGAAACCACATGTATGAAAAGAATGTGGGCGAAGCCTTTCCTGCAAACTAAATCTCATCCCACACCAGAGGACACACGTAGATAAGAAACTTTACAAATGCAGAGAATGTGGTCGTGGATATAGGTGCAAGGCAATGCTCATTGTACATCAGAGGATATATGCAGAAAAGCCACATGTGTCTTCTCACACACTAGAGGACAAGTCAAGGGTCATCACACATCAGAGGTGTATACTCAGGACACTATGAAGCTCCAGGTGTAAGGAGTGTAGGTGAGGCTCATTGGTACCATCAAATACCAGATACCATATGACATAGTCAAGAGAGGCCACATTGGTATTAAGAGTGTGGACAAGGCTTTCGTTACTAATGAAGTTTTCTGTCACATCAGAGGAAGTCACATGTGTGCCAAGTGTATGTGTGGGGGTGGGGTGGGGGGTGGGGGGGTACGCTTTAGCTGTAAGCAAGGATTCATTAAATATCAGAACCTCACTCCAGAGAAAAACTGTGTGTCCACTGATTGTGTTGAGGCTTTAGCTGTACATCACATCTCAAACACCAGAGGAAACGGAGCAGAAGCTTTGTGTGCCAGGGGAATAGATGGTATACTTCAGAGTACCTCCAAAAACGGGTTTCTGTGGGCAGGCAGAATGTGAGTTGTTTTCAACATAAGCCATACCTCTTCTTGCACCAGAGCCACGAGGAGAAGAGTTGCGTGGGCAGGATCTATGGAGGAAACTTGATGTCGGGGTCCTTTCATAGCTGACATAGGAAGACTAAATGTAAGGGATTTTGATGTACGTGTTTTGGGGATTTTGACCATAACCAATGAAACAAAGGGTGGGCACTTGGTTTGCACCCTCTTCTAAGGTGTAGGCTGAATCCCACATTCATCTGGGCCTTAAGCGTAGCAGAGAATTCCCTCCGAAAATGTGATTATAGTCACAGAGATAAAGGCCAGCATTGTAATACGTTACAATTGAGATTGTGACTAGACAGGTCATATTAGTTGACTGCATTTTACATTGTTTTGTGCTAGATTCCATGGGTTCAGTTCCCACTCCCATCCCATTACAACTCTGCCCAGTACCGTCCCATCCATTCGCTTAGCGATGGCTGTTTCAGCCCTTCATTGAGACGCTCTCCCTAGCAAGAGATTCCTCTCTGATAACATGGCCCTTCTGATCACATCTTCCCAATAGGAGTTGAAGTCTCTCTACACCTTCAAAAGAGCATTTCAGCTGAACTTTTTCAAAAAGATATATTTTTTCTTCTATAACCCCATCTAGATTCAATATTCTTTGCCAACACTGTAATTCACAATTCTTCATCCAGCTTTTACATGCATATTAGGTGATTGAAAACTACAACACTTGCATCAGAGGGATCTTTAAAAATGATTTGTTTTTTCTTTTAACGCTTTAAAGGGGTCTTAACAGCCAATTTATTCTATTCAACCCAGCACTTGTTAAAAACTGTACTATTAATTGGGTGAAGATATACAGAGATCATGAATATTATATTCAACAATCAAAAGAAAAACAAGGAGGCTACTTTGAGGATTAAGGTGTGCCTAATCCAAGCTATGGTATTTTCAATTGTCTCATATGCATGTGAAAGTTGGACATTTAATAAGGAAGACCAAAGGATAGAAGCATTTGAATTATGGTGCTATTAAAGAATATTGCCATTACAATGGATGCTGAGAGAACAAAGGAATCTGCCTTGGAAGAAGTATAGCCAGAATATTTCTTAGAGACAAGGATGAGGAGACTTACTCTCCCATACTTTGGACATGTTATCAGGAAAGATCACAGGTTATCAGGAAAGATAATATGTCCCTACTTTGGACATGTTATCACTCTAGAGAGCATCATGCTTGGTAAAGAAGAGGGGCATAGAAAAAGAGAAAGGCCTTTGGCAAGTTGTTTTATGGCACAGGACCAAGCAGTATTTCTTTTTCTGTTGTACATAGGGTCACTGTGAGTCAAAAGTGAGTCAAAGGTACCTAAAAGTAACAACAACAATTTAAAAAAAAAGATTTTTTTTCAATGACAAGAAACCCAACTCTTTGTTAATAGTACTAATAATTCTTTTAAAATCATTTTATTGGAGGCTCTTATATATATTATAACAATCTATAAATCAATTATATCAAGCAAACTTGTATATATGTTGCCATCATCATTTTCTACTTCAGTCCTTGGTATCAACTCTTTCTTTGAACCTCCCTCCCCCCACTCCCACCCCTGTACACCCTTGATCATTTTTTTCATATATTACACTGTCTGTTGTATCCTTTCCCCCACGTTTTCTGTTATTTTCACACACACCCTACCCCCAGGAGGACGTGGGAGGTTATACACCCATCATTGCTATTGGTTTCCCCATTCTCCCCCATCTCTCTGGTATCACTAGTCCCATTACTGTTTCTGGATTCTGTGTGTCTAAAGTCTGTATCTGTATCAATGTACATACATCTAGCTGGATTTGTGAGGTAGAACTGAGGTCACAATAGTCGGGGTGGGGAAGGAAGTTTTAAAGAACCAGAAGAATGTCATGTGTTTCATTGATGATATACTGCACCCTGGCTGAATCACCCCTTTGAGTGACCCTTCTGTGAAGAAATGGCCAATTGTCTACAGATGGGCTTTAGGTTTCCACTCTGACCCCTCTCCTTCACATTGATATAATTGCTTGGTTTTGATCTACTGATACCTGATCCCGTCAACACCTCATGATTACACAGGCTGGTGTGCTTCTTCCATGTAGGCTTTGTTGCTTCCCTGCTAGATGGCCACTTGTTTAACTTTAAGCCTTTAAGACCCCAGGCATTATATTTTTTAATAGCCAGGCACCATCAGATTTCTTCACTACATTTGCTTGTGCACCTATTTTGTCTTCAGCAATCATGTTGGAAAGGTGAGCATCACAAAATGCCAGGTTATTAGATTAAAGGGTTCTTGCATTGAGGGAGTACTTGAATAGAGGCCCAATGTCTGTTAGCTACTTTAATAATTATATATATATATCCCTATTGTTATATATAAATGTATTTACATATGTACATGCATATATTTATACTCTCTATATAGCTTTTGCCTCTTAGTTCTTTCTTCTATTTCCTTTTATTTTCCTCCTGCCCCACTATCATGTTCACCCTTCGGTGGGCTCTCAGTAATTCCTCTCAGCTACATTACAATTGATCAAATACCACCAGGAATTATACACCCTCTTGTCATCAATTTTAGACCCCTACTGTTCCATGTCCCTGAGTTTGTTGGCTCTGCACTCCTTTTCCCCCACCTCCTCCTTTCCCATGCTCCACCCTCAGCCCCCAAAACTGACAATCCCGTCGCTTTCTCCTTGGGATTGTTTATCTGGCCTGTCTTCTATAGATAGACACATACAATTAAAATTTTAAATTAAAAAGACTGTAAATAGTTCAAGGTCTATCAGCTGACTTTTATGAATTCTTCCAATGAGGTCTGATGGGGTGTCAAGTAGAAGTCAGAAGTCTGTTTTCAAGATTCCTTGGGTACTACGTGACTGTACTCTCCTTGCTGCTCTGTTGTGCTCCCTTCATGATTCACCCCACTGTAGGGTGTGTGTGTGTGTGTGTGTGTGTGTGTGTGTGTGTCAGACCAGACACTTCCCACAATGAATCTCCAGTGTTGTCCTCCATAATGCTGTGGGCCAGTGAGGGGATGTCGTGTCTCCTGTTTGGGCTGGCCCTAGGGTCCTCTCAGTGCAGAAATGTTGTCTTCAAGGCTTGGTGGGCCACGATGAGGTTCTCTCCTTCTCCCTCTTCCTTTCCCTCTCCATCTCTCTCTTACCTTTTTAGTTTGGTCCTTTGGGGACAGGAAAGACCAGCCACTGTCCCTGGCCTGTATCTTCAGTGCTATTCTCTGTAGTATCTTCCTCTAGGGACAGGATCAACATAGCTCGCCTTGGGGCTGGCCCACAGCCCTCTCTGTAATGCGCTACCCCATGCCAGATGTTGCCCTCAAGACTTGGTACACAGAAATGAGGTCTGGTCTCTCCCTTTTCTGTGGATACATAGGATACCCTCCCAAAAGGTGGATTAGTGCCCTGTTCCCCAACTACCATCGACTTCCCCTCTCCTCAATTTTACTTGGATGCCATTTGCATCCCTCAGTTGCAGTTGACCTGTGCCAGCGTGCCTGGACCTTGACCAGGAAATTATTCATTATGTAACTTCCCCCCTGAACCTATTGTGTTTTTTAAGCTTACCTCAGTGGATTATGTTGTACTTATCCTTTTGTACTTGACTAACTTTGCTTAGCATAATTTCCTACAACTCTTCCCATGTGACGATGTGCTTCATGTGTTCATCACTGCTTTCTAGGGACGCATAGTACTCCACTGTTTGTATAACCAGAGTTTTTTAATCCATTTGTCAATTGATGGAAATTTGAGTTGTTCCCAGATCTTTGCAATTGTGAAATGCACTTCGATGAACATTGGAGTGCAGATATCTGGTCACGGTCTTTCTTACTTCGTCTGCATATTTGCCCAGTTGGGGGATTGCTGGGTCATACGGTAGCTTGATTTCCATCTGTATTAGGTATCTTCAATTGATTTCCATAGTGGCTATACATACCTATAGGACCAGCAGCAGGGTACGAGAGTTCCTATGTCACCACACCCCCTCCAACACTTGTTGTTTTCTGACTTTTTGAATTGGACTATCCTTGAGGGTGTTAGGTGATACCGCATAGTTGCTTTAATTTGCATTTCCCTCATGACTAAAGATTGGGAGCATTTTCTCATACGTGTATTGACCATTTGGGTTTCTGCCTTTGTGAAACTTCTGTTCAATGTCTTTTGCCCAGCTTCTCAGTGGGCTATCTGTATTTTTCTTACTGTAGGCTAGCAGAGTATTGTAGATTTTAATGATAAGACCTTTGTCTGATGTATCATTGCTAAAAATCTTTTCCCAGTCTGTGGGCTCTCTTATTACTCTCTTGGTGAAGTGTTTTGATGTTCACAGGTGTTTTATCTTTAGTATATCCCACCTGTCAACTTGTACTTCCTCTATGTATGTGTCCTTCCCTATTTCCAGTAGCCGATGTGTTCCCCACACCAAGATTCGTAGGTTTGTCCCAATTTCCTAGTTGATGGCCTTAATAGTTTGAGGTTTTACCTCGAGATCTATGATCTACCTTAAAGTTATTCTTGTGCATAAAGTGAGGTAAGGGTCTTACTCAATTTTTCTGCAGGTAGATATCCATGTTTTCTAGCACCACTTGTTAAAAAGGGCATCCAACTCCCTCTTGATAGTTTTGGGGTCCTAATTGAAGATCAGTTGTTTGTGTGCTGATGATTTTATTTCTGGATTTTCTGTTGTTTTCCATTGGACTAAGTATCTATCATACCAGTACCACACTGTTTTGACCACTGTGGTTTATATTTGATGTTAAAATCAGGTACAGCAAACCTTCTGACTTTGTCCTTATTTTTGAATAGTTCTCTGTTAATTCTAGTCTCCTTCCCTCTCCATAGGAATTTGGTAGTCAGTTTTTCCAATTCTTTGAAGAAAGATCTTGGTATTTGTAGCAGGATAGCATTAAACTTATATACTGCCTTGGGTAGGATTGGCATCTTTACTATATTGAATCTTCTGATCTACATGCATGGGATACTCTTCCATTTGTGGAGGTAACTTTTGATTTCTTATAATAGTGTTCTGCAGTTTTCCTCATATAATTTTTTCTTTGGGTTAGATATATCCCTAGATATTTCTATTTGTGCTTGACGATTGTGAAGGGTAATACCTTTTTTGATCTGCTCTTCCATAATCTTATCAATGTAAATAGCAATGCAATAGACTTCTATTTGTTGCTCTTTTTTTCCTGCCACTCTAACATTTTCCTCTATTGTTTCCTGCACTCCTATTGTGGAGCTTTTGGGATGTTCAATATATATAACCGTGTCATCTGAAAATAACAATAGTTTGACCCCTTCTTTTGCCAGACGAAGAATACCTTAATGGTTTTCATTTGCCTTATGTTGTTCGTGAGGACCTCCAGAAGGATGTTATATAAAAGTGAAGATTAGAGGTATCCTTGTCCAGTTCCCTTTTTGAGTGGGATTGTTTTCTTCTTTTATCCATTGACTATAATACCAGTCATTGGCTTTTATCTAAGTAACTTATATCATGTTGAGGGATTTTTCCTTCCATTCCTATCTTCTTGAATGTCTTTAACAGGAATGGGTGTTGGATGTTGTAGAAGAGGGAAGTCTGAGTGCTCTCTGTGTGTGAATTTACTCAGACTTGATTTATGTCCTAGCATATGGTCCTTTTTTAAATATGTACCATATGTACTTGAAAAGATTATGAATTTTGTTCTTTGCATTTGGGCGGAGAGCTCAAAAATGTCTATCAGGTTGAATCACCTAATTGTAGAGTTTAGTTCTGGAGCCTCCTTGTTAAACTTCATTCCCAGTCATCGATCTTTCATGGATTAAACTCACTTACTATGATTGTTGAGTCTATAATTTCTTTTTTCATCTTTTGGAGAATTTGATTGACAAATTACATGGTTCTCTTATTGGGCACATATTATTTATTACATGCACTGGTTCTGGGTCTACTTTCCTATTGATCATTATGTAGTTCCCATTCTTATCTCATGTTATGGCTTGCACCATGAGATCAATTTTGCCTGAGATTAGGACTTCAACCCCTATATTTTGTTAATTGCCATTTCCTCGATATATATTTTCACCTGCCTTTAATTATCAGCCTATTTTTGTCTGTGAGATTGAGATGTGTCTCTTGTAGATAAGAAATTGAGGAGTTGTTTTCTAAGCCAGTTTGCTAGTCTTTGTCTTTTAATGGGTGAGTTCAGGCCATTGGTTTTCCCATCATCATAAACACAAACCCATCACTTTGAAGAGACTGATATCCTCTTTCCTCCCCTATTCTACTCCAGGTAGCCAAGAAGAGCTGTTGGTATTTATATATTTACTTATCTTGCCTTTCCAAATAAGTGTGGTTATACGACATTGGTTCTTTTGTGATTGATTTACTTGACTCAGCACAATGTCTTCCAGTTCAGTCACATTGTATCATGCATCAGGACTTCATTCCTTTTTATAGTTGAGTGATATTTCATTGTATGAGTAATATTTCATTGTATGTATATACCACATTTCGTTTCTACATTGAGAATTACTTTAATTAACAAATTTAACATTTTCTTTCAATTTTCTTAGTTTACTATGGTAGCCTGTTGAAGAGGTCATCGTTCCAGTGCTGGTGCGGCAGTTTCAGTAACCTTGACTCCATCTATCTTTTGCTTTTCTATCCTCAAGGTCACAAGTTAGCAGCAGGAGCTCCAGCAATCTTGCCCATACTCTAAATGATCCAACATAGAGAATAATGGTTGAAAGGTGGCATCCCTCTGACTGAATGAGATTTTTGAAAATGAGCTTGATTTTAATCATCCCAGGTACTTCAAAATGCCAGGGAAGCTGAAAATGACCTCTTTACCTCGGTGCTGCTTCCTCTAGTACAATCGCTAAGACACCAGCGAAGAGTGTGTGTTGGGTAAGCAATTGACAGTGTCAACCTGACAGCCAAAAGAGTGTCACTATTTCCTAGGCCTGAGGAGGCATAAGGGATTCTGTGGAGATAAATGAGGCGATCAGCTCAAGCAGTCTGATTTGTCAGAAGTGCATGGAGCAAATGGCAAGAAGCTCATAGACGACAAGGATAAATGCCCTCCAATGCGCTGAATCATATCGGAGGAAACAGGTCAGTTGATGACTTTTATTTAAGGACTATCTTCTCTGGAGGACTTGCAATAACAGGGATCACAGTTGAATGATATATTTTAAGTTGAATCTAAAAAGTAATGCCAGTTTTCAGTTGATTAACATGGTATCTCATTATTATGCTGAGTGTCAGATTTCTTCTTTAAAACAAATAATTATAATTCCATATAGATTCCCTAAAACATGTTCATTTATCTTTTTCACTCATTTTTATGCTAACATAACATTTAAAAATTAATTCAAATTGTCGTCATGTGAACTCTGTTCAATTGGACTTGAAAATATTTGTCATTTGTAGTATGTAAGTATAAACTCATGAAGTTTAAATTTTAGGCACACTTATATAGTCATTATCTGCATAAGGGGTTTATAAGTTTGAAGTTCCTAACTTGAACAAAAAAAGCCAATTCACTTAAAATACACATATCAATAATAAAGAATATGGGTTATTTTGCACATGCTTATAATAAAAGGAATCCATTGTTTTTATTTGCCATGGGTCTAAATACAGTCCTTATTATATTTATGATCTTATCAGGATTTGTGAGAGGTTTCAGGGGTTTATGGAATGAAGTGCTTGAAACAATTGTTCTGTAAATCTCACTGACTTTTTGTCTTGACCATGCACATTATAATATCTGCAATTTTAGGGTTTATATATGAACATCACAAATTTTATTTCATAAAGGGAGAGATAGACAATGTGACCTAATTTTTCAGCAACAGATCTAAATGTCAAAAGCAAAACTGATACTCTAACAAGGAATGATTGGAAATGGTCAGCTTCCAGATCACAGAATTCTCTGAGGACTACAAGGGGCATGAAAACAAGTACCTTCAGGTTGACCACTTAGAGACAGATGAAAATTAATGAATCCATGAACTCTCTCACATTGGCCACCTCCTCACTTTTTCCTCTTAAAGGGGAGTATTTGCTTTAAATCTCATAACACAATATTTTAAGTCTTGGTCTCTTGCAAAAGAACATTACTCTTTTTTTTTGACACATGACCTTGTTTATTTATTATTCAGCTCAAATTAGCTAGTATTAGTAAAATGCTTTCAAGAAAGATAGGTAGTCAAAAACAAAACAAAAAAATTCTCAGTTCCATTGAGTCAATGCTGACTCACAGTGACCCCTTGTAGGTTTCCCAGATGGTAACTCTTGATGGGAGCAGAAAGTCCAGTCTTTCTCCCGAAGAGCTGCTGGTGGTTTAGAACTGTCCACCATGAGGATCTCAGGCCAACTTATAGCCACCATACTGCCTGCCCAAATGAGTCTTCATTAAATGAGCACATATTTGGGATGATATGACATATTTAACAACAATGATGTTCTTATCCTAGTCATATTGACTCATCCCATAGAGGCATTCTATTTTTAAATATCTCTGTATTACTTATGGAGGGCAATAATCATCACAGTGCTCTAAAATGTCCTATCGTGTCAGTGGTGTGATAAACCACAGTGTTAGTGATGTGATAAACATGATTTCATGACTAGACAGATGGAGGCAGTTCTACTTCACCAGCAGCTGGGGACATGAGAGCTGGTCCTGGTCCAGAGGATTTACCAATAATTATACTAAAAATGACAAATCTGCCTCAGACTTCAAAATAATAGTTATTATCTTTAACAGTAGTAAAATCTGAATTGCAAAAAAATAAGTTATAAACAAAACTATCAGAAGTCTGGTAATTCTTTTGTGATAGAAGGTCAAGGTAATCTTTGCTGGCTTTACACTGTCCTTCCCCCATCATGATCCAACCAAATTCTATTTGAGGATGCTCTGCTCATCTCTTAGTGCCCCCATGATACCTTCCATCCTATCTCTAAAGCCATCTCAAAATAAAATAAAACTCAAGGGAAACTGGAGTGTTTGCCATACTAAGATGACTCTAATAACGCTCCCAAGTCCCCTTTCCAACCAGATGGCTGCCCCGAAACCCTGCCTGTATGGAAATTTTGACCAATTGCTGCTTAGAAGATTAAATTTATCCCAAACTGATAGAAGAGGCTTTCTATGCAACACCACAAAGCTGGAACAGGAAGCTGCTTGAAGACTAGGCACTAGCAGACATCTGGGCAGCAATAAGGTAGTCTCATCTCTTGAAACGGAAACAATGTCACCCAGTTTTTCATGCCTCCAGCTGTTATCTGGAGACTAAGAAAAGAGTCAACCTTAAATGAATCTGCTGGCATATCCAAAGTAAAAGTTTGCCTCTTGCCATGAGCATCAAGCAGGACAGTGGCTAAGCAAACCCAGCTGTCTCTGGATTCAGTATGTCGTCGGAGTGCAAGGAATTGGTAATGTGGGCAATGCCAAGTGGACTTCCTTGCCAACTCTCCCCTTAATAAGGGCAGCAGGGGAAATATTGTCATCTCCAGTGAGCTCTTTAAAGAACAATTGAAGTAACAGTTACAGAGAGAATCCCAAACAAGCACAATACATCTGTTATCCAATGAATACTAATTGAACAGAGATCTGAGTCAAGCATCCTGTTAGGCAGGATACATATTATGGATGGGAAATGATCTTTAACCTCAAGAATCTCACCAACAGAAAAAGAAATGATGTCTGAACAGTGTGATAAACCCAGAGAAGCAGAGGTGTGGGGTTAGTACTCGGCAGAGGCCATAGGAGAAGAAGACATGTGGTCTTCTTAGTGTCCATCTATAGTTGGGGGGCTAATTTGTAGGTACATTAACAGCTTCCTTCACCTAGCTCCTGCCTGTCTCTCTTTCCTCTTTGTCCAAAGTGTCAGACACTCACTATCCCTAAGGCAACATTCAACCAAGAGGAGAGCCAGTGCTCTGTTTCCTCTCTTTTCTGTGAGGCACGGCCCAGATGTGTTCCATAGAGTCCATCAGAGGGCTCCAGCAGGAGAAAGCCCCAGTTGCCCTTTCAGTAACTCACTCACTAATGCACTGTTTACCGACTTCTTATCTTATTTTCCCCCCACAGAGTTTCTGTAGGCTCAGCCTTAATTCAAGAAACCAGGCATGTATCTGGTACAGCACGGGACCTTTGCCTACAATCTCCCTAGAGGCTAAAGCCCACACCAGTTTGGCCAGTGGCGAGTGGCTTGATCTGGATGCTGCCCCATTTGCTCCCTTGACCAGACAATTTTGTCTGTAATTACATTAAAAAAACAATTTTTGAATCACAAAAAATAAGAAATGAAAAAGGCAAGCACGAGTGTTTTCAGTTTATATGCTAGACACGATGTTGATTATGCTATTATAAACAGCCAAAAATTCATTCATAGTGGAGACCAAAAAAGGTCAACAATCATATAGAAAAAGTGGGCTGGAGATACAGAGTATAGGCAGTAAAAGAAAGGTGGAGGCGCTCAGTTTTCTGAAAAGATATTAAGCTTCACACATGAGCTGAGAAAAGAAAATTAAAACCACATGAGAAAGACCTTTTCCTTCTATCAGTCTGGAAAAAAAAAAACCCAAAATTACAACTTTGTTCATGAATCTGTGAACAAGTAAGTTCTGTATAACATTTTTGGTGGAAACAACATGAAATAGAGAAAAAAGTGTGAAGATTAAAAAAAAAGTTTAAGAAAGAATCGAAGGCATCGGAGCAGATTTCCATAACACACACTGAACCTTCATAGTACAGCAAATGTGGCACTCCACACTGGGCAGTCTAGCACTGCTAGGTTCTGAGATGCTTTCCCTCAGTTCTTGCTTCTCAGCATGGGAAGAATTCATGCAGTGGAAGCATGATAAGAAGTTAAAATTAGCTTTTATGAGTTAAAGCGGAATTATTATTTTTTATGGTGTATTCTCACAGACAAGAACAAGCTATCTCCAAAAAGGGAGGGAGTGGAGGGAAGACCACGAGGCTGTCACCTTTTATATATCATGCCCCACTGACTGGTCTCCTCCCATATTCACTCAGAGGGCATGGTTGTCTGTGTTGGTGGGTTCTTAGTGCATGTGTTTGAGTGTGTGTGCAATGAGTATGTAACTTGTTCCTACTGCATATGCCCAGGCTTTGCGTGGCATGCACAAGTGTGCGTGCAACATAACTGGTCCTTACAAATGTCTTTTCCGATACCTCCTAGAATGGGGCTAATCTCTTAAGAAGGGCCCTTTGATTTATGAACTTGGATTTATCAACTGTTTGCAGATTGATTGCTGATTGCCTTGGGGGACAACCATATTTTTCCTAAGCTTCTTGCCTATCAGCACCATATTTGGCCAAACTTCTTCTGAGAAATTGGACCATTTAAAATTCTTCCTACTAAATAGAAGAAAGAGCTAGGAGGCAAGGGCATTTATAGCGATCTAATACAGGTATGTACATATGCAACCATACTTATACAAAATGATAAATAGTTCTATGTATATATATTTATATGTTAAGTATCAAGGTAGCAGATGGACATTGGACCTCTAATCAAGTCCTCCCTCAAGGCAAGAACACTTTATTCTAATAACCTGGCATTCCGTGATGCTCACCTTCCCGACACGTTCAGTTAAGATAAAATGGGTGCATAGCAAATGTGGTGAAGAAAGCTTATGGTGCCTAGCTATCAAAAGATTATCATCTGGGATCTTAAAGGCTTGAAGGTAAACAAGCGTCCATCTAGCTCAGAAGCAACAAAGTCCACATGGAAGAAGCACACCAGCCTGTGTGATCATGAGGTGTTGGTGGGATCAGGCATCAGACATCAAAGACAGAGAACAAAAATTCATATCAATATCAATGAGGGGGACTGCAGAATGGAGACCCAAAGCCCATCTGTACACCCTTAAAGAAGTGTCACAAGGAAGAGAGGCAGTCAGGGTGCAGTGTAGCACAGATGAAACATACAACTCTCCTCCAGTTCTTTAATGCTTCTGCCCCACGCACTATAATGGCCCCAATTTTATCTTACAAATCCAGCTAGACCAGAGCATGTACACGAGTACATGTAACAGCTGGAAACACAGAGAATCCAGGACAGATAAACCCCAAAGTACCAAAAATGAGAGTAGTCATACCAGGAGGGGAAGGAGAAGGTGAGAGGAGAAAGGGAGAACTGATCACAATGATCTACATTTAAGCTCCTCCCAGGGGGACGGATAACAGAAAAGTGGGTGAAGGGAGACATCAGTGTAAGATTTGAAAAAAGAATAATAATTTATTAATGATCAAGGGTTTGTGAGGGAGAGAGGGTGGAGGGAAGGAGGGAAAACATGAGGAGTTGATAGAAGGGCTCAAGTAGAAAGAAAATGTTTTGAAAATGATGATGACAACAAATGCACAAGTATGCTTGACACAATGGATGTATGTATTGTGATAAGAGCTGTACGAGTCCCCAATAAAACGATTAGAGGAAAAAAATAAAATTCTTCCTACTACTAAACCAGCTTATACTCAACTATTTAAAGAGAAACCTCCCCATAGTTACTTTAGATTTTTATCAATCTGTCTCCTAGCCTCCCTTGACAAACAGGTGAACATTTGGGATTTGTCACTAATTTGTCTGCTTCATAATATTCATTTATTAATATATTCTTCTTCATTTAAAATAGCCTAATCTAAATATGTTTCATATTATAGGCAAGAATTCAATAACTTCGATGTTTTGCTCTTTTTAAAATTTATCTTTATGGATAGTTAGAATCACTGAGTTGTGCAAATAATTAATTCCCTTTGGAGATGCAAGTCTACCCATTAGCTCTTCAGGAAAAAGGTCTAGTGATCTATTTCTAAAACACCAGCAACTAAAAACTTATGGAGCGTAATTCTACTCTGGCATATATAGATTCACCAGGAGTTGAAATTGACTTCTCTTGGTATGGTAGTTAGATGATTTTATGTCAATGTGAATTCTGGTTTTTTTAATACATTTTATTAGGGGCTCATACAACTCTTATTACAATCCATACATATACATACATCAATTGTATAAAGCACATCCGTACATTCTGTGCCCTAATCATTTTCAAAGCATTTGCTCTCCACTTAAGCCCTTTGCATCAGGTCCTCTTTTTTTTCCCCTTCCTCCCTGCTCCCCCTTCCTCATGAGCCCTTGATAATTTATAGATTATTATTTTGTCATATCTTGCCCTATCCAGCGTCTCCCTTCACTCCCTTCTCTGTTGTCCGTCCTCCAGGGAGGAGGTCACATGTAGATCCTTGTAATCGGTTCCCCCTTTCCAATCTACTCACCCTCCACTCTCCCCGCATCGCCCCTCACACCACCTGGTTCTGAAGGTATCATCCAACCTGGATTCCCTGTGCCTCCAGCTCCTATATGCAATTCTGTTGTTTTTAATTACTAAAAGATCTCTTTATTTGGGGCTTTTACAACTCATAACAATTCATACATTAATTGTACCAAGCATATTTGTACATGTCTTGTCATCATTCTTTTCTAGACATTTACTTTCTATTGAGCCCTTGGTATCAGTTCCTCCTTTTTCCCTCCCTTCCCTCATGACCCCTTGGTAAATTATTCTTTTTCTTATTATGTTCATATCTTACAATAACCCGTCTCCCTTCCCCCATGGTTTCTGTTGTTCGTCCCCCTGGCTATGTGATCATTGGAATTGGTTCCCCCTTTTCCCACCTTCCCCCTAACCTTCTAGTATCACCATTCCTATTCCTGTTCCAGGATTCCGGGTGTTTTGAGTTCTTTCTCATCTCCTATCTGTACCTGTGTACATGCTCTGGTCTAGTCCAGAGTGAGGGGCAGCACTGGGGTCATGATAGTGGGGGGTGAGGAAGCCTCAAGGAACCAGAAGAATATTGTGTTTCATTGGTGCTTTACTGAGCCCTGGTTGACTAATCCCTTCCCAGTGACACCTCTGTGTATGTATGGGGTGGGGGCGGGGGAATGTCCCATTGTCTACAGATGAGCTTTGGGTCTCTGCTCCAATCCTCCTCCTTCTCAACAATGATTTTTGGTTTTTTGTTTGTTATGAGTCTTCTGATGCCTGTTACCTGGTCACGATGATACCTCATGACCTCACTGGCTGGTGTGCTTCTTCCATGTGGGCTTGTTGCTTCTCTGCTAGATGGCCGCTTGTTTAGCTTCAGCCTTTAAGACTCCAGATACTATATCTTTTAATAGCTGGGCACCATCTGCTTTCTTTACCACATTTGTTTGTGTACCCATTTTGTTTTCAGTGATCATTCCAAGAGGGTGGGCATCATAGAATTCTGGTTTGTTAGAATAAAGTGTTCTCGAATCAAGAGAGGGTATGAGCAGAGGCCTGAAGTCCATCCACTACCTCAGTGTATTGCCATATAAATATATGTACATAGGCCAATACCTCTATTTTAATGAATGAATGTACATACATATGTACACATCTATGCTTATACCTCTATCCATAGCTTTGTTTCCTAACTCATTCCTCTGTTTCCTTTTACTTTCCACCTGCTCCACCATCACAGTTGTCTTACTTCTGCCTCTTAATACTTCCTCTCAGCTAGATTGTGGTTGCTCCAGCACCCCCAGGTTATCTTCTCTATGCCCTCCTTGTTGTTGATTTTAATTCCCTAGTTGCTCCCCTGTCCATGGCATTGTTTGCTCACTGCTCCGTTCCCTGCCTCCTTCTCCCCTCAAGTCCCTCCAGGACTGCTGGTCCTGTTGCTTTCTCCTAGAGCTTGCTTCCCATGCCTATCTTATATAAGTAGGCAAACCAACAATAACAGACAAAACAAAAGATTGAAAAACCTACATAATTCCAGGTCTGTCCACTGATCTTTATGAGGATCTCCCACTGGTCGTAGGGGAATTCTGGGAGCTGCCCCTCCTAGCCTGAAGTCTATTTTGGGCTGTTTAGGGGCTTTGTGCTTTGCTTTGGTCTCACTGCTGATCTGTTATGTTCCCTTCTTGGTTCACCTGCTGCAGGGGGTTCATACCAGACTAACTCCCTGCTGTGTGTCCCCATTATTGTACTCTGTCACAGAATGTTCCATCACAGTATGTTCCAGGAAGGGGACAATATGTCTTGAGGTGTTATTGGTCCTCCAGTCCTCTGTGTGTCTTAGCAGCTAAGATAATTTATTGTGCCAACCTGATCGATAAACATTGAAGGGCGGAGGGATAAATGGCTCAGTGAGCCTCACCTTTCTAGTTCTCGGGTCTCTTGCTTTCTGATGGTCGGACCAGGGTGCAGCTACCTTAGTCAGTTCCCTGCTTTAGCTGGCAAGGCTCACTTCCTGCAAGACATCTCTGAGGAGAAGCCGCATGAACCTACCCCAGTGCAGTCCTGGGTGCTGGAGCAGCCCTGTGGAGACCTCTGCCAGCGCTGAGATGCTTACATGTTCACTGATTCAGCTTTCCTCCTGCAGTTCGCATCATTGCGTGTGTTTTGTGAGATGGAGGAGGACTTTGTGGATTGATGTTGAACATATGGGTTAATGGGTTAATGTTGGATTTGTGGGCTTGGGCAGCACTAGTTGGGATGTTTTCTTGTACACACTTAACCTTTATATAAAACTCTCTCTTAAACATGAATTTCTGTGGATTTGTTTCTCTAAAGTACCCAGACTAACACAGCACCTCCGTGCACGAGGTCATCTCCAGGCTCGGTGTGCTGATATGGGGTCTAGACCATCCCTCTCTCTTTCTCCTTCTTAATTTGCTTCCCTGTGGGCATGCCATGCAGGTCCCTCTCCCAAATCTGTAGGTTTAGTGTTGGTTTTTGTTGCACCAACTTCTATGGAGTGGGTCAGTTGGACTCTGATTGGGGATGGCTCTGTAGTTCAATCTTACATACATTTCTCCCCACATGGTTAGGTTGCCCTCATGTGGTGGGGTCTGTATGCGTACTCCAAATTCTGTGGAGAAATAGCTAATACTCTCTCCCTGGGTGGATTAGTGCCCTGCTCCTCCCAATGCCATCATAACCCCCTTCCCCCTCCCTATTTCTTCCTCCCCCTTCCCACCTCCCCCCCTTTTTTTAGTTGGAATAACATGTACTTCCTTGAGTCTGGTCTGATCTCTACCCAGCTGCCTGTATCTGAACCCATATATTGTGAGATAAGTGGCTTTTCTTCTATACCAACTGTGCTGATTATACTTGCCTCAGGGGATACATGCTGTACTTGTCCTTTTGTGATTGGTTGACTTCGCTTAGCATAATTTCCTCCAACTCTTCTCTTGAAACAACGTGCTTCATGTGATCATCACTGCTTTTTAGTGATGTATACTCCATTGCGTGTATGTACCAGAGTTTACTAATCCATTCATCTATCAATGGAAATTTAGGTGGTTTCCAAATCTTTGTCACTATAAATTGTGCCACAATAAACATTGGGGTACAAATGACTAGTTGTGGTTTATTTCTTATCTATTCTGGGTAGATGCCCAGTAGAGGAACAGCTAGGTCGTAAGATAGCTCAATTTCCATTTGCTTTAAATATCACCAGATCGCTTTCCACAGAGATTGTATGTATCTACAAAACCATCAGCAATGGAGGAGAGTTCCTACCTCACCACATCCCCTCCAACTTTTGTTGCTCTCTGATTTTCTGATTTGGGCTAACCTCAAGGACGTTAGATGGTATCACATAGTTGTTTTAATTTGCATTTCTCTGATAGCTAATGATCGGGAGCATTTTCTCATCTGTTTATTAGCAATTCGGGTCTCCTACCTAGTGAAACTTCTTTGCAGGTCTTTTGTCCACTTCAACTGTTTTCCTCTTTTTGCAGGCTAGGAGGGTGTTTTAGATTTTCATAATAAGTCCTTTGTCTGATGTGTCATTGCTAAAAATCCTCTCCCAGTCTGTGGGTTCTCTTGTAAACTTCTTGGTAAAGTATTTCAACACACACACACACACACACATTTTATCCTTAGTACATCCTACTTGTTGAGTTCAGGTTCACCTGCGTGTTTACCCTTTTCTATTGTAGTTAGCCTATGTATTCCCTGAGGCAAGGTTCTTAGGTTTGTCCCAATTCCTTTGTTGATGGTCCTGATTGTTTGGGGTTTTACTTCTAGGTCTGTGATCCACCTTGAGTTTGTTCTTGTGCATGGGGTGATGTAAAGACCTTGTTTCATTTTTCTACAGGTGGATATCCATTGTTTCCATCACAATTTGTATGGTGGTTACATAATCTGGTGTCAATTTGGGTCTAGAGAGGATTAAGAGTGTCGGGGTGGAGTCTAGCCTGTCAATCAGATCATAGCCAAGGAGGCCTCTCTGTGGGCATGACCTTCTCCTGAGAATTCTGGCATCTTTATTATATTGAGTCTTCCAATCCACGAGGATGGGATGTTCTTCCATTTGCAGAGGTCACGTATGGTTTCCTATAGTAGGGTACTATAATTTTCCTTGTATAAGTCTTTTGAGGGTTTATTTTGGTAAAATATCCCTAGATACTTCAATTTGTTCCTGGCTATTGTGAAGGGTACTACCATCTTGATCTCCTCTTCCATATTTTTGTTCAATGTATATAGCAAACCAATAGTTTGTTGATCTTATCTCTTTCCATTCTTCCATATTCCTCTATCGCTGTCAGTACTCCTGTTTGTAAAACTTTTGGGATTTTAAATATATGGAATCATGTCATCTGCAAATAGTGATAGAGGTATATGGAAGATGTCATTCCAATCTCTCCTTCTCATGGTGTCTGCTGATAGGTCTGAGCATATTCTTACCTGAATACCATTATATGTGATCACCTTTTTTTCCTCTTGCTGCCCTTAAAATCTTCTCTTTTTCCTCCAAGTTGGATAATTTAATGATTATATGGCTTGGTGAGTTCTTCCTGGGGTTTAGTCTAATTTGTGTCCTTTCGGCTTCCTGTATGAGTGACTGATTCTCATTCATTAAAGTGGGGAAGTTTGCTCCCATAAATTCTCTCACTAATTTAGCTCTTAACTTCTTCTTTGTGACTTGTTCTGATAGACCAATTATTCAAATATTGTTCTTCATAGCATCTGTCATTGATCTCAGATTTTCTTCCACCTCTTTGATGATCTTGTTTGACTATCTTTCCCATTTATTGAAGTCTGCCTGATTGTTCTCAAGATCACTGGTGTGATTCTTTGCCTCCTCTTGTCTGTTTGTGAGATCTGTGATTTTGTGTTTAGCTTCTGTTACCTCATTCATTAGCTCCTATATTTCCATTTAGTGTGTGCTTTATCTCCTCTATCAAGGACTTCATCTTCTCTATCGTTGCATCCTTATTCTGCATTGCTTTCCTCATCTCCTGTATTACTCCAAGTAGCTTTCTGAAGATTTCTTTTTTTGGCAGATTCACATCTGATTCTTCTATTAGTGTCATTAGTTCCACTGTTGGGTTCTGTCTGGATTTTTCTGTTGTGGATGTTGCAGTATGTTGCTGTTGGTGTATCATTTTGGAAGAATTGAGTACCATGTTTCAGAGAGATCTAAGGGCTCTGAGCTCTTTCTCTGTGTGACTGATAAGAGTGTTTTAAAAGGCTGCCTGTGGCCTACTATGGTGGTGGGTCAAGCTGCTATGTAGGCAGGGTGCTGTAGTCACTCAGTGGTTGATGGTAGTGGGGGACTCATAAAATGGGATGAGGCTGGTGACTGTCCATGGGACTGGTATGGGCTGACAGGTCACAAGTTTCAGCCTTAAAAAAAAAGGGTACCAAGCTCCAAGATGTGAATGCAACATGCCGGCATGGAGTAGGGAACCAGCTGAGAGATCTGAGGGGCTGACCCCAATCTCAATTATGTGGACAGCTGCCCCTCCCCCCAGAAGAATTTATTTCAGAGGCCAGCACTGAAGCTGCAGCTCGAGGAGAGGGACATGTCTGATCATAGCACATGGGAACAAATTAAGGAGGAGAAAGAGAGATTGGAGCACATCCTGGCCCACCAAGCCTTGAGCACCAGCTTAGAGCAGCCAATCCACAGAGAAAACCATATGGCCAGCCCCACTATGAGACATGACATCCCTTACTGACCTATAGGAGACAATACTAGAGACACAGTGTGGGAATTGCATCCAATGTGATCCCACCACACTGAGGCAAAAAACTAAAGGCGTGCAACAGAACAGCAAGGGGAACAAAGCAACTAAGTACCCAGGGATACCACAAATAGATTTTGGCTCCAGGGTTTGGCATCCCATCAGACTCGACCAGAAAACACTCCTAAAGGCCAACAAACAGTCTTTGAACTAACTACAAGCTTTTCTTTTTTGGTTGTTGTTGTGTTGTGTGTGTTTTTTATATTTTGTCATTGGCTTTTTATTGTTTTTGTTTTCTTTTGTTGTTTGGTTTTGCTCTATCCTGTTTTTGTGCATGTTATTATCTCTGCAGGTCTGTCTAAATAAGATAAGCTGGATGAGCAATCTGGAGGCGAAAACAACAGGACCAACACTAAAATGTTTGTATTTACTCACATCTCAAAGTTTCCCTGATGATATTTACTGACAAGCAGGTAAGCATTCAGACCTTAAATGTTGTCATTGACTTGTCTGCTTCTTCCTTATCTCATAAATAATTATCTGCATAAGTAATCATATCCATGGACATTTACTTATGTGCTTTAATCACACAAGTACCTTTTCACAAAGAAATGATTTGCCACATAGACTGAATTTGCCAATTAGGATGCATTTCCCAAGGCATCCTAACTGTATGTTAATACAATTGATATAACATTTTAATGGAATAAAGAAATAGTCCATGAAAATAAGAAAACCGGGAGGGGAAATCAAATTGAAAACCTCTATGGGAAGATATGATAGAGAAACTCAATATCATCAGCCCAAATGTGTAACATATCACTGATTGTTCATTTATAAATTGAGGTTGGAGCTGAAGAATATTAAAGCCAGTCCACAAGAGCCAAAATATAACCTTGAGTCTATCTCCCTGAATTGTGAGAAAGATCTAAGAACAGATTTGATGGAGTGAGCAATGATGAGTGAAGACCTGATAAGCTGTGGGAGAACACAAACAACAGAATTTGAGAGGAAAGCAAAAGGTCATTAAAAAGGCTGGAAAGAAAGAAAAGATCAAAGTAGAGGTCAAAGAGACTCTGAAAGTTGTTCTTGATCATAGGATAGCTAATACAAGCTGAAGAAATGATGACAAAGTCAAATATTATAATGAAATGTGCAAAGACCTAGAGTTAGAAAAACAAAAAGGAAGAACATACTCAGCATATCTTAAACTGAAGTAACTCAAGTACAAATTGAAGCCTAAAGTTACAATATTGAAAGATTCTATGGGCAAAATATTGAATTCAAAAGAAGATGGAAAGACTATACAGCATTACTGTACAAAAACAGAGAACTACTTGACATTCTATCATTTCTGGAGGTAACATATGAGCAAAAAACAATGGTTCTGAAGAAAGAAGTTCAAGTTGCACCGAAAGCATAAGCCACAAGCAATGATTCAGAAATTTCTGGAATACCAATGGAAATGTTTCAACAAACTGATGAAGTACTGATCTTGTCTATGTCAGGAAATTTGGAATACAGCTACTTGGTCAACTGTAAGAGATCCATATTTGTAACCATTCCAAAGAAAGGTGAATGATTAGAATGTGCAAATTAATGAAAACAAATTAATTAATGAACAATATCATTAATAGCACATGCCAGTAAAGTTGCCCAACAATTGCAGCAGTGCATTGAGAGGGAGCTGCCAGAACTCAGGCTGGATTCAGAAGAGGATGTGAAACAAGGGATATCCTTGCTGATATCAGCTGAATCTTGGTTAAAAGCAGACAATGCCAGAAGGATATTTACTTGTATTTTATTGACTGTGCTAAGGTACTTGACTGTGTGGATCATAACAAACTATGGATGCCTTGAGAAGAAAGGGATTTCCAAAACAGTTTATTGTGGTGATGCTGAACCGGTACATGGATCAAGCGGCAATTGTGAAACCAAAACAAGGGAATAGTGTATGGTTTAAAATAAGAAAATGTGTGTGAGAGGGTTGTATACTCACCATACTTATTCAATGTGTACATTGAGTAAATAAACAGAGAGGCTGGCTTAAATGAAGAAGAAGGTGACATCAGAATTCAAAGAAGGCTTTTGACTAACCTGCAATAGACAGATGACACAATCTTGCTTGCTAAAAGTGAGCAGAATTTGAAGAACTTGTTGATGAATATCAAGGATCGCAACCTTCTGTATGTCAGTATGGATTAGTATTCAATGTCAAAAATACCAGAATATTCCTAACAGGTACCAACATTATAAATGGAGAAACGATTGAAGTTTTCGAGGATTTCTTCTTGCTTGGCTCCACAATCAATGCTCACAGAAGTAGCAGTCAAGACATCAAATGTCACTTTGCATTAGATACATCTGCAGCACAAGATGTTTTTAAGGTGTTAAAAATCAAGGACTGAGGAGCATGTGAAATCTGAACATTCAATAAGGAATACTGAGGAAGAATTGATATGTTTGAATGTTGGTACTGGCAAAGAATATCGAAATTAACATGGACGGCCAAAAGAACAAGCAGATCTATCTTAGATGAGGTACAGCCACAATACGCCTTAGAGGTCAGGATGACAGACTTTGTCTCATGTACTTTGGACAGGTTGTCAGGAGAGACCAGTCCCTGGAGAAGAACACCAAGCTTGGCAAAGTGGAGGGACAGTGAAAAAGGAAAAAGCCCTTGACAAGATGGATTGGCCCAAGAACTGCAACGAGGGTCTCGATAAATGAACAATTGTGCAGCTGGCCAGGTGATGTTTCATTCTGTTGTACTAGCGTCACTGTGAGTCATGACCACCACCACAGAGGAGGCCTGATGAACAGATGATAGGTTCTAACAAATTTTTGGAAGATGAAAAGTATAGTGAGTGTGCACTGGCAAAACAGAAGGAAGACACAAAAAGTCTGGAATATGTTCAATGAGAACTGCTAGGAAGTGCAGGCATACCTGACGATTGGAACTCATGGTTCCTGTCTTGGGATTGGAAAGCATGGCGGGGGAGATATAAAGAATGGGGATGGAAGCATTAGAAGTGAAGGAATATCATAAGATATCTTCTCCAGCAGAACCCCTTTCTCCTGTACAAAACCCAAGGTAAATCCTGAGGAATCTTTTAAAGTAAGTTGAGTTACTGGATATACTGTAAAGGGCAGTGAAGTTGATGCCAATTCATGAAGCTCCCATTCACTTCAGAGTAAAACTTAGCTCCATATGTGTTTTTTTAAGTGTTAATATATCTTATCATGGTTGAAATGGAAGTTAACACAAGAGATTAAGTTCCCATTTATAATTTCTACACACACACACACACACACACACACACACCAATGCTGTTGTGGTGAGGTGCCATCAAATCCGTTTCTACACATAGTGACCCTATGCACAACAGAAAGAAACACCACCCTGTCCTATGCCATCTTCACAGTTTTTCTATGCTGGAGCCTATTGCTGAAGTCACGGTGTCAATCAATCTCCTTAAAGGCCTTCCTCGTTTGCTATGCCCCTCTACTTTACCAAACAAAGTCTCACCATCCTTGCCTTTAAGGAGCACTCTGGCTTTACTTCTTCCAAGACACATGGATTTGTCCTTTTAGAATTTCATGATAGTTTCAACATGTCTCTCCAGCACTGCAATTCAAACGTATTGATTTTTCGTCAGTCTTCTTTCGTGAATGTCCAACTTTAGCATGCATATGAAGTAATTGAAAATATCCTGGCTTGGGCCAGGTATACCTTAATCTTCAAAATAACATCCTTGCTTTTTAATATTCTAAAGAGGTATTTTGTGCCACTGACAAAGCCTGCTTGAGATTCACACAGTTGTAGGTCAGTGATACAGAAAGGGGAGGCAGGATGCAGGAAGATCACAGGCCAGGGGGTGCAGAGCAGGGTGAATCCAACATAAGTGGAAACATGGAAAGGTTCCCCAAACTCTCAAGGTATGGGTGCCCCATATGGGACTACCCTGGGATGGATATCACTGTGGATATCTGGAAGATCTTGGTTGAAATCAGAGAATACCAAAAATATGTTTGTGTTTTATTGATTATGCCAAGGCATTCAACTGTGTGGATCATGATAAACTATGGATAACCTTGAGAAGAAGGGGAATTCCAGAACATTTGATTGCCTTCATTTGAAAGTTGAACATGGCTTAAGAGGCAGTCGTGAGAACAGCACAAGGAAATATTGCATAGTTTAAATTAGGAAAAGTAGGTGTCAGGGTTGTATCCTTTCACTTCAATTATTCAGTCTGTATGTTGAGCAAATCATCAGAATAGCTGGCTTATATGAAAAAGAATGTGGCATCAGGATCGGAGAGAGGCATATGAAAAAGTTATGGGATGAAGATGACAGGACCTTGCTCCCTGAAAGGGAGGAGGACTTGAAGATCGTGCTGGTGAGACCAAGGATTGCAGCCGTCAGTGTGGATGTGACTCAAGGCAAGAAAGACCAAACTCCTCACAAATGGACCAATAGGGGCCATCAAGATAAATGGAGAAATGGTGGACGTTGTCAAGGATTTTGTCTTGCTTGGATCCATTATCATTGCTCATGGAAGCAGCACTCAAGAGATAAAAAGATGCGTTGCACTGGGTAAATCTGCTGCACAAGGCTTCTTTGCTCACTGAAAAGCAAGGATGTTACTTTGAAGACTAAGGTGAGTCTCACTGAAGCCAGAGTATGTTCAATGGCCTCATATGCATGTGAAATTTAGACAAACAGATCTGTCTTGGAAGAAGTACAGTGAAAGTGCTTCTAATAAGCCAGGATGCCAATACTTGGTCTTACATACTTCAGACATATTGTCAGGAGAGATCAGTCCCTAGAGAAGGACAGGCTGTTTAGTGGAGTAGAGGGACAACAACAAAAGAGGAAGGCCCTCAAGGGGATAGACTGACATAATGGCTGCAACAACGGGCTCGGGTGTGGGTATAATTGTGAAGATGGCACAGGACTGTGTAATATTTTGTTCTGCTGTGCAGAGTGTAAGTATGGGCTGAAACAGACTCAATGGCCCTAACTACAATATTTATTTAAAAATTTTTATTGTTAGCGTTTACACAGTAGGTTGTGAGTTTTACATTCAACAATTCATACACATTTTGTTTCCTTGCAATCCCCTTTAAGTAAAATCACTTATCCCATTTCACTCCTGTGTTTCCTGTTTCCATTCTTTTTTTTTTTTCCCTTAACTTCTTTGAATCTTTTCCTTGGGTAAATACTGCCATTTTGATCTCAATTGGTTGATTATTCTAAGACATGCATATATCACAAGTATTGTTCTCCAACTTATTGTTTTATTTGGCTAAAAATTGAGCTGCCAGGGTAAGTTCAGACTTGATTGGTGACAAGGGTTATAGCCTCTTGGTCTCTATTAGTTTTCTCTGACCAATAACCCTGGTCTCTTTTCTTATTTTTTTTTTCACTCTTCAGGACTTTCCAATGTGACTCTTTTCAGAGGAGCTGGTACTGCTAACCAGACATCACCTTTCTTCTGACCTAGGGTTGTGAAGACTGCTGTTTGCATGATGCACTAGTCTATTGATTGTCATCATTGTCCTTTGCTATGGATAGGAGGAGACCAACCGTTGAATCTTAGCTGGCCACGGACAAGCTTTATAGATCCCAAGCCCTACTCAGCCAAGTAGGACATAGAACACGGTCTCTGTGCACTATGTTATGCCAATCTTTATGGACTGTGGTATGCCAAGTAGCGTTGGTGTCCTCTGGAATTATGGCCTTGGTCTGCTAGACTCAGAGATGCATTCCCTCGAGGTGTTTGGTTATGTCTAGGAAGTTTTCATAATGTTTCCCCTTTATGCTTCAAAGGGGAAACATACTTGCAAAGATAAATATAGTATAAGATATGACAAAATAATAATTTATAAATTATCAAGGTTTCATGAGGGAGGGGGAGAAGGGAGGGAGAGGGAAAAGAAGGACCTGATGCCAGGGGCTTAAGCGGAGAGCAAATGCTTTGAGAATGATGAGGACAATGAAAGTACAAATGTGCCTTACACATTGATGTATGCATGGATTGTGATAAGAGTTGTATGAGCCCCCAATAAAATTATTTAAACAAAACACTCTAAAATAAATCCAACCAAGAACTACATACACATATATACAAAATCCTCTGTTTAAACGGTGTTGATTTTAGATCACTTAGTGTAATTGTCTTATAACACTATTGACCTTTATTGTCTTCAACATTTCAGCTCCTCCCAATGTCTTTCCCTGTCCTCATTTGTTGCCAGCCACCCTCACTGTATATCACCTTCCCCTACAACTAAGTTTCTAAAACCTACTTAACTTCTACTCCATTTGGAAATTCTCTAAAGGGGATTATTCCAGTCCCCCTTTTTACTTTGTTAGGGTCTTTGTCATGAAGTGATTTCTCTAGTTGCTCTTTTCAGTCTTGCAGGTTTGTTAGATTTGGGGTACTTCTAAATCTGGGTTGACCTCTAAGTGGTGTTGTTGAATATTTTAATCTCATGTTGTTTTAGTAGTTGGTGGTCTTTTCTCAGAAGTACTTCCCTTCAGAGTTCTTATAAGCTTAATCTGGTCATTTTTACCTGAGTAAAATACAATTGATATACAAGAGAAGAGTGGGCCTTAGGTAGGCAAGTGAGTGTCAACCTGACAGCCTAAGGAGTGTCCCTATTTCCTAGGTCATGAGACGACATTATTCTGCTGAGTGAAATGAGGTGATCAGGTCAAGAACTCTAATTTGTCAGTATGTGTGGGAGCAAATGGCAAGAAGTACACCGATGATAAGGATAAATGCACCCCAAATATGAACCATTTCATAATTGTAGAATTCCAGTCCAGGTCAAATCTATGGGTCAGATGTAAGCTGGTCTCCTGACTCCTGTAGCTGCAGGGACTGATGAACAAGAAGTAGTAAGATGAAGCATAGATTCTTCTGTTGTTGTAAGGTGCTGTTGAGAAAGTTCTGACTCATAGTAATCAAGTACAAGGGGGTACTCCAAAAAACCGGAAAAGCTCCACTAGGCAGAGCTTTCATAGTATGCATTTTTCCCACTAGGTGAGCATTGGGTGATTTGCTCAGAGTTAGTGCAACCAGCAACCAGTGGCATTGCCTGGTAACAGTGAATTTTATTTTTCATAAAAGCAGTTTTGCTTGAACCTTGTTTTTTGTGATGGCTGATTTAAGAGAATAGCTTGTGGCTGTGAAATTTTCTTTCCTGCATGAGAAAAACACTGCAGAAACTGTTGTGATGTTGAACCTGGCTTACAGCACTTTTGGAAAACCTCAACTGGATGAGTGGTTTTCTGGTTTCAAAAAAATGAAATGTTGATTGATGCCAAACTTTGTTCTGGACATCTATCAACTTCCCAAATGGATGACAATGTTGACTCATAGTGCATTTGGAGTTCATTGCACCAGATCAGACCATTAATCAAGCTTTCTATTTAGAAGTTCTGAAAAGATGGAGTGACAGTGTGTGACAAAAAATGCCTGATTTGTGGGAAAAGGGGACTGATTTTGCCACCATGACAATGCAACTGCTCGTGCAGCCATCTCAATGCACCAGTTTTGGTTAAAAAAAAAACCAAACATGCCTCTCTTGCCCCATGCACCTTATTCACCTGACCTTGCTCTGTGCAACTCCTTTTTGTTTGTGAACTTAGAGGGACATGAAAGGACAGCGATGTGATGATGTAGAAGAGATGAAGCAAAAACCAAAAAAACAACAACCAAGGGATGTGCTGTCAGCCATCCTAACAGATGAGTTTGAAAATGTTTCCAAGAATGGAATCACAAATTTAACACATGTATTAAGTACAATGGACAGTACTTCGAAGGTGATAAGCTTGTTTTGTTAAAAAATTTAAATACTTAGCTTTGGGAAATATTCCAGTTTGGGGAGGTATGCCCTTGTATACAATAGATTGAAATACGGTCTGGCCCTGCACCACCGTCTTCTGATTGAGCCCATTGCTGGAGCCACTGTGTCAATCCACCTTGTCAAGGGCCTCCCTCTTCTTTCCCCAGCATGACAGCCTGCTCCAGGGATTGTTCTCTTCTGACAACTTGCTCAAAATATGTCAAATGAGTTCTCACCATCCTTGCCTCAAAAGAATATTCTGGCCGTACTTTATCCCAGTCAGATTTGGTTGTTTTTTGGTTTTTGTTTGGCAGTCCAGGGGTACTTTCAGTATTCTTCTCCAGCACCACAATTCAAATGCATGGTTTTTCTTTGGTCTTCCTTATTCAATGTTCAATTTTCAAAGACATTGTAGACAATTGAAAATATCAAGGCTTGGATCAGATGTACCACAGAGTTCAAAGTAACTACTATATTGATTTTAAAAATAAGGCCTCTTTATATTGTTGAAATTCAAGACAGCAATAGGGATAAGGATATACTAGGGAAAAGAAAACAGAACCAAACATGTTTTAGAGAGCTCCTTTAGTTACGCCTTCAATGGGAAAATGGCAAAACAAGCAAGATTACCCAGAGGAGAGAAATAGTCAGCCTGCACAGAGTATTGTGGCCGATAGAGTCCACCAACTCACAGCTAAGATGTCCATTATACATGATCAAGAACAAGGAAAATCATCACAGAATCATGATAGGGTTTCATCACTGTAAAGACAAGACTGAAGGAATCAAGGAAAAGGGCCATTGTTGGGATACATATATACTTTCAGGTTTAAAAATGCTTACAGGGTTGACGCTGGAGTTTTGATTACATGGTGGTTGAGATATGAGTCCTTATCATGCCATCTTGAGTCATCAGGACCCCAACTTTTCATTTAAATTAGATATCACACATCTAATTGGCTCCTTTCCGTAAATGCCCAGATAAATTTCCTCGTTCTTTGGTGAGCACTTTTTACATGCCAATTAAGCTTCCGTTAACCACACTCTCCCTGAAGGTAACGTTTCTCTTCTTGAGCTTGCCCTTGATTTTTCTAAGCAGAGTCACACTGTTTGATCAGCACGCATTGAGGAAGTAGCATAAAGAACTCAAGTGGTATTTGAACTTATGTCCTAACTCAAAAGGGAGTTAAGGCAGATCACAGCCTTCCATAGCGAGTGCTTTACAATTTAAGTTCTCATTCAGAGGGCAAAGGTTGCCAAGCTACAGCTCCATCTACTGTATAATGACCTCCCTTTCCTAACTTCCAACTTTTCCTCAAAAGAAAAAAATAAATATCCAGAAATTGGACCGAGTTGCTAATGGAAGGAGTTCACCCTAGTTAGGAAGAACAATTTATTATTAGTGGAAGCTAAGGGGCTTCCAGAGAAACACCGTAAGGTGCTTTTAACACGACATCACGCTTCTCAAGGTCTTACCCATAAGACAAAAACCATGACTCATAAATAATTTCTTTTTTTAGTAGAATCTTTTTCAGTACAATAAAAAAGAAACTGCTCTGGCAGACACAGAGATGCAGAATTGCGGGATATATTCTAAAATGGAAACTCAGTAGAGGTCAGGTAGTGAAAAGACAATGTGGGGAAGTGAGATGGCATCTTTGATTACTATTTTCGACATTGGTCAGTTTCCTAGGTTCAGCTAGCCCCGCTCTTGTGCCCTCTGCTGGGCCATACGGGAAATACATATAAAAGGACCATAAGCATTTATAATGAAAGGAAATGCAAGCCCTCTGCAAATTCCTCACCTACTCAAAGACCTGTAGATGAGATTTTCTAGAGTGCAACTCAACTCCATTCACTACTACTCCATTCATGCCTCACAGCTCAGTAGAACTGCCCCTGTGGACAATCGGGCGACAAATCTCTAAGGGCCCAGAAAGCCCTTCCTTTCTCCCATGGGCAGCTGGTGCGTTCAAACTGCTGACCTGGTGGTTGGTAGCCTGATGGGTAACCCAATACACCACCAGGTATCTTTGGAAAACAGTGAAAGCAGAATTATTTATACTGGTAAATGCCTACAGTTTTAAAGAAGACCTAGAAGGAAGGGGAGGAGAACTCTGCCTTCAGCCTAGTCTCAGGAGGGTCCCTGAGAGCCCTCCAGTGGACAACATTTTGAGTCTGGCCTCATTCTAGCTTAATATTGTGAGCGACAGGGAGGCCAAGTGTGAGGCTGACCTAGGGTGATTACTTGTTGTCAGGTGCTAAAGGAGTTACTGATTATGGAAGCACGGTTTGAAGCTTTTGCCTCTTCATTCCCATTTTACTTTCCACTGTGTTCAGTGCATTTACTATTCATAGCCACCTTATAGTACAGTGTAAAACTACCCTATAGAGCAGTTCTCAACCTGTGGGTTACGACCCCTTTGGGGCTTTGAGCAACCCTTTCACATGGGTCGCCTGGTTCATAAAGGCAGCAAAATTACAGTTATGAAGTAGCAATGAAAATAATTTCTGGGGGTCACCAAAACATGAGGAACTGCATGAAGGGTCACAGCATTAGGAAGGTTGAGAACCACTGCTCTAGAGGGTCCAAGGCTGATAGATCATTATGGAAGCAGACTGCTGTATCTTTCTCATATAAAGTGCCTGGTGGGATCCAACAATAAGATTTAGTTGGCAACTGAGCTAACCTTTGTACAACCAGTGCTCCTTCCTTTCATACTTAAGAATTGATTGAGGGACAAATAATTGGCAAGGGGGTCACATCTATTATCCTCCAGCTTCCAAGGCTGATTTTCACAAGGCAGAAGTCAGATCCTTTCTTTGACCCTCAGCTTTTTGGTTTGGTCTCTGCCCTGCTCAGGCAATGTTACACAGCTTTTTTTAGAGCTGCCAATGAATACCCACAGGGCATACTACCCCACTGTAAGTCTTACCCAAAGGTAATCTGTGGATCAGAAAAAAGAAATTTATTCTTAAAATTGAAGGTGCTAAGTATATTTAGGCAAATACAGGACTTACTTTTATATCTATCATCAAAATAACAAACCTGTACTGTTTCATAGAATCCCCATATAATAATATACACCCGAACATTTTCCAGAAAAAAAATTCAAGTTAAATTATACTTCTCTTATAATTTAACTATTATTTATATTTTGCTTGTATCTATTAAAAACATTTACTAATAGCCCTGGTGATGTATTGGTAATGCATTAGGCTGCAATCTGCAAGGTCCAAAGTTTGCAAACCACTAGCTGCTCCAAAAGAAAAACATGGGACTTTCCACTCCCTTAGCCATTTACAGTCTCTGAAACTCATGGGAGAAGTTCTATTCTGTCCAGTGGTAGCGAGTGTATTAGGCCAGAATGACAAGAGAAATAAATCCAGTGACACTCATATACGTGTGTGTTAGGCTGGGTTCACTAGAGAAACAAATCCAGGGACTCTATGTGTAAGATAGAGCTTTTTATCAAGAACTAATGGTATATTGAGAAAACATCGAAGACAAATGGGTGTATAAGAAAATGTGGTGAAGAAAGCTGATGGTGCCCGGCTATCAAAAGATATAGCATCTGAGGTCTTAAAAGGGTAGTGAGATGTTACACCTCACTGTGGTACCACTGACCCATGTATAAGCCAAACTCCAGTTTTTCAGCACATTTTTTGTGCTGAAAAATTTGGCTTATACATGAGTATGTACAGTATGTGTTATAGGGACTCCAGAAGAGGAAAAAACAAACACACAAAAAATAGTCCAAGAACCACAAAAAACAAAAAAAAATTTCCCAGTGACAAAAGGATGAAAAGATAATCATTCAGGAAGCTGAAATAAACCCCAATCTATAGAACTCCCCAAAAGAATATTCTCTAGCATATTGTAGTCAGGTTACCCAATGCCAACGATGAGGACAAAACTCTAAGAGAAGCCAGAAAAAAAGAACAATTGCAGATAAGGTGTCAGTAAATACAACAACTTCAGATTTCTCAGCAGAAACCAATGGAGTTATGTGCACAGCATCCTGAAGGAAACATAACTGTCAACCTAGAATCTTGTATCCAGCAAAAATATCACTCAAATGTGATTGAGAAATAAAAGTATTCCAAGACAAAGAGAAATTAAAAGTATTCACACACACACAAAAAACACCACTACAAAAATACTCAATGAAGTACTATGGTAAAAAAAAAATCAACAACACACAAACCTGAAACCAATATACAAGATAATTCCTTAAAAAAAAAAAAACATACACAGAGCAACCTCCAAAGCAACGAAGTAATAAAGGAAGAACAAAGAAACCAAGCAGACCACACATACACATTCACATACAACTTGAACAGATAGAAAGCAAAATTACAATAACAAGTAAATATGTATCAATAACCTTACTGAATGCTAATGGACAAAATACACCAGTAAAGACGCAGAGAATAGTAGAATGGATAGGAAAATAAAATTCCTCAATAATGCCTATAAGAAACATACCTCCCAAACACAGACATGAATAAGCTAAAGACAGACACTGGACAAAAACATACCAAGCAAACAGCAACCAAAAGAAAGCAGGGGTAGTAATATTAATCTCAGAGGGAAAAAAAAACAGCCTTCAAGGCAATCAATGTAATAAGAGACAAGAATGGGCACTACATAATGATCATGAGAACAATAATTATATTAAGCATATATGCACTCAATTAAATACCCTCAAAAGACATCAATCAAATCCTAATGGAATTTAAAAATATAGACACCTCTACAATAATAACTGGAGAACACTGTCACGGAAAGAAAGAACGTCAAAAGAAAAACTAAAGATGCGAAAAGGCTAAACAGTATAATCGACAAAATGGACCTAATAGACATGTACAGAACGTGCCACTCAGCAAAAACACAGGATGCATTCTTCTACAACTCACATGGTATGTTATTAAAAATAGACCACATACCAGACCACAAAGCATGCCTCAACAAATTCCAAATAATTGTGGTCCTACAACCTATCTTCTCAGACCTCAATGCTATAAAATTAAAAAGCAACAATAAAATTAACACAAAGGATAAATATTGTATGAGTCCACTATTATAAGAAATACCAATTAAACAAATCTTAGAGACCAATTTCCAAACAAAGGGGTAGAATGTCTACCTGCAGGCCATGAACCATACGTCACCCCCTATGTACACTTCACAAGAACAATGTGTTAGACAGGGTTCTCTAGGGAAACAAAACCTGAATGCTAATACTTACATATATATATTTATACAGATAGAGAGATAGATAACATAAGAAATAAACAGTTATAAAGCAGTACAAATGGCTCAGTGCAACTCACTCCCATGAGACAGTTGTGAGACACTGGCAGTCCTTCAAGTCTTGAGGGCCGCTGGGTAGTCCACTGTAGAGCAATTCAGGCTATCCAGGCAGCAAACAGCAAGGCAGGTCACCAACAGTCAGCCAGATGACAGGGTCCTACAGTCCTCAGCTCAAGAGATGTAAATTCCAATGGTGTGGCGAAGCAGATCCTGAAGGAACCTCAAATTACAGCGACACAGTACATGGGTTAAGTATCCCACAGGTAGAGTAGCTTGCAAACTGAGGCACAGAACAAGCAAGGCAGCCTCATACTGGTCTGATGAATAAAGAGCAAGAGGCAAGAAAGGCGAGTCTCGCTGAGCCATTTATCTCTCCACCCTTCAATTAATCCCACATGTGGTTTAATTAACATCTGCCAGGTTGGCACAATAAACTAACTACCTCAAACCACCTCAAAAGAGGAGACCACACATTGGCCAAGGTCACTGCTTCAAGAAGGGGGAAAAGGATCATTCACTTGATGATATGCAACATTGAGCCAACAGCTGCAACAAATCAACAGGCCCTTCACAGGAATGAGAAAAGAACCTTACTGGAAGATCAGGTTCGGACCAGAGTAGGGGAGCAGCTACATCTCAGAGGAGACACAATTACTTCTGTTGCTGGTTTTGGTGTGTAAATAAGGAGGAGCAGCCTCACATTGGGAAGGGATGCTAAACAACAATTGTAGAGAACCTAAGGGCAGAATAAACCTGGTTCTAAGGACAGAATAAAGTTGGTTCTATGGACCTTGGTAGACACTTTGAATATGTTTCTACCCAATCCTTGGGGAACCACCTGATGAACTAAGCACTATGATGATCTTAAACGGTAGCTTTATAGGGAACATGACACCCCCAATGACCACACCAGACGGACTGGACTTGACAAGGAAGCCCAACTCAATGAACTTGACCCTACCTCAAAGTTATCTGTACCCTGGGACCAAGGACTGAAATACTCTGATGGGAGAGGAAGCAAAGGATGCCCACCCTGAGACTGTGGAAGTGGCAGGCATTGGACCTTGGGTGGGGACCCCTGGCTTAGTGAGTGTCCAATGAAAGGGGACCCAGAACCACCACATAGTTAGTACCTCAATGCTCTCCTTGTATTAACAGAGCAGGTTCTAATATGAGAGGCAAGATCTGAACTGGTAAGAAATGATAAGGAAAATTTCCCCTAGCACCAACCCATGCTCACTGTAAATCTAGATCAATTAATTAAAAAATCAGTCTGTACAAAGCAACAACTCCTGGAGTGCAGCTCGAATTTGGACTCTACTTGCACAAACTCCTCATATCAACAGAACTATAAACTCTCTGCCATTGGTTAAATTATTGACGTTATCAATGCAAGTACCTCAGACCCCAGGGTGTCAGATTGACAATGTTTTTCTTTTTTGTTTCTTTTTGTTGTTGTTCTTGTTGGTTTTTGTTTTTCTCATAATGTGACTGCCAAAGTAAACCAGAGTCACTCTTACCTGTGAATGAGCAGACGGATTCTGGGCTCCCGCTTAATTCTAGCCTCAATCCAAGAACAGTTCATTCTCATAACATGGACCTGCTCGATACTCATCTGCATGAAGAGATCACTGAAGATAAAGGCAAAATATGGTGAAGAAAGTAAATGGTGCCTAGCTATCAATTGAAACAGTATCTCAGGTCTTAAAGGTTTGCATTTCAACAAGTAGCCATGTAAATGAGGAATCAACTAAGTCCACATAGAAAAGGTATGCACAAAGATGACAATATCAAAATCCAAATATGACAGAGGGAAAGGTATCAGAGCATAAATTGTGAGCACCCTATTTATAGTAGGCTATGCAGGAGAGGGGGATCCTAAACGCCATCCAGAAAGTATCTAGTCAAATTAAGCTCTGGCAGATTTTCTCTAGCCACAGGCGAAGGACTTGAAGAGCTTTACCATTAGAGAGACAGTATTGTAAGCTTGGTGATGGTGGATCAAACCATGGTAGAATGGTCTACTTGGTCAGTAGACCTCCTTCTTGACCCAACCTAATCAGGCTCAAATATTGCTCTAGGCTCAAACATTTCTCACTTGTTCTATAGGAAAAAAAAAATGTCTTCTCGGGCTTTTAGAATATTATTGGTGGGTGGTCTTTTCTTTCTTACTCTTTATTTTTATCTTTATATTATTATTACCTTCTTTTGTTTTTTATTGTTTCTGTTAGGTTTCCAGTTTATGAAACACAGATGGAGTGGATGCATAGAGGCAATAACTGATGCAATGGCTTATCTTGATCCAGGGGCCCTGGGCTGGAGAAGGTAAAGGGAATTGGGAAGCAAACAATCAGTAGAACTGATTGTGATTTTATATATATATATATATATATATATAATATTGTGATTATATATTATATAATATTATATATTATATAAGCATTTAGTTATGAAAGTGTATGATATGTGCATATTTTATTTTAAAAACTAAAAAAAAAGAAGAAACCAAACTTGACCCATGGTTACCATTGATGAAGAAGGAAGGGTTTTTGCTTAAAAGGCATTGAGTTTATGTTAATGGTGCTAGAATAATGTGGAAAATGGATATCAATAATGGTTTTACAACACAAAGAGTGTTATCAATGGCATTGAATTACACATGTAGAAGTTGCAAAAGTAGAGAATGTTTTATTGAGTATATTTTTGCCACATTTAAATAATAATTACATGAATAACAATATGTATAAGAAAGAAGAAAATGTTCTAGCATTTATTGTGGTAATGATTGTATAGCTTCTTGATATGATGGAACTATTTCATTGTAGGATATAGGGATGAAATTGTTTAAAAAAATTGCAAACTGGAAACAAACAAACAAAACCCAACAACAATGACCATACAAAACAGAGGAAAACTTTAATTAAAAAGAAAACAAATCCAGTAGTGTGTCTTTGATTTACATATGTCTCTGGTTCACTTTAGAAACATCATTATCATATAATGATAGAGAACATTATCAGTCATCCCCTTGGGGCATGAGGTAATCCTATTGATAGTGTCATTACTTTAGTCAATGGGATAGAATTTGAAGTACTGCTGAGAGAAGGGAATTATACTCGTATAGACTTTCAGACTTCAATACATGGATTGTTGACTTGTACTAATTAAATCTTAATTGACTATTCACTTTTTACACAAACTATGGGAGTTGGTGATAGGGCAAAACTTTCATTAACATTCATTCACTATGACAGAATCATTCCTACCAGAATTATACATGTCATAAGTAGGCAAGAGGTACCATGAATATATGGTAGTGTCAGCCCACCTTTTACTGGGCACCCTCAAAGCAGGAGATCCAAACCAAAAGCCATGATCACCAATTTCATACTTTGGTATAACAGTCATCTACTTCTCACACTAGGGTATTTCCGTTTTAAGTCCAAGGGTGAATGGGGGTTCCTTAATTTGAGCTAAAGTCCAAGGAACCAACTTCTTGTCATGTCGATTTTTTCATTGTTTCTGTTTTCCAATTCTTCTACTTCTTCTCTGATTTTCATGATTTCTTTTCTTCTACTGCTCAACTTTATCCTAAAGTTCTACCAGCAAAGGAGCTGAGAAATGTGGTTTCCAGGTTTGCCATGTTGCCCAGAGCCATACATTCTGCATTTTACATAAATAATGAGAAAAATGGCATTTTAAGGGCAAGGAGAACACATGATAAAGGGTCTTGTCAGTCCATGTAAGTGAGGGCCTTTGTATATGGGTGGAGTCCTCCAACAGGTGGGGGCCTGAAATATTCCAATAAATCAAACCTAGAAACTGAGGGGTTGGAGAGAATGGAGGGGAGAAAGTGGGGAAAGCAGAGTCCAAGCTAGGTGGGAGAAATTACAAAGGGCTGAATAGTCATGGAGTTAAATTTTGAGGTCATGGTAGTTTATAGATGGAAGGGCAAAGTAGAGGAACAATGAGAGGGCACTGCCCTGTGGAGTGAAGAGGTGACATTACAAGCTGATACCAAGAGGATGATAGAGGAGAGAGAGGGACTCTATCAGGGGCTTCAGAAGTAAAATAAACAGGTGCTGATGTGGATCTGGGGGTGGAAGGAGGCCTCCTAATTGTCCGGACTTATGATAAAACCAGAACGTGAAGAGGATAAGAATTGGGGGAGACAATCAGGAATTCTATTTTTGTCTCTTACTATTTGAAGTGCCCTTAGAACAGGCTAGTGGAGACCATGAATGTGAGGATGGAAATATGAGTTGGAGTCATGAGAGAGATCACCCAGGACTGTCCTTTCCTAGGGAGAAAGGTGGGGTTTCTTCTCCTGCAAAGAGTTAGTCTTGGAATTTCATAGGGGCAGTCCTACCCTGTCCTATGGAGTTGCTATGAATTGGCAGCAACTCAATAGCAATGTGTTTGGATTCAGTTTTGGTTCTTTCCTATGAGGTAGAGGAGGTCCCTGGACCAGCAGCATCACTATCATCTGGCCGCTTGAAAGAAATGTAGGTTCTTTGGCTGCCCCCATATCTTCTAAGACAGAAACACATGGGGCAAAGCCAGCAGCCTGTGCTGTCACAGGCTCTATAGGAAACTCCTATGAACAAGAACATGATGCCCAGACTTTACTTCACACCGAGATTCCCTCTGGAGCTCCGAAAACTCCCAGTGACCAGGCCACTACATCAGAATCTCAGGGACTGGGATCTAGAAAGGGTGACCATTTCATAACTCTTTGGTTATGGACATCTGGGACTCTATTAGTTTATCACTAAATGTCCTGCATCCCAGGGAGCCCCTTAAACCCAAGCATTCTAGATCCAGGCATCAGAAGCTTAAAAACATTCCAATTGATTTCAACTGTTCGGTCAGTTTGGTGAATTGATATTCCTGGATCATTATTTTTGCTAGTGTTACTGGAAAGCACAGGATCCAGATTGCCTGTCACTATTCCAGCCAGAGACCAGGTTGACTTGAAAAATTCTTAAGTTTATTCTGAAATGTGAGACATAAGAGACAGTGGGGTTTGCTACTTCCAAACTGCTTTAAAATGTTGTGACAAGCAAGCAAGTTATGTGCCTTTAACTCTCTGACAAAATCAGTTTTTAAGGGAGGTGGGGAGAAGGATGTGGTGAGCGGAGATGCCAGGGGAACAACTATGGAAGGGGAACCAGCATCGAGGAGAGGGTAGAGATCCTGTGAGTATTAGAGCAACACCAAGCTAGTGGAGAGGAAGCACTAAGAGGTGGAAGAAGGGGGAAAGTGATGGTGGGGCAAAAGGAGGCAAAAGGAAACAGAGGCAAGGGCTAGGAAGCAAAGGCATAGATAGGGAGATTAACAGTTGTGTACTTATGTAAATACATTAATCCATAACAAGAGTGGTATTGGCCTATGTACATTTATTTATGAGGCAATATACTGAAGCTGCAGATGGGCTTTGGACCTTAACTCATACCTTCCCTCAATAAAAGAACACTTTGTTCGAACAAATTGGCATTCTGTGATGCTCACCCACCCCTAGCCCCACTCCCCACACGATCGCTGAAGACAAAATGGGTACATAAAGCCAAAACCCATCTATGGACAATGGAACATCCCCCAACAGAGGGGTCACAGGGAGGGGATGAGTCAATCTGGGTGCAGTAGAGTTCTGATGGATCACGCAATATCCCTCTGATCCCTTGAGGCCTGCTCACCCCCTGCTATCATGACACCAGTGCTGCTTCCCAATCTGGACTAGATGGGAGCATGTAGATAGGTATAGGCAAGAGATAAAACTCACCACCCATGGAACCCATGGAACAGCAACAGGCCAGGAACAGGACCCATGGAACAGGAAGGGGAATAGAGATACCAAAAGGGTAGGGGGAAAGGGGAGAGAGGTGGGGACGAAAGGGGTACCGAGCGCAATGAATTGCACATAACCACACACCCCCATCCAGGGGAAGAACAACAGAAACCAGAGGGGAAGGGAGACAGTGGTTGGTGTGAGATATGAAAGCAGTGAGAATGACAATCTATACTCTATAATCCATCAAGTGGCCACAAGGGGTGGGGGGAGGGAAGGGAAAAGAGAGAAGCTGATCCCAAGGGCCCAATGGAAAATAAATGTCTAGAGAAGAACAATTGAATATATGTACTAATATGTCAGATACAATTGATGTATGGATTGTAGCAAGAGTTGTAAGAGCCCCCAATAAAATGATTTAAAAATAAAACAGCTTTTAAAAATGATCACCGGAAGTGATTAGCAGGTTTTGCAATGATTACAGAATATAATCAATCAATAATATAAGCAATGTGACAGGAAGGTAGGTTTTGCAATCATCATAAGAAATTATCTATACTTACATTTCTTCAGCATCATTAGACCAACATCCCCTGAAGCTTGATGTACAGGGTGGGGGGTGGAGGGAGTTTCTGAATAAGATGCTATCTTATTAGTCTCTTATTCAAGAACAACAGGGTTTGGAAAGTGTCCCTTGGGTGGCATAGCATGGAGTGAAGGTTTGGAAGGAAAATTGAGGCACTACAGTGTGGAGAGAAAACAGGGACACTGGGCGAGTGAATGGGGTCGCTTTAGGAAAGCAGGTAATAAAAAGGAAGAGAGACGTGGAGGCCACTAGAGGAGGAGCCAGAGGGCAATTTTTATTTTCCACCTGTTTTTTTTTCTGTTCTCAGTTCCTTTTCTTTCCTTTTGTTTGATGCTCATGCAGATCTTTTCTATTCTGGGGAAGAAACCATTTTTTTAAAGATCCTCTGGATTAATGCCAAGCATTTACAATTAGCATAATAATTCAAGATGCACTAAGAGTGGTTCAGAACCAGGCAGCCGCTTTGAGTCACAGCCAGGAGCAGACATAGACGCTAGAGCCTCACACCTTGATCCCACTGTGTCCAATGCTGAAGCCTCGCATTTCAGAAAGTGACCTAAGTCTGTGGTCATGTAATGGGAAAGGGTCCAGGCTCACATGCTGGGTTGAGCAGGTCTCGGATCTCTCTATGATCACATCACTTAGGCACCGGAAGTTAAGTTCATCTCATGAAGAGCACTTTGCTCCTCCTAAGACCTGATTTCTAAGAATTTGAGAAACCTAGTGAGTCAGTCAAACTCCCATCCGCCCACAATACTTTTTAAAGGAATGCTATGAATTCACAGGTGGGGGCAGTGGTGGGTCAGTGGTAGCATTCTTGACCTCTATGAACTGAGGTCTCTATTCTGTGTATAGAGACCCAGGCACACTACACACAGCCATTACATATCTGCCGGTAGAGGCTTTAATGTACTATGATACTGATCAACTTTCAGTGGAGCTTCCAGACTATGATGAACTAGAAAAAGTAGCTGGTAAACAACTTCCAAAAATCAACCAGTGAAAACTCTATGGGAAATAATTCGATCCATTACCAATCATGGGATAGGGACAGGGCTGGGCAGTGTCTCATCCCGCTGTGCACAGGATTGGCATGAATTAGGGGACCCCTTGATGACGCTAACAATACAGTCACTGATGAGCGACTACTGTAGGCTCCCAGTTGGTTGTCACCCCTGCCTCCCAGGAAGTCACGTTGTCTTTTCTGTCTCTTCTCCCCACATCCTTTTCCATTTGCTCAGTGGTTACAGGAAAGGAGAGTACATCTCAGACTAAAAGGGGAGCACATGTGTGCTGTGCCTTTGGAGGACTCTACAAACCCATTGTGCACATATCAGATAAATGTGCTGCGTAGTCCTAGACATTTCCTAAAAGCGCCATAGAAACGCATGCGAACAGTTTCCTCACTACCTGTATTAACTGATGTTCCTGGAGTAGTCCAAGTTAATGACAAATTGATGCTTCTCATGAACCTGTTGTCTGTTATCTGGAGACATTTTAGTGTGAAATGTTTATTTACATATATAAAACCCCCCTAAAGTCCCCTAATTACCGTGGAGCTCCTGAATAATGACCTGCAGTGCTTTATCAATCGCACGGTTAACCCCATCTCCAAAAACATACGCACCCATCAGATCTATCTGTTTCACTTAAACTGTAATTACTGGGCAATCAAACACCTGACAAGTGTAGGTATTAATTATCCAAATAAGACTTGGGATATTCAGAGTTACCTAGTTATTTGTAGCTCTTGACTGATGTTTAACCTCACATCAGCTCACATGTATATTCAAATAATTGGTTTATGAAATAAATTTCTTAATATTACTGGAAATATTTCATGCAAGCAGTGAAATAATACTTCAAGCATATTCATTAGAGAATGAACTACACATTATCCATGATTTCGTGGAAAACAGAAAATGCTTAATTAAGAGAACTGGCTAGACCAGCAGGTGGCAGTGTGGACCAGAAAATAAAAATCCCCGTCTTCAGAGAGCAGGCTCTTGGGATAGCCAGCCCTACCAGCCAAGTTAATGCTGCTCGTGAAGAGCTTTTGAACTGAATGAATGTCTCTCACTGCCCATGCAGGAGAACCTTTGAGGTGAGACTTAAAAAGAGTCGTGTTTTGTGCCAGGTTGCTAGGTCTAGAAAAAAAACAAAACAAAAAACCCAATGTAATTACCTGTGGCAAGGTGGACAATGCATTAAGACAGAGGCAAGAGGCCTGCGCTTTCCAGACAGAGCAGCCTCGTCCTTTGGGCCTTAGATGGCATCTGCAGGCTCAGCCAGTGCACTCTACCCTTCCCCAACAACTTGCTGCTCTTTGCTTTAACTCCATGATGTACAGTAACTTTATTGCAGTGAAATGTGGAAGTGGAGGTAATATTTAATTTAAAGTCGGTTTATGTCACTGATTTTTAAATCTTAGTTGCCAGTATGGTTTAAATGGAAAGAGGGTTACAATATTTTATAAACTATTCCTCTTTCCCTATTCTTGTTGTCTTCAATGAAAGTAAATGAATATTGACGCCCTTAGGGCAAAATGCCAAATAGAATCATATTGAAACAATGATTCTGGTAATAAAGGCATTAAAAATACAATGTTGGAAATAAAATTGAAATGATAAGTTAGGCTCACCAGAATGGCCATCAATGTAAAAATTTTCCATTAGCTCCAATTTACTTTATTTAACTAGGAATAATGCATGAAAATGGGATGTATAAATGTCTTTTCTTACTCTTTGTGTACGTTTTCAGTTCCTACCCTGCCTCCCATTTATCTACTGAAAAAGTATTATTTAAACAAGGGTTCTTTAAAAATAGGAAGCTCAGTGATGTGGTGGTTAAACACTCAGGTGGTAACTCAAAGGCCTCTGATTTAAACCCACCCTTCACTTCAAGGGAGAGAGATAGGGCATCCTGTGTCTGGAAAGAGTTTCTACAGGGTCGCTGTGCGTCAGAAACTGCTTGATGGCAATGGATTTGCTATAACTACTACAAAGTTTTCAAGTACTGTTATTAAACTTTCTATGAAATTCAGGATCTTGAGCACTATGATGGAGTTTGCTCATCATAAAGTGTCACCACCTTCCCCCTTATTTCCTCTTGAAAATATTTCTTGAATACATATACAGAGCTTGGAATGGTGGGAGCTTTCTAAATTCTCTCACACTTAGGCAAAAAACATTTCACACAGGAAGCATGGCAGAGAGACTAGTGAGAAAACTGAGTGTTAGTCTTGTGGTTAATACAGTTGTTCATAAATCTTAGTTCCCAGTGTACTTTAAATGAAATAAGGTTACAATACTTTAAAATTTTTTGGAACATTGGGAGTCACATGACCTTGCCAGTCCATGGGTTTCTCCTCTATAAAAGTACAATCCCCAGATACTGTGAGGCCTGCACAGCTCCATTGACAGTCACAGAAATAGAACAGGAAAGGTACAGGAAGATTAGCTGAGCCAGCAGGTCTACCCCTGCTCGTGGAGGGCTGGGAATATAGGAGAGCCTCTTCCAGCCACAGAGGGCTCTCAGAGATGGGAGTGGGTGGGGGGAGGTCATTATGAAGTGGGAGCAAAGGCCACATTGTGAACCTGAACTTGGGGTATGTTTTTTCCTCTGGGACAAAGGGTCGCTACATTTTGAGGCTCTAGTAAATTGTTAAAAAAAAAATGGTTGCAATGATATTTTTCCTTGTATCCATGTTCCATTTCAGTGTGACTCTACTTCTTTTCTCATCAATAGGCACTCTTTCTCCATCCCTTGAATTCTGCTGGCCTTGCCACTTGCTTTGGTCAATAGACTGTGTTGGAAGAAATCATGTACCTAATCTGAGCCTAGGTTTCAACAGGTTCCACAAGTCTCCCTAATCATCTTGAAACCCCACGCAACCGTCATGTAAACAAGACTGAGTTCCCTGCCAGAGGACAAGAGATCTGTGGCCCAGACATGCACATTGCCCTGGCCGCTAGTCAGCTAACCCTCAGATGTATACCCCTTGGCTTATGGCAGCTGAATGCAGACACATGCGTTGAGACCCTAGCAACCATCCCGTTGATACAAAGTGTCAGTCCACAGAATAGTGAATTACATTACATGAAGAGGTTGGTTTAAGCTGCTAGTGTGGGATGATGTGTTAAATAACTAAAAGTATGAAGGGCAGAACTTCAGTTCTGGTGAGAGATGTCTTTACCTATGTCTTTGTTGATCCAAAGCAATACACTCCTACAGTCTACTCCAGGCCACTAGTCATAGTTAAACGTCCATTTGGCACCGTTAATTCATATTCAGATATCACTGTACAAGCCCATGCTTTGCGACATGAGGCCACAGTTCTATCTGTGTGGTCTTGTTGTCGTTAAATTAGCGCATCCTCTTGAGAAATGTACCTTTGCTTGGAAATACCAGACCCTTCTTTGTTAGCATCACCTATCAGAATCCCTGTCTAAAACCAGTCTTAAGCAGCTTCACTTAACTAACCCCAAGTCCAAATTGTCCAGTCCTGCCTTAGGCCCCAGGCCAAACCTGATGGGAGGCAGGTAGCTCACTAATAACCTGAGATCTATCTTAAGGACTCACTCTTCAGACTCCAACCCCAAACCCCTTCAATACCAAATACCCCTACATGATACCAATAAACACTCTGTTACCATTAGAAATATCCTACCATGCTGTCAATCTAGTTATTGAACAAGGCCCAAGTTTCATCTTAATAGCGATGCCTCTCAGGTGATTTCTATCCATTTGGAGTCCTGACACTGAACTCTACCCTTTAGGTGCCACTCTGTGGTCTCCCTTGGTCCTTCAGTGATTAATATTTAGGATATTAATACACCTGACCACACTGAGCATTCATGATACACAATATGGAAAGAACTCATTGAAATAACTATCTAATACTCTAAAAGTTCATAGCATTTTATTTCTTTTTGATAAATATAAAATAGATGGCAGTTTGGGTATATGAACCCGAATGAACTATATCAATAGGAAAACATGTGACATCCCAATATTCCCACTGGATAAGTTTCACAATAGCCAGAGAACTTTTCACATGAAATAATTTGAACTGCATGATAGTTTGATAGGTATGTGACATAGTTTATTGTGCCAACCTGGTCAATAAACACATGTGGGGTAAATTGAAGCATGGAGAGATAAATGGCTCAGTGAGCCTCACTCACCTTTTGAGTTCTCAGGTCTCTTGCTTTGTGATGGTTGGCCCAGGGTGTAGCTGCCTTAGCCAGTTCCCTGCTTCAGCTGGCAAGGCTCACTTCCTGCAAGACATCCCCAAGGAGAAGCCACATTGACCTACCCCGATGTAGCCCTGGGTGCTGGAGCAGCCCTGTGGAGACCCCTCCCAGCGCTGAGATGCTTACATGTTCACTGATTCAGCTTTCCTCCTGCAGTCGGCATCATAGTGTGTGTTTTGAGATGGAGGAGGACTTTGTGGATTGGTGTTGGACATATGGGTTAAGGAGTTAATGTTGGACTTGTGGGCTTGAGCAGCACTGGGTTGGGATGTTTTCTTGATGCACACTTAATCTTTATATAAACTCTCTCTTATACATCATGAGTTTCTGTGGATTTGTTTCTCTAAAGTACCCAGACTAATACAGTATGGAAACGCAAATTTAAGATTAAGTGAGTTGTAAGTGCTAGATCTTTGGAACAACATGCTGGAGTCCAGTATTCCATACAGCAAGAGGAGAAAGCACGCCCCTGGGAATGGATTCACAAAGTCGAACACCCTCTCCCCCAGCACAATTATCTTTGAATAAATGTAGTATTTAAAAAATATTGGCATACATTTTATTTATCCTACAATTTAAATGTTCAATCATTTGTTCAATCATCACCACCACCATTTCAGAATATCTTCTTCTCCTAGTCCTATTGCTAGCTCCCCATTTCCCTCCATCCTCCCTTGCTATGCCCCTAGGCAATTATGAATCCAGTTATATTCCTCTATAGATTTACCTATCCTGGTTTTCATATACAGAAGAGCATACGAAACACAGACAGGAAGTAAACAAAAAGAACAACAGCAATGTCTAGACAAACCTCGGTCAAAAAGAAAGCAAAAATGTCAAAAACTGAAACAACTTTAGAATGGGTCAACAGGGAGGTTAAATGGTAAGGTATTTCTTTGTAAACTAACTACATCAACCCTAATCAACTTTAAAATTCTTTCTGTCTGATAGTAAGGCTAGACCCACTTCTTGATTACGGTCGGAGGAGATTCACTGGAGTTTTCATCTCTGTGGGGACGCTGGAAATGAATTTGGGGCTTCCGTTGTCGCCCACAGCCTTCTGCAAACTGAATGTTCACAATTTGAACCTGGATGTTCACAATTTGGATTCTTATTTTTTTGTTTACAATCTTTCAATCACACAGGCAGATGTGCTTCTTCCATGTGGACAAGTTGAGGCCTCGTTTATGCCTTTCCAGATAATCACTCAAGACCCCAGATGCTATTTTTTCCTGACAGCCAGCCCCCATCGATTTCTTCACCACACAGCTACAGAACTCATGGCTCCAATTCTCTCCTCATGAGGGTGAGCATCGAGGAGGGCCATGTCACAGGAACTAATTGTTCTTAGTTTGAGGCTAAAATTCAGTGTGAGCCACGAATCCGTTCATACATCTGTGGTTTATCTGCATCTCCGATTCACTTTAGAGATACCATTATCACTTACAATGGAGGACATTGTCAATCATCCCCTTGGGTCATAAGGTAATCCTGTTGATAGTGTCACAATTTTAGCCAGTCCTATAGAATTTAAATCATTATTGGGAAAAGGAAATTATACAAGTGTACACTGGCTTCAGATTTCAGTACACGAATTGTTGACTTATACAGATTAAACTCTTAAGTGAATAGAAACTTACACAATTAGGGTTGATGATAGGGCAAACTTTTCAACAACACTCATTCACAAAGGCATAACCATGGCTGCCAGATTAATACATGACATAAGAAAGCAATGAGGGCATTGTACTTTTACATATATGGTCCACCCCACCCACCACTCATTGGACACCATAAAAGCAAGAAATCTGAACCAGTCTAACGACTACTAGTCTTCAGTCCAAGGGAGTATGTCCATTCCTTAAATCTACTTCAGGTGAGTTTGAGGTAGAACTCACTTCACTGAGGGGGGTTTCCACATTGAATCCTTCTGGTGTGGCCTATGGAAGATGCACCTAGAAAGGATAGAGTGGTTTTAAAGCCCTCGGCCCAGATCACCAAGCGCTGGAAAGAGACTAGGTCAAAAGCGTCCGATGAGGAACATAAAACTGTATGTATTCTCATCTTGGGTTTCATATGGGTGTTGTTTACAGTATTGTTCCCAATGGGAAGTTGCTTAACCTGGTTTAGCCACCAACCAAAACATAACCACCTTCTTTAAGGCATACATGTATCCTTCCCCAAACCTGACTTGAATTTTCAGTAAGGGTTGCTTATCCATCTTGTAGGAGTATCTGTTCATTTGGGGTGAAAATAGCACTAGGTTGTATGGTATGTTTTCCTCCTCTCCTCCCATCTTGAAAAACTGACCACAGCTGAGGTGAGGTTTCTTCTGTCCAAGTGGTTTCAAAAGACACATGTAAGGGGATGATATATGGTTAGTGGCACTAGGCAGATTCTCTGCATCATTGCTTGGCAGACCAGGTTGGCAGCTTGCATGACCTGATAGCACATGCCCGCCTTCTTCTTGGTGCTAATCCTTATAGTAGTAACTCACACAATATTTGTCATTTTGTGATTCACTAACTTCACTCAACATAATGGTTTCCAGTTTCCCCCATGTCATGCGGTGTTTCATGGCTTCCCACTCTGTACAAATAGTGTCCATTCACTTGCAAGTTCAATGTATATGTCACTTAAGAGTTCAATGTATATGTTCAATATAGCTGACCTATATTTATATAATTTTCTTTTTCAACTGTGCTTTAAACTTAATACCATTGACTATATGAATGACACTATTACTAAACTTAGCTGATAGCTTTTCCCTTGGACACTGGCTACTCTCCTAAGAGGTCAGGAGTCCTTCAGGACAGGGCTCCCAGCTTTCATGCTGTGGTTGGCTCAGCCCTTCTGTAAAGACAACCCTGAGGCATGATCTGACCTTCTCTGGCTACATAAGGGAGATGGAGAAACCAACGCCACACCAAACCCAAGGGCCTTTGTCCCAGGCAGAGATCAGACATACCTTCACCCTCCATCCTTCCTTTACTCTATTTGACACCAACCATTCTTAGGACACTCTTCTTTGGGGGTTGCTCATTTGTCGCAACGTCTCACAGAACTCATGAAGGTTTAAGGAAATGGCTCATGTGATTGTGGGTGCTTTCAGGTTCCAAGTTTGAAGTTCAGCTGTCTGTCCGTCTGAGTCTCTTTGTCCACCAAGCTGCGGAAGCTGGTGAAACCAGAAAAGGTAATGGACTGCCAAGCGCTAAGTACTAGGTCAGGCAAGGGCAAGCCAAATGCAGGTTCAGAACCAAAGTCTGAATGTCTAATCACGTCTGTTTCTACTAATGCTTAGTCTGGAAGCCAAGGTCTCTCTCTCTCTCTCTCTCTCTCACACACACACACACACACACACTCACACTCACACACACACACACACACACACACACACACACACACACTAAGGCTCTGATGGGAGGTGTGAATTTTACCTTTCAGCAGACCATACCCCTACAGACACAAAAGGTGGTAACTTGAGTCACACCCTCTACTATGGAACAGACTCTGAATACCTCCCAGCTTAATCCTGTAACAAGGAACTTCCTCCAAAATGGGATGATAACTACAGGCATAGAGGCTAGAATGTCCAATATATCACAAAAACGATTATGACTAGAAGGGTCATATTAATTAATTGACTACATCTCACCTTTATATCTAGCCTTCCCCTTAGCCTATCATTTACTACTGACACCACTTAGACTGTTGAGAGCTCACATCTGCCTGGCGGTGAGCACTGCTTGCTTGGTTGACATTACCACTCTCCTTGATACTTTTTCCAGCCCTGTCTCTAGGTCCGTGCTCACTTCTGCAGCCGATGAAATGTTCGTGTCTTCCCATGGGCAGAAGGCTGTCTCTCCTCTGGACTTTGTGGTGTTTGATGACTGGAACCCAAAGGATGGACTAAAGGAAAGCTAAAGATGATGATGCGATAGTCAAAGTGAGTCATATTTCCTAGTTGATGCATATCTCTCCCCATACAACCTCCCCTTGGAGAATATTTCTTTGTTATGTTGTCACAGTGGAGTGAAATTTCTTAATTTTTTCTGTCCGAGTCTCTAACTCTCACCAAATGGTTGTGTGGGACAATGCAAAGAGGGCATGTCTATCACTAGTAGAGGGGATTGGTCAGTTTAGCACCCCCTAGAAATAAAGACGAGCCATCCTTGAAGGAACAGCAGATAAAAGAGAAACCTGGAAGACCTTGGAAGAGCAAGTTCAAGATCTCTGTCTGAAGCGGCAGAAATTGCCAAGACTAGATGCAGCACAGACCGTGACTCAGGGGAACAGTGCTGAGACTGAGGGGTACAGTCTCCTTATCTGGCCCCATCCTATGGAACTGTGGGATAGAGTGACAGGCAGGATGGAATCGTGGCCCATGGAGGCAAACTCTAAGGGACTATATAGCTAAGAGACTACGAACTGAAGACAGACTTGGTGTGTTAGTCTGGGTAGACTAGAGAAACAAATTAATAAACATGCATATGTATAAAAGGGAAAGGCTTATATACAAGAGGAATTGAACATTGAGAAAACATCCTAACCCAGTCCAGTCCAAGGCCATAAGCCTGATATTAGCCCATATGTTCGATATCAATCTATAAAGTCCTATTCAGACTCATGAAACACATGCAATGAAGCCAAATGCAGGACTATCACAAGCCAGTGAGTAGAAAGTCTTTGGATCCAGTGGCGGCATTGTAAGCACCTCAGTGCTGGCAAGGGTCTCTCTGTGGCTTCTCCGGCTTCCGAGACCTGGTTGCATCCATGTGGCTTGTCTTCTGCCTCCAAGGAGGAAGTACCAGATTTCCCAGAATTCTCAGGAGAAGGCCATGCCCACAAAAGTCTCATTGGCTGTCTCCAGATTGACAACCTAGACTCCACCCCTACTCTTAATCCTTAAATTGGCATCAGATTAGGTGACTGCCACACTTGGCTACTACATGGCCCAAAACTGGAAGGCGATGTGGCCGCTGGATAAGGAGACGAGTGACTATAGCCTTACTGTTCGCTGATCCCAACTTGTGGTAATAAAGCCCTTGACCGTGAGTATTGTCCGTGAGTTCTGAGTGGCTAATGCCATGAATTATTGAACCCAGCATAGATGTAGATTGGTGTGGGAGGGACAATTGGTGTCAGAACAGACAAAGAAGGATGGATCATGGAGGCAGGAACTGACGCAGGACTTCTACTCTGTCATAACTATTGGGAAATGGTTGCACTCCTATCAAGCCTGACCAGAGATGTGTTTATAGCATTTATGTGTATGTTTGTGTTTCACAGCCGTATTCATGGACCTGGAGTTGCTCCCTTCTGCTATAGGGAGAATAAATTTACTCCTCTGTCCCAAATGTGCCAGCAAACCATCAAAATAATGATAGACTCTAGCATGTAGATGGTTGTGCAAACACAGGAAGGTGCCTGGAAAAAAGACATCATATGTCTTCACAAGAAAAATAAAGTAGCCTATCTCACAGTGAAATACTAACATTTCACACAGGGGTTCTGAGAGCTTTCAGACTTGTCTGAAATTCCTTATTGGTTCAAAAAACCTAGTCATTCGCTGTGGAGTTGATTCCATTTCATGGCAGGGACCAATGTGTGGCAGAATGGGTTTGTACTCAGTAGAACTGTTGATAGTAAACTTTTCAGAAATAGATTTTCAGACCTTCCTTCTGAGGTGAATTTGAACCTCCATTGACTGTTGGTTTTGCATATATGGTCTGTGTTAGACAGAGTTCTCTAGAGAAAAAAATCAGGACACTTATGAATATATATATATATATATATATATATATATATATATATATATATATATATATATATATATATATATATATATATATATATATATATATATATATATAACACGAAGAAATAAACAGCTAATTAGTCCACAGAGCAGTACAGAGGGCTTAGTTCAACTCACTTCCATGGGACAGTTAATACACTGGCAGTCCTTCAACTCACGAGGGCTGCTGGGTGCAAGTCAAGGAAGCAGACAGAACAATACAGGCCATCCAGCCACAGGCAGCAAACAACTGGCGGGTCACCAACAATCAGGCAGATGACAGGGCTCGACAGTCCCCAGCTCAAATAATGTAGATACCAAGAGTGTAGGGTAAAGCAGGTCTTGAAAGAACCAAACTATAGTGACATGGTCCAGGGGTTGGGTGTCCCACAGGCAGTGTTGCTCACAATTTGAGGCAGAGAACTAGCTAAGGCAGCCACATGTTAGTCTGATCATCAGAGATCAACAGACAGAAAGGCGAGGCTCAATGGGCCACTTATCTCTTTGCCCTTCAATTAAACTGTGACTTTATTAACCCCACGTGTGTTTATTGGCCAGGTGGCCCAATAAACCTACCTATCACATGGTCCTTTTGAGTTGAAGAATTTTCCTTCTAATTTTGCTGAGCATTTGTATTTGGAATGAGTGTTATAGTTTATCAGATGCCTTTCTTGCATAAATTTTTATGATCATGTAGTCATTTTCCATTGTATCATTTGCATGGTGTATTACATTTATTGTTCTAATATTGAACCATCCTTGCATACATCACTTGATCATGATGTATTATTTTTGACATTTTTTTTGATTCTATTGGCTAGTATTTGTTGAGAACTTTAACATCTCAACAAAATTCTGACTGATTTATTTATCTAAGGGAGTTCTTGAGTGATGCATGAAATTAAGTGCTTGGTTATTAACTAAAAATTCGACAATCGGAGCCCACCCAGGGGTACCTCGGAAAGAAGGCTTGGTGAAGTACATTTGAAAATCAACCATTGAAAAACTTGTAGAGAACAGTTTCACTCTAATTCATATTAGATGGGATTGATTTGATGACAACTGTTCTATGTTTTAATCTACTGACATAATTGGATGGAGGCAAGAGTAAAGGTCGGGTAGCCTGGGTGATGGACCTAGTGACACAGGTGTTCCCAGTAGTAACAGGCCTACGATCATCAATGACAAGACGTATATCTGGATGCTAACTTATGGTCCTAGGTAACTTGTGGTTATCAAACAATCAGTTGAGTTTGGGGAATCCAAGAGGTACAATGGGTCTAGATGACAGGGATGGTGTGTACATACTGGAGGGACATACAGACAGACACTTTGCAGAGATGTAGGCAGATGCTCAGTGTGAGGAAAGGCCTTTAAGCTTCAGGGACAGAGCTGCAGGCAGTCCATGGAAAGATCAAAGTTAAGACTGGGTGCCAGGGGCTGTGGACTAGGGATTGTGAACACTATCAAGCACGAAGTGATCGAGGGAGGAGAGATGGGCGTGCACGTAGTTGACAGCAAGCAAATGAAAGTAGCTGTAGAGCAGGGAACAGTTTTCATCAGGTAGTTTATAAGTTGGTGAACCGTAGAATAATTTTTTTATTTTCCTAGGACATCTTAAATCTCCATCCCAGGAAGTTCTACTGAATGGTCCTGAATGTGGAGCATGATTCTGGGGAGGGAGGGGGTTATTCCAAAGTCTGTATATATGTGAAAGTGGGTGCGAGTGTGTGGGTGTGCAGGGATGTAATATGTTTCGGTATAAGTGTGTGCAAGGATGTGAGTATGCAGCTGTGTGAAATCGTGTATAGCGAATGAGTGTGCACAGCAGAAGTGCTAGTGTGTAGAGGCATATGAAAGTGTAGTTGTGTAAATAACTGTGCAGGAATAAAAGCATGCCTGTATGAGAGAGTGCAGGTGTGTGAACGATCCTATGGATGTGTGTACAGGTGGGTGAGTGTGAGTGTGTGTATGTATGTGTGGGTGTGTGCTTGTGAAAGAGCGGCTGGGACATCCCTTTTGGTGGCTAGAAGGTAGAGGGTTCTTATTGGAACAATATCCTTTGTGCAACTTGAGACAGTGACTGTGTTATGTCAAAAGAATAAAGTCACATTTTCATTTTCTCAGGAGATGGCCATCCGTGTTTAATTTCCACCTGTCAGATGGGCAAACTCTTGGGTGAGCTTTGATTCAATAACTTCCTGCTTATTGAACAGATAGCTCCGGAGAAGGCAGGCAGCCGAGGCTTTGTGTCGATCTCCACCCCCCTGGGCCCAGCCTTGATTCTCAGGGCGCAGACAAATGAAGGTCTCCCTTCTTCAGAGGAAGTTCCTGGGCTGGGGTGGAAAAGAGCGCCACGAAAGTTGGGAGGGTTGGGCCTGTAGGTCAGCTAGAAAATTGGATGTCTTTAAACCAAACAAAACCCCACTGCTGTTGAACCAGTTCTGACTCAGAGCGACCCATTTGCAAGGCTTTGTAAATGTTGGCGGAGCAGTTGCTTCATCTTTGCCCCATAGGGTGACTTGTGGGCTTGCCTGCCAGCTTGTCCTTAGCAGTCTAGAGCGTACCCACCAGAGCCACCTGGGCTTGGAGACCATGGAAAGCACCAAAGACACTCACTGTCCTCTTGACCATTTTCTCCTCAGATTCATCCAGTCCGGTGACTTAATAATCATCTGCTGGGCTAGATGTGCAAGTCAGGGCAGGGTTTTCTGTGAACGGAGCATTCAATGTTTCCAGTATAGACCTGTCCTAGATTTCTCCCTCTGACTCTCTGGTATATAACCATCTGGAGAGCGGAGTATCATTTAGCCACCTCAACTAGCTTAAAGGAAGATGCAGTCTCCTACAAAGAGGTAAAAATGTAATATGGGTCTCACCAGCAGAGGAACACAATCTCTGTACTGAGCAGACTGGAGGGGAATCACCCTTGGTTTCTGAACCACATTTCTCTTTCTTTTCAAACAGTTGTGGAGCACTGGAATAATATTGAGATTACCTTCCAAACACATCTGAGTATAGTTACTTTATATCAGCAGTCATAAAGAAGTAGGCTAAAAATGGGAACGAACTTGTTTCATACAATTTTCAAACCCAATTTTCTAACATATTAAGCATTTTGTTCATATTCATATATTGAATAATTTATATATGATTCTGTGTGGTTATATATATACACTTTCTGGAGTTGGGTTACCTGGCAAAAAACTCAAACAGATGTTTGTTATTTGATCAAAATTCTGTCCTTAAGACAAAATAAGAAATTCAGTTATTTTAAAGACCGTTTAGTTGTCTATAATCTCGCTATTCAAAATTTGGTGCACACACTAGAGGTGTGGTGGCCATCACCCATGATCTTGTTAAAAATGTAAAGTCTTGGGTTCTCCTCCTTCATATCCTGAATATGTATCTTAACAGGTTTCCCAGGCATGACCAATGCAAATTAAAATTTGACAGGTGTTGGCCTAAAGACTTTATTTAGATAGATACATTTCTTTGTCATTTACTGGCTTTGTGTCGTGCTTGCTAGTGGCGTGGATGTCCAGACCTTGACATTATTCTCACCTAAAGCATCACTTATAGTTCTTTATCCATGTTATAAACAGCCGGGGTGGCGTAGTACGTTAAGCATTGGGCTGCTAACCAAAAGGTAAGTCATTCAAATCCACAGCTGCTCCACTGGTGACGAGCTATCTGCTTCTATAAGGACTGAGTCTTAGGGACCCTTTGGAGCAGTTCTACTCTGCCCTAAATAGTTGCCATGAGTCAGAATCCACTTGATGGTAGCAAGTTTATTTGCTTTAGTGGAATTCTTGGTTGTGGTAATAGTGAATGTACTTTGCTGCTGACTGAAAAGTTGGAGGTGTAAGTTCACCTAGAGGTACGTTAGAAGCAAAATGTGGTGATCTGCTTTTGAAAATCAGTCTTTGAAGACCTTATGAAGCACTTTCACACATATGGAGTTGCTATAGACAGAATCAACTCACAGGCAACTGGTTTGGCATTCATGTTTATATTCTGTTGAGTGATTTTACATAGTTCCATGTCTGGTGTGAAACTGTGAGGAAAAAAATCAATGCTTTGTCACCATATTCCTCCTTTGACTACAACCAATCAATACATATTTATGGAGCACCAACTGTGCCCTGCAAACTGTTCCAGGTGCCGGTGACATAGCAGTGACTGAGATAAAGGCCTGCTGTCATTAGACTTTAGTGCCAGAAGATGAAGACAATCAGATAAATGAGCAAACAAGGATGAATAAAGCCTCATATCAAGGCTCTGAAGAAAACAAAGTACAGTGCTGTGATATCCCATTTTCTTCCCAAGAAATCAAATATCATGCAAAACAAACCATAAAAAGAGTTAATATGTGTGGAGATTATTCACAACTGTATTAAAATCAAACTAATTTTTCACCTGGATTAAGAGCCGTTGAACCAAGAGGAAGGAATGAACTAACAGATCCCTGAGTACTCATCTGGTCTTGAGGGCTTTAAAATTAATAGTTATCTTGGTTGATATTTTTTATTACAGGAAAAGCCAGGAAAAATGTGAGGGAGGGGGACAGAGCAAAAACTCTTTTCTTAAATATCCATCTGCCTTCAGACTTGGGAATGGGATCAGAGTTAATAATTACACAAGAATGTCCATTAATGTACACCCTTCAAAATGGACTGTGGACATTCTAAGCCCGGCCCATAAGTCATCCTTTCGGTGTGCACCCAGGACACCCAGGACTAAACCATGCACTCACCTTTCTGAAGACTGCTGGACAGAATTCAGACACCCTGTAGGAAATCGAGGTCTATGGAATCCCTGCCAACTTCTCCAGTTGTGAAAACATTCCTGAAAAATCAACATGCCCTGCTGCAGGAGTGCTGGACACTGCTCTGCGCAAAGGAACTTCCCTGTGCCGTTTCTCAGAAGCTAAACGGACCGCTCCGTGTTGGGAAGGAAGGCTTCCTGCTGAAGGGACCTAGGCTCTGCATCCGTTTCTGATTAATGAGGGTTTATTTTCCCTGAAAACTTGAATGTAAAGGAAAGTCAAATGTTTGTTTGCAATAAAAGTAGGATGGTATTCATAAGAGCATTTTTAGCAAGAACTTTCTAAAATAGGGGAAATAGTTCTTACACGAAGATAGTTTTCCTATTTGATCTTCCTCTGCAATTTGAGCTCTACAAACTCTTCTTCGTGGGCTAAGAAACCACCCACCCACCCACCCACTACCATTTAATGAATCTCAACTCACAGTGACCCTATAGGACAGAGGAGAGTTTCCAGGTCTATCAACCTTTATGCAAAGTGCTTCATCTTTCTCCCACAGAGCAGCTGCCGGGTTCAAACCACCAACCTTTTGGCTACAGCCTAACCCCACCGTGTTACCACTTCCTGTTATTCCTTGACCCTTGATAGCCAGCTTCCTCCTAGATGAAAATAAATAAGACCAGCCATCTGTCTTTTCAATTTCCCAACAAGGTCTTCTTTGTTCAGGGCAGTTGTGGATTAAAATGCCTCCCTGTCTTTGTGTGAACAACACTGTTGATGGGAGATGTAAACCTGTGCTTACTCTTGGGGTGACAGGATTATACTGAAATCGAGGAGCATAACCTATTCATCATTTTTTTCCCAGCAAACAATTGGTAAGACAGGGAGTTCTTCCTGTAGAAGATAGTGTGGGGAAATTTAGAAAATGGGTCCCTGACCTTGAAGGATGTTGTTCTAAGAAGATTGGCAGATACACAGCAGAGAAACACCAGCACAGGTTGAGGGTGCCCAGGAGGGACGGGGGGTGGGTGAGAGGAATCTTTTCGTGGTGGACCATGAGGGAAGTTGCTGGGAAGAATTGACAGTAAAACTAAACAGTAAAAACTCTCCGGCCGGGAAGCCTCTGAAAGAGCTCAGTCCTCTCAGATACAACACGATGTGGGGGGTTGGGGCAGGAAGGACTGGTGGGAAAAGGTTTCTCAATGGGAAATAATGAGATTCCTTTGGAATGTAGGGATGGGTAAACATAGGTGCACCCAGTCTGGGGAGAATAGTCAATGACTCAGAAAGTACTTTTAAACCATTTTATTGACATATAAGTTGTGTACAAACCTTCCAGAAAATGAACTGCTGGCTTCTTCCACAATATGGATGAGTTTAGTGCTAGGCAATAGCGCAGCATTTACCCAGAAAGTTACCTGTGACTTTAAATCACGACCACCGCCACGATGCATTCGTTTCTCAGACAGAGCCAACTGTCCTCCTGCAAGGTTGATGTGCTATTTAAATCATAATGGTATCTCTATGAAGATATATTTTACTCCACCCCACTATTATGACCCCGATTATACCTTACAAGTCCCACTAGACCAGAGCATGTACACTGGTACAGATAAGAGCTTCCAACACAGGGAATCCAGGACAGATAAATCCCTCAGGACAAATAATGAGAGTAGCGATACCAGGAGGGAAAGGGGAAGGTGGAGGAAGAAAGGGGAAGGCGATCACAATGATTGAGCTATAACCTCCTCCCAGGAGGACAGACAACAGAAAAATGGGTGAAGGGAGACAGTGGTAGAGGTAAGATAAAAACAAAATAATAATTTATAAATTTTCAAGGGTTCATGAGGGAGGGAGGGTGGGGGAAGGGGAAATTTGAGCTGATACCAAGGGCTCAAGTGGAAAGAAAATGTTTTGAAAATGATGATGGCAACATATGTACAAATGTGCTTGACACAATTGATGTAGACATGGATTGTGATAAGAGCTGTGAAAGCTCCCAATAAAATGATTTATTAAAAAAGAAAAAGAAAATATATTTTAAATGATCTTGTAATCTTCCTGAAGCATAGGTTCATAAGGATTTTAATGTTTAGGTGCATTTAAGCCTTACCTTGAAATTTTAAGCATTTTTATATTTCTAAGTCTTCTCAGGTTTTCTACCTCTTACTGAATCTGCTTTAGTGGCTTATATCTTTCTAGCATTTTCTCCAATGAATGTAAGCTATCTAACTTTTTGGTGTTTAATTCCTCATCAAGTTCAACCTCATCCTTCTTCCACAGGGAGGCTGGTAGCTTTGAACTGCTGGCTCATGCTTGGCTGTCCAACACTTACTCAGCAGTTGCACTAGAGTCTTGTCTATTCAATGTATAGTTATAATCACTGGAAATCTTCTCCATACCGGGCTCTGTGCTCTGCACTGGCCCCACAGTGCTTAGCCTCTGATGTCAGAGGCATTCACAGAGTACACAATTCAACTGGAGGTGCCTCTTTCTGACTTCATCCTGCAAGCTATACTGAAGATTTTAGTCTTTATTCTAGAAGCAATAGGAGCTTTGAATGGTTTTAATCCAAAGGGTAAGATGATCATTTTGAGATTTTTGAGAAATACTTTAACTCAATGGAGAGCAGATGGAATAAGGGACAACTGAAATGGAGACAGCAATTAGAAGATTAGTTCTAGGGTGCAGGAGAGAGAGGGGTGGTGGTGGCCTGGACTAGTGTGGGACCATGGCAGAGTTGCAGAAGGCCACTAAAACCCAGACCTTGTGGTCAGGCCCTTGTGGCCAGTGTAGTGAGCACTGTTCCTGGTTGAGGACTAGAAGCTAGCTGAGTTCTTCTCCAGTCCAAGCGAATTCTTTTCTCTTTGTAACAATCTAAGGCTTACGTTCCAAAGAAGTGTTGGCTTACATTACCAAAGTGCACCTGGCAGGCTGGCCACACCACCTTTCCAAAGGCGTCCGGGGATGGGGGGATCCTGAGATGAACACAGCTTGGACTTTAGCCACAAACTGGATGCCTACCTTAAAAGCAATTGTCATTGAGTCAATTCAAACTTACGGTAATCTCATACACTAGAGTGGGACTGTTTCTTAGGGTTCCCAAGACAGCAAATCTTTAAGGGTACAGATAGCCGCAGGCACAGACAAGTTCATCGTTCTCCACGAGTGCAGTGGTGGGTGTGAGAACAGAACCTTATGGTTAGAAGTCCAACACCTAACTTACAGCTCCATCGGGACTCCTTGGGATGCATGTGGTGGGAATTGTCTGGTTATCCGAATATAGCAGTTACACCAAACAAGCCATATTTTGGAGGTGCAAGAAAATTTCAGAATCTCCATTTGCTAACATTTCCATTATATATAAAGAGAGGTTTAATAGATACATTTCGATCTGTTAAATGGAGTGGGGTAAACTAAAGTTTTGTTTTGGCCCAAAGTTTTTATGTAGAAACTGTAACCTGCTTGGAGTGGCCGTGGGCAGTGGTGACGGAGGAAGACTTTGATGTCACATTGGTATAACCCTTAAGAGAAGTTTGAGACATCAGTTGCCCATATTGAGGTGCTGATAACAATGGAGGAATTGGACCAAATCTTACACACATGCACACACACATGCCCACTCGCACATGCTGCACCCCTTACACAAAATCGTGCTTGCAGTCTTTTACAATAATTCTTAATAGCACTGGGAACAAGTGCTGTAAGAGCCTGGAAGCTAACTTTCTAGGCATCTGAGAAATTAGCAGAAATTTTCTAAAAGTACATATCTGTGCTTGTCCATTTTGGGAAGATTCTAAGCTTTTTGGTGCTTAGATGGTAAGAGACATTGGGCTGTGTATTGCCTTCTGCTTTTTTGTACTGCAAGCACCTTTCCTCCACAGCTGCTACCATAAAGTGAGACGGCAGGGGGTGCACAAGCAGAGTCTTTGGGGAGGTTGAAGCAGAAATTCTACAACTTGATCATTCACAGTTCTTTATCCGATCTCTCTGCACTCTCTGCAAGATACAACTTCCGGAGGGAATAAATGCTGTGTGGATCTATAGGGAGAGCTAAAGAAGTGTGCATCATCCTAAAGAGCAATGCATTTTACTGACTGCTGGATTTTAAGGAAATTACATAGGACCTCAAAATTATTGAATAAACCAATAATCAATGGTGGCTTCCATAATTATGATTAAAAATTAACCAAAGCAGTTATTACTTAAACATGTGTGTCATGGTTCCCAGTAGGATAAAACAGTACACTGTTGGGCAGAGATAGAGAATGTCAGAAGGTCCAGGTTTCTTTCCGGCTCCCCAGAACTGCAATGAAAGGGATAAGGGTAGAAATAACATTTGAAAATAAACACATTCACGTAAACATCATTTCCCTAATATTCCACTCCCACTGGCATTTGACCATGGATCTTAATTCAAGAGGTTTAAGCTGGTCTAGGGAAAATTAATTAAAAAAACAAATGCAGTTCTTAAAGATCTTCAAATTTATAGACCCTTGTGAACTCTTTTTCCTATACACTGTAATTTGGGTAGCTTCGCTCAAAAAATTATTAAGGAACCTTCATGGAGAGCAATGTTAGCAACACTAACAGCATGGTTCATATTACTGTAAGTGAGATAAATTATAGCAAACTTGTCTGAGCAGATGTTTCTAATAACAGAAGTATAGATGCATAATACAGTGAGGACATAAACGCTTAAAAGCAGAAAACAAGAGCCCAGAGAATTGCTATGAGCATATTGGTGTGCAGTTCCTGAGAGGTCATTATCTGTGTGTAATCAGTTTGTCCAACACCTCCCTCTCCAGCACAGGCACCTACGTCCAAAGGTCAGAATTTTGGCCAGACTGAACCCCAACCACGGGTTTCAGGTTTCCACTTCCAGAAACCCCAGTGAATTTCCAGTACAAGAATAGAGAGAAAGTCTGAATTTTCATTGTGTGCCACAAAACATTTTCTACTTTTTCAGCTACCTGGGTCGATAATGCATTGCGACGGCTACACGGGACTCCCAATACAATATTCATGATTAAATGATTTATTATGAAAGGAAACAGCTTACAACCCAAGTGGAAATGCTCAGGAAAGAGTTTCTCAGTCAGGACATGTTACAAAATACTTCCAGGGTGTTAATAAACCCCCAAAGGGCATTGCACTCTGCTGCAGGCCTCAGCCCAAAGGCACTCAACTCCAGATCTGGGTCAGAAAAGCCAACTCCCTGAATTCAGTGCTCAGAAGCACACCATCCAATCAGCCTCAACCCAAAGATGCTTAGTCCCAGCTCTGAGTCAGCAAACCACGTACCCCAAGTAAGTCTAGAGGCAAAGGGTTCCACAAGTCAGTCTCCTGCCCCAAAGCACTCACTTGATCTGTGGATCTTGGAAGTCCACCACTCTGTCTCCTGCTCTAGCTCCTGGTCTGTTACAACGGAGAAGAAGGAAAGGCAAAACAACCAGGATCCAAGAATTGATAAAATACCTGCTGAGATATTTCAACAAATGGAGGCAATACTGAATGAGCCTACACAACTGCATCAAGACATTGGGAAAACACAGCTCCATCTCTGGGCCGATTTCAAATAAAACTGATTCCATCCAATATGTACATTATTGAGTAATATCATTAGTATCATAGGCAAGTAAATCTTTCTTAAATAATTAAAGCAGTTGCAACATTACATCAACAGGTAACTTCCAGAAATTAAAGCCAGATTCAGAAGAGGACATGGAAGGAGAGGCAGTGGTGGGATGCAAATAAATTTACAACCAGTTTGTTGACCTTATGAGTTTTTTAAGTATTAAAAAGTCATCAACTGAAAGGGTAGTTTTTAATTTCATAAGTTAATATTTAAATTAGAAAAATGAAAGATACTAAAAACTTGATTATAAAGGTGTTAAAATATTAATGAAAAATATTCAATAATACCTGACAAAACAATATACCTGTATTTAAATTATTTCCATATTGCTTCTTCATTGATGTCCTTACTTGCAATATTCTTTGCTTATATGAAGATCATCTGCTGAGAGATTTATCCTTACCATCTTTCCACTGATTATTGGCACCTTTTCTCTTTATGTTATGTACTTATTTACTGATGTAACAAGTGCAAGGGAATTAAAAGATAGCATTTCATCAAAAGTATAACAAATTTGATTAATTTAATACATAAATATTAGAAGCATAGTTTCACCTATTTTTTATACATATGGATAAAATAAACATTATTACAGGCACTTAGATGAACATTACTACCTTCATCTGCTATTGTGCAGATGACCGTTAAGAAAGCACAAGAAATGTAAATTTGTGGTGTCCACATTGGGCAGCTGCCCAGGCACCACCTTAGAGAGAACCGTTATTATAAGTTCTGTTTTAACAACTAGTTTGCTGAACTCAACAAAAAATTAGGGATCCGTTCTGCAAAATGTGAACCTGCTGAATCCCACCACGAAGGGAAGGTGCTATTGGTTATGTCAGATGGGTCTTGGCTAAAAGTAGAGACCACCAGGAAGATGTTTGCCTACCCTTTACTGGCTAAGCAAAGACATTTGATTGCATGGCTTGTAACAAATTGTGGCTCTATAACATTGGACAAAATAGGAATTTCACAACACTTCATTGTGCTTATCTGGAACGTAGATTGAGGCAATTGTTTGAATAGAACCAGAGACTACTTTGTGGCTTAAAATCGGAAATGGCATGCATTAGTACTGTGCTCTTTCATGATACTGATTCAATTTGTATGCTGAGGAGATAATCCAAGAAACTAGACGACATGCAGAACAACATGACATCAGAATTGTAGGAAGATTCATTACCAAGCCCCAGTATGGCTGACGAGGATTAAAGGCTACAGCCTTCAGTATGGACAACACTTCAACAAAAATACACACATAGAGACACACACCCCCAGCCTCATAATAGGTCAATTATCAACACTGTGATAAATGGAGAAAATATTGAAGTTTTCACTAGTTTTATTAACATCAACACCCATGAAAACAGCAGTCAAAACACTGTTCAGAAAAACTCTTTAAAGTATTGAAAAGCAAAGATGTTGGTTTGAAGACTGAAGAGGACTTGACCTAAGTCACGGTATTTCAGTTGCTTAATATGCATGTGAAAGCTGGCCCAAAGAAGATTGAAGAAGCAAGGATGGTGAGACTTTGTCTCCGTGTACTTTGGACATGTCGTCAGGAGGGAGAAGTCACTGAGGAAGGACGTTGTGCTGGGAAAAATAGTGTGTCCATGATAAAAATGAAGGCCCTTAAAAGGAGAACTGACACCGCGACTGCAAGAACACATGCCAACATACCATGGTCTTGGGGATGGTGCAGGGCTGAGGAGACCTTTGCTCTGTGGTGCATATATTTATTACGAGCTGGAAATGACTGAACCCCACCTCACCCCACCAAATATATTACTTCAGAATCCTTATGAAAATGGAAAACAGATGATCAAGTATTGGATGCATAAAAATAGATTTAAAAAGATGTATTTTAGTATATAGAAACTAAAATGGAAATATAAGAATATAAATTTTTTATGGTTGTTGTTACAAACTTCCACAAACCGTTACTGTTGTTAGGTGATGTCATGTCCATTCCATCTTTTAGTGACCTTGTGTCCAACAGAACAACACGCCTCCATCATCCTCACAATATTCTTGTTTGAGTCTCTTGCTGCAGCCTGTGTCAATACATCATGCTGAAGGCATTTCTCATTTTCACTGGCTCTCTCTCTACCAAGGACTGATCTCCCCTAACATGTCCAAAACATCGAAGGCAAAGTCGTGCCATCTTTGCTTTCAGGAGCATTCTGGCTGTACTTCTTCCAAGACAGATTGACTTGTTCTTTTTGTACTGTAATAGGTAGGTTTATTGAGTCAACCTGGCCAATAAAAACATGGAGTTAATAAGGTCGTAGTTTGATTTAGAGCAAAGAGATAAATGGCTCGGCACGCCCCGCCTCTCTCTCTCTCTTTTGCTCTCTGGTGATCCGACCAGTGTATGGCTGCCTTAGCTAGTTCTCTGTCTCAACTTGTGAGATAGCCTACCTGTGAGAACCCGTGGACCATGTCGCTAGAGCTTGAGGTTCCTTCGAGACCTGCTTTGAGTCCCATGGTACGTTCAATATTTTTCACCAGCACCATAATCCAAATGCATCAATTCTTCCTCAGTCTTCCAGATTCAATGTCCAACTTTCATATGTATATAAGCTGATTGATAATACCCAATGCCATGCTCCATTTGGTTTCTTGACTACTGCTTCCATGAGCATTGGTTGTGTATCCAAGCAAGACAAGTCCTTGACAACTACAACCTTTTTCTCAGTTTATCATGATGTCACCTATTGATCCAGTGGTGAAGAATTTGGTGTTCTTTACATTGGCTTATAATCTATTCTGAAAACTGCAGTCCTGGATCTTCATCAGCAAGTGCTTCAAGTTATCCTCACTTTTAGCAAGCAAGATTGTGTCATCTACACATTACAGAATGCTAATAATTCTTCCTCCAATCCTGATACCTCATTCTTCTTCATAGAATCCATTTCCAGCATTCAGATTGAGTAAATTCAATGAGAGGATACACCCTGATGCAAGTCTTTCTTGATTTTAAGCCATGCAGTATCCCCTTCTTCAATGAAGTGTTCTGGAACTCCTATTCGTCTCAAGTTTATCCATAGTTTATTATGATCCACACACTCAAATGCCCATACAGAGTCAATAAACACAAATAGCCATCTTTCTAGTATGCTCTGCTTTCAGTCCATCTGACATTAACAATGATATCTCTTGGTCTATGTCCTCTTTTGAATCCTGTTTGAATTCTGGAAGCTCCCTATCAAAGTACCACTGCAACTGCTGTTACATGGTCTTCAGAAAAGTTTTACTTGAATGTGACAATATGGTAGTTGCATGATCTGGTATCAACTTGTGGAGGGGTGGAGTCTAGCCTGTCAATCAGGTTGCAGCTTGATTACCTCGCTGGAGGTGGGACACAGGCACACTCCCTGTGAGACATTCCTATTGAGAAGACACGAGGAGCTACGCTAGAGCCCTGGAGCTAAAGGAGCCAATGGAGCTCCCTGCCAGTGCTGAGATGTTTCCACTGCCACTGGATCCACAAGAGTTTGCGCCCAGTGGCCAGTAATCTTCCTGTATTCAGGATCATTGCATGTGTTGCATGAGTCTGAAGTGAAATTTATAGATTGGTACAGACATATGGGTTAATATCAACCTTATGGACTTGATCTGGACTGAGCTGGGATGTTTTCTCAATATCCCATTGCTCTTGTATATAAACATTTTTCTTATACACATATGAATGTCTCTGAATTTGTTTCTCTAGTCAACCCATAGTAACACAGATAAGGATATTGTTCTATAAGTTGAGCATTCTATTTTTTTCAACTTTCTTTGGACTGGGTATACATATGGATCTCTTCCAGTCAGTTGGCCAAGTAACTGTCTTCTAAATTTCTTGGCAGAGATAAGTGAGTGTCTCAGCTTTTCATCAGCTTGTTGGAACATTTCAATTGCTAGTCCATTAATTATTTCTGTTTTCCACCCACAAGGTGACTGAAAACAGGATAACTCCACCCCCATCCCCACCCCCGGTTAAAGGCAATGTTTATTTTTCATTAATCTTTTTAATACAGTGTTCATAATGTCACAGGCTTAATTTAAAAGAAAACTTGATAATAAAACCCCCAAGATTTCAAGGCTAAGGTTCCAGTTAAGGTAACACAGTTAATAAAAGTGAGGTTTTACAAATGCCTAAAAGCAGTCTAGGCTCCTAAAGTAAAATACAAATGGCCCAGACTCTAGACTTAGTAAAGTTAAGTACATGTTGGTACTAGAACTGTCAAAGAGATCGAGGGATCTCTACTGAAGACCCAACTGAAGTGTAGATATTTTCACCTACAACACATACGCTTGGGTCATTTGTAGGCTAGTACGAGTAAGGTGGCATGTGAAGCACCAGCATAAGAAAGTGGAGCCGGATGTGCTGGCAGAAGTGGTGGCCGTGGTGGCCGGCCTGGAGCAGGGGCCTCCGCACAATGGTCACCTTCTCCTCCACAGAGCATCAGGAGTGCTTTCTTACAGTCCCCAGATGTCTCCCCTTAATCATGGAATACAGAGAGGTGGCAAATTCTTCCTAAACTCCATTCTTGTGTTAAACAGCTGGCTCACACTCCTGGAAACCACAGCTGTGCTGAGGGTGTGGTCAGCGGTCCCTGCTCCCTGCATGGCATGGTAGAGGGTGTCTGCCAGGTAGGCGGGTACACTTCAAATAGACTAGAACAGCGAATAGTTGCTCCAAATTTCCAGAAGTCTCCCGGTCAATGGCTTCCTCCATTTGAGATCCTGATGTGGCCGGGTCAAACACCCTTCTCAAATGAGATACACGTCAAGTTCCGAAGATGGTGATAAACTTTTCTTCATCAGTCCCCCATTTGAGTTCCACTGCTTGAAACAAAGCCTAAGCATCTTGTTTGATTTGGGCTTCATCCAATCCAGTATCAGGGCCTCAATCTGCCTGGAGGAGAACCACCAGCATCCTCTGGTAGCATCCTGACGTGGGCGGGCCAATGTAGAAACCCTTTGAAAATCAATGGAAGGCCTGGGTATCAATGAGGAGACCACCCTGATGCTGCTTTCATCCCGCACTAATGCCCAGCGCCAGGCTATCAGCGAGGTCTTTAAAAGGCGTTTTGGCTGGGATCTTTTGGATGACCTGAAATCAAAACTGACTGGAAATTTTGAAAAATTAATTGTAGCACTGACGAAGCCCTCTAAGCTCTACGGCACCTGTGAACTGAAGCGTACTCTTATGGGAGCTTAAGTACTGACAGAAATTATTGCTTCAAGGACACCTGAAGAACTGAGAGCCATAAATAAGTTTATGAAGAAGAATTACGCTTCAACCTGGAAAACAAGATAACCTTATTACTTTTTTGTCTCTCACAATTCTGGTCGCTGGAAGACTAAAATCAAGATATTATTACAACTAGAATTTCTTCAAAAGTTCTGAGAATTTCTTCCTCGACTCTTGCAGTTTCTGATGGTTGCTAGCAATCCTTAGTGGTCCTTGGGCTTTAGGACATCACATCAGTTGCTGTCACATGTCTGTGTATGTCTCCGCGTCCAGATTTCCTGTTCTTATAAGGACCCTAGTTATTGGTTTAGAACACACACTAATCCATACTGATCTAATTTTACTTTGATTACATATGCAAACACCCCCATCCCCACCCACCCCTGCCAAACCAACACCCTTATTTCCAAACAAGTTTACATTCCCAGATTCTGGGAGATGTGAGTTCATTATCTCTTTTAGGAGACACAGTTCAGGCCACAACAAAGATTTTTATATAAACTGCTCGTTCATCCTCATAAGGCAATTGGTGAAATTGTGGAGGTAACAGGCTTTGAGGGGTTCTTCTTCTCTGCTGAGAGCAGACATTGTCTTGTTACATCTTTAGACGCACTCACAGGTCATGTGCACAGTTAGCTACCTGCTCTACAGAAAACTAGGAACGGCTGCCCAGTGTGGCGGCTTCCTTCGTAGACTCTCTAATCCGGGCACGGTAATCTCTATGCCCTGGTCTGCTCTGTGGCATTTCCTACAAAGCCTCAAAGAAGAGGTTGGCATTTAATACTCTCTTTGCTTCTGCAACAAAATGACAATTTCCTGTATAACACCACCAAAACTTTTCTGCTCAGCCCATTACTTACAGGGCACTTGGATCTGTGGATGTGTGTGGCTAGCCTTCCACTTGATTTTTTCATGACCAATATCATATAAACCAGGACTTCCCACAAAGGACTGTCCATTTGATTTAGAACTGGAAAGCTGATTTAATATAAAACTGCACTAGAGAGATTTGCCACTGCAGATTCGGATTAATCAGATCTGGGCAGGGAAATCACGTTTAAGGAACTTCACAGATGATTACCATCATCAGGCAGTCTGGGGCATCGGAGGCAAATGGTACATTGATAATCCCTGGGAAGTAGATCATTGAAAGATACTAGGAATTATTCCAGCTGCATGGTAGTGAGCAAGGGGCCAAATTTATCTTGATGTGCTAGATTTTAATTAGGTAATGTAGAAAATGTGGAAATGCAATGCAACCTCTGAGAGTGGGGCGGGGGTGGGGGGAGAGAAACCAAAGGTTTAAAAGTGAATCTCAAGGTCTCTTAGGGATGTTTGCCCACTTCTCTGTTGAACTACGTTTTATGAAGGACGGGCACCCTTTATAAAGCAGAGAACTATGGAAAGATAAGATTCAGAAATGGGTTAGTATAAGGAGACAGAATAGGAGCAGAGAAGAAGCAATTTTATTATTAATACAGCTGGTCAAATTAATACAAGATTCCCTCAGAAAATACCTAACTTGATCTATACCTTTGCAAACTCATACACTGTGGTGTCCAATCTGGTAGTCCCTGCAGTGTCTCATGGAACTTTTAAATTTAAATTATTTTAATTACATGTAATGACAAATGTAACTGTTCACTTGCTAACCACCTTTGAAGTGCTCAAGAGCCAAATGAGTGTTCCACGCCGGACAGCAGAAGCACAGGACATTTGCTTCACCGTGGAAGGCTGAGTGGATAATCGTGCTCTAGCAGTCATGGCTGGAAAGGGCGCATTGTCGGGCCCGGTGCTGTTGAGTTGGTTCTGACTCACAGAAACCCTGTGTACAACAGAACGGAACACCACCTGGTCCTGCGTCACCCTCACACTTCTTATATTTGAACCCGTTGTTCCAGCCACTGAGTCCATCATCTCATCGAGGAGCTGCCTTTTTGTTGTGCTTGTTGACACCGGCTTGCTGAAAGGGAGGAGAAATAGGGGCACTGGCTGAGGAAGATCAAACTCTGCAACCTTAAATATGGGCGGAGTCAGAGAGCCCCAACACAGAGCTGACCGGCACTGAAAGTAAATGTTTTCTCTGATGTTCATGAAGGTTATTGAATATGTCAGGAATAAAGCCTCACTCATGGGTTGAAGTTGAAACCTATGGATCTTGATTTAAAGATAAGCAAATGTGCAAAGAAGCAGCGGTGCTGCAACGCTTCCGGCTGACTTCAACTCTTTCTCAATTCCAAGTCTCTGAAACGCTAGCTAGTATTTTTTTATGATTAAAAAATGTGTGGAATTCCTGGATCTTATATATTTTTTCTCTTTTCCTCTGGAACTCTATACCTGAAGGTCTGTTCTGATGCAGGTGCTGAGTCTCTGCCACATGTTCGGAAGGACACATGAAAGATGCCTGTCAGTGGAGAAGGAAGTGTGATACTTCTCTTCTTCCTCCTGTCTTCTGGTGAGTGTGGGCAGGAGATGGTTTGAGATTGGTCCTAAAATTTAGGGTGTTTTATCGGAAGAGAAACGGAGTTGTGAGTTACAAGAAAACAACAAGAGAAATTCAGATGAGCCTGCTTTCAGTTATGCTGTTGGATTCAAGAATACGTCTGGGCACTTAGCTAGTTTGCGTTACATCCTGAAGGTGGGGATGTTGGAACTTGGATGGGGCTGCTGGCTCAAGAGTAGGAGAGGCTCAGCCTTCTGCTAAGCTCAATCACCAAGCCAAGACAGGAGTGCCCTGTGCTTTTGGCTAGATCATGAGAGGGTAGTGGGTAACGTGATATTAAACACACGTTTCATTCAATGCTTAGAAAGGAAAAAAAATAGAATTTAAACATAACTACATATATTTGGTTCTGAGAAAAATTAGAAATGAACTCTGGCAAAAGTATATTCTTAATTTTTAATATTCTTAAAATATTAAGAATAACTCATGGCTTCTGATACTCACTGTCATTGAATTAAGGCCGACTCATAGCAACCCGAAAGGACATGGTCGAACTGTCTCTGTGGGTTTCCAAGGCAGTAACTTTATTTTTTGGTCTTCAACAGATACCTGTTTATAGGCTTTATTTCTCCTTTTTTTTAATGATGCCAGTAATAAAATTTGTAGGTTTTTAAGGTTAAGTATAGTAACTGACTTCTCAGAACTAAGAACTCTGAAACACCTGGTTTTATCAAACAGGAAGTTCAAAACATCATTTTTAGTTCAAGTCTGTAACACTGTGACTCACAACAGGCTGAAGATATTCATAAAATCCCTGCTTAGTCAGTACTTAGAATCACCTAAATATACTTAGTATGTCTCAGCCCTGGTGGCATAGTGGCTGGTGACGTGTCGGGCTGCTAATTGCAAGGTCGGCAGTTGGAAACCAGCAACTATTTCTCAGAAGGAAGTCGAGGCTTTCTGTTCCTGCAGAGTTCCAGTCTTGACGAGCCACAGCGACAGTTGGCTCGATGGCAGTGAGTTTGGAGGGTTGTTTGTGTTGTTTTTGTAGGTATGCCAGCTGGCTGATGCTCCTTTTAGATAAGCAAAGCTTTAAGAAAACTAGTAAGTTTAAGTAATAAGAAGAGCATATTCTTTGGCGTTTTCCATGGAGTCTTTGGAAAATAAGTGGTGTGGATATTGACTCTCCTTTTTTTTTTAAATGGTTCGCTTGGCGCTTAACCCACATATTATATAATTCAATAGTTGAATCATATCCAGAAGAGTTGTAAAATCATCACCACAATCAATTTAGAACATTTTCTTCTTCCTTGTACTCAATGTTATTTGTGATGATTCCTCTTTTTTTTTCTCTTTTAAATCATTTTATTGAGGACTCATACAACTCTTATCACAATCCATACATACATCCATTGTGTCAAGCACATTGGTACATTTGTTGCCACCATCATTCTCAAAACATTTGCTTTCTACTTGAGCCCTTGATATCAGCTCCTCATTTTCCCCCTGACTCCCCATTCTCCCCTCCTGCATGAACCTTCGATAATTTATAAATTCTTATTGTTTTGTCATATCTTACATAGTCCAATATCTCCCTTCACCCAATTTTCTGTTGTCCATCCTCCAGAGAGGGGGTTATATGTAGATCCTTGTAATCTGTTCCCCCTTTCTACCCTACCTTCACTCCACCCTCTTGATATTGCCACTCTCACCACTGGTCCTGAAGGAATCATCTGTCCTGGATGCCCTGTGTTTCCAGTTCCTATATGTACCAGTGTACATCCTCTGGTCTAGCCAGATTTGTAAGGTAGAATTGGGACCATGATAGCTGGGGGGGGGGGGGCATTTAAGAACTAGAGGAAAGTTGTATGTTTCATCGTTGCTACACTGCACCCTGCTTGGCTCATCTCCTCCCTGGTACCCTTCTGTAAAGGGATGTTCAGGGGCCCGTCCCTGGAGAGTACACTAGAGGGTTGTTATTATTTCCTGCAGAAACAGACGCTCACACCTTTTCCCTGTGGCAAAGCCAGTGTGCTCCAGTTGCGGACTTTTGGGTTTACAGGCAAGTGTCTAACCACTGGAGTTCTTTAAATGATGGTAATGATCTTTCATTGATCTTTGATTCACTTCTACATGTGGTTTGGGACATATTCACTATTACAAGTAAGAAGATGAAAGATTATTGTGTAATGAAAATAGATTTGGAACAAGGGCAGTGAATTAAATATTGAAATTCGGTCTTTTACATACACCTGCTAGCATCACAACGCCAAAGTAAAGATAAAGAGGTGTGATGTTAATTTAAATCCTCTCAATTTCTTTCTTTCATTTTTAAAACCATTTTATTGGGGGCTCATACAACTCCTATCACAATCCACCCACCCATTGTATCAAGCACATTTGTACATTTGTTACCAGCATCATTTTCAAAACATTCTCTTTCTATTTGAACCACTGGTACCAGTCCCTCATTTTTCCCCTCCCTACACCGTGTGCTTCTCTCAAATGGTGTTAGCTGACTCCTCACTTAGACGGCTTATTTTGCGACAAGCCTTTAAGACCCCACATGCTATTTTATACAATAGCCAGGCACGGTCTAATTTCTTCACCACATTTTGTTACTGTCTTCACTGATCTCCTCTTGAGGGTGCATACCAGGTAAGGCCATGTCATAAGAACTAATTGCTCTTATATTAGGACTTTGATGAAGTAAAAAACTCAAAACCTATTCATTTAATTATAGTGTCTATAAATCCCTGTGGAGATATCATTGTCATTTTATTGTGGTACATCATAGATATTTTCATGAGGCTTAAGGCCATGCTATAGATAGTAATGTGATTTTAGTCAATGGTAAAACATTGTTGATCTAAGGATTTCATACAGGTGTAGGAATTCTTATCCGATTCCAATATATGAATTGTTAACTTGTATATCTTCAAAATGAGGCTGACTGGACACTAGTTACACAAGCCATGAAGTTTGGAAATACGGCAATACTGTCAGTAACACTCACTTATGAGGGTGGAACCATGACTGGTAGACTAACATATGTAACATAAAGGCAGGGAGAGCATGGAAACAGCACTCTATGTTGATCTGGGGTCGACATTTGTTGAACACCCTTAGAGCAATATCTTTGAACCCACCTGTAGTCCATTGATCACCAGTCAAAGTCATCATCTGCTTCTTTTTCTACTAGGGTACTTCAGTTCAACATTCAAAGGAATATTTCTGTTCCTTGGTTCTGTGCTTGGGTGAGTTTAAGGTAAAGACCAGTTCACTTGTGGGATTTCCAGTTTGAGTCCTTCTGATGTGGTCCATGAAAGGTGTTGTGTGTCTCAGGACAGAGTCTAGTATCTTAATTGTCTATATCACGTTGCTTGGGTCACTGGGGTTGGTTGGTAACTTGGCACATTCCCCATCGGGGTCTCTACAAGCAATGTTAAGTATTTTCCCCACTATCAGAAATGCAATTGCCTCGTCCAATAGAGACAAGACAGCTCCCCTCTTGACCCAATGTCCCAGTTAAGTTCACTAGTAGGATTGTCTATATTTGAGGTGACTGTAGACAACACTGCTACAGTACAGGGATTTGTTGGTTTTCTCCTCCCGGTGACATGGGAAACTGACACCATGTGTAGTGAGGCCACCTCTCTTGAGGTCGTTTTTAAGTTGTTCTAGTAGGAGGCCTGGTGGTGCAATAGTTACAAGTTGTGATGCACATGGTCAGCAGTTCGAAAGCACCTCTAGCTCCTTAGGAGGAGGACTGCGTTTTCTATTCCAGTAAACAGTTACCATCTCGGAAACCCACAGAGGGGTCACTGTGAGTCAGTATTGACCGGATGGCAATGAGTTTGGTTTTTTTTTCCTTTGAAAGAGGAAGTGATACATAGATTATGAAAGCTAGGTATGCACCCTGCCTCCTTTCTTGGGGGACCAGATTAAAGACTGTGGGAGCCTGTCTTTGTCTTGTTTTTCATCCTTGTAGTAGTGGACGCATATAATATTGTCCCTTTATGATTGCTTAACTTCACCCAGCATGATGGTTTTCAGGTCCCCCTGTTGCTTTATAGATGAAACTCTTACTTTGAAAATTTAGAAGGGAAACTGGTTTTGGTATCATTTTAAGGAAACTACCATGTATCCTGGGGAGAATTTCAATATTCCAAAAATAAAATTTCAACTGACAGTAGCATTTCTATGGGGAATTTATATGAAATTACATTGGGGAGCGGGGAGTGGATAGATAGCACCTGAAATCCCTAGCTTCCCCAGAAGCTGTGCCTCCACATATGTCATATTCATCTTTTTGGGTAGCAATGTTTATTATTTTGTATCTCTTCAAGTTCTCCTTCATTGCAATACATTTATCATTCACAGTCACAAAGCATTGAGAGAGAAAAGATACTCCCATTTCAGATTTTCTAAGGATGGGAGTCCATGCCCATTTTTTAAGCCCATATGGTTGTTACCCCACACGCTGTTTTTCTTGGATCATTGGGGTTTTCTCGGTGGCCACTGACTACCTCAGCGAGCCCTCATCTTTGGGGTCTGTGTTTTCCTAGCTCTATTACCTAGTTTTGTTGACTTAATTGCTATTCCTGAAGATAATGGACAGAGATCTTCAGGATCAGTGAAAGTTGATGGGCCATAGTAATTTTAATGAGTTTGCAATTTTATTTAGAGTAAAGCTCTGGAAATTGCCTTCTGGTATTACTCCTTGGTTGATGATAATTCAAGAACAAACCTTTATCGAATGATCTTTGACTTTTTAAAAACCAAAGCAACCCAGTTGGTATCAAGTTGATTATGACTCCTGGCAATTCCCTGTGTGTCAGAGTAGGACTTCATAGATTTCAATGGCTGTGATCTCTTAGAAGTAGATCCTAGGCTTTTCTTTAAGGGACCTCTGGGTATACTTAAAATTCTAAACTTCCAGTCAGTAACTGAGTGCTAAACTGTTCATGCCACCAAGGACTCTGCCCTGTAGGCAAGCCTTAATGGACATATTTACTTAGCTTTCTACTTTCTGTTGTCCCTTAAATGCGCCTCTGAAGCCCAGGCTCCACCAAGTAAAGCAGGGATAACAGCAGGATGTGATCTCCCAGGGTTTCCGTGAAAGACAGAGGAGGCGATTCATATGCTTGGCATACAGTTAATGCTGGAGATAGGTGGTGGCTGCTAAAATGATCCATAATTTTAAAGTGTTTAATAATATTGTTGGATGAAAGCATACTTTCTGAGCAAAGTTCAATTTCATTGCTTTCTATATAGGTTCATTTCCTTATATAAAAATTCTTACCATTTAAACCAAAATTTCTACACAGATGTGGAAAACAGCCAGGCAATCCATGATATCATAAAATCCTCCCTGCTGTTTTACAAGCATAAATCCTGTCTGGTTACATATAACCATTGGCAAAATATGTATCTCAAATTGAATTTAAATAAGTTAAATGAACTTCAAATAATTTAAATTTAATGCTTGTGCAAATTTGAGGCAATGTTTGAAAGCTGATGATGCTAGCTTAATAATAAAAAGGAAGAAAGCACAGCAATTTACATAGGGATCTTTGTTATTTGCATCTGAAGTTCTGTCCCGGGAAAAGCTTAAGAATCACCTTTTGCTTTGTGTTGGGAACCCCAATTCATAGTCTTCTATTTTATTGTTGGACCATCAATGGAATATTTTGTTTCTTAACTGTCTTTGCTCTAATTTGGGATTATTTTTCTATGCCAGAAATTTAGTATTTATTCTTTGTGTAAAGTTGGTAAGTGTTATAAAAATGTTTTCCAAATGAACATTTTCATCTCAAGTGTAAGTCATGGCACTTTTCTGGCTAGGAAATTGGCATCTATGCTGTTTCTAAGAAGGACCCACATAACAAAAGTTGATGGCAGTGGTTATTGTATTTGAGAGTAAGAGATGATATTCTAGTGATATGTGCATTAGGCTGTGTTCTTTAGAAAAACAAAACCAGTGATATGTATACAAATTTATATCAAGGAAATAGCTCTCACAATTGTAGAAGTAGTTAAATTCAGTCTGATTCAAGCTTGTGGGTCAAATGTTAAGCTGGAGGTTTTTCCCGGGCTGATGAACCAGGAAGTAGGAAGACCACAGATTCATGGTAAGAGAGTCAAATGGACTCAAGATAGACAAGCAATATGGCAAGCTGCTGATAGCTTCCTGGGTTGGCAGGCAATATTGTAGGCCATTGATTTCAAGTCCAAAGAACAAGAGAGTGATGTGACATATGCAGGATCCAAACCAGTAAGAAAAGATAAGTCTTCCCACAGCAGCTCCTTGGGAGAAAGACTGGGTTTTCTACTCTTATCAACAGTTACAGCCTTGGAAACCCACAGGGGGTCACTATGAGTCACTACTGACTTGATGGCAATGAATTTACTTATTGGTCCAGTTGTGAGAATTTCAGACTTCTTTATATTGAATCATAATCCATGCTGAAGGTTGAAATTCTTGGCCATCATCAGCAAGTGCTTCAAGTCCCCCTAACAAATAAGGTTTTAGCCAGCAAGGTAGTGTCATCTGCATATTGGAGGGTGTTAATAATCCTTCCTCCAATCCTCATGCCTACTACTCTTCATATAATTCAGCTTCTCTCATCATTTGCTCAGCATGCAGATTGAATATGTAATGTGAGAGGATAAAACCATGTCACCCACCTTTCCTGGTTTTTAAATCATGCTGTATTCTCATATTTCCTTTCCATGATTAGTTTGGTTCCCTTCTTCCCAAGTTCATCCATCGCTTGTTATGATACCAACTGTTCAATGTGTCTGCATCGTCAATAAAACACAGGTAAATATCTCTTGTTCCATGTCCTCTTCTGAATCCTGCTTGAACCTCTCACAGCTCCCTGTCAATGTATTGTTGCAATCATTGTTGGATGATCCTCAGTTACATTTTATTAGCATATGATATAAGTGATATTGTTCTATAGTTTGAGCATCCTGTTGGGTCACTTTTCTTTGGATTGGGTATAAATATGGATTTCTTCCAGTCAGTTGGCCAAGTCTTCCAAATTTCCAGGTGTAGATGAGTGAGTGCTTCCAGTGCTTCATTGGTTTATTGAAACATTTAAATTGGTAATCGATCGATGTCTGGAGCCTTGTTTTTGACAATGCTTTCAGTGCAGCTTGAACTTCCTCCTTCAGCACCATTGGTTCTTGCTCATTTGCCACCTCCTAAAATGGTGGAATGTAACAAGTTATTTTTGGTACAGTGACTCTGGGCATTCTTTCCATTTTCTTTTGATGCTTCATGCATCATTCAATATACTTCTCAAAGAGTCTTTTATTTACTTCTTTTATTAAATACTTTTATTGGGGGTTCTTACAGCTCTTATCACAATCCATACATATATCCAATGTGTCATTTGTACATATGTTGCCATCATCATTTTCAAAGCATATTCTTTTTCCTTGAGCCCTTGATATCACTTCCTCATTTTTTTCTTCCATCCCTCACCCTCCCTCCTTCATGAACCTTTGATAAATTATGAATTATAATTTTCATATCATACATCATCCACTGTCTCCCTTCACCCACTGTTCTGTTATTCATCCCCCTGGGAAGGGGTTATATGTCGATCCTTGTGACCAATTCCCCCTTTGAACCTCCACCTTCCCTTCCCCTCTGGTGTCTCTATTCTCATTACTGGTCCTGAAGCATTTATCTGTCCTGAATTCCCTGTATTACAGGCTCTTATCTGTGGGAGTGTACATGTTCTGGTCTAGTAGATTTGTAAGGTAGAATTGAGATCAGTATAGAGGTGGGGAGGAAGTATTAAAGAACTAGAGAAAAGTTGTATGTTTCATCAGTGCTATACTGCATCCTGAAAGGCTGGTCTCTTCCTTGTGGGGGATGTAAGGGGATGCCTAATTGTCTACAGATGGGCTTTGGGTCTCCACTCGGTGCTCTCCTGCCCCCCAATTCACATTGGTATGATTTTTTGTTCTGGGTCTTTGATGCTTAATACCTGATCCATCTACACCTTATGATCACACAGGCTGGTGTGCTTCATCCATGTAGACTTTGTTGCTTCTTAGCTAGATGACTGCTTGGTTATCTTCAAGTCGTTAAGACTAGATGCTATATCTTTTGATAGCCAGGCACCATCAACTTTCTTCACCACATTTGTTTATGCACCCATTTTGTCTTCACTGATCCAGTTGGGAAGGTGAGCATCACAGAATGCCGGATTACTAGAACAAAGCATCCATGTGCTGAGGGAGTACTTGAGTCGACTCAATTTTCATCTGCTACCTTAATACTTAACATATAAATATAAGTACATAGATCGATTTCCCTATTGTTATATATAAATATATTTACATATGTACATGCTTCTATTTAGACCTGTATAAATGTCCTTTACTTCCTAGTTCTTTCCCCTATTTCCTTCTACTTTCCTCTTGTCCCACTATCATGTTCAGCCTCCATTTGGGTTTCAGTAATTCCTAACTATTACATTGTCCTTGATTAAACTCCATTAGGCATTCTGCACCCTTCTCTCTGTCGATTTTAGTTCATTTGTTGTTCCCTTGTCCCTGGCTTGGTTGATCCCCCCCACATCTTTTCTCCCACTTCCCCTTCTCTCATGTCCCTCTAGAACAATCAGCCCATTGTTTTCCTCTTTGAATTGTTTATCCCGCCTATCTTATCTAGATAGACATGCAGAGACATTACTAAACACAAAAAAAAGGCAAAGCCAAACAAAACAAGGAAGACAAGACCAACAACAACAACAATAAAAAGAAAGCCAATGACAAAAAAGGAAAAGTCTATAAATAGTTCCAGGTCTGTTTTTGATCTTTAGGGGTGTTTTCCAGTTGAGTCTGCTGAGGTGCCACACCCTGTCCCCAAAGTCTATTTTTGGTATTCCCTGGGGACTTCATTGCTTTGCTCCCCTTGCTACTCTGTTGCATGCCTTTAGTGTTTCACCTCAGTGTGATGGAGTCAGATTGGGCACAATTTCATCACTGTGTCTCCAGTGTTGCCCCCCATAGCACTATGGTTCAGTGAGGGACGCCGTGTCTTGTAGTGGGGCCAGTCCTATGGTCCTCTCCATGCATTGTCTGCTCTGAGCAGGAATATCATCCTTGGGACTTGGTGGGCCAGGATGTGTTCTCCTTTCCTCTTTGTTTGCTCCTGTGTGCTCTGATCACATGTGCTCCTCTCCCAAAGCTGTAGCTTCAGTGCTGTCCTCTGAAGTGCATTCTTCTTAGGAGAGAGGGGTCCACATGGTTGGGATAGGGGTTGGTCTTGCAGACCTCTCTAATGGTTCCCTGATACATGCTGGTATGTTGCATTCATGTCTTGGTACACTGGATTGAAGCCTGGTCTCTCTCCATCTCCTGTGGAGATATAAACATATGCTTCCCTTGGGTGGGTTAGTGCCCATCTCTCCGTCTATCCATGTCTTTTTTGCCTCTTTCTTTTCCCCTCCTATTTAGTTGGCTGCCATATGTATCCCTGGATTGGATTTGGCCCCTGCCATAGTACCTAGACCTCACCCCAGGTATGTATGTATATAGTAGCTTTTCCCCTATCCTCCATTTTTAAAGTTTACCTCAGTGGACTCATGTTGTATTTCTCCTTTTGTGCTTGGCTTACTTTGCTTAGCATAATTTCCTCCAGTTCTTTCCATGCAGCAATGTGCTTTGTATGTTCATCACTGTTTTTTATGAATGCATAGTACACCATTATATGTATACACCACAGTCTTTTGATCCAATTATCTGTTGGTGGAAATTTGGGTTGTTTCCAACTCCTTCCAATAGTGAACTATGCTGTGATGAACATTGGAGCACAGATGTCTGACCGTGGCTTGTTTCTTGTCTCTTCTGGGTATATACCCAGTAGGGGTATTGCTGGGTTGTATGGTAATTTTATTTCCATAATCGCCAAATTGATTTCCATAATGGCTGTACATACCTATAGGTCCACCAGCAGTGGACGAGAGTTATCTCACTACAGCCCATCCAACACTTGTTGCTTTCTGATTTTTTTAACTGGGCTATCTTTGAGGGTGTTAGGTGGTATCTCATAGTTGTTTTAATTTGCATTTCTCTATGGCTAATGACCAAGAACATTTTCTCAGATGTTTATTGGCGTGTAAGGCCACCGAGTGTGGACAGGAGCTCCGTCACTGGGCCTAGGCAGAGGGGAGTGGCCTGGAGACCTTTAGTGGTGCGTGAAAGGAAAGAGAGGGGGAAGAGAAGATAAAGAGAGAAAGGAGAAAACAAAGACAAAAACAAACAAACAAATAAAAACAAAAAAGAAGAAGAAGAAGAACTGAGTCCACCGAGATTCTGGCGGGAAAGAGAGAAGAGTTAGAAGAAGAAAAAGAAAAAGAAGGTAGCTGAGCCCCGATTGCCAGACCGTAGGGCTGAGGGGTTTTCAATCCCACTCAAGTGTGTCAGGTGGGTGTGCTCACTTTGGTGCAGAGCTCTGTGGACACTGGGTGGAATTACCCTAGTCGGCCAGCTCCGTGGAGGCCAGGCGAAGGTCTCCACAGCAGTGTGGAGTGCTGGCTAGGGCTGGTGTACCTGTCTCATGCCATGTGCAGCACTGCCTCAGAAATCAGGCTGGCGCTCCCCCTGCTGGGTGGGCAAGGTTGCCCTAGGAGGAGGGGAGGGGCCCAGAAGCCAGCAGTGGCACATAAAAGGAAAGAGAGGGAGAGAAGACGAATGAGAAAAGAAGAAAGAAAGAAAAAAAACACATCTGGGCCCGCTGAGATTGACTGTGGTGGGAAAGAGAGAAGGGAGAGAGAAGGAAGAAAGAAGAAAAAAATAAAACATAAAGAGATAGCTGAACCCCAATTGCCTGACCATGGGACTGGAAGGATTTAAACCCTGCCCTAAGGTGGTGGGTGAGTGTGCCCGCTTTTGTTTAGAGACCCACGGATGCTGGGTGGAATTTCTCTTGTCCACAAGATCACTGTGGAGCCCGGGCAGAGGTTTCCGCAGCAGCATGGAGCACTGGAGAGGGCTGGTGTAATGTCCTTGTGCTGTGTGCAGCACTGTCGCAAAGGACAGGCTGGAGCTCCCCCAGCTGGGTGGATGGAGTTGCCCTAGGTGGAGGGTAGTGGCTTGGAAGCAAGCAGTGGCGTGTGAAAGGAAAGAGAACCAAAGAAAAAGAGAAAAGAGGGGAAAACAAATCAAAACTGGGCCTACTGAGACAGACTGTGGTGGGAAAGAGAGAAGAAAAATAATTTTAAAAATAAGGAAATAGCTGATCCCTGACCATGGAGATGGAGGGGTTAAACCCTGCCCCAAGGTGGCAGGCGAGTGTGCCCACTTTGGTCTAGAATCCCCCGGATGCTGAACGGAATTACTCTCATAGACAAGATTGCAGCGGAGCGGAGGTCAGGCAGAGGTTCCCACAGCAGGGTGGAGCGCAGGAGATGAGTGGTGTGTAGCTGCCTTGTGCCGTGTGCAGCACTGCAGCAGGCGGGGGGAAGTTTATTCAGTCACATGTAGGGCTGCAGAGGGCAGTTTTGGGATCCCCCAGCCACAAGCAGCACCCTAAAGGTCAGGCAGGATTTCCTCAGCTGCATGTAGGACCACTGAGGGAGGACAGTAGCCCCCCCTGTTGGGTGTGTGAAGTTGCCCTAGTTTGTGCTGAAACTGGTGAATGCCCCAGTAGCTCAGAGAAGGTGAGCTTTTTTCTGTCTAACTGGAATTGAATTCCAGGATAATGTTCTGCAGGTTTGCCCTTGAGTTAAACAAGGGACCACAGCCTGGAATTGGACGTTTTTACAAGAAAATATTTTTCTCTCCTTGTATGGGCTTGGGGGTGGCCTGATTTCTGGGCTGTCATGCTGACCCCACGGTAAAGAGGACTAGCTTATCAGAAAGGTTGTGTTGGGATTTATTGTTTTGGGTTTTTTTGCCACTCGAACTGAATTCACACACACACACACACACACACACACACACACACACACACACACACACACACACCCTGCCCCCTGGCTACCGGCTATCTGTTAGTGCTTTGCTAAAATGCGATTTGACACAGGTAAATATCCCAGTGACTCTTTGCTAGCTGCCTGGGCTGGCAGACATGGAGCTGGGCAGAGGTGGGAAGGGGTGCCTGATGTACCAAGCCCGTTTTCCTGGCTTGGAGGAGAGAGCCACTAAGCCCTAGACTGCAAGCGCAGAGTAGCTAGCAGCAGCAGGGAACTCCGGTGTGGGGTCTTGTGACTAGCTTTCAGAGACTGTCTTCAAGCCTGGGGTTATTAGGACCACTTTTAGACAGTACTCGGGGGTGATCGCTGCGTGCCGCAGGGCTAGGGCACAGGGACAGGGTGCAGGGACAGGGTGCAGGCCCAGCAGAACCTGCAAGCTGGCACAGTGAACCAAGAGCATTTCAGTGCGTTCTCAATTCACCTTGTGAGTGAAAATTTAAAAAGGAGTCGGGGGATTGTCTGGCTGGACCCTAGGACCCTGATTCTATTTTCAGCACTCGGTCTCCCAGTCTCAGTCTCTTTACCTCTTAATTTTCTGGTCTGGCAGCAGGAGCTCCGGATAGGTAAATTTACCTGGATGCCATCTTGGCTTCTTCCCCAAAGAGTCTTTTAGTATTACAATTGGAATCTTGAAACTATTTATTGAGTTCTTTCAGTTTAAGATATTTTGAGCATGCTCTTCCCTTTTGGTTTTCTAATTCTAGGTCTTTTCACATTTTATTATAAAATTTGCTTTTTTTTTTCTTGAGCTGCTCTTTGAAATGTTCTATTCAGCTCTTTGACTTCATCATTTCTTCCACTGGTTTAGCTAATTTAACATTAAGAGTAAATATCAGACTCTCTTCTGACCTCCACTTTGATCTCTCCTGCCTTTTAAATGACCTTTTGCTTTCTTCATGAGTGATGTTCTTGATGTCCTCCCACAGATTATCAGGTTTTCTGTCATTAGTGTTCAATTTGTCCACTCTGTTCTTGAAATTCAGGTGGGATAGACTCAAGGTTGTATTTTGGCTCTCATAGAATTGTTTTACTTTTCTTAAGTTTTATTCTTAAATTACATAAGAGCAATCAATGGTCTCTTGCACTGTCAGCCTCTAGCCTGGTCATTGCTTTTGATATTGAGCTTCTCCTGTATCTCTTCCCACAGATGCAGTCAATTTGATTCCTATGCGTTCTATCTGGAGAAGTCCATGTGTATAGCCACCTTTCGTGTTGCGGAAAAGCAGTATTTGCCTTGAACAGGTCATTAGCCTAGCAAAATCTTACCATGCAAACTCCAGCTTCATTTCTGTGACGAAGACCCTGTTTCCCAACTCCTGTTACTTCCTCTTTGTTTCCAAATTTGCATCCCAATTACAAATAATTATCAATGCATCTGGATTGCATTTTCTTCATCACTCGCTTTTGTAACAGTTTGTGCATACATGTGAATAATAGTTGTATCGATGGGTACCTTAGTGTAGTTGGTAGTGAAAATGGGTTTGGGTAGTGTAGGTGGGAATGAAACTGATCAAAGGAAAAGGGTCAAAAGGCTAATGTTACTTCTTCACAGATTCCCTGACTTTCAAGATTAAAATGTGCAGATTTGGATTTAAAGAGACCTCCTCCTTACCAATGCCTGATTTGTCAGCCCTTGTTTGGGGGAAGTTTTGAGCTGACATATCGTATCTTAAGTAAGTATGATAGAGACCTCTTTTAATGAAAGTTTACTTTTTGTTAGTTCCCTTTCTCATCTGTGTCTTTAATTTCTAATCCTGTAGTCCATATTTGTTCAGATCAGATAACTTTAAGGGTGCCTTGATAGTCTTTTCTTATTAATAAAGATGCCCACAGACCACACATTACAAAGGAGAATTAAAAATTAAAAACCATCAGTGGTTCAGTAATCCACATTTATTGTTACTTTGTATTTTGAACATCACCTTTTCCACTTGTAAACAGTTATATTAATAAAAAGATATTTTCCAAAGATAGTAACCTTGGCAGTAGTTGTCAAGGCTAATAGTTTGACATTTCAGATCACCCACAACTATAATCAACTGAACATGGCAACACATTTGAAAAATCCATTATAGACAGAAGGCCCTGAAGTAATATGTCAACGCTGTGCTAACAGCTGTTATGTAAACAATCTGGTTTTTCTCTCCTGAATGGTCACCTGATTACAGGGAGAGTGCCTTTGAAGGACGCATGCACGGAGCTTGGAAAGAAGATTGTGTTATTGAATGCCACACATTCATGGGGGAAAGTCCCTATCATGGATGATAACAACACTCGGTCATCTCTCAAATGCTTTTAGAGATTATTTTTTTCTCTCCTAAACATAACACTCCCTGAAGGACATGGGTAACGGTTACACCATTATTGCCTTCAGTGTAGGGAAAATGAACTTAAAAACTGAGCCTCCCAGAGCTGTTCGCTAAGATTTTCCTAAAGGACAATGAAAACACAAAAGCAAACAATCCTCACAAGTGAGAAATACTCTTCAGCTTTTAAAGATTCCCACATCCAGGCGGAGACTATTTTTCTCCTATAATGCACATAGGTTGTTCAGTGTTCGAAGCGTCTGAAGAACCTTATTCGGAGGATAGGTGCTTTTGGTGCTTTTGGCTGGATGATCTAAAAGTTCTATGCATTTTTTGAAAAGTAAGATATGTCAACATCTTTATAAATGAATTTACTCCAAAATGCCACCCAAAAAAAGGTTGAAAATGAAAAGACAGGAAAATATAGTTTTGGGAAATACATAGTCAAAGAAAACTGGTAGCTATTCATAGCACACAAAACAGAATTTAGAGTCAAATCTATAAATAAGGGAAAAGGCAGACATGACATATTTTAAAAAGGAAATAGCCACAATTGTGATTTAAAACAATTGAAAACATTTCACCTTGAAATGCATACAAGAAAAGAAATAGTCTACCAGAAACTATGTATGAGTAGCCTCACAAGCACGACAGGAGACTGTAGCACACAGCTCTCAGACGGGCCGATTAAAACAAATTCAAAACTTGTTCAAGGAAGAGAAGATATTGATAATGTAATTCAGCTTCACTTAAAAGGTCTATAATCCTCTAGACTCAAACAAACCGTTTTCAGATAAAAATAAATCTTAATTAGAAATCAGTAATAAAAATATAGTCAAAAATCCCTCTAACCACTACCTAAAACATACCTTTTGCAAACTAACAGCATTCTTGTGGAATATCTATGGGTTAAAAATAAATAACAATGAAAATGTAAAACTAGTTAGTCCTAAACAACAAAAACAATACAAATTAAAATCTGTGACACAATGAATGTTATTCTAAAGGAAATAATTTTCACTTTCAATATAGTTTTTGAAAATAAGGAAGACATGAAAGACCATTTTACATAGTAAGAGAAAGAACAGGATAAATTTCAAGCAAAAACAAAGAATCACAATAGAAATAAGAGTTGCTGTTACAGAAAGTGAATCATTTTATGTTCCCAACTGTCAGAACTCTTTTTTGCCAATTTGTTCTTTATTGCAGCTACTCACAAACGAACTTCCGTTATGTAATGCCCAGCAGTTGGTGGTGTAGTGGTGATGCGCCTGACTGGCAGTTTGAAACCAAAAGCAGCTCCTCGGGAGAAAGACTGGGCTTTCTGCTCCCATAAACAGTTACTGTCTCAGAACCCCCCAGTGGGGCCACTAAGAGTTAGCATTGACTCAATGGCAGTGAGTTGTTGTTTTTAATCATTTTATTGAGGGCTCTTACAACTCTTCACAATCCATGCATCCATCCAATGTGTCAAGCACATTTGTACATTTGTTGCCATCATCATTCTCAAAACATTTATTTTCTGCTTGAGCCCTTGGTATCAGCTTCTCATTTCCCCCCCTCTGTGCCTGCTGTCCCTTCCCTCATGGACCCTTGATAATTTAGTAATTATTATTTTGTCATCTTGCATTGTCTGACGTCTCCCTTCACCCACTTTTCTGTTATCAATCCTCCAGGGAGGAGGTTATATGTAGATCCTTGTAATTGGTTCCCCCTTTCCACCCACCCTGCCTCCACCCTCCTGGTATCGCCACTCTCACCACTGACCTTGAAGGGATCATCTGGCCCTGGATTCCCTGTGTTTCCAGTTCCTATTTGTATTAGTGCACATTCTCCGGTCTAGCTGGATTTGTAAGGTAGAATTGGGATCATGAGAGTGGGGGCAAGGAAGCATTTAGGAACTACAGGAAAGTTGTATGTTTTATCATTGCTCCAGTGCACCCTGACTGGTTTGTCTCCTCCCCACGACCCTTCTGTAAGAAGATATCCAGTTGCCTACAGATGGGTCTTGGGTCCCCAGTCTTCCCTCCCTTTCATTCACAATGATTTGATTTTTTGTTCTTTGATGCCTGATACCTGATCCCTTTGACACCTCATGATCACATAGGCTGGTGTGCTTCTTCTATGTGGGCTTTGTCAGTTCTGAGCTAGATGGTCGCTTATTTATCTTCAAGCCTTTAATACCCCAGTCATGATAGAGTTTGATAGCTGGGCACCATTAGCTTTCTTCAGCACATTTGCTTATGCGCCCATTTGTCTTTAATGATTGAATCGGGAAGGTGAGCACACAATGATATGATTTTTTGTTCTTTGATGCCTTATCCCTTTGGCCTGATCATGTTGGGAAGGTGGCATCATAGAATTCCAGTTTAATAGAACAAACTATTCTTTCAGTGAGGCGTACTTGAGTGGAGGCCCAATGTTCATCTGCTACATTAATACTAAACCTATAAATATATGCACCTAGATCTATTTCCTCATCTTCATATATATATTTACATATGTACATGCCTTTATTTAGACTTCTATAAATGCCCTTTGCTTCCCAGTTCTTTCCTCTATTTCCTTTTACTTTCCTCTTGTCCTACTATCATGCTCAGCCTTCATTTGGGTTTCAGTAATTCCTCTTGGTTATATTACCCTTGATCACTCCCTACCAGGCCTCCTACATCCTCCTAACCAATTTGGATCACTTATTGTTCCCTTGTCCCTGGGTTGGTTAACACCACTCCACCCCCCCTCCCCCACCTCCCTCTCTCCCATGTCCCTCCAGAACCATAGCTCCCATTGCTTTCTCTTCCAGACTGTTCATCCAGCCTCTCTTATTTAGACAGACCTGTGGAATAATAACAAGCACAAAAACAAGACCGAGCAAAACAAAGCAACAAAAGAAAACAAAACAACATCAAAAAGTCAATAAAAAAAAAGAAAAGAAAAGCCTGTAGGTTAGTTCAAGGACTGTTTGTTTGCCTTTAAGATTGACTCTGATGGAGTGCCAAACCCTGGCACCAAAGTCTATTTTTGGTATTCCCCGGGGGCTTTGTTGCTCTGCTCCCCTTGCGTGCCCTTAGTGGTTTGCCTCAGTGTGGTGGGATCAGATCGGGCGCAATTCCAACACTTTGTCTCTAGTGTTGTCCCCTGTAGGGCTATGGGTCAGTGAGGAATGTCGTGTCTCTTAGTGGGGCCGGCCATGTGGTCTTCTCTTGGATTGGCTACTCTGAGTGGGAATATTGTCCTCAAGGCTTGGTGGGCCAGGATGTGCTCCACTCTCTCTTTCTCCCCCTTCATTTGCTCCCATGTGCTCTGATCAGACATGTCCCTCTCCCTGAGCTGCAACTTCAGTGCTGTCCTCTGAAGTAAATTCTTTTGGGGGCAGGGGCAGGTGTCCATGTTGTTGGGATTGGGGCTGGCTCCTCAGATCTCTCCTCTGGTTCCCTACTCCATGAAGTTTTTTTTTTTAATGTGACTTCTGCACACACACACACACACACACACACACACACACATGCATGAGGGGATCTTCAAAGAGTGCATTAAAATGCATTTTATATTTGTTAAAACTATGCATGGAGTTCATTTTTTTTGCACCAAGATAAACTCATAATAACTTGTAACATTTGTGAACAGGATAGCTTACAACACAAAGGGTATAATGTCAGTTTGAAAAGAGCGCCCATCAGAACAGCAAGAATTTTGCTAAAATTGAAACAAGGACGCACATCATGTTTATGATAAAGCTTGAATAGAACATGCAGTACAAAATGTTTTGGGGTGGGGAGACAATGAAATCAGTAGTTTATAAATGCTCATTTTAAGGAGGAATAAGATAATGTTGAAAAAGAAGCTCATGGAGCAAGGCAATCCACATCAACTGTGAGGAAGCAGCTAGTCTTGTTTGTGCTCTGTTGAAGAGCACTGAACATTACCAGTAGAAATAGTCACCACCACAGACAGCTCAATTGGTTCAGTTCGTGTAAGTCTGACTGAAAAAGCAAAGCTGAGCAAACTCTGCTCAATGGGAGCCCACACTGTTGCAACCAGACAAGAGCAGAGCTTTCAGTGGGAAACTTAAACACGTGAGATCAAGATGTTGAAGCACTTCCTTGGAAGAATTATAATAGGAGATGAAACAAGCTTTACCACTTCAGTCCTGAAAAGAAGGCAGTCAGACTTATGGAAGAATAGTGAACTAGGTTATTTTCTACCCAGACCCTCTATAACAAAGACAGCAGACACCTACTGAAACAGATATCGAAGATAATCTTGGAACCTTGAGTTTAGAAGGAAAAAATAGAGAAGCGGTTAAATATTGTCTAAGAGAAGTTGAACAAATTGTCGGAAAGGAGACAGATGAGTAATTGTTCAGCTAGTCTGACACAGAGTAGCTATCTTGAATTTTCAAGCAGCATTGTGTCTAGATAATGACCTGGATCACTGATGGAATCCTTTCCTGTCCTGCACAACCTCATGGTGACCAGAAGTATGAACAGTCTCTATTCTCACCCACTCAGTGATTGGTGACATGGCCTACCTGGAGCCAAAGCCTTACATTCTTAGAACAGGTACTAGTTGCATCAGCAACAGAGCCTAGAGGCTCCTTAATTCCCCACCCCCTTCCCAGCAGACCAGTAGATCATCCCAATGGATGATCTGAAAACACCAGGGAAAAACCCAGTCCTCAACCCAGCAGTGCTGAGTCCCTGGCCACCCCTGAACTGGAGGAAGCTCCTTCCACAACCAATGAACTCTGCCCCCAGCTGCCTTCTGTGTCTGAAATAATTTCTTTGGGAATCAAATACCATAAGTTTAGACACCATGCGAGCTAGCTTAAACTACTTCCTGATCAGATGCCTTGACCCCAGATAATAACAGGTCAACAGAAACACCAGTGTAATGCCGTCTCCCAATCCTGCCCTGTGAATTCTGTAGCTGGCAGATGATGTAGACTAATACCAGTGCTCTGTCCACCAGTCGTCTCTTTTCTTTTTTATTATGGGTTACATGGGGGATTTACATTTCAGACTATCAATTCTTCATTCAACAGCTCAAACCACTCCATCAACCCTCACCACTGTTTTATCCCACCCTCCTCCCTGAGTTCACTTTTCCCCATTATAGACCTCTATCCTCCTTTACATCAATGTGTGTACTCATCCACCTTCTAGTCCACTCATTCATCTTCCCACCCTTGCCCTTCCGTCCTTGGGAACCTCCAAAGTCTGTTCCCTGTGATATGCCAGTCTTTGCCTTGGTGTTTATCATTATAAAAATGGTCATATACAATATTTGTCACTTTGTAATTGACTAACTTTGGTCAGCAACATACTCCTCAGGTTCATCCATGCCATGAGGTGCTTCATGGTTTCATCTCATTTCTTTGTTTTTGTTTCTTTTCTCAATTCTTGACCCTTCCCTTGTCTTTTATCCTTTCTTTCTCTAATTTCATTTCTTCATTCTTTCAATGTTTCTCTTATCTTTGAATCCTTTGCTGCATTTTTTCTTTTCCCTTAGTTTTTTTCTTTACAATTCTTTTTTCTTTCGGGTCTCTTTAGCTTATTGGATTAAAAACATGGTTTTTATTTGTGCATAACCCATGTGTCATACAAGTTAAAATTCAATCATATGTGAAAGAGTTGTGCAGTCATCATTACAACCACCTTTAGAACTTTTTGTACATATTGTGGTGAACTTCCTATGTCCCTCCAGTCTCCCTTACTATCTCTATAAATAGACCTATTCTAGATCTCATATACAGAAGATTATGCAAAAAGAGAAACCAGAAACAAACAGAAAAACAAAATAGAGAAAAACCGCACTGGAAAAGAAATTAGAAAATATTAAAAAGTGAAAAACTTTAAAATGGTTTTTAAAGAGAGATCAACTGATAAAGTGTTAGTTTAATTGAATTATATCTGCCATAATCAACTTTACAGTGCTCTCTGTCTGATAGAAAAGATTTTCAGGTCCCAGAACTATGGGAAGAGATAATTCATGGAAGCTTAATCCATGTGGGGATCCTGAAAAAAATGGTTTTGGGCTTCTACTGAAAACCAGGTGTTCATAATTTGCCTTCTGCCAACCAGGTGTTCACAATTTAAACTTTGGTATCTTTCTCTCCCTCCGATTTTATTATTTATAGTCTTTGGATCACACAGGCTGGTGTGCTTCTTCCATGGAGGCTTAGTTGATGTCTTACTTAGAATATTGCTGGTTTTAAGACAAGATTTTAAGTTGCTATTCTTTCTGATAATTGAGAACCATCTGAATTCTTCACATTTTGCCACAGCACCCAAATTTTCAGTGCTCTCTTTATGAGAGTGAGTATCATGTCATAAAATTAACTTTTCTTAAGACTGCCTGATAGAGATTGTTGGGATTCCTGAGACACCCTTCAAACTGGAACCAAACACACTTTCTCATCCAAACAATAGGCAGGTTTAGCAAGTAAATGTTAATTCCTGTGAAGAACACCACCATTTTCAGTACAGTTCTAGGTACCATATGAAACCAAAAGGGCATCCATTGCCAGGAACAAGGTGTAGAAGGTAGGAAGGGGCAGAAAAGTAGGATCAATGGAAACTGGAACACAAGGATAAAGTAGGAAAAGTATTCCTGCTTCAGAGGGATTTAAATTAAACAATAATAATAATTTAAATATAAATTATTGAGTAGAAAACACTTTTTTTCTGTAAACATTCACCCAAACCGTAATAAATACATAAAAGTAAAAAATAAATTTTTCTTAAGTTAGGGCTTCAAGTAAATGTGAGCTCAAAATCCATTCATATATCTATAGTTTATATGTCTCCTTTTAACTTATAGACATCATTATCATTTTATAATAGAGAATATTATAAATCATCCCCATGGAGAATCGGATAATTCTATTGATAACAGCATTAATTTAGCCAATGGTATAGAATTTAAAACATTGCTGAGAAGTTCTGGCAAGATGGCACTCAGAAAGCAGCCCACATTGGAAGCTCCATGGCCAACAGTGAACCCAGTGTTCAGGAAGAAAAGTGTGGAGATTTAGGTAAATGAAAAGACTCCCACGGTAGTCCAGAGTTTTTCATGTGGGCATTTATCATGTGTGCATTTATGCTGCACCCTAGCTGACTCATTCCTTCCTTGTGACCCTTCTGTGAGGGAATGTTCCATTGTCTACAGATGGGCTTTGGGACTCTTCTCTGATCCCCATCATTTATATCAATATATTTGTTTGTTTGTGGTCTTCTGATCCAAGTGACCCCTCATGATCACACAGGCTGGTGTGCTTCTTCCATGTGGACTTGTTGTTTCTCTGCTAGATGGATGCTTGTTTAACTTCAAGCCTTTAAGAACCCAGCCACTATACCTTTAATAACCAGGCATCATCAGCTTTCTTCACTACATTTGCTTATGCACCCATTTTAACTTCAACGATTGTGTTGGGAACTTGAGCATCACAGAATGCCTGCTTATTAGATCAAAGTGTTTGGGGGTTGAGGGGTTACTTGAGTAGAGACCCAATGCCTGTCTGCTACCTTAATACTTAACATTTGAATATATGTACAAAGAACTATATCCCTATTAATATGTTTGCATATTTACATATGTGCATACTTATATTTGTACTTCTATATATGTCTTTTAAAACTCCTAGTTTTTCCTTTCTTTTTCCTTTCATTCTCTCCCACTATCATGTTTGCCTTTAATTTGACTCTCAGTACTTTCTCTCGCTACATTGCACTTGATCAACCCCCCACCAGGAATTTTACACCCTTCTCACCATTGATTTTAGATCTCTTGTTGTTCGCTTGTCCCTGGGTTTGTTGGATCCTCCCTCCTTTCTCCCACCTCCTCTTCTCCCATGTACCCCTGGAGCCATTGGTTCTGTTATTTTCTCTTTGGGGTTGATTATCCTGCCTATCTTATGTGGATAGACATGAGAAAAAAAGAAAAATGAAGAAAAAGAAAAAAAAAGTCTAAATATTTCCAGGTTTGTCTGCTGACCCTTCTAATTGTTTTCTAATCAGATCTGATGAAGTGCCTCACCCTGCCCACTGATTACAATGTCTATTTTTGGGATTCTTCAGGGACTTCATTGCTTTGCTCCCCTTGCTGCTCTATTGTGCTCCATTGTGTTTCACTCTGGTGTAGGGGTGGGAGTCGGGGGAAGAGGGGACAGACAAGGCACAATACACACACCATGTCTCCAGTGCTGTCCCCCTTAGCACTGCGGGTCAGTGAGGGAGGGGGCATTGTGCCTCGTGGTGCTCTCTGTGCATTGCTGCTCTGAGCAGGAATGTTGTCCTCAAGGCTTGGTGACCAGGTTGCTATTCTCTCTCTCCCTCTCCCCCTCCCGCTCCTTCTCCCTATGTGCTCCCATGTGGTCTGGGCAGACCCACCACTCACCCCAGGCTGTAACTTCAATGCTGTCCTCTATAGTGCATTCTTTAGGGTAGGGCGGGGGGTTGACCTAGCTGGGACTGGGACTGGCTTACAGATCTTTCTGTTAGTTGGATTCTTCCTGCCAGTATGTTGCCCTCGAGGCTTGGTACCCCAGGGTGAAGTCGGCCTCCTGTCTCGCTTTCCTGAGGAGACATGGACAATACCCTCCCCATGTGTGGGTTAGTGCCCTGTTCCCCCACTATCCATGCCACCTCCTTTCCCCTCCTTTTTAGGTGGCTGCCATATGGATCCCTGCCAGATGCCTGGACCTCACCTGGGAATTTATGCATTGGTGGCTTTTCCCCTCTGTCCCTTGTGCTTTTAAAGCTTACCTCACTGGACACATGTTGTATTTGTCCTTTTGTGCTTGGTTTACTTCACCCACCATGATTTCCTCCAACTTTTTCCATGTTTTAATGTGCTTCATGCATTAATCACTGCTTTTTAGGGGTGTGTAGTACTCCATTGTATGTACACACCAGAAGTTTTTTTATTATTAAACATTTTATTAGGGGCTCATGCAACTCTTATCACAATCCATACATATACATACATCAATTGTATAAAGCACATCCATACATTCCCTGACCCAATCATTCTCAAAGCATTTGCTCTCCACTTAAGCCCTTTGCATCAGGTCCTCTTTTTTTTCCCCTCCCTCCCCGCTCCCCCCTCCCTCATGTGCCCTTGGTAATTTATACATCGTTATTTTGTCATATCTTGCCCTATCCGGAGTCTTCCCCCCACCCCTTCTCTGCCATCCCTCTCCCAGGGAAGAGGTCACATGTGGATCCTTGTAATCAGTTCCCCCTTTCCAACCCACTCACTCTCCACTCTCCCAGCATCGCCCCTCACACCCCTGGTCCTGAAGGTATCATCCACCCTGGATTCCCTGTGCCTCCAGCTCCCATATGTACCAGTGTACAGCCTCTGCCCTATCCAGTCCTGCAAGGTAGAATTCGGATCATGGTAGTTGGGGGGAGGCAGCATCCAGGATCTGGGGAAAGCTGTGTTCTTCATTGGTACTGCATCGCACCGAGGGAAAAACTTTTATAGTCTTTTTGGCTGCTTGTAATGTGCTAGATTGGAGTGGGGGGAAACAACGTAGCAGAGAAAGTTGACCTGAACTCCCATTTTAAGAACTGATGGATTTAATCTGTTGGTATCATCACCAAGTTTTATGTATACACATTATCACAAGATTAAAAGAAGGAATTAATCAGATAAAATCTAAAAATTTTGAAAACTTAACTTGGCATTTCCTAATTTTTTTTGTTGTTTTTCAGCATACCAGCAATGTTCTAGAGTGAAATAGTTTTGATTCTCCCATAATTTCTGGACCCAAGAAGTATCCACATGGGAACACACATAATTACATAAAGTGTCCCAATGGACATACATACCAGGTGCAAATGGAGCACGGGTAGATGAGGAGAGTAGTTTATAAGCCTTTCATTCTAGTTTGTGTGAGTCTGGAAGCTAACCCAAACCAGTCCAACATGGGGGACCCTGTTGATATTGGAAACACTCATGGCAAAGCTTCCAGCATGGTAGAAACATGTTAGCACCCACAGTACAGCAACTAACAGACAGGTGGTATGATGTTTACTTCCGGTTACTACACCATCTCCTGGCCAATAAAGATACCTCTTAGACATTCTCACACCATTGCTTCCTCTCCACTTGAACTTTTGTTCAAACCTGAACACCAAGTCTCTAGTTTGAAGCCCATTTTGCCTCCATATTTTATGGAATTAACAAAAGCACCTTGTTTTATAGGCAATAGTTACTTAGTCTAAATTGTAGACCAGTTGTATTTGGATCTCTTTCTCCATGTGTATTTCCTAGTAGACTTAATGGTAATAACATTTATATCACATAATATAGTGTACTGAGGTTGTAATTTTCCTATCATCTAAATTGCAGGCTGAAAATTGTGTTAAAGAAGGACTGTCGAGAATGAATTACTGCTTTCAGAATGATTACTTTTACACAATGTGACTGGAAAATGAATGCCAGACATGAAGGATGACATAATTAATGTTAGTCAGTTTTACCCCAGAACTGTTTAAGTGTAGCTAGCTCACACCATTTGCATTTCAAATTTATAACTGGCACCTGGTCTAAATAGAAAATATTTTTTTTCTACTTCATATTGCATTATCTTTGAAAAACATGTAACAGTTCATTTTGATGACATCATGCAGACAGCTCAATCTGTCAATTTCATATCCTCTGGCTATGTAGCCCTCCAGGGTTCGTTGCAAATTGGAGGGAACATAATTGACTTATTGAAAGTAGTGAAATGAGTCATTTAAAAAAATCAGATCTTAATTCCATCAGTTTGTTTTGTTTTTGCTTATTAAACAGGTGACAATTAGAAACTAGTCTTGCCAGGTAGAAGACGTGGTAGTTGTGAAGGTGGGTACTGGGTTCAAATCTATTTCCACCATCAAATCTTTGAAAGTCCTTAGTTATGTCACCATCTGAGCTTCAGTTTCCCTGCCTGCAGGACACGATAACACACAGATATGACTCACTATATGACGCCAAACAAATATGAAAGCGTCAGTGTCTACCAAAGGTTTGACCAGCATGAGTTATAAAGTCTTACTACTATTGTTCTGGATGACATTTTAGTTTGGAAGAAATCCTAGAATAGGATTCTGACCCATGAGCTAAATTCAGGAAACAAAGAGAACCAAATATCATAATATCTCGAGATGCCTTCATTGTTACAGTTCTCAGAGATTTCTACACCTAAATACATGAGTGACAAGTATAGGAGGTTTGACACCTGCAGAAACTCCTTCCAGCCCTGAGCCTAGATCACATGGCACATTTCTTGGCATTTTTAAGTCTATAGTTAAATGATTGTGCACAATTGATGTCAGCAATTTAGAGTGCTTGTCTGTGACCAATGGGATGCTACATGGAGTCTGTAGTGATTCCTTGCTGCAGAGCAGTGAGCCCAGACCTCCCTTTGCCACTTGTGACTCGTCACCAAGTGGGACTTCTAGATATGAAGCCCATGAAGTAAATTCAGGGATGCACAGGCAATGAGACTCTATAGTGACAACAGAACCCTAAGGCCCCTTTACTGGCTCTACAATCATGCACATTCTTGCTGGGGCTACGGAGGACTTACCATTTGGAATTTGTGTGGAATGGGTAGCACAAAGAGGAAAAATACGAAGTGATGTTTTCCTAGCCCTTCCTATCCTTCTTTCGCTTTTCTCACTCCCAATTTCTATTTTATTATGGTAAAGTCAATAGATTTATTTTTAAATGCGATTTTAGCCATTATTCAGGGTACTATTCAGTGACATTAACTAGAATCATTACATTGTACAACCATCACCACTAGCCGTTTCCTACCTTGCCGCAAGTTTCCAAATGGAAACTTTGAACTCCTTCAACAATAACTCCTCATTTCCTCCGCACTGGCCCTTAATGACCACCAATATGCTTTGGTCTCTGGGAATTTGCCTACTCAAGGGTTATTTTGAAAGTACAATGTATAAAAACTGATGCTGGCACAACTGAATAGTTTTTGGAAAAGCATAAAATCACATTTATTAAACTATATGTAAAAATATTATCCCAAAAGATTAAAGATTGTGAAAATGAAGCTATGATAGCTCTTAGGGGGACATTCAAAGATTGGATGAGTTATTGAATATAAAAATTATTATCTACTCTGTAAACCTTCACCTAATTTACAATATAATGTTTTCTTTTTGTTTTGTTTTCCCCCTAAGGCTCCTAGAAAAAGTAGTGTGAGTTTCTGTGTAATTGAGGAGCAAGAACAGGCTCTCCACTGTGCCTCAGAGGCCCGAGATTGATATAGATGGATAAAGTAGTGTTGAAAGCTGTGTTGGGTTTGTTTGTTTGTTTGTTTTTAAATTTTAACAGTTTTTCTGAGCGCATACCACAACCAAAGTCAAAATATAAGAAACAAGCTGGGGGGAAATATTCACAACCTATATGTCAGACACAGGGATAATTGCCCTAATATATAACTTCTTTACAAGTGAAGGAAAAAGAGAGCAAAAATCTAATAGAAAAGTGGACAAAATTCATAAACAGATAATTCACAAAAAGAAGCTATAAAGATTACACATATGTAGAAGCTTGGATAAACAGGCTGAACAAATGTGGGAGGAAGAATGAGAGTACACACACACACACACAAATATATGCAGGTGTGACAGAGGATATTTGTACATGGATATTTGCTTTTTCTGCAAACATATGCATAAATGTGGTAGAGCATATAGTGGCAAAGTTAAGAAAACTTTAGACATAATAAAATACCTTCAAGGGATGAGATACTGGGCTTGTAGGCTGAGGACCACAGTCACAAAGATGATATATTAGCTCCTACTTTGATTAGTAGCTATCTAAGGCGAAACTTTTGGTCTCTCCCTATCCAGAGGAAAGAAGAGTGATAAAAATCAAAAGATATATGGAAACAATTAATCCAATGGACTAATGGACCATAGAAACATCAGTCTACACAATTCTGAGAGCAGAAGAACCAGATTAAGTTCAGCTAACACTAAGAACTTCTCTGAAAAGAATCTGATTAGAAGGCCCTGGATAAGATGTGAATGTGATGTACCGGCATGAAGCAGAGAGGGCTGAGCGGCCGGTCCCAATCCCAACTACGTGGACAGACCCCCTCTCCCCAGAAGAATTTACTTCAGAGGATAGCACTGAAGCTACAGCTCAGGGAGAGGGACATATCTGATTAGAGCACACAGGAGCAAATGACCGGGGAGGAAGACAGAATGGAGTAAATCCTGGCCCACCAAGCCTTGAGAACGCTATCCCTGCTCAGAGCAGCCAATGCACAGAGACACACATCCCTCCCTGACCCATAGCCCTACAGAGGACAACACTGGAGACACAGTGTGAGAGCTGTGTCCAATCTGACACCACCACAGTGAGGAAAAACACTAAGGGTATGCAAAGAGCAAGGAAGTCCTGAGGGAATATGAAAAATAGACTCTGGTGTCAGGGCATGGAACCCCATCAGATTTGACCTGAAAACACTCCTAAAGGTCAAAAAACAGACCTTGAACTATTTACAGGCATTTCTTTTTTGTCATTGTTTTTCTGCTGTTGTTGTTTTGTTTTCTTTTGTTGCTTTGTTTTGCTCTGTCTTGTTTTTTGTGCATATTATTTTCTCTGCAGGTCTATCTAGATATAAGATAGGCTAGGTAAACAATCTGGAGGAGAAAACAACTGGACCAACAGTTCTGGGGAGACATGGGAGAGGGGGTGGGGTGGGAAGGAAGTAGTTATTAACAAACCCAGGGACAAGGGAACAACAAGTGATCCAAAATCAATGGTGAGGAGGGTGTGGGAGGTCTAGTAGGGCTTGTCAAGGGCAAAGTAAACAAGAAGAATTACTGAAACCTGATAGTGGGACAAGAGGAAAGTAAAAGGAAATAGAGGAAAGAAGTAGGAGGCAAAGGGCATTTATAGAGATCTAAATACAGGCATGTACATATTTAAATATATCTATATCTGATGATGGGGAAATAGATCTATGTGCATATATTTAAAGGTTTAGTGTTAAGGTATAGATGGATATTGGGCCTCTACTCAAGTACTCCCTCAATGCAAGATCACTTTGTTCTATTAAACTGGCATTCTATGATGCTCACCTTCCCTACATGATCACGGAAGACAAAGTGGGTGCATAAGCAAATGTGGTGAAGAAAGCTGATGGTGCCCAGCTTAAGAGTTGTATGAGCCCCTAATAAAATGTTTAAAAAAAAAGATATCGCATCTGGGGACTTAAAGGCTTGAAGGTAAACAAGCGGCCATCTAGCTCAGAGGCAACAAAGCCCACATGGAAGGACACACCAGCCTGTGTGATCATGAGGTATCAAAGGGATCAGGTATCAGGCATCAAAGAACAAAAAAATCAAATCATTGTGACTAAGGAGGGAGTACAGATTGGGGACCCAAGACCCATCTGTAGGCAACTGGACATCCCCTTACAGAAGGGTTGCGGGAGGAGACGAGCCAGTCAGGGTGCAGTGTAGCAACGATGAAACATACAACTTTCCTCTAGTTCTTTAATGCTTCCTTCCCTCATTCCTCCCCTCCACCCCCCCCACCCCCCGACTATCATGATCCCAATTCTACCTTACAAATCTGGCTAGACCAGAGGATGTACACTGGTACAGATAGGAACTGGAAATAGGGAATCCAGGACAGATGATTCCTTCAGGACCAGTGGTGAGAGTGGCAATATCGAGAGGGGGAACCGATTACAAGGATCTACATATAACCTCCTCTCTGGAGGATGGACAACAGAAAAGTGGGTAAAGGGAGATGTCGGACAGTGTAAGACATGACAAAATAATAATAATTCATAAATTATCAAGGGTTCATGAGGGAGGTTAGGTGGGGAGGGAAGGGAAAAATGAGGAGCTTATACCAAGGGCTCAAGTAGAAAGCAAATGTTTTGAGAATGATGATGGCAACAAATGTACCAATGTGCTTGACACAATGGATGTATGTATGGATTGTGGTAAGAGTTGTATGAGCCCCCAACAAAATGATTTTAAAAAGAAAAAAAGGTCCTGGATAAAGTGGGTGAAAGCTGTGACACAAAACTCAAAGCCATAGAAGAGATCAGGATTATTGGCCAAATAGAGACTGATGGGACACCGGAGACTGTGGCTCTTAGTCACCCTCATGTCTGGAACTTGGTTAGAATAATCAACCATTTAAGAGCAAATGGGCAAGTTTTACTCAAGACCGAAGTACAGAGGGTTAGGAAAAGGGAAAATGTAAATAGGAAACATAGGGAGGAAGTAGGATAAGACAGTACTTACAGGGTTAAATGGAAGAGGTGAAACAAAATATGTGAATCATTGAATGTAGAAATTTTGACATTCTCTGTAAACTTTCACCTATTTCATAATTAAAAGTTTATTTTCAAGATCCTTAAGTATATGAAATGTTGTCCAACATCATTCATTATAATAAAATAAATTCAAATATAATGGCACTCAAACACCATTTCTCACCTCTCAGACTAGTTGAAGTAGTTAGTTTATTGTGCCAACCTGGCCGATAAGCACGTGTGGGGTTAATTGAAGGGCGGAGGGATAAATGGTTCCGTGAGCCTCGCCTTTCTAGTTCTCAGGTGGCTTGCTTTCTGAAGGTGGGAGCAGGGTGCAGCTGCCTTACCCTGTTCCCTGCTTTAGCTGTGAAGGCTCATTTCCTGAAAGACATCCTTGAGGAGAAGACACATGGACCTACCCTAATGTCACTTTCCACAGTCCTGGAATAATGTAATCTCCTTCATTTGATTCCTGAAGGGGTTCACTCTGCCTCTTCCTAATCTCCCATTCCCGGGCTTCACCAGTAATTTCCCCTTTGCTCGTTAGCATTCTAGGCTCCTGCATTTTGCAAATTCTGATCCTTCCGGTTTCACTTCATCAGGCATGACTGAACCAGTTTAAATTTGTTTGACTCCCTGCACTTTTCATACGCAGAAAAAGGAACTGAAAAACAAACACGTATGGAAACCTAAAATGAAATATAAACAAAACAAATAAACGTAACTGTATTTCAAATGAATAGCAAAACTCCTTTGAAGGGGAAGAAAGAATTCGTCTAAACCTCCTAGGGACTGGAGTGCCGTGTTTCCCCCATAAGTCTACTTCTGTGCAAAACAAGCTTTGGAGGAAAGGAGGAAAATCTGGTGAAATGGATTTAAAAAAAAACAAACGATCCTTCAAAGTTCTTATAGTATATTTCTAATGGGTACTTAGTGCTGTAGCAGTTTAAAATGGAATTCATTTTTTTTCACTTTCACTTAGCCATTTCTTTATTTTATTTATTTATTTTTTAACATTTTATTAGGGGCTCATACAACTCTTATCACAATCCATACATATACATACATCAATTGTATAAGGCATATCTGTATATTCTTTGCCGTAATCATTTTCTTTTTTTTTCCTTTTTTTTTTTTTTTACATTTTATTAGGGGCTCATACAACTCTTATCACAATCCATACATATACATAAAATGGAATTCGTTTTATGGATAACAACAACAGCAACAAAACACACTGCTGTCAAGTTTGTCAAACATACTGGGGTCAACTTTGCATATTTGAAAGATAGGAAAAAGGTTAATCTTGCCACAGCAAAAGAGCCACAGAGGAGCCTGCATGACATTAAGTTCCTTGAACCTGAAAAGTGTGTTTCTACTTCACAAAAATTCATACACCAAAAATAAAGTAGGAAAATAGTATAATTAAAAACCTTTATTCTTGTTCTTATCTGTCCTGGGTTAGTTTTGTCTCCGAGGTTGTCAGGCATGGCGAGGGACCCAGCTTAATGATTTCAAAATGCCCTCACTCTGAGAAGTGGAATTGCTTTCCCAAGTCATGAAGTGAAAGCTATTCTCATAGATGCAAACCTCAGTGCTTTTCCATGAAATCCAGCTTTGAAAGCCAACGCGGCTGAGAGAACATTCCAGGTCCCATGTAAAATAGCAGACACAGGTCAAAGGAATAATTTCATGGTTTGTGCTGCCACTATCACTCTGCTTTAGCCTTTAAGAACAAGATTTTTCTGCTTACGTTTGGAAAACAAAATGTTTAAGTTTAGTTTCTGTCAAACTTTCTCAAAAGAGTGAAAACATGGGCTTGGGCGACTTTCTGCGACTATAACTAACTAAATAGCGTAAGAAACTCCTCCATGGCACCAAGGAGAATGGTGGCTTCGCCAGCGTCCGAGGCACTATTCGGGGAGTGCTAGCACGTTGCTATTCTCCTATCAGAGAGTCTGCTCCAGAAGCTGAGACGCTCCAGGGGCATGGTGGTTACAGGTGGGGCTGCGATCCACAAGGTTCACAGCTGAGAACCACCAGCACTCCTTGTGAAAAAGACGGGGCTTTCTACTCCCACAAACAGTAACCATCTCAGAAATTCACAGGGGCACTTCTACCCTGTCCTTCTGTGACGCTGTGCGTCAGCATTGACTTGATGGCAGTGAGTTTTGCTTGTTGGTTACAGAAGATAATCACACCACCAGGCCATCTTCTGCATGCGCTCACCTGATTGTACCTAGTGTTGGCAAAGAGATTCTCAGAGGGAGCCCTCAATTAACACTTTTTCTTGTTTGTGAGGAGTCCCCTGATGGTGCAGTCAACATGCTCAGCTGCTAGCCAAAAGGTGAAGGGTTCAAGTCTACCCAGAGATCTTTAAAAGACAGGCCTGTCTGTTTCTTCTCCCCAAAATTAACCATAGAAAAATCTTAGGGAGGACAATTCTGTTCTGATACACATCGTGTAATCATGAGTGGGAAGGCTGGCAATTGATTTTAATCCCGCCCCCCCACCCCCCGATATCTATACATTTACTGGACGGCTGAGGAACGAGTGGGGAAACCAAATGCTCAGCCATATATGACTCCATGGGCTGGGGGCCCAGCCTTATCAGCCGCACAGAAGTGGCCCGCTGAGGCAACCCACCTCCAACAGCCTGCAGGGTCTGAGGATGCCATGGTTTGTGCTGTGTCCACCTACGGGAGTGAAGGTCAGGAACTTCCCTAAAGCCCCAGGCAGAGGCTCGGGACACAGGAGTCACGGGTACCAGAGGGAAAGACTCAACTTTCCATACATTTGCAAATCATAACGCCTCTCTCTTGGCCGGAAGAAGTTATATTAGTCCTGGGTAGGTTACATATACAGGCTAAAAAAGAAAACGGAACATTATTTGCTACCTGTAATTATAAGGCCCTGCTAACTTCTGCAAGAGATTCTGAGTTGCTGATGCCTGTTGTACTTTAGATGACGTTAGTCATTGGTTCTCCAGAGAGAGGAGCAGACAGGACCCTAAACATCGCTTTGCTTGCTCAAGGGAAGGGGTCTATCCATACTCAAACAACACCAATGGCAACGTGTAAAAATGGTCATGCCTTTTTCAAATTGAAAGGGAAAAAAGAAGGAAATTAAACAAAAGGTGGTTTTATTTCTTATACTGAATATATTTAGAAAATTTGAAAAGTTTTTTCCCCCAATACTTATTTTTTTGTACATAAGATCTTATTTCTAGCTCTGTAGCTAGTATGGTTCAACTATTATGTGATGGTTGACATTGTTTATGAGAAATTTCACTTGGCTTGGTCTGTATTTTAAGCTTTTCTATACACTGATACAAAATGATAGTTTTTTGGGGGTGATTACTATTCAAGTTCAACAGGGTTGAAGTGTAGCATTGTGCCCTATTGTATTACTTCGTGATAATGGCTATGAAACATAGGTACTTCAAAAATTAAGAGTTCTTTAGCAAATCCAAGTCCGGAGGCACTGTGGGTGTTTGTCCTATGCTGGCCTGCAACAGCACTTCTTTTAAAGGTAAGAGAAAACAAAAGTAAGTTTATAAAGCAGTATATATTTTATAGAATTAGAACAAAAATAGGAATATGCCACAGAAGTCTTTAAATTAAAAAAGAAAGTGTCATCTAGAATTCTGATATTGATTATTATTTCTTCTGGGTTTATAGCACAATGAATGAAATATGAATAATGTAAGGCAAGTGTATTTATTTGTGATTTTAAATTAGCATTTCCTTGCTTTGCAATATTTAAATGTTCACCATTTCTTTTGAGAAATGGGAGATAGCAAGTGTAGATAATAAGAAACAATTCATCAAGAGCCTTTTCCTTCATTCTCAAACTCAGTGCCATCAAGTCAGTGCCTACTCGTTGTGATCCCATAGGACATGATACAAGTGCCCCTTTGAGTTCTGAGACAGTGACTGGAGTAGAAAGCCTTGTCTTTTACTTTTGAACTCAACTTTGCAAATTGCAGCCCGATGTGTAACCACTAGTAAATATTAATCAGTGACACATCACACTTAATCAGTGACACACACACCTAAACTGGCAAAATGGCTACATTTAAATGTCACAGGGAAAGGAGACCAAATCACTCTCCTGGTGAGTCACACCACCCACATCCCAGTCCGTCTACAACAAAAACTCAAGAAACAAAATGAAACCGATACTGTTAATAATCCTGGAACTCTGTATCCAAGAAGATAAAGAGTTAGATAAAGCACAATTAGATAAAGAAACGGAATGAAAAGAGTGATTGTGGAAATAGGTGGAATAGAGGCCTGACACAGTGCATCCATTTTGGGACATAGAAAGCAACAACATGGGTGAGAAACTAGCTTCATGAAATCCCCAATAAAACAGAGGCCCTGTGTTAGGCAGGGTTCTCCAGAGAAACAAAACTCAGACACTTATGATTATATATATATGGAATATAACAGCTAATTTTTCCACACAGCAGTACAGAGAGCTCAGTTCAACTCACATCCATGGAGCACTTACTATACTGAAGGTCCTTTAACTCACTTGGGCTGCTGGTTCAAGGTCAAGGAAGCAGACAGTAGAATCTGCCCTCATGTAAGACAAGTAGAGATGGCCAGAAGACAGCAGATGGCAAGGTGAGGCAGATGACAAATTCCCAGTTTAAAAAAAAACAAAACAAACTATGCCAGTAAGAGTCATGATAATCTTCTCAAAGGTGGTGAATTTATGGATGACAAATTCCCAGTCATCTGGCCCACCCCCTAAACTTTACGTTCTAGGACGCTATTAGACCTACATTGTGTTAGAAAGGCACTTGGGCTTGCCTCCAGGCTTTGTGGGAAAGCTATGGGAAGACTGGATCATGTCTTATTAAAGTCAGCCTCCCTGGTGGTCTCAGAAAGTGTGGCAAGTCCCTCGAAAAGCTGGCCTGGCCTATCCTGACCACCTGGGATGGGGCAAGGGCCAGCAGAATCCACTGGGGTTTGGAGCCTGAGTGAGACTTGGTCACTACTGTCAGATCTGGGGGTTAGCAGGGTTTTTGATCTCAGGTTTAGCCTCCAGCACAGAAAGGCAGCAGAGTAGGGGTTTGCAGAGATCCTGATGTCTTTTCTGGGTCCACATGATTCCCCCTGAGGGTCACAAATCTGTCTTGTATTTGGTTAGCAGTAATGATCTTGTTAAGGGTGTGAATGGGCCACCACCCAAGACATTCAGCAGTCCCAGCAGGCTGCCCTCACCCTCTTTGCATCCCCTGTGTGGCCTTACACAGGACATGAACTGTGATTAACAGACTTCCAGTGCTTAATAATTTGCAAAACAGAATTAAACAAGGATGGTGGAGGACAATCGGAATGGGACACTGGCTGTGCAGGAGGTGGTTGTCAACAGGACCAGGACAATCCCCTGGGACTCAACAAAGCTGACAGTACACAATGTCACAGCTGGCTGATGGCAGGGAGCCTGTGAAGGAGCTGCGCGGGTGTCCAGGTGGTCAGGCCGAGCCAGCCTTTAATTTTGCAAGTTTTGTTTTTCCTTTTTTTAAGGAAGAGAGGGAAGTGGAAAAAAACAAAACAAAAAAAACCCTCCTTTTTCATGAGAAAGAAAGTAAGAGGAGTCCATTGAGCAAGAGAAAGAAAGAGATTAAGTAGCAAAGAGAGTGACAAGCTGATAATAGAAAACACTTTCAATGGTAGTAATCCTTGACATACAAAGACAGATATGAATACTTTTGTTCTTGAATTTAGATTAACTCAGAGTCAGGACGGTAACCAAATTGAAAGTAGGTCTGGTTGTGCCTCCTTTGAGGCTCCCTGAAGGCATGTGGCCAGCTGGTTGCCTGGGCCTTTGGAAAGTTGCTGCTTTTCGGGATGCTGAAGAAAAGCCACGGTGGCTGCTAGTATGTGCACTGCAAAGCCACTGCATCCGAAGGCCGAGCAGGCAGATTATTAAAGATGTGAAATGCATGAACATCACCCTTTTTATTTTCACTGTATCACACACCGTGAGGTCACCTCAGCCCTGGGGCACTACTTAACATTCAAAAGTCATAAAATGTTGGTGTTTTTAATATCCATCCCATGTAGAACTGATGTTTATCAGCATGCAAACTTCTGTGTATCAAGGGCCATAATCTACAACTTTCAAGGCAGCAAAAGGTTGGTTTATGGGAACATTGTAATGAGGAGACTAGTTCCCAGAAAAACTTAATGACTCATGAGGACCTCAGAAAACAATGATATAAAACAATCATTGTCTGGGTAGGATTTATTTTCATCTTCTTGCGAGCTCTGTTTCTGAAGCTACTATGAGAGTTTAGCTTTTTGCTTGGATAATATAAATTTCTCTCCGATCTAATTAGAGTAAATATTCCCAACACCCCTTTCCATGTCACCCTTCGCATTGCAATAGCAAGTAAGACTGCTCCACCTGAAATAGCACGCTTTGTCTCCTTCGCACATATACTTACTAATTTATTAATAGACTGCCAGCTGGCTTATTCAACTTGCCCTGAAAATTCATCATGGTAGTTTGCAAAACATGTTCTTAGTTTCATTTAGAGAGGCTGCAGTCATAACTGTGAAGGAAGGGACACACTATCCAGGGGTGTGGGTGGGGGGAATCCAACACATAAGCCATGTTAGTAAGAAGGTCCCCAGAGGGATGATTACTGTTGACCCAATTCTTGCTCATAATTTAGATAAAGAGTTAGTGTTTCCTTAAAAGTGGCCACAGGCAGCTGAGATTGAGATTAGAGACTCAATGGTGCTGGGTGATGCGGGGTCAGAAGAGTTAGAGGGGACCTTGCCAGGAGATTGGTGCCTGCTATCGGCAGACCCGCAGGGACGGGTGAGGATGCTATACTTTGGGAGTCATCCAGTCAGGCTAGCTGGCGGCCATAGTTGTGGTTTACTGAACCATCTCAGAGTTTTCTTGACAGTGTGCTTAATGTGTCCTTTTCTAGGAAAGGCAAGCTGCAGGGGAGAGACCCTGGGCGTGCTCCCACTTGCCACCTCCTTTCTCAGTGCAGTCTGGGTCCGGAGAGGCCATATGTGTGAGCCTCAGAGCCTCTACTGCAGGTGCAAATGACCCATTTTCTGTCCCAGCCCTGCAGGGCAAACAGTCCCGTGTCCCTCTGCTTTGGGCACAAATGGCCCTCTCTCTAGTTAAGTACTGTTTGGGTTGTTAGGTACCATCAAATCAGTTCCGACTCATAACAACCATACGTACAACAGAATGTAACACTGCTCCATCCTGTACCATCCTCCCAATTGTTCGTGTGTTTGAGCCCATTGTTGCAGCCACTGTGTGAATCCATCTTGTCGAGAGCCTACCTCTTTTCCACTGTCCCTCTATTTTCCAAGCATGATGTCTTCCTCCAGGGATTGGTCTCTTCTGATAACATCTCCAAAGCAGGTGACAGGAAGGTGCACCATCCCTGCCTCTAAAGAGCATTCTGACGGCACTTCTTCCGAGATAAACTGTTCTTTTTGCAGCCCTAGGTACCCTCGATATTCTTAGCTAGCACCACAATTCAAATGCTTTGGTTCTTCTTCTGTCTTCTTTATTCCATGTTCAACTTTCACACACATAGGAGGCCACTGGAAAATGCCATGGCTTAGTTCAGGTGCACCTTAGTCCTCAAAACAACATTCTTGTTTTAAAGCACTTTAAAGAGGCTTTGTGCAGCAGACTTAACGAATCAGTGTATTGCTTAACCTTGACTGGTGTTTCCAGGAGATCAGTAATTGTGGACCCAGGCAAAATGAAATCCTTGGTGACTTCAATCTTTTCTCAATTGACCATGATTTGACATGCTGGTTCAGTTGTGAGGATTTTGGTCTTCTGGACACTGAGTTGTCATCCATAACAGAGGCTGCCATCCTTGATCATCAGCAAGTACTTCCAGTTCTCATTTCAGGAGGCAAGTGTGTGCCATCTGCATCTCACAGGTTGTTAATAAGCCTTCCTCCTATCTTGAAACCATATTCTTCTTCATATACTCCAGCTTCCCGCATTATTTGCTCATCATACAGATCAAATACATATGGTGAGAGGGTACAACGCTGATGCACACCTCTCTTGATTTTAAACCATGCCATATCCCCGTGTTGTGTTCGCACAATTGTCTCTTGATTCATGAACACGTTCCACGTGAACACAATGAAGTGAATGGAGTAAAGCCTGTGCGATTGAAGTCTTCAGACACTCATTTGCTGAAGGGACATGACTCAAAACGAAAAGCAACATGCAAACATCTATTACTAATAGGAACTTGGAATGTACAAAGTACGAATCTAGGCAAATTGGAAGTCATCAAAAAATGGAATGCATAAAGTTAAATGTCCTCTTAGGGAATTATTATTTTAGATGCTATTGTGAGTTATGTTGTTTTCTTAATTTCTTTTTAAGCTTGTTGATTGTTGTTGTATAGAAACACATTAGATTTTTGTCTGTTGATCTTATATCCTGCAACCTTGCAGAACTTATTTAGCAGTTTGAATAACTCTCTAAGGTATTCTTTATCAGTTTGTGTGATCTTATGGATGTGAGCCCATAATAAGTGGCACCTTTATTTTATTAACCCTTCACCAACATCTCCTCTGGGACTGATTTGATGACACATTTATTGACTCTTGAGTGAATAACTCCCGTTCTCTGAAAAGCACTTTAACAAACCACTCTTAATCTAATTAATTCCATAGTTGTAACTAGTAATACATAAATATAATAAAAATCAAGAATAATTTAAAAGATACCAAAAGATGTTCTCCCTCATCTATTGCCACGCTTCCAGTTCTGCTTTCCAGGGGCAAAATTGGTTTTAATTCTACTTGTACGCATGTGTTAGGCAGGGTTCTCTAGAAAAACAAAACCAGGACACTTATGATTTTAGATCGATAGATAGGTAGATAGATAGATAGGTAGATAGATAGGTAGATCGATAGGTAGATAGATCAGTTTAACCAGCGAGAAGGAATATAACAGCTAAGCAGTTCACAGCACAGAGGGCTCAGTTCAACTCACTTTCATGGAACAGTTAATATACTGGAAGTCCTTTGACGCACTTGGGCTGCCAGGTACAAGGTCAAGGAAGTTGACAGTGGTGTCCTCCCTCGGGCAAGGCAAGCAGAATCTGCCTGCAGGCAGCAGACAGCAGGTGGGTCAGCAACAGTCAGTACCTCGGGAGCTTAGGGACGCAGGCCCATATGGAATACTGAACTCAAGCAATGCAAGGCAATGGGATCCATCAGTCTCAGGCTCAAGTAATGTACACAACAGCAGCGTGGTGAAGCAGGTCTCAAAGAAACCTCAAGCTCTAGGGACATGATCCAAGATCTACAGGTTGGCTGGGCCCACAGGTGGTGTAGCACACAGGTTGAGGCAGAGAACTAACTAAAACAGCAGCATGCTGGTCCAATCACCAGAGAGTGAGAGATACAGGGACAGGTCTTACAGAACCATTTATCTCTTTGCCCTCTAATCAAACTGCAAGCTGATTAATCCCATATGTTCCTATTGGCCAGGTTGGCACAATAAACCTAACTATCACAAAACATTTAGATACAATTAAGGTAGGGACGACATATTTTGTCCTATTTGACGCAATAGAGTGATAGGCACAGTTTTCAAATGGTACCTGAGATTCCCAGCCCCTAGTTTACACATTCTCTATCATCTCTTCTCCTCAAGTGTAGAAAATGCAAATGAATATGATTAAACCAAACAAATGAACAAACAAAAACAAACCTCCCATTAGCAAATTCATTCCAACTAATAGTGACCCTATACAGTTTCTTAGATTGTAAACCTTTATAAGAGTAGACAGTCTCAACTTTTTCCTGCATAGTTGCTGGTTAGTTTGAACTGCCAACCTTGACTAGGGCCTAGGAATTTTATTAGATTGCATTATATCACTCTAACCTTAGCAGACTGGGGCAAAAATTTGTGCTGGCTTTTAGGAAGCAACTGCGTTGTATGAGAGGAACTCATTGTGAGGACCTGATGATGGTCCATAGTTGCTGACATTCGGTAAGGAGCTGAGCCCTACCAACCACCTGAGTGAGCTTGGAAGTACTTTGCCCATACTTCTTCCAAGACAGATTGTCTTGTCCTTTAATCAGTCCGTGGTACTTGTAATACTCTTCTCCAGCTCCACAATTCAAATACACCAATTCTTCTTCAGTCACACTGATTCACTGTCCAACTTTCACATGCATATGAGGCAAAGGGAAATGCCATGCCTTAAGTCAGGTTAGTCCTCAAAGTAACATCTTTGTTTTTTAATAATCTAAACAGTCTTGCACAGTAGATCTACCTAATCCAATACATCTTTTGATCTCATGACTGCCACTTCCATGAGCATTGACTGTGCACCCAAACAAGACAAAATCCTTGATAAATTCAACCTTTTGCTCCATTTATTGTGATGTTGCCTACTGGTCCAGTTGTGAGGATTTTGGCCTTTGACATTGAGTAGGGAGCCATACTGATGGCTGTGATTTTTTACCTTGATCAGCAAGTGCTTCAGTGAAGTGTGCAAAGACCTAGAGTTAGAAAACCAAAAGGGAAGAAGAGAGCAGAGTCCATTAGAACTAAGTTAAAACTTATTTCAATGTATCGGTTTATTATTCAGAGACTGAAAATGATTATTAATCCTAAACATCTCTATTAATAATCACAATCATTCTCTAACATAAAAGAACATTTTCTATTTGATAGGAAAAATATTAAGAACTCATTACACCATTTCTCTATGAGTTTAAAAATGTTTAACAGCAGATAACACAACCAATACTTTGAATGACTTTTTCATCATGAATAGAACTGGAGGAGAAGCTGGATAAGGAGCTAGATCTCAGTTTGCTCACAAAGGATCCCCGCTGTCACCCAATGCAAGAGTGGGGTGAAAATACTGTGGTTCACAGTAGTGGATTTCTGACCATTGAAAAAGCATTTATAGGCATTATCAGTGAGAAAAATAAGCCTAGTGAAGTACAAGCTTTGGTTGGGGTTTTCAAGTGCAAAGGTTAAAGGAGTGAGGTAGCAGCAAATCTGTAAGGATAGTTTTGAAAATAATGACATTTAACCTATCATCTAATTTGTTCTCATAAAAGGCACAAACCACTATAATTAATAAAACAATCCAGCAAAAATAATAATATCCTAATGTTAAGAATTATGAAAGTCAATAGTTGGTTTATCACATTAAATAGACTAGGGTGGCCGAGTCACAACCAACACAATGGCAGTGAATTGGGTTTGGGTGGAACTGTATGGTGGAAAAAGGAAAAAGAAATGTTAATATGTTTTAAAAGATTTTGAGAGATGTATTTAAAGAGGAAACATGCTAGCAAACCACTATTTCTAGGCAATGTATTCACCAACTTTACCGAAAATAATTTGAATGATTATTCAAAGCACACCACGAAGGACAGTAGTTAATCTGATTAGAGTAATAATATTTCTCATGTATTTATTTGGAGTAGTGACTTTTGAATTGAATTATTATTAGTAGGCTTTCCCTGTTTACTGGCATGCTGATACATAATAAAAACCTGTCTTTGAATAATGTAGGCTGAGTATGTAGATAATAGAAGGGGGTCTTTTGCTTTCCTATCCTCCTCTATGTATTATCTGATCTGACTGCCACAATTTGGAGCCCCCCCTGGGCATTGTTATTATTGATGTTATTATGATTGGTCTCCTTAGGTCCTGATGTCCGATACACTAATGACACCTTAGAGGAATGAAGCTGAGAATAATTTTATCCCTGAGCTTTATAGACAATCCTATGAACTCTCCTCTTTTTGCCTAGTTGTGAACCATTTCGCATGCCAAATCATTAACTCAAGAACTTAAAATAATTGCATTTAAAAATTCTGGGTGGGATTAGTTATCTAAAACATTCAGTTCAGAACATTAAGTGTTGCATGCAAGAGGAGCCTGAGCGGAAAGCCTCCTAACCAGAGGATTTTTCCAATCTTGTTCTTCTTAATGAAAAGAGGTGATGTCTATGTATGGATTGTGATAAGTGTTGTATGAGCCCCTAATAAAATGTTTAAAAAAAAAAAAAAAAAAAAAAAAAAAAAAAAAAAAAAAAAGAAAAGAGGTGAAGAAATATTTGTATCAAATCCCCTTTTCAGCTCTGTTTCTTTTTGCAATCCTAAATTAAACAGTCGCTTGCATTCTGAATCTCTAGAGCCCTAATTAGAACATGAAAGTTTCATTCCTTCAAGAGCTAAGCATGGGATCAATGTGCATTTTAAAAAGAGAAGGGTGGAGGTCCACAAAGGACAACAGAAGTATAAGCCTAACCATTGCTTCCTTGGATATCTTTCCTGTATGAGAGACTTTTGTTTTAATTCCCTGCACTGTGATGGACTTGAGGGTTTGAGCCAATCTGTAGCCAAACCATTCTTCCACTCAGGGAATTTTGCAAATAAACAGTTTCACTCTAGTGATTCTGCAAGTATGGATTCTGATACAGATTTTTAAAAGTTGTCCCAAAAGAAAAAAAACAGTTGTCCAATTAGTTAATAGATCTTTTTTTTAAGCTGTGGCTTATTTTTTCTTCATTTTACTTGATATACTCTATTTCTTACTTGCTCAAAAGGATAGTCTCCCTGAAATAACAAAAATATACCCACAGTTGTTAAATTACATTGTTGCTTAGAATAGCTTTGTTTTGGATGAACATAAAATAAAATCAACAAAACATACCTATGTATTTATGTAGCCACATACACAAAGAACTAAAAGATGCAGAATGGTCCTTAGGCATATATTAAGAGTTAAACACAAGTTCTAATTCAGTAATGACTAGAGCCCTAATTAGAACATGAAATATTTAGAAAAGCTATTCTCTAATGCAGAGGAAATTATATACAGTATCAAATGTTCTTTCCTGATAAACAAAGCAACTTCAGAAAGTTTAATTTTTTAACCAGTGCTATTCATGTAAAAACATTAACAAAATAACTCCAAGAACTTCTCTAACGCTACCTCAAAGCAAACATCAAACTTTATTTTCATTAAATGCAGTTATTCTTCACCCTAATAAGCCAAAGGGCAAGACAAAAATTACACACACACACACACACACACACACACACACACACACGGGGGTAGCTAACCCAAAGAAAACCGGAAAAACGCTCCACTAGGTGGAGTTTTCATAGTAAGCATTTTCCTGCTAGGTGAGGAAGAACGGAATTACAGATGTGACAAATATATTAAGTGCAATGAAGAGTACTTTGAAGGTGCTGAGGTTGTTTTGTAATAAAAAGAAAAAGAAATTAAATTCATAGCCTTGAAAAAAATCCATTTTGGGGGTATAGATATAGTTAGGTGCCATCAAGTCAGTTCTGACCTATGATGACTCTAAGCAGAGTAGAATGTAGCACTGCACCTTATTGCATGGTGGTAGTTATATAATCTGGTGTCAATTTGAAAGGATTACGAGTGAAGGGGTGGAGTCTGGTCTGTCAATCAAGACATAACCAATGAGGCCTTTGTGTGGTCATGGTCTTCTCCTGAGAATTCTGGGAACTCCTGGATTTTCCTCCTTGGACGCAGGAGACATTCTTGTCTCTCTCCCCTCACTCCCTTGGAGACGTTCTACTGACAAGACACATGGCCCTCCATGCCCTGGGAACTACAGAAGCAACACAAAAATCCCTGCCAACACAGAGATGCTTACAATGCTGCTGGACCCACAAGACTTCACACCCATTGGCCTGTGATCTTCCTGCATTTGGTGTCATTACATGTGTTTCCTGAGTCTGAAGAGGGCTTTATAGATTGTTATCAGATATTTGGGCTAATATCAGACATATGGGCTTGGACTGGATGGGGTTGGGATGCTTTCTTAATGTACAATTGCCCTTCATATAAAACTCTCTCATGAGTTGCTAAGGATTTGGTTCTCTAGTCTACCAGACTAACACATGCACCATCTTCACAATTGTGCCTAAGCTTGAGTCCACTGTTGTAGCCACTGTGTCAATCCATGTTGTTAAGGGCCTTCCTCTTCTTCATACCCCTCTACTTTCCCATGCATGGTATCCTTCTCCAGGAAGTGGTCTCTCCTAAAAACATGTCCAAAGTACATGATATACAATCTCCCCATTTTTGCCTCTAAGAAGCATGCTAGCCTTACTTCTAAGACAGATTTGTTGGTTCTATTGGCAGTCCATGATACTTCTCCTTTTTAAAAATTAAAAAAATCATTTTACTAGGCGCTCTTGCAGCTCTTATAATAATCCATACATCAAGCACATCTGTGCATATGTTGCTATGATCATATCCAAAACATTTTCTTTCTACTTGAGCCCTTGGTATCAGTTCCTTTTTTTCACCCTCACTCCACCACCCTCCCACCCTCATGAACCCTTGATCATTTATAAATTATTTTTATTTTTGTATTTTACACCATCTGCTGTCTCCCTTCACCATATTTCTGGTGGGGAGAGGGTTGTACATTGAACATCGCAAGTGATTCCCCATTTCTTCCCCTTCTCCCCCCAACTTCCCCGCTGCCCTCATAGTATAACCACTCTCAATATTGGTCTTGTGATGTTTATCTGTCCTGGATTCCATGTGTCAACAGCTCTTATCTGTATCAATGTACATGCTCCAGTCTAGCCTGATTTGTAAGATAGAACAGGAGCCACGGTAGTGGGTGAGAGGAACCTTTAAAGAACCACAGGAATGTTGTGTTTTTTCGGTGCTACATTGCACTCTAGCTGGCTGGTCCCTTCTTTGTGACCTTTCTGTGAGGGATGTCCAGTTGTCTACATATTGGCTTTGGGTCTCCATTCTAACACCATCTTATTAGCATATAATTCATATATCATCCAATTCAATAGTTGGATCACATCAAGAAGAGTTGCATCATCACACTCTGTTTTTGAACATTTCCTCATTCTCTTACTCATCATGATGAGCCCCCTGTTCCCCTCAACCTACCCTGTCATTCCTGCAAGGAACTATTAATACAGTCACTATCTCTATAAACTTACCTATCCTGGATTTCATATGCAGAACAACACTAAAAAAGAACTACAAAGAATAACAAAGTAAAAAGATGAAAACCAATCAGGAAGAAGTAGAAAATATTACAACTAGAACAAATTCAAAGGACTAATAAGGGAGATTAAATGACAGGATGCGAACTTTTAACCTATCTGCACCAGCAACAATTCACTTCCCAATGCCCTCTGCATGTTACCCAGGCTAACATCACATGGACCACATCCTTGGTCCAATGGTTCAATCCATATGAAATTTCCCTTCATTATTTTTTTAACTGAGACTGCTGTAAAATGGGTGAAAAGGGAGATCAAATGATCATATATTACAGTTTGACTTAACTACTTCTGCCATAATCGACTTTACAATGCTCTCCATTGGAGAGCAGGGCTATTCATATATATCCCTTAATTATGATTGGAGGGGATTTACCAGCAGCAAATAGTAATGGAAGTGCCTGTGCATTGCCCCTGAATAGTCCTACATGATTGGAAGTCACAAGATAAGTATGCAAGTCCCAACCATACAGTCTGCAGGCTAAGATGCAAAGCTCTTTGCAGCTATAAAAATGACCCAGATAGTGGGCTTTGGATGACCACTGATGAGGAAAAAGATGGGTAGAGTTTGGGAAGTTTCCTATCCTAAGCCATGCAGAAAAATGCATTTTTTAGCTAGTAATAATTGAGTTCAATCAAAGGTTATTCCAACAATTTAAAAATAAATGAAAAATTATTAGAATGAATGGGGCTAATTGTGGTTCAATTATATCACCAGGTAGGCAATTTCATTACACATATGTGAGAATACATACAAAGTAAATTCAAGCAGTCCATAGAAAAATAGTTGAGTGATATTGTATTTTTTGTACAATGAATATACAATTTTACCAGATGAGTGTGGGATGACATCAAGAATATCAGAAATAAAAAGTGCAAAAGGCTGTGGATAAGACAGGAAAGAAACTACCAGAAACAATGACAGGAGAGTCACTGAAACTTGCTCTTATACATGTAGTATTCAAAGTAAATAGAAGAAATGACTAAGTAAGAAAGCTGAGCAGACAATTTCAAAGGGCATTTGCAGAAGATCATTAATCTATAACAATAGTGGTATTGGCCTATGCACATATATTTATAAGGCAATACACTGAAGCTGCTGATGGGCCTTGGGCTTCAACTCATAGCTTCCCTCAATACAAGAACACTTTGTCCTAACAAAGTGGCATTCTGTGATGCTCACTCCCCATCCCTGTCCCCCCTACCACCCCCACCCACATACACAATCGCTGAAGACAAAATGGGTGCATAAGCAGATGTGGTGAAGACAGAAGATGGTGCCCGGCTATTAAAAGATATAGTATCTGAGGTCTTAAAAGCTTGAAGTTAAACAAGTGGCCATCCAACAGTGAAGCACTAAGCCCACATAGAAGAAGCATACCAGCTGGTGCAATTATGAAGTGTCAAGACTGGGCAACAGGCATCAGAAAATTCACAACAAACAGTAAACAAACAAAAAAATGCATTGGTGAGAATGGAAGGGGGTGGGAGCAGAAACTCAAAGCCCATCTATGAACAATGGAGCATCCCCCCACAGAGGGGTTGCAGGGAGGGGGTGAATCAATCAGGGTGCAGTAGAGCACTAATGGGTCACACAATATACCTCTGCTCCCTGGAGGTCTCCTCACCACCCCCTCCTCACCCCCTGCTATCATGACCTCAGTGCTGCCTCCCAATCTAGCTTAGATGGGAGCATGTACATAGGGATAAAACTCACAACACATGGAACCCAGGAACAGGAATGGGAATAGAGATATCAAAGGGTAGGGGGAAGGGGGGGGACTATGATCACAATGAGTGGCACATAACCACACACCCCCCCTCAGTCAGGGGAAGAACAACAGAAAGCAGAGGGGAAGGGAGAGGGCAGTTGGAGTGAGATTTGAAAATAATTAACAATCTACAATCTATCAAGGGGCCACCAGGGTTGAAGGGGTGGGTTGGAGGGAGGGAAAAAAGGGGGAGCTGATCCCAAGGGCTCAATGCAAAGTAAATGTCTAGAAAGGAACAATGGAATATATGTATGACTATGTTGGATGCAATTGATGTATGGTTTGTAACAAGACTCGTAAGAGCCCCCAATAAAATGATTTTTAAAAAACTGAATAAATAATTCAAGCCTTCAGTTACAATGTTGATGAAATCTTGGAACCCAGTTTGTGGAATGACACTGGAAACATTAAAAGAAGACGGAAGGCACACACAGAGTCACTGTGCCAAAAAGGATTGACATTCAACGATTTTAGTGGGTATCCCATGACCAAAAATCAGTGGTACTGAAGGAAGAATCCAAGCTTCACTGAACACACAGGGGAGGGGTCGAAGGCTCCGGAAATTGACATAATACCAATTTAGATGTTGTGTTAGTCTAGGTAAACTAGAGAAACAAATCCACAGAAACTCATATGTATGAAAGAGTTTTATATAAAGGGTAAGTGTACATTCAAACATCCCAACCCCATCCAATTAAAGCCCATAAGTCTGACTTAGCCCATATGTCTGACACCAATCTACAAAGACCTCCTCAAACTCACAACACACACACAATGACACTGAATGCAGGAGAATCACAGGTCAGTAGGTAGAAAGTCTTGGAATGTAAGCATCTCAGCACTGGCAGGGGTCTCCACGTGGCTTCTCCAGCACCCAAGGCTGCATCAGGGTATGTCCATGTGGCTTCTCCTCAGGGATGTCTTGCAGGAAGTGAGCCTTGCAAGACACCTTGGTCAGGCCCTCAGGAAGCAAGAGACCCGAGAATTAGAAAGACGAAGCTCACGCAGCCATTTATCCTTCTGCCCTTCAATTAACCCCACATGTGTTTATCGGTGAGGTTGGCACAATAAACCTTAACTATCTCAGATGTCTCAACAAATGAAATGCAATGCTAGAAGCACTCATCTTTCTGTCAAGCAATTGGAAGGTAGCTGCCTGACCAATCAATTGGAAGAGATCTATATCTGTGCCCATTCCTAAGAAAGGTGATGTCATAGATTGGGGAAATTATTGAATAATACAATAAGTATCACACACAGGTAAAATTTTTGGTGAAGGCCATTCAAAAATGGTTGTGACAGTATATTGATAGGCAACTGCCAAAAATTCAAACTGGATTCAGAAGAGGACATGGGACATTACTATATCAGATGGATTTTAGCTGAAAGCAAAGAATACAAGAAATATGTTTATTTGTGTTTTATTGACTATCCAAAGGTGTGGTTGGTAACAAATTATGAATAACACTGAAAAGAGTGGAAATTCCAGAACCTGAGTGAAGACTAAGAGACAATCATTTGAACAGTAAAAGGGTTGCCTCATGGTTTAAAATCAGGTAAGCTATGTCTCTGGGTTGTATCTTTTTACCATTATCCAATCTGTGTGCTGCATAAGTTATCCAAGAAGCTGGGCTCTGTAGGAAAGAATATGGCTTCAGGATTGTTGGAAGACTCATCAAGAACCTGTAGTAACAGCCTTGTTGGCTGAAAGGGAAGATAAGTGGAAGTATTTGCGGATGAAAATCAACTATAGCCTTTAATAAGGATTGAGCTCAGCATAAAGAAATAAAGAATTCCCACAACTTGACCAATAAGCAACATTAAGATAAATGATTGAAAAAGATTGGCATTATCAAGGATTTCCTTTTACTTGGTTCTACAATGTCTATGGAAGCAGCAGTCAAATTTGCATTCAGCTAAGCAGCTATACAAGACCTCTTTTTTTCCCCTTAAAATGTTTATTGTAAATTAGGTGGGGGCATGTTAGAGGGACTAGTCCCCAGGGACGGACACCATGCTTAGGAAAGCAGAGTGAAAAAGAGACAGACTCTCAGCAAAATGGATTGACACAGTGGCTGCAACAAAAGGTAAAGCACAGCAATGACTGGGAGAATGAAACAGGACCTAGTCATGTTCTGTTGTGTTTACATTCACTGTGAGTCAAAATTGACTGAATGACATTTAGCAGCAACAACAACAGTCATATGTATACATTTGTTGTCACTTAATGTCTTTGATACATTTTATAAAATAGAATCCTACGTGACTTGGGTGTCTGCAAACACCTCTATGGAGGCAGTCCCAGGATTATGAATGATTTCTGTTCCAAACACTGTCTTTAAGTCAGATTTGTACATAAGTCTGAGTAGTTTGGTATGATTTATATATTAGTGTCAGTCACATAGTAAATAGTGTATCTCTCTAAGCATAAAAATAATAAAAGTATCAACTCCAGAAACATTAAAACATGTTTCACATAACAGCATGGTAATAATAATAATATTTGATGCACATCTAGAAATAAACACCCTTTAATTATTAAGAGCCACTGTAAGAATCTCAAAATTTATAAGGGTTGGGACCATGGACATGTATGTTATCAGATTTTGTTTGAATGGATGTAATGTGGTCCATGACTGGATATATATGCATGTGAATGTGGCTGGGTGTGTTTCTTACGGACTCTGAGTGGTTCAAAGAGTTGATGCTTTAGCTTTACTATGCTGAATTGGTTAGTAGTTTGGATGTACCCAGTGACACCATAGAATAAAGGCCTTGTGATCTACTTTAGTAAAGATTACAGCCCAGAAAACCTCATGATCGTGAGTTGAAATCGACTCAACACTAATGGGTTTGTTGTTTAGTTATATATATGGATTATCTCCAAAGAAGTATAAGTTGATGTATCTATTAGTTGACATTACCATGCCAGTTCTTGAAGCCAGAGATTGTATCAATGGGCAGAAGAGACAAGGGAAGGATATCGTACCCACAAGACACCTGATGCTTCCTCATGCCAACCCATCTTGCTCAGCACATGGCAGACCTGAATGGCTGCCTTGACTCCTCGCCAGGACACACTGCATAAGCGTGGACCCCTAAACTGCCTGTGCAGACGCCTTGCCCCTCACTAGCCCTGCTCTTTACACCCTGCCCCTTGATGGCATATGCAAACACTTCAAATCACAGCTGGCACATGCCCCACCATCTCTGCCTGGGATGCCCTAGGAGATTCTGAGTGATTGCTTCTCTTCTCTGAAGGAATGTACCCTGCCCGCTTCACCCTAGGCCACACCAGGGACCTATACACCTCCCAGTCAGCATCCTGCCTAATCTGAATCCTGGCCAATCCAAATACCTGACTGTGTAGACCAGCTTCATCAGTGGGTGCTGTTTGAAACTACCCCACTGTTCCATGCTTTGTACACTTCCATCACAGCTGCCTAGCCCACCCTGGTGCCCCCACATGTCTCCTGGGGGCATGCCTTGCTCTTGCTCATATTAGCTGCGATACTCCTGGAAAGGCCTTAGATCCCAATCAAACAGCAACAGCTTAGCTTTTCTTTTTTAAGCAATAAAAATTGGTACTATTTTTATAATTTATTTTTAATTAGTACTACCATTTCTTTCATTCATTTTTTAAACACTACTTTTACATTTTTAAAATTAGTACTACTCTTTGTTTTTCCTCTATTTTGTCCTTCCTTTATTTTCTATTCCTTGCACACATTTTCTGGTTCCTTTGTTCATTTTGAAGTTTCTCCTATTCCTCTCCTGAACAATTTGATTACGTTAACCATCCCCACATGATGCAAATTACCTACCACCCTTAACAGAGACACAAGGATGTCAGGAAAACAAAAAAATATCAGTCAACACGAAAAAGCAAAAACAAGAGAAACAGGCATGCAATATGAACAACACCCTGACCCATAGGACATAGCTAGAGATGCACAGGCTATGAAACTACCAGAAAGAGAATTCAGAAGAATGATGACCAAGTATGTTCAACACATGGAGAGTCTGTGAGAAATAGGAAAAGAATATAAAAACTAGAAACATGAAATGGAAGCAAGATGGCTACCAATTAGCACAAACAGGAGGGGCTCTGCAGAGACCAGTGCAGAGAAACCATGGAAAGGAATATCTTGCAAGATTTTCAACAAAAAGTTAAGTAGCCGCAAATGTATTAAAATACAGCAACAACGATGTCTGCCAATAAACTCTCCTTTGTCATCAGCCCCCACACAGTAATTGGTGGAGCACAGATCCCCACCTCTCCTGGAAAACTTTTTCCAAGAGCTAACTGGGGTGTTTGACCAGCTAAGCTCCAGGGAAATAGCTCTATTTGACCTGCCTGAGGCAGGGATCAGCACCAATAGGCTCGGCTCTTGGTCCAAGCCAAGGGAGCTCCAGTCTGATACTCTCACTGCCTTACCTCCCAAATAGCAAGGATATCACAACCTATCGCACCTTGTGGGGATAACTCTACAGGGCAGCCTGGAGTGAGCATAAATAGTGCACAGAATAATTCTCCACACAGGCCCATGTTTCCTGAGAGGGCCATCCAACTTGCCCTCCATAAAAGGGAATCCTGGAGGTCCAGGGAGAGAGTGAAACTCCAGTGAGATAAAGCAGTAGCCCCATCCCCCAGTGCTGTTGGATTCAGGCAGTCTGCAGAAGTATCCCTACAAGTCTCCCAAAGAGACAGCCCAGGGCTCTTTGACTTCCAGGAAAATGGTGCCAAACGCCTCCAAAATGATATACAGACAGCAATCATTTGTTGATATGCCCTAACCACCTCAACAAAAACCAAAATGCAATGTTGGAAGAAGTCCTGAACAAATGACACTCATAGAAGAGAAATCTTCAGAATGTTGATTGAAGTCCTAAAGGTATGAGGGAAGTAATACAGAAAAGGAATGAAACAATAAAGGAGATAAAGGTCACGAACAAAAGGGAAATACAAGAGTTAAGGAATGAGGTAACAGAAGCAAATAACAAGTTAATAGACTAGAAAAAGTGGAGAACCAGACCAGCGACCTCAACAAATGGGAAAAACAGTCAAACAAGATCATCAAAGATGCTGAAGAAAACTTGAGATCAATGTCCTATGCTACCACATTCAAATAATTAGAATACCAGAACAAGGCACAACAAAGAATTCAACTGCAAATATAGGGAAGGAATTCCTGGAAGAAAACTTCCCTAACTTAATGAATGAGAATCAGGCAACCACTCAGGAAGCAGAGAAGACAAGTAGACTAAAGCCCAGGAAGTATTTGCCAAGGCATATAATAGTTAAACTATAGAACTTTGAGAAAAAGGGAAAAAACATAAGAGCAGCTAGGGGGGAAAAAGGCAGTCCCTTATAAAGTTACTCAGATAATATGCTCAGCCCTATCAGCAGATGCCATGAAAAAGAGGTGAACAGAAGGCCAACCCAAAAATCATCTTCCCCACCAAACTATCTATCAAGATAGGTGGAAAAGTAAGGGTCTTCCCAGACAAGGAAATACTCAAAGCATATGTTAAAAGAAATACAGCTCTACAAAAAGTTCTTTTGATCCAGTGTGGCCAAAAGAACAGCATATACCAAACACAAATAAGAGACCACCAAATAGAACAACTTTACCAAGAAATCAACACAGCAAAAACAGCCCCCAAAATAATATTGGCTCAACAGTGAAAAGAAGGCAAGAATGAACCTTCCTACACACACAACTCACACTGATAAGGAGGGAGGGAGGAAAACACCCAACACAAAAGATATGAGATGATATCAAAGATTCCACATATGGATGTAATAACTATGAATGTCAAGTGTCTGAACTCACCTATGAAAAGACAAAGACGAGCAGGCTGACTTAGAAACCATAATTTATCAATCTATTGTCTACAAGAGACACAACTCAAGCTCGCAGACAAAAATACATAGAAAATTAAAGGGTGGTGAAAAATATATCAAGCAAACAGCAATTTAAAAAAGCAAAGGTTGTAATCCTAATCTATGACAAAACTGATCTCAAGGTGCAAGCCATAATAAGAGATAATTAGGGGCACTATATAATTCTCAAGGGATGAGTATACCAAGAGTCAATGACCATGATAAATATATATATATGCAATGAGAGACCCATGAAATTTGTTAATCAAACTCTCGAGAAGATTAAAATAAAGAAATCACAGGCTCAAAAATCATAGCAGGCAACTATAACACATCTCTCTCCAAGAAAGATAGATCACAGGGAAAGAAGATTAACGAGGAGGCTACACAACTAAACTCTACAATTAGGCAACTCAACCTGATAGACATTTTTAGAGTTCTGCTCTATAAAGCAGAAAAAAAAATCACACTCTATTCAAGCGCCTATGGAACATATTCTAAAATAGACCACATGATGGGACACAAGTCGAGCCTGAGTAAACTCAAACACGTAGAGGTCACTCAGACTTCCCTCTTGGACCACTGTGCCATAAGGCTGGAAATCAACAAAAGGACAATCAAGGACACAAGGACAAACAATTGGAGAATGAAAAACTCTTCTGCAAAATGACTGTATGTTCATCCAGGTTGACTACAGAAACAAATCCAGAGACACTCATATGTGTTTGTGTGTGTGTGTAGTAGGTGTATGTATATATATGTGTGTGTGTGTGTGTGTGTGTGTGTATGAGAACTTTATATCAAGCATCCCAGCCCAGTCCAGATAAAGTCCATAAGTTTGATATTAGCCCATAAATCCGATATTAGTCCATGAATACTCTTCAGGGTCATGCAACACATGCAATGATGCTGAATGCAGGAAGACCACTGGCCAATGGGTGGAAAGTCTTGTAGATTCAATGGCAAAGACCATCTCTAGGGCTCTGACTGCCAGCAGTATGACTTCATGTGGCTTGTCAACAGGAAGGTGGAAAATATATAAGGTGTGTCATGCCTCCATGGAGGAAGAGAGGAAAACTTCCAGAATCCCCATGAAAAGGACATGCTCAGATGGAGGCATCAGTCATGTTGTGACCTGATTGACAGGCTAGACTCCATCCCTAAGTGGTAGTTACATAATCTGGTGTCAATTTGGGACTTGAGAGGATTAAGAGTGAAACAATGGAGTCTAGTCTTTCAATCAGGTCATAGCCAATGAGACCTCTGTGTGGGTACAGCCTTCTCCTGAGGTTCCCTGAGCAAGCACCTTGGAGTTCCTCCTTGGAGGCTGGAGACACACTCTCTCTGTGCTCACACCCTGGGAGATATAGCAGTTGACAAGACTCATGGAACTATGCTAGTGCCCTGTGCTGGAAAAGCCAGGTGGAGACCCCCATTAGCACTGAGATGCTTAAAATGACACTGGATTCACAAGACTTCCCACCCACTGGCATGTGATCTTCCTGCATTTGGCACCATTGCATGTGTTTTAAGAGTCTGAAGAGGACTTTATAGATTGTTATCAGACATTTGGGCTGATATCAGACATATAGGCTTGGACTGGACTGGGCTGGGATCCTTTCTCAATATTCAATTGCTCTTGTACATAAAGTTCTTTCTTATACACATGTGAGTGTCTCTAGGAATTTGTTTTACTAGTCTACCCAGACTACTACACCCTATAACCTATTTATCAAGTTGACATGAAATTATGTAACTGCCACAAAATGGGTACTGGCCTAGATTAGAGACAAAATTAGGAAGCTTTTAGAAATCAATGAGAATACAACATACCAAAACCTTTGGAACACAGCAAAAGCAGTTAGCAGGGGAAGTATGATAGTGAAAAGTGCACACATGAAAAAGGAAGAGAGACTTATGATTGGTACACTGTCATAAATCCTCCAGCAATCAGAATGGAGTCAACAGAATGATCCTACTAATACCAAAAGAAAAGAAATAAAAATCAGGGTGGAGATAAACGAGTGCAAAAACAAGAAAACAATACCAAAAAAAATCAACACAGTAAAAATCTGGTTCTTTGAAAAAATCAACAGAATCAACAAACTGTTGATAAACCTAACCAAAGAAATGAAGGACCTAACATCTATAGCTAGAATGAGGGATGAAACAGGGGAAATTATAATGGACCCTAATAAAATTAATAGGCTATTAAGACACAATACTACAAAGGTCTGTACTCTAATGAATTCAACAACTTGGATGGATAAATATTTGGAAAAGCAATCCCTCCCTAGATCATCCCAGATGGACATCAAGAACCATAAGAGATCCATAGCAACAGAAGAAATAGATAAGTTTATCAAGGGATTACCAACTAAAAAAACCTCAGACAAGCCAGTTTCACAGGAGAATTCTACCAAGCATTCAGGGAAGAACTGACAGCAGCAATTCTTCACAAACTCTTCCAGAACATAAAAAAGGACAGCAAACTCCCAAAGCGTTTTTATGAATTTAGTATAATGCTGATATTTAAAGCAGGCAAGGATCCCACAAGAATTGAGAATTACAGACTGATGTTCTTAATGAACATCAATGCAAAAATCCTTAACAAAATATTGGTCAATAGAATACAAAAGTATTTGTATAAAAGTATTTGTACAAAAGTATTTGGAGGTCAAGTGACCCTTTCACAGGGGTCACCCAATTCATAACAGTTGCAAAATTACAGTGATGAAGTAGCAATGAAAATAATTTTATGGTTGGGGTCACCACAACATGAGGAACTGGATTAAAGGGTAGCGGCATTAGGAAGTTTGAGAACCACTACTATAGAGGGATATGGTAGAGTGGCAGGATACAAGATCAATAAACTGATGTCTATCATATTGCTATATACATCAGATAAGATCACATAAGAGGAGATCTAAAAAGTAGTACCCTTCGAAATAGCCAAGCACAAACCGAAATAGCTAGGGATGTGCCTAACAAAGAGAACTCAAAAGATTTGTACAACAAGAACTACAGACCACTATTATAAGAAACCAAAAGTGACTCCCACAAAAAAATAAAAAGAATATATCCCATGTTCATGGATAAGAAAACATAATAGGGTGAAGATGTCAATCTTTCCCAAGGCACTATATAAGTTTAATGCTATCACAATACAAATACCCACATCTTTCTTATGACTACCAACTTCCTATGGAAAGGGAAGAAGCCCAGAATTAACAATGAACTCATCAAGATGAAGGCTAAAGTCAGAAGGCTTGCTTTACCTAACTTTAACACATATTATACAAACATTGTGGTCAAAACAGTAAGGTACTGATATAATAACCGATACTCAGACCATTAGAAAGGAACAGAAAATCCAAAAATAAAATCATCAGCATATAGACAATTGACCCTCAGTAAGGGCCCCAAAAGCATTAAATTGGAAGTGATTGTGCTCTTCAAAAAATGGTGTTAGAAAAAATAGATATCTTCATTCAAGGTAAATTACAGACCTCAAGGTTAAGCCCCAGACTATTAGGGCCATCAATGAGGGAATTGGGACAAACCTTAAGAATCTTGGCACAGAGTTACCTTACCGGTAGATGGACTACTGGAATTAGGGAAGGGCACAAACACAGAGGAAGCACAAATTGACACATGGGATATACTAAAGATAAACACACCTGTGTACATGTACATATGTAAATATACTAATATATAATAATAGGGGTACTGGCCTATATACATATATTTATATGTTCAAGTATTAAGCTAGCAGACAGACTTTGGGCCTCTACGCAAGTCTTCCCTCAACACAAGAACACTTTGTTCTAATAACCTGGAACTGTGTGATATTCACCTTCTCGACACGATTGCTGAAGACAAAGTGAGTGCATAAGCAAATGTGGTGAAGAAAGCTAATGTGCCCAGCTATTAAAAGATATAGTGTCTAGGGTCTTAAAGGTTTGAAGTTAAACAAGCAGCCATCTAGCAGGGAAGCAACAAAGCCCACAGGGAAGAAGCACACCAGTCAGTGTGATCATGAGGTGTCAATGGGATCAGGTATCAGAAGATCAAAAACAAAGCATCACATTGATGTGAAGGAGAGGGGTCAGAGTGAAGACCCAAATCCCACGTATAGACAATTGGACATTCCCTCACAATCGGGTTGGTTCACCCAGGGATGACTCACCCAGGGTACAGTATAGCACCGGTGGAACACACAAAATTCCTCTAGTTCTTTGATGCTTCCTCCTCACCACTATTATGACCCAAGTGCTACCCCACAAATCCTGCTAGACCGAAATATGCACATTGGTACAGATAAGAGCTTTAGACACATGGATTCCAGGACAGACAAACCCCTCAGAAGCAGTAAAGGGAGTAGCAATACCACAGGGGTATGATACCATGAGTAGATGGGGAGGGGGGGTGAAGAAGGGGAAGCTGATAGCTGCTGGATGTATATTCCCAAGGGGAAGAATAACAGAAATGTGAGTGAGGGGCAGGCACAGCAGACAGTGTAAATATGAAATAATAATATGTAATCTGTTAAGGGTGGGGCAGGGAGGGAAGAGAGGACTGATATCAAAAGGCTCAAGTAGAAAGATAATGCTTTAAAATAATGATGGCAACATATGTACAAGCTTGCTTGATATACTTCATTTATGGATTACTATATCTGTAAGAGCCCCCCAATAAAATGTCTTAAAAAAAAGACTCTCCCGCTAGTCTTTGGGTTCTGTAATTAACTGCAAAGCCTCACAGAACTCATGGACGATGTTTACAGTTAAAGGTTTTATTAGGGAAGTAACAGGATACAAGTCAGGATCAGGAATGGCGTAGAAGTAATAAGAACAAGTCAGATTGCTGTTTGTTGTTGTTGTTGTTGTTTAGAACAGTTTCTTCTTTCCCGCAGGGGTTCTCAACTTCTTAATGCTGCGACCCTTTAATCCAGTTCCTCATGTTGTGGTGACCCCCACCCCCCAACCATAAGATTATTTTCGTTGCTACTTTATAACCGTTGCTACTTCATCACTACAATTGTGAAATAGGTGACCCCTGTGAAAGGGTCGTTCGACCCCCAAAGAGGTTGTTACCCACAGTTTGAGAACTGATGGCTTACAGCCTTCTTGGACAAGTCTTATAATTCTTAACTCCATGGGTTGACTAGTTCCACTCCCTTTAAGTTCAGTGATAAGGTAAAACTGACCAATGTCATTAGGATTGTAGACATCTCATTTGCATGGTTCCGTGAAGCCAATGTTCCATGTGTTTTTTCGCATTAGCAGCAAGCTGTCCAATCTATAGCCCCAAGTAATCATTGTGTGTGAATAGAACCCGACACAAAGACTATGGTTCTCACTGCCATCAAGTCAATTCCAACTTAGAGTGAGCCTATAGGACAGAGTAGAACTGCCACTGTGGGAAAATCTCAACTTTTTCCTAAAAAGTGGCTGGTGGTTTTGAATTCTGACAAGTCCAACTCAAACCCCACTATATCATTAAGGCTCCTTAAAACTGCCACTGAGTCAATTCCAACTTATAGCAACTCTATAGGACAGGTTAGTAATGCCCATGTAGGTTTCTTTAGGGAAGTAGACTGCCTTGCCTTTTGCCCACAGAACTGCTGGTGCGTTTGAACTGCCGACTTTGCAGTTAGCAGCCCAACCCATAACTACTGCTCCACTAAGACTACAAAAACCATAATATATAATTCGTTGTACCACAGGAAATGAGTGAAGGAAGTGCCATTTTAAATAACCCTGGAGAGCCACAGAATTTGATGAAAACAAACTTACCCGTTCATTGACTACAACCTGAATTAAACGGAAGGCTTCCTGGAGGATTGATCCATAATCCCCTCAAAATGAGTTAGTCTTGCTATGTACTAAATGGATTATGGATGAATCCCAAAATAAATTCAACTGCAATTAATATTTTAATAAACTGGCTCCTAGTGTATAGAATACTCACAACTCACCAGGAAGGCTTTGGCTATATTTATCAACATTAATTAGTTGTTTGTTATTGTGAAACTAAATTTAAAATAAATCCACAGCGTTATTGGCCACTTGGGTAAAAAGCATCACTAGTGACTGTAATTAGAAAGTGATGTGGTAGAATAGCATTAATTAGTTAGCTAATGGCAAGCTTTCTCCTAATTGAAATTAAGAGACCCTATCTTATAGGATGATATAATATCTTAAGTATAAGAATGAATAAGAAGTGCCTTCCTCTGAATATTAAGAATAAAAGCCCTAAGGTTCAGTTAACCCTTTCTTAAAATAATTTTATACAGGACCATAATACTCACCACAAAATGAAATCTAGAGTTAAAGAGTTAAAGATAATAAGGAAATAAGCAGAGGTTATCCCCCAAATAGGGAATGCTCTTCTAATCTCCAGTTTCAATTTTTGTCCCTGTTTGTCGGAGCTCCTCGCAGGGAGCAGACCGGCTGTTTCTTACTTGTCAGGATCCTCATTCTCGACGTTCTTCATCATCTCTTCTTTCTCTCAGCTCTTGGACTTTGTTGTTTCCAGTGGTGCAGCCCTTTTGCTGTTTTGTCATTCAGGATTTACACTGCGTGGCTTTGGGGGTGCCTGTGGCATGAGCTGGGCTGTTTAAACAAATCAGCTTGTTTGTTGCATTCACCCGGCCATCAGCCCAGGGTCATATGAATGGAATAACATAAGAGAACTTTGACCTTGAATGCCTTATCACAATCCATACATACATCAATTGAGCAAAGCACACTTATACATTCGTTGCCCTCATCATTCTCAAAATTCGCCTTCTGCTTGGGTTCCTGGAATGTTCATTTTCCTTTTTTCCCTGCCCCTCCTCCCTGTTCCCCACTCCCACCTCCTTCATGAACCCTTAATAATTTATAAATTATTATTTTATCTTATCTTACACTGTCCAGCGTCTCCCTTCACCCACTCTCCTGTTGCCTGTCCCCCAGAGAGGAGGCCATATGTAGATCCCCGACATCGGTTCCCCCTTTCTACCCCACTTCCCTCCTGGTATCATCACTCTCACCCTTGGACTTGAGGGGTTTCATCTGTCCTAGATTCCCTGTGTTTCCAGATCCCATCTGCACCATCTTGCATCCTCTGGTCTAACCAGGTTTGCAAGGTAGAATTGGGATCATGATAGTTGAGGGGAGTAAGCGTTCAAGAACTAGAGGAAGATTTTGAGTTTCATTATTGCTACACTGAACCCTGAGTGACTCATCTCCTCCCCACTACCCCTCTGCAAGGGATGTCCAGTTGTCTGAGAAATGTCCTGTTTAGAATCTGGCTGTTCTTAAAAAAAAAAAATTTTTTTAAAGGAGCCAGGTGGTGTAGGCTGTGAGGCTGAGATCAGCATGCACCACAGTTTGGAACCACCAGCTGCTTCTCGGAAGAAAGACCTGGCTTTCTCCTCCCATAAACATTAAGTCTTGGAACCCAGAGCAGTGTCAGTATGGGTTCGCATCAGTTAGATGAGAGTGAGTTTGGGTTTTGGAGTACTAAAATTATATTAATTTATCCTGTCTAATGTTATAGATGTTATGTGTGATTAGAAATGAATACTTGAAATTATGATAGGAGAGAATTTATAAGCCTGATCCCCCTCATCTTTACAATTAGATTTTCTAAAGGAGGAGTCAGACATTTCTCAGAAAAAATGGCTTTTGTTCTAAGTCTTTGTAGACTAAGAGGCCTACATGGAAAGCAGAATCCTATCCAAATCTTTGAGAATCAAGTCTTTTGCATTTGAAAAGACATGAAGACCCACCTCAAACTGTGGTGAAACTGAAGAGGGGGAAAAAAATGTGACTAATTTGTCATTTTGAATGGAAATAAATACAAGCAGTTGCCTGAGGACACACCTTGGCTGGAGAAATCCGTGCCCATTATAGAGCACTCCCTTTGAGGACTTAAAATTCATGGGAGCCTGCAGGCAGGCAGGCTGGTGTTCTTCTTAGGTGACCGACTGGATTTGGTAGGTAGCAAGATAGGGGCTGTTCCTCTCCATGCCTAGGGGCCCTGACAGGAGGTTGGAAGCTGATAAAGCAGTGGTTCTCAACCTTCCTCATGGCGCAATTCTTTTTTTTTTTCATGGCGCAATTCTTTAATACAATTCCTCATCTTGTGGTGACCCCCAGCCAGAAAATTATTTTTAATGATATTTCATAACTGTAATTTTGTTACTGTTATGGATCGTAATGCAAATATCTGATATGCAGGATGTATTCTCATTGTTACAAACTGAACATAATAAAGCATAGTGATTAATCACAAAAAACAATATGCAATTATATATTGTGAAATATTTATTTCTAACTACAAATAAATGCAATTTTGTCTTGAAGCATGGTGTAGCATGGGTAACAGTCTTAATATAACAACAGTAAAGTACATTGCTACATTTTGCGACAGTATGCGTAAAAAGCCAACATCAGGATGAAGGTTTAGCTAGCTTCATTCTCACCAGATCGGAAATTCTTGGGGCAGTCTTTGCAAGAGCACAATGATGAGCATCTTCCACAAGTCTACTTCTGTATTTAGACAATGAACTCCTCTTGTGCCGTCTCAGGAACATCTTCAACTCTGACTGTGAATGGGCTTCTGGCAAGTGCAAATGGGGTGTCAGGTAGATTTGGAAAGTACGATGAAATTTCGTCTGCAAGCATGTGCAGATAAAGTTCTCACGGCACAGATTTTTTTTGTAGTGTTTGATGATTTTACAGTACATGCTTTTACATTTACCCAGTCATTATAATTAATGAAGTGCTCTTTTACCTCCAATTCTGCTAATAGTAGCTGCTCTCTACGCATGTCCACATGAGTACATTATGGCACCAACCCTGTCGCATACCCCTATATTTGTACGGGGTGTATGTGACGGGGTTGGTGCGATGATATCATGCCGAGTACTCATATGTGGGTGTACCTGCATGTGGGCGGACCGCCTGGAGACAGCTAGAGGAGAGGTGTCTAGGTTCCTAAAACCATTGGAAATATGTTTTCCAGTGATCTTAAGTGACCCCAGTGAAAGGGTCGTTAGACCCCCAAAGGGGTGGCGACCCACAGGTTGAGAACCGCTGCGATAAACGCTAAAGGGAATGCCCCAATTCAGGCTCCACGCCTGGAGGGGGCAGTACAACTAGGTGGGTGGTACACCTGGATTGGCCCAATCTAGGCCAGGTGGGCTTAACTCAGCCAGTTGGGTCAATCAGTACTGTTGACCACGCCTCCCAGCCGCAGGCCTCAAAAGGCTGGAACCTGGAGCCCACCGCCCTCTTTTCCAGCTGCTCTGCGGTTCTGCTCCGTCAGGCCACTGTCTCCTCTCTGACCTCAGGCCGCCACGTGTGGGTTTACGGTGGCAGGAGGGTGCCTATATTCAGTTTATTGTAACCCTTCAAACTTCTTCTAGCCTTTATAAAAACCTACTAGGACCACAAACCAGGCTTCTGCGTGAATTCTTTCTCATGGGAAGCCAAGAACTGAGGTATCCCTTACCCGAGAAACCCAATATTGTTGACGCTTTGAGTGGCAAATACCTTGATTCTTTGCATGAGAAAGAAATTCACACTAAAGCCTGGTTTATGATCCAGGTGAATTTGTATAAAGGTTAGAAGTTTCAGGTTTTAGAGTTAACGTGGAACAGAAATGCACACACACACACACACACACACACACACACACACGGCGACCTGAGGGGGGGGGGGAGAGAGAGAGAGAGAGAGAGAGAGAGAGAGAGAGAGAGAGAGAGAGAGAGAGAGAGAGAGAGAGAGAGAGAGAGAGAGAGAGACTACAGCAGGGCCGCGTGGAAGGCAGAGGCCGCGTGGAAGGCAGAGGAGGAGCGGGAAGAGGGTGGAGGTCTCCAGGTTCCGGTTTTTAGGGCCTTCTGCTGGGAAGCATGGTCGATGATACTAGTTGACCCCATTAGCTGAATTAAACCCACCTGGCCTAGATTGAGTTAATGTAGGTGTACACTCCCCTCACCCCCCACTCGTGTCCAGAATTGGCACATTCCCGGGGGACACCCTGGTCTAACAGATTCACTAGTTGGTTGGAAGTGGGAGAAGTGCATCAGTGACGGTTGAGTTTGGCCACTGCTGCCTATGGCCTTGGTCCCCAGAGGCTGGAGAAGAGAGATGAGGAAAGATGGGCTGTTATGAAGTTTAAGAGTTGTGTGGAACCTGAGCTTATAGCATGACCTAACCTGAGGGGGATAGAGCGGATGGGAATATGTGAACAGTCCAGATGGTCTGAAGTGGAGGGAGGTCTGTGTGAATTCCAGAAATTGCTAGTGGTACTCTGATCCAACATGAATGGCTAGCACTGAGTAGACAAGAACCTGATTGGGTGAAAAGAGCAATGTTTGACTGTGAGCTGGTGCATGTTGCTTTCAGTCTTATCTAGACTTGACTTTGCTTATTGTTTCAGACACACAAGGCTGCAACTGGAATGAAGATTCTTCCCATCAAAGAACATGAGTACTGGGTTGATGGGAATGGACAGTTTAGAAATTGAATATCCAAAATAAGGTGAGATAAAGGCATGAGGTGGTTGATGTCTTTAATTTCAAATAAGTGGAACCAAAGAGGATCCTCACTTAATAGTTTTCTGTTTTCCTAATAGGCCTAGAGAAAAAGAGGGCTCAGGATGATGATGGTGTTTATAAGATTATAAAATTCACAGAATTACAATGGTTCGCATCAAATATTTTTTGTTTTGTTCACTTATAAACTATAACATATAGATGGAGTTATATGTTTGTTAGTTGTACCTTTATTAGATGCGAGTATGATCTTATTATTGTCTTTGTTTGGAGATTACGGTATTTATGGTTAAAGATATGTGTACAAATGCTAAATTGACAAGGGTTGGATTATGGTAGCTAGATTTTATGTCAACTTGTTGCAGCTATGCGAAGGTATGGGTGGAGTCAAAACTCTCAATTAGGACACAGCTTAATGATAACCCCTTAGGGGTGTGGCTTTTTTGTAAGAGCTACTGTGGGAAATACCTTTCTTTCTTGCCCCTCTCCTTCCTGCTTGACTGGGTCTGTATCTCACATTTTGTGCCTTGTTACTTCTTGGAACGATGAGTGCCTTGACATGCTTCTGTGGACCTTAGATCCACAAATCTGCATCAAACAGCCTGTGGTCTTCCAACTTTCCACTTCACCTTTCTGCTTTACCCATTTGCAGTTCAATGAGCCTGGAAGGCTTCCATCTAGCATCTGACCAATAGACTTTCATTGGATTGAGCTAGGCAACTTCTTGAAATAATGTTCATTTTATGTCTTTCTTATATGAATGTCATTGGTTTGGGCTCTAGAAAATTCAACCTAATACAATATGTTTTTCTCCCCAGGGACTGGTTTCTCCTGGTAATATATCCAACGTACATGAGACAAAACACCACCATGCTTACTTCTAAGGAGCATTCTGGTTGTACTTCTTCCAAGACAGGTTTGTTTATTTTTTGTCAGTCTATGTTTCTTTCAAATTTGTTGCCAGCATCATAATTCCAATGCAATAATTCTTTGCTAATATCAAGAGGAAGGTAAAACATGTAAAGCATGGTGGTAGGGCATAGACCATGGGTCTTGAGCTCTGTTTTACACACAGAGGGGACTGTATGAATCCAGTGATCCAAATGCCAAGTAGATGTTAAGAACATGCAGCTGTTTTAGTAATATAGTGCTGCTATAACAGAAATACTGCAAATAGAAAAAAAGTTTTAATTTAAATCATTTTATTGTGGACTTGTACATCTCTTATCACAATCCATACATACATCCATGATGTCGAGCACATTTGTACATATGTTGCCATCACACTTTTCTAAACATTGTTTTTCTACTTGAGCCCAATGGTGTCAAATGCATTTGTTAAGACAATGGAGATTTTTGCTGTAATTTTCTTTACTTTTATATCTGATCCCTCACCAGAATTGTCTTTGATATCCTTAACTCTACCAACCATCTAGTTTCATCAAGGCAATTTATGGTCCTAGTATGAAGTGCATTAAAACTCTTCTGTATTTTACCCATTATTTAACTGCAGCGCAACTTTCACACTTTCAGCATCTGGTACCAAATTGTCTTAGTTGCCTAGTGGTGCTGTGACAGAAACACCACAAGTTGCCAAGATTGACTGATTAGACCCTTGTTGCAGTGTAGCCAACCAAGTAGTGGTTGATCCAATCCAGAGCCCTGATCACCTGGCAACCAGGGCACTTCTGGCCATACATTTCCTACCTTCAAGAATTAAGCTTGGTCCAGATGAAGCCATAAACTTCAATTTATCAGTAACAACTTTCCCCAAGAGTTCCAGGGACTAACCTGGAAATACGCACCACGAAGATGCTAAGTCTGGAGGAAACTGTTCTTCTATAGCCCCGTGCTGACATTTCAAAATCTCAGTCCCATATCTAATTCTGACTTTGGCAGATTTCATGAGAAAGTTGTCTACTTGTTTGTCTTTAGAAACTAACAGTTAAAGAAAAATATGTCCATTGGAAAGAATAAATAACTAGCCCTACTGTTTGAGCATAGCTTGCTATTGTGGGGACCCAAGGTTGTTACTCAGTGAAATGTAGCAGATAAGAAATTTTCTTCGGGGACTCTAAATCACTTAATGGTGAAAGGGATTCCCAGATGGCCTGCTCAGTCACTATGTAAAATTGTTAGATATCGCCCCCAGCTAATAAATTTGATCTGGGGCTTGGTTTTCTGACATTTGCTCAAATCCTTAGAGAACTATAGTTACTGTATATCCTTGTACAGTATTTGAATTCAGAATGACTGTGCCTGGTTAGCTGCCCATTGGGACAGGAGATAAAACTCTATAATAGAATATACATTTTTAGGTCTGGGCATTATTAGTTGCAGTGATATTGTGGAACAAACTCATGTTTATTTTTTGTCTCAAATGCTTTATTCTCAATTAAAACTCATTTGCATTGTTGTCCCATATGGTGATTTACACATCCCAGCACATGATAAAGAAGCAGAAGCAAATTAGGTCACGAGGAATGCTCCTTTTTCTTTTAATAACCCTGTCCAGCCTCCTCCTCCTTCATCCCATGCAAACAAAAGAAGTTAAATCTTCCAGAGCCATGATAGGAAATATGTGCGAGCAAATCCACCAACACACAGCCTTTCACTCACTATAGATGTATTTAATTAATCCCATGTGGACTGTTCTTATTCAAATAAAACTAGATTTTATAAAACTGCTGCCTTATTTTCTGATCTGTGTGATGACCCCTGATGGAGGCAGCTGTGCCATTTTAAGCAGTCCATTATTTAAGTCTGGTTTTCATTGTACTAATGGTGTCATGCAGGAAAGAGTTTGTTTTGTATACGGGCTAAAAACATTCCCAGTGGATCAGGAGTTAGGTGAACATGACGGGGGATGAAACTGCACCAGTAGGCTGAGGAGCGGTGGGTGAATAGGATGAGGATATGGAAGGCAGTGAGTGAGGATTGAAATACAGTCTCAGATACGCAGTGAGCTCTGAGTTTGGATATCTGCCATGGGTGCATGTGTCCAAGTGTGCATATTCTCCAGATGCCAGATGAAGTTCTGAGAGGCGGTAAGCACAGCACGTCTTTCCAATCCTCTTACTTACATGGGATTTTCTACCCAGGACAATATCATGTTGGCGAATTAGAGTCAAATTGCCAGCAAGATGACACTATTAAAAAAACTAACTAGTGTTCAGCATATGTGAAGTCTTCTTCTGGTTTTAACTCAGTCAGTCTTCATAAAATTCTAAGGTTGCTATTATTATTATTACCCACCTCTATAGGCATGAAAACGGAAACACAAGATGGCTAATTATAATGTCCAGTATCACTTGATTAGTAGATGGCAGTTTGATCCGAAGACATTGATCATAATCAGTGTATGACCAGATATCCTAGTGGCCTTGAGTTTACCTAGCCAACAATTGAGGGTATAAGATGGTCCTTTCAGAAATGCATCATGCTCAAGAAAAATGAATTTTCCCTCCACTTTCTTCTCCCATTTTAAGCAATACATGCCCTTTAGCACTGGCCCTAAATTAATTCTTGGTGAGGAATTAGATTTATCTCTTACAAATGGTATTTTGATTATGAAATTTGAAGTGTTTATACATTTGTTTTTAACTATTGTGTTAGTCTGGGTAGACTAGAGAACCAAATCCATAGAAGCTCATATGTGTATAAGAGAGAGTTTTATAGAAAAGGTAATTGTACATTAAGAAAACATTCTAGCCCAGTCCAGTCCAAGCCTATAAGTCTGATATTAGCCCATATGTCTGATATCAATCTCTAAATTCCTATTCAGACGCACAAAACACATGCAATGATGCCTAATGCAGGACAATCACAGGCCAATGTGTAGAAAGTCTTTAGGTCCAGTGGCATTATAAGCATTTCCATGTGGTTTCTCCGGCACCCAGGGCTGCATCAGGGTAGGCCCATGTGGCTTCTCGAGCTCCCAGGGCGTAGCCATGTGTCTTGTCAATAGAGCATATCCAAGAGAGTGAAGTAGTGAGAGAGAGAGTCTCTCCCACCTCCAAGGAGGAAATACCAGAATTTTACCAGAATCTTCAGGAGAAGGCCATGCCCATGGAGGCCTCATTGGCTGTGACCCAATTGACAGACTAGACTCCACCCCTTCACTCTTAATCCTCTCGTCCCAAATTGACACCAGATTACGTAACTACCATAACTAAAATATCTTGCTTCTTTTTATTGAATAAAACACCTATTCGGAAAAGATTCCATTTCATGAATTTGTGCAAAATCAACACATGTATGTAACCAGTATCCTATCAAGAAATAGCATATAACCATCTCAGCAGCACTTTCATTTCCTCTCCCAGCCATTAGCGCTTCACCAAGAGTAACCACTGTCCTGATTTCTAATTTATTAACCATTTTGTCTCTTTTTGAACTTTAAGTGAAATTCTACAATGTATGTCCCTTTGTGCCATGCATCTTTCTCTCAACAACCTATGGGTGAAGTTTAGTAGTATGGTGTGTTTAAGTGTATTTCATCCATTATCATTGCTATAGAGTATTCCTTTGTGTCAATATGCCGCATACTCCTGCTCATGGGCATGTGAGTGGTTTTCAGTTTGGGAATATTATGCTAACGGGCATCGATTGCTTAAAGTCTTACAAGGTGGAAGAGCACTCTTGCAATCCAAAATTTCATTGCACATGTTGCTGGACCAATAACTAGTTGAATGGCCTTGCCTGGGTAAGACCACTTGTTTGAATATAATGTGTATTATTTATCTGCCAAAGAGAGAATAATGATGATGATAAAAACCACACACACGTTTTAAAGACTTTGATAAAGTAATTTCCGCATGAAAGAAGCTTGACAATTTTGATATTTGAGAGCACACGTGAAGAGGGAGCACCCAGAGGTGAAAGGAGTGAAGGTTTGCCACAATCGTCTGCATTGAGATACTCTGCTCTTTCCTGTTTCCATTTTGTTTTATTTACGAGTTTGCATTTTCAGTTTGGGGGACTTACCACATTGTTCTACCGGCTTTCTGGAAAACTATCTTTCCAGTCTCCCAAGATCCCCATACCTGAAAACATAAGCATTTCATTGTGATAGAATGCATATGGGTTTCTTCTGAGGCAAAGAGCGAGAGCTGTACGTTTTATTTGGAGATTTCTCCATTTCACAGAGCATTCTGCCTTGTAAGGGTCCACCACTCCTAGCCAGGACAGGTAAAAAATTTCAGAAACAGTTTCCTCAAACCTCTCTCAAAGTCAGCTATTTTGGCAAACCTCAGTATGCTGCAGTGGCATTTAATGCAGAGAGTTGTTGAGATCAGGAAAGAAAGGCAAGACCTGTCGGTCTTGAGAATGGAAAATTTATTGGATTTCATTTTAAGGATTTTTCTATTTTTACGGTGAGAGCCTCACATAAGGGTACTAAATGCTACCCTTCCCTCCTTATTTATAGAGTTTATTGTCTGTGGGGAACAGAACCAGGAAGAGAGTGTATGTGGACAAATTCTCAATATTCCTATGTTAAGGAGCCTGGGAGGCCAAGGCTCCCTGGAGGAAAACTTCACATTCATGGGTTGGAGATGCATCCCACCATCCAACTCACATTCTCCTAAGTAAAAGTTACTCCCCGTGATATCCCCCTGTAATAATGCCAAATCTAAGGTGCTGTTTGCAAACACATGGCCACTGACTATACACTTGGAGGTCAACTGCTTGAAGGTGACCTGCCTGAAGGTTGTCAGCCATCTAGTGCAATCAGACCCGATTGTCTGTCCCACCCCAATTAGGGTCCTCTTCCTTCTGATAAGGATCGTGGATTGTTTCCCTGAAGGAGAGTCCAAAGACACCTAAGGTCAAGCCAACTCAGATGACCAAGGCTAGGCTGCCGTCTTTATGCCATCTAAAGAACACCACCTTGTTACCTATATGCCTTCCTGTCGCATGTGTGCTCCCAATGCCTCTCTGTCCTACTGCATGTCCATCCCTAGCCCGCCCCCCTCCTTGTTGTGAGTATGCCTGTTGTCCAGCCCCTTCCTGTTACGTATGTGCTTACTGTGGCCTGCATGTCCAACATCATATACATTTGTGCAATTACATTATACCTCTCTCTGCATGGGCCTGGCCCATGAAGTCATGACTGCGAAGGTGAGCACTTGTATGCTTTATCTTTAATTTACCCCTCAATTACACAGCCGCCCCTTGGACCCATTTGGTTGTGGGGAGGCTGTTCCCTGAGAGTTCTCAAGTAAAGGATAGGGAAATAGCTAGAGGGAATCATATCCATGTGTCAGGAAAAGAAGAACTCAAAAAATTGGGAGGAAGTCATAGTAAATAGGCATATTTGTGGGTGTGTTAGTCTAGGTGGACTAGAGAAATCCACAGAAACTCAGATATATGTAAGAGAGAGTTTTATATATAGGGTAAGTGTACATTCAGAAAGCATCCCAACCCAGTCTAGTCCAAGCCCATAAGTCCAACATTTGCCCATATGTCCAACACCGATCTACAAAGTCCTCCTCAAACTCGCAGAACAAACGCAGTAACGCTGAATGCAGGAGGAAAGCGGAATCAGTGAGCATATAAGCATCTCAGCGCTGGCAGGGGTCTCCATGCAGCTTCTCCAGCACCCAGAGTTGCATCAGGGTAAGTCCATGTGGCTTTTCCTCAGGGTTGTCCTGCAGGAAGTGAGCCTTGCAAGCTGAAGCAGGGAACTGACTAAGGCAGCTGCACCCTGGTCTGACCATCAGAGTACAAGAGACCCGAGAACTCAAAAGGTGAGCTCACTGAGCCATTTAGCTCTCCACCCTTCAATTAACCCCACATGTGTTTATCAGCCAGGCTGGCACAATAAACCTTAACTATCCCAGTGGGACTCAGAATATCCTCAATTCACTCTCACCCTTATGGCTCTTTGGTCGTCAAAAAGACATCACCTTCTTGTCTGATGACTTGGATCCTTTACCTTTACTTGAAGTTACCACTACCCTGTGTGTCAGGATGGGACAAGCTACAGTCTAAATTTGGATTGCCTACAGTAACACCAGAGATAAGTGTTCTTGTTCAAGTGATTTACATACGGGACTTTCAGGAGAAGGTGAGAAGAATAAGATGTGAAGAGAAAAATATCTGAGCAAGCATATGGTCTTATAGCAGTGGTTCTCAACCTGTGGGTCATGACCCCTTTGGGGGTCAAATGACCCTTTCACAGGGGTCGCCTGATTCATAAAAGTAGCAAAATGACAGTTCTGAAGTAGCAATGAAAATAATCTTTTTGGTTGGGGGTCACCACAACATGAGGAACTCTATTGAGGGTTGCAGCATTAGGAAGGTTGAGAACCAGTGTCTTAGATGAAGACTAACCTCATTCTGATTCCCAGGCATTCTGATGCGTGACTTCACCCATGTAAGGCAAGAGGAGTTTCTTAAGCCACCATGTCACCTAATCTTGACTGCTCCGTGTATGGTGTTCCATGTATAACCTTGGTTGAAGCAGTTCCGTCTTCTGGAGCCAGTCCCCTGGAGAAAGAGACCCTGATTTAGGCACTGTGCTCTTTGAACAGTTGGACTATGAAGGGAAGGGCACAGACGTGTTCGTCCCCTCCTCTTCTCTTCTCCCTCCACTTATGCTCTCTTGAGTTTATATTAGCAGACTGAAGGCTATTTGGGGATTCACTCATTTCTTGCCTATGTCACTCCCAATAAATGGCAGATGTCTTATTTTTCATGTGGGCATTAAAATTATAGTCCCATAGAAACCATAATGAGAAACAAACTTTGCTGTCTAATTAGTTCTAAAAACCAGAACTACCAATTAATGATTGTGAAACTAACATTGTGTTTAGACTGTTGAATCCCCAGGTTTACCTGGATGATTGCTAACAAGTCTCTGCAGCCAGTTCACCTCTATTGGATTCTGGCAGACACCTTTGTTGGTCCATGCCACAATCCCTCACCTCCCATATTGCCTACAACCAAAAGGGATCATACTACATCACCTGAGAGGCATACTGATTGCAAGCCATAAAGTGTGTGTATGTCTCCCTAGTTTTTCCAAGGGCCTTTTTTTTATAGCAGCAGGAGAGTTCAGCTCAAAGCCAGAAGTGGACTTGAGGCTGGAAGTACAGGGAGGAAATGTCCCAGGCAAGGGAACAGGAGACATTTCCACGAGAAAGACTTGACTCTGGAAATCTGCTGATCCAATTAGAAGGGCTTATATTGGGAAGATCTAGAGCCAAACTGTTATTCAGAGCCAACCACAGTTTAGTTCAGACAAACAGGGACATTTTGAGACTAAATGATCACTGTTTTATGCTTTTTAGTTATGGGGCGATTCATTATGCAGCAGCAGATAACTGCTGTTTGGTCAGCTCCAACTCACAGAGACTCTGTGTGCAACAGGATTAAATGTTATCTGGTCCTGTATCATTCTTACAATAACCAAAATTTTCAACCGCCACTGAATCTGTTTCTGAGGGTCTCCTTTGCCCTTGCTGGCACTCTACTTCACCAAGCATGATGCCCTCCGCTAATGATAAATTGCTCCTGATAAAATGTCCAAAACAAGGTAGTTGGAAAATGGTCTGTAATCCATAAGATTCACATTGACTAATTTCCAGAAGTAGATTAGCAAGCCTTCCTTCCTAGTCTACTTTAGCTTGGAAACTCCTCTGATACCTGTACACCACAGGCGACATTCTCATATGTGAAATACTAGTGGCATAGATTCCAGCATTACAGAAACACTCGTCACCCAGTGTGACAAATTGACAGATGGGTGTTGATATGTAGAATTTCTCTGACAGTAATTGATTGCCACAATCAAAGCAGGGGTCTTTGTCAAACTTGTCAAATTACTGGAGTGCCTGCCCCACTCCCAGCTGGAGTGACGGCTAATATCTTCATTTAGCCAACACAATGAATATTTGTTCCAACTATTCCTGGTAGCCTTGAACTGCCTGCAACTAAATAACTTACCGAAGGCTTGATTGAAAGAAACAGTATTTACAAAGGCTTGTCTGAAGGAAGGTTATGCCATCTATCCATTGCCCTACTTCTAAAAATTGTTTCTCTGCATTAATTCCAGTGGCGGGGAGCTGTGTCCCAAGGCTGAATTATTTGTCCTGCCCAGAACAACTTGTACCAGTTTGTGCTTCAGCCTTACCTTATTCATGTATCCTAGAGGAAATTATAAAGAAAAATCTCCATGGACCTTCTGCTTACATCTGCTGTTAGGATAGTGCTGTCATCTCTTATAAGACACCAATGGGACATTTTGTATCTAGTTTTAGTAACAGGGACAATTGAAAATCACCCCAAAATTTTGAATTTTCATTTTACATTTTAGACAATTTGACTGATCCAAAATTCAGATCTAATGTGTGGCCCATGGGTCACAAATCTATTTATGTGACCTTTGAGCCTAAATTCTGTGACTTATCTTCAATCCTGGTTATTACCCAATTTTCTCACCCAGATAATTTAAAATCTAGTCTTCTCTTAATATATGAATTTTGATGGGGACTTAGTTGCTGAATGTGGTGGTAGCAATCCCTAGTTCTATCATCCCCTAAGGATTTCTTTTACCAATTCATTCTCCAACTACCATTGCTTTGCCTTCTTTAGTTCAAAAAAATAAGCATGCACATATGCCAACTCTATCCTATGGCTTCTGTTAACTGTTGTAGAATTAGCTTCCAACTCCTGGTTACTCCAGCTTCATGGTCCTGCACCATCCCCACAATCAATTGTGGGCAGGACTATTGTGGTCTGTGGGGTTCCTATTGGCTAGTGTTAGTCTGGAACTTCCACAGAAACTAGTTCAGCATCATAGCAACCTACCCCCACTGACAGATGGGTGCTCTCTGTATTTGGAGTGCATGATTGGGACGCAAACCTGAATCTTCTCTCTTGGAGGGGAGAATTCTACTGCTGAACCACAAATGCCTCTTTATTCTATCCTAGGCAGTGTGAAAATATAAGAATGTGATTGATTCTTGCCCTCATTACACTTAAGGTATATCAAAGGGTCAAGTAGGGTATGGCTATGCAAATCTCTGTCCTCATTAGTTTGGATTAAAAAAATACCTACCTCATGGGCTCCTGAGGAATTGGGTTAGAATGACTTAAGTTAGAATGAATTAAAGAGAATTTTTGGTCAAGTACGGCCCTCAACAAGCACTTAGTAAATTTCATTATAGTAATTAATATTCTTGTATTTTTATTTCTTGACTATTTGAACAGCCTCCTATCTACTATTTCGGTCTCCAATTTCTCATTATACCAACCTACCACTGAATATTTTTTCTAGAGTAATCTTTAAAATATATTTTCTCCTAATAAAAGGTATGTTTGTACATGCATGCATATATATACAGACTGGCATGTTGGGGGAAAAGAGAGCTTGGTGATGCAATGCAATGGTTCAGCCTTTGACTGCAAATCAAAAGGTTAGTGGTTCAAACCAGCCAAAGACTCGATGGGCAATGGAATGCTGTGCATCACTGAACATCAAGAGTGAAACGACAAAGCACTGTATGACTTGGATGAGCCTGGAGATCCTTCTGGTGAGTGGAGTTAATCAGTCACAAAAAGACAAATATTGTATGAGAGCACTACCATAAGGCTGAAAACGAAGACGAATATTTTCATACCAAGAGTATAGACTACAGAGCCTACCAAGTTGGAGTGGGTGCGGTGTTAAAGGGAAGGTAGACGAAGCAGTGAACTAGGGGGCTGACAGATATTGACTTAGGTCAGTGGTTCTCAACCTTCCTAATGCCGCTCCCTTAAATACAGTTCCTCATGATGTGGTGACTCCCCCAACCATAAAATCATTTTCATAGCTACTTCATAACTAATTTTGCTATTGTTATGAATTAGGCAACCCCATGTGAAAGGGGTCGTTTGACCCCCAAAGGGGTTGCGATCCACAGATTGAGAACCGCTGAGTTAGGTGAAAGAGAGAACGGAGATCTGTAAGAGGGAGAAGATAAATCAGAACTGGTAAAAGACAAGTGGGGGGAGGTTATTGAGTGGTTTGAACTTTTGAATGTACAGTTGATGGCCGGAAATGCAACCCCTCTACAAAACTCACAATATGAACAAACACATTGCCATCAAGTTGATTCTGACGTGGTGACCCAGAGAACACATTTGAACATTGAAATCTTTATGGGAGCATAAAGTCCCATCTTCTTTCTGCAGAGCAGATGATGAGTTCCAACAGCTGATTCTGTGGTTAGCAACCCAGTTAGCAAGTCCACTACGTCACCATGTTTCCCCCCATAAAGATTGTGTTAGTCTGGGTAGACTAGAAAAACAAATTCATAGACACTCATACATATATAAGAGATTTACATACAAGAGTAATTGAATATTGAGAAAACATCTCAGCCCAGTCCAGATCAAGTCCATAGGTTCAATATTAGCCCATATGTTCAATACCAATCTATAAAGTCCTTTTCAGACTCACAAAATACATGCAATGATGCTGAATGCAGGAGGATAGCAGGCCAGTGCATTGACAGGGGTCTCTGACTCCAGAAGCCTGGTTGCACCAGGGTAGGTCCATGTGGCTTCTCCAGCTCCCACGGCATAGTGCACGTGCCTTGTCAGTAAAGTGTCTCCCTGGGCCGATGATACCTTCAGGACCAACGGTGTGAGGGACGATGCTGGGAGAGTGGAGGGTGAGTGGGTTGGAAAGGGGGAACTGATTACAAGGATCCACATGTGACCTCTTCCCTGGGAGAGGGACAGCAGAGAAGGGGGGAAGGGAGACTCCGGATAGGGCAAGATATGACAAAATAACGATGTATAAATTACCAAGGGTATATGAGGGAGGAGGGAATGGGGAGGGAGGGGGGAAAAAAAAAGAGGACCTGATGCAAGGGGCTTAAGTGGAGAGCAAATGCCTTGAGAATGATTGGGGCAGGGAATGTATGGATGTGCTTTATACAATTGATGTATGTATATGTATGAACTGTGAAAAGAATTGTATCAGCCCCAATAAATTGTTAAAATAAATAAATAAATAAATAAATAAATAAATGAAAAAGTGTCTCCCTGGGAGTGAGCAGAGAGAGGGAAGGGTTTCCTGCCTCCAAGGAGGAAAATACAGGAGTTCCTAGAATTCTCAGGGGAAAGCTACAGAGGCCTTGTTGGCTCTAACCCAATTGACGGACTAGATTCCACCCCTTCACACTTAATCCTGTCCAATTGACACCAGATTGTGTAACTACCACAAATATTATTATATAAAGACTCATATAGGGAAGATCAGCTTAGTCACTTGAGTCAAAATTGATTTGGCAGTACCTAATGAGCAATAATATTGGAAAATATATAATATAGAAACAAGCAGATAGACGGAAACAAAAATTACTTATCACCTTTCCACTCAAATATAGTATTTATTTAACATCTTGGTGAATTTATTTAGAACTCCTTTTTTTTCTGTTCATATGTACGAGACAGTTCAGCAGAGAAACTGAGACCCTGAATTCTGAAGCCATAGTGACTATACTGGAATTCCACTTCCATCATTTATTTTTTAACAAATAGCTCACCCTTTCTTTCACTCATTATCAATTTTAAAATAAAGATGAACAAGGTGTTCAGGTGCAACCTCACTCAAGACAATCAATTTTTATTCTAAATGTTTTGTAAGACCCTGGTGTAGGTTTCACAAAGGAAGAAATCAGTACTGATTAAGTTACTTAATTTTTCCCCAACAAAAGGGAATAAAAAGATCATAGGATTTTAGAGAATGAACATTTCTGTTCATCTTAGAGAATGAACAGAAATTTGGAAATATTATTATTATTATTATTATGAAGCAAAAAGAGAGTAGTCTTTTAATGTTGAAGAGCAATTATGTCTCTTTGAGGACTAAGGTGTCCCTGATCCAAGCCATGGTGTTTTCTCTTTTTAATGAATTTATTTTTAGTTTTACTGGCACTTGCTCTGCGTGTAATACAATTCAATAGTTCAATCATATCAAGAAAAGTTATACAATCCTTATCATAAAAAATATTAGCACGCTTTCTTCTTGTACTCATTATTAGTGTATTTTTAAAATTTTGGCCAAAATATACACAACAAAACATTCTCCAATGCAACACTTTCTACATGTATCATTCAGTGCCATTGGCTATATTCTGTTGTGTGACCATTAATGATATCCTTTTACATATTATTCCACCACCGTTAACATCAGCTCAATGCCACCTAAACAAAACCTCTTCCCCTAATGGTAACCATTGGTCAAGTTTGGTGGTTTTTTAAAGTGGTTTTCTTGATATATTTACACACCATACACTTTCATAGTTAAATCACTTCTAATGCTCTCGCCTCCCACATTGCTTGCTCCATAATGCCTTTCACCCCACCCACCTCCATCCTGATAAATCATTGCATCAGCTATTGTCTCTTCATCTATTCTTTCTGTGCTTCATAAATTGGGAAACCTAACAGAAACAACAAAAAACCAAAATGCAACAGGAAGAATAAAATAATAATAAAAAGATAAACACAAACAGTAGAAAACAATAAAGGTCAATGGACAGACCTAGAACTCTTTGAGGGTTTTTCTGTTTTGGCTGTTGGTTTTTTACTTTTTAATTTTATTTTAGTTATTGGTTTTTCTTTTGTTATTGTTTCACTTTGCTTTGCTTTTGTTGTTGCATGTCTGTCTGAACAAGATAGGTGGGATGAATTATCCAGAGTATAGAGCAATGAGACCAATAGTTCGGGGGGGGGGGGGACACAGGAGAGGGGGAGGGGGAGAAAAGGAAAGGGGGTGCCAACAAACCCAGGGACAAGGGAAGAACAAGTGATCGAAAATTTATGGTAAGGAGGGCATAGGATGCTTTGGGGGGCATGGTCAAGGGCAATTTAACCGAGAGGAATTACCGAAACCCAAATGAAGGCTGAACATGATAATGGGACAAGAGGAAAGTAAAAGGAAATATAGGAAAGAACCAGGAGGCAAAGGACATTTATAGAAGTCTAAATACAGGCATGTATGTATGTAAATACATTTATATATAATGATAGAGGAATAGATCTATGTACATATATTTATTTATAAAGTATATGGCAGCAGATGGACATTGGGCCTCCACTCAAGTACTCGCTCAATGCACTTTGTTTTACTAACCCGGCACTCTCTGATGCTCACCTTCCTTTACAAGATTGCTGAAGACTAATGGGTACATAAGTAAATGTGCTGAAGAAAGCTGATGGTGTCCGGCTATCAAAAGATAAAGCACCTGGAGCCTTAAAGGCTCGAAGCTAAACAAGCAGCCATCTAGGTGCGAAGCAACAAAGCCTACATGGAAGAAGCACACCAGCCTGTGATGTGTCAATAAGGCCAGGTACCAGGCATCAAAGACCCCAAACACAAATCATATTGATGTGATTGAGGGGGAGGGTGGAGTGGAAACCCAAAGCCCATCTGTAGTTAATTGGACATCCCCTTTCTGAAGGATCACAAGGAAGAGACGAGTCAGTCAGGGTGCAGTATAGCACCAGTGAAACACACAACTTTCCTCTAGTTCTTTAATGCTCCCCCACCCCAACCCCTCCCACTATCATGACACCAATTCTATCTTACAAATCTGGCTAGACCAGCTTGCAACACAGGGAACCCAGGACAGATAAACCCCTCAGGACCAAGGGGGTGGGGGAAGTAACTGGGGACCTATCACAATGATTGACATATGGACTCCCCCAGGGGGATAGACAACAGAAAAATGGGTGAAGGGAGATAGTGGTCAGTGTAAGACATGAAAAAAAATTATAAATTATCAAGGATTCATGGGGGAAGGAGGGAAAAAATTAGGAGCTGATGTCAAGGGCTCCAGTAGAAAGAAAATGTTTTGAGAAGGATGAAGGAAACATATGTACAGATGTGCTTGACACCATCCATATGCATGGATTGTTATAAGAGCTGTAAGAGCCACCCATAAAATTTTTTAAGTATAAAAGAAAGACCACCAATTATATTTAAAAAGCCAGAGAAGAAATTCCTGTCATGGAACAAGCAAGAATTTTGGGAGGTCAACTGACCAAGTATTGTATTACGCCAGGATTCAATTCACCATAATCAAGTTTACAATAGCCTGTGGCCAGAGGGGATCTCCAGAGCCTTAATCTGACTAGATACTCTGCAGATGGATTTTGGGACCTGACTCTCCTCGTTCACCTTCTACAAATTAGCTGTTCACAATATAAGCTCTAATATAATTTCCTTCATTATATTTGGATTTTGTTATTCTCACCTTTGGATAAAACAGGCTGGTGTGCTTCTTCAATCTGGACTTGGTTGATGCTTCACTTAGATGTCTGCTTGTTTGAATATAAGTCTTTAAGACCCCAGATGCTATTCTAATTGCTCTCCCAGCACCATTTACTTTCTTCACCAACCATACGTTTCTGTAGCACCCTTATCTTCAGTGATCTCTTCATGAGGCGAGTGTCGAGCCAGGGCCAAGCCACAGTATTTTCTTTCTTTGCCATGTTATTTTCAATGACCTCATATACATGTGAAAGTTGGCCATTAAAGCCACGAAGAATGAATGCGTTTGAATTATGTATTGTTGAAGAATGTTGAATGTACCATGTATTGTCCAAAAAACAAACAAATCTATCTTGGAAGCAGTACAGACCAAACACTCCTTGGAAGCAAAGATATCTGGGCTTTGTCTCATATGCTTTGCACATGTTCTCAGAAGAGACCAGTCCGTGGCGAAGGACATCGTGTTTATTAAAGTGGAGGAGCAGTGAAAAAGAGCAAGGCTTTCGGGAATCTGGATTGGCACAGTAGCTGCAAAAATGGACTCAAACATAACTGTTGTGAGGCCGTTTTAGGACTGGGCAGTGTTTCATTCTGTTTGACACAGGGCTGCCATGAATCTAAACGGACTCCACAGCATCAAACAACAATATGATCCATGTCAAATATCTGATGAATAAAAACTACGAATGTGTCCATTAATATGGATTTATCTAAAAGAGACCAAATGACCTGGAGTTTCCCTTCATCCTGCATTCTTCCCGAACGCTTCTTATCTCCCCCACCTCCAAGCTTGCACAAGCTACTCTCTCTTTCTCTCTCTCTCTGATGAGTTTGTCATGGACAATGTTGGTGTTTCTCTCAGGTCTTCTGAGATCACTTCTTTTTTAGGGTCCCTGGTGTTGAAATATTTCCTGATAACAGCTTGATTCCACTCTTTCTCAGAGAACTGCTCGTGGGCTCCTGGGGAGTCACAGAAATTTACTCTTTGTATGATTTTGCCTTAGCAGCATTTCAGCTTCGATTTGCTTACACTCCTGTCTACTTCCTTCCCTACCTTATTGGTTCCCCTTGAGGACTTCCTTAATAAATCTCTTGCACACAAATCCTTATTACAGGGTTTCTCTCTGGTGGATCAGAAATCACTCAAAATGAAAACCATTCGGGTGAGAACCTCATAAAGGAATTTCCCATATCTGACCCTTGTAGGCCAAAAATGTAAACCTGCTGTGTAAAGGACACACCAACACAAACAAAGGTATGATTATAATATTTAAAACAAAATTTGTATTGAAATATTTCTTGTGATAAAATTAAGTTAGTATAGGCTTAAACCAGCAAGTTCTACTGGAATAACTCTTTGTGGTGAGATTGCTTTATAGATTGAAGGGGTGAGAAACCCCACAACACAATGGCCCCCAATACCTCATCTCTTTTATGATCAAAATTGAATATGCATTAAGCGCCTGTTATGTGTGTTAAGCTGATTTGCATGCTGACCCTACTTCTCATGTCTATTTAAGAAGGATTTTGCCTGGAAGTGTTTTTGAAGGCCATTGAAAGAAAGGCATCTTGATTGCACAGTATGTTCAGAGAGAGGGGACAAAGAGATTCAGATAGAGCAATATTCACTGATCTCCTTGACCCTGAGGATGGTTAACTGCTCAGAAGTAGTGTCTCATCCAGTCGTGGAGAGTAGGTAACGTCCATGGGTGTTCTCAGGCGGCCATTGGAACCAACCCATGGGAAGCTTGGCCCCGAGAAAAGTAATTACTTTTCTCAGGAAATGCACGTTATTCCGTGGCCAATACATTTTCCCACACATGCGCATCCACCCAAACAACATGTACACGCACACATATACACACATCTTCTGATCATGGTGTCTTGGTTCTTCAGTGAGTCGTTTTGAGTCTATTTGTTACCAACTTTTCTGAGGACTCTGATCATTCTTAGCCCACAACCTGCTCCCCTTCCCCACTATACTATGAGGGTCTGTGTGGGGCAACCATTTTGTTTCATTGCCCAGTATTAATTTTTCTTTCTTTTAGGAATAACCCCTTTTTTACTATTGGGAAATAAATGGCATTATAATGCAATATTTATGAAAATCTGTAGATGTAGGAATCCAGAGTCCAGGATATGAAGCTGCTAATTTTGAACCCTGTTGATATATCTTACCAACTGATTGGCTTTGAGTAAGCTATGTACCCTCTCTAAATTTTAGTTTCCTCATTTTAAAATGAGGATAGGTACAGTGCTTGGCCTCCTGATCAATCTATGTGCCTGGCATGTGGTAAATGTGTGAATGTTAGCTATTGTCACCTTGCCCATTATATGGAGTGTCAGTATAAGGACATCATGCTTGGTAATGTGAAGGGCCAGCAAAAAAGATGAAAGCCTCAGTGAGATGGATTGACACCGTGGCTGCACTGATGGACTTTGGCATAGGAACCATTGTAAGGATGGCGTAGGACCATGCAGTGTTTCATTACATTGTGCATAGAGTTGCTATGGGTCATACCTGACTCGATGGCACCTAACACCAACAACAGCACATCCTGGCTATTCTAATGGGTAAGCGTGTGACCCACACTAGAAAAATCATATTTTCTCTTGACTCAAAGGCAGTGAATATGCTTGATTTTAGTATTCTATTGTATGCATATAGTTCATTTAGTTTATCCATTCATCTATTAATGGACAGTTGTTTCCATCTTTTGGCTATTGTAAAAGGTGCTGCAGGGAACACTGGTACAGGTTTCTATTTCTTCCTTTACTTGTACTGGATATACCTCTGATTGGAGGATTTTAATTCATGAACCAAGTGAAAAGACAATATACATGGAGCCAATTTTTCCCTGTAAAACTACCCATGAATGTTTACCTCTAGCTCGCTTGACAGCCCTGATCCTTGCCTTCCCAAGACCTAGCTTGTCAAGTTTTGCTTTAGGTTCTGTGAGCTGGCCCCCACCCAAAAAACACCTCCCGGTTGTGCCTAACTTATTCATAAATCTGTTCCTGCGGTTTGTAACCATAGCATTCCAACCGATTCAGAGGCCCTCAGTAACATGAGGATACAGCAGCATTTGTGTCTTTAAATGCTCTGAGCAACATGTGTGGGTGCACCCTGTCAGAAGGGAAGCTCAAAGGACCAGGACCCCTTTGCAGAACTCTAAAGCCTCACTCAAATAGCTGTGGCAGGTGACAGCGAGGGACCCCAAACCTGCTTCAACAAGAAATGAGCTGACCAGCCACATAGAAAATTTCCCCAAAACTTAATGGCATGAAACAATCATTTGTTTTGTACCTAAATTATATAGGTGGGAAATTCAGGCTGGCTTATCTAAACTCCAGATATTCGGGTCCTTCATTGGAAGACTTAAAGGAATTACTGAGGAATTTGTTCACTCACAAGTTGTTTGATATGGGCCACTGTCATCAACTGAAACTTATATGTGGCTTGAGCTTCTTTATAACAAGGACACTGGGTTCTAAGGACCAGTGTACAGAAACAGATGAACAGTGTACAGAAAGAGATGAACAGTGTACAGAAACAGATGAACAGTGTACAGAAAAGGTGAACGTCATATCACCTTTTGCAACCTAAATAGGAAGTCAGACAATACCATGTCTTTCACATTCTATTTATGTCCAAGTTTAAGGGGAGAGAAAATGGATGTCGCCTTTTGATGGTATACTGGCAACATTCTAGAAAAGTGTGTGGAATCAAAATATGTCCTGGTCACTCTTGGAAAGTACAATTTGTCACAGGTACATTCCTTGGGATAAATGAAGAAATGGTTAGGTTTGGAATCCGGTGGCAACAGTCATGCACTCCACTACTAATCCAGTAGTCAGCAGTTTAAACCCACTAGCTGCTCCAGGGACGAAAGATGGGGCAGTGTGCCTCCATAGAGGTTTACAGTCTTGTAAACCATATGGGAAAGCTCTCCAATATCCCATAGGGTCACTAGGAGTCAGAAATTATTCCACTGCATTGGGGGATTTTAAAATTTTAATTTAGCCATTTATATAATTCTTGTTGTTCGCTACCCTCAGGTCCACTCCAACTCAGGCAAGACCCATATGTCAACATGGTTTTCTAGGCAGTGAACTTTAGAGAGCAGATAGCCTCTGGGTGAATTCAAACCATCAACCTTCTAGCTAGTGGTCCAAGAATATAAAATGAAAATATATCTGGACTGAAAAGTAAACATTGTATGGAAGGAAATACCCATTTCTTATCTTAGGCCATGAAGACTACATTCTACATTTTACTTTGGCGAGAAGTGACTTGAAAGTAGAGTCTTAAAAATCTCATGAGTGGCCTTCCAGGGTACAACTATTAGTTTCTCTCTATCTGGAGGAAAGATGAATGATGAAAATCAAAGAAGAATGGGAACAATTACTCCAATAGACTAGTAGGCCCCGCAAACATCAGTCTCCACCATCTAGAGATCCAAAGAACTAGGTGGAGCTTGGCCATCACTATGAATTGCTCTGCAAGGGATCACAATATGGGTGGATCATGCGGGTGGTACAAAAAGTTGTGCTGCCTTCTCATATCAATAATGTCAAAGATGAACTAGTTGTTTGCTTATGATTCCATTTTTTGCCCTGGTGAAGACACTTCCCATGCCTTGCTCATGTTGCTTGAGCACTCCCCATTCCTATGCTTGTTGATACTATTGCTTTCTTCACCAGTATATCTGACTCTGGGGGTCAACAAAAGTCTTCAAGCAAAACGCTCTGCTCCCCTCCCCCAATTTGCTCTGTTAATTCCCAAGATAGAGCAGATGTCCCAGGGGACTCATTTCTCCAGATGCAGCCCTCACCTAATAGGAGTGGATGTGTGGACCTCTATGGGATGAGACTAAAGTGTATTTTACACTATCCCAGGGGTCCCCAGAACTTTGAACTTCCTTCTTTTTCCTACGTCTTTTCCTCACTCCCCTGCCAGTGCTTCTTGCCATCATCTTCAAATAAGCTAGTCATTCAAATTCCCATCAGAGGCTCAGTCTCTGGAGGATGCTAAACGAAATGTCCCACCCACAGTTTACAGAGGAAAGGGACTCAAAAGCAAGCAAATTTGGATGTCCTCCCCTCTCCCTCTCTTGAAAGTCTGTTCCCAACTGACATGAGGATCACTCCCCTAAAAGTGACCTTCAAGATGCACACATAGAGAGAATGGTGCCTGGTTCATGGGCACCCGTTAAGCTTTCTACCAGGCTGCCTGGATGCCCTGGCCATCAAACAGGATGGCCTGAAAGCCTGAGCCTGCAACTGTCCTGGTGCTTGTCCCTCCATCAGTACTTGTCCTTCTGTGATTGACTAGCTTCACTCAGCATAATGGTTTCCAGATCCCTCCATGTGACGAGGTGTGTCAGGTTTCATCATGTTTTCAGGGATGCAAAGCATTCCAGTGTGTGTATATACCATTGTATGGTATTTCTTTTGCCATCTGTTTTAGGAAGTGACATATCACTTTCCACCATGAGTGTATATATTTACAAGTCCACAGCAGTGCATACGAGTTCCAATAGCTCCACACCCTCTCCAGCACCTTTAGTTCTGTTTTCCCCATTGGAATACGGTTGTGGGTGCTAGATGGCATCTCAGCACTGTTTTGATATGTATTTCTTGGATAAATAGCATTTCCTCATGTGATGGTTAGCCATTCGGGTGTCATCCTTTGTGAATTGTCTATTCAGGTCCTTTGTCCACCTTTTAAGAGAGTTATTTGTTTGTTTCTTCTTAGGGCTTGCAATATTCTGTAGATTATAGTAATTCGTTCTTTGTTAAGCCATTGTTGAATATTTTTCCCATTCCATGGGCTGTTTTATACTTTTGATGAAATCCTTTGATGTGCATGAACATTTTATCTTTGATATGTCCCAGTCATCTATTTTACCTTCCGTTGTTTGTGCTTCCTTTGTTATATCGGGTAGCCCATGTACGCCCTGTAGTAGGGCCCTTAGATTGGTACCAATGTTCTCTAATCCACCTTGAGTTCATTTTTGTACATGGATTGAGGTGTGTGTCTTGTTTCATTTTTCTGTAGATGAATATCCAGGTTTTCCAGCACCATTTGTTGAAGAGGATATCCCTTTTCCATTTAGTGATTATTGGGCTTGTATCGAAAATCAATTGACTGTATGCAGATGTTTTTATTTCTGGGTTTCCTGTCTTGTACCACTGGTGTACATATCTATGATTGTACCAGTACCAGTCTGCTTTGACAACAGTGGCTGCGTATAGGTTTTGAGGTCAGGCAATGCAAGACCATCTGCTTTGTTCTTTGTGAGAAGTCCTTTGCTTACCCTGGACTACCCACATGAAGTTGGAAATTAGTTTTTCCGTATTTTTAAAATAATGATGTTGGGATCTGGATTAGGATTGCACTGAATGTGTAGGTTGCTTTAGTTGGTTTGAGCATTTTCACAATGTTGAGTCTCCTTATCCATGAACACAAAGTATCCGTCCGTTTCTGTAGATCTCTTTTTGTTCTTTATGTTAATGTTCTGTAGTTTTCTTTGTACATGTCGTTTGTTTCTCTTGGTGGGTTTATTGCGAGGTATTTCTACCTTTGTGTGGCTTCTGTGAATGTGTTATTTTCTGAATATCTTTTTCAAATCCCTCATCACTAGTATATTGAAATCCAACTGATTTCTGCTTGTTAAATTTTTATCCTGGCATGTTACAATTCTTCATTTTTTCCAACAATCCTATTGTGTAGATTTTGTGGTTCTCACTCTATAAAATCATACCATCTGAAGTAGCGAGAGTTTCACTTTATCTTTACACAATTGTACTTTCTTAATTTCTTGTTTTCTTATGGTTCTAACTAGGAACCTAGCACAATATTGTATAAGAGTGGCATTAAGGGGTATCTTTGTCAAAGTCCCGTTTTCAATGGGAAAATTTTCAGCTTTTCCCTACTGAGTGTGATATTGGCTATTGATTTTTCATATATAGCCTTTATTATGTTGAAGAATTTCCCTTCTATTCCTATTTTATTAAGTGATTTTTATTGGGAAGGGATGTTTGGATATTGTCAAATACTTTCCCTGCATTCACTGATATTATCATGTGATTCTTGTCCATTATCTTGTGTATGTGGTAGATTACATTAATTGTTGTTCTATTGTTGAACATCCTTGCACCCTGGTATAAATCCCACTCGGGAAGGATGTATTGTTTTTTTGATTCTGTTACTGGATTGTATTGACCAGGACTTTTATAAGAATATTTACAACTATGTTCATGAGGGATATTGGTCTCTAGATGTCTATCTTTATGGAGTCTCTTCCATTTCTAGATAATGGAATAGTTTGTGTCAAATTGGTGACATCTCTTTCCTGAATACTTGGTAGAATTCTCCTGTCAAGCCAGCTGGTCTTAGGTCTTGTTTGGTTGGGAGTTTCTTGATGACTTTGTGTATTTCTTCTTTTGCTATGGGTCTGGTCAAGTTTTTAATATCCATCTGCATTAATTTGGGTAGAGGGTGAATTTCTAAGTATTTGTTCATGCCACTGAGATTATCAAACTTTTTGGAATATAGTTTTTCATCAGATTGTGTATTATTCTTTTTATTTCATTTGGATCTGTTGTGATGCCACCCATTTCATCTCTAATTCTAGATATTTTTATCTGCTCTTTATTTTCTTTTATTCAGTTTGCAATCAGTTTGTCAATTTTGTTGATCCTTTCAAAGAACCAACTTCTTGTTTTGTTGATTTTCCCCCCTTGTTTTTCTTTTTTCCAGCTTATTTACTTATGCTCTAATTTTTATGATTTCATTTATTCTGTTATTTAAAGGTTTATGCTGTTGACTCTGTTCTAATTGTTAGAGATGGTGTGTTAAAGTGTTGAAATTGATTTTGTCTTATTTTTTATATGTGCATTAATTGCTATAAACTGACTTCTAATGACTACTTTTGCTGTGTCTCATACGTTTTTGTATGCTTTGTTATCATTCTCATTAGTTTCTAAGAACCTCCTAATTTCATCTGTTATTTAGGCTAATACCCAGTCTTTTTGAGTATTGTGTTGAGTTTCCATGTGTTTTCCCTAATGTTTTTATTTTATATTCTTGGTCTCCATTTTTGTGGCACTGTGGTTTAAGAAGATGGTTTGAATGATCTCTATGTGTTTGCTTTTGTTATGGCTTGCTTTATGGCCTAGGGTCTATTTTATAATAAGGACCATGTGTGTTGGAAAGAACATGTATTTTTTTACTGTTGGTTCATATATTCGTAAATATCTTGGAGGTCAAGCTGTTTGATTAGGTTGTTTGGCTCTACTGGTTCTTTATTGATTTTCTTTCCTGTTGAAATATCTTTTATTGAGAGTGGTGTATGGAAATCACCTATTACTGTTGCCAATTTGGTGATTTCTCTTTTCATCTCTTTGAGGATTAGGTTGCTGTATTTGAGCATCTTTTGTTGGGCATGTATATGCTTATTATGGCTACATGTTCTTGGTCTGTTGATACTCTGATCATTATGTAGTGTCCATTAATGTGTCTCATGATGTCATTTATTTTGAAGTCTATTTTTTCATAGATTAATATAACTACTACTACCCTTTTTGGGGTTACCATTGGTTTGGTAAATTTTCATCATCCTCTGACTCTCAATCTGTTTTTGTCTGTGAGTTTGAGGTATATCTATTGACGGCAGCAGTTTGATGGATTTTGTTTCCTAATCTAGTCTACTGCTCTTTAACTTTTGATTGGTGCGTTTAGTCTATTGGTATCCAGTGTTATTAATTATAAATATAGGTTAGCTGCTGTCATGTTGTATTATTTATGTGTGGTATTTTTCTTCTTTGGGGGGGATGTACAAAGAGAGTTTATGCATATCTTGCTTCCCCTCTAGATCTGTATTGTTTTTCGGGGCTGTTTTCCGTGTGCTCACTTCTAGGAGGTGTTTACACACTTTGGTGGTCTCGTGTGTGCGGCAGTTGTTGATTTTCTGTCCATAGAGATCTCCTTAATATTTTTGTAATACTGGTTTTGTTTTTATGAATTCTCTAAATATTTCCTTGTTTGAAAATACACATATTTCTCCTTCATATTTAATGTATAGCTTTACTAGATATAGGATTCTTGATTGGAAAATTTTTCTTTCAAAGTTTGTAATATGTTGCTCAATGTTCTTTGTTCCTGCATGGTTTCTGAGAAGATATCTTGGTTTATTCTTATCTATTTACTTTTTGTAGGTTACTGGTTTTTTTCTGTAGCTGTTTTCACGATTCTTCCCTTTTCCTTGAAGATGGATAATTTCACTATTGTATGCCTTGATTCCCCCTCCCCCCAAGGTCTAACCTATGTGATGTTCTCTTTGATTCCTTGATGGTTATTATCTCCTCTTTTTTAAAAAAAATAAATCATTTTATTGGGGCTCATGAAACTCTTATCACAATTCATACATACATCAATTGAGCAAAGCACACTTATACATTCATTTCCCTCATCATTCTCAAAATTTGCCTTCCACTTGGGTTCCTGGAATCAGCTCATTTTCCTTTTTTCTCTCCCCCTCCCTCCCCGCACCTCTGTCCCTCATGAACCCTTAATAATTTATAAATTATTATTTTATCTTATTGTACACTGCCCGGCGTCTCCCCTCACCCACTTTCCTGTTGCCCATCCCCCAGAGAGGGGGTTACATGTAGATCCCCGAGACTGGTTCTCCTTTTCTACATCCCCTTCCCTCCCGATGTTGCCATTCTCACTGCTGGTCCTGAGGGGTTCATCTGTCCTAGATTCCCTGTGTTTCCAGATCCCTACTGCACCGCTGTGCATCCTCTGGTCTAACCAGATTCAAAAGGTAGAATTTGGATCATGATAATTGGGGGTGAGGAAGCATTCAAGAACTAGAGGAAGGTTTTGAGTTTCATTGTTGCTACACTGAACCCTGAGTGACTCATCTCCTCCCCACTACCCCTCTGCAAGGGATGTCCAGCTGTCTACAGATGGGGCTTCTAATCAATGGGAGGTTGGGAGAAGTGAAGTCCTGGCACCAACAGGTCTTGGGCCTCTTAGAACAGGAGCTGCAGAAACGCTCACTGGTATACTGAGTTCTGGGTTCCCTGGGGCAAGGGAGTGTAGGGGAGTTTTGTTTTTGTTTTTTTACCAAAAAAAAAAAGGAACAGAAAGGAAAAAAATTCTTGAAGCACTTGAAATTCATATGTCAAGTCTGATTTCCCATGGCTCAGGTCCCTCCCTACCTATTAGATTCTGGCTGAGACTGGCTGAATCTGATAGAAGGTTCTAACTGATGCCCATACTTCCCCTGCATTTCTATAGAATTTTCTTCAACCTCACATGTTATCTTAGCAGGAATAATTTAATGTACCCAATTGTTAACTCTCTCACAGAAAGGACAGTCAGATCAAAGGTACCACAGAGTAGCAACTGGATGGAACAGCTATTACTTCTATGATTAGGGGAAGAAAGGGAGAAGGTTAAAACTATTAAAATTAGAAGCATGGACAAGGGACCCAGGGAGCTGAAATTATAACCCCTTAAAAGGTGCCCTGGCTATGTTGGGTTGCTGTCTTCAAGCAGGTACAGTGAGGCTAGATCTACAAATTTTATTAAAACTGGACACTGCTCTAGTGAAAGGAACTGCCACTACTGGGGTGAAGAAACAAGGTTAGCAGTTGTGGTCAAGAAGTAATCAGGAAATCTGTCTCGGGTGAGGCTCATGTGAATGGTGAGCCAACTGAAAGGAGCAAAAGTCCCTTGTGCTCCAGTCTTGCCATCTCTCAGTCATGTGCCTGTATTGTCAGATCCTAGAAGGGAGTAGCTGGTCAGTGAGACGTGACGTTTTTATCTTCCCAGCCCAAGAATCAATTTTGGACAGAGCAAAGTCCAAAGAAGTGGCCTTGGAGCTGAGAGAGGGTATCTTAATTACTGTATTTGTAAACAAATTCCCAAGTACAATCTTTATTTTCCAATCTATCCTCTATCCTAACCAACCAATGAATCAACTGCATCACAGTACCATGGGTGAACCAATTAAATATCAATAAAGGCCAATGAAGGATTGGTAAGTAGTTCTAATGGGGAAAAGTTAGGCATCCCTGGCCTTCTGCATCTTGGAGCCCAGATTAATGAAACCATGTTGGATGTGAAAGAAGGTCCACTCTAGTGGCCTGTGTCCTACTTGTGTTATGAGTGGAGAAATTGGAGAGATCGATTTTGCCAAACAGCCCTTTATGTTATATTAGCCTAAACTCAACGACGGAATGTTGTTGGATCTGTGGGGTTATTTTTACATTGAATTGCAAAATCGTTACTCGTTGTAAGAGCCCTATACTTATAAGACGTTAACTTGTATTTGCACATAGTTACATAACAATTTTGGAGTCCCTGTTGGACAAGCAGTTATTTACGCAACTACTCACCCAAAAGTTAGTGGTTCAAACCAACTTAGCGATGTCTGAAGGGAAAAGCTTAGCAAGATACTTTTGAAAGTTCACAGCCTTGAATACCCCATGGAGTGAAGTTCCACCCTGCAGCACATGAGGTCATCATGATTCAGAATAATTCAATAACAACCAGCATAAGTAATGGTTTTATCATAATAAAAATAAATCAACACTGAGGTCCACAAGAAGTTTTTCCCTTTAAAATGGGTCCATGAATTACTCACTTTGGTGGAAAGGAAAGTGGTGACTATTGTTCAGGAAGTATTATAAAACCCATCACAAGGTTCCCTACCTGGAAAGTGTAACGTTAGTATAGCCATGAACATATGGGAAGCAAAGATAGCAAGGGGAATTTGGGGTGTGCTGATAACTTGAAATGATAGGAAGGGCAGAGATGGTGAGAGCAACTAGTGGATAACTCATTAAAGAACAGTAGACGTTGAAGTGTTCGATACCATTCAGGATGATCCTATGAAAAATGTTGCTGCTGATTAATCTGTCAGCTGTATGATCATGCTAAGGGAATGGAGGAAAAGATGAGGGACTATCAGAATTGAGAGATGATATGCATTTGAGTTGAACGTGAAATGATGAAGACTTGGCGCATGGTCAAGGCAGACTGAGGAACTGGCAGAGCAAAGGGAGGCAACGGACTGAGTCAGAATGTGAAGTGGAACATGGGGATGCAGAAAGGCTGCAAGGCCTGGTCTCTCTAAGGCTGTAATTCCAGGTAAAGGATTTGGGAATCTATTCTGCAGTAAACCCAGAAGCATTCTGCAGTTTTATGAGGGAGGAAAAAATGAAAATTTTTTGTCATCAATGCTTGTCCTTCCATAGAGAAACATGAGTCTCAAGGACACGGAGGATCTCCCCAACATTACAATGCAATTTAAAATGCTGTAAAGATGCTGCACCTCTATCCTGACTTCTTGTCTTCCAGGAGGCATCAATTCTACTTCTGTTTTGCAGGGGGATTAGAGGAAAAAGCGGGGTTAAAATTGTGTGTGCAGCTTAAGTACCAGGCAAATGTCTAATTTGTATAGCTCTCTAGCAGTCAGGGATAGCCAAGTGGACTACCAGGCCACCAGAGGAAATAATCCACCCCTCTCCAGACTCTGTTCTTGCTAAAATGGGAACTGGAGGTTTTCCCAAGCCCTGTGAAATGTAGAGCCACACAGCCTTCCCTACGGTCCCATTAGCACTTTCTCTGAAAAAGCCACACAGTGCCTGCCCTGCAAATTATATCTCATTTCTTTAAAAAAATGTTTGTGGAAGGGGATAGGGTAGAGGGAGGGAATCAGGGAAGGGGTACAAAGATGGATAAATAGATAAAATAAATGGGTTTGGTGCATGCCTTTTGACCATTTTGCTTCGGTCTATTGATTTGGATTTTCCTCCTTATCCTGGGAGTAATCAATTTTTCGGTAGATGGACAGAATACAATTATATCAAGCAAGCTCTTCAAATGGCTTGTCATTAATTTGCCTTTTACTGGTCCTCGTTCTCTCGGAGTATGCTAGTAACAATGGTATTTAGTTTTCTCCAAACACTATTGGAGCTACACTCTGGGGATTTTCTGGGGCTGATTGGCGAGGGGCAGGGCATGTGAGACCTGGGAGGGGGCAAAAGAGCTGGTGCAGACTAATGAAGACACTGTGTTTGCTCATCTTTACAGTCACTTATTACCACTAATTGGTAGGGACAGTTCAAATAAGCACAGATAAGCAAGAGCGTGACATGGTTTTAAAGAGGCCTCCCTGATACCCAGCACTCCTGTTGCAGGCTGACTGATACTGAAAACCAAAGCCTCCCCAGAACAGAGGCTTTGTCAAGACCCCCACACATAATCAGGAGTCAAGAAATTGGGCTTGGTAAGTCCTTGCAAAGAGCTACAGACAGACTTGCAGCTGCTAAGAGACTTCAGCAGCCAACAGCTGTTGGAACAGGAGGATTCTGCGCTTAGCTGTAAATGGATTTGAAGATATATTCAAATTTAATTTTCAGGACATAGTTTCTTTTAAACTGTCCAATGGTTTAAAAGAACATTAATTTGTGCATTAAAATATTTATAACCCCACATACTTCTTAGGGTTTTACCACATTACCCAATGACTATATTCTTCATAAGAAAACACATTACTTTCTTCTCCAGCCTGTTAAATACATATGAGAGAAGGTACAACACCCATTCCACATTATGGAAAATGTTTGAAAATTCTTTACTTGTGCTTGATATTGAGATTATGTTATATTGAAGATGTATGAAAAGGTAGGTGTGGTATCTGACCTGTCAATCAGGTTGCTAGTGCTTTCTTGGGGTATGGCCTTCTCATAAGAGAACCTCCTTTTCACTCTGCCACTCCACCGTCCTTCTTGCAGGGACTCCGGTGGCCAGTCCATGTTTTCAGTGACTTCAGATTCACAGAACTCTGCACCACTAGTCTGTGCCCTCCCTGCAGTCTGCATCATGTCATGTGGCTGTGATGGACGTGAGTGGGACTGGGCTGGGATGCTTTCTTGATATAGATTATTTCTTGATATAGCGCTCTTTCTTTTACATATATGAGTGTCACTGGATTTGTTTCTCTAGTCCATCTGGCCTAATGCAATTACCCAAAGAGAGTGATCTTTTTGCTGTGAAACAAACTGCCTCAAGCAAAGTTTCAGATGCTTGCCATGCGACTGTTGCAGAGAACATGCACATCGGAGCCATAAGCAAGGTGTAGAACCCATAATTTTGAGGAGACTTGGTAAGACTCAGTGCAGTTGTAGGAAATATAAAACCTTCTCATTTAACTTATAATCCTATCTGATGATACATTACTATCATCTGAGAAAATTTATCATGAACGATGTTTTTGCTCAAAGCCATCATGACTTTACTATCTTATGACACGGAATTTTCACAATCTCATTTCACACAAATAAGCATTCTGTTCCCAAATAATGTGTAAAAATAAATGATTTTATCTAGTAATAATTGTCAAGAACTTTGAGGCTATATATTCTGGGCTATGTGCACAATAGATGCTGTGAGTTGGGGAGATGATGATGACAAGCATCGTTGTCTAGCCCAGTTCATGGTTGTTGTCATGATTTATACTTTAAAAGTACACATGCAATCATCATCTCCACACATAGACGCTGACTCCAATGGAAAGTTGTACATGGTGGACCCTTTGGTAGGAAAGTATATATTCCTTTATGCCTAAAGACTAAAAACAGCACTATCTCCTCAGGACAGAGCCATAACCTGGACTTTACGTTTTTGCATGCATTTTCAAGAAGAATAATCAATGTTCCCTGGTGAAGAGAGCATACCTAAAAAAGAAATATAAGTTTATGAAATTCAAAAAAAGCTATTATTGCAAATTTTTGTATTTGTTTTGCGGTTTAAATGGTAATAACGAGCTAGTAAACCCGATCAGTGGATAAGCAGTCAAATGCTTTCCTGGAAAATTTTAGCCTGATCACTTAACAAGAAATTAGACTTGGGTTTCTCAGCCTAGAAAATAAATTATTTGCTGTGTGATACATTGCATTTTAGATTTCCTGTTATACATTAAGAATGCATTTGTTGTTCATTGATACCTTCCAAGAAACTCTAACATAGGAAAAACAATGTCCCTTCACTTTGACATAAATGCATTCTATTCTTTTCTTCCCATCTGGAAGTCATTTATTTTGCCCTGAGACATCTGCAGGGGCAACTGACATATAAGGGAAATGGGGAGCTGGCAAGTATGGCAAGACCTGGGGCCATCATCGGTCTTAGTGAGGCCTGGCTTTGTTGGTACCCAAAGGAAGACCTGCCTCCCTACTGGGGTGGTGAGTACAGTTTGGCCAATTAAGAAGCCAATTGAACAGGCTTTAAAAGCCATTGGGAAACAAAGGGATTTATGTTGCTGAAATGAAACCTTCGTTTTTGAGACCTAAAAGGAAAACTTTTGGCTTAGCTCTCTGTGGGATTTCTTTCTTAATGGGCCAAAGCAGGAAAATGTCCTTTTGCCGGCATGTATGTATGTATCTATATAGATGTCTAACAATGAAATAGTGTTGCTTAAAAATAATTTATATGATGGCCATTTTGGCTTCTTTACATTTTCATTAGCCAGGAGGAATCTTTGGTAATACAATTTGGGAGCAAGTGTCAGAAGCATGGGATTGGATGTTTAAGGGAGACAACAAACTTCTGTTGAAGCTGGTAGACTGCCTCTACTTTCATGAAGATCAAACATATACAATTATCCATGCCTCTCCGTGACAAGTTGCAAGCCCCAGGTGACAGAAGGTTAAGCACTGGCCTACTAACTGGAAATTGGCGGTTCCGTTCCAAGCCACCCAAAAGTGCCTTAGGAGAAAGACCTGGAAATTTCTGACACACATGGGGCCGACTGAGTAGGAGTTGACTTAGGGACAACCAGTTTTTGTCACAGGCTAGACCAGGGGTTAGCAAACTTTTGAGATGGAAGAGATAATCTTGTCCCTCACAACAATTTAAACATTATTTGAGAACCATAAATATATTTTTACAAACAAATGAAATCACCATTATCTGAATAAGATCCTTTATAATTTTTCAATTTTCCTTCACAGCCTCATGTCTGTGCTGAAAGCCTGTGATCCCTGATATGGAAGGAAGAGCATGGGGAGTTGGTTGCCCCTATCCTCCCTCAATATCTCTCACCTCCTAGGCTGAAATGTCATAATTGAGTTTGTTTGTTTGCTTTTACTTTAGTAAGCCTTAAACAGGCCAAAGACAAGACAAAAACAGACCAATTGGACGGGATTAAACATAAGCATAAGGCAGAATGGCATCCGAGGACTCACCTACTCAGCTCCCTGCCATGGAGGGAATGCCGACTCATAGCGACTCTGTAGGACAGGGAAACTGTTGGCTTCTAAGCCTGTAACTCTTTATGGGATTAGAAAGCCCTGTCTTTCTCCTGTGGAACAGCTTGTGGTTTTGTACTGCACACCTTCTGGACCACAGCCCAACATGTAACCACTATACCACCAGGACTCCTTAAGTACGCATAGACAGACATTATTTAAATGGGCCACGGAACACAAAGGAAACGGTCACAAAACCATGATTGAGGTCGGATCAACACATCACAGCCACGAGCAAGACAAAAGAAGCGGAAAAGGGATCACAACCTGGACAGTTACACCATTTCAGATAAAAATAAAGTCCACAAGGCCAGCTCAGGGCCATTGGACCACCTTAATCGAGGCATCCTAGTATCCTAATTTCACCACGGGAAGAGTCTGGAGTTCTTGAGGGGGAGGGTAAAGCGACTGCCTCCTCCTGGTTCCCCACCCTCCACCCCCACCCTGCCCCCAAAGTCACACCAAACCCACTTTGCCTGAGGGCAAAGCTTTTTCATATTGCTGGTCAATGTCCAGAAAGAACTGAATAGCTGATGCGTGCCTGGATAGGAGTGGGGAAGCCAGGGCTGAACACCCCCACAGGACCGAAAACAAGCCAGAACGGAGGGCCCCAAATAGGACAGCTGCTACCAGGAAGTGAGACCAGATGCTCTGGGTACAAGGGAAAGTGCCGGAAATCAACCAGCAACTCTTGAAGTGGCCAGACCGCATCTGCTGATTGCCACACAGTCTGGCCATGCTTCACCGCCCCTTTAAAACCCTGCATCCCCGGCTGTTGGGCATAAGTTCTCTGGTCCCTGTTTTGCTACCTAACAGTTCCTAGGCTTCTAGCTCTGAGGCCCAAGGATCCAGTGCACTTCATTCCTTCACAGTATGTCAGTCTTGGCGCTGCTCCTCTGTTCTGTCTCCTGCTCTCCTTGCCCCTGGTCTTGGCCTGGCTCCTTTGTTCGTTTCATGATCTCCTTCGTACAGCCTCTGGTACCTGTGATCGCGGCCTCCACCACTTCAGACTGAGATCTCAAATGTGTTCCACTTCCAATGGTCCTAGGACTTCTCTCTCCTCTTGCTGAGACAGCTCATCTTTATAGTCAGAGAGCGGCAATGAAAACTGACCCCACACACTGTTTTGGTGGTCTCACCTGATCATTTGGTGAAATTTCACTCTACCATTCCCTGCCAGGGGAGAATTCTTGAGGTTGCTAAGAATTGACTTGGCTTCTCTGGTAATCTCAACAGCTTGGCAGGAAGGGGCACAGGGAAAGCATGAGAACACTATTTGGGACTGAAGATTTGTAAAGGAACTCCAAAGATTACCTGGACCTGTTCCATAACTTTATTAAAATCCTGCTCTACTGAAAGTCCAAAGTAAGTATTGGAATGGCTGAGGAGAAGAGCAAAGTGTGACATAGGAATTGTTCCAAATAAAGTTTAATCCTTATACAATCAAGGGGAGGATCAGCAACGGAGAGAGACTGTTGGAGAATACAGAAAGAATGCAGAAAAGGTGGTGGGGCCGGGAAATAAAGGGAAGCCACAGAAGCGGATGTAATTCTCCACAGAGTCAAAAGCTAAAACTCCACACTGGGATGAACAGGAAGGACCAAGCTCTTGGAATACATACATCGAATGCAATGAGATCATTGTTCTTTGTATTCGTAGTTGAATCTCTGTGCTTGCAACCTGGAGCTGCTTCTATAGGAAGGTGCTGAATGAGAAGCCACGTCCATACAGGTGGCCTACAAATGTGGAAGGCAGGGGAGGAAGGTGATGGCCATGGCTGGAATGGAAGATTCGGAGGCACCCTTCTCAGTTTACCAGATCCGAGGGAGGATGGAGAATCAGGGGTGAAGGTGAAAAACAGACTGAAACAGGGCAAGGGAGAAAAAAGTAGAGGCAAGTAGACCAGAGACAGATGCGAGAGTGGTTCCTTTGTACGACTGAGTGTCACTGGAGCTCAGAGAAGCTCCTGGAATCAGACCTTCTTAGTGAAACGTTTAAGCTGTTTTATACAGATATTACTGCTGAGACTGAGAATGGGCCTCATCTTGTGAAACACATTTTGCCTTTTGGACTACCGTCCCCAGAGTCCCTTGCACCTCACATCACCTGTAGAAACAGCGTGTTGAACTGAAATTCCCAGAATCATCCATGTTCCACTGGAGCCTTACATCCCCCTTCACATGTGCACAGGAAGCCATGTTCTCTTTCATCTCTGGCTTTTAGTTCATTGATCCCTTTGGGAGGAGAATGAGAATCTGCAGTGTTGCCTCTGTGTCCAACCCCAGTAATTCATTCTCATTAAAAGGCAAGAAGCTAATTCTGTAACAGATTTTGGCCAACCAGCCACGGGAAACAGGAGTGCTTTTCTCCTGCAAGGGATCACACCAAAACATTGCCCAAGCAAGGAGACAAAACAATAACTCAGTGTCTGACTGCCTTTGGTAAACATCTAGGAGTCACAGAGATAAGAAAACATTTGTTAAAGAATTTTTCTTCCCCTTCTTTCCTTTATCTTTTGGTCTGATTTCTCTCTGCCGATTGTCTAAGATGGTACAAATATAAAGCCAGGCCAGATAGGATCTGGAAGATAAAGGAGAGAGCATTTGGAGTACTCCAAATTCTGGAGATCTAATCTAAATAGCTATAGGGCTCAGTAAGGGAGAGAGGGAACCACTTCCATCTTGAAGATGATACAGAAAGGATCTGCATGTAGGCCTTCAGTTCTGGGATTCAGCATTTGATCACCACAAGTTGGGATTCTGTCTTTCCATGTCCCTGGAGATAGGGTGATTCCCTTCAGAAAGCCCTCTCATATTGTTAGAAGGAGACAACATAACTCTCCTGGAAACAACTCTTTAAATTCTAGGTAGGATAGGAGGCTAACTGGCAGGCTCAGGTGATAAATGGTAGCATGCATCTTGAAATTAGTTTTGTGTCTGGGTGGTTGAGGTTTTTTCTGTTTGTTCTCACTCTCACTCTCAATTTCTTCTTCAAAAACCAGGTTTCTGTTTCCATGACCATGTTCTGAATTATACTGTCCTTCTGTACTTTTGCCCTATGTTGAAAATGTGCCTAGATTATTTCTTCAGTGCTTCTATCCTTTAATGCTTGGGTGGAATGTAAGAGATGTAGAATGTAGTTGAAATGGGAAAAACTTCCGAAGGCTCCTTGTGTAAAAACCAAGCTTGCTAAACTATATGGTGCCTACTTGGTCCGCCATGAGGTAGAAGGGCTTCCATGTTGGAGGTATTTTCTAACATTTGATTAGAATTTCATTGTTTCTTTTTCTTCCCTTGATTAAGAAACCACTTTTTGTTATTTTAAACAAAAGTGTACCCTTTTAAAGCATACACTATTTTTTTTATTGGTATAACAATGTCTTCTAAAGCAAAAACATGCATAAAAGCATAAATTTAACCTTCAAGAGGGTAGTTCCTTCTTCACGAACTCATCTTTGATTTTCTAACAGGAGTGAAATTGCTTCAATAAAATGATTCATTAACAGATAGAGAAGCACAATCTTTATCAGTAACTTAAATTAGGTATTACAGAATATGTCTGATTTAAGCTAATTAATAATCAATTTATCTGATTCTTCAAAAGTTTTACTACTCTTAACAAGGCTGTTTTTTAAGAGTCTTAATATTAACAAAGAATTGGTTTTCTTGCCATTGAAATAACACACTTTCTTTGATTGCTGTTTAAAGGTTTAATTTGTTCTTGTATAGCCTGGCTGCCAGGACAAGGGTGGGGCTTGGCTCACCAAACCATGTGGTCTTGAAAATACTGGATTTTATTAGTGGCTTATAACTTTAATCCCTGGCTTCTTTCTTTTAAACCTATCTATTTAATATTTGTCTTTTTGTTTTTCGACTTTAATTCATTTTCAAATTTACATGCCTTACATTATTATTCCTTGGGTTAAAATGTGTATCATACTCAACTAGTAATGTGGAGCATTTTAGGGTGGTGACCCTGACAGAAAGTATGACAACCCTAAGAACCAAGGCGAAAGTTTTGGCATGGGCTGAAAAGCTAGAAAGAAGATAAAATGTACAGTATAAGTTGGGGTTTTGTTTTGTTTTCAGGGTGGTTTTTTTAAGAAAGGAAAAAGTTTTGCCTTAAATTAGAATGTCTGTGTCAAAATATTTGTGGTGAGTTGTAGAATGTCACATCATTAAGGGTCCAGTAGGCACAATTGTACAGTGATAATAAGTAGAGTTACTGAGAGCATGAGAGATAGAAATGAAGTATTGAAATAAATGGGAGTCAGACACAATTCATGGTAGCATGCTCACCTCTGCCCCGCATGATGGTCCACGTGGAGGGAGAGAGCGAGAGATTTAATGCTAGTCCAGGCTCCTTTTATATTCTCTGGGGATATGCAAGCCCCCTAATTACAGGTGAGGTCATATGTCACTGGAAGGGGCTGTCCTATAAGCAATACAGCAATGAGAGGTGGGTGGTCCAGGGATACACACACAATAGGAAGGGGAGGAACCGGGGTCATACATGTGACAAGATGAGCGAACCCTAGGTTCAAGATGGCGGCCTAACCTTGATCATCCTTGGGCGGGTTTGATGTCTCTGGGGTCTCCTACAAGGAAACAGACAACTACTATCCTTATCAGAAGGGAGTGGGCCCTATTTGTTGTGGGATAAACAGTGGTGACTACTTGCTCTAGGTGGTTGATAGCTCTCAGGGAGAATAACCCCTGACCTACTTCTGATGACCTCCAAGTATAGTCATTCCCAAGCCGCTGTCTGGCATATATTTGGGGGAGACAGGTTGGGGGAAATCCTTCTGTATCCCACAGTAGAAGGTTTGAGAGGAAATGAAGTTTATTTACTTTTGGTTAGAAAACAAACACTGAAATATGTTGAAAGCTTTTATAATATTAGATAAATTCTGGTGGGTTTACTCATAAGCAGGAAGCCGGATGGTGAATCTTTCACTAAAAATGTATAGTACTTTCTACTAAAATAACAGTGTTATTTGTGTTTTGAGTTTTGTGTTTTAAGATATTTCATTGTGGCTAACTTTTTTTTCTTATAAACCGAATGTGGCTTTGCATTCATTCTGAAATTCCCATAACGTCTTTCATTTTAAAGAGATATCACTATAAATGAACTATGTTTATATCAAGTTTTTTCACTTACAACTAAGCTTCTTATTTGAAGACCTGAAAAACACAACAAAAATTCCTCCAAAATTCAAATAAACAAAACATTGGGTCTCCTGCTTAGTCTGAGGGGTAGGCAGGGGTGGTAACTTATTCTTTGTTGCCTGTGGCTTGTCACAAGGGGCCCAAGTTATTCTCAAGAATTTGGCCAGGATCCTGAATATTTGCTTAATTTATTAACGAGACTCTATTGGCTATGTAAATGACTACTATTTCAAATCTATCCTAGCCTATTCTTCAGTGTTTTATATTAGCATAAAAGCATCAATGTAGTATATCACTACACTTGAACTCTGCACCAAGTTCAACTATCTCCTAACCACACTATGATAGAAATCTGGAAAATTCAAATAACTTTCATGCGGTCAAAGAATATTGAGTACCTTCTCCACAGGGTACACAGTGAAGAAATCTAATGGTGTCTAAGTATCAAGAAGACTAGCACTCAGGATCTTAAAAGTTTGTCTTAAAAACAAGTGGTCATCTAAGAAAGTGTCAGTTAACCCAGGTGAAAGAAATGGTCCAGCTCAAGTGGGGTCATAGAATTGTTCATAAAATCCATGATAAATGAGAGGGTTATATTGGAGCTCAGCTTCTAAGCACTAAGTTTGTAAGAGGCCACAGAGAAAACCCCATTTCTTTTTAATTCTCCACCTGAATTAAGCCTTCATTAAATTATTTCTGCTCGTTAGCTGACAAAGTAGATTAGCCTGGCCTGCAGGCAGAGTGCACTAGAGAGCACAGAGACCAGTGTACTACCATCCTCCTAGTCCATGGAGGAGCAGTAGCCTTGATAGATGTCTCTAATAGACTGCAAGAAATCAAGGAGGAGTGCTGTGTTTGGCAGGGTTGTCTAGAGAAACAAAACCAGAACACTTATGATTTTATATATAGAAAAGTATAGATTTATATAAGCAAGACAGAATACAGCAGGTAATTAATGCAAACAGCAGTATAGAGTGTCCGGTCTAATTCATTTTTGTGGGATAGTTAATGTACCTACTGAAGGTCCTTCCTACTCATGCCAGCCACTCATCCAAGGTCAAGGAAGTAGACAGCAAAGTGGCTTGCAGGAGGTGCAGAGTCTACCCTTAGGCAGCAGACATGGGCAAGGTAGGGCGGCACCTGCACAGCAAAGTAGGTCACCATGGAACCTCAAGACATAGCAATGTATGGCATGGTGACATGACACACCCTGATCTATGGGTTAGCTTGACCCGCAGATAGCGCAGCACACGTTTGGGGCTGAGCAACTGATTCAGGCAGCAGCACACTGGTCAGATCACCAAGGATAGAGAGAAGGAAGCTGGCCTCAGAGTCTATTCATCTTGATTGCCCTCCAACCAAGCTTCAACATCTTTGACAGGGAGCATGCTCCTCTGGTGGCCGTGTTGGCACTAAAAGCATAACCATCACAAGTGGCTTGCCTACAAAAAGTAAATGTAAGAGTCTTCTTCAGAACTAAGACATGTAAATTTTAAAAATTACCTTTTTCACCCTTTCTCATCCAACCTGTCATAACAACAAAACCCTCTTTCTGACTGCCATTACTACAAAACTTATCATTAAGAATTTTTGAAGGAAAAAATATGTTTAATGATATGTACTGTTGGCCCAGTATTGCTTTTTTAGCAGACATAACATCAACGTGGTGTCAATCAGTTTCCCCTCTGTTTTCTTTTGTCTCATTGCTAGAATTGTGGGCTCAGGTGATTAAAACTGTCTACACTTAGGACATCACTTCTTTTGTTTCTCTATTACAGAAGGCCCTATCTCCCGAATCCCACACATTTACACTCTACACTCCTGAAATCAAGACCAAAAACCATGAACAAGCCTTTGACTGTGAATGACTTACAGCTTCTTTTCAGGGAAGACGGCCTCAGGTGGAGCAGCTCTTCACCTGAAGAGGGGGTTTCCCTTCATCATGAGCCAATCAGGATAAATGTCTACTCGTGTTTGTAGGGGGGTGCACTGCCTCCTAAATGTAGGAAGTAGCTGCAGGAGAGACCTCTGCCGCCAATCCTATAAAGAATTGTGGGTATGAGATATCTCCATGGGGAGTGAAACAGAATAGGGGAGCAAAAGTAGAGAAAGCTGGATCTGTGTATAGAGAAAGCTGGAGTGTGGTCCCCTTGTATAACCTGCAGAGGTGAGTGTGGTTCCCTTGTATAACCTGCAGAGGTGAGTGTGGTTCCCTTGTATAACTTGCAGAGGTGAGTGTGGTTCCCTTGTATAACCTGCAGAGGTGAGTGTGGTTCCCTTGTATAACTTGCAGAGGTGAGTGTGGTTCCCTTGTATAACCTGCAGAGGTGAGTGTGGTTCCCTTGTATAACTTGCAGAGCTGAGTGTGGTTCCCTTGTATAACTTGCAGAGGTGAGTGTGGTTCCCTTGTATAACTTGCAGAGGTGAGTGTGGTTCCCTTGTATAACTTGCAGAGCTGAGTGTGGTCCCCTTGTATAACCTGCAGAGGTGAGTGTGGTTCCCTTGTATAACTTGCAGAGCTGAGTGTGGTCCCCTTGTATAACCTGCAGAGGTGAGTGTGGTTCCCTTGTATAACCTGCAAAGGTGAGTGTGGTTCCCTTGTGTAACCTGCAGAGGTGAGTGTGGTTCCCTTGTATAACCTGCAGAGGTGAGTGTGGTTCCCTTGTATAACCTGCAGAGGTGAGTGTGGTTCCCTTGTATAACTTGCAGAGGTGAGTGTGGTTCCCTTGTATAACCTGCAGAGGTGAGTGTGGTTCCCGTGTATAACCTGCAGAGGTGAGTGTGGTTCCCGTGTATAACCTGCAGAGGTGAGTGTGGTTCCCTTGTATAACCTGCAGAGGTGAGTGTGGTTCCCTTGTATAACTTGCAGAGCTGAGTGTGGTCCCCTTGTATAACCTGCAGAGGTGAGTGTGGTTCCCTTGTATAACCTGCAAAGGTGAGTGTGGTTCCCTTGTATAACCTGCAGAGGTGAGTGTGGTTCCCTTGTATAACCTGCAGAGGTGAGTGTGGTTCCCTTGTATAACCTGCAGAGGTGAGTGTGGTTCCCTTGTATAACTTGCAGAGGTGAGTGTGGTTCCCTTGTATAACCTGCAGAGGTGAGTGTGGTTCCCGTGTATAACCTGCAGAGGTGAGTGTGGTTCCCGTGTATAACCTGCAGAGGTGAGTGTGGTTCCCTTGTATAACCTGCAGAGGTGAGTGTGGTTCCCTTGTATAACTTGCAGAGGTGAGTGTGGTTCCCTTGTATAACTTGCAGAGGTGAGTGTGGTTCCCTTGTATAACTTGCAGAGGTGAGTGTGGTTCCCTTGTATAACTTGCAGAGCTGAGTGTGGTCCCCTTGTATAACCTGCAGAGGTGAGTGTGGTTCCCTTGTATAACTTGCAGAGCTGAGTGTGGTCCCCTTGTATAACCTGCAGAGGTGAGTGTGGTTCCCTTGTATAACCTGCAAAGGTGAGTGTGGTTCCCTTGTGTAACCTGCAGAGGTGAGTGTGGTTCCCTTGTATAACCTGCAGAGGTGAGTGTGGTTCCCGTGTATAACCTGCAGAGGTGAGTGTGGTTCCCTTGTATAACCTGCAGAGGTGAGTGTGGTTCCCGTGTATAACTTGCAGAGGTGAGTGTGGTTCCCTTGTATAACCTGCAGAGGTGAGTGTGGTCCCCTTGTATAACTTGCAGAGCTGAGTGTGGTCCCCTTGTGTAACCTGCAGAGGTGAGTGTGGTTCCCGTGTATAACCTGCAGATGTGAGTGTGGTTCCCTTGTATAACTGGGTGGGATTAAAACTCCGTAAAGCTCCTACAATCAAGCCTTCTCTGTTCATGGAATTTTCGGCTATTTATACGTATATGACCTCAGAAACCAAGGATCGGCACCGTCTTGTTGACTACATTTGCCTTTGGGGCAGCGTTGCTTAGAATCCCTTGCATGCAACGTCATCTGGTGGAAATGAGCTTGTTGGACTGAAATTCCCGGGATCCCTCATACCCCATGGGAGCCACCTAAATTTAGTCCTAGACATATGTGGAAGAAGTCATTTTCTCTTTGATCTCTGAAACCTCGACATTATGGCTGTTAGCCTTCTCCATCATTGCCTCTCTGACTAGAGTAATTCTTTCTTTTGGTAAAAACCAAGAGCCTGTTTCCAGTAACAAGGGCACCTAAGCAGTCTGCTGACCATGGCAGAATGTTGTAATGTTGAAATAATTGTGTTATTCATTTGTTCATGCATTCACTTCGCGTTTTGTACTTACCAACTATGGCTCAAGGCAATTAGGAGTTCCTGGCTGGTGCAAGTGGGTAATGGCTGTTAAACAAAATGTTGATGGTTCAAACAACCAAGGGACTTTTTGGAAGCAAGGTCTGGAGACCTAGAGCTCTCTCCTGCAGCACTTGAAGTCATTATGAGTCAAAATCAAGTGTATGTCAACTGGTTTGCTGGTTTGAGTCTCTTCCCAACCCCTATGGGACATTTATTCCAGCAGGAAGACAGGCAGTAATCAATAAACAAATAAATAGTGAATAAGTGATTGAATGATATGGAACCTATGCCAAGAATAATGGTCAAGTGCAATGGGTAAGGACAGTGGGTTTGGGAGATATAGTTGAGAGTGGTGGCAGCCGATCTCACAGAGGTGAGATTGGAGCTTGGACATGGACAAGGAGGGAGAGAGCCACTGCAGCTACCCTTTGCTCCCAGCCAATAGCCTGTCAATTGCTTACTTTGAAAGGCCATTGGTCTGTGTCTCAACATTCCATTCAGCTTCCATCCATGACCCATGCCATGAAAACCATCACTTTCTAAATAGGAGGGGGTTTCCAAAAGTTCCTGGAAAAACAGAATTGAAAGAAAATGGAACTTTTTCATGAGCATTTTGAAGCCCCCTTAGATATTGAAGGGTGCACCACCATATGCCATAACACACCAGTTCAACTTGAATCTACCATTGTATCTTCCTGTAAATCATTGTTTTTACTCTTATTGCAGAATTGTATGTGTAATAGGACTTACCATAGTTGCCTTTTATTGTTTACCTTTCGATGTCTCCCTTTGCTTCGCTCATATTATGCTGACCTCCCAATATTGTATATGGCCTTTTCTACCTTCAAAAGAAGACACATATATACCTCTCTAGTTCATGATTTCCTCTCCCTATTCCTCCTGTCCCTGGCAATCACTTAAAAATGTTTCTTTCTGTGTGTAAACCTCTTTTTTATTTTTTTATACTATCCTATTCTTCCTACAAGTTCTTGGTTGCTCACAGAAGATCTCATCGTGAGTTGATTATATTATGTTAGGTCACATCATGGGAGGATCTTTGCCCAACCAAGGTGAATTAAAACCTAACTACCACAGAACTTTTGAGTCATTTCCAACTCCATATACAACAGGAAAAAGAAACATTTATCAGTTCTGTGACATTCCAGCCCCACTATGAGACATGACGCCCCTCACTGACCCATAGCCCTACAAGGGACAACACTGGAGACACATGGTGGGAATTACACCCAATCTGATCCTGCCACACTGAGGCAAAACACTAAGGGGGTGCAACAGAACAGCAAGGGAATGGAGGAATGAGGTCTCCAGGGAACACTGAAGGTGGACTATGGGGCCAGGGCATGATGTCCCAACAGACTGGACTGGAAAACACTCCTAAAGGCCAACAAACGATCCTTGAACTAAGTACAAGCTTTTCTTCCTGGTTGTGTTTTGTTTTGTTTTATCAGTGGTTTGTTGTTGTTTTGTTGTATATTGTTACTTGGTTTTGCTCTGTCTTGTTTTTGTGTATGTTATTATCTCTGTAGGTCTGTCTAAATAAAATAGGCTGGATGAACAATCTGGAGGAGAAAACAATGGGACAGACAGTTCCTGGGGGACATAGGAGAGGGGTAGGGTGGGAAAGGAAGTAATGTTAACAAACCCAGGGACAAGGGAACAACAAGTGATCCAAATTGGTGGTGAAGAGGGTGTGGGAGGCCTGGTAGGGCAAGATCAAGGGTAATGTAGCCAAGAGGAATTGCTGAAACTCTGGTGGGGACTGAGCATGATAGTGGAATAGAAGGAAGGTCAAGGGAAATAGAGGAAAGAGGTGGGAGGCAAAGGGCATTTATAGAGGTCTAGATAAAGACATGTACATATGCAAATATATTTATGTATGATGATGGGGAAATAGATCTATGTGCATATATTTATAGGTTTAGTATTAAGGTAGCAGAAGGACATTGGGCCTCTACTCAAGTACTCCCTCAATGCAAGAATACTTTCTTCTATTAAATTGGCATTCTATGATGCTCACCTTCCCGACACAACCGCTGAAGACAAATGGGTGCATAAGCAAATGTGGCAAAGAAAACGGATGGTGAACGGCTATCAAAAGATATAGCATCTGGGGTCTTAAAAGCTTGAAGATAAACGAGTAGCCATCTAGGTCAGAAGCAACAAAACCCACATGGAAGAAGCACACCAGCTTGTGCGATCATGAGGTGTCAAAGGGATCAGGTATCAGGCATCATCAGAACAAAAAATTTTACCATAGTGAATGAGTGGGGGAGTGCGGAGTGGAGACCCAAAGTCCATTTGTAGGCTACTGGAGATCCCCTTGCAGAGGGGTCTCAGGGAGGAGATGAGCCAGTCAGGGTGCAATGTAGCTACAATGAAAAGTACAACTTTCCTCTAGTTCCTAAATGCTTCCTCTCCCCCGCATCCTCTCCCGACCCCCACCCCCACCACCTATAATGATCCGAATTCTCCCTTGCAAGTCTGGCTGGACAAGAGGATGTAAACTGGTACAGATAGGACCTGGAAACACAGGGAATCCAGGGCGGATGATCCCCTCAGGACCAGTGGTGTGAGTGGCAATACTGGGAGTGTAGAGGGAGGTTGGGTTGGAAAGAGGGAACCGATTACAAGGATCTACATGTGACCTCCTCCCTGGGGGACAAAAAAACAGAAAAGTGGGTGAAGGGAGATGTCAGACAGTGCAAGATATGACAAAATAATAACATAAATTATCAAGGTTTCAGGAAGGGGGTGGGGAGCGGGTAGCAAGGGGAAAAATGAGGATCTGATGCCAGGGGCTTAAGTGGAGAGCAAATGTTTTGAGACTGATGAGGGTAATGAATGTAAAAATGTGCTTTACACAATTGATGTATTATGGATTGTGATAAGAGTTGTATGGCCCCTAATAAAATGATTTTAAGAAAAAAACAATTCTGTGCCATCCTCCCAATTGTTACAGTGCTTGAGTCCAATGTTGCAGCCACTATGTCAGTCCATCTCCTGAAGGTCTTTCTTTTTTTGGCTGACCTTCTACTTTACTAATACGATGTCCTATTCCAGGGACTCTCCTCTCCTGATAACATGTCCAAACTATAAGAGAAAAATCTTACCATTATCACTGCTAAGGAGCAGTCTTCTATCACTCTTGCATGTTCAATATTCTTGGCCAGCAGCATAATTCAAATCCACCAGTTCTTTTGCAGTGTTCCTTAGTCATTGTCCAGCTTTCACAATTATATGAAGAGATTGAAAGTATTATGGCTTGGGTCAGGCTCACCTTAGTCCACACATTTGGGCTCTTGAATACATTACAAATCTTTTGCAGCTTATTTGTCCAATGCAATGTGTCATTTAAGTTCTTGACTCCTGCTTCTATGAGAATTGATTGTGGATCAAAGTAAAATGAAATCTTTGCACACTCTAAGATTTTTTCCATTTATTATGATGTTGCTTATAGTTCTTTTGTGAGGATTTTTGTTTTCTTTATGCTGCGGTGCAATCTATACTGACTGGTTTTTTTTTTATCTTCATTAGTGTTTCTGGCCTGTGTTACTTTTATCGGGCAAGGTTGTGCCATCTGCACCTTCCAGGTTGTTAATGAATGGTCCTCTAATCCAGCAGTTCTCAACCTAGGGGTTGCGACCCCTTGGGGGGTCGAATGACCCTATCACAGGGGTCACCAGATTCATAACAGTAGCAAAATTATAGTTATGAAGTAGGACAAAAATAATTTTAGGGTTGGGGGGTCACCACAACATGAAGAGCTGTATGAAAGAGTTACAGCAATGCCACATTCTTCTTATAATCCATCTTCTTGGATGATCTGATCAGCATACAGACTGCAGAAGTCTGTATTTAGATACATACATACGTACATACATCATACATGCATGCACATATACATACATATATACACACATACATACATAGACAGGCAGACACACAGATTTGTTTAAGTGCTGTGGAACTAAGTTCTGAATCATAAGGACCCTGTCTGGTCCTGTTCCATGCTTACAATTGTTGTTACACTGAAGCCAATGCTTGCAACCACTATGTGAATCCACCTTATTGGGCATCTTCCTCTTTTTCCTTCCATTTTACCAAGCATGATGTTCTTTTCTAGGGATTGTCCTTTCCTGGTAACATGTCCAAAATATGTAAGACTAAGTCTCTCCATCCTCGCTTCAAAGAACATTCTAGCTGTACTTATTCCAAGATGATTTCTTTGTACTTTTGGCTGCCTGGTTATTTTCAATATTATTTGCCAACACCCATAATTCAAATGCATCGATTTTTCTTCAGTCTTCCTTATTCAATTCCAACTTCACATGCATATGAGGCAATTGAAAATTCCATGGCTTGTTTCAGGCACATCTTAGTCCTCATAATGACATCATTGCTCTTCAACACTTTGAAAATTATCAGCATTTCATAACCACCAGCTGCTCGGAGGGAGAAAGATCCTCTCAGAAAAAGATTCACACAGCCTTGGAAACCCCAGGGAGCAGTTACACTCTGTTCTGTAGAGTTGCTATGGATCAGAATGGACTCAATGACCCTTGGATTGGTGAGGTCTCCTGCAGTCAATTTGCTTAATGTAAAGCATTTTTCATTTCCTGACTGGTGCCTCCGTAAGCATTGATTGTGGCTCCCAACAAGATGAAATCCTTGATGTTTGTCATCTTTCTCTGGATTAGGTACAAATATGTATCTCTGCTAGTCAGCTGGTCAGGTCTAGCTTACAAATATCTTGACACAGACAAGTATGTCTTCCAGTGCTTTACCAGCATGTTTAAACTTTCAATCAGCCATTATATCAATTCCTGGAGACTTATTTGGCTCATGCCTTTAGTGTAGTTTAAGTATCTTCCTTCAGTACTATTGGCTCTTAATCATATGCTACCTCTTTCAATGGCTGGATGTCAACCATTTCTTTTTTGGTACCGTCACTCCATATTTTTTTCCCAACTTCTTTTGATGCTTCCTGCAGTGTTCAGAATTTAGCCCACAGAATCTGTCAATATTTCAGCTCAAGGTTTTAATTTTTTCTTTAGTTCTTTCAACCTTAGAAATGCCCATCGTGTTCTCCCTTTTGGCTTTTAAACTTTGGGTCTTTGCACATTTCATTATAATACTTTATTTAGTTTTCTTGTGTTGCCCCTGGAAATTTTCTCTTTAGTTCTTGTACCTCATCATTGCTTCCATTTAAATTAGCTGCTCTGTGAGCAAGAGCGAGTTTCAGAGTCACTTCTGGCATCCACTTTGATCATTTCTTTCTTTCCTATCTTTGTAATGACCTTTTGCTTTCTTCATATCTGATGTTCTCCCACAGCTCATCAATCTGCCATTAGTGTGCAATACATCAATTATTTTCTTCGGATGGTCTTCAAATTTAGGTGGGATAGATTCAAGATCATGTTTTGGCTCTCGTGGACTTTTTTCCCCTTGAATTTCAATCTGAATTTACGTATATGAGTCATTGATAGGATGTTCTTCAGTCAAACCCTAGCCTCATCTGGGTGCTAATGGTGAGCTTCTCCGTCATCTGCCATCACAGTTGTTGTCAGTCTGATTCCTTTGAATTCCAATTTCACATGGATAGTAGCCACTTATTTTACTGAAAAGTATTTTCAATGAAAACACTGCTGATCTTACAAAATTTTATCATGGACTTTCAATTTTGTTTCTATCACCAAAGTGATATTTTCCAACTACTATTCCTTCTTTTTTGTTTCTAGCTTTCACATACCAATGGCCAATAATCATAGAGATAGATAGATAGATAGAAGACAGATGTCATCTATTTATTTAAGGATCCCTAATGGTGTAGTGGTTTATGCATGCTGCTAACCACAAGGTCGTCAATTTAAACTCACCAGCTCCTCTGAGGAAAACAGATAAGGCTTTCTGCTCCCATAAAGATTTATAGCCGCGGAAGCCCTACATAGGGTTGCTAAGAGTCAAAATCCACTCAATCTCAAAAACTCATAGTGACCCTACAGGACAGAGGAAAACTGCTCCTTCGGTTTTCTGCTGAGTAGAGCAGAGAGCTTCGTGTTTCTCCTGCTGAGTGGCTAGTGTGTTTGAACTACCAACCCTATGGTAAAAGTAGGTTTGGGGGGGTTGAGCTGTCTATCTGAACTTTAAAAGATAAATAACTACATGTGATTAATGGCTACCATATATGGTTAGCATAGGACCAGACAATGGGGATTCAGTAATGAACAGAACAGCCAAAAACAATGATCTTTTTGAAGCTTATGGTTTAGTGAGATGTAGTTGAAACACACAGTACACAAGGTCCTTAAGTAAAATGCATAGTAAGTCAGATAGTGAAAGTGCTATAGAAAAATAAATGGATCTGGAAGGGAGTTGGGAAGGTCAAAACTCTAAAAGCAGTCATGTACTTCAATGACGTTGGTGCCCAAAGACTATCCTATGAAGACATACTTCTCAAACTGTATTTTTGTTATCACTACCAAAAGTAAACTTGAGTCAGGTCACATCGTGTTTTAATTCATCTATGAATCAGCTATCTGATTGAATGGTTACTTTCATCCTTCTCATCCAGTGCTCAAAATGCACCACTTCTTCCTTGGTCTAATAATCAGGAATAATATATGTCTTAATGAAACTTCTCCATTAAAAGGTTTTGGAAATAATATGTAAAATTAATGGTTTACAAGAATAGTTTTAGACACTTGAAAACATAGCTAACCTAAAGACCTGCAGTGCACCATGAATACATTTCCTTCCCTGACTAAAGTGAATCCCAAAATTGGTTTTGATTTTTCATTTGAAATTCAAATGTCTAGTATCCTTAAATTGAACAAATGATATTTTAAAATATCTTTATCAGCCTCCACCATCTGCAGATTGCGATTTACATTTTGAAATTGGCTGGTGGCGAGGATCGGGGATGAGCACTGTCACTCTTATTTCCTCCCTCAGGCTATTTAATGAAATACAAAAGGTCAGTCCTTTGTCCTGAAATTAGTTCCCATAAAAATTGTTTTGTGTTTTGAAGCTTGTTATGATGTCTTGAGGCTGAAAGAAATGTGGCCATTAATTATGTCTTTGTTGAATATGGATGTCTATTCAGAGTTCGTTGAACAGTTTCCAATGAAATTAACATAGAATAGCACTTGGGCTAGCTTTGAGTTGGTTATCAAGAATATTTTTCTCTCTTTTTTTCTCTTTCTCTTTATTTTTTTTAATAGCTAGGAGACTGCTCTTTGGAAAGTGCATATTATCTAATATAGTCAGCTTTCCCGTGCTACTTTTTCCAGATGAAGATGAACGTAATTGCGGTTGCCCTTTCAAGTTTGTAGAGCCCTTCAGCATCGCACACAGAAGCATCTAGAGGCTTTTCATTTGTCTTAAGTATGTTTCAGATGTACCAATATTATTTACTTTCAACTCCAACTCAAAAGGTGCACAGTAGCCATTTAAAACAAAACACTAGTCTGAGCTGACGTATATGTAAATTCAAAGGAAGGCTTCCCCCCCTGCATTATCAGATCACTGTGTCAGGAGCTCAGACAACAAATTTTAGGACACATGTTGAAGGAGCTGCTTAGCAATGCACTACAATCAAGCACTACACTCAAGCAGTGAGGAATCTATTCTCAGTCTTCTAAAGATAAATATTACAAATCAGTTCTACCTCTCAGCTTGGTGTTTTAAAAGCAGAGTCTCCTAAATATTTGCATGGATAAAATGTGGTAAAACTCAGTTTTGAAGATGTCAAATTCATGAGTGAAATGCTCCCAGTGGGTTAATCTGTATAGGGACATTTTCCAAAAAAGAAGGAAAATATTCAACTACAGGTTCAATTCCATACAAACCAGTTTGTAGCATGAGGGTCATAAGGACTGATGAGCAGTGCTTCCGTTTGGGGAGGGAAATGATTCTGTACATAAAGCAATTCGTTGGAAATTGCAGTTTATCTTCGGAAGCATAGAAGAAATTATAAAGAGCAGGATGATAACTCTTTTTGTTTTTAATAAAGAAAAAGAAGAAGAAAGGGGGGAAGCCCACATAATACACTAACAAAGCGGAGTAAGTGGTTTCGGAGTAAAATTCTCAAACAACCCACTGAAAGATAATCCCTTCCTATTACAGGAAAGACAAAGGCCTTGTTTAATATCTTTCAGAGGTTTCTGCTCCGATTTTTATTTTATTTTTCCTTTAGCTCATCTTCTGATGACAGGTTCGCAGCACCCCTTGGTGCAGATGCCAGGGAAGAGGCACTAGCTAACCTTGTATCACATTTAAGAGCAATATACATTTTTAAAAATGTTTGAATGGGAGCTCATAATGAGATTTTATAGAAGAAATTCCAAGCCCTCTGATTATCACCATGTCTCCTTGAGCTGTGTCTCTGGGGGGAAAAAAATGTAAAGGAGCTTGCTCTCTGGGATGAATAAATTCTGTAGCTGGCTGTAATTATTATTAAAATTGATTAAAGAAACAGACTAAAAAGAAACCTGCAATCCATGTTAGAGATAGCATAATAAGAGTATATCTAAAAGAAAGCCAAACTCACTGAAAAGGAAAATCAACACCAGGGAGCAAAGAATGTGAGGTATGTGTCTTCAAGAATAGGCCTGCTCTGGGCAGCGGCAGCGCCGCCTCACCCACTCCTCATTTCCCATAGGCAGGCTGCCCGTGTCCGTGAATATGGAGGTCTATTCTCTAATGAATCAACTTTAGAACTGAGTGCTAAGCATAAGCAGAAGAGAAATCAATAGCGAATGGGCTAAAGGAGAAGGTGATGTATTGTTTGGTGGCAGAGGACAGGAGAGTTGAAGAGAATGAGCGGGTCAGTCCTTGCCCCTATGGTTTAATTTTGTCACTTGAGTCAAAATTGGAAACTCACCCTCTAATAAAATTGCTCCTGTGTTTAGTGGGAGCTGTACTTGTAGGCTCCTTGTATTGCAGGAGAATTTTATAAACTTAGCCACTATCATCAAACCATCTCGGGGGTCAACTTTCCACTTGTGCCTCTAGCTCTCATAGAAGTACGTTTATAGTGTCTTCTAATATATAGGATTTATCTTCCCTTCTGAGAAGAGCTTTTAAACTTAATCCCTCACTGAAGTACTAATTTGCTTCTTCATCCTTAAAATAGCATTTGCAATTAGCTTTCATCAGATGCAATAGATTGCTATGGTGTGCCCCTCAAGAAATAGGGGTCTGTATTAATGTTTTGGGTGTGTTATTTTTTTTCCTTTGTACTACCTAGGTTGACACGTGCATGTGAGGAAGATTTTAATTCTGGGGGTTGGCATTCATAATGTGTTTTTCTAAGTTCAAGGAAATTATAGCTGAAAATGGTATTTGGCGACAGTTGCTTTAAATTTATTTCAAATAATATTTAATTAAATCATATTTGACTAAGACAGCACTTACTTAAAAAAAGGAAGCCCTTGACAAATGTTTTAGGAGACCAGAATATATTACTTTGTTATTTTACTTATTTTCTGCCTCTCCCCATGATATTGATTGGAATAATTTGATATGATCTTTATGTATATAAAACTCAAAATACACTTTCATATGCTGTGGAGAAGAAAACTTTTCTAAGAAAATGAACATTATGCCTTTACTTATGTTCTTAGAAAGTGTTTGTCAAAGTAACAAAACAATCCACTGGAAAACGTTTTATCTCTAAAAATAACATGTTTTATTCCTTTTGTTTTAAAAGACGAATGTAACCAGACTGTTGCAGAGGCAACATGCATTAAAATCCTCTTAACTATAGGAACACATATGAATTTTAAAGAAGCTCATATGTACCACTTAACTAAAGCAAATTAAGAAACGATGTACTTTTTCTTAATATTTAATAATCAGGTCCAAAAATGTGTCCAAGAAAAACTGATATATCCTGTGTAATATTTAGCTTCCCTTGTCAATTTGCTGGGCTAGGTGGGGGAGGAGATATGACTATGTCCACGGAAATGCTTCGGATTTGCTCTTCTAAAAAGTAATACATAGATGTGCATCACGCCAGGCCTGCATTTACACGTGAACAGAAAGCAGAGAGCTCCAGTGTTGCGGTGCAGGAAACGAGGAGGACTTATGAAAATATACAGCTGGAAATGCCATTCCAGTGGCTCTCCCCCACCCAAGTTATTACCATGTGAACACTTTTCATTAGCTCACCAACATTGTACTTCTGTTTATCTGCCCATTACCATCTTACCAAAGTCAATCATTCCAGTCCACATCCCTCCCCCCACCCTCTGAAAACCAACATTTGTTCCACATAAACAGGGAAGATGCTCAGTGCTAAGTGTAACCGCATAAATTGAATTTTCCTCCAAATGATTTAGTGAAGAGTAGAACACATTTTTACTTTGTTGTTTAGACTCAAGAAGGCATAAAATCTCCATCATCTATTTATCATGTAGTTATTTTAATGTAAACATGTGTCCATTTAGATGAAGTGTTTTTCATTATTAAGCTAATTCAGACATGTCTCAGATAGACCATGAGACAGGAGCAGAACTCTTGTTGCTGGGGACCCGAAATCTTCCTCCGCTCAGCCGGTTGTCAGATATGTCTTCATTAGGATTTTTTGTCATTCATCGGTGGCAAACACTGTATAAATGGAATGACGATCAGGCCCGCCTTGATAACTTGTCTTATCTCATTAGTTTTCACATCAAAGTTAATCAGCAATGTGAATTGTAATTGCTGGAGGAGACAATGCATAGATCATTGGTCCTCCCTCCGCCCCCTCCTCTGTATGGCATCTTGAAACATTAGCAGGCTGGTAGGAGCAGATAGGCTCGGAAGGAAAATGATGTGGAAGGCATAATAAGCAAGCTGCTCAGAATTAATGAGCTAACCCAATAAGGAAAGAATAGCCAATCAATGTGAATTGGGCAAATATAATTTAGAAATAATTGCTTGATTGGTTGCCTATAGTAGACTGATTTGACCACACACTAGGATTAAGAATTAAGATGTCAAGGCAAAAAAAATTATTTGGCAACTGAGGGCATGTAATTTTTTTTTGTTTCTTTCCCTTTATGATCAAAAGGGATGGGCATCTGATATGTTATTCACTGGAATGAAAACATGAGACACCCTCTTGCTGCCTTTCTCTCACCCTCACAATACAAGCTCGTTCGGAGCACAAGTGCAGCACCCCTAGCCGGGACATGACAAAGGTGTGGAACAAGAGAGGAAGCCTGTGTATTCCCATTTAGGGCAGTTATACCACAAGGGTGAATGAGTTGGTACACGGGGTGTTTGCATTTGTGCTGAGCTGTCTGCATCATTTGGAAGCCTGGCAAAGTAATAATGTGGATAATTGCAATACATACCCATTGTTTTTCCCAGGGCTGAACAACCCTGCGAGCAGACTGCGTGTTTGTTGTGCAACCTTCCCTACAGTTATCGCCAATTAGTAAAGGGCCCTCGCTATATTCTTGTGGCTAAACTATGGGGAAGGTTCAGCCAGAAGGTAAATTTGCTTTGATCTACATTACACCTAATTGAGTCACCAGCAATGTCTCTATCCCAACATCAAGAAATGTGAAAATGTTAGATTATTTCACTGGGGATTAAACCTAATTTTCCCGTGCTCTGCATTAACCTATTAGGCTGGCTAATCTACATTGCTAATGTGGCGGAGGCAGCTGTCACTGCGAGAGAAAAACATGATCATGCAATCCTTGAATGAATGATTCCCAGCCTGATTAGTCTTAGTGAAGTTAGCTGAGCCCTGGTGATAAGGAAGGAAAATTCCCAGGTTGCCAATAGCTTTGAAAATTATCAGACTGTAGGCAAAAAATATACCTCATGATTCACAGGCTTTGGTCCAAATGCCCAGTTGAGTGACATTATTTAACACTGACTCAGGCTAACTCGAATTGTCACTCGCATAAATGTTTGTGTTTATTTTAAAGGACGAATGTAATGGATGCAGATTTAAATGTTAATAGAAGCCAGGCAGACACATAAAACCCCAGGTGTTGTTACCCTGTTGGTCTTTTATTAACATAGATTAAATTGTAATATTTTCTAGATAAATTGGCAAAATCAGAAACATGCACTGCAGCCCAGAACACGTAATAAGGACGACTTGGAGAGACTTCGAGTTTTCTCCAAGACGCATAGGTCATGTCTGAACTTCCACTGTCACTCTTGGTTGTCAGTTTTAGAAAGAAGAATCTTAGCAAAATGTATATACACGAAACGATGAAATCAGTTTCCGCAGCTCATTGTCCAGCACGGCTTTCTCTGCCAGTCCACTTAGTTGTCAGTGTTCAGCTTGTATTTTTCCTCCTCTCTGCAGCTTGCGTGCCTGGAGATGGGCTTTGCTGCCATTTCAAGCTTTTCCTCGCTTCTCTCCACTTGATCCGAGCACCATGACAGCCATCCCTTCCGAGGCAAAAAATGCTCCAGAGAATTTGGTGGCTGCAAACAGAGCAGGAAGTCCACTCAATCCGATTAGCAGTTCCGAACAATAAGCCTGCCCAAACCCATCGTCGACAGAAGCCTTTACTTTGTTTCTATCGGCCTGAGAATCAGTTGTTCGGAAAGCAGAATTTCGCCCCAGAAAAGGAATGCGGAAATAGTCAAATGTGTCAATATTGATCTTTGGGCCATAATTATCTGCAAAGATGACTTTTTGAGTGTGCCGGATTGGCACCCTGTTTATCTGTATGCTCTTGGCTGTCTTTTGTTCAGGTGCTATGGCTGATATTGCAGGGGAGTGATGTCCCAAAAGCCAAGAACACTGGTGGGAGAATAAAGAAATTTAGATAGTCTAAGAACATGGAATGGAGATCCAAGGAGCACCTTTGATGGATTAGAGTAAGGCAAAGTCCAGCAAATCACAAGGCAGAGGTGGCTGGATTTCAAATACTGGGAAAATATAGGACAAAAATATGGTCCTGTTTCGTAGTGGGTCTTCTTCATCCCAGACCACGGGAAACACAACTATCTTTGAAACTCTGGGATACAGCTTCCTTCTTACTTGATTCTTGATGGTTACAAAGTTGTCGTGCTTAACATACCCTTAAGCATGCTTACTGCTAGTCATAATAAAAGCACCCTAAGGCATGTTCACTGCCAGTCATAATAAAAGCAATTTTATATAACAATATTTGAGACACTATGGGCTAGACGTTGGGCTACTGTCTTCAGGGTGGTGGTTCAAACCCACCAGCCACTCCTCAGGGAAAGGATGAGGCCATCTGCTCCTGTGAAGATGTGCACTTTGGAAAACCTTTTATAGGGTCCCTACGAGTCAGAAACAACTTGATGATAGTGGATGAATACCAGAAACATGCAACTCCCAACCCTACACCCACCCCACATTCTATGGGATGACTGTTATCATTGGGCCAACTTTATAGATTAGAAACAGGTCCAAAGCACTTGCAACACAGGGTATCCAGAACAGATAAATCCCTCTGGACCATGAATAAGAGTAGAGATACTAGGAGGGGAAGGGGAAGAGGAGGGGAGAAAGGGGGAACTGATCACAATGATCTACATGTAACCCCTCCGGGGGGGGGGGTGGAACCAACAACAGAAAAGTGGGTGAAGGGAGACAGTGGTCACTGTAAGACATGAAAAAAAAAAATTATCATGAGGGAGGGTGGGAGAGGGAAGGGGGTAATGAGCTTATATCAAGGACTCAAGTGGAAAGAACATATTTTGAGAATGGTGATAGCAACATATGTATAAGTGTGCTCGATACACTGGATGGATGTTTGGATTGTGATCAGTGCTGGGAGGTCCACGTCTGTCACAAGTAGTGCGAGCAAGAATTACATAGCACTCTGACATTTTAATAACAGTTTAATAATCACACAAGGGCAAGAAAGGGTATAGGAATCACACAGCAAGCATAATTAATGAAGTTCAAGTCCAACTTACATGGCCAGCAGAATAGACTTGAGTCACTGTCCCATCATCATGGCAAGGCCTTCATCAGCATGCTCACCACAGATTAGCTGGAGAGAGTAGATATCTCCCTGGTTCCTAGCTCTCTGACTCGACCAACTTTCACTCGGGTTCTTATACACTTGAGTAAACAAGTTCTTCTGACGTCACGTTATCAGAACTCTCCACAAGTTGTTTACAACTTCTCTCCACAAGTTCTTCTTCTCAGGGAGTGGTCCTGGCCTTTCGGTGGGGAAAGTCCTCAGCCATCTTATCTGTGGGCTGCCATTGGTTGTTTACTTCTTCAAAGATGTCCAGGGTACTAGTTCAAAATGGAGTTTCTCTGGTTCAGCGTCTTGCAAGGAAGTTCTGCTCTTACCAAGGCCCAAGCAATGGTCACTGTGGCTATGGAGCCATTGGGGCTGGCTTTCCGATTCCTTGCTTTTCGTTACTTCCAGACCTAGGAGCCCGGGGCTGGAACTAGTGGGCGCATGTTTCAAATGTTGTACCTTAAGAGCTTCATTTGTCTACACACCAACTAGATTCCTCTTTCCTGGAGACTTCCCTTTTCCATGAAGTGTCTGTCTCCCACCTATCCTGAAAAGCTCCTGTTCACAGTCAGGGCACAAACGGTGTGTGTGCCTTCTTCCCTGATCCCAATTACCACGTGCTCTTTATAGCACCGTCTCTTTTCAATGAAGTCAGGTCAGAAATTTCAATTGGGCGTGCTTCTAGAAAGTCTCTCAGACCACAATGACACTCCAGTCCCGCATCACTCCGAAGATTCATGCCTCTGCAATGTATCTCAGCTGTGGACAATAGCTGTGAACATGACTCCTCTACCTTCTTCAGCTGAAAAGCAACAGTCCTCTGCTTCCCTGAGATGAGTTGTGACTTTCATTTATTCAAAGAAAAAGTAATTGTATCTAATCACTGAGCACAGCACATGCTGGACTGGCCCATAGCAACAGAGCCTTCGTCTTTGCCTCCATAATGCCAGCACTGGCCCATAGCAACAGAGCCATCGTCTTTGCCTCCATAATGCCAGCAGATTACCCAGGAATAATAAGACTAATTTCTCTCCAGACTGGATCAGAAAGTATTTCAAGAAGCCTTTGTATGACTTTGGATCACAGAACCACAATACCCACGTGGAGATGTTAACACATTTATACTTATAAATTCCAGATATTCTATTTTAAGAAATTAAAATGCCCTATGTCTTCCATATGAATAGCAGAGCTAAGAAAGATGAAGACAATTTAATTTTTAGAAAATTATCTTAAAAATATATATTGCTACTAGGATTCCAATTCATGTATACATGGGCCGCAGACAAGGTCTTGAAGTAATACAATTGCCTTGGTCTTATTAGCAAGTCATTGCACTAAGCCAATTTCAACTCACAATGACCTACAGGACAGAGTAGAGGTCTGTTCCTTTGTGTGTTTCCAAGCCACATCATTCTCCCTCTGAGAGGCCAGGTGGGTTGAATTATTGACTTTATATTTAGCAATCCAACAAGTAACCCTTTCTGCCAGCAGGGCTCCTTAATCACATTTTCACTGCCATCCCGTCGAGTTAATTCTGATTCACAGTGATCCTAAAGGACAGAGCGAAAAGGCCTTTTCTGGCAAACCTCACCTGTATACCCTTAAACTCAAACTCACCACCATTGAATCAATGCTGACTCATGGTGGTCCTAAAAAAAAAAACCCAAACAAACGTCTAATCAGAATAGTCTTTGATATTCTTGGCCAGTGAAATGCAAGGAAGAAGGGTCATCTCAAAAGACTTGGAGTACTCCAGGGTGGATTTGGGAGTACTCTTGGTTGATTTCCTCAAAGGACAATCATGAGAGCTTACTATGAAGACGTCTCTAAGAATTGAAAACTGCATTGGTGATGAAAGGCGCAGGAAAGTCATGCTAAGGACTTTACCATCACAATAATCACCCACTGAGTCTTTGAGGGCTGCCTTGTGAGGATTTCCTTGGTAAACCTCACGCTGCCTTCCAACCAACTGCCCTCATCTTACCTCTCCGGGTTGGTTGGTTTGTTTCATTCCCAAAACTTGAAGAATAGTTCAAAAGAGCACATTCAAGCCTTACGATGATCCTGAAACTGCTGTTATGAGGTATAAAATGAAGAATAAAGAATTCTTCATGGAAGAATACAAAGATGGAAACATTGCCTTCAGACATCGATAGATGGAGGGTATGTTGAAACACAATGGCTTCACATTTTCTATGTTCTTGTTTGGTGCTGTCGAGTCAATTTTGTCTCATAGCATCCCCATGTACAACAGAACAAAACAATGCCTGGTCCTGACCATCCCCCCAATTGTTTTGTTTTAAATCCTTGTATTGGAAGCTCTTACAGATATTGTAACAATTCATAATTCAATTAGATCTGGCAAAATTGTACCATTGCTTTCACAATCAATTTATAACCTCTTTCTCTCTTCTTGACTCCTTGATATCAGCTCTCCTTTATCCCCTCCTGCCCCTACGCTACCCCCAGGAAGCCTTATTATTATAGTCTACATTATTTTATTATTGTTCTTATTACTATTCCATATCTTACATCAGCCAATGTATCCATTTACCTGCAATTCTGTTGTTCATTCCCCTCGTGTGGGGTTATGCAGTCACCATTGCTAATAGTTCTCCCTTTCCCCCTCCTCCTCTTCCCATACTTTCAGGGCATCATTACTCCTGTTACTATTTCTGAGGGGTTGCCTACCTTGGCTTTCATGCATTGAATGATCTTAATTATACAAATGGACCTATGTGGGTCTAACAAGATTAATGAGGTAAAACTAAGACCATAATAGTAAGGGGAGGAAATATTAAAGAACTAGATGATAATTATGTATTTCATCTGTGCTATTTACCATACCCTTGAGATATCATCCCTTCCATGTGGCCCTTTTCCAAGGACTTTCCAATTATCGTACAGGTGGGATTTGTGTCTCCACTTTTTCCATGCTCCTTCATGTCAACTTTATTGCTTGTTTTGAACTTCTGATACCTACTCCCATCGATGCCCCATTATCACACAGACTGGCATGCTTTTTCCATGTGGACTTTGTTGCTTCCCTGCTAGAAGGCTGCTTGTTTAATTTTAAGTTTTTAAGACCCCAGACACTATATCTTTTAATTCCTGGCCAGCATCAGCTTTCTTCGCTACATTTGCTTATGCACCCATTTTTTCTTCTGTGATTGTGTAGGGAAGGTATCATAGAGTGCCACATTATTAGAATAAACCATTCTTGTACTGAGTTAAGATCTGAGTACAGGCCCAAAGTCCATCTGCTACTTTGTTGTATGTATGTATGTGTGTGTATCTATATCTATATATTTACATATATATGTCTGTATTTATGCCTATATATATAATTTTTAGTTTCTTCTTTCCTCCTTTTCTTTTTTCATTCCTACTGCCCCATCATCATGTTTACCTATTCTTAACCTCCCAGTAATTCCTCTTGGATACGTTTCAATTGATCGCACATGACCAGGAATGCTACACCTTCCTCACTGTCCACTTTTGTACCCATGCTATTCTCCTGCCCATGTCATTATAGGCTCACTGCTCCCCTGTCCTTCCTCCTCCCTTTCCATGTCCCACCAGAACAGTCAGTCCTGTTGCTGTCTCCTTGGGCTTGCTTATCCTGACTGTCTTAAATAGACAGACACCAAAAGAAGAATAGAAAGGCCATACAAATAGGTCCTAGTCCAGCTGTTATGCTGACCCAGAGTTAATGAGCATCTCTCTGTTAAATAGAGAGAAGGGCATGTTATAAACTGTCTGTCCAATCCATTTCTCTCAGGGTTCCATTTCCAAGGACCCGCTTACCCAACAGTACTTATACCCTTTTAGTCCTCAGCATTTGTGACTACAAGTCCCCATTGCGCTCCCTGCAATCAGGAATGGCACAGCCTAGTGCCCCAGGACCGGCTACACCTTTAGACTTTCAATGTGTCCCCTCTGAACAACTCCCAACCATTCCAGATGTGGTGCCGAGCGCTGTCCCCCAGTCAGAAATCTAAAATCTGTATTCCTCAGGATCTTCGTGGCTTTGCTCCCATTGCTGGTCTGCTGCACTCCCCTCTAGGTTTGCCCTCTTATGGGTGGGTCAGACTGAACACTCTCCAGTGCTGTCCTCTGTAGCACTGTCATCTAGGGAGGGGACATCATGTCTCGAGCTGAGGCCAGGTCGGCAGTCCTCTCTGTAATGAGTTGCTGCAAGCAAGAAAGTCATCTGCAAGTGTTGGCGCACTGGGATGAGGTCTGCTCTCTCTCTCCCTTTCCTGTGGAGACATAGGCAATACCCTTCCTTGGGTGGAACAGTGCCCTGGTTCCCCCACTGCTGCCTTTTTTCTTCCCCACCCCTCTGTGGGTCCTAAAGGCCTATGAGAGGGCCCAGGAAAGATGCCTTTCTGCCCAGGTTCTATCTGGATCTTTTAAATTTTCTTTTCTTTCTTTTTTTGATGACATATGTATCAGTGGGTTTGGTGTGGCTCATGTCAGGGTATCTGGTCCTCAGGCCGGGCCCTGTGCATTTTCCCCTATGCTTCTGCTGCTGTTTGAGCTTACACGGTTGTTATTTTTTGCGAGTATTGTTGCAGCCACTGTGTCAACCCCATCTTCTCGAGGGTCTTCCTCTTTCTGCTGTCCCTCTACATTTAAGAAGTAGGATGTCTTTTCCCAGGCACTGGTCTCTCCTGATAACATCCAAAATACTTAAAGGTGAAGTCTTGCCACCTTTCTGTCTAAAGATCACTCTAGCTATGCTTTTTCCAACACAGATTTGCTTGTTTTTTTTGGCAGTCCATGGTACATTCAATATTCTTATCTTCTCTTTATTACACTTGCCTATGGTTTGTCAATTTTGTTTATCCTTTCAAAGAACCGACTTCTTGTCCTGGTGATTCAAGTTGTTGTTTTTCTATTTAATTCTGGTCTAATGTTTAATATTTCTTTTCTTCTGGTTTCTGTAAGCTGTTTTGCTGCCTTTCCCCCTAAATTTTGGAAGTGTTTGGTTAAGGTGTTTATTTTTGCTTCTTCTTTTTTTGATGTGTGCATTTACTGCTATAAATTTTCTTCTGGGCAATACTTTTGCTGAATCATAAAGGTTTGGACTTAGGGGTTTTTATTCTCCTTTGTTCCAAAGAATTTTAAAATTTCAGCTTTATTTCTTCTATTACTTGATAAGTTTTTAACGAATGTTTTATTCTTTTCCCATATATTTTCACCTTTGGTCTAATTTTATAGCAATCTCATCTGAGAAGATGCTTTCTAATATCGCAGCGATTATTATTTTATTAAGACTTGAGTTGTTGCCTAATATATTATCGATTCTGGAGAATGTTCCATGTGGATCTTCTGATGCTTCAAGTGTTGTTGGATAGTGTTTTGCATATGTCTAGGAAGTTGAGTTGGTTAATTGTGTTGTTTATTTTGTGTTTTTTGTGTTTTATCCCAATGATATGTCCTTCCTCAAATGAACTATTGAATTCTCTTTCTATTAATATTATACTACTCATTTCTCTCTTTGACTGTACACGTGTTTGCTTTATATACGTTGAGGGTCTTTCAGTAGATACATAGTTATTTTGGTATGTCACCTTATTCAATTGGCCTTTTAATTGTTATAAGATAACTCTCTTTGTCTCTTAGACTGGATTTTGTCTTAAAGTGATTTTTATGAAGGAAAAAAACGACATTGCAACTCCTGTTCTTGTTTGATCTCCACTAACTTGAAATAGTTCTTCATTCTTTTATTTCTAGTCTCATTTTGTCTTGTGTCTATATGTGCCCTTTGTAAGTAGCGTATTGATAGGTCCTGCTTTCTGATTAATTTTGCTTCTCTTTGTCTCTTGACTGGTGCACTTTAGCCATATACATTCAGTACATTTATTGATAGGTATGAATTTAAAAAATTATTTTATTCGGGGCTCAGACAATTCTTATCACAATGCATACATACATCAATTGTGTAAAGCACGTTTGTACATTCATTGCCCTCATCATTCTCAAAACATTTGCTCTCCACCTAAGCCCCTGGCATCAGCTTCTCATTTTCCCATCCCTCCCTGCTACCCCCTCCCTCATGAACCCTTGATAATTCATAAATTATTATTTTGTCATATTGTGCACTGTCCTACAGCTCCCTTGACCCACTTTTCTATTGTCCATTCACAGAGAGAAGGTTATATGTAGATCCTTGTAATCGGTTCCCCCTTTCCAACCCACTCTCCCTCCACCTTCCCAGTATCACCACTCTCACCACTGGTCCTAAAGGGCTCATATGTCCTGGATTCCCTAGATTCCTATATGTACCAGTGTACATCCTCTGGTCTAGCCAGATTTGTAAGGTAGAATTAGGATCATGATAGTGGGTGGGGAGGAAGCACTTAGGAACTAGAGAAAAGTTATATGTTTCATCGTTGCTTCACAGCACCCTGAGTGCCCCATCTCCTCCCCACGACCATTCCGTAAGGGGATGTACAGTTGCCAACAGATGGGCTTTGGGTCTTCACTCGGCACACCCCGTCATTCACAATGATATGATTTTTTGTTCTGATGATGCCTGATACCTGATCCCCTCAACACCTCGTGATTGCACAGGCGGGTGTGCTTCTTCCAAGTGGGCTTTGTTGTTTCTGAGCTAGATGGCTACTTGTTTACCTTCAAGTCTTTAAGACCCTAAACGCTATATCTTTTGATAGCCGGGCATTATCAGCCTTCTTCACCACATTTGCTTATGCACCCGCTTTGTCGTCAGTGATTGTGTCAGGAAGGTGAGCATCATGGAATGCCAGTTTAATAGAACAAAGTGTTCTTGCATTGAGGGAGTACTTGAGTGGAAGCCCAATGTCCTTCTGCTACCTTAATACTAAACCTATAAAATATATGTACATAGATCTATTTCCACATCCTCATATAAATATATTTACATATGTACATGTCTCTATTTAGACCTCTATAAATGCCCTTTGCCTCCTAGCCCTTTCCTCTATTTCCTTTACTTTCCTCTTGTCTCACTATCATGCTCAGTCTTCATTTGGGTTACAGTAATTCCTCTTGGTTACATTACCCTTGAATACACCCTATCAGGCCTCCTACCCCTCTTCACCACCGATTTGGATCACTCGTTGTTCCCTTGTCCCTGGGTTTGTTACCCCAACTACCTTTTTCCCCACCTCCCCCTCTCCTATGTCCCCCCTGAAACTCTTGGTCCCATTGTTTTCTCCTCCAGATTGTTCATCCAGCCTATCTTATTTAGACAGACCTGTTGAGATAATAACATGCACAAAAACAAGACAGAGCAAACACAAGCAACAAAATAAAACAAAACAAGAACAAGTCAATGACAAAAAAAAACCCCAAACACAACAACAAGAAAGAAAAGCTTGTAGTTAGTTCAAGAACTATTTGTTGGCCTTTAGACGTGTTTTCCAGTCGAGTCTGTTGGGGCGCCAAGCTCTGGCCCCAAAGTCTGTTTTTGGTATTCCCTGGGGTCATCGTTGCTCTGCTCCCCTTGCTGTTCTGTCCCACGCCCTTAGTGTTTTGCTTCAGTGTGATGGGATCAGATCAGGCACAATTACCACCCTGTGTCTCAAGTGTTGTCCCCTGTAGAGCTATGGGTCAGTGAGGGATGTCATGTCTCATAGTGGCTGGCCATATGATCCTCTCTGTGGATTTAATGCTCTGAGCGGGAATATCGTCCTCAAGGGTTGGTGGGCCCAGATGTACTCCACTGTCTCTTTCTCCTCCTTCATTTGCTGCTGAGTGCTCTGATCAGACATGTCCCTCTCCTTGAGTGGCAGCTTCAGTGCTGTCCTCAAATAAATTCTTCTGGGGGAAGGAGCAGGTGTCCACGTAGTTGGAATTGGGGCCGGCTCCTCAGGTATGAAGTTAATAATGTGATTTTGTTGCTTGCTTTTTTGTTTTGCCATTGTTTGCTTTATTCCACATCGTTTTCTGTGTTGGCTTCATTGAATTTCTCATCATTTTCTTCATCTGCTGCTTTAGTTTTTCCTATGTATTTATGATTTTTCTTTTATTTATTTTGATGAGGCTTATTTCTTTTCCTTTAAGTAACCCTGTAATTTATTAATTTCTTCACAAGCTTAAGACAATCTGTTCTATCTTGATATCTACTTGACATTTGCATTTAAAGGTTGGTAACTACACTATTTTCTATTTTTACTTTGTAATTATTTTCACTAAAAAATTTATATATTTGGCTTCCTATTTTTAGTCTTATGATTTTGTTTTACTGTGGATACTTCTATAACTGGGTTGATTTCTATGTGATGTTGTCAAGAACATGAATCACAAGTTGTTTTCTATTGTTGATTTTCTGATGAAAGAAGTTCCCTTAGCATTTCTTGTAGGGTTCAATGTTTTCTTTACAGGGTCTTTGGCTTTACAAATCACAGTGTGAGTGTTGAGTTGGTGTTCAACCCACTTCCCTTTCCCTCTGCAGCCCAGGGTTTCAGGATTACCATCTGTGTCTGTTTTCTCTCATCTTTATTGCAGAGGGCCTGTGTAGTGCAACTGAACAGTTCACCATCCTGCCAGAGGTCTTTCCCTTCGAATTTCTTTGAAAGTTGGTCAACTTTTTACAAATACTTTCAATTTTGT